>NC_091684.1:36885000-38135000 GCF_041296265.1 Equus caballus
TGTGCCCTACAGAAACTGACATATACTTTCATATACATACTTTAATTTTCTCTAGATCTCTACGAGGTAGATGTCTATGGCAGATATTACTGTTAATCTACAGATGAGAAAACTGAAACACAGAGAAAGAGTATATACAATAGTCCCCCCTTATACAGTAGTCCCCCCTTACCTGCAGGAGATATGTTCCAAGATCCCCAGTGGATGCCCGAAACCACAGATAGTACCAAACCCTATATATACACTATGTTTTTTCCTATATATACATACCTTTGATAAAGTTTAATTTATAAATGAGGCACAGAAACAGGTTAACAACAGTAATTAACAATAAAATAGAACAATTATAATGTACTGTAATAAAAATTATAGACCTTAGCAACCTCAGCATACCATTATTTTCTTTCCTTATTAAGTCAGGGACTTTCACCTTTTCACTTAAAGGAAGCACTTTACAGCTTCTCTTTGGCACATCCGAATTGCCAGTATCACTACTCCTAGGCTTTGGAGCCATTATCAAGTAAAATAAGGTTTACTGGAACACAAGCACTGCAATACCACAACAATCAATCTGATAACCGAGACAGCTACTAAGTGACTAACAGGCAGGTGGCATATACAGCATGGATATGCTGGAGGAAGGGATGATTCACGTCCTGGAAGGGATGGCACAAGATTTCATCATGCTACTCAGAATGGAGTGCAATTTAAAACTTATGAATTGTTTATTTCTGAAATTTTCCATTTAATATTTTTGGACTTTGGTTGACCAAGGGTAACTGAACCCACAGAAAGCAAAACCACAGATAAGGGGGGACTACTGTAACTTGCCCAAGATACTACAATTAATTTGTAGAAAGACTGAGACTTTACAAAATTGTCAGTATCCTACAATATTCACCACCAAAATCCATTTCAGAGTAGGTGTAATTTTTTTAATTAACCAAATAATATTCTATACCTTCCCATTGAATTGGATATTAAAATGAGAAAAGGCATTATCTAAACAACAACAAAAGGTACTAGTTAAGTAAATTGAAAAGACAGTAAGTTGAAAAGCTATTTAAAGGTATTTATTGGTTTTCTAGCCCATATTCTCAAAGACAGAGTATATTTTGCAAACTGTCACAAAATCTTACCACTAATTTAAAAATTAGACACCTAAGTTTTATCTTGGTTATTTAAAATCATTAGAATTGTTATAAATAAACTATACATGTGATCAGAAATTAACATATTTAGGTGATGTTATGGAGAGAAGTTACGTGGAGTGATGTCATTACAATGATTTTGATTATACCTAACACGTTACAGATTTAGATGATGTGAAATCATGAATAATATCTTTTCTGAGTAAAATAACATTTCAGACACAACACATTAGTTAATAGTCAATAGGCACTATTTGATCCTGGCCTATTTCCTGATTTGATTTAAATTAGGTATACCTCAAAAGTATTCTCTCTACACAGGTACGCTTTCTGAAAATTCATGGTAATGCCTATAACATATTTGAAATCATAAGTGACAGATGCTAAATGAAATGTATTAGCGGTAGCTTCTGCAACATACCACAGACACAATCAACTGAGATCATAACTGTGCCTTCCTTCATGCTACCCATCTCTCACCTCCCACCCTGGCTTCCCTGTGTCACTGAGCCATGAGACATCACAAGACCTTCCTAGCACCCACACATACAACCCAGAAATGTGAGCAGTTAATGCCAGTGGGTTGAATCCTTAACTAATGAGAAAAGGAAACCAAAAGATTAATTCTCCTTTCCCCTTCCTGGATGAAATGTTCTGATTTACAATACTTTATATAAACTTCCAAAAATTCTTTGAAGTTAATCAATGTTAAGCATTACCTAACTCAATAACTCAACCTCATATCTGCCCTCCCAAGTTCCCTACCTCATTTCTCTTTTGCTCAATTTCTCTAGAATTATACTCCCTAAAAAAGTAGTAAAATATAAGGGCATACCTCCTTGCTTCTGCGAGACCCAGGCTAAGGCACACAGAAGATGTATAATCTTAGGCAGACAGCAGAAGCCAAAGATCAGACGTTGGATCCTTTCTAAAATTTAGCCACAAATCTCCTAAGCTTTATCTATTTCTAAATGCAAGCAAACTTTGCATAATAGATTACCATTTCTCTTTTGGTATACATGATGCTGTTTTTAAAAAATAACAGTAATCCATAACCACTGGAAAAATATAAAAACCATAAACAGAAAATCAGAGGCAGCCATGATCTGATGCTGCCATGCAGCATCCAATCATACATCTACAACACCTCCAGTTCCATATGCTCATATCCTATTTAACAATATATTATGGAATTTATCTCTAACTGAAATTATTTAGAAACAGATTATTGCCCTATTTATAAATCTATTATAATAAATGTAATGATGTTCTAATTGTTGGGATTTTTAAATCTCTGATTTTTTATTTTTTGGAAACACTACCACAGTAAATTTCCCCCTATGTTAAACCTCTGTCAAGTTGTCTGTTTTTATAAATATGAGACATTTCAAAAGAAGATTTGTCATCAATAAATGGAAAACGTGAGTACTCTAATGATTCTGAGGCCCACAAGGTACAAATTATGCCACTATTCTTACTTCATTTGCCTTCTCTTGAGCATTTCCAATTTACCAGAGTTTGTCCTATCATAGAAGTGGTTACTTCAGTCTCTACTATTCTTTTTAAATACACTGCGTTGTATATAACAAAAAGTACAAGATGCATGAATAAGCAGAAAATGCAACCCATAACTAAAAGGAAAAAGTCAATGGAAACATACTTATAAGAGGCCTAGATCTTGGAATTAAAAGACAAAAATTTTAAAATAACTATTATAAATGTTACAGAATCTAGTAGAAAAAATAGTCAATATGCATGAAGACACAGGAAATTTTAGTGAAGAAACAGAAATTCTAACAAAAAATCAAATGAAAATGTTTAAAATAAAAAAATACCAGAATGAATGCATTCATTCAATGGGCTTAACAGCAGACTAGACACAGGAGAAAAAATGATCCATGAATGTAAAGACAACCAAACAGAAATTTTGCAAACTAAAACACATACATACAAAGCCTGAGAAAAAGGAGTAGTGTCTGAGATCAGCAGAAACAGGCTCAGTGAATGGAAACAGGTCTAAAAAATTAGCCAACTTAAAGTACAAAAAGAAAAAAGAGTGAAAAAGAGGAAATGAGTTCCTGGAAGTTATGGGACAACATTAAATGATCTAATATACATATAATAGGAGTTCTAGAGAAAAATAATGGTGCAAAAGAGATATTTGAAGAGATAATTGCCAAAAAATTGCCAAAATTGATGATAAGTATCAACCCACAGATCCACTGAGCTAAACAAATCCTAAACAATATGACTACAAAGACAACCACACTTAAGTACACCATTTGTCAAACTTATAGAAACAAAAGATATAGAGAAAAAATTTAAAAGTCACCATAAGAAAAAAGACCTCTTACAAATTTCTAACACTGATAAGAATGATAGAACTTCTCAACAGAAACAATGGAGAGCAGAAAACAGTGAAATATAATATTTGCAGTGCCAGAGAGGGAACCCCTGACAGCCTAGAACTCCATATCCAATAAAACCATTGTTGAAAAATGGAAGTAAAGTAAACTCATTTCCAGATAGACAAAAGCAAAAATAATTTTCTCTAGTTGATAGGTGTGTATTACAATAAATACTAAACAAAGTTTAGCATGCATAAGGCAATTACACCCGATAGAAGCCTGGATCTTCAAAACAGAAAAAAAGAGTAACAGAAAGGAGAAATTGGTAAGTATAAAATAATCTGTTTTAATTACTATTTGTATATATATAGTTTCTAACATATGTTACAAGTAAAATATATGAAAACAAGAGCACAACAGGCAAGATGGAGATAAATGTAATTGTACTATTATAAGTTTCTTATACTGTTGATGAAATATAATAATATTATTTGAGAGTGGGCTGTGTGATAAGTTAAACATGCATATTGTAATCTCTAGAGTAACCACTAAAAAGTTAAACAAAGAATATACCTAATAAATGAATAGAGGAGATAAAGAAGATATATTTTAAAAACTCAGTCATAAAAGAAGAAAGACAGTAAGAACCAAAAATAGATGAGACAAAAAGAAACAAAGAGCAAGATGATGAATTTAAAATCAACCACGTTATAAACCAATGTTACCACAATAAAAAAAATTAAAACTAAAAAATAAATAAAATCAATCACAATAATAATTACATTCAATGTAAATGGTCTAAAAACTCCAAGAACAAAGTAGAGACTGTCCATTGGAGAAAAAAAGCAGAACCAGTTATATGATGTTAACAAGAAATATACTTTGAATATAAAAACTGACGTTAAAAGTAAAAGGGTATCAAAGATACAAGATGAAAACATGAAGTATAAGCATGCCAGAATAACTATAATGACTATGCGAATATCAGGCAAAGTAGAATTCAGGACATAGAATATTATCAAGGATAAAGAAGGACATTTCATAATGATGAAGGGTTAATTACTAAGAACATAAAATAATCATAAATGTGTATGCATCTAATAATAGAGCTTTGAAACATATAAAGCAAAATTTAAAGAACAAAAGAGAAGACAGATAAACCCACAAAAGTTGAAAACAACCTATCACTGGTAGAATTCACCAACAAAAAAAAATTAAGGATTTAGAAAATTTAAACTGCACTAACAACTAACTTGACCTGAGATTTCTAGAACACTAAAGCTAATTACAGCTTCAGAATATACAGCCTCTACAAGTACACAAGAAGTATTCACCAAGATAGATAATATGATAGGCCACCAAACAAGTCTCAGTAAATGTCAAAGAATGGAAATCATAAAGAGTATATTCACTGGTCCAACAGTATTAAACTAAAAATTAATAATGAAGATTAAAATATATTGAAAGAATCCCCCAAATATTTGGAAATTAACACACTTGTAAAATAACCAAGCGTTTAAAAAAAATAACAAGGATTATTAGAAAATATTTCAAACTAAAAGATAATGAAAACATAATATTTCAAAAATTGTGGGACGCAACTAAAGCAGCACTCAGAAGGAAACGCATAATTTTTTTTCTGATTTTTCTCCCCAAATCCCTAGTACATAGTTGCATATTTTAGTTGTGGGTCCTTCTAGTTGGGGCACGTAGGACACCGCCTCAACATGGCCTGACAAGTGGGGCCATGTCTGCCCCCAGGATTTGAATGGGTGAAACCCTGGGCCAACACAAAGCAGAGCACACGAACTTAACCACTCAGCCATGGGCCGGACCCAGGAAATGCATAATTTTAAACGTTTACAATAGAAAAAGAAGAAAGGCCTAAAATCACTTTTCTAAATTTCCACCTTATAAAGATAGAAAAAGAAGAACAAATTAAACCCCACGCACAAGAAGGGAAATAATAAGAATAAAAGTAGAAATCAAATTTTAAAAAAGAGAGAAAATAAATGTTAGATATTTTTGAAAATATCCATAAAAAAAGTGAAGACACAAATTGCTAATATCAGGAATGAGAAAGACAAGTATTATTACAGATCCTACAGACGTTAAAAGAATAATAGGACAATATTATGAATAACTTTATGCCAACAAATCCAACAACTTACATAAAGTGGTTCAAGTCCTTGAAGAAAAACCAGATTATGAAAAATAACAAGAAATAAAAAGTCAACATCTATTCAGGTAATGGAATGCATATCAAAATTTACCCAGCCTGCCTTTGTCAAGGAGAAGCAAGCACTCTGAGCACATTTCAAACTAGTTACTTTTTTTCTCCCTCTACTGGTATTTCCCTGTGATCTTCGCCCTGAGAATATGGGAGGGTTCCTGAAGGTAAAACTCTCAAAAATGTGGGGGTCCTCCTAAGGCTGAGACCCCAGGAATTTTTCTCTCTCAAGCTGGTACAGACTCAATCACCTTAAGTGTTCCTACCACGCTCCAGCAGTGGTTTCTACTCTCAGTAAACTGTGATAGTCTGTATTGCCTGCCTCTCCAGTTTTGGGGGCAGCAGTTTGCCACGTGATCTCATTTCTCTGATGGACTTAAAAAAGATTTTTAACTTTCAGTTTGTTTAGCTTTTATCTTTTTGTGAGGGCAGAAGTGATGACTTCAAAGCTCTTTACATGTCAAACCAGAAAACAGAAATTCCTTATTTTTAATTTTTTTCCTTTCTCATTTAATTTGTAGAAGGTCTTTAAATATTGTGGTTATGTGTCTTGTCAGAAAACATATTGCAGATGTTTTTCCTAGTCTGTGGCTTGTCTATCAATTTTGTTAAAAGTGTCTTTGGATGACCAGAAATTTTTAATCTGAAGTCCAATTTGGAGCCAGCCCTGATGGCCAAGTGGTTAAAGTTCAGCACTCACTGCTTCAGCAGCCTGGGTTCACTTCCCAATTGTGGAACCACACCACTCATCTGTCAGTTGCCATGCTGTAGTGGCAGCTCACATAGAAGAACTAGAATGATTTACAACTAAGATATATAACTATGTACTGGGGTTTTGGGGAGGAAAAAAAAAGAGAGAAAGATTGGCAACAGATGTTAGCTCAGGGTGAATCTTTCCCTGCAAAAAAAACAAAAAAAAGAGTTCTTTACAAAAAAAAAATAAACTCCAGTTTATTAATTTTTATAGTAGCTTTTTGTGACTCTTCTAAAAATTATCTTTGCTTACCCCAGGGTTGTGAAAATACCATCCTACATTCTTTTCTAGAAGTTCTATGATTCTAAGTGGATTAAAAAAAAAAAAAAGAAACATGACTAAGGGCCAGCCTGGTGGTACAGTGGTTAAGGTGGAATGCTCTGCTTCAGCAGCCAGGGGTTCACAGGTTCAGATCCTGGATGCAGATCTAGCACTGCTCATCAAGCCATGCCACGGCGGCATCCCACATAGAACAGAGGAAGATTGGCACAGATGTTAGCTCAGCAACAACCTTCCTCAAGCAAAAAGAGGGAGATTGGCATCAGATGCTCAGGGCCAATCTTCCTCACCAAAACAAACAAACAAACAAGACTCAACTATATGTTGTCTAAAAGAAGATACTTTAAATATAAAGACAGAGAAAGATCAAAAGTAGAGGACAAAGAAAGATATACCAGGCTAACATTAATCAAAAGAAAGCTGGAGTAGCTATATTAATTTCAGATAAAGCAGACTACAGATCAAAGAAAATTATGAGGGATAAAGAGGAGCATTATATAATGATAAAATGGTCAAGCCCTAAGAAGACATAACAATCCTTAATGTGCATGTGCCTAGTAACAGAGCATCAAAATATGTGAGGCAAAAGCTGATAGCACTGTAAGGCAAAACAGACAAATTCACTATTATTGTTGGAGACTTTAACACCCCTTTAACAGTAATTGACAAAAATAGCAGGCAGAAATTCAGCAAGGATACAGTTGAACTAAACAGCACCATCAATCAACTGGATCTATTTGACATTTATAGACTACGACAAAAGCAGAATACATATTCTACTCAAGCTCACATACATTTACTAATATAGACCATATTCTGGACCATAAAAAACACCTTAACAAATTTAAAAGACTAGAGATCATACAAAGCTAACATACCTAATGGTGAGAAACAAGATACTTTTCCCCAAGAGATTAGAAACAAGGCAAAGATCTCCCCCTCACCACTCCTATTCAACACTATACTGGAAGTCATAGCTAATGCAATAAGACAAGAAAAGGAAATAAAAAGTATTCATATTGGGAGGAAACAACTAAAAGTCTCTGTCTGTGATTGTCTATGTAGAAAATCCCAAAGAACTGACAAAACAATTTTCAGAACTAATAAGTGATTATAGTAAGGCCACAGAATACAAGGTGAACATATAAAAGTCAACTGTCTTCCCATAAACCAACAAGGAACAACAGGAACTTGAAATTAAAAATATAATACTATTTACATTAGCACCAAAAAAAAAATGAAATACTTACATATAAATCTAACCAAATATGTACAACATCTATACAAGAAAAATCACAAAACTCTAATGAAAGAAATCAAAGATAATCTAAACAAATGAAGAGATGTTTCAGGTTCATGGACAGGAGACTCAATATTGCCAAAATGTCAGTTTTTCCAAAATTGATCTATAGATTCAACACAATCTCAATCAAAATCCCAGCAAGTTATTTGGTGGACTTCAACAAACTGATTCTAAAATTTATACAAAAAAGTAAAAGACCTAGAACAGCCAACACAATATTAAAGAAGAACAAGTTGAAGGACTGACACTACCCAACTTCAAGACTTACTATAAAGCCACAGTAAACAAGAGAGTGTGGTACTCACAAAAGGACTGACAGATAGATGAATGGGAGCGAACAGAAAGCACAGAAGTCAACCCACAGGAATAGAGTCAACTGATCTTTGACAAATGAACAAAGGCAATTCAATGGAGAAAGAGCAGTCTTTTCAACAAATGAATATCCACATGGAACAACTGGACATCCACATTAAAAAAAAATTAATCTAAACACTGACCTTCACATTTCAGAAAAATTAACTCAAAATGGAAAATAGGCCTAAATATAAAACACAAAACTATAAAACTCTAAAAAATAACATAAGAGAAAAATCTAGGTGATCTTGAGTTTGGCAGCGAGTTTTCAGAAATAACACCAAAGCATGATGCGTGGAGAAAAAAATGGTAAGTTGGACTTCATTAAAATTAAAAGCTTCTGCTCTAGAAAGACACTGTTAAGAGAATGAAAAGACTTGAGGAAAATATTTTCAAAATGCATATCTGATAAAGCACTAGTATCGACAATATACAAAGAACACTTAAAATTCAACAATAAGAAAACAATCAAATTTAAAAGTGGGTAAAAGATCTGAACAGGCACCTCACCAAAGAAGATATATAAATAGCAAATAAACATATGAAAAAATGCTCAACATCATATACCATTAGAGAATTACAAATTAAAACAACAATGAGATACCACCATATACCTAATAGAATGGTTAAAATCCAAAACACTGATAATACCAAATCCTGGTGAGGAGGTGGAGCAACAGCAACAGGAACTCTCATTCATTACTGGTAGAAATGAAAAATAGTAAAGCCATTTTGGAAGACAGTTTGGCAGTCTCCTACAAAGCTAAACATAGTCTTATCATATGATCTAGCAATTGTACCCCTAGGTAATTATTTAAATGAAATGAAAGTTATGTCTACCCGAAAACCTGCACACAAATGTTTACAGCAGCTTTATTCGTAATTGTCAGAAATTGGAAGCAACCAAAATGTCCTTCAAAAGGTGAATGGATAAACAAACTGTGGTACACCCATACACTGCAATATTATTCCACAAACATCCAAATGAAAAGATTCAACAAGAATCAGAGATGTCAAACTTGAGCTCAAGAGTCAAGATTCAAATTTGAGCATCATCTGAATATCAATCCAAATTTTTTTTTAACAAATGTGAAGTGACAGTAACTGAATAAAAAAATATTTTTTTAAATATTTTGCAAGTCAAAAAAATATACCTAGTTTGGGGCTAGTTTCATTCTGTAGGTCACTAATTGGCAACCTCCGGTTGATCAGCAGGAATAACATCTGCCCATGCCCATTACTCCATATGGACACTTACCCTTTCAAAAATATGGCAAGGCACAATAAGCCCAAGGAAAGAGAAGTGGGATCTTAAATACTAGTGAGATGGCTGACTGAATACACGCTTTCACTTTCACTCTTTCTTGAAACACCAATAAAATGATGATCAAGGGATTTTTAAAAAGCATAAACCCACACAGATGCAGAAAAAAGGAGAAGTGAGAACAATAAAATTTTAGAACATGGAAAAATAAAGAATAAGTGGTAAAAAGAACTCAGCAGACTTGAGAAAACTGTTCTAAGTTTATAGTTGACAAGCTAAGAATAAGCTAATTTATTCTATAGAATCTTCACAAAGCTCAGAAACTGACAGGAATCCCACTACTTATGGAAGTGGGAGTTAAAGACAAGATATCAGAAATTTTAGTTATTATAAAACAATCTCTATCAAAGTTCCAACATTTTTCAGAGAAATAGTACCAAGAATCCTAAAAATTATATGGAACAACAAAAGACCCCGAAAAACCAAAGGAATCCTAAGAAAAAAGAACAAAGCTGCAGGTACCACACTCCCTGATTTCAAAATATACTACAAAGCTATAGTAACCAAAATAGCATGGTCTGGCATAAAAACAGACACAAAGATCAATGGAACAGAATCAAGAGCCCAGAAATAAACACATCTATGGACAGCTAATTTTCAACAAGGGAGTCAAGAACATACAATGGAGAAAGGAAAGTCTCTTCAATAAATGGTATTGGGAAAACTGGACAGCCACATGCAAAAGAATGAAAGTAAACCATTATCTTACATCATACACAAAAACTAACTCAAAATGGATTATAGACTTGAATGTAAGAACTGAAACCATGAATCTTCTAGAAGAAAACATAGGCAGTATGCTCTTTGACTTCGGTCTTAGCAGCATATTTTCAAGTACGATGTCTGACCAGGCACGGGAAACAATAGAAAAAAATAAACAAATGGGACTACATCAAACTGAAAAGCTTCTGCACAGCAAAGGAAACCATCAACAAAACGAAAAAACAAACTAACAATTGGGAGAAGATATTTGCAAAACATACACCTGATAAGGGGTTAATATGCAAAACATATAAAGAACTCATCTCAACAACAAAAAAACTAACAACCCAATTAAAAAATGGGCAAAAGATATGAACAGATATTTCTCCAAAAAAGATACACAGATGGCCAACAGGCACATGAAAAGATGTTCAACATCACCAATAATCATGGAAATGCAAACCAAAACTACAATGAGATATCACTTCATGTCTGTCAGAATGGCTATAATTAACAAGACAGGAAACAAAAAGTGTTGGAGAGGATGTGGAAAAAAGGAAACTCTCATACAGTGCTGGTGGGAGTGCAAACTGGTACAGCCACTATGGAAAACAGCATGGAGATTCCTCAAAAAATTAAGAATAGACTCACCATATTATCCAGCTATTCCAATGCTGGATATTTATCCAAAGAACATGAAAACATGAATGCATAAAGATATATGCACCCCTATGTTCACCGCAGCATTATTCACAATAGCCAAGACTTGGAAGCAACCCAGGTACCCATCAAGGGACAAATGGATAAAGAAGATGTCGTACATATACACAATGAAATACGACTCAGTCATAAGAAACAATGACATCTGGCCATTTGTGACAACATGGATGGACCCTGAGGGTATTATGCTAAGCAAAATAAGTCACAGGGAAAAGTCAAATACCCATCTCACTCATAAGCAGAAGATAAAAACAACAAACATTCACATAGAGACAGAGATTGGAGTGGTCGTTACCAGAGGGGAACGCGGGATGGGGGAGGGCAAAAGGAATGATTAGGCACATGTTGGGTGATGGATTGTAATTACTCTTTGGGTGGTAAATATGATGTAATCTACACAGAAATCAAAACATAATGATGTACATCTGATATTTATGTAATGTGATAGACCAATGTTACTGCAATAAAAAATAAATTTTAGGGGCTGGCCCCATGGCGGAGTGGTTAAGTTCCCGCGCTCTGCTGCAGGCGGCCCAGTGTTTCATTGGTTCGAATCCTGGGCGTGGACATGACACTGCTCATCAAACCACACTGAGGCAGCGTCCCACATGCCACAACTAGAAGGACCCACAATGAAGAATATACAATTATGTACCGGGGGCTTTGGGGAGAAAAAGGAAAAGAATAAAATCTTAAAAAAAAAATAACAATAATAATAATAAATTTTTAAAAATCACTTTATTTTTCGTTTATCATGTATTCATTTGTGTTACAAAATAGAACATGAACTATATTAGCCCACATTGTCAAAATATAAGTACCCACACTTTTCACTTGTGGACTCACAATACACACTAAGCCTTTGATTGTATGCAATATTAACACTTTGGTAAGCTAATCAATATTTTTTCATTCCTGTTCAGTTGTCTATTTGTCCTTCACCAATATTATCAATCTTTAATATCACTTAAAAGGGCAAGGATCCACAAATAAATGGCTAGGAATTGCTTTATTAGATGACCCTGATGGGCAAATTGCATGAAGAAAGATTAAGGGTAGAATGCAAAATTTCACGATTCACTATAATTTACAGTAAGTTTATCTATGCGTTCAGTAACAGAAAAAAAATTTTTATTAAAAATAATAATGAAAGAAACCAACTCACCTTTTTGCACTCATCTGTTCTTTTAGTTTACTGTACATTTCCAGCACTGCATTAAAAAATATAATTAATTTTAGCTTTCAAAATGAAAAAATTTTTGAGAGATGAAAATAAAGCTGGGAAGAGCCTATTATAAATTCATTAATTTTTTTATACTTTGTTTTAGGCCTATAACTTCAAATAAAATTTTATACTTCAAGTAAATAAAAAAATTTTAATTTCTTCATCTATTGAACATTATATATAAATACATTATATCAAACTTCAAACACTTGCATGTGCTGACACCTATAATTGAGATGTTAATCTACCAACAATTATCCTATCCAGAAACTCACTAATATCTCTTCCTTGCAGGCAAACTGGAAGTTCAGACTTTAGTTATTTGAGAAAGAGAGTTGAGCAACAGTGAGACTGACTGATTTTGATTCAATATACCAAATACAGTCATGTGCCACACAACAAGGTTTTGATCAATGCCAGACAGAATATACAACAGTGGTCCCACAAGATTAGTATCATATAGACTAGGTGTGTAGTAGGCTACACCATCAGGTTTGTGTAAGTACTATAGGGGAGGAAGAAATATTCCCCCACTCTTCTAGGTTCTTCTGGCTGGTCTAAGAATTAAATTGACACGAGAAAGATCAACAAGAGAAAAACAAATGAAAGTTTAATAACATATATACATGGGAGAAACCCAGGAAAATCAAGTGACTTTCAAAAATGACCAAAGTCCATTACCTTAAATATCATCTTCAGCTAAAGACAAAAGAATATGCTGGGTGGGGAGAGTCAGGGACTCCAAAGAGAAGGAAAGTAATTCAGAGGTAGATGAAAAGGTGAAAACATTTGGAAAACGTGTTTGGCTACACAGAAACAGAAGAACACTGAAGGGAGCCCAACGAACAGGCTTTTCTAGGTTCCTCCCTGTCTACCACCTAGTTCATGTTAAGCTAAGGTGATAACTCCCATCCTGAGACAGCTTTTTTATCTGAATTCTTTCAGGTAAACAAGAAAAACTTTCTGAGTCTTTTGTTTCTTAAGAAATAATCAGCCTAAAATAATCCTCATGTTAAAGAGATACATTTTGGGGTATCAAATTTTGTTCCCCTTCAGTACATTCCACGATGTTAACACAACAACAAAATCGCCTGACTGACACATTTCTCAGAACACATCCCAGTCATTAAGCGATGCACTTCTGTAAAATAACACAACTGTATTATAGTTCACTAAACAAAATTTTACACCAAATACACAAAGAAAGAAAAACCTCAAAAGCTTACAGCAGAGAGTGAATTATAATAAAGGTATAAACATAATAAAGCATCTTTAGTGGTATTATCATTTCTATCAAAGGCTCAGAAATGCAATTATTCAATAAAATTGTTATAAGCTTCAGCAAGATGATATACTGCCACCAAAAAGGCTTTAATGCAACTACATAGATTAGTATTCATCCTTAGTAGAATTTCAAAGTATAAAGTGAGTCAGTAAATTATTATTGGCCCATCAAGTCAGCTCACATATTCCTAGACTAGAGAAATAGGCAACATTTTTTTTCCAGATTTTCTACATTTTATGGCTACACCCCAGGGGCCTTCAAGTTTACGAAAGATACTGTTCACTCGTCTGAAAACCATAAAAACTGCGATGGTGGCTATAGTAAACCAGCCCTAACTGTGCGGACCCTATGTACATCTCTATCACAGCCCCTATAATGTAATGCAATATTTCTCACATTTTGCAACCAAAACATTAGGGTGAACACACAACCTGGGAAAGAGCCTAAAACTGCTGCTACAAGTATAAACTTTCTTTAAAGTCTCCTGTTTTATCTCAATAATTCATGTAAATTTCACATCTATCTTACATTATTTCCATATAAAAATAATGCTTTCCTCAAAAATAATCAAGTAAAACTAATGTACCAAGAAAATGCATTCTTCACCCTGTGACGACTTTTTTTTTAAAGACTAGCCCTGAGCTAACATCTGTTGCCAACCTTTTTTTTTTCCTTCTTCTTCTCCCCAAAGCCCCCCAGAACATAATTGTATATTCTAGTTGTAGGTCCTTCTGGTTGTGCTGTGTGGAACGCTGTCCCAGCATGGCTTGATGAGTGGTGCCATGTCCGCACCCAGGATCCAAACCGGTGAAACCCCGCGCTATCCAAGTGGAGCATGTGAACTTGACCACTCGGCCACAGGGCCAGCCCCCATCCTGTGACTTCTTAGATCCTCCCTTACTCCTTCTACTCTAAGGAGGAGTTAAGCAATTGTACAGTAATTGATGACTTACTTGTCTTTATTCACATTAGACTGTAGGAACCTTCAGAGCAGGAACTGTATCATTTTGAACTTTATATTTCCAATAATCTACCATAATGCTTCCTGACACAAAAAAAGTTACTTATGAGTGGATAATTAGAAAGAAGGATAGACGGAGGAAAGGAGGTTGTTGGGAATGTGGCTATTAGGAACACAATGTTTACATGAACTCAGATTTCATCTCCAGCCTTGAAAGCAAAGACAGTAGCAGCAACTAAATCTAACCTCTACTTCCCTTTATTTCTCTATCTCAAATAGCCCACTAGGTGAATAAGCTGAATTTAGTTCTTTCTCATTCCATCAGTACCCAATTTTTTACACTTACATACCATTCAGCAACAAAGCCTTCAAACTTAGAGACTGTCTTCATGGCTATTTCAGTGTATCTGATGGTGGCAAAGAGGTATTCTTAAACATTACTATAAGGAAGGTTTCTTAACCCTGAAACCTAACATAATAAGCAGACATTTTCTTTACTCAAAGTTCATGTGCAAAGTTCTGGTGGACTCCCAGGTCCACCAGAAGTTAAACTGAGTAGAATTTCAATGATCCTAAAAAAAACAAAAGCTATTCTCACAAGTCAAAAACCAATTTTTTTAGCTAATAAAATGTGCTGACAGTTTTAACATATAATTTGTATTCTAAGGTAAATTTACATCATACGATTTTTATACAAAGTGTCTCATTCTATTCCCCTGGATATGGAGGTTCAGGTTCCTTCCTAAAAAAAAAAATAAGTTAAAGAATAGGACACTGAGATGGATTTAGCTTACTACACGAAGAAAAAGATGACATATACCTGCTTCCTTTTGTTTGAATAGGATATATCCGGGTAAAGAAAATACTGGTTAGTTTCTTCAGAATTTATTTGATGTCACAGTAATATGTGAGCCCTAATAGACAGACCACAAACTCAGAAACCTAAAAGGTCAGTCTTTCCAAAATATAGGAGGAAAGGCAAGACTGAAGAAGGGAGAAGACCTAGCACTTTTGGATGTTTTCTTACCTTATCAGCAAAAGGAGACTGAGCAAAGCAAAACCAACCTGCTTAAGCAACAAACAGAAAACAATAGAAAACAGGAGGCAAAAAATTAGGCAAATTAGGAAAAAGTAAGAAAATGTAATCAAAAGACACTCTCCCCATGGGAAAGCATTCTGAGGAAAAACAAAAAAAGTGGAGGAGGGGGTTGAGAGACAAAGGACAAACTAGGCAGAAAGGAAATGGAAAGGCAGAGGTTGTTCCAGGAGACTGATGTGACAGATCATCAAACGAGGGCTTTCTCATATAGGAAAACCATGAAAATTCAGGAAATAAAGGGGATAAGACAGATAACCATAGGCTTTTGGGGGGCAATCACCAAATAATCTGTAATTCTCATAATGAATAATGACTATACTCTATCATTAAATTATAATGTACAAGCCGAATGTTACCTTATAGACAAGTTTAACTCACCTGGAAGGCATAACTGTAATTTTTCCACTACAGTTGTAATATTCCTCTGCTGAATTCTACATCGAATAATATCTTCTGTTTGGACTATCACCTTAGAAAAGAAGAAATGTTCATATTTTTAAACGAACAGTTAAATCTCATCCACATATTGAGTACACACAAATGTATCATTTTCTCACCTCCTTTCCAGCATCTTGAAATCTTCGGTTGGTATCAGTAACTTGCACCTTAAAAATAATTTCACCTTAGTTAGACAAATATGCATAAAACTGCCCTGATGTAACTGCTCACCCTTGTAATCAGATCATGCTTCATGAGAAACTTAGAACAAAGAAATGCAAATTCAAATTAACTCTACAGCTTGAACTTGAACTTTTGATTGAAAAGGGCTTTTGTTAACTTCAATTACTTATGACAGTTCTTTTTAACAGATTCTGTGGCAAACTTCTCAAATTTACTCTAGATTTTTGAACTTTACTTGCTTCTCTAAGTCTGTCAAACAATTCAAATCACTGACCCAATTGACCACTGGTCCCTTTTTGATAACTTCAATGAGGTCTATGTGCCATTCATTGTCTGTAGGAAATGGTGATTGCATTTTATGGTAATTAAACATTCATACTTTGCTGAATGCAAACACTGGGTGGTTGATTAACATCAAACACGGAAATCTCAATCCATAGCAACATTTTAATGCTGCAGGTGCAGGCAAAGCTCAACCTCAAATTTTCCCACATACTAAGTGACTCATTAGGTCATCATAGTAAGGAAGCACATTCTGGTTTATTAAAAATCTCATTAATTTCTAAACAAAGATGCTCAGTGACCTCATTGATGCTGTATTTGGTCTCTTGTTATCTGAATATCCTTTATATAATGATTTTCTAATCATAACCTTTGGTGAACTAGAGTCATTCTGTCTGCTAAGCTCTCCAAATGTAAAGAAACATAAATAGGACAGTTTTTATAATTAAATATTTTGTATTCTGACTGAACAAATCCAGGACTTATTTAATAAATAATGGTTTTGCTCTGTGGCAGAAAATGTAGACTAACTTTCTTTAATAAAATTATGCATTGCTATTAAACTGAAAAAAAAGCAGTGTCAATATTATTAAATCATTTTGACAACACAATCATTTATAGTAAATTTTTAAAGGTTTTTAGAGGATAGCTTTTTATCACTATCCTCTATGTACTAATTGACATTTTAAAAATTCTAAAACTGCAAATGAGGCCTTTCACTGTCTGAATTTTTTTAGTTCATTTCCTTGAATGGAAAGAAATCCTGTTAAGTCAATGCATTACTTGCCTTACAAAAAAAGAGATTACTTCTGTCATTAGCATGACAACTGTGTTAACAGAGCATAAAGAGCATTCCCAAATATATAGACTAATTCACTTCTTGAAAGTAGTACACTTAATAATGACTTGTACATATGCACCACAAACTAATACTTGAGTAACTTAATGAGGGTAAAGGGAAACAGAATTTTTACCATTTCTTACCTTCAGTTTTTCTGCATCAGCCCTTACTTTAAGGAGTTCTGTAATAGCATCTACAAAACCTTGATGATGAAAATTACACATCTTTTCAATTTCCTTGTCATGATTACGGATACAAGCATCTAACTTTTCCATAAACTTCTTGTGCGCATTTGGTTGGTCATCATACACAGACCTGTAAGTATATAAACAGAAAGCTAACATTAATTTCCCAGGTCACCAAAATTTATTCTTTATTAAGCTCGATCCTTGCAACAGCTGATATCTTGAAATAAAATCCCTGAACAGATAAACTGAGTTGATAGTGCTGCCACTAGTAGAAATAATTTGGGTTAAAAAAAATATTTACTTTCTTCTTAAACATGTTAATATTAAATAGAGCCACAAGCCTTCTAGATATATCAGTAGGTATCTGGAAATAAAGGTCTTGGGCTCAGGAGGTGAGTCTTTAACATACTAATACTCAAAAAAGAATCAGTGAGTGAATGAATGAACAAACTCCTGATTTCTACAGCATTTACTATGTATCAGGACTTATTCTAAATGCCTGTATATTAACTATTTAATCCTCACAACAAGCCTACAGAGTAGGTATTGTTATTACCTTTGCTTTACAGATAAGTTACAGATTATGTAATTGCCATAAATTCTACAACTAGCAAGTGACAGCTGGGATATGAATCCTGGTAGTCTGACTCTGGAGTTCATATTCTCAAGTATAAGGCGATACTGCAGTCACCACAATGTTCTCTAGACAGGGCATACACATTCCTCCTGTATCTCAGTTCACGCTGTCTCCACATAGAGGGCACCCTCCACCTGCTATGCAGGAAAAGATTAACCTTGTCCAAAAAAAGGTTTGGCCCTTGTCCCCAGCTCCTGGGAGGTAAGTCTTTGGAATGTCCTGCCTAATAGATGTCTTTGTTTACTTGGCGGCCTTGGGCAATGCCAAATGGTCTACACTAACAATGTAATTTACAGTGGGTAGAGGCCTTGGGCCACACAGTATCGCTCTGGAGGGGCTGGAGACTAAGGTCAGCAACCATCAGCCACATCTATGTGACCAACCAGGGTAACATGGGTGAGCTTCCCTAGTTGGCAATACTCCATGAGTACTGTCACACATCATTGCTGAGATAAGTAAGCTGGTCCACATGACTATTGGAAAAGACAACTAGAAGCTCCTGTCTGGAACTCTCCTAGACCTTGCCTTATGTGCCTTTTCCTGTTGTTGATTTTAATCTGTATCCTTTTGCTGTAACAAACAGTAAGTGTGAATATAACGGCTTTGCTAAATTCTGTGAGTCCTAGTAAATCACTGAACCTGAGGGTAGTCTTGGGGACCTTCCAAAAGTGGATCTTCCCATCTGTTGCCCAGATTTGAGGTTCAGTTCAAGTCCCATTTCCTCCAACAGGCCTTTGTCAATCATTTCCAAACCAAGTAATCTTTCCATCTGCAGGACAGGTAAACTTATAGTCCTCTCCAGTCATTCTGGCACATAATGATACATTACCTTGTATTGTAATTTTAATTTTGTTTCTCCATATAGACCATATGCTTCTTGAGGGCAGCTTCTATGTCTTAGGTTTTTAAAAAGTACCTATTATCATACTAGAAACAATATAGGATGATGATTATTAAGAACTTGGACCTTTAAGAGCTGAGATAGAGCTAGGCTCTGATCTTGGACATCTTTTTTCTACCTATACTACTCTCTCAATCTCATCCAGACTTAGAGCTTTAAACTCCATAAACACACTGATACCTCCCAAATGCATATTCCCAGCCCTGATCTCTCCTCTGAACTTCAAACTCTTATATTTCCCCAAGTGGATAGCTAATAAGTATCTCAAATGTGTCCAAAATAAACTCCTATCTTCTTCAAACCTGCTTCTCTCGGTCTTCCCTCATCTCAGTAAACTCCCTTCTTCTAGTTGCTTGGGTAAAAAACCTTAAATTCCTCCCTGACTGTTCTCTCTCTCACCCTCCCAACAAAAACAATTCAGAGAATCCAACCATATCCTTACTACTTCCACTAGTACCACCCTGAACTAAGCCATCAATGTATCTTGCCTAGATTACTGCCAACTGCTTCCGAATCAATCTCCTCGATTCCACCCTTGCTCCCCTTAAGTCTGTTTTCAACACAGTAGAAAGAATGATCCCATTAAAACACAAATCAGATCCCTTGTCTCTCTTTTGCTCAAAACTCTATTTCTCTTACAACAGCCCATAAAGTCCTATATAATTTTGCCCCATGTTATCTCATTGACCTTCTTCCTACTACTTACTTTCCACTTTACTTATTCCATGCTAGTAGCACTGGCTTCTTTGTGGTTCCTGAAACACACCAGGCATATTCCTGTCCTATGCTTTGCACATGCTGTTTCAACTCTACCTGGATCACATTTCTCACATGTGGCTGTCTCCCCTCACCTCCTTCAGGTCTTTTATCCCCTTCTTGATGAAGTCCCTTCTAGCTATAAAATCTATATTATAAACATACACACACAATTCTCTTCTGTGATTTATTTTTTTCCTTTTTTTATTTTCTAAAATAAAAGAGTGTACTTGCCACTGCATCACTCTTACCACTGCAGAATATACTCTCTATTTCACTTTCTTTTTTAAAGATTTTATTTTTCCTTTTTCTCCCCAAAGCCCCCCAGTACAATAGTTGTATATTTTAACTTGTGGGTCCTTCTCGTTGTGGCATGTGGGATGCCGCCTCAGCATGGCTTGATGAGCGACGCCATGTCCGTGCCCAGGACCCAAACCGGAGAAACCCTGGGCAGCTGAAACGGAGCACGCAAACTTAACCACTCAGCCACGGGGCAGCCCCTCTATTTCACACTTTTATTTATTTTCTGTCTTCCCCGACTGGAATGCAAGTGGCAAAAGGGCAGAAAGTTTTTGTCTGTTTTGTTCCCATTGTATGTTCGGCCCTAGAATAGTGCCTATCATATAGCAGATGGTCAATAAATAAATGGATGGATGGACAGAATCAGAAAGGACACTTACTGTTCAACCTCAGGTAAGCTACCTGACTTCTCTAAATCTCAATCCTTTCAAAAAAACCTGGGATAAAAAATAATATCTACATCAGAGTGTAATGAGGATTAAATTGGTAAACGTGAAAAATAGCACAATAACTGACACAGGGTAAGTGCTCAATATACACTGGCTACTAGCATAGCACGCACACAAAAGACAACCAAATCCTTGTTAAATGAGGGAACCAGCAGCTGAATAATTGAGTACTGGCTGCAAATATCAAATATGGCTAACATTCAACTACCCATGCTAAAGGAGCTAACTACCACTACTCCCTGACATTTATATGGGGCCTCTTGCATTTTTTACATCTAATGTTTCATTTATTTCTTATACCACACCAGAGAAAACACCACTGCCTCCTTTTTACAAATGAGGAAACAGGCATAGAAATGGTAAATGACTTGCTCCATATAGCCTAGTTAGTGAGTGACTGAGCAGTAATAAAAATCTCACCTCCTGCTTTTCCTACAATTAATACATAAAACAAGAACTCTTAATTAAACAAATAATATTATTCTGAAGGAAAATCCATGTTCAAGAGGAAGTTTATCTAATCAACCTTGCTGATCTATACACAAATTTTTATTTCATAATGGTAAGCAAGCATTACATTCTTCAAGTAATACATATATGCACTTCTAAGATTTTTTGTCACATATTTTAATAAAACAGCTTGATATTTATCTGGCTTTTAAAATATCAGGTAGTAAACAGAACATACCAAAGAATTGGCTATTTTTTTTCTATTGCAGGTGTAACACTGCAGCAAAAGATATTTCAGGACTGCCCTACTAGAGTGCTGCTCCAAAGGAGGGTCTGACTCCATCTGCGAGTGCAAAGGCAATACGGTAATCTCTTTTAAAAATATAACATAAATAACAAGAAGACGAAACAACAGTTATTTCCCACAAGTCTATTTTATTTTAGAAAGTTCTTAAAGTCCATCCTTTAGTGTGTCTTTCCAATTTATTCTCCAGAGTTTTAAAACCACAACCACTCCTGTTTTATACTAGTAATCCAGGAGACTGCCAGTGGATCTATTACAACATCACAGGTGAATGCCTCTTTTTCTATTCATGTTATTAGTATGGAGAAATACAGTATCAGAATATATGCAATATCCACCCTCCATTAATAGGAAACCAAAGCCTGAAATGGGTAAACTATTTATATTCCATGCTTTCTGCTGTTAAAATAGAACTACAAGTCACAACAAAGGAAATAAAAATAATGCTAAGGAATTAGTACTGTGAATGAAAAAGAAGAGTCAGTCTTGATCTATTACTAAGTCTTAGTCTCTCCTGACCTTTGATAACCATTTGCTGTTCCAGACATGAGTACAAGCTGCACCAAGCTGATACAACCACTTGTCACCCACAATTATATCAATGAGATCATTCTGAGCAGAGTAACCGGGAAAAAAGAAGCCAAGATGAAGAAACGTTCAAACCATAGGAATAAATTACATTTAAAGAAAGTACTGAAGGATCAGGCAAGTGCTAGAATCGAAAATTCATCAAGATAGAATGTTGGCCCTGGAAACAAACCTAGAAAGTTCCTAGTTCTGACTTTCTCAATTTAATAGATGCAGCACAAATCTAAAATCCAGCATACAGAACTCAAAATGTAATTAATCACTACATGTAGTTGATTTAACCCTCTAACCACTCTGATGAAAAGTAACATTAAAAATAACTAGGCTAAAAATTTGCTAATAAAGCCACTAATAAATAGCTGACTGAACAGAGAGAGGCAGGAAGGGAGAAAGGGTGGATATGCATAAGAACACTGGAAAAGGGAAGAAAGCAAAAGCAACTCTTATCCCAAGAATCTCTTGGCACCATATGCATAGCAGGAATTATCAATCTTTTCTCTGAATGGATCTAGGTTTAATGATAGAGACAATCTGGAGAGAGAGTTGGGAGAGAAGGATACAGAGAGCAGCAGAGATGTGTATTCCCTGTCAACAATTCCCCAGTGACATAACTGACTAAACAGGAGTCTTATCTGCTGCTTCTGGCTTAATGGGGCGAAGATTAAAAAACCAGTACCACACAACCAAGTACTTACTATTAAGTGCTTTACATGTATTAGCTCATTAATATTCACTACGGCTTTATGGTGTAGATTCTGTTAGCATCCCAACTGTAGTTTGGGAAGATCAAGTCTTTAAATCCAAAGTCACACAGTAGTAGGACCAAGATTTAACCCCAGGTCTACCTGACTCCAAAGCCAGTGCTCTTAACCATTATGTTACATAGACTTTCCAATCAGAAATGGTGATAAGCAGCATGGAATGCAGAGAAGTTACCAGCATAGCAACTAACCAGATCACCTTTGAAGATCAACAATTGAGAATGACTCAATAGGGAATCCCTGATGTGCACTGTTGCACCCATCAGGTGAAATCATCCAATGGGCAGAAAAAGGGGATGAGAACTGAGGCATAGCTAATTGTTAGGCAGCATTAAATTACAAACTCAACAAAATAAGGAGGAGCAAAATATCAAGTAGAGAAAACTGAGGGCCCTGTACTCGTCTGACGTCACTTAAAGGAACTCTGAAAAATCCATATTTCTTTTTTTTTTGTCTTTGAATGATAATCATTATTCTTTGAAATTTTTATTTACAGAGCAAGAAAGAAAATATTATTCAGCACTACTTATTTTTTGATCTCTAAGTTGGTTATCAGTTGTATCCATATAATTAATATATTACTGTTCTAAATGTTTTAACCAACATACAATTTTAATGAAAATAATTTTTTCTTCTTTCAGAATGTTCTCCCAGAATTTTATAATGTTCATTAGCAAGCCTAATCAAGTTTCTATAAATAAATATGCACAGATATATGACAGAACCAGAAAGAGTAGACATTAGAAAGTTGGTAAATTTTCCACTATCCAACTTCCATTCAGGTTGTACTTTAGTGCTCCATATACAGATAATGATTTCAATATAAGAGAGTTTAGTCATCCCTTCCAAAAGCTTAACACAATAAAATCTCACCTCTGGCAAAATGTAATGCTAATCAGACAAAAAACGCAGACGCAAAATCAATTTTGAAAGAAGAGATGACTTAAAAACTTCATATGAATAGAGAACAAAGATGGGTAATGCTGCACCAAAGATTTTATTTACATATTGTAGTTTTAGCAACTAGGAATGCATAAAATCAAAGTGTACGTCTTAAAAGCATAACTAAAAAAATTTTTAAGTACAAACACATTTTCTGTCTTCATTATATCTAAACTTCCACACCAAAGCAAAGTGTTGAAATATGAGTTATCACACAGTATTTGATCATCTGATATGTCAGGCTTATAGAATTTAAAGAAGTAAATGATCTTTCAGACAGCCTTCTTGAATTGTATGTATAGGGCTCCACCTGGTGGTACTAAAATAAATATAACTATAAGAAAACTAAGATGCTGTTAAAATTGGTTCACTGAAAATTAATGCTTTTATCATCAAATCAAATGTCTTAACAGAGGAACTCAAGCTACTTCAACTTTTTGGACAGGTACAATATTCTGTTAAGATAAATTATTTATCAATCATATTCCATAGTTTTGGGTCTTTTTTTTTAAGGAAAACATCTCTTTCTGATGGAAAACAAGCAACATTCACAAGATATTATGCGAAAAAGAACCCTCTTCTTATTACTGGTAACATATTAGGCTATTTTTTTGCCAAAAAGCCAATATCCTTATACTATTTTCATTGTCTTTTTCTATCACTGTATCTTCATTGTTTAAAAAAAAAAATTCCATCACAATAACTATGAAGAAAATAAAATGTATTAGTTTCCCGAGAAAAGATTTTTTAACTTTCTTTTACTAAAATAAGTTTACACTTTGAGAAAAATTGGTATAACTCCAAGTACCCAATCCCAACTTCTTAATTACCTATATTTACTGGAGTACTATAGTTCCTTTTCTAGAAAAAAATTAAAATTACCTTTCTCTATCTCAGAATCCTTTGTCCTCCAATAGAATGGTACACTAGTTGCATAACCACAAAAGGGCATAGCTAAGGCCTACACAGAATAACGTGAGAAGATACCTAGAGTGACTGCCATTAAAATGCCAGCCACTGGCAGACTTTCCTATGAATTCTATTAAATGTCAATCAAATGCTTTTAAGAAAACACAATGACTCTAGCAAGGAAATGGACTTTCAAAATACTAGAAAACTAAAGGCAGAAATACTGTTCTGGAATCCCTAGGCACTGACAGTGCTTTAACCTCCTGGTGTCAATCCTTTCTACAAACATTTATCAGGGGGCCAGCCCAGTGGCATAGTGGTTAAGTTGGCACATTCCGATTCTCGGCGGCCCGGGGTTGGCTAGTTCGGATCCCGGGTGCGGACATGGCACCGCTTGGCAAAAGCCACGCTGTGGTAGGCGTCCCATATATAAAGTAGAGGAAGATGGGCATGGATGTTAGCTCAGGGCCAGTCTTCCTCAGCAAAAAGAGGAGGACTTGGCAGCAGTTAGCTCAGGGCTAATCTTCCTCAAAAAAAAAAATAAAAAGTTCATCAGAAAACAAAATTTCACTCTTTTATCTCTGACAAAATTGTATCAGCTACTTCTGACTTCCAATTGGATGCTTTTGGACATCATTTTCTACTTTTTCAAACATCACCACATTTTTTTTGCCAGTTCCTCAAATGACAATTAGCCTTAATTCTGTATTTCTAGTATTAGGAAATTGCTTTTGCATCCTCTTGAGCACTCTTTATTTTTCTAATCCATTGGCATTTTTACTATTCTTCAAATGGCATACCAAGCTTAATTTCTGGCATATCAAACAAATTTATATTTCTAGTAATTAGTAATTAAGATTTGGTATTTCATATTAACGAGATTTCTTATGATACTTCCTCAGCAATTTCATATTTATACTGAATGCTTTTCAGATTCTAGGTACCCATCTTACTGATTAGTAGCGAAATTTTGGTCACTAACTATAAAATATACTTTTTTGAAGATTAAATACATTTATAAGATAATTAACCACCCTATGATTATCAGCTTTTGACAAATTAAACATCCCAAAAAATACTGCTATGAAGACAGTGTTAAAAGTAATCACAAAAAAACTGATAAGAAATTTTCAAAAGCTACTAAAACCATCCTGCTACAAACTGCTTGCTATCAACCTCTAAAACAGTTATAAAAATAGGTTTTTGGTATATTATTAAATTTGGCAAATTCAGCAAATTGGTCAAGCAACAATTAGTCATTTGGTAATTAATTTAAAGGCACAATTTGAAAAGATTTCCTTAAATAAAAGCACATGAATCATTAGTTTAAGCTCTTTCAGAATGTGATCTACATAAGCCCCAACCACGAAAGGGCAGATACATAGCAAAAACGAAGCTTCTGAGATCCTACTTTGCCCAGATAAAGTCTTCAGCAGTTCTCTGTGCCCCTGCATGGATCCTGGAAACCAGAGGAAGCTACACTGAGATACTCTATCTGTTCCTACCTGAGTGACTACTTGGTTTCTGTATCCCTCGCTATGTAAATTGGAAATTTAATCTAATCTTTCAGAGGAGCAGTATCTTCAACACCAGTTTACAATCCACTTGAAAGCCTACAGCTAGAGTTAGAAGTGGGACTTGAAACAGAGCAACTCTCTTCAGTAGCCTTTAGGTACATTTAAGGTACCCAAAATTTCAGTAACATCCATATGAGAAACAACGGGCTAAAATAT
This sequence comes from Equus caballus, assembly GCF_041296265.1. NCBI lineage: Eukaryota > Metazoa > Chordata > Mammalia > Perissodactyla > Equidae > Equus > Equus caballus. Next base: position 36,911,398 of record NC_091684.1, read on the forward strand.
TATTCAAAGATAGCAAATGAGTTATTATTTGGGAGAGGGGCCCATTTTTCCATAAAGTCACATGATTTGGAATTCTTTTTTTTTTAAACAACGAATAGCAAAGATACCATTTTCCCTATCTTAAATAACAAAAGGCTTGCTCAAAGTACCACTCAATCTTGGAAAAAAATATTTCTACTATAGTCACTTAACCATATAGAAGAGCAAGAAAGAAAACGGTCAATATAAAAGTATCATATACCCAGTACTCAATATTTTTTCAACCATTTTATCAAATATATCAAACATGAATAATAACCTTCCCATAACTTTCCCTGATACTCTTTCCAGGAGCAAACAAGAAATGAAATAGCTCCAAGGTAGTAACCTCCAGATAAAGAAAAAGAAAAACTCTTTCCAACAATATTCATTAAGTACCAACCATGTACAACAGAAACTGGAAATCAAGTGCAGAAAATAGGCATTTGCACAGGCAACTTTCATACAGAGAAAAATTGGTCCCGAAATCACTAAAGTTTATCTGCACTGAGCCTAATTCTTCAAGGAGGCAGGAAAGTAAATGAAGTAGTTTTATAACATAGGTCCAAATTTCTTTGACACACCTTTCATTCAGAGATGGGGTCTATATTCCCTTCCTTTGAATCTGGGCAAGTTTGTCCCTATTTGACCAATGGAATATGACAAAATAATATGTGACTTCAGAAGCTAGAAAAAGCCACGCAACTTCCACCTAGACTTCTTAAGACACTCATTCTGGGGAAAGTCATCCACCGTGTAAGAAATCTGACAATCCTAAAAATGACATGCTGGAGAGGCAACATGTGGGCACTTTCAAATAACAGCCGCATCAACTGCCAGCAATGCAAGTGAGCCATCTGAGCTGTCTAGTCCAGCTGAACCTTCAAGTGATTTCAGCCCAAGCAGCAACCAATATCTGACCGTAACTGCATGAAAGACGCTAAGCCACAGCTGCCCAGCTGAATCCTTCCTGAATCCCTGAAAAAAGGTTTCCAAGTACAATACAAATTATTTGGACATTTGCATAAAATATTTAAAATATAATTAAATTTAAATCTTTTCCAGAATAATTCCTTTTTTTGCTACTTTTTTTTTCTTTTGGCATTAATCCTTTTGGGTACTGCCCTTAACTTCTTTTTCCACCCCCAAGATGCCCTTCCCCCACAATATGCCTCAATTGCAATCTTAAACTTCCTTCAAAATTCAGCTCATGAAAGTTCCTTCAGGATAATTTTATGAATAACCATAATGGATAATAACTTTCTCATTACCTGGAAATTTTCTGGAATTTTCCCATCTCTTTTATGTCAAGTCTCTACTACACTATCTTTTATTTATTTGTATAACACATCAAACTTATTCTGCAATTATTTAGTGTATGTTTTATCTTCTAAACTCCTTGAGAACTGAAAGTGTCTTCTATATTAATTCACAAATGCTGTGAGAATTGCAAATTGCAATTGCAAAAGAATCACAAATCTTAATAAAAAGAACAGATTCACTAGAGGGCACCCTTCACCAAAAAGTAACCTCTAGAAATCCCAATATTTTCTTTTACTATTGCATCAAAATATGGTGTGAAGCTTATACTCAATCTAATTAACAACTAAGAACTAAAAAATCAAAATCAAAATAAGATTTCCCTCTTTTCTGAAGCTTCTTTATCCTGTTACCTATTTCTTTAGTATAATGGTTAAAAACAGCAGAAGAGAACCATAATCATAAAAATCCTCTGACAATTCCAGGCTCCTATGGGTAAGTACAGACAATCTAGCATAGGATAAACTTATATATTACGTAGTGCCTGACATATTGTAGGCACTCAGATATTGAAAGAACACAGATAAAAATAATTTTACTAAAGAATATCTTAAAGTTAGTATTTGAATTTATAATAAATATATAAAAGGGTTCATATATTACACTGAAAACTGATTGGAAATTAGCACTGACTCATTAGTCTGAGATCTAAAGAAACTGAGTATCAGTCAAATACAAACAAAAATGTATTTCACTTATCTTCCCCATCATCATTGGAAGGTCTACAAGTAGATGATTTTTATGATTCACTTATGTTAGGTGTCATCTATGAGGATAACGCTGAAATTAGTGAATAAAAAATAATTTAAAACTTCTAACAGATTTATGAGTTTTTTAAACTACCTTGAAACTATATAACACTAGCATTTTTATGGGGAGAAATATGTCAAGTAAAGTTAATGTTTAAAAAATAATCCAACTAAATAATACTGTGTAGCATTTTAAAAAATCAATGCTATAAGAATTCACACACAGGACAAATATGTGTGTGTGTGTGTGTGTGTGTGTGTGTGTGTATCCACGTAGAATGCAATGTTCTAAGACGCAAAGATTTCATCCAGGAAACAGAACCTGAGATGAGAATTCATTCAATGATAGGTAATTTTTAAGTAGGTGGAAAATAAGGAGGGAGGTATTCAATCATGGGTAAACACAGGCAGGAAAGTACACGGCATGGTGAAAAAGACAGTTTAACTGATATGGTCATCTGTTTTAAGTAGTGGGAATTCTATTATAACTCTTTCAGCAGTCACTCAATCTTTATTTAGGCAGTGGTCTGGTGAATGGTAAGACCCTCCTCTATGGTTTTAATAAAAGTTATGGATCTTCTTCCCAGAAAAGCACACAAACACAACTGTAACATATACTTTCTCTCTGAGAACTGCTGACCACCCACAAGGCTGGACGAGCAGTACAGCCACTTCCAATCACAGTACGTTGCACTAGAGGTGTACAATTGATCCAGGCTGGCTCAGATATATTCTTTCAGGAACTCTGAACTGAAATTCAGAGATAGCCAGCTGTATATGTGCCTGACGGACATATGGAAACTATGGGCGGTCATCCTCCACCAAATGCGGAGAGAAGCAGAGAAGGCCAGATTTCAGAGAAGAATGAAGAAAACAGGGGGAAGCACGAAAGAAAAATAGAAAGAAACATGGTCTTCTGCTTCTTTGTTCCAGTCTTTGAGAAGTAGGACTGCCCTAAGAATTTTATGAGATACTTCAGTAACCTTTACTATTTCTTTTTCATTTTTCCTTCAACTAACTCAAGTTGGAGCAATACCAACAATTAAAACCAAAAAAAAATTCTTGACTAAGACACACATACACACCCAAAGCCATATTTCTTACAATTAAAAGGGGTTTACAAACCCCCTCATCTGACCAATCCATTAAAGCACGGCTTCTCAACTGAACAGGTTACAAGAATACCACAATAATGATCATCTCAGCCCTCAATCTAACTTTCTGTTTGTGCCAAAACAAAACATGGCAGGCAGCACTACCACAAAATAATCCAGAAATAAAGGTCTAAAGGCAAAGTTTAAGTTAACAGACTCCTGAGGAAAAGAGCATGTCAAATATGTCTCTAGAAGAAGAAATAATATAATGCCATCTAGCTTTTGCACAACACTTTTAATTTTTTCAAAACATCCACAAGATTGTCCAGCTAAGTAAAGAACTCAGGATAAGGTAATAAGGTCCTAAATTGCCACTGTTGGCTATCTCAACCAAGTAGGGGTAACCTGTAGCTGCAAAGGAACTGACAGCATCTAGCAACTCCAGGAGGAAAAAAACGCATAAACAGAGAATCCAATTTCTTTCATCACAAAATACTGAAAAAGATTTCTTGTTTATAAAATATTCACCTTCTGTGTGTTTTCCCATGAAATATTTTATCTAGTTTGCCACATGCGCTTAGAATGCTTTATAAAATAACACCCAGGTGCTTCCTCTAATTCAATTGAGGACATTCTGTCAAACAATTTTTTAAATGACAGAGTTTATACACTCTAATTTTTTTTAGAAGGGTACAATCCTATCTTAAAGGATCATACAATCTGTCAAAGTGTCAAAATGAAGCGAAGACAAAAAAAAATAATTTTCCCTATATTTGTGAGGTTGAATTTTACTTGCCTGTTTTCTTCTATGTGCAATTTCTGTGACTTGTTCTCACTAATAGTATCCTGTTTCCATGCATAGGAAAGAGCCTAGTGCAGTTTGTTAGTTAACATTACTTCCTATAACTAGGGTTGACATTCTGTAATACTGACACTAACACTCACTGTAATTCTGGATAATAACATAGGACAATGATGATCATTAATGGACATCCTCTATGGTGAAACCTGAATTGATAATCAGCTAAAACAGATTTGCAATAGACTTCCTCCTTCCTGTTTTTACAATCCTGACCAAGGAGATGTCTCTTCCTGTTTACTTTTGAACTACTTGTTAAAATGCAAAAGATGAGAAGTGGAAACACCAAATATATATAAATTTTATTTGTCCTCTAGGATAACAAATTGAATTGCTAAATAAAATTTAATTCAAAAAGCTTAAATAATTAAACAGATTAATGAATGCTGATGTAGACTAGAATTATTTAGAATTATTTAGAAAATTAAACAAAAATATTAAACTGTCTGGAGCAGATCTAATGTGCAGTCTGCCTCACAGTTTAAGAGATGATCTATATACCCCACTAAAGTCCTTTACAGGAATATTAATCTACAATTAAGGAGAGATCTCTTAAGGATTGACTTTCTTAAGCAAAACAACCAAAAGAACACACTATTCACCATGGAAACGAAAACAGAATATTAATTGAGCTTTATACATATGATTGGTTCACTCTATGGTAAAGATTATAGTTCAAAATAAAGATGTAACATTAATATTTATATACCCATTACTTTAGCAACAAACTTTCACAAAACAGAAACTATAAAAGACGTAAGAAAAGACAGAAACAAATTAATAAATGGGGACTTTAACACACCTCTCTCAATCCAAGAAAGATCAGATGAAAAACAATATGAGGCCTTAGAAGATATAACCCACTTAATTAATAAGGATAGCGTGTTTGTGTGTGTGTGTATGAAATTGAGTCCTAATAAAAAATATGTTTTTTCAAGAGCACATGGAACACTCATGAAAACTAACCATATATTAAGCCACAAATTAAACTTCAACGAATTTCAAAGAACAGAAATAATACAGATTTATCTAACCATAATGTAATAAAATGAAAAATAGCAACATTTTAAAAATAAAAAAGACCCTCCACAACTGGAATTTTTAAAAAAACTGTTAAAAAACTGTTGAATCAAAGGGAAAATACAAAAAGAAAATAGCAGAATTCCTTTAAAATATCAATAAGAAAAACAAATCAGAATATGTGAGCTACAGCTAGAGCAATCAACAGAGAAAAATTATAGCATTAAATAATTACTTCAATAAAATAAAGTGAATCAAGTACAAAATACAAAAACCTAGAAAAAGAATACAATAAATCAGAAAAAATGAATCCCTAACAATAAAAGCAAAAAGTAATGACTTAGAAAACAGAAAATTATGGGAATAAATTCGAAAACAGATTTTTCAGAATCAACAAAACAGACAAACTGCCAGCTAAGGCAACAAGGAGAAAAATGAGTGAAATCACAAATACCCAAAATTAGAACTGACAAGAGGGAGAGAACCATCAAAACAGAAGAAGTTATAAGACTACATTTGTACAACTGTACTCAAATAAATTTGAAGAAATTGATAATTTTTCAAAAGAATACAACTTACTGACCCTCTAGGGACAGAAAGTCTAAAACAGACCAATTATCACAGAAGAAATAGAGAAAAGAGTTAAAAGACTCTCCTACAGAAAAAAAGCATCAGGCCCAGTTGATTTCACAGGGTAATTCTAACAAACCTTTAAAGATCAGATAATATCAATGCTAATTATATTATTCCAAAGTGTAGAAAAGAAAGAAAACTTCCAATTTTGTTTAACGAAATGAGCATTACCTTGATTCAAAGACCTGAAAAAGACTCCATCAAAAAAGAAAACTACAGAACAATCTCACTTATAAATATCAATTAAAAAAAATTCTTTAAACACATACGAACAAACAGAATCCTACAGTACACTAAAAGAGCAATTCATCATGGCCAAGTGGGATTTATTCTACAAAGACAGGAATGTTTCAATAATAGGAAATATATTAATAAATTCAGTCATATTAATGGAGCAAAGGAGAAAAATCCAAGACTATGTCCACAGATGTCACAAAGACATCTGATAGGGGCCAGCCCCATGGCCGAGTGGTTCAGTTCTCGCGCTCCGCTTCTCGTGGCCCAGGGTTTCACTGGTTCGGATCCTGGGCACTGACATGGCACCACTTGTCAGGCCACACTGAGGCAGCGTCCCATGTGCCACAACTAGAAGGATCTACAACTAAAATTACACAACTATGTGCTGGGGGGATTTGGGGAGAAAAAAGCAGGGGGAAAAAAAGAAGATTGGCAAAAGTTGTTAGCTCTGGTGCCAATCTTAAAAAAAAAAAAAAAGAAGACATCTGACAAAATAAAATTCAGTAGTCTTTCATGTAAAAAACACTAAGTAAAATGAGTATTAACAAATACTTCCTCAGCATAATAAAATACAGAATACCCTAGCCCAAAAGCAAGAGTTCTCCTTAATGAGGAAACACTAAAGGCATTCTTGCTAAAGTCTGGAAAAAAATAAAGATGCCCACTGTCTGAACTATTATGTTACAACTATTAGGCTATGAAGTTGGGCTAGGCAAAGCAATATAAGAAGTGAAGAAAAAGAAGTAAAATTCTTTCTAAATACAGATTATACAATTACATTCCTAGAAAACCCATAGGAATCAATGGGAAAAAAATTAATAGAAACAATAAGAAAATTTAATAAAGAAAAAGGTTAAAAATTAAAAGATCACCAGCATTCCTATATATAAGCAAAAACTAGTTAGAAGACTTAACGTAAGAAAACACACAATTAAAATAATAACAAAAAAATACACAAAATTTTAAGGAATTCTAAATTTATTTGTGGATTAATTTATTTGTGGAAAACTTTAACTTTCCTGAAAGATATAACATGTTCTTAGATATGAAGATTCAACATCATCAAGATGTCTGTCCTCCCTAATTAATTTATAAATTTAACTCAATATCAATAAACTACTTTGAGGATTTTCCTAGATTGAGAAAAGTTTATTATTAAGTTCATTCGGGAGAATAAACCAGGAAGAGTCACCAAGAAACCGCTAAAAAAGATAAGCAATGAGGTGAGGGTAGCTACCAGATATTACAGCAGTCCCCCCTTATCTGAGGGGGATCCGGTCCAAGACCCCCGGTGGATTCCTGAAACCTTGGATAGTACCAAACCCTACAAATACTATGTTTTTCCCTATACATACATACCTACAATAAAGTTTAATTTATATATTAGGTATAGTAAGAGATTAACAACAATAACTAATAAAATATAACAATTATAAAAACCTACTGTAAGAAAAGTTACTATAGACGTTAGCAACCTCAACACACAACTTTTTCCTTTCCTTATTAAGTCAAGAATTTTCACCTTTTCACTTAAAGGAAGCTCTTTATGACTTTGCTTTAGCATATCCAAATTGCCAGCATCATTACTCTTGCACTTTGGCGCTGCTATTAGGTAAAATAAGGGTTACTTGAACACAAGCACTGCGATACCGCAACAGTCGATCTGATAACCTAGACAACTTCTAGGCGACTAACAGGTAGGAGACGTATACAGCACGGACAAAGGGAAGATGTGGACAGAGCAGGACAGCATAAGATTTCATCATGCTACTCAGAACAGCACTCAATTAAAAACATGTTTATTTCTAGGATTTCTCATTTAATACTTTCAAACAGTGGTTGACTGCAGGTAACTGAAACCGCGGAAAGCGAAACCACAGACAAAGGGGGACTACTATATAACAATAAAGCCTCTATAATTAAAAGCGTTGGTATATAGTACATGAATAGACAAATAGATAATGAACAGAATAGAAAAACCAGAGATAGATCCACTGCATATGAAAATTCAGTAAATGATAATGGAAACATCTCAAATCAACGGGAAAAAGATCTATTTTTAATAAAAAGTGTTAGGATAGGGACCAGTCTGGTGGCATAGCGGTTAGGTTTGTGCATCCCGCTTCAGTGGCCCAGGGTTCCCCAGTTCAGATCCTGGGCATGAACCTACACTGCTCATCAAGCCATGCTGTGACAGCATCCACACAGAAGAACTAGAAGGACTTACAACTAGGATAACCATGCACTGGGGCTTTGGGGAGTAAAAAAAAGGGAAGACTGGCAACAGATGTTAGCTCAGGACCAATCTTCCTCACCAAAAAAGCATAAAAAAAAAGAAGTGTTAGGCTAGCTGGATTGCCATATGAGAAAAGATAAACTGGAGCCATTCATCACACCATACCCTAGGAAAATTCAAAAGGGAACAGAAATGTAAAAGTAAAAAAAATCAAACCACACAAGTTCCAAAAGAAAACATGGGTAGATTCCCCTTTAACCTAGTAGTATGGAAAAGTTTCCTATGACTCAAAATCCAGAAAGAAAAAGAGACAGATTGGTGAATTTCATTTTCATAAAAATTAAAAACTTTTGAATAGTCAAAAAAAGGGTAAGCATAGTAAAAGATAAAATGAAAAAAAGTGTTTCCTACTAATGGCAAGAAAAATTGTGTAAGATTTTGAAATAGACAAGAATGACTACTGAATGTCCCATATAGCACATCCTTCTTATTTATGCCTTTTACTGTCTTTGGGCTATTTTACAACTCTATAAATTGCAGAAAACTGATAGTAATGCAAATTCTTCTTGTTCATAGAAATGCAAAACATTTGGGCCTGTGAAATGCAACTGATTACTGCCCTGCCGATACCGACCAGTTACGTGCCTATTTATAAATCTGTTTCAGCATTTCCAAATGCCTATATTGCTTTTTGCCACTGCCTTCGAAACTGCTGTAACATCTTACTGGTTCCCTCATTAATAAGTTAAATAAAATCACCGACATGGATTCATTTTATATTTGTATGAGGGTCAGGATTTTATCTTTTTTGAAAATTATCTTTTAATAGTTTTGGAGGTTTCACCAAGCTACTCAGCAGATTCACCTGACAGATTCAGGAAACTGCATTGCCAAAAGAGTGCACCTCATGGGCTGCTGAAGCTTAGGCATGTCTTTTTTTGGCTCCCAGAAGTAAAACCCAGGTGGCAATATTCATTTAACTTTGTTTACTCTCTTTCTCTGGTGTTTTTTTCCTTCTCTACAGATTGTATGTTTTGGTTTGGTTTCTAGTTACTGCATGGCTAATGAGTTATTACCCCAAGTGGTAGCAACGACTGAGAATTTGGTTTTACGGTTTGTCCATTTATTTGATTATCCCTCTACATGGACAACAGAGATCTCTTGGGTAAAAGAAAAAAGACACTCTCGTTTGTGAATCTTTGTCTATTTGTCTCTTTTCTTTAAGATGCGCACCTGAACTAACAACTGTTGCCAATCTTTTTTTTTCTGCTTTTTCTCCCCAAATCCCCCCAGTACATAGTTGCATGTTTTAGTTCTGGGTCCTTTCAGTTGTGGCATGTGGGATGCCACCTCAGTGTGGCCTGATGAGCGGCCCCACGTCCGCACCCAGGATCCGAACCAGTGACCCCTGGGCCACTGAAGCAGAGCACACAAACTTAACCACTCAGCCACGGGGTCAGCCCCTATTTGTCTATTTTGAAATCAAAGTGGTTAAGAATTTCATGCCCACCAAGAGCAGATCTTTGATATCTGGACCAGTGAGTTTTTTTTCTCTCTACAACTCATGACATGTGAGTGAAATTATAAAAACAAAGATACAGAGCTCTGCATCCGTAATTCATAAGGCTTTTACCTCTCATTGTGTATGATAAATCAAACCCTTCATCTCCAGAGGGCATTAATAATTTAGATTTTAAAGTTTCTTAAGTTAAAAGAACTCTGTTCTAACTGGTTTTATTGATTTAAAAAAAAAAGTACTTATGCAATTGGAATATTTGTAAAATTCCCAGAAAACAAGAAAGTTGAACTTCTAATACTTTAAACATGCTAGACTTTTTAAAAATATTCTTCTTACAAGAATTAATTCAGAAACATTTATAAAATCCAAGTTCACATAAAGTACAACTTTGGCAAACAAGCCTAGTTGGATAATTTTGGTTTATAAAAACAGCTATTTATTCTCTCTGATTGATAATTTTAGTCTATTTGGGTTTGTCTGTCCTAAATGTATATAGGTTTACTGATCATATAAGCTAACATTATCCTACATAACTATTTAAGATGATTAAAAAAGTAAATTTGTGCTCAACTAACTTGAATCATTATTCTGACAACTTTTTACTTTAACTCGTATTGAAGATAATTTCCAATACCTTTAGGTAACTTAAAACCTTGACATTAAGTTAATTGATAGATAATCGTTGGATATCTAGTTAATTATTAAGAACAACAGAATCTTAGAAGACTGATTACTAAGCATAATTAAGTTTATATAGTTTTGCTTATTTTTATATGCTATAGAAAAGCTACAGTTTGGGAACATGTTAATGAAAGTGTAGGGGCCAGCCCCATGGTCTAATGGTTACATTTGCTGCACTGTGCTTCAGCGGCCTGGGTTTGCACGTTCAGATCCCACGCACAGACCTACACCACTCATCAGCCATGCTGTGGCAATAACCCACATATAAAATGGAGGAAGATCAGCACAGATGTTAGCTCTGGGCCACTCCTCCTCAAGCAAAAAAAAAAAAAAAAAGGAAGACTGGGGCCGGCCCAGTGACACAGTGTAACCACTGTGTTTGCACATTCCACTTCAGTGGCCCGAGGTTCACCAGTTCAGATCCCAGGTGTGGACCTACACATCGCTTGTCAAGCCATGCTACGGCAGGCGTCCCACATATAAAGTAGAGGAAGATGGGCACAGATGTTAGCTCAGGCCCAATCTTTCTCAACAAAAAGAGGAGGATTCGTGGCAGATGTTAGCTCAGGGCTAAGCTTCCTCAGCAAAAAAAAAGGTGTAAAAGGGATGTTTGTATCTGTAGGAAGTTGTATTATGCGTGCTCATAAGCTTTCACAGTCTGATAAAATGATTGTCTACAACAGACAGTTCTCAATATTCCACTTCAGTGTTTCAACGTAAAATATAAATTAGTTATTTGGTTAAAAAGTTTAAATCAATACCAGCGGTTAACATTACTCTAGGAACAATAGTGACAGAGAAATACGTGTATGTGCTTTTGTTTTTCAAGGGAAAAGAACAGTTTTGTCCTAAAGCAGCAGTTCTCAAATTTTTTGGTCTCTTTCACACTCTCAAAACTTACTGAAAACTCCAAAAAGCTTTGTTCTTATGGATTGTAACTATCAATATTTACGCTTAAAATTAAAACTGAGAATTTAAAAAAATATTGATTGATTCACTTGAAAATAACAAGAATGAATGCATTGCATGTTAACATAAATAACCCCTTAGGATTATTTGAAAATAGGGTTTTTTTGTTGTTTTGTTTTTGAGGAAGATTAGCCTGGGCCACCGGCTACGCCACCGGGCTGGCCCCTGAAAATAGTTTTGACCTCACATATCCCCAAGAAAGAATCAGTGCTCTCAAGCAAACTGTTTTAGAACATGAAAGAGGAGAGGTGTCAAGATGGTGGCATAGGCAGACTCTGAACTCACTTCCTCCCACGGACACAATCAATTTACAACTACTCTGGGAACAACTACCCCTGAGAGAGAACTGAAAACTGGATAAAAAGAACTCCTACAAGGGACAGTCCTGACTGAGGTGGAAGAGGCAGAAATTCCTTTCTGGAGAGAAAAATAGCCCCCTTCACAAGCCGTGGTGCTTCACAGTCAGCTGGAAGCAACCATAAGGTATGCAACCTTCCCTGGAGGAGTAGGGGACCTGAGCAGGGGACTGTTGTCGCTATAAGAATCCTTTGGACTCATCACAACAGAGACGAGTCTCCTAATATCTGGCTTTGCTGGCTACTAACAACAACAGGGAATACCCCCAGAAAAGCCATCGGACATGAGAGGAAAAAAGACGGCACTTAAAGGGCCCACGCACAAATTCACTCATTTCAGAAAGCAACCTAAAATCACCAGAGAGAAAGAAAGGTCCTTGGGGGAAAAGAGACTCACCTGATAGGCTCTGGGTGCATCTTGGTGAGAGGTGAGACCTCTCCAGGGACTGAGATATTGGTGGCAGTGATTACTGTGACCTAGTACAGGAGTGCTGACACAGATGCTGGCAGATGCCACTGGAGTTCTTCCCCTGGCCTGTAAGCCACTAGAGCCACAGCCACTAGAGGACCAATTTAATCTAGCTTAGCCAGGGCAGGCAGCCTGCCCTAGGGCCTGTCCCTACCCAACAGCAAGCCCTCGGGCAACTTCTGGGCCTGCATAGGCTGGGTGCCTGGATCCCCTGCAGCCGGGTGAGTGGGTTCACCTCTGCAGGGCAGGACATGACATGCACTAGGAGCGGGTGGAATGTGGGGGCATTGGTGGAGTGTGTGGGGCCTCTGCAGTGAGGCGACTGGGTCCACTTCAGGGGCTCAGGATGCATGCACAGGGCAGGACTATGTTGATGGTGTGTGTGGCCCTGTGGGTAGTGGGACTTGTCAGCTGCAGAAGATGTGTGCTTCTCAAACAGCCACATAAGGGATCAGCCCCACCTTCCAAAGATTGAAACAACTGGGTGCTCCCATGCCTGGGGCCAGCCCCACTCTGCTGCAATCTTAAGAGAGCTGACAAGAGCCAAGTGTAAGCCCCTGAGCCTAGCAACCAGCCACACTGGGGGCCTACTCACCTAACAGAAAAACTGTAACAAGAGTATGCTATCAGACCTTGCAGCTAACTGTGCTAGGGCTCCCCACACCCAATAAAATGACTGAAGGGTCCACAGAAGCCACATCCAGCTGAGAATTACAATTAGCCAGCCAGGGGGACAGCCTAGCCTCCCCAGGTACCTGCAGCAAGAACAACCCTGCCACAACAGAGGGACACAGGTAGCCCACACAGTGGTCATTCCTGGAACATTTGGAACTGGTGACGAGAGGGAAGCACACTGCTGGCCTCATAAGGCATCTCTTACATAAGGCCACCTCTCTGAGATCTGAAGACATAGCTGAGCCACCTAATACAGAGATATAAGCAAAGAGAAAGAAGCAAAATGAGGGGGCAAAGGAATACGTTCTAAGTAAGGAAACAGGACAAAACCCCAGAAAAAGGACTAAATGAAACAGAAATAAACAATCTACCTGGCAAAGAGTTCAAACAAAAAGTCATAAGGATGTTCACTGATCTTGGGAGAACGGATGAACTCATTGAGAACATCAACAAAGAATTGGAAAATATAAAAAAGAACCAACTGGAAATGAAGAATACTGGAAATGAAAAATCCACTAGAGGGACTCAAGAGCAGAGTAGATGATACAGAAGAACGGATCAATGAGCTGAACAAAAGACTAGAGGAAATCACCCAAGCTAAACAGATAAAAGAAAAAATGAATTAAAAGAATGAGAAAAGTTTAAGGAACCTCTGGGACAACATCAAGCACACTAACATTCATATTATAGGTGGCCTAGAAGGAGAAGAGGGAGACAAAGGGGCAGAGAATCTATTTGAAGAAATAATAGCTGAAAACTTTCCTAACCTAAGGAAAGAAACAGACATGTAGGTACAGGAAGCACAAAAAGCACCAAACAAGATAAACACAAAGAGGTCCACACCAGGACACATTATAATTAAAATGTCAAAAATTAAAGATAAAGAGAGACTCCTAAAAGCCACAAGAGAAAGGCAACAAGTTACATACAAAGGAAACCCCATAAGGTTATCAGCTGACTGCTCAGCAGCAAGCTTACAGGCTACAAGGGAGTGGCACGATATATTTAAAGTGCCGAAAGGAAAAAACCTACAGCCAAGAATACTCTACCCGGTAAGGTTATCATTCAGAATGGAAGGAGAGAGAAAGAGTTTCCTAACAAGCAAAAATTAAAAGAGTTCATCACTAAGAAACCAGTTTTACAAGTAATGCTAAAAGGACTTATTTAAGTAGGAAAGAGAACACCACAGATAGGAATAAGAAAATTATCACCAAAAAGAAGGCAATAAAATCACTGGTAAAGGCAAAAATACAGTAAAGGTAGCAGATCAACCACCTATGAAGATAATATGAAGGTCAAAAGACAAAACTACTAAAGTTACCTATTTCAATGATAAGAGGGTAACAGATACACACACAAAAAGAAGTTAGATATGATATCAAAAACATAAAATGTGGGAGGAAGGGAGTAAGAGAGTAGAGCTTTTAGAAAGAGGTTAAACTATGGGCCAGCCCAGTGGCACAGCAGTTAAGTTCACGTGTCCCAATTCGGTGGTCCAGGGTTTGCTGGTTCAGATCCCAGGTGCGGATGTGGCACAGTTTGGCAAGCCATGCTGTGGTGGGCGTCCCACATATAAAGTAGAGGAAGATGGGCACAAATGTTAGCTCAGGGCCAGTCTTCCTCAGCAAAAAGAGGAGGATTGGCGGCAGATGTTAGCTCAGGGCTACTCTTCCTCAAAAAAAAAAAAGAAAAGAAAAAAGAAAGAGGTCAAACTAAAGAAACCATCAACTTAATATAGACTGTTATACATGCAGGTTATTATATATGAACCTCATGGTAATCACAAACCAGAAACCTATAACTACACAAAAAACTAAGAGAAAGGAACCCAAATATAATACTAAAGAAAGCCATGAAACCACAAGGGAAGAGAGCAAGAGAAGAAGAAAGGAATAGAGAACTACTACTAAAACACCCAAAAAAAGTAACAAAATGGCAATAAGTACATACTTATCAATAGCTACTTTAAATGTCAACAGACTAAATGCTCCAATCCAAAGGCACAGGGTGGCCGACTGGCCAAAAAACAAGACCTGTATATATGCTGCATACAAGAGACACACTTCAGACCTAAAGATACTCACAAAATGAAAGTGAAGGGTTGGAAAAAGATACTCCATGCAAACAGAAATGAAAAGAAAGCTGGGGTAGCAATACCTATATCAGACAAAATAGACTTTAAAACAAAAACTATAACAAGAGACAAAGAAGGGCACTACATAATGGTAAAGGGAACAATCCAACAAGAGGATATAACACTTGTAAATATCTATACACCCAACATAGGAGCGCCTAAATATATAAAGCAATTATTAACAGACATAAAAGGAGAAATAGACAGTAACACAATAATAGTAGATGACTTTAACACTCTACTTACACCAATGCATAGATCATCCAAACAGAAGATCAATAAGGAAACATTGGCTTTAAATAACACATTAGACCAGATGGACTTAGTAGATAAATATAGAACATTCCACCCAAAAACCGCAGACTACACATTCTTTTCAAATGCACATGGAACACTCTCCAAGACTGGTCACATATTAGGCCATAAAATAAGTCTCAATATATCTAGAAAGACTGAAATAATACCAAGCATCTTTTCTGACCACAACGGTATGAAAACTAGAAATCAACTACAGGAAGAAAATCGGAAAAGCCACAAATATGTGGAGATAAAACAAAATGCTACTGAACAATGACTGGGTCAATGAAGAAACCAAAGGAGAAATCAAAATATACCTGGAGACAAATGAAAATGAACATACAACATGCCAAATTTTCTAGGATACAGTAAAAGCAGTTCTAAGAGGGAAGTTTTTAGCAATACAAGCCTACCTCAATGAACAAGAAAAATCTCAAATAAACAATCTAACAGTGCAGCTAAAGGAACTGGAACATAACAAACAAAGCCCCAAATCAGTAGAAGGAAGGAAATAATAAAAATCAGAGCAGAAATAAATGAATTACAGACTAAAAGAAAAATAGAAAAAAAATCAATGAAACCAAGAGCTGGTTCTTTGAAAAGATAGACAAAATTGACAAACCTTTAGCTAGACACACCAAGAAAAAAAGAGAGAAGGCTCAAATAAATAAAATCAGAAATGAAAGAGGAGAAATTATAACAGACACCTCAGAAATACAAAAGATTATAAGAGAATACTATGAAAAGCTATACACCAACAAATTGGATAATCTGGAAGAAATGGATAAATTCTTAGAATTATACAACCTTCAAAAACTGAATCAAGAAGAAACAGAGAATTCAAATATACCAATCACCAGTAAGGAGATCAAAGCAGTAATCAACAACTTCCCAAAAAATAAAAGTCTAGGACCAGACAGCTTCCCTGGTGAATTCTACCAAATATTCACAGAAGACTTAACACCTATTCTTCTCAAACTCTTTCAAAAAGTTGAATAAGAGGGGAAGCTTCCTAACTCAATCTACTAAGCCAACATTACCCTAACACCAGAAACAGACAAGGACAACACACAAAAAAGAAAATTATAGGCCACTATCACTGATGAACATCAATGCAAAAATTCTCAAAAAAATACTAGCAAATAGAATGCAACAATACATTAAAAAGATCATACACCATGATCAAGAGGGATTTATTCCAGGGATGCAGGGATAGTTCAACATCTTCGAATCAATCAACATGATACACCACATTAACAAAATGAAGAATAAAAGTCACATTATCATCTCAATAGATGCAGAGAAAGCATTTGACAAGATGCAGCATCCATATATGATAAAAAAAAAAAAAAAACCGTGAATAAAATGGGTATGGAAGGAAAGTACCTCTACATAATAAAGGCCTTATATGACAAACCCACAGCTAACATCATTCTCCACAGAGAAAAACTGAAAGCTATCCCTATAAGAACAAGAACCAAACAAGGATGCCCACTTTCACCACACTTACCTAACACAGCATTGGAAGTCCTAGCCAGAGCAGGCAGGCAAGAAAAAGAAATAAAAGGGATCCAAATTGGAAAGAAATAAGTGAAACTGTCACTATTTGCAGATGCCATGATTTTATACACAGAAAATCCTAAGGAATCCACCACAAAACTTTTAGAAATAATAAATGAATACAGTAAAGTTGGAGGATACAAAATCAACATATAAAAGTCAGCTGTGTTTCTATACACTAACAATGAAGTAGCAGAAAGATAAATTAAGAATACAATCCCATTTACAACTGCAATAAAAAGAATAAATATCTCAGAATAAATTTAACTAAATAGGTGAAAGATCTGTACACTGAAAACTATAAAACATTGCAGGGGAAATTGAAAAAGACACAAAGATATGGAAAGATACTCTGTGCTCTTGGATTGGAAGAATTAACATAGTTAAAATGTCCATACTTCCCAAAGCAATCTACAGATTCAATGCAATCCCTATCAAAGTTCCAACAACATTTTTCACAGAAATAGAGCAAGGAATCCTAAAATTTATATGGAACTACAAAAGACCCTAAATAGCTAAATGAACCCTGCGAAAAACGAACAATGCTGGAGGTATCACACTCCCTGATTTCAAAATATACTACAAAGCTATAGTAAACAAAACAGCATAGTACTGGCACAAAAACAGACACACAGATCAATGGGACAGAATCAAAAGCCCAGAAATAAATCTACATATCTATGGACAGCTAATTTTCAACAAGGGAACCAAGAACATACAATGGAGAAAGGAAAGTCTCTTCAATAAATGGGAAAACTGTACAGTCATGTGCAAAAGAATGAAAGTAGACTATTATCTTACATCATACACAAAAATTAACTCAAAATGGATTAAAGACTTGAATGTAAGACCTGAAACTATGAAACTCCTAGAAGAAAACACAGGCAGTACACTCTTCAACACCGGTCTTAGCAGCATATTTTCTTTTTTTTTTTTTTTTAAAGATTTTATTTTTTTCCTTTTTCTCCCCAAAGCTCCCCGGTACATAGCTGTATATTCTTCGTTGTGGGGCCTTCTAGTTGTGGCATGTGGGACGCTGCCTCAGTGTGGTTTGATGAGCAGTGCCATGTCCACGCCCAGGATTCGAACCAACAAAACACTGGGCCGCCTGCAATGGAGCGCACGAACTTAACCACTCGGCCACAGGGTCAGCCCCTTAGCAGCATATTTTCAAGTACCATGTCTGACGAGGCAAGGGAAACAATAGAAATAACAAACAAATCGGACTACATCAAACTAAAAGGCTTCTGCACAGCAAAGGAAACCATCAACAAAACAAAAAGACAAACTAACAACTGGGAGAAGATATTTGCAAACCAAATATCAGATAAGGGGTTAATATCCAAAACATATAAAGAACTCATACATCTCAACAACAACAACAAAAAAAACCAATTTAACAATAGGCAAGAAGATCTGAACGGACAGTTCTCCAAAGAAGATACAGATATCCATGGAGATATAAATGGCCAACAGGCACATGAAAAGAGCTTCAACATCAGTAACTGTCAGGGAAATGCAAATCAAAACTACAATGAGATATCAACTCACTCCCGTCAGAATGGATATAATTAACAAGACAGGAAACAAGTTTTGGACAGGATGTGAAGAGAAGGGAACTCTCATACACTGCAGGTGAGAGTGCAAACTGGTGCAGGCACTATGGAAAACATTATGGAGATTCCTCAAAAAATTAAGAATAGAACTACTATATTATCCAGCTATTCCACTGCTGGATATTTAAGCAAAGACCATGAAAATACAAATGCATAAAGATACATGCACCCCTATGTTCATTGCAGCATTATTCACAATAGCCAAGACTTGGAAGCAACCTAGGCGCACATCAACGGCCAAATGGATAAAGAAGACGTGGTTTATATACACAATGGTATACTAATCAGCCATAAGAAACAATGACATCTGGCCATTTGCGACAACATGGATGGACCTTAGCCTATTATCCTAAGTGAAATAACTCAGAGAGAGACACTCAAATACCACATGATTTCACTCATAAGTAGATAACAACAACAACAAACAATCACATCGAGACACAGTCTGGATTTGTGGTTACCACAGGGGAAGGGGGGAGGGTGGAGGGCAAAAGGGGTGACTAGGCACATGTATGTGGGGATGGATTGTAATTCGTCTTTGGGTGGTGAACATGATGTAATCTACACAAAAAGTGAAATATAATGATGTACACCTGAAATTTATATAACGTTATAAAATAATGTTACTGCAATAAAAATAAATTGAAATTTTAAAAATTTTTAAAAAGAACATGAAAGAGCCCAATGATGGACAGACATGGAAAATCAATTTTATCTGCCTTGGTTTACAATATTGGAGTCTTAAAATAAGCTAAGAAATACGTTTAAAATTTCACAACACTTGCTCAATTTTGTTGTGTTCGCTTCCTTGATTTACTGATTAACGACCTGCCTATAACATAAAAGGTGATTCTTTACTTTCTGTGTAATCTGCCTAGACAACAGTGAGTCTGTTTTGCCAGAACAATTTCCTGTGCTTCATGTGGACTTCATTATAGTCTTATTTAATAAACAAACAAAAAAAGGAAGGTTTGGGGCTGGCCTGGTGGCACAGCGGTTACGTGTGCACGTTCCACTTTGGAGGCCTGGGGTCGCCGGTTCGGATCCCGGGTGGGGACATGACACCACTTGGCAAAAGCCACGCTGTGGTAGGTGTCCCACATATAAAGTAGAGGAAGATGGGCATGGATGTTAGCTCAGGGCCAGTCTTCCTCAGCGCAAAGAGGAGGATTGGCAGCAGTTAGCTCAGGGCTAATCTTCCTCAAATAAAAAAGAAGGTTTCCTCTTACTTATAAAAAGAAGTGTGGTTCTTCACAATCAAGTTATCTATGTTTTTTAAATGTTTCACTTTCACTTTGATTAAATAGGTAACTAAGTATTGCTTGTCAGGCCACTTCTGACAACTGTTTTGATTTGGTCTTCCCAAATTTGCATCCTAAATATAACAAAATAAAATAAAATAAAACTTTCAAGGTATCTTTTACACCAAAAAACTATCTTTGAGATTTCCCAGAGGAACCCTGGAAGAGCACAGTTGTTTATTCTTTCAGCTTATAAAAGAAAAAATGCTAGAAATAATTAGGTTTGACGTGTTACTGTAGTAAAAGTTGCACGGGAAGAGGTGTCAAATTAGAGAGATGCTCAGCCTTCCTAGGTTAAATCTGCACAGTAAAAAACAACGTAATACAAACACTTCTGAAATTGTATTCTTCATGAGAAGTCCCTGAAGATTTGTCAATTTATTAGAAGTTCCTTGCTAACCATAATTATGTTTTCATTAATCAAAGCTTTTAAGTAGTAATGTACTGATAGAAAATTTGACTCTCCACCATTCTGATAGTATTAGTTAGAGTAATAAGCAAACCATAGCCATCAAGCACTCTGTCATCTACAGATAGTCTCTGTTTTACTCCGACGCTTGCCTGAAAGCTCTGCTATAAAGTCAGAATTTGTGTCTTCAACAATGAAGAATAGTTTCAGAGGCTTGTGGTACTTCAAACTATTGACACTTCACAAAATAGACTTTTTTAAAACTTAAACATAGAATAACCATAGGACCCAACAATTCCACACTTTAGGGATATACCCCCAAAAATTGAAAACAGGCATTCAAACAAAAATTTGTACATGAACGTTCATAGTAGCATATTCACAACAGCCAAAAGGCAGAAAAAACCCAAATGTTCATCAACTTATTAACAGATAAACAAAATATGGAATAGCCATTCAATGGAGTATATTCAGCCATAAAAAAGTAAGAAGTGAGGCTGGCCTGGTGGCACAGCGGTTGAGTTCGCATGTTCCACTTCAGTGGCCCAGGGTTTGCCAGTTCAGATCCCGGTTGCAGACCTACACGCCATTTGCTGTGGCAGGCGTCCCATATATAAACTAGAGGAGATGGGCATGGATGTTAGCTCAGGGCCAGTCTGCCTCAGCAAAAAGAGAAGGATTGGTGGCAGATATTAGTTCAGAGCTAATCGTCTTCAAAAAAAGAAAAGAAAAGAAAGAAGTACTGATACAGGCTACAGCATAGATGAATCTCAAAAAAATTATGCTAAAGTCAAAGAAGTCAGACACAAGAAGTCACATATTATATGCTTCCATCTAAATGAAATATCCAGAATAGATAAACCCATAGAGACAGAAAGCAGATTATCAGGCTAGTAGAAAAGGCCAGGAGAAGAGGGGGAATGAGAAATGACTGTTTAATGGGTATAGAGTTTCCTTTTGTAACAATGAAAATGTTTTGGAACTAGATAGAGGTGATGGTTGTACAACATTGTGAATGTACAAATGTCATTGATTGTACCTTTAAAATGGCACCTTTTATGTTTTGTGAATTCTACCTCTATTTAAAAGAAAAAGAAGCTTCCAGGACTCATGAATCTGCTTCCTAATGAAACAATCATAACTAGTGAAAACTACTGAAGAAAAAAAAAAACCGTTTGAAGTCTCTGAAAATTGTCCTAAGAGCATACAGCAAATGAAGAAACATTTAATCAAGAATACCTACTAAATACTTGGTAACAACAGTAAGAGTTTGTGGCCCTTAAACCACAACCCACACCCTTCCTCCCTAACCCCCAGCTCAGCATGAGAGAAGCTCCATCCTGGGTGGGTGTGGGGCTAAGAAGACAGGGCTTCCTCTTCCCCCAGGTTTCAGTCAAGGTCAAAGAAAGGGCAGGCACCCAGCACTTCTCATCCCCATCCCTCTGTGTTGCAGAAACTAAAATCCAGGTGACTGTGGCCAAAAGGGTAGGGGCTCCCTTCTTCCACCCAGCCCTTCTTCCTCTACCTAGCCCCATGAAGGGTGTCACAGGACAAAGGCTCTACCACAGATACAACAACCAAGAATACGGGGGTCTCAACAGCCCCACCTTGCTCTCTCATAAAACAGAGGCTCCACACTGAGTGGCAAGCCAAGAAGACTGGAGATTACTGCCCCACCCAGAGTCCTGCTTTTAAAGCAAAGGTGTTACTCTAAGGAGCAGGCCACAGTTCCTGCCTCCACTCTGGAGCAGTGGCTCAGAGATTATACCCAAGAGGAGAGGCAGGAGATAACTACAGAGAGCTGCAAAGCTCTCTCCAAAGAAGCTGACTTTATTTAGGACAGAGTGTGTGGAAGTTCAAACAAGGGCATTCTCAAAAACAAAGCAGATTTTGGTGGCAAGCAATTGAGAAGAGGCTGGTAGCTCCATGAGAGTAATAAGCTAAATCACAGTTTACCAAAGAGAACATGGGAAAGAAAAGATGAAGAAGAGCCGTCCTGCAGTCAAAACAAATATCAGGGGCCAGCCCTGTGGCTGACTGGCTAAATTGACACACTCCACTTCAGCAGAGTTTCGACGGTTCAGATCCGGGGCACGGACCTTGCACCACTCGTCAGGCCATGCTGAGGCAGTGTCCCACATAGGAGAGCCAGAAGGATATAAAACTAGAATATACAACTATGGACTGGGGGGCTTCAGGGAGAAGAAGGAAAAAAAAAAAAGAAGATTGCAACAGATGTCAGCTCAGGTACCAATCTTTAAGAAGAAAAAACAAAACACATCAGAGATTGGCCTGAAAAACCACCACTGCACTCCAACACGTATCTAGACACTATGTTCATAGCAGCATTATTCACAACAGCCAAAAGACGGAAGCAATCCAAGTGTCCATCAACGAATGATGGATAAACAAAACGTGGTATATACACACAATAGAATATTATTCAGCCTTAAAAAGGAAGGAAATTCTGACACATGCTACAACATGGATGAACTTGAGGACATTATGCTAAGTGAAAAAGCCAGTCACAAAACAACAAAGATTATATGATTCCACTTATATGAGGTATCTATAGTAGTCAAATGCATAGAGACAGAAATAGAAACGTAGTTGACAGGGACTGGTGAGAAGTAGTTACTGTTTAACACAGTTTCAGTTTGGAAAGATGAAAAAGTTCTGGAGATGGATAGTGGTGGTAGCTACAACACAATGCATGTACTTAATGACAGAACTGTATATCTAAAAATTGCTAAAATGGTAAATTTTCTGTTATGTGTATTTTACCACAATTTTACATAAATAAGATTAAAAAATCAAGATTGGGAAGATTAGGGGATTTAATCCACTAGAAAAATCATTAAGCCAGGAAAAAATGTGAAATACAAAGGTAAATGAAAAAGTTATGTCATTTATTCCTTCGACATTATTGAGCACAATCTGGTTGGATGTGTTCCAGCTGCTGGTGGCACATTCATCTCCCAGCTGCTAAGGACTCACAGCTGCACTTCTCTGGAGACTTGCACTTCTCTTCTCTAGAGATCTGCAAGGAGGAGGCACTTCACCCAGTGATGCATGGGAGATTATGCCCCCCAACACACACACTTTCTGGGGGCAGCCTGCTCCCAATGAGAGATTATTTGAGGTGTGGGTAAAAGCAAAGCCTCTTTGCCTAATGGTGGAACAACTCTGTGATGTCATTCAACGTCCGGAGCTCCCCATGAGATCAGGCAGAGGCTAGACAACAGCTGAACCCACAGTTTTGCTGATCTCCTCTTCCCTATCCCATTTCCCTCACTTCTACAGGTTTCATCTGAAAGTATTCTCTCAACAGATCACCTGCATAACAAAAACCAAAAAAAAGTTACTACTGCAAAGAGGGCCAACTTTAACTGGGTCAGACTGTGAAACACCATATGCCCAGAATATTGCTGAAAACAACAGATCAGTCAACCAGCAATTACTGGAGTCTAACAGCTGAGTGTGATACCAACAGAGGCAGACAGCTGAGAGAAAGAGACAAAGAGAACTCTGCTAAAATTAGTCATTTCAGAGTGACTGTGTATATGCCAAGATTGAACCCTCTGAGGAACAAAAGCAGAGGCTTCACACTATGAGAGAAATACACTTGACTGAAATAGTTCAGCCAAGGCACTAAACAAACAAACATAAACAACAACAAGCCCCAGAGGGTGGTAGGAATCAATATCAAGAGTTGCCATAATCTATTATCCAAACTTTCTAGTTTTCAACAACAACAACAAATTATGAGATAAGCAAAGAAACAGGAGACTGTGACTCATATGCAGGAAAAGAAACAAGCCCTGTGAGAGGACCTAGATGTTGCATTTAACAAAGACTTCAAAGTACTATGTTCATAATACTGAAGAAAATCCTGATTTAAAAAGTAAAGGAAGGTATGATGGCAATGTCTAATAAAATAAAGAATATCAATAAAGAAACAGGAATTATAAAAAAGAACCAAATGGAAATTCTGGAGTTGAGAAGTCAATAAGAGAAATGAAAAAGTCATTAAAGGATCTCAACAGTAGATGTGAACTGGCAGAAGACAGATTATTTGAAGATAAACTAATAGAGATTATGCAATCCTAAGAACAGAGAGAAAAAAGAATGAAGAAAATGAAGAGAGCCTCAGAGAAATGTGGATCAACATACCCATGATGGGAGCACCAAAGTAAGGAAGAGAAAAGAGCAGAAAGAATATCTGAAGAAATAGTGACCAAAATTTCCCAAATTTGATGAAACATTAATCTATACATCTAAGATGATCAATGAATTCTAAGAAGGATAAACACAAAGAGATTCATAATCAAGCACATCATAGTAAAAATAATAAAAGACAAAGGAAAAATCTTGAAAGCAGCAAGAGAAAAATCGCTTATCATATACAAGGGAATCCCATTAAGGTTAACAGTTGACTTCTCATCAGAAACAGTGGAGGCCAAAAGGCAGTGGGCAACATACTCAAAGGGCTAAAAGAAAAAATGGTCAACTTAGAGTGTTATAGCCAGGAAAACCATCTTTCAAAAGTGAAGGTGAAATAAACATATTCCCAGATAAACAAAAACCGAGAGAATTAGTTACTAAAAGACCAGCCTTAAAAGAAATACTAATGGAAGTTTTCACCATCAAAACAGTGAAACCAGATGGCAGTATGAAGACACACACACAGACACACAAAAGAGCACCAGTAAAGGTAGCTAAGTAATTATAAAAGACAATATAAGTGCATCTTTCTTAACTGATTTAAAAAACAACCGCATAAAACAACATGTACATAATTCTATTGGTGGGTACAACACATAGAAATGTATTTGACATGAGCAGCACAAAGGAGGTGTGTGAGAGCAAAGCTGTCCTAGAGTAAAAAAATGGCACAAAAACCCAGCAACAAATAAAGAAATCAGAAATAGTAAATAAGGTTAGAACTCTATAAACATATACTTGCTCTCCTTTCTTCTCTCAGCTTCTTTAAGAGACAAAAAGTTATATAAAGTAAGAATTATAACAATGTTTTGTTGGGTTTGTAACATAAATAGATGTAAGATGTAAAACATTAATAACTAAAAGGGGAAAGAGGTAATAGGGCTATATAGGAGTTAAATTTCTTTATTTCACTGGAATTAAGTTATAACAAATCTGAAGTTGATTCTGAGAGCAAACACTAAGAAATAACTTTTTTAAAAATACTAAAAAAATCACTAAAGTAATTAAAATGATCATTAATTAAAATGTTACATTAGAAAATATTCACATAAGGAAAAAGAGTAGCGAAAAAGGAACAGAAGAAGAAAAAGAAAATGAGACATATAGAAAACAAAGAGTAAAATGGCAGGCGTAAATCCAACCATATAAATAACACTAAATATGAACGGATTAAATAATCCAACAAAATAGCAGAAATTGTTAAACTGGATTAAAAAACAAGATCCAACAATTTGCAATCTATAGGAGACACACTTTAGATTCAAAGATAAAAACAAGTTGAAAGTTAAAAGACAGAAAAAGACACATGCAAAGAGCAACCATAAGAAAGCTAGTGTAGCTATACTAACATCAGACAAAATAGACTTTAAAACAAGTCTAGGCATAAAGAGGGATATAAAATACCATAAAATGGTGGTAAAAGAGTCAATCAATCATGAATATATAACAAGTATGCACATATATACACCTAACAACAGAGCCCAAAACTACATGAAGCCAAAACTATGCATTATCCAATAAGTGAGAGGACAACTAAGCAACCAAAAGATCAAAAAGGAAATAGAAGACTTGAACAACTATAATCTAATGAGACCTAAGAGACACCCACAGGATATTCCACCCAACCACAGCAGGATACACATTCTTCTCAAGTGTACATCGAACATTCTCCAAGATAGACCATACGTTAGACCATAAAACAAGCTTCAATAAATTTAAAAGGACTGGAATCATACAAAGTATAATTTGATTTGAATTTTTCTAATGACTAATGATGTTAAACATCTTTTCATGTGCTTATTTGCCCTCTGTGTACCTTCTTTTGTGAATTATCTGTTCAAATCATTTACTCATTTTTTAATTGGGTTGTTTGGTTTCTTATCAGTCTTAAAGACTTATTTCATACATTCTGGATGTAATTTTTTTAATCAGATATGTGATTTTCAAATATTTTCTCCCGGTCGGTGGCTTGTTTCTTAAGTTCTTTAACAGTGTCTTTGAAGACCAGATGTTCTCAATTTTGAAGAAGTCCAATTTATCAAATTTTTCTTTTATGTATTATGCTTTTGGAATAGTATCTAAGAAATCTTTGCCTAACCCAAAGTCACAAAGATTTTCTCCTCTGGTTTCTAGGAGTTTTATAGTTTGTATTTCACATTTAGATTTACAATCCATTGTGAGTTAATTTTTAAACACAGTACAAAGAACGGATCAAAGTTCATTATTTTGCATATAAATAGCCAATTGTTCTACCACCATTATTTAAAAAGACTATCCTTTTCTAATAAATTGCCTTTGCATCTTTACCAAAAATTCATTGACCATATGTATGAATCTATTTATGGAGTCTCTATTTAGCTTCACTGATCTATCTTGATGCTAGTACTACACTGTCTAAACTTACTGTAACTTTATAATGAATCTTAAAACTAGGTAGTTTAAGTCTGCCAACTCTGTTCATCTTTTTCGAAGTTAGTTTGGCTATTCTAGGTCCTTTCCTTTTCCATATGAACTTTAAAATCAGCTTGTCAATTTCTACAAATAAAAAAATTCTGCTGGGATTTTCATTGGGATTGCCTTACGCCTAAAGACCAATTTGGGAAAACTGACATCTTAGTAATAGTGAGTCTTCTGATCCACGAATACAACATATGTGTGCATTTATTTGGGCCTTCTTTACTTTCTTTCTTTTCTTTCTTTTTTTAAATATTTCATTTTTCCTTTTCCTCTCAAAGCTCCCCTATACAAAGTTGTGTATTTTTAGTTGTGGGTCCTTCTAGTTATGGCATGTGGGATGCCACCTCAGCACGGCTTGATGAGTGGTGCCATGTCCACACCCAGGATTTGAACTGGCAAAACCCTGGCCCGCTGAAGCAGAGTGTGCGAACTTAACCACTCGGCCATGGGGCTAGCCCACATGGGTCTTCTTTAATTTCTATCAGCAATGTTTTACAGTTTTCACATACAAGCCTTTCACAACTTTTGTCAGATTTATCCTTAAGTATTTCATATTTTTTGATGCTATCAATTTTTAAATTTCCATTTCTGATTGTTCTTGCTAGCATATAGAAACACAGTTGGGTTCTGCATACTGATCTGGTATGCTATGTCCTTGCTAAACTTACTTATCAGTTCTAGCAGCTCTTCTATAGATTCCATAGGATTTTCCCTATGGATGATCACATTGTCTGCAAAATAAAGGGGGTTTTTCCAATCTAGATACTGTTTTCTTAACTTATTATACTGGCTAAGACCTCCAGTACAGTGTTGAATAAAAGTTGTGAGAATGAACATCCTTGCTTTATTCCTGATCTTAGGAGGAAAGAATTCAGTCTTTCACCATTAAATTTAATGTTAGCTATAGGTTTATTCATAGATGCCCTTTCTCAGGCTGAAGAATTTCCAATCCTAGTTTCTGAAGGTTTTTATCAGGAATGAATGCACAGATTTGTCCATGCTTTCTCGGCATCTATTAAGATGACCAGACAATTTTTCTTTTTTAGTTTAATATGGCAAATTATACTGACTGATTTTTCAAATGTTAAGTCAGCATGCTTTCTTGAAATAAACTTCATTTGATCATGCTGTATTATCTTTATAAACTATAGGTTTAATTGGCTAAATTTTGTTTAAAGTGTTTTCATCTGTGTTTATGAGTAATATTGGTCTATAGTTTCCTTTTTTAGAAATGTCTTTGTTTAGTTTTGTTATCAGGTTAATTCTGACCTCAAAATGAGTTGAGAAATATTCCTTCTTTTTCAATTTTCTGGAAGAGTTTTTGTAGAATTGGTATTAATTCTTCCTTAAACTTTATAAAATTCACCAGCAAAGCCCTCTGGGCCATGAGTTTCCTTTTCGGGGAGGTTTCTAACAGCAAATTCAATTTCTTTAATCAATATAGGATTATTCAGTTATCTGTTTCTTAAATGAGATTTGATCACTTGTATCTTTCAAGAAATGTGTCTATTTCTTCCAAGTTGTCAAATGTACTGGCATGAAGTTGTTCATAATATTCCTGTATCTTTTTTAATATCTGTAGATTCTGTAGTGATGTTACCTCCCTCGTTCCTTATACTGGTATCAGGAATTGGTGATTCCTGAGAATTGGTATCAGCTCTCTTTTTTTCCTAGAGGTTTATCAATTTTACTGATCTCAAAGAACCAGGCTTGGTTTCACTGATTTTCTCAATTGTTTTCCTATTTTCCATTTCATTAATTTCCACTCTGATCTTTATCATCTCCTTTCTTTAGCTCTTT
This sequence comes from Equus caballus, assembly GCF_041296265.1. Lineage (NCBI taxonomy): Eukaryota > Metazoa > Chordata > Mammalia > Perissodactyla > Equidae > Equus > Equus caballus. The sequence continues at coordinate 36,940,031 of NC_091684.1, forward strand.
TGGACCTCAATTTGCTCTTCTTCTAGTTTCTTAAGTCAGAAGCTGAGGCCATTTATTTGAAATTGTTCTTTCACAGTAGAGGTGTTTAGTGCTATATAAATTTCTAAATACTGCTTTAGCTGTATCCCACAAATTCTGATATATTATGTATTCATTTTATTCAGTTCAAAATACTTTCTAATTTCTCTTTTGATTTCCTCTTTCATCTATGTGTTATTCAGATGTGTGTTATTCAGTATTCAAATATTTGGGAATTTTCCAGAGTTTTCTATTATTGATTGCTAATTTAATTCCATCATGGTCAAAGAACCGTATTACGTCAGGCCCTGTAAAAAGTGTATAACATGCTTCTCATTTAATCATCTATCTTCCTCCATAAGGCCAGATCTGATAAAAAGTGAATCAGGAAAAGGTCAGGCTGAAAAAAGAAAAATAATAACAACAACATAAATCTACAGGCCAGCTAAAAGATAACTGAGAAATAACGAAAACGATTAATCTTAACACTGAAATATTTATGGATGAATTGATGTCTGAGATTTGTTTCAAAATAATCCAGGGTAGGGGGCTGCCCTGTGGGTGCCTGTGCTCCGCTTCGGTGGCCTAGAGTTTCACCAGTTCAGATCTGGGGCGCGGAACTAGCACCACTCATCAAGCCCTGTGAGGTAGTGTCCCACACAGCAGAGCCAGAAGGACCTACAACCAGAATATACAACTATGTACTGGGGGGCTTTGGGAAGATGGAGGGGGGAAAAAAAAGAAGATTGGCAACAGATTTTAGCTCAGGTGCCAATCTTTAAAACAAAACAAAAAAATAAGGTGATGAAGGGTGGATAGGGGAAAAGATCAAACGAGATTGGCCAGGGGTTGAATTGAAGCTAGATGACAGGTTGACGGTAGTTCACTACATTATTTTACTTTATAAAACATTTAAATTTTCCCATAATAAAAAGTTTTTAAAATTTTAATATTAGCACTTCACTCAGTGAAACCTAGGGAAAAAAAGAAGTAGCAGCTTAAACACTGTTTAAGAGAAAGGACTGTTAGCAGTGCCTTTTGTGTGTGTGGACAAAGTCTCCTTGTAAATGAGAGATGACAAGTGTATATATAGGATACGCATGAGTCACTGCAATTTGCTAAAGAAAGAGCGTGGGTTTCAACAAAGTGAGCAGGTGACACAATTGCCTGGCAAAAGAGGACAGAATAAGAACAATATCATGAACACATATATTCTGTTTGCGTCACCAAATCTCTCAACATATTCCAAATTTTTCTTCTAAGTTAATTCCATCTTTTTTCAAGGATCTGCCTAGCACATTTTCCCAAGATGAAACAACTCCGCCATAACCAATACTGTTTCAAAATGGACTGTTCTGATAACTATACAGCATACCGTACTGTTTCAGTTTCACCAGGCAGTGAGGAAAACAAAGCTTCCTTTCCATCTATGATTTCTACTTGCACTACCAAAAGTACAGTGTTTTATGAAAAGAAATAATTCTGTTGAAAAATTAAGGAAAAGCACTAATTATGCTTATCATATCATAGCAGGAACTCCATGTGACAAAAATTTATCAGGTGCCTACTACATGCTTGGTGTTAGGGACATAGCAGTGAACAAAGAGGAACAGCCCCTAATGTCCTGGTCTTTCTAGGCATCTAAACACCACCCCTTCTCATTCCACGAATAAGGAAATCCAAGTCCAGAGAGGTTAAATGATTTTTGCCCATGACCTACCACACTTCATCAGTGGTAGGACTATGGCAAAACAAGAACCCAGGTCTCCAAACTCTCAGGGCAAGGTGGATTTACATTATAACTTGAACTGGCTTCACTTTATGCTACATCCACGGGTCCACAAAACACACAGCGCTCCATTTCTAGGATGTGTATCCCGAAGAAAATGATAATGATAAAGCACAATCAGTCCTAACTTCCCTAAGTGAATCATAATTTCATTATCACCACTGTGAAAGATGAAGCTTTATATTTAAAAGGCACTCATTCTTGAAGAGAGGGCCTAACCTAATCTCATGGATCAGTACAGTGTCCGGCTAATATTCTATTAGGGCAGCAGGTATTCAGTCTGGACTATTCATTACCTGGTACTATCTTTAAACGGCGGAGATCCGTTTTAAAATAAACGGGGAAAGTAATGCAAAATTAACGAAACGCTCGTATATAAGTAAAAGCTTCCCTGCCTCCAGAGAGGCGTGCCCGGGGAGCGCACGGTCACCCCAGCGCGTTCCTGAGCATCAGCTCCTCCCCGCCAGCCACGCTCGCTTCTCAGCCCCTGCGACCGCGGGGGCGGCGGTAGAGGCACCCGTGTCTCTCGCTCAATTTCAGTTCTCCCCCGCCCGCCGCAGCCCCGCGCGCCAGGGGTGCCACCTGCGCGCGCCTGGACACCGCATCCGCCGGCTGCCGGCACTGAACCTTCGCTCCCGGCACGCCCGCAGCCAAGACGTCCTCAACCCAGCCGCGACCGGGGGCCCGGCAGGCCCGAGGCGCGTCCCCAGGCCGGGGACCGGCGGCCAATGCGGGGCGGCGCCGCCGCAGCCACACCCACCGGCTGCGCGGTGACAGCTCCCGCGGCTGAGGCGGGCCGCGCCGACAGGTGCAGCGGCCTGTCCCGCTCCGCCTCGCCCCGCCCCCGGCCCGGGGCCCGGCCCGGCCCGCCGCGCCGGAGCGCCCCCGCCCGCCTCCGCGCGCACCACCTGTCGGGCGGCTCCGCGCGCGGCCGACGGCGGACGCCCCGCCCGGCTCCTGACGAGCGGCCGGCGAGGGCAGCCCGAGGTCCCGGGGGGATGAGAGCTTTACCGGAGGGTAGGCCCCACGCAGGCGGTGTCGGTGCTCTCGATCTCCTGCAGGATCCGCTCGTGCTCCGGGACGGTGCCCAGACCCTCACCGCTCTCCGCCATCTTGGCTGGAAGCTGAGGGGCCGGCGAGGCGCGGCGCCGCGCGGACGGCGGGGGCGAGCGGCACGCGGCGCGAGCGCGAGGGGGCGGGGGAAGGGGCGGGGCGGGTGCAGAGGGGGCGGGGGAAGGGGCGGGGCGGGCGCCCAGGGAGCGCGGGGCGCGCGACCCGGTACCAGGTTCCGGTCCTCACACCTGCCAAGGACTAAGGTGTCGTCCGCGGCGGCGAGAAGTAGAGCCGCGTCGCCTTCAGCTCTCCTCCGCTACTTGCCCCTCGTTGCTGACTGGAGCCTAGCCTGGCTTTAACATGTATTCTTGTATTCTGTGTGCCAGACCCTCTGCTATGCGCTGGGGATACCTTAGTCACGAGAGGGGTCGACGATCAAATCATCACCCTCAACCTGGAATAAAAGCAACGGGAACTTTGAACAAGGAGGCCTGATGTGCTCTGGGTGGTGGAGAGTCAAAGAAAGGGAAACGTTCTCGGGAAAAAGCAAAAGTGTGAGTGGGAGTAAGATTTATTTTAGGAAGGAACCAAGAAAATCCCAGCTGACGACCATGACGACCGCTCTGGGTGGATTCATGTCCCTGCCCACAGAGTTCAGAGGCCGATCAACTTGGAAATAAATTACAAGCCAGAAAATTTAAATGACGAAAAAGCATGGCGCTTTATGGCAAAGATACAAGAGAGACCCAGGGCAGTGTATGATTTCATGCCAAAGTCCTTGAACCCTGGTGCCCCCGCCAAATTGCCGTAGCTGGGATAACGAGGGATGGAAGCTCTTGAGAGGAGTGGCCGTCAGAGAGATGGGAAGGAGAGGTGGGTGGCTTGGGCAAGGGTACTAGTGTAGAAGAGTCCTATTTAATGACATGTTTGTGGGACGCTGAGCAAACCAGTTTGTCATGATCAAAGCAGCGACTGAAGAATATTAATCAGGAAGAGAGTGCAAACCTAACCCTGAGGGACGCTTATTTTTCTGGTCTCCATTAATCCGAGGCTCAACTTCCCTTTGAGTCAACCAAGCTCTTTACTATCTAGCTGTGTAACTGAGCCCCTTGGGTGAGCTTTTACTAGAAGCATCCCTCCATTCTCTTCCCCACAAAAGCCCTGGGAGGTGATGTTGCATAATAGTTAAGAGTGTGAGCTTTGAAGACAGGTGTGCTCGATTTAATTCCTGGCTCCTTCACTTCACAGCTGAGTGACATTGGGCAAGAACCTACTTCCTTTGTATTTCAGTTTCCCCACCTGTAAATGCCCGTAATACTAGTATCTACTTCACATTGCTATCCTATAGTGTATTATTTTTCTATTGCTGCTGTAACAAATTATCACAAACTTAGTAGCTTAAAACAACTCAGATTTATTATCTTACAGTTCTGTAGCTTATAAGTTCAACATAGGTCTCACTGAGTTAAAATCAAAGTGTCCTCACGAGTGTTCCTTTCCAGAGGTTCCATTCTCTAGATGTTCCATTCTCTAGATGAGAATTCATTTCCAGTTTCAAGAGGCACCCCGCATTCCTTGGCTCATGGCCCCCTTTCTCCATCTTTAAAGCTGGCAACATTGCATCTCTCTGACCATTCTTCTGTAGTCTCATCTGCCTCTGACTCTGCCCTAGGCCGGAAAAGATTCTCTGCTTTTAAGGACCCATGTGATTAGGTTGGACCCAACCATATAACTCTGGATAATCTTCCATCTCAAGGTCTTAACCTTAATCACATCTGCAACATCCCTTTGACATGTAAGGTAACATATTTACAGGTCCCAGGCTTTAGGACATCTTTGGTGGGGGGCCATTATTCTGCCTGCCACACTTAGTAAGGGCCCAACAAATATTAATAACATATATAAATGTCCTCCTTCCTATTAATATGAAATTTCTGTCCTCCTTGGAAAGTTCTACTCAAATTTATCTCCTTCATAAAGATTACCTTAACTAATCACAACCTTCTCCGCTGACTAGATTCAATTTAGCACATTTATCCACTCCACCAACAACTGTTTTAGTAGTTTGCACTTGTTTGCACTTTTGATACATTTGTGAGTTTTGTTTGTTTTTGTACACTTGGCCCCTAGGGAAGTGAAATGTGGCTGACCTCAGTGCATGCTGGCTTGGAAGACCGAGGAATCTCTGCTACATCCAACTGCCCATTCTACCAAGACACCCCACAAGCCTGTTTCCACTGCTGTGATGGTACAGGAGAATCTAGATCTCCTCTGAGAAATCCCCTTCCTTGTGCTCCAAGAATATGCAGAAACAAAAAATCTTCCCAAGTCCACCAGGACTGTCAGACCACGTTAAGGTCCTTGAGTTCAGAAATGACTTTTTTTTTTTAATTTTGCAATTTCCTATGGTTCCTCATAGAGTTCTGCACAAGGCTGAGAGAACACTGGGGAGTTTTGAAACAAGACAATGCTGAAGCTCTGAAGCCATTGGAAAGAGTTCAGGATGAGTTGGAAAGGAGCATTCCAAACAGGTCTAAGCATAAAGTAGGAGTTTGATTAATCCGTGATTGGTAACACTTAGGAATTAGAACAATATCAAATTGTAAAAAAGTTAGTTTCTTCAAACTTGCTCTTTATATATTGACATTAAATATAAAACCCTATAATGTGGATGTATTCAGTTGCCTTAACAGAAATGTGTAGCAATAACAAAAAATGTTACCTTAAATTCCCTGATGCCCACTTTTGTCAAGAGCTCCACTGCAAGAAACAATATTTGTGGACCTTTGTCCAAAGATAGATACTTCATCCACTCCTCTGGTTACTTAAAATGTTATCCTTGGATCAAGCCAAATCGCTGGACCAACACCCCAGTGTTTTGGCCCTTCACGCAGTTGTTTTTTATTATGTAGCAAAAAACTGAATTTTTTCTTAGCTGACTGCCTGTCCAATTATAGAGGCACCACCCCCTGGTGTTAGCACATCTGAATTGCAGGTTTAGCTCTTGAGAGGAAAAAATAAACCTTTTGGAAAATTGAACCTGAAATCCAAACATAAGAAATCAGGACAAATTTTATATCTTCTTACAACGAGAATAGAAAGCCAGTTCTCTCTGCAGGAAATGGTAGACTCTCTTTGCCCAGTCAGTGCGCATGGCCATAATTCATTGATCTGAAGGGTTCTGAACCACGGGGCCACAGTTCATGTGGCACAGCCAGCTGCTTATTTGGCAGCCGTCCCCTGGTGGGGCATTCCTTTCTTGAGCATTCACTGTCCAGACCTCTCCCCCTTCTCTTCACCAATCCTGACACCATCTATCCAGTTGCAGCTCCAAATGCCCCAGCTCTGGGCAGCCAGCCCTGCTTCGGTGTTCTTCCCTCCAGGCCTGTTTGAACACCTGCCCGTAAAGTGTGCCTCATCAGAGGCAGCAGTCCTTCCCCTCGATTCAAGTCAAGATGGAAGGAAGTCCGTACACCACTTCTCCTTCCGAAACAGCTTTTGCTGCTTCCCTTGGGGACTTCTGACAGTTCTGTTAGTATCGAAACCTTTTGCTAAGAATTTAAAGCCAAATGTCCTAAATAACTATGTAAATTTGATTACGGACATAACAAATACATAAATATGCAAAAAAAATAGTCTATTCTAAAGTGATACATTTCTAAAAGGCTCTAAAATAATTTCATAATAGTTCACAATAAATAACCATAATAGTTATTTATTGAGCACTATTTGCTAAGCCGTTTATATCATCTAATTTAATCTTTACAAATTTAATTAGTAATTTAACTGGTAATTAAATTAGTGTTAATTTTACTAAAATATAATTTAATTCTGTGGGGTACTTTTACTATCTCCAATTTAATTTGAAGAAATTGAGTCTTACAGAGATTAAATCACTTGTCCAAGTGTATGCAACTAGTGAGTTGGAGAAGATGGAGCTATTAACAAGTTCCTGTCTTTCTTGTTAATAAGAAAGTCAGCCAAGAAGAATGTGTTGTTTTACCCCAGCGATAAGGATTGAGTCAGTCTAGTCTGAGGAGATGAGGGTAGTAGGGCACACACAGGCAGATTGCACTGGCATTTTGAGCTATTTTTCAGGCAGTGGATATTGACTTCAAGACATCTACCTAAAATCTATCTTCAGCACTCCCAGGAGGGAAAAGGAAGACCGGCAGGGCAGGAGCTGCATTCTGTGTCCAGTATGAAACTAACCAGCAAAGTAAGGATTTAACCTGTAAATAAACTCCTAGTCACTAATGACTGTACTTTGAGCCACTTGTCTACGGGCTAATAACCAATCTGGGAAAGCCCCTCCCTCAGAAGGAGGCGGTAGAATGCAGCTGCCCTGGTCTGGCACTTAACTGTTTGGGTTCCAATTCCAGCTCATCTCTCACTAGATGTTGGGCCTCGGGAGAGTTACTTAACTTGTCTAAGCTTCAGTTTCTTCAAGTGTGAATTAGGGACAATAATAGTCCCTAGCTAACCAAGTTGTGTGAGGATTAAAGGAGATTATATATGTATATATATATATATATAATGTTTAGCCCAGAGCTCAGTCAACCTTAGCATTGGAGACTAGGATTATCAGGCATTTGTTATTAAACCAAGAAGCCCAGAATTTAGCTTCCTTCTTGATATAATAAATATAAAAACCAGATGCTTAAGTGTTCTTTTTTCTAATCAATAACAAAATATCCTAATTTTGCATCAGGGTTCTTTGATCCTGAACCTCGTTTTTTCTGGATGCTCGATGGGTGAAAACTGCCTGCGATTTGTTTCTGGTTTTGGAGGGGGAAGCAGGACCATGTCTTTGGGTTGGACTCGTGGTTCCTGATCCACTTTAGCAAGCCCTCTGGATCCTGCTTCTAATTCAAGTGCCTCTTCATCGTCTTTGGAGGCAGTGCTCATCCTTTAAGGCACATCTCATGGTAGTAAACTGCTACGTCTGTCTCCACTTCCAGTCACAGGGGCAATGGTCTGTATTGTTTACTACCCAGCCCAGTTAATGGTTGTTAAATGAATGATCCACGTGCAAAGACTTCTGATGTTAAGCTTAATGTCGCAGAAGCATGTCTCACGAGGTAAGGTACATCTCTACAAAAAGATTCCTCTCCCCACTCCCGGGAACCTTATAGCAGGCTTCCTGATCTTTACCCTCTCAAGACTTTGCTAATATCATTCAGATATTTCTTAAAGAAATTAAAGAAACATTAATGACTTTAATTAATTAATTTAAAAAACATTCAGATGTTTCTTAAAGAGTTTAAGAGCCCTTATTATATGATTGCAGGACTTTATCAAAACGTAAAGTACATGGGGCCAGCCTGGTTGCACAATGGTTAAGTTCGGGCACACCACTTCTGCAGCCCGTGGTTCGTGAGTTCAGATCCCAGGTGCAGACCTACACACCGCTCATCAAGCCGTGTTGTGACGGCATCCCCCATACAAAATAGGGGAAGATTGGCACAGATGTTAGCTCAGCGACAATCTTCCTCAAGCAAAAAGAGGAAGATTGGCAACAGATGTTAGGTCAGGGCCAACTTCCTCACCAAAAAAAAAAAAAGTGCAAGCAGTCTTTCTACATCTCTAAAAAACTAACCCTTTCTGGTGCCTTTTAGCCACTCTTCGGGGACTTCAAGATAGCTACACTCCTCCAGCTTCTGCCTTGTTGGTGCAGTGACCCCACGTGGCCACCCTCTGTAAGTACAAGGGCATGTGAACAAAGCCCAGCCAGGCCTGGGAGGATTTCTGTTGCAAAACGGTGTCCAGGAATCTGTTGTTCCATAAAGATCTGGACCCCACAGTAGAGAACAATAGAAGGAAATATGAAATTGAAGCCAAATAAAATCAGTTTTTCTGAAATATAGGCCAGTCTTCAGAGAAGTTCAAAAGCAATTAGCCACAGGTTCTTTTCATTCGACAACTATTTTTATTGAATGCTTGCTGGTGCCAGGCTCTCTGCTAACCTCTCACCCAGTGCTGGCTCATCTGTGTGTGACCTATGCAGTTGCAGTTTGCTCAATGCTCTGCCATCACCATCTTGTAATTCTTAATAATTTTTGAACAAGGGGGCCTGCCTTTTCATTTTGCATTGGGTCCCGCAAATTGTATCACTAGTCCTGCCCTCAGAACAATGTCCTGAAAGCACCATTATCTCGTTCATCCCAAAGCTAAACATTTTACAGTCCATTGAACCGTTAAAGAGAGTTATTGTTTTCTTTGAGTTTCTCCCTCTTTCCTTCCTCTGTTCTTCCTCCAGCTTATGAACATCATTTTCTCTTCTCTCTCCTCTTTCCTTCCTTCTCCTCCTTGTCAGTTTTTTTATTCTTTTTCCTGTTCAATACACTCTCTAGTCCTCACTTTCCCCACTTAGCTTTCCTTTATTGCCTTTTGCCCCTTCTCCCTCTTCTCTCACTTGTCCTATTTTTCCTTTTTTTCCCTCAGCAAAATGAATTTAGAAATGTAACTAATGTAATGTAGTAAAATGATAATAATGATAATAATTACGCCCTGGCCACTTTCTGCAAAATATCATCCCAGGACCTCCCTATCCCTCGTCCCGTTTTGTTACTTTTTATAACACTTATTACCACTTTTTAATGTGTTTATTTCTAGCTCTCTTCCCTCAAACACAGGCTCCCTGTGAGCAGGGAATTTCCAGGTCTTGATCTTAGTTTTTCAACAAGACTTTTCACCACCCTAGAGCCCCGCCTGCCACACTGTTGATGCCCCATAGATACTTATTTACTGAATGAATATTTGCTATGTATGAAACATTACATTAAATACATTTAATACTTAGTTCATGTAATCCTTTTAATAGCACTATCAGGAGTTCTAAAGGCAAAATTTGAACCCAAGTCCTTCTGGCACCAGAGCCCATTTGCTTAACCACTAAATAAACAAAACGATCTCCTTGATTGGAATACTTGGTTCCCAAACATAAAAATGTTGTTTAACTTCTGTTTAGTATTGCTCTGAAGATCAAATAGCTAATACTATCATTTAAATGTCCAGCAAAGATTTGGCAGCTACACAGCCCACTCTCATCAGGGACCCCAGGCTTTCCTGAGGTGCTACGGACGTGGCCGGCCTCAGTCGTGGTTAGGCCCACATTTATTTCTGAACAGTTTCTCTGGACTCCATTTTACATCCACAACGTGGAGCATACTACACCACTCTAATTAGAGATTAAATGAGGTCCTGACATTACATTGGTGTAAAGTATAAACATTAGTAAATATGCTGTTGAAAAAGCGATACCTCTCTCCCCTGGCTATTATGCAACCAAAATACAAAATTTACATTACTCAATATTTCCTACCTGCGCAGAATTTCAAGACATTGTAGTGCTTGTCTGTTTTAACACCGTAAGGTATATATTTATTAAATTATACTGGGCTATATATCCCAGATGTAAATTAGATATAATAATAACAGCTTATATTTATTGAGCATTTACACTATGCTAGGCAGGCCTTGTGCTAAGCACTTCATATTTAACCATGTGAGATAGATTTTATTATAATCCTCATTTTATAGTTTCAGAAACTAAGGCCAAAATCAAACAACTAATAAAACCTAAACATTTGATCTTAATATATTTAACAGAAAAATATTGAATAGAAATCTTATATTTCCAAAGATATAAGCAGCAAGAGCAATCTAGAATGTCTACAGCTGAATTTAACCAGTTACATTTTTCAGTATGTCATCCTAAGATTTTACCATGTACACACTTTAAGTTGTCACTTGTTTTCTGTTTGTTTGTGCGTTTTAATGTTTTCTGCCTTTTCCTAAAAGCATGTTATCTTCATTCCTAAAAACATTAAAGTCAAAGAAATAACAATATCCTGTTTGCTCTTAAACTGGTAAAACTTCGTGGTCAGCTTTTGGAAAAGAGCCCAAGAGAGTCTGTGAATACAAGTGTAAAACAATTATGTTATCACAAAACAATTACAAAAATTTCTTCTGGTACGTCATCTTGTACAATTCCCTTTTCCTCCTATTTTTCCCAGCCCTTTGCAGGGCTTTCTTTGGATGTGTCCCCTTTCTCTCCCTCCCACTAACAGTGCACTGTCCTTCAATGTGTCCATGATTTCCTTATCTCAGGCTCAGCTATAGCAACAAGACAGGCTGTAACTTCTGAACCCAAATCAGTTCGGACATGCTATGACTTCAGGACCTGTTCCAAGAGGCTAACAACACACCTGTAGGATCCCAAAAAACATAATGAGCCCAGGATACATCCAGGTAGGAGTCAGGATCCATGGAGGGCAGGTCTAAGGGGCAACACCTAGAAGCAGAAGTTCTAGTGAATATGGTAAATGTTACGGACACTGCTACTACCCTATCCTAAGGCCATAGCTGTCATCACTAATTTATCAGAATCATCCTCAACATGAGATTCAGGCAACCACCACCAATGCATTGGAACTGATATACTAATTGAGACCTATTAACCATCCTTGTTCAAGGAAGTGCCGAATAAGGCTGGTACAGTACTTGTAGTTTCCTTTAGCATGGCTCCAAACAGACATTAAAACCTACAAGAGACAGATACGCGCCCTAGAGGAGGCAGTTGGGCATATCTAGGCCAAATGGAGCGACTGGAGTGAAAATCAGGAAGCCTAAACAGAATGAGAATATTCAGTGGAAATCAGCAGATGGTGGTAACATGATGAAAACAGTGATGCCTAGGGCAAAAGAAATTAGGGCAGTGAAACTAATTCCAGACCCACCTGCTGGTGGGTTTCAGCCTACCAACAATCTGCCAGCCAGGAGATTTTAATGCCCGGAGCAAAGCCATGCCAGCACAACACAGGCATACCAGTAGGCCTTTCGTTACGTTTCTGTTTTCTCTTAAATTCAATCACCACCTGCATGGCTAACATCAAATTCCACTTTTCCACCCTGGAATTTTATTCCCCAATTCAATTATTATAGCTGCCTGCAATGTCTTCAACGGATATTTCATTAGCAACACAAATAAACCATGGAAAAAGCATAGCGTCTCAGCTCTCCCCTGAAACTCTCCTTTAAAGTAACACTGTGGGCAATGGTCCCATTTCATACATAGAATGAAAACACAGAACCTCAGAATCGTCTAATTCTTGTCCACTTTTCCACCAAAACAAAAAGAAGGCCAAAGGAGCTGACCCAAGGGCCCACTGGGGGAGTCAGGCAGGAGACAGGCTGGACCATCTGGGAGAAGCTTGCTCTTGGAACAGCTGAGTGTGAAGTCAGGAGGCAGGAGGAATGCAGCCTGCGCAGCGTGAAAGAGACTGTGGACCATTGACAATCCGGGACAACATGAGTCCTGGCCTCGACAATCTCTTCATGACTCCTCAGGTAGAGGAGACCCATTCTCCAGCAGAAGAGTGGGGGTGAGTGCCAGGAAGGCTTGCACACTCTGTGAAAGAAGGCCTGTTGAGCATCCTTAAATGACTTTGGTGGAAACCACTCTGAGTTCTGAGTCACCGAGCTCTCTGAGCTCACGTTGTTAGAGAAGCAAACCCCACCTGGCCCTGGTCTGAATACTGACCCTGAGAAGGGCACCAGATTCCCTGCCTGAAAAACAAGATGGGCAGGGAGAAGAAGCTAACAGAGTTGAGGATTTTATAACAGAAAATGTTTGTTGAAGCAATGCCTTTCTTCTGTGATGGGGAAAAACAAATGGGAGAATTCTTGGATGTTCTCCCTACCTTGATTCCGAGGTGCAGGGCCTTCTCTGAGAATGTTTCTCTCCTGTATTCCCAGCCCCATCCTCTCAGCGTCCCAACCCTTCACTCACTGTCTGTTCCAGGGCTTCACAGCAGGGCCTTTACAGCTCTGTGGGCCCATCTGCCTCCAGCCAAACTCCTTTCCAACCTCTCCGCCTTTAAAGCTTGTAACCATTCAGATACTTCTGCCACCTCCTCTTCTTCCTGAAATGATGACTTTCTCTCTGGACTGCCTTCTTTCTTTTACCTCACAAGGTCACCATTAGCTCAGAAGCTCATACAAATTAGTTCAACAAATATTTATCAAGCTACCATGTGCCAGGCACGGTAGAAGCTTCTGCAGAGGCTGCTAAGATCCTGCCCTTAGGAATCTTTAGCCAAGAATGGTTATAACATAAAATACACACACACACAGAAACACGCAGAGATCCAAGTGAGTCAGAATAAACGCCCTGGATTCTTTGGGGCATCAAAGGATGGAGCGTTCACATCTGGTTGGGGGATCAGGAAAGGCTTCCTAGAAGAAAGAGCATTTGAGCTGTGACTTACAAGATGGGTTGGCAGGCAAGGTAAGAGTGAAGAATAACAAAGGAAAGGAATCATGAGCATTGGGAAGAAGAAAATCTCAGGACATACTGTTAACTAGTAAACACTCTAGTTTGGCTGAAATGCAAGTCCTGCCTTTATTTTCCAACTCTCATATTTGGCCTCATGAGCAGATGTGTTCCACAAGAGCAGTGGAACAGAATGGGTGCCGTTGGAATACCAATGACATACATAGGTATGTATAGGAAGGCATTTAATGCCTTCCCTGAGAATGTTTCCTACATTCTCAAAGTCTTCATTTAATCAATGATTAGAGCAACAGTTTAGGAAAACTGATTTGGCCTAATATTGTCCCATATAAAGGCATGTTAGAAGCTCTGTGCCTGTCCTCCAAAAGAACATTGGTGTGTTTTAACGGTAGCCTTTAGAAAAGAGTGCTCTCACTCCTTGTTTAATAACCCAAACACAAAGCTAACAGTGGGCATTCCACATCCACCACTGGTGACAGGGCAGCACCAGGGAAAATATCTGTGCAGTCTCCGCTCTTGAGGGTGATGCTGCGAGAGTGCTGTGACCGCCAGATAGAAACGGATTTTGTTCTTTAGGAATACCAGGCACAAGACTGGGACTGGGGATATTTGCCCTAAGAACAAAGGGTAGAAAAGATCCAAGAATCAAAGCAAGAAGTCAGGTCCGATGGCAGAGCAAGACAAGCTGAGAGGATAGTTCCAAGGATGGGTGAAGTCTGTGATGTTGACAAGGGCTGTGAGGCCAGGAGAGAGGTGGAAAGGGTCAGAGGTTGAAGGGCAGGGTCTCTGAAGCAGCAATGGCAGCAGAAGCCACAGTAACTGAAACCTGTCCAGGCTCCCTTCACTCTTTTCTCTTGTTTCCCTTTAGACTTTTGACCTAGCTACCAGGCAAGTGCATAAGTTTTAGAAGGTGCTGGTACAGAATAAAGTATGTTCCATATGGAAAAAATTATTGAGTTTCCCATTAGTAAAAAAGCTCTGGTTTCTTCTGCCTGTTGAATAGTATAAAAATTACCTGCCCTTCTTCACAAGATGTTCGTGATACTTGGATAAAACGTAAGTATAAAGAATAGTTACAATGGAGTTATAATTATTTTGCAACTGCACCTACATATTGATAATCCAAGAATCAACCAATAAATATCAATAGCTTCCCATGCCCGCAACACTACCATAGGCCCTTTGAAGAGATCTGAAATATATTTAATATAAAATCAAATGTAAATATTTGGGAGAAATTCATTCAGATTTAAACTGTAGTGGGTTTCAAAGCACCTGGCCCTGGGACCTTTCTGAGAATGAAGAGACAACACCAAAAAAAAGAAAAAAGAAAAAAATCCTTTCACTTAATCTACAAATATTAGCCAACAAATATTTATTGACTGTCACTATCACATTCAGTGATTGCCATCCCATTCCCACACTGATAGGTGTCAGATACAGGCAGACAGAAAGAATTAAATTTTAAAAGCCCTCCTTATAATACAAAGATACATGGTCTTTCATTTTAATCCTGTTCAACTGTACAAATAATTCTCTATATTACCAAAGAAGCTATTTTTAACTCTTATATGGAAACAAAAAGATACATATCTGAGAGGTCACCCTATATCCAAGAGAGCAGTAATAAAACAAATATACGTTCTACGTTTTTTTCTACAACTCATATACACCCAAATATAAATTGTTTTCATTGATATGTTTAATTGTTCCTGATGTTTTTCGCTAAGCGATATTTTAGAGAAAACAATTGAAACCTCATATAGATGGAGATGAAATATCTGGTTGGAGATGATATGAGGTCCTTTTGATCACTTGGAAGTAATTTCTGTTTTTTAACCTTGTGATGATGAATCGGGAAACAAATATGATGCAAAAAAAAGTAGATTGTTTATTTATTGTAATTACTTTTTATTCTGTCATAGAAAAAAGTATCAAAGGAGGTGAATAAGCCTGCCTTATTGCCGCTAAAGAAGAAACAATAAAATATAAAGGATCCCTACCTTAATGTAGCTTCAATGGGCAGCTCAAAAGACTGAATCTCAGCCAGGACATTCTCGTAGGTTTGATCTGGGTCTTCTTCCAACATTGCTCCATATGCCCCTGATTTTCCAGCAGCAGACATCAGATTTTGAGTGCAAAACAATTGTAGTTTATAAAAGAAGTGTAGTTTTCTTTATAATTATTATAAGGGTTCTCTGTTCACCCAAAGTCGCAGCAAAAAGCGAGCTCACTGTCTGACTTCATGCTATCAAAATCCTTGCTTCCAAGAATGTTGCACAGCTGTCGCTGTCCTGTCTCTACTTATAACATTTTACTTATTATTAACCTTGACACAGTTCAGAAAGTTCCTGCCTAATGCCTGCTATATTTGTTTACTTGTTTCTCAAAGTAATTGCAACTTCAGTAAGATTAGAACCATTACACTATAAAAAGTTATTAAGTACGATTGACTTGTTAGGGCACATATTTGAGTATTATTTATGCTAAATACATAATTAAAGCTGTGTTCCCAGTTATTCTTGCAACTCTACCTTTGCCCACAAATCCAAGCAGGTAGCTTGTTCAGGAAAAATGTAACATCCTATAGGATATGATTTTGAGATCACTGGGCTAGTTCATTGGTCCCCATCTCCTTCACTTCTCCACCCTGCTCACTGCTGCATGAAGTGCCTCCATTATAGAGCCATGCCTTCTTTTGTGCCCTGTTCAAGTACAAAGGCTCAGGGAGGCAGTTAAATTTTAATCCTTATCAGTCACTTATACTTCATTATGAATGAGTTTGCCAGATCCTTTCTACAGAATAGACTTTGATGGGGAGGAAGAAAGCATGAAGATGCCGGGATGTTAAGGGGGCTGGTTGCCACTAACAGGAAGAAAGAGTGCGAGAAGTAGAGGCCCAAAATATCAAGGGAAAATGTGCCCTACGGCCAGCCCCAAGTAGGCCCCAAAAATTAAATGGGCATGTATTTTCCATTTCCATTTGCACTAGCTCTTCCTCAACTCTCAGTTTACCCTCATGTTTTCCTGTCCAGTACTAGAAAGGGGGTATGTCAAGGGATGAGTAGTGACATTCTTCCATATGAAGCTATTTTTTAAAAGGTTTTATCAGAATTTTTAATATTGCTCTGAAAAAAATTGAAGTTCTTTCTCTTAAAAATGTAGTATTCATTTAACCACAAAGCAGATGTCATTGATTGCATCAGTTTTCACTTCTCCCTGTATCCAGACCCTTGCCAGTGCCTCACTGCAGGAGCAGTGTTCCTCCGTGCCCCGTGACTTTGAGCTTAGCCATGTGACTTCTACTGGCCAGTAATCTACGAGCTGAAGTGACAGTACGTGAGCTCCAAGCCTAGGCTTTGTAAGGCCTCGCATATTTCTGTTTGCCCTCTTGCACCTCTGCCATCACCTGAGAAGAGCATGTGCCGGCTAGCTTGCTGGTCCCTGGAAGATAAGAGATACAGGAAGTGGAGTCATCCCCATTGACACGCAAAACTGCACAGAGCAGCATATATTCCCATCGCGCTGCAGCAGCCTGAAGCAGAGCTGGCCACTGGCGCCCGGATTAGGTCAGCCATGGCCCAGATGCCCCCATCACAGGAGCAATAATAAATGAGTGTTGTTTTTAGCCACTGAATGATGGGTTACTCAGGAATAGCAAACCAACGCAGCCTTCTTCACTTCAATTCCATTAATAGGCTCAACTCTTAGCCTTAGTTTTCCTCCATGGCAGGATGCAAGAAATGCAACAGGAAAAGGCCTAACACCATTTCTCCCAAGAAGAAGTAATGCTGCCCTCCTCTGAGACAACACAAAACAGTGATTTTCTATCTTGTGTTAAAGTCATTTATGTGCAAGGTATTTAATTTATACCAAATTATCAGATTATTCAAGAGCAAGATGTCTATTTGATTTATATTTGTATTCCCTTTAACACTTAACACGTTGCCCGTATACAGTAGGTGCTCAAGAAATACTTATTGAATGAATGAATGACAGCAGAAGCTACAAGCTAAGAGTTATGGTTGCCTTGTGAAGAAATTATGGTGGTCCAAATTATGTAAAAATCTGACAATTCTAGATTGAATTTATCAGAATCTGAGAATGCATAAATACATGATGACAAATCACTCTGGTCATGAGACCTGTGGTCATCACTTTACTACACTATAGAGAACAAATTTACAGGTAATGCCACACACCCATAAACATATAGCTGTGATGACCCATGTGATAATGAAATATCACATAGTTAAAAAATTAATTCTGGGGCCAGCCCAGTGGCACAGCGGTTAAGTTCACACATTCTGCTTCTCAGAGGCCTGGGGTTCACCGGTTCGGATCCCAGGTGCGGACATGGCACCGCTTGGCAAAACTCATGCTGTGGTAGGCGTCCCACATATGAAGTAGAGGAAGATGGGCACAGATGTTAGCTCAGGGCAAGTCTTCCTCAGCAAAAAGAGGAAGATTGGCAGCAGTTAGCTCAGGGCTAATCTTCCTCAAAAAAAAAAAAAATTAATTCTTCTCCCCACAAACCTCAAATTTTTATTTTTAAAATTTTCACACTTACAGAAGAGTTACAAGAATATAATCAACAGCCATATACCCTTCATCTGATTTACTAATTGTTAACATTTTGCCACGTTTGCTTTTTCTTTCTCTCTCTCTTTGTTTATTCAAGGGGATTTTATAATGTAAGCATGTGCTTTTAATATATATTGTGAGAAAATTGTATTAAACAGAGCATTTTTAGCATAGTATAACATTATACTACAAAGTAGTATAATTAACAAACCACAGTAGCTTTGACTTGTTATCACATAACTGTTCCTATTGCACAGCGCCGTCATCCTGTTCCGGTACAGCCAGTCCTGCCGGGAGATTCAAGGTCTTCCAACCTATGGGCCTGGCTGCCTCCTCCACTCCTCAGCTCTCCCCACCCCTCCTCTACTCCCATCCCTCTCTCTTCTGCTCCTCCCACTTCTGTTAAGTGAATTTTCTCTCTGCTTCTTACTTTCTTCTAAGCTGCGTAAGACACAGGCAACAACTTCCTGTTTCCACTGGCTAACCAGCATCTTCCTTTTATTCAAAACTTTCCTTGAGTGCCATTTCCTGCCGGAAGTCCACACAGATTGAATGAACAGGAGACGATCTCCTCCCGAGAGCAGCATTTAAGAAAAACAACCTCCCCCATCCCATAGTGCTGATAACAAATTCACCAAATAAGGGAAAGAAAAGGAGGAAATGGAAAAATTTTTAAACAGCCATATTCCAAGATGCCCATAAAAGAGAATGGTGCGTGTGTGACTGGAATGTTTCCATCTCAACCCTTAACCTCTCCTCCCAGCTGCAGCTAAAACTATTTGACTGCTTCGGAAGATCAAGCCTGACCATTGACAGAAGATGTTTAAGCAGCCATAGGCTAGTGGTTCTTGTCCCTCCCTGGCCCCAGGGCAATGCCTATAGACATTTTTGATTGTCATAACTGGACGTGAGTGTTACTGACATCCAATGGGTAGAGGCCAGAGATACTGCTAAATGACCTAAAATGTACAACACAGTCTCCCACAACAAAAAACTGTCCAGCCCAAAATGCCGGTAGTGCCAAGGCTGAGAATTTCTGCCTTAAGTTGATCTTTAGGACACATCATCAGGCTATGCGTCCTGTTGATATGACCCTGTTCCAGGGGCCCCTTCCTGGGCCTTTTTCTTTTGTCTCTGTAGCTGAGTCTCTATCTTATTAATCTTCTAGGAACCCTAGTCCTTCTAGAACTAGAAACCAACTTTTTTTTAAAGTAAATTAATTATTTAAATAAAATTCCCTCAGACTTTTGCCTTCTTCCCTCACCAAGACTAGAATCCCAGCCTCCTCACTCTGTACTGGAACCACTAGTGGAAAGCATTGTTTTCAGGGGTTTCACTGGCACAGGTGCCCCTTCTGCAATTTGCAGTCTCTAGGAAACATATATGGGAGCCTGGGGCAAGGCAGGAGTGGCCAGAGGGTAGGAGAAGGGTACTAAAAGGAGGTGGCCCAGCCTGACAGTTATCACCTTGTGTCCAGTTCTGTTCAGAGCCTTGGTGGAGTCTGAATTCCACCCTCCCACCCTCACCCCATACCTTCCTGTGGAAGTAGTTCTTTCACCTTTGTAGGTAGTTCTCACACCTCTATATGTTTTGATGGGTCCACTAAAAAAAAATCTCAGTAACCTAGGAACAGAAGAGAATTTCCTAATGTAACAAAAGAAGTCTGTCAAAAAAAAAACCCACACTGAAAACTCGACAGCCACATGTAAAAGAATGAAAATTGACCATTCTTTTTCACCATTCACAAAGATAAACTCAAAATGGATCAAAGACCTAAAGATTAGACCTGAAACTACAAGGCTTCTAGAAGAAAATATAGGCAGTACACTCTTTGACATCAGTATCAGAAGAATCTTTTCGGACACCATGTCTCCTCAGACAAGGGAAACAATAGAAAGAATAAACAAATGAGACTTCATCAGACTAAAGAGCTTCTTCAAGGCATGGGAAAACAGGATTGAAACAAAAAAACAACCCACCAATTGGGAAAAAATATTTGCGTGTCATATATCCAACAAAGGGTTGATCTCTATACTATATAAAGAACTCACACATCTCAACAACAAAAAAATCACACAACCCGATCAAAAAATGAGCAGGGGACATGAACAGACATTTCTCCAAAGAAGACATATGGATGACCAATAGACACATGAAAAGATGCTCATCATCACTAATCATCAGGGAAATGCAAATCAAAACTACACTAAGCTATCACCTTACACCCATTAGCATGGCAAAAATAACCAAAACAAAAAGTGACAAATGTTGGCAAGGTTGTGGAGAAAAAGGAAACCTCATACACTACTGGTGGGAATGCAAACTAGTGCAGCCACTATGGAAAACAGTATGGAGATTTCTCAAAAAATTAAAAATAGAAATACCATATGACCCAGCCATCCCACTACTGGTTATCTATCCAAAGAACTTGAAATCAGCAATTCCAAAAGCCCCATGCACCTCTATGTTCATTGCAGCATTATTTACAATAGCCAAGACGTGGAAGCAATCTAAGTACCCATCAACTGATGATTGGATACAGAAGATATGGTATATATATACAATGGAATACTACTCGGCCATAAAAAAGGATAAAATCATCCCATTCACAACAACATGGGTGGACCTTGAGGGTATTATGTTAGGTGAAATAAGCCAGATAGAGAAAGACAATCTCTGTATGACTGCACTCATGTGTGGAAGTTAAACATGTAGACAAAGAGAACAGACTAGTGGTTACCAGGGGAAAGAGGGATGGGGGGGTGGGCACAAAGGGTGAAGGGGTGCACCTACAACAGGAATGACAAACAATAATGTACAACTGAAATTTCACAAGGTTGTAAATTATCATAATCTTAATAAGTGGGAAAAAAAAAAACCCCCACACTAACATCATATTTGACAAAACGTTAAACACTGGCCTCCACAGTTCAGGAAAACAACAATCACCACCTCTATTCAAAATTGACCTGGAAGTCCTAGCCAATGCAATAAGGCAAGACAAAGAAATAAAAGATATAAAGATTGATAAGAAAGAAGAAAAACTAACATTTACAGAATATATGTGTATACATAGAAAACATAAATGGATCAACAAACAGAATTCATGAGTAAATTTAGCAAGGTTTCTAGATTAAAAAGTTAAATATGTCTATATATCAGTTGCAATTAAGAAATGAAATACACAATCAATACCATATACAATAGCATCAAAGCACACCAAATATCTAGGAATTTGATGTGTACCTGACTAGGATTTTGGAGTCTTTTGGGCCATGGCTGAAAGTGCTAACTGAGTCATGAAACATTAAGGAATGACAAGGCCCAAGATTTCAGAAAGGTAGAACAAGGGTAACCAAACTCAGTGGGACCAGAGGTCAGCATTGAGTTAGGGGCCTGTAAGATGAGCAAAAGCACAAGAAAACCAGGAGCAGCCAGGGTGTGGGAACTCCTGAGCAATTACCTAGAATGACCTTTAGCTTTTGCCCTTTGCTTTTATGGACTCGTTTCATATGTGAGTGGATGTTCTAGCTTTTAGGATTGGGGTGATGCCACAGGTAGCAGCAGCTCTTCATATATCATCTGCCATGCTGCCTCATCATACAAATCCAGTGGTATAACTTGAAATACAGGAACACTGCCCAGGTATGATATGTGTGCATAGGAATTTTCCACTTCCTACCCCATAAAACTCAATGTGTGAACTTCTAATCCCCCAGAAATGGTGAGTTGCATTTACCTGGTCCTCTTTTGCCCTACTGGGTATATTCTCTGGCCAGCAACAAGCTCTCCTAGGCCAGCATCGTCACTTTATTACACATGCACACACATACACCTTCTCTAAAATCATAGCCTTTTGGAATGGAAGCATCATCTTCAGAGCCCTAAAATTGAGCCAAGGAGATATTTTTTTAATTGCCTAAGATTTTCATGTTAGCAGCAGAACAGAGACTAGAATGTAAACCTCCTGACTTAGTCCAGTGCTCTTCCACTGTGCTGTGCTGACTTTTATTTCTCTATAACTATACCCCATGATGACTAGCCCCTTTGGTGAGCAAAGAACTATAATTCAATCAGAAATAATAAACATATTTTTTAACAAACATCTACACAGCAATTCACATATGCCAGACATCCTTCTAAGCATTTTACAAATATAAAAATATTTAATCCACATAACACCCTAGGAGGCAGATTATTATTATCTTTATTTCATAAGAAAAAAGAAACTGAAGCAAAGAGAAATTAAATAACTTGCCCTAGGTCACTCAGCTGATAAGTGGCAGAGCTGGTTCTAGAACTCTGTATTTACCAACTACCTTAAGTGCCTCTAAGACATATGAGTAACACTGGTAATGCAGAGTGTCAAAGAAAGAAGACTCTAACTCAGTAACATTTAGAAGGGATAAATGTCAAGTCCTATGCTTGAGCTAAAGCCTGAGGAGTTTAATTCATTCAATATTCAATACCTACTTTAGTACAGTTATATAGATGCGTGTATGCATATATATGCACATAGGGATATTTCCTTCTGTCAAGGAGACAGCAGTCTATATGGGAATGAGATCATTTTAATATAGTATATTTAAGTGCCATGAAAGAGACATTCATAGGCTGCCGCTGTGGGAGCACAAAGGAAGAGCATCTAATCAGCCTTGGGGAAGGGGTGGGAGGCTTCTTTAAGAATATGATGTCAGAGCAACACTAGCAGGCAAGCAGAAATTTCCCAAGTGAAGGAGGGAAAGAGGCAAGAATATCTCAGACAGAGAGAACAGCATGAACAAAGACGTGGAGCAAAGATTGTTGACCATAAACTTACAAGTCAATTGTGTGATCCAGCTGCTAAAAGTCTAGTGCAATCTTAGGCTGCATTAATAACAGTACAGCGTTCAGGCCAAAGAAGCTATAATTCAATTGTATTCTGTGCTGATCAGACCAAACTTGGAGGGTTTTTTTCTGAGTACCATCTTTTAATTTGTTGTTAGTGTCTTCAAGTGGATTCCCACTCCTAGCGACCCTGTGTACAGCACAGTAGAACCCTGCCCGGTCTTTTTACATCATCTTCTCATCTTCCAGTGCTATATCAGACAATGTTCTGCTGCTATTCGTAGGGTTTTCATGGCCAATTTTTCTGGAAATGTGTGGCCAGGTCCTTCTGCATAGTTTTTCTAGCCTAGAAGCTCCACTGAAACTGTCCACCATGGATGACCCTGCTGGTATTTGAAATACCGGGGGCATAGCTTTCAGCATCATATCAACAGGTGGTGTAGTTCTCTGACCGGGAAACCAACCCGGGCCCTGGCAGTGAAAGCACTGAATCTTAACCACCAGACCACTAGGGCTGGTTACCACCTTTTAATAGAAATGTGATTAACACAAAGTGCATCCAGAGGAGACTTTTGTTCATTCAAATAATATTTATGGAAACTCTACCATAACGAGACTGTGATAGGCACTGTGGGAGTTACACAGAGATGAATTAGGCACACACCCTGCTTTTAAGAATGATCTACAAGGGGCCGGCCCCATGGCCAAGTGGTTAAAGTTCCCCGCACTCTGCTTCTGTGGCCCAGGTTTGTGGGTTCAGATCCGGGGCATGGACCTACTCGACTCATCAGCCATGCTGTGGAGGCATCCCACATACAAAACATAGGAAGATTGTCACAGATGTTAGCTCAGGGTGAATCTTCCTCAAGCAAAAAAGAGGAAGATTGGCAATGGATGTTAGTTTAGGGAAATCTTCCTCAGCAAAAAAAAAAAAAAGAAGAAGAATGATCTACAAGACCTCATGCTCTGCCTCTCCTCTCGCCCCATTACTTCCCTGATCTCATCTCCTGCTACTCACCTCCTGTTCATTCCACTTCAGTTACACTGGTCTCTTCAATTTTCAATGTTCCTCAAAGTATGCCAGGCCTGCTTCACTTCAGGACTTATGCTCTTGCTTGCCCCTCTTTCTGAAATGCTCTTGTTCTGATATCCACTTGGCTCACTCCTTCACTTCCTTAAGGCTTTACTCAAAAGTCACCACCTCAGTGATGCCTTCACTGGAAACATAATCCAACATCTTGACTTTGATCTGGCACTCCCTATCACCATCCCACCCCTTCTGCTTTGTTTTTATCTTTTAGTAACTTACCACCTTTGAACATCCTGTACACTTCGCTTATCTATCTTGTTCAGCATCTTTCTCTCCTCTTAGAATGTAAGATTAATGAGGACAGGGAATTTTTTCTGTTTTGTGCACTGATGTTTCTCCAGGGCCTAGAACTGTGACTGGCAACATTCAAATATTTGCTGGCTGGCTGGATGGATGAATGAATAAATGAAGAAACATACAAATGAGAAAGAAGAAAAATAAATACATGAATAATTTCAATATACGAAGTCAAGAGATGAGTGCTAGAAAAGAGGAAGGGATAAAAATGCCAGCAAGGGCAACCTAACTGCCCATTGGAAGATGAATGGATAAACAAAATGTGGTACAAATGTGAAGTGGAATATTATTCAGCCTTAAAAAGGAAAGATATCCCGTCACATGCTCCAGTATGGATGACCCTTGGGGACATTATACTAAGTGAAATGAGCCAGTCACAAAAAGACAAATACTGCATGATTCCACCTAAATGACGTGTCTAAAATAGTCAAATGCATAGAAACAGAAAGTAGAATTATGGTTGGGGAAAAAAGAATGGGGTAGAGGGAAATGGGGAGTTGTTCCGACGGATATAGAATTTCAACTTTGCACAATGAAAAAATTCTGGAGTCTTTTTTCACAACAATGCGAATATACTTAACATTACTGAACTGTACCCCTAAAAATAGTTAAGATGGGTTTTAAAAAATACCAGGAAGGTTCAGAAAAGAATAAAATATCTATGTAGGAGGGGAACTGGGACTGAGAATTGAAGAATGGGTACTATTCTGGGGTAGTAAAAGCACTCATAGCCAATTCACATGCAAAGCAGTTGGAATGGGGACCCCAAATGCAGAGAGTGTGGCTGGAGTGGTACACGAGGGCTCTGTGCTGGAGACAAGTGTGGAGATGGAGAGGTAACAGAGATTGGGCCCTTATTGTTGTTTTGCTGCTACTGTGGCTATATCCACAGCAACTAACATGATGGCTGGCACAAGATAGGTGCTCAATAAATATTTGTTCAGTAAATAATCTTGACACAGCAGAACAGTGCTTTGTAAGTAATGGGCAACCAATAAATATTTAATCATGGTATCACAGAGTTTATCTTACAAAGGCTATTTAAAGTAAAATGTGTAGTTAAAAGTTGTTTTAGTTATATTAGTGTTATTATTTCAACATTAGAAAATCTTTTAAGATACTTAATTTTTTTTTTAAAGATTGGCACCTGAGCTAACAACTGTTGCCAATCTTTTTTTTTTTTTTCTGCTTTTTCTCCTCAAATCCCCTCAGTACCTAGTTGTATATCTTAGTTGTGGGTCCTTCGAGTTGTGGCATGTGGGACGCTGCCTCAACATGGCCTGATGAGCAGTACCATGTCAGCACCGAGGATCTGAACCTGCAAAACCCTGGGCCCCCGAAGCTGAGCGCGCAAACCTAACCACTCGGCCATGGGGCTGGCCCCATAATCAGTTACATCTTAAAACTACAGAATTATATTTTCAGGAGACTCACAGCAATATGGTTTGTTACATGAAAGTTAGTAAGTCCATTCTACATTTTCTTCTATCACCTTCAAAATTCAGGATGTAATATTTCATTACAAAAAGCATTTTGGTCTTTCAATGGATCTGTGTTTTCTCAATAAACTATATTCCTACAGTTCTTTGAAGAATAAAATTTTTAAGTAATTAATAAAATAGTTTTTAAAACTCTGTTCTAAATTTCTGATATAACTCAGCACATTTTCTGTTTATAAAATCATAGAGGACATGGTGTTTCTGTGAATATTATAATATCACTACAGTTTTTTTGAACTTTTATTCCCTGGAACATGCCATGGTTTTGTACATCTCTGAACCTTTATACGTGCTGCTTCCTTTTTCTAAAATGCCTTCCCCAAACTTATTTTTTTGTGTGTAACATGAAGATAATAATAGTATGCCCTACCTCATACAGTTGTAAAAATTACATGACTTTTTAAGCATTTATTAGGTAGATCGCTGTGGAGAGGGCACATGATGAGCATCAGTAAGTGTCAACTGTTGTTATTACTACAGTGATGTGTTACTAAATGACGGGGATACGTTTTGAGAAATGCATAGTTAGGCAATTGCATTTCTGTGCGAACATCATTCAGTGTACTTACACAAACCCAGATGGGATAGCCTACTACACACCTTGGCTATATGGTACTAATCTTATGGGACTGCATCGTACATGCGGTCTGTCGTTGACAGAAACGTCATTATGGGGAACATGACTGTACTTGTCTTTCCAGGCCTATTCAAATGCTAGCTCATGTAGAGTGATTTGTTGCTATCTCCCATAACTCTTTTGAACATGTCTTTATCAAAGCTCTTATTCCTTAGTATTTTTTTATGTATTAATCTACCTTACTGGACTACAAGCTACACAAAGGCAATGAATCTGCCTTAAGCTTCTTTAGAATCAAAGCATCTAGCATGACGCTAGGCACGCACTGGGCATGTCCTGAATGATTGCTGAACAAATGGAAGACTTAAGCATGCTCTGATGAAAACAATAATGAATCTCCAAAACAAATATCAGTAGTGTTTACTGTTTAGTCAAATTGACACTTTCCAATTTGACAAGAAAATTCTAGGCTAATTATTTTAATTAACTGTGATTATTTCTTTTCTTTATTTTCGTACAAATCTGGGGTTTCATTAAGAGAAGCAAAGTAAAATACTACCACCTACATTGTCTGTTTCTCTGAGTTTTCAATAAACGTAATTGCTATAGTAGAAATAGCTTCACCAAGTAAATACTTGAGCCTTATACCTCTTCTGTTGTTATGTTAGGGTGTTTTGATTGAAACTTCTTAGGACGCCCTTGTTGATCTTTTCCCAAGTGTAAATTTTGTATATTTTCACCCTGGCCAATATAGAATCAAGTCTCTGCCCTATTGTCATAGGGCTAGATTATGGCGCTACCTAGTGGTCAACTTTTGGCACGTAGTTCATTGAAACTGGCTTGTGCTCACATGAGTTTTAATCTCATTTTTTAGATTGGCAATTGTGAACTGTCATTACAAACCACTAAATATCTCGCTCTCTTTTTCTAGTATTTTTGGCAACTATTCTACATGTCATTTATCCTCCGTTCATCTAGTTCAGATTCTTCAGCAGAACTGAGAATTTAAAGACATGCTACAGGCCGATTATCAAGCTGCCAAAAATAACCTTTTGTCCCACAGAAAAACCGGGATCTTCACAGTCAGAATGCAGGACACTAACTTCTTTGGGCCATGCTCTGAGAGGACAGGCTACCGTGGGCCCCATATGAGTCCCCACTCATCTGGCAGGCTGCCCTTGACGAACGCACCCCTCCTTCGCACACATTCTTCTAAACAATCATTCTCTTTCCCCTCTTTTGAAACCAAACAATTCTCTCAAAAATATGGTTTCAGGCATAAAATAGGAAATAGTACTAAACAAACGGAAATGTTTTGCTTTAAATACTGAAGCCATTTGTTTACATTAAGAAATAGTTTGCATTCAAAGCCCGTAATTGAAAAGAAACATGAATCATCAATCACAAGGGGACTTTATAGATAAGAAATAAGCGCTGGCCCGAACGATTGTATTAAACATGAGCAGTTCTTCTTGGGAGCTTTTGCTGAGTCATTTTTCAGGAAGTGGGTTGTCCAGGGAGATTTCTACAGGAGGAACAATTGACAATATTTTCATATTAATAACCTCCAGTTACTTTATTGTTCTCAGAACTTTTGTTAATGAGTATTTTCCTGTTCGGTGAAAAAGAATTAATCAAAAGACAAAGCCTAATGTGATTTATTTTTATGTGTTTTCAGTTCTTTTCTTCTGTGATATTAAATGTATTTAACTAAGAGCTGTAAAACGTCTTCGTTACTGAGCATAATATGAAGAAATATTTTGTTCTGGATCTTTTTTTTTTAACATATGCGCTATAGCACATGTTGGATACATTCCTCAGAGTGATTTCAAATAATCTTTTTGGATTCAAATTCCCTTCAAGGCAGCAGCAATGTTTCTCCTTGATGGTTTGCAGCTTCTACTGCTCAACTCCTTCTGAGATTGCTCTCAGTTACCCCTCAGATAAGGGACAATCAGTGTGGGCTCCTGGAGACCAATTAAAAGATTAGACCATTCACACAACAGCCCTTCAGAAAACTCTCCAGCGGAACAGTAGAGAACACACAGGGTCAGTGTGCTCCTGGACAATCCTGAGTGTACACACTTTGGAGCCAGATCCACAAGCACTGAGCATCTCTCTCTCTTAGCTTATGAATGAGGGTTTGTGACAAGGGGCTGAAGTCACCTGCCTGTGGGGTTGGGGGAGGTAAACTGTGAAATAAGATCATTGGGTGATTATGATTCCTCTTAAATATAAATAATATATTTGTATTATTTATATAAATATAAATAATTATCACAACTTGTTGTCCTGATTTAACACAAATACATCTCCCAAATCTGCCCCGACTCCCCCTGCCCCAAGAGAAGCCCTGGTGAGGAAGCCTCACTGCCATGCGCCACGCAGCTTTCCTTCTGTACTAGGCGATAAGCAAAGTGGGTCCAGCTATGCAGGCAGGGACCAGGATTAAGTAGGCTTCTGTGTGGTGTAGCAGTTACATGCACAGACTCTGGAGGTGAACTGCCTGGGTTCAAATCCTATTTCTGCTACTTATTAACTATGTGACGTTGGGCACATCTTTGTTCCTGGAGTTTACATATCTACATAATCGACAAGCTCCTATCTCATAGATTTCTTGGGGAGATTACATTAATTAATGCAAATAAAGTCTTCAAAACAGTGCCAGGAAGGTAAAAAGCACTATATAGAAGTGTAATGTTATGCCATTGCTTAACAAGGAACGATGTTACGAACCATCGAGGATAATTTTTTGGTTTTTTTAAATCAACTGGTTTACAATTTTGTTATGGCGAGTAGTATTGTTCTTCTATTTCTTTTCAAACTGATACACGTAGATATTTCTCTGATGCTCAATGGTCAGAGTTTCGAAAATGCCTGTGATCCATAAAAATGTTAGGAGCCTACAATGCTCATACGTTTATTTTAAAGCTATTTCCTGTGTACTGATCTTTTTGTTTTGTTAATTTACTCTTTCATCTTTAAAAAGAAAACTGTATACTTAAGAACCGACTATGTTCCAAGTCCTTGAGCAGTCCATAGGTCAGTGGAGAAATTTCTCCTTTATTCCAATCAGATTGAGAGTGGGGGAGTCTGGGAGTGAAGCACCTGTAGTCCACACCCAGGATGGCACACACCTGCTGGGAGAATTCACCTTTGGGCCTCAGGGTCAGGCTTTGAATGCAGATCTGTCTAACTGTAGGGCTCATATCCACTATGGGATACTGCCTCCCTGGCTCATTGGAACTTCACAACCCAGAACCATCCTTTGTACCTGAATCCTAGAATCTTCCATTCTATGTGCAACTCCATGGGTAACCACCTGTTTGTTTGGTCTACTCAAAGCTCCTGAAGTTTGTTTTTAGGAGTGAAAAGAAGAATCAACATTAGAAAAAGAACCCCAAATCCTAGGGAAAAACCTCAAAAGAAAAAGGATTAAATGCACATTTAGCTCTTTGCTGCTTTGACATTCCCTGACAATCACTGAGAAGGACTCTACAGTGGAGAAAGGGGAAAGCTGCCATTTTCTTGTGATTTTTCTTAATATCTCCCTGGATGCTTCTTTTCAGCCTCCTTCCCAGGTTTCTTTTCATCAGTCTGTCCCTTAAATGTAGTTGTTTCCCAGGAATCTGTCCTCAACTCTCTTTTCTTCTTACTCTAGCCTCTTGTGAGTTATTTCCACTTGTGTGTTGACAAGTCCCGAATCTGGATCTACAATTGGGCTCCGCTCCTAAGCTCTAGGCTTCATTTCTAACAACCTAACAACAACCATCTCCACCAGAATATCCTGTCCCACTAGCACTTGACATGCAACATGTCCAAAACTGAACTCAGTAACTTTCCTCTCTGTCTCAGTCCATTTAGGCTGCTATAAACAGAATACCACAGATTGGGTGGTTTAAACATCTATTTCTCACAGTTCTGGAAGGCTGGAAAGTCTAAGATCAAGGATCTAGCCGATTCGGTGTCTGATGAGAACCTGCTTCCTGGTTCTTTATGGCCGTCTTCTCACTGTGTCCTCATATGGCAGAAGGGGCAACAGAGCTCTCTGGGGTCTCTTTTATAAGGATACTAGTCCCATTCATGAGGGCTCCACCCTCATGACCTAATCACCTGCCAAAGACCCACCTCCAAATACCAACACATTGGAGATTAGGTTTCAGCATATGAATTTTGGGCGGACACAAACATTCAGTCTATAGCACTCTCTTCCCACTTTAAGCCAATCTTCATACACCCAACACTCACCTACTAATAACGATGATATGCTCAACATAGATATTCCCAACTTTCTCTTGCTCTCGAAATCAATCTCTTCCTATCTCTGATCTATTAGCTCTGAGCCTGGTCACCTCTGGGCCTTTGTAGGTGCTGTTCCTTTTATCTAGAATGCCTTTCCATCTGTCTACCTGGTAAACAAGTGTCTCTCTATTCTTCAAGACTCCTCACAGACAGCTCCTTCCTCAAAGCCACCCTAGGTTCCAGATTTTACTTCACATAAGACATAATTTGGGCAGGGGACACATATAGTTTATTTCCAATACTAAGCTATGAGTTCTTTGAAGACCACCTCTAGGCCTTATTTACCTTTGAAGTTCTTAGAGCACTTACTGCAGGACCTCACACACAGAAGTCGTCAATGTATGTTACTATAATATCAATTAATTAATGAATTAAAAAGGAATTGGTGCATTTTAGAGTGGAAAGTTATTTTTTTCTTCCACTCATTCTTTATCTTGAAATTTCCCATTACCTACTATCACTTTTCTGGATTGGTCACCACTCAAAAATTTTGATGTTGTAAACAGTCTATCTCACAAAAATGTTTTGGCATATATTTGGTTTATAAGGCCTGACACAATCTGGCCCCTTACAAGGACACCTATTGTACAGTAAAAACTGAGGGAATGATTAATGTGAATTCCTTTACTTCAAACACTCTATGATAAAAAGAAAAGTTTCCATTTATACCAGGTTTTACAGGGCTGTGGTTCAATAGGTGATCTGTATGCTTCCTTTTTACTTCCAAACACATGTGTTCCTTTGTTTCTCAGGAAGTAATCATCATGTAGCCATGGAAATCGACGAGTGCAAAGGAAATGTTGCAGGGGAATAATGAAGCCAACTGACTCGACTCCACAAAAGTTGGTCACATCCTAAAATAATTAAAATACAACATCCAAAAGCTCTTAGAGGAAGTGTTAATTGGTGCTTGGTATTTTGACAATAACTTGTACAGTATGTGAAAGCATTTCAAAAATTCTAAAGCATTTATAAAATGTAATATATTATCAAGACGAATGAACAAATATTTATTGAGTGACTACCATGAACTAGGCCCTTTCACATCTATTCACACATTTTATCATCTCAACAGCCCTACGGAATAGCTATTTTTGACATTATTTCCATTCTATAGATTAAAAAACTTAGACACTGAGTAGTTAAAAGACTTGCCCAGAGACTAGTAAGTGAGAGAGAGCATTTGAAAGAACATGCCCTTTCTACCTCTCAAAATTCATCTTAGAGATGGATGTTGCCCAGATCCCATGGCCTGACTCTCAGGAGGAACTCAACACAGAACAAATCACCTCCCAACTAACTCTCCACTCTTGTCAGTGAGATTTCACTGTATCTTTCTCTGCTTCGGTAGTCATTTATATGTCATCAGCATCACATCAGTAAAATTCAGACACAACGGACAATCCTATTATTCTCTTTTTCTTATAGTAGATTTTGTAAT
Organism: Equus caballus; assembly: GCF_041296265.1. Taxonomy (NCBI): domain Eukaryota; kingdom Metazoa; phylum Chordata; class Mammalia; order Perissodactyla; family Equidae; genus Equus; species Equus caballus. The sequence continues at coordinate 36,971,805 of NC_091684.1, forward strand.
GTTGAAATCTTCATAAAGATTCAAAGTTTGTGTTATGTGGAAGTTTGTATTGTAATGATGTTTCAATGGAAGGAATTGAGATTGGTAACAGTATTTTCATCTTTAAAGATTTAAAGTAATGGAGCTTACTGTAGGGGAAACCTATGGATTCAGTCTCATTACTTTATAATCCATACCTTATATTTCATACATTTTATATTATTAAAGTCCTATACTGTTCAGCATAAATTTATCGTTACCCACTTATTTTTTTAATGTTTTTATTTAATTTATTTATTTATTTATTTGAAGAAGATTATCCCTGAGCTAACATCCATGCCCATCTTCCCCTACTTTACATGTGGGACGCCTGCCACAGCATGGCTTGACAAGCGGTGCGTAGGTCCACACCCACAATCTGAACTAGGGAACTCTGGGCCGCCAAAGTGGACTTAACCACTGCCCCACTGCACCACCGGGCTGGCCCCCTTACCCACTTATTTTTGACCAATCACATTTAGTTCAACACAGAAGAAGTTCCCTTAGAAATGCCAGGTGTACAAACTCAATTCCAAAACTTTGGTTACTCCATTACTGACAGTGGTAGGAACAAATGTGTCAGACAAAACATTGAGGAAACTTGCTTTATCACAAGCAACCAATCACTGTCATTTACTGAGGACCAGTTTTGTCCTCAGCACTATGCCAGGTTCTGTAAAAGATCCAGAAGAAATACATGACAATATGAATTGATAGGACTTATATTAGGCTTCTAGTCATAGAGAAAAGACTACGGTGGCCTCTGTTCTATCATGTAAAAGAGTCCAGTACAGACTAGGATAGTCTTGGCTGGTGTGGCAACTCCGCAAAGTCATTAGATACCTAGACTGCTTTTATCTTTCTGCTTCCTATCTTTAGCAAGTGGCTTCCATACTCAAGGTCATCTCAGGGTTCAAAAACGCTGCTGGAGCTTCAGCCATCAAGTCGTTAATCCAGGCAGCAGGAAGGAGGATAGGGCAAGGTCAAAAAGGATGTCGACTAGCTGTGTGTCCCCCTTGCTTAGGAGTTGTCCTGGAAGTTCCACCCAGCAACTTCAGCTTTTATCTCATTAGTCAGGACTTAGTCACATGGTCACACCTATCTGCACATGAAGCTGAGAAAGATAGACGGAAAGATCCTTGGTCACAACGCCATTTTGAATGTAGTTAGGATTCTATTACTAAGGAAGAATGGAATGAATAGGGAAATGGATATAAGGGAGGTGCCTACAGTTGCAGCCACCAAAGGTGAAGAGGCAGAGGGACAGTAGAGCCCAGACAAGAGATCAAAGTTTTCAAAATGAAGAATAATTGAGTTTGAATCGCAGCTCTGCTACTTACCAGATGGAGCAGAAACAGCAGGACCAGCTAGAAGGTGATCTGGGCCAGGGGTTTAGTAATGGAGAGAGTGAGAAGTGGTCAGATTCTGAATATATTTTAAAGGTAGAGCCAACAGAATTTGTCAATGGATTAGAATGTAAAGTATTAGAGAAAGAGGAGTCAAGGGTGATGCCAAGATTTTTTTGTTTGTTTAAGTAACTGGAAGAATGGAGTTGCCACTTACTGAGAAGGGAAACACTACGGGAGGAGCAGGGTCTGAATGAGGGTGGAAGGAGATCAGATGCTTAAATATTTAGTAGACATCAAAGTGGAGATGTTAAGTTGGAAGTTGGACAAATGGTCTGGAGCGCAGGGAAGTGGTATGGACTGGAGATATAAATTTAGAAGTAATCAGTATATATAGTGTTTAAAGCCCTGAGATGGGATGAGATCCCGAAGGTAGTGAGTGTAGATGGAAAACAGAAGAGATCCTAGGACTGAATCCTGGGGCACTCTAACATAGAGAGGTCAACGAAACTAAAAGAACAAGATAAGAAGAATGAGAAGCAATGAGGTAGGTGGAAAACCGGTAGTGTAGTGGAAACCATGTGAAGGAATTATTTTATATGAAAAGGGAGAGACTGTTTCACATACTGCTGATGGTCAAGTAAGATGAGGACTGAAAATCCACCACTGCCTTTGTCGTGGTTGCCTTATAGGAGTAGTTTCAGTGGATAGCAGGGGTAAGAGGAGAAGAAACCAGAGAAGAATTGGAGACAGCAACTAGGTAGAACTTTTTTGAGGAATTTTGCTGTAACAGGAAGGAGAGAAATGGAACAAGGGTAAACTGGAAGGAGAAGGGGGATAAAGAGAGAGGGGTTTTTTTGATCATGAAAGAGTGCTCATATGTACTGAGAAAAAGAGGGGGAAATTGATGATACAGGAGAGAGTGGAGGATTACCTGTAACACTGTCCCTGACTGAGTAGGCAAGGGACGTGGGACCTAGTATGAAAGCAGAGATGTTGGCCTTTGTAAAGAGTGTGGAAACTTCATTGAGAAGAACAGGAAGGAAGGCAGAGTCTATGAGCCCAGATACTGGTAGGCGGATAGACAGGGTTGTGGGAGCTTGTGGAAGTTTTCTTCTGATAGCTTCCATTTTCTCAATGTATAGGAAGCAAGGTCATCATGACAGTGAGGATGGGGAATAAGTGATTGAAGTTTTGAGAAGAAAAGGTATAAAATAACACCCTCTGGTAGAGTGAATGAATGAATGGCCTAGGAAAATATAGTATGATTGCTGGGCAGCTTGAAGAGTCCACTAGAGAAGAGTGATCAGGAATTTAAAATGAAACCAGTCTGCTTGGATGTGTGTTTTTCTGCAGCTTCATTCAACTGTGTGAGTAGGGGAAAGTTGAGTTTAACAAAGGTTGTAGTTTAACCAAGTTAGTTCAACAAAGTGAGAGAGGGACAAGGGAGTTGAAAGCATATTCAAGGAAGTGATTAAAATGACCACAGATTTAAGCTGAGTAAGGAGGGAAGTGAGGCCATGAAAGGAGTTAGGGGCAGTAAAAATATCATGTGATCAATGTATTGAGGTTCTAATGGAGTTGAAGGATTGTTGGCGTTCACAGAGTGTTTGTGTGTCCACTAACCAAAAAAGCCTGAAATTCTCGTATCTAAGCCTTAATGATGTCCAAAGACAGAAATTAGGGGTTTGCCAGGAGGAGCTCCCCCATTTACCCACCCCAAAATGAATAAATCAGCCTTCTTCCCTCTCAACCACTGACCTGATCCAGAGAGAGTGACCTCATAATGTGGCGTGATTAAATGTTCCTGGATTCCAGATTTTCTTACACTTCCTGCCATTTCCTGCAAATGGCAAAGTAGAGATTCCAGTGGGCTCTTTGACATGGCAGAATGCCAGGTCAACCAAAGAGTCTCTCATTTCTATAGCCTGAAGAGAATTGAATATCAGACCCCAGGCAGTCTATTGTGTTAACCAGTTTCCAAGGCAAGGCCACATCTGTTTGGAAAGGAGCTCCTTAAAGCTATTCCACAAGCAGCAAGGCTGCTCTTTCTTGAGTCCCACTCTTGCCTGGGCTGTGGAATGGAGTGATCCATCTGAAGCTCTCTGGCCAGGCTCTTTAAACGAGAACAGTGAAGAACTCAACACCTTGGACATGTACAAAAAAAGAAAAAAATAGCCCAAATCCAACATCTCAGGAAACCATTCTTTCCGAGTAGGGTGCCAGGACCCACTTTTCCCAGCCAGTATCTAACAAATGCACAGCTATGCATCTTCACATTAGTGACTAACATCACGAAAACATCATAGAATCAAAAGGGATTTATACCAGGCGTGCTGAAATCCTTCTTTCTCTTTCTCCCTTTGCCACTGAAAACCCAAAGTTTCTTTTAGTCTCTAAATTGGTGACTCCATAGTCAGGCATTTTCAGTTTCCTTTATACAAGTCTCTTCTAAGGATTTTAGAATTTTTAAACCTTTATCTTCACTGAGTAACACAGGCCTGGAAGAGAGGAAATGGTCAATTAATAGTCTTTTTTTTTCTTTCAGCTTCTTTTTAAAAATTTCCCAGCAATAAATATAGCACCAACAGGATTTCTGAGTAAATGTGAGTTCACTTGATTATAACAAACAAAATCAGCAAGTAATGAGTTTCACTTTCTTGAAATTTAAAAAAAAAAAGGTCATTTAAAAAGTTTAAAATAAATGTCAAATACTACTCTTCTTTCACTTTTTAGTCAGGTCCTACAATACTTAACAACATTTGTACCCTTCACAAATCCCAGGTCCTAGAAAGGGTTGAACTTAGATTATAAGTAAAGATTTGCCATCAGAGAATGGACCTGAAATCAGAATGTCCCGCTTCTGTGAGTTTAAGAAAAAGCCTTAATGGTTCTTTTTAGTGTGGGGTTTTGGGTTGAGTAGTATTTAAAGCACTAAACTGTCTCTTCAGTATTTGAGGGGATTAGGTTTAGAGTTCATTGTGTTGACTGTCTTTTGAAAGATTAGATAGTTTAGTTAGGCTCCTACTGACCATGTAAATGTCTCAGTGTTTATTGACTGTCTGCAGTCATTATCAAAGACTCTGAACACAATCGACACCTTGTAAACAGAAATCCCATTATTTTTGTGGTACTGATAAGATTTACTCAGGATTAAATTTTTTTATGATTGACTGGCCAGTTAAAGGTATTAATACAGTACAGGAGAGTATGATAAATGAGTATGAATTCAGTCAACAAACTTGCCCTTTTATTTTGTTTGGAAACTATAATCTCATTTTGCTTATAGATTGTAGAAATAATTTTCTGCACAGTGCTCTGTTTAAAAATACCTCCTAAGTACATTTGAATGTGTTATATACCTTTCTGCTAATTCTTCAATGATTTACAAGGGAATTTATATTCTTTTAGAAAGATGTCTTAAATCTTTCAGAGCATAGAGAGAAAAATTCCATGGATACTATACTAATCTAGTTTGGGAACATCATAAAGACTTATTTGTTGGGTGGTTTGGGCCCGCATTTTAAGATGTTTTAATCAAAATAAAATTTGGAAAGGCATGTAATAGACGTGTTGCATTAGACCACAGATAAAAATCCATGGGATCAACATTATTCTGATTCTGAATTTGGTGATCTCTGCTAGCGGGTTGCTATTCAAGCTTCCCTCCCAACCCTCCAGTAAGATGTGTGAAAGATGGGAGAGGGGAAGCTCGCCTTCCCTGGGGACCTATATGGCGAGACTTCAAGAGAAGCTGATTGACAGCATTCGGAGTTTAAGGAAAGCAAGAAGGAGCCTTGCTACAGGAAGCATTGGAAGGGGGCTAATTTTCAAAAGAAAGCAGAAAGACGACTGGGGTTAGATAGTTTTGCCTGAGAGGAGGAGGAAGGGTGTCCCACCACCACCTTTGATTGCCTCAATATAAAATATAAATTGCTTAACACAAAACACAAAGACTTCACAACGAAGCCCCAACACACCTCAACAGCCTCAGCTCCCAGCCTTTGATCCCAGCCTTCATGCCCCTGGCCTTTGTTTTTGCTGTACCCTGGCACCTCGCCTCCTGACTTGAAACGTCACCTGCTTCCTCCCCTCTTCACTCTGAATGTCCAAATGTCGGCTCTTCTGTGATGTCTTTACAAACTCCCTCAGACAAGTATCTCACTTGCTCCACTATATTCCTGGATTTCTTGTCATTTCTTTGTGTGCCCAGCTGCCCCACATCTGCGAGCTCTTAGAGGGCAGGATTCAATCTTACTCTTTTTTTCTTATAACCCCAGGGTCTAGCATATAGTATGTGCTTAATAAACGTATAGGACAGAGAGAAAGAAGGGAAGAAGGAAGACATGTATCTATGCCTTTGCTTACATGCCTGCCCCATTCTCTCTTCCAATATGAAGCTTACCCATCAGTCAAAAAACAACTGCTTTTTGAAGACTTCATTCACCAATGATCTCCCACTTCTTTAATCTCTGATAGCACCTCAGTGAGAATTACACAATTGACACTTAACACACTTGTGTCCTCATCTTAGTTGTGTTTTTCTATCCATGTGCTATTTCCCCAACCACAATCAAAGAGCTCTTTGCATCACCCACAATGCCTAGTGGTCCTCTGCCTAGGGTTGTTACCTACCAAGTGTTTGTTGATTATGGTGGAAAGGAGGAAGGCCTGAAAGGTACACCAGGAAGGTGATTTGACAGGCTCAGTGAAGGAGGGCACATTTAGAACAGCCCAGGCCAAGACAGAAGTCCAGCAATAAGAAGCAGCAGGCAGACTGCCTTTGAATCCTCAAGCACCTCAAAAGGAGACAAAGTAAGTGCGCCAAGTATTTAACAAGGAACAAACAAAAAAAAAGGCCTGAATTAAGCTAATGAAAAGCTAGGGCATTGCAAGTAGGTGCAAATATTCACAATCACTTGCCAGAGAGACAAACCAGGCAAGGAAGAGAAAGTCAGAACAGTGAGAATTTATTGAGTATCAATTATGTGCTAAGCATTTGACATACACTCTTTTTTTATACATCTCTATTGAGATATAATTTACATACTATATCATTTACCCATTTAGAGTGTACAATTCAGTGGGTTTTAGTGTATCTACAGAGTTGTGCAACCAACAGCACAATCCATTTTAGAATATTCTCATCACCCTGAAAAGAAGTGCTATACCCATTGGCGGTCACTCCCTGTTTCCTTCACAGCATCACCCGTTCACCCCACCTCCAGCCCTTGGCAACCACTACTCTACTTTCTGGTTCTACAGATTTGCCTATTCTAGACATTTCATCTACATGGAATCATACATACGTGGTCTTTCGTGACTGACTTCTTTCACTTAGCATGATGATTTCAAGGTTCACTCGTGGTAGAGTGTATCAGAACTTCATTGCTTTTTATTGCCAAACAGTAGTCCATTGTGTGGCAATATGACATTTTATTTATCCGCTCATCAGTTGATGGGCATTTTGGCTGATTCTTGACATACATTCTTTCATTTATTCTTCTCAGTACTCCTGGGAGGTAGATGTTAGTGTCCTCATTTCACAGATGAGTAAACTGAGCCTCAAAAAGGTTAACTACCCTGCCCCTTCACATAAATAATGGCACTGAGATTGAACCCAGGTTTGCCTGAGTCCAAAGCCCCACTGTTTAATTACCACCTACTATTTGGCAAACATTGTCAATGGTGGGGGGGGGGGGGGGGGCGGGGTGTAGACCATGCCAAATTCCAAGGACTCATAAAAATCATTGATGTTCCCCATCTTTCAGGGAATTTAGCTATAAATTTTAAAATGTGACAGTTGTGTGACATAGCAGAAAGTCTATGAGCTTGGAGCTAGACAGTCTTGAATTTGAATCCCGCATACTAGCTTTGTGATTCGGGGCAGATTGTTTAACGTCTGTGAGCCTCAGTTTCCTCATCTGTAAAAATGCAGATAATCCCTGGCTTGCAGGGTTGTTGTGAGGATTAAATGAGATGATAAATATAAAGTGCCTGACGTATAGTAGGTAATCAAAATGTGGTAGCTATTATTATTATCACCACTATTTGCAGTGGTAACAAAAGCAAGTAAAATATACACACACACACCACACACACACACACACACACACACACACACTTCTCCCATAGAGAAAAATCTGAGGAGGTCGGTTTGGGATATTTAGTAGTGGGAAATCCAGGCAGGAGTCTCCAGTGGTAGGCAGACAGAGATAAGGGGCAGGAGCTCAGGTGAGAGGTCAGGGCTACAGATATAGATTTTGGGGTTATCAGCATGGCGGTGAGTGTTGAAGCTTTGACAACTACTCAGGGAGAACCAGGAAGAAAATAAAGAAATGAGTCCTGTGCCTGAGGCTTGGGATGGCCACAATTACGGCCAGGAGGAAGAATAAGTTGTATAGGATATAGAAATAACTATTTGGAGGGGTTGTGTTTATACCTGAATACCATTTAATTTTGAAAGCCAATGGAGAAAATACGTTTGAGCAAAGGCTAAGAGGTAGAGGGGAGAAAGTTGAGGTTATGTGGCAGAAAGGTTTACAATAATGAGAATTGAGAATAGTCCATTACATTTGGCAGTCAAGAAGTCAATGGTGACCTTAAATACTGAGCATCTATCCATCCAACCATCCATCCATCCATTCATTCATTCATTTGCTCATTCAGCATTCATTGAACACCTATAGTGCACCAGGCTCTGTGCTCCGCCTCTCAGAAACTCATGGATGGAGCACAACTCCTTGCTGCACTGAGCATGACATAAAATGGAAGGAAAGTTTACTGCTCTGCGACCCCTTTTGTCTATGAGTTGGGCTCAGCAGGAGAAACTGGGGCTTCATGGGACAATTGTGATGGAAGATAGAGAATTAGTGAATCAGGAAGAAACGGAAGGGCATATTGAAGGCAGGCTGAATGAGGGAGGGGCTTTTTAATTTTAACAGGAGATTAAAGAGGGGGAAAGAGAAGGCAGAAGACTTTGGCTTTACATATTTGGTATAAATGTCATCTGGAGGCTTCTCACTGGTTTACAGTTGACATGTTGCTACATTGAGTCTATCAAGTGTTTGAAACTTAAGGTGAATTTTTTTAAGTTGACAGAGTATTTCAAGTGCATGTATTGATAGTTTCTCTCTTAAGAGCTACAAGGATCCAGAATTTTTTTCTTCCCAGAACTGTGAGTAAAAATGGATCCTTCAAAAAAAAAGCACTATGTTTATCCTTTAGTTCCAGTACCTTTTGACTCCTACAGAAACTAGAGATTCCTCCCCTCTCCCCACCTCCCAGCCTCCAGTCAAGGTACCCCTAGTCAGGGAAGCAAGTTAGGGAATGCGGGCCAGGATACCTCACCTCTGTAACCATACTTCCTATTTACTATTAAAACAAATAGATAAAGAACAGCGAATAAAAATCAATTCAGAAGTTATGGATAGGACACAAGAAATAGACACAAGAGAAATGGAAATACTAAAGTTAAGAAATAAAACCAGAAGCCCAATAATCAAAGGAGAAAATTGTGATACATTTAATATAAAGGGTAAAAGTTAATATTGAAAAAGTTAAATAAAAAAGTTTAAGAATGAACTTAAATTTTAAAAAATGAAATGAACTAAAACTACAAGAATCAAAAAGATTCAATATTGGGGCTGGCCCGGTGGTATAGTAGTTAAGTTCACGTGCTCCACTTTGGCGACCTGGGGTTCACAGGTTCAAATACTGGGCACAGACCTAGCACTCATCAAGCCATGCTGTGGTGGCATCCCACATAAAAAATAGAGGAAGATTGGCACAGATGTTAGCTCAGTGACACTCTTCCTCATACACACACAAAAAAGATTAAATATTGACAAACTACAGTAACAAAAGACCTCTTAAAATTGGATGATAAGAAAATGTTTGTAACATTAAGACAATAAAAAGAAAGAAAGCAGAAGTAGATTTTTAAAAATATAATTAAAAGATTAAAGGAATAAAAAAGGAGACAAGATGATAAGGTAAGAGAATAAAAATTGAAAATAATGAGTGTAAGTAAATTAAAATAGCAAAGAAGAAATCAAGTTAAAAACCAAAAACTCAGACATAGGAGAATAAAATGATGTCAAAGCTAAAATAGGTAAAGTTAGTGAAAATTAAGAGAAATAGAAATCGGAATGAGAAAAACCCATTGTAACACAAAAGTACAAATATTTTTAAAGATAAGGTGTTAAAAATAAATCTCCAGTGAGATTTAAACACACATCAACAAGGGAAAATTGGCGAGTAGTGTGTGTTCCTAACATGATGTTTTGGTTGAATGAAGCCACACCCACCCCGCTTCCTGGGGGGGGGGGGGGTGAAGCCAGAGTTAAGGGAAGAAGAGCAGAGGAGGGCTTCTTTCCTCCACCTCGATGTGAACACAATGCCGTGCCCTGGGTGCCAACACAGCTAGGGGACATCAGGCCCCAGGGACTCTAGGAAGGCACCACTGTCTCACTGCTGCTCCACATTGTGAAAGCTCTTGTAAGCAGTGATGTCATAGGACAACTGGCAGTCAAGTGAAGAGCCTACAGGCAGTCAGCTGGTTCTCCCCCCTCACATACAAAAGGAGGTATCAGTTAGATTAGGGTCAGCTGCAAGTAGTAGAGACCCAGAATAACAGAGTCTTGAACGAGCTGGAATTGTATTTCTTTCTCATATAACAGTCCAGAAGTAAGCCCAGACTGAGATGATGATTCTGCTCCATGAAGCCCTCAGGGTCTCAGGCTCCTTCCAGCTTTCCACGCACCATTCCTAGGACCCTACACTTAGGCCTTGTCCTCACGGCCCACGACAGAGCTCCAGCCATCTCTCTCCAGGAAGAGGGAAATAAGAAAGAGCAAAGGCCACAAACCAGTTAGCTCCTAAGGAAGGTTTCCAGAACTGCCTTACAGCACTTCCCCTCACATCTTCTTGGCCAGAACTAAGTAACACTTAGCTTTAAGGGATGCTGGAAAATGTAGTTTTAATTCTAGTGGCCATGTGCGTAGCTGCAAATTCTGTTATGGTGGAAAGTGAGAATGGATACTCAGGGTCAACTAGCTGTCTCCATCCCAGAGGGATGCAACGTCAGCAATCTTCTCCCTTCCCTTCCTGATTAATGGACATTTACTTCAGGTGAGAGCCAATTTCAAAAGTTTTTGCTAGAGGAAAACTACATGAACAGACACTAGCATAAATATGAATGTTTCCACACATCATGAGGGGGTTATGATATGATGACAAGAGGCAAATGTCTCACTCTGGTCTAATATATCAAGAATCTGAAAACTAAAGTGACTACCCAGTTGTGAAGACCCAGGGTTGCCTCTTTATACAAGGGGAGGCATTGGCTTTCTGGTTCCTGGTTTGGTTTCTGCTTTCTATTTAGTTCCCTGAATATCCCGCCCTGAATAAGTTGCCTACCTAGATAAACAGCCTTTCTCCCCATTTCCCCTATTTTCCCCCCTTGGAACAGGCCTATTAGACCCACAGAAATTTACAGAGGAATTTAGAGGACTGTACAGGCCTCCCATTATGTTTCCAGCACTCTATTAGTCACTGAGAAGAACCACAAAAGGAAAGACCTTCGGGCCCTGTGACAAGAAGATGCATTATGGGGCTTCAGTTTACCTCTGTGTAACAAAGGTGTTGAATTGGACTTGATGGTTCTAAAACTATGGTTTTTAAGCAGCTGGTTAAAAAAGGCAGATTCCAGATAGATGAATAAATTTTAATGTAACAGTATAAAAACTTCAACAATATGATTTCAGATTCCACATTGTAATTACCCTTTAAGACACTTTACTTGTCCAGTTTTGGCGAAATAGCAAAAAACAAATTCAAAATTATCTGAGAATGCTATTAAAATACCCTTCTTTTTTCCAACTCCATATCTATATGAGACTAGACTTCAACGAACACAACATATCACCACAGATTCAGTGCAGAAGCAGAAAAAAAAATCCGTCTGTCTCTAATTAACGCCATATATTAAAAAGACTTGCAAAAATATAAAATGATGCCACTTTCCCCAATAAATTATTTGTTGTTTTAGAACATATAATTATTTTTCATAAGATACATATGTTAATGTGTAATGGCTTTATTACTGTTATTTTTAAACAGATTACTAAATAAACTTTTAAATTTTTAAAACAAAAAAAAATTCAGAATCCAAGCCTCCCCAACTCACCCCACAACCACCGGGAAGGTTTCTGGTTCAGTAGGAACCAGGTTGGGCCTAAGAGTGCTCATCCTTCACAGTTCCTCCAGGTGATTCTGAGGCAGGTGCTCCTTAAACCACACTTTGGATGGCAGCTCTCTATAGCCTCCCCCATGCTCTACTCTTTATTGTAAATGGGAAAGAAGGGCAAAGAAATACCTTATTACAGGGTCAATGGAGAGACTTCCCAATGGTATTCTGCTTTCCTCTGAGTAGCTTTCAGGGCCAGTCATGTGACCTCACCAAAGACAAGTTTTTTGAGTTAATGCCTCAAAGTGTCATGGCTTCCTCACCTGTCCTTAAACCTGCCCTTCTGGCCAGTGCATTTAGCTATGTTTGAACTAGCTACGTTTCCTTTGGTAAAGCTTTCCCCCATTATAGTCATTTCTCAAAGGATTTATAACCTTCAAGGTAAAGGTCCCTGAAACAGGACTCCAAGGGTGATTCCCACCATAGACTCATTAAGAGCACTTCAGGTACATTAATGTCCCCAGTCCTTGGATTTATTGCAACACGGTAAAGCCTCTTTTTAGAAAACATACTCTTAGTTCCATTTATCCAGCAGGTTTTTCCAGAAAGAGATTAGAAGGAAAATGATTTGAGATAGAATCAAAGAATTCTATCTTTTTAATTAGTGTGTTAAACACAGGAACACCTAATACAAATATTTAACTATGTGGTCAAGCATTGGCTTTGAGGCCACCAGGGGAAATTTATAGGGAACTCTAAAGGCCCTCTCAATAATTGTCTTGGGTTATGACTTCTCAAATTGCTCTTCATTGCCAATAGCACTGCATTTGGACATAAATAAATTTTGCTGAATTAGGGTGCTGTTCTGGTTAAAATGTTTTATCTTTACTTTAAATGAGCTGTGGTCATCGAAGCCTTTTTGTTTTGTGGAACAGAGTACCTTTACACAAGGTTAGCTCTTTTTACACAGCCTAATGACTCACTAATTTAAAATCCTTTTTGGATAGACGCCAGGCTTGTCTGGTCAACATGGGGGAGGGGAAGAAGCGGAAAACTATTGCAAAAATATGTTAAGTTAGTATAATTCTACAATGCTTAATTTATTACTAAACACATTATGTAAATGATTTTATTAAGTGCTTCAGTGGGGAAGTTGCTAATCATATCCTTAATATCTTCTTTGCATGGAAATCTGTCTCATAAATGAGGTTTAATATTTCCTCACATGATGCTTTACACCATGGGCCCTGGACTGTCTGTCTCTGATGTGCCAGATTTGCTCTTTGCCTGAAATGAGAGGCAGCCGTGCTATGGAGAGAGAAGACGCAAAGGAACAATGTCCACAGCCAGGACAGGACATGGGGACAAAGAGGAGGAGAGAGGAAAAAATCCTAGGGAAAGGATGTGGAGTAAGAGAGTATATGGTCCATTTCAGAACTTCTTTAAATGGACTTTTACCTTTCTGCTAAGTTTTTACTCATGGCTATCTTGAAATATTGTGTTGGGTGGAAATCTGAAATGGCTCCCTTTTATAACACACTCCTCCCATACCACCCCAAAGATTATTGTCCCCACCCCCTGCACAGCACCTGAAAGTCTTTATTTCATCTTTGCATCTCCAGGGCCTAACCTAGTGCCTGGCACATGGTAGACATTCATTAAATGTTTATTGAACGAATGGATAGCAGGATGGAGAGAAGAGAGAATCATCAATTTAACACATCATTTAAAGTACAGATCTCCTTACGAAGGCTAGAGAAATGTTGGTTATTGACATCAATGTATATGGATCAAAATAATTAATTCCTTGGGAGGAATTAAAGTGACGAAGAATTTTGGAGCTTGGGGCACTAGCAGAGAAGAGAGTGTTTACTAAGGAAAGCCTGGGTCAAGACATCAGTGAGCAGCCAGCAGAAACATGAAGGCTACGAGAACCTGGAGGATGAGGGTGAGGGTGTGAAGAATCCCCGTGAATTTTCCAGACTGGGATCACACCATTGCTCCAGGTGGTGGCTTTCTCTCTCTAGTGTTTAAGAAAACTATTGTCTTTCTATTCATCCTCCACCCCAGTTTCAAGCCCCTGAAAAGCTAAGGTTTCCTCCAGCAAAGAAACACTTGCAATGACTTATTTTGATCATCTCAGCCGGGAAATGGCGGAGCTCCAAGAGAGGGCTCAAGAAAGTCAGAGAGGCATTGGCAGGGGCCCTCAGCCGTGCAATTTGAACAATTTATTTAATTTTTCAATCTCTGACAGATTTGCCATCCTCTTCTCTGAAGATGATGCTATTTTCACCATCAAAAAGAGGCCATTGCATTCATTGTTGTTCTAATAATAACAGCAGTAAATCAGAAAGAACCTGTCCACTGATGGGGAAATGGTTAAATGACTGATAGACTATGACACAACAGGTTAAAAGAACGAGGTTGATAAGTCTACCAACATGAAGAGTTCTCAAAGCCATATTGTTAAATGAGAAAGCAAGTTGGGAAAAAATATATGTATGCTATTTCACCAATTTTTAAAAAACACACATGTCAACAATATATTTCTGCATGTCTGCCTGTATGTAGGATCATACCGATAGATCTAGAAGCACCACACTGCAGCCTGCTCCTGGGCAGGACATTAGGACCAGTCAGAGGGAAATAGATCAAAGGTGACAGTTGCTTTATCTGTATCAGTGCTAGGGACAAAAGAAAAAAATCAAATTATAGCCTTTCCTTTGGAAAAACAGAAGGGAAGACGTTCATCGTTTGCTCGTTCACATTCTGGTGGGCCTCTCATGCCTTGGCCTACCGGGTCATCATCTCCGAAGGCCAGAAGCAACGTATTTGTACTTTACATAGTCTATGTCGCGTTGTCCAATACAGTCACTCTATGTGGCTACTGAGCGTTTGAAATGTGGCTAGACCAAATTGAAATAGACTGTAAGTCTAAAAATATACACCAGAATTCCAGGACAGTACAGAAAAAGAAAAAAAAGTAAAAGAGCTCATTAATAATTTTGTATATTGATTACATGTTGAAATTATATATTAAAAAATATGTTATTTAAATTAGTTTCATTTGTTTCTTTACCTTTTTAAAATGTGACTCCTAGAAGATTTTAAATCCCATTATGTGGTTTATGTTACATTTCCATTGGACAGTGCTGCTCCAGGTGATGAAAAGTTTAACCATGCCAATTACCTGAATCGTCATACTCAGTTTATAAAGGAAAGAAGTTTTTTCTATCTAAGAAAGTTTAGATGCACGCTTCAACAAACTTAGATCCATTTTGGCTGGTTTACATTTAAAAAGTACACTGAATCGATATCTCCGGGACTTCATACTGAGTTTCAGGTTTCTCCATCTGTAATGTCACCCGCCTTGTAGGAATCCAGTAGGGATTAAAAGGGATCACCTATTTAAGGCCCTTAGTCTGGAACTGTCTAAACGTGAATTCATGTTTGGGCTGGAGGCCTAAACCAAATTATCCTTTTACTCCTCCTGGCCATTCAGTGACCCTTGTAAGGCCCCATAATTGTGATTGCCCTCCTCCTTCCTCAATTCAGTACTAAAAAGACGCTCATTCAACTTTCCATTGCTCCACACAGATTTTTTAAATTATTTTTTTCAAGTTAATTCCACTTACTATATTATTTATTTCAGGTTTTTTCCCCCTCTGGATTTGTTCAAGCTTTTCCATCATATTCTAAAATTAACGCCTCATTCTCCAAGCTCCTCATCCTCCAAGCACCCTCCCCCCGTGCCCACCTCCTCCCCTTTGCCCTCCCATTGTGTTCACTACCAATACAGACTTCCTAGAAAACCATTTTATCCAGGCTTAGTGATTTGGACATAGCTGTTTATTTGAATCAACCATTTCCTTATATATTCTAATTTCACTTTCAAGTTCTATTTCCTTGGTTTCTTGCTTCTCAGATTACAGATCACTTTTTCCAGAAAAGAGGTAACAACAGTTTTAGCATGTATTGTAGCATTGAAGTATTTTCCGCAGGCCTTTATTATAAGAGTAGTTGAGCTTAAACTGCGCATTCAAGATCTGTTCAATTCCCTGCAGGCAAGTTAAGCTTCAACTTTTTTTAAAAAAATAACTGACCCAGATGTGTTTTTTTTCTCTGAAGAAAACAGAAGTTTCTCTCTTGTCCTCAGTTGGCATTCCTAACAGGGGACCTTAACAGACAAAAGAAATAACCATAGCTAGCATTTATTGAGTCCTTATTATAAGCCAAGCACTGTTCCATGTGCTTGACATGTAATATTTTTAACAATGGTTCGCCAGCCTGCTCAAGAGGAAATTGCTGGGTAAAAGTAGTAGCTCAGTGCCTTGTTTTCTATTTGTTCTTTTCTTCTGTTGTGTACCCAGGAAAACCTCTGGTCCCAGGTTTCACAATGCCTGGTTTTGAATATTCACACCCAAAGTCACTAATCTTTCTTGTTAACACCTTGTAGTTTGGCCCTTGATTAATTCAATCAGTGATTAGCACCTCTACAATAAGTGTTAATCTCTCTTTTAAAATACCTCAAAGCCTGGCCCTTTGTTGAGGCTTTCTGTCCCAATCTCAGTCTACAGGAGAGGGTTTCCCTGTTGTGCGTGATATCTACAAGGCATTTCCCATGCGCACCACCAGTTTGGGAAAGGCCTGCTTCACGATCCTGTGGTACCATGACAGCGTGGAATTACAGGCTCAGGTTTGCACCCCTCCACGTGCAATAGACTCCGACTGTGTACAGTTATTACTCTGTTAAAAGCAGAGGGCCAGAAACTTCAACACCAAAAGTGAGTAACCCTCCAGAGGGCACCCTCAGCAGTTCGATCTGGGAGGAGGGGATTCAGGGCCTGACATTGCCCTGCTGGGCATGGCTCTCTGGTTCCCAGCTGCCCAGATGCTAAGTTGCTCAAGCATGAGAAACAGGGCCTTCTCAGAAGCAGCCAGCGCAGCCTCAAGTGCCTCAGCTGGCAGGTGTGAAGGCCTCCAGCCCCTCAAGAGCAGTTTTCTCCCTGACAATGAGCATGTGTGAACTAACAAATAACTTGGGGGATGCACCCTACAATTTCACAAGGGAGGAGATGGGTTTACCTTCAGGCATTTGTCTAGACTCACACTCTCGAAGTAGCAAGGCCTGAGAAGGCACCCCGCATGCAAAGACAAACATAGCAAGCTAACTTTTCCTTTTCCATTTAAAAGAGAACAGCTTTGATCTGGGTTTCATGGTAGGCGGGTATCTTTCATTGGAGGGCTGTAGTTTCAACACTTTATAAAAGTTTCCTATAAAGGCAAACTTCTCCATGCTCCCCACTACTTATAGACCCCTAAGGGGTTTCTCTCAACATAAAAGAGTGTTCTAAAAGCCATTCCAACTACTTTGAATATCTTCCTTTATAGCACAACAGTGATGTCACAACCTTACCTTTAGGATGCATTTGCACGTCATTAGCCCATTCTTCCCACTCGTCAACTCTGACACAGGTATAGCAAACATCCTCATTCTATTTCACAGAAAAGAAAGTGGAAGCCTAAAGAGATGCAGTGTCTGACCTAAAGCACATAGCCACGTTACTAAGTGGAGCTGAGATTTAAACTCCAGCTTGTGTGGCCAAGAGCATAACCACCATGCTCTATTAAGCTCTTTCCCAATCAGTGAGATCAGAACTTGGTGTGAGCTAGTTATTAGCAGCAGAGCAAGAGCTAGAAAAAAGTCAGTAAGCATCACAACTGCGCTGGGATAAAGCGAGTATGTATTTGTCCACAGGCAAGCCAAGGGGCTGGAGAAGCCCCAAGGCCAGGCATGGTAGTAGCAGCCTGCTATGCAAAGACACATGGAACAGGGGTAGAGAGAAGTGAGAATCCCAAAGGTGGAGTTAAGGGCAACCATGAGTGAAGGCGTGCTTTCAGTGCTTTACCCGCACACTCTCCTATACCAGATGGTCCTGGACCAATGAATGGTTCTTGACCTTTAAAGTAACATCTCTAGGGGAGAGGGGAGCTTATTAAAACACAGATTCCTTGCTCCACCTATTCCTATGAATCAAAATCCCTGAAAATGAGACCAGGGAGTTTGAATTTAAACAAGCTTCCCAGGGATTCTGACCACACTTGGAGAAGCAAAGGCCAGGTTGCAGGGGCAGGTCTGCAGGTGTGTGGCTTCCCGCAGCAAAAGGCAGCTCGGCTTGCTCTGGCATGGAATGAGAGCAGGTGAGCAGGAGGAAGGCTTCACGTGAGCTGAAACAGGAAAAGACAGTTATCCTAAGGCTGTATCATAAGGAATGTGAAAGTGCGAGGAGCAAACGTCCAGACCTTTCCCAGAGAGGGCTCCAGCTCTGCGGAGCTGCAGGTGTGGTGAGGTCAGAGGGAGGACTTGGCTACCTGCGCATCTGCTACAAAGCCAAGACTGTGGACCAACCCAAAAGGTTCTGCTGTAGTGGGGAAGGGAAGTGGGCAAGAGAGAGCAACACTGAGGAAGAGGCTTTTTATATATTTTATACCTCAGCTTTCATTCTAACTGCTACTCACAGAGACACACAAAACATTTAAAAAAAATTTTTTTTTAGCAGGAGCAACAGAAGCTTCCACCGTCTAGGAAAAAAATAGCAAACTTAAAGAAAGGATACATGTGTTATCATTTGTTGAGACAACTAAGTGATGACAAGGCTCAGCCTTAGGTGCTAAAGGTAGATGTTTGTCAAAGGCAGGGTGGAGACAATGGGGATTATTTTGGAGATTTAATAGGAAGACAGGACCATGGTTGATACATAAATGCCCTCACTAAGCGTCAGATCCCTCATCTGTAACATGGGGATAATAACAATACCTCCAACACAGAGTTGTTGAGAGAATTAAATGAGATAATGTACACAATAATATATGTGACAAGGTTAACAAGTTAACAGGCATATAGTAAGTGCTAGTTATTACAGCTCATATCATAGGTTGTTAAGCAGACTAAGTGAGATAATGAATGTAAAACTCTTGGTACATCACCTACACATAGTAAGTGCTCAATAAGTTGTAATTATAAACGCTATTATAAATTTTAAAATAGCATTAGAATTAGATAGTAGAAGATGAAAATAGAAACCAAGAACAAGGGCAATGAATAGAAAACAGTAACAAATAATCTAACTATATCAATAATCACTTTAAATGTCAATGGTGTAACTACACCAATGAAAAGACATTGTCAGAGTAGAGCACAAAACAAGACTCAACTATATGTTGTCTACAGAAACCCACTTTAAATATAAAAGCACAAATAGAGTCCAATTTAAGTAAATGGATAGAGGAAACATACACCATGCTGACACTAATCATGAGAAAGCAGAAGTAGCTATATTAATTTCAGACTGAGTGGACTTCAAAGCAAAGAATGTTATCAGAGACAAAGAAGGGTATTACATAATGATAAAGGGAACAATTCTCCAAGAAGATGTAGCAATCCTTACTGTATATGCACCTAACAAGAGAGCATCCATGTACATGAGGCAAAACTAATAGAACTAATAGAAACTAGTAGAACTGCAAGGAGAAATAGATGAGTCCACTATATTATAGTTGGAGAGTTGAACACCCCTCTATTAGAAATGGATAGATCCAGTAGGCAGAAAATCAATAAGAACATTGTGGACCCAAAACACCATCAATCAACTGGATGTAAGTGACATCTATACACTACTTCATCCAACAACAGCAGAATACACATTCTTCTCAAGCTCACATGGAACATTCACCAAGATACGCCACATTCTGAGCTGTCAAACATACTTTAACAAATTTAAAAGAATAGAAATCATACAATGCCTGCTCTCAGACCTCAAGGGAATTAAACTAGAAATCAATAACAGAAAAATAAGTGGAAAATACTTGCAGATTAAAAAGCATAATTCTAAATAGCACATGGTCAAAGACATCTCAAGAGAAATTAAAATAATTTTTTGAACTGAATGAAAATGAAAATGTAACATCAAAATTCACGGAATCCAGTGAAAGCAATGCTCGGTGGGAAATTTACAGCATTGAATGCACATATTAGAAAACAAAAAAAGAATCTAAAATCAATAATCTAAGATACCACCTTAGGAAACTAGAAAAAGTAGAGCAAATTAAATCCACATTAATCAGAAGAAAATAAATAATAAGAATTAGAGCAGAAATCAATGAAACTGAAAACAGGAAATCAATTGATAAAATCAATGAACCCAAAAGCTGGTTCTTTGAAAAGACTGATAAAATCCATAAGTCTTTAGCCATGCTAACAAAGAAAAAAAGAACAAAATTACTAATACCAGAAATGTAAGAAAGGACATCACTACAGATCCCATGGGCATTAAAAGGATAATAAAGGGATATTATGAACAACTCTCTGCCCATAAAGTTGATAACCTAGATGAAATGAATCAATTCCCTGAAAGACACAATCTGCCAAAACTCACACAAGAAGAAATAGACATCTGAATAGGCCTATTTCTATCAGAGAAATTGAATCAATAATTAATAATCTTCCAAAACAGAAAGCACCAGGCTCAGATGGGTCCACTGGTGAATTCTACCAAACATTTTTTTTCTTTTTTCTTCTTTTTTTTTTTTTGAGGAAGATTAGCCATGAGCTAACATCTGCTGCCAATCCTCCTCTTTTTTCTGCGGAAGACTGGCCCTGAGCTAACATCCATGCCCATCTTCCTCTACTTTATATGTGGGATGCCTGCCACAGCATGGCTTGACAAGTGGTGCATAGGTCCACACCTGGGATCTGATCTGGTGAATCCCAGGCTGCCAAGGCAGAATGTGTGAACCTAACCACTGCACCACTGGGCTTGCTGCCTACCAAACATTTAAAGCAGAAATTATACCAATTCTCTATCCTCTTTCAGAGGATAGAAGCAGAGAGAATACTTCCAAACTCATTCTATGAGGCCAGCATTACCCTAATACTAAAACCAGATAAAACAAGAAGAGAAAACTACAGACAAATATCTCTCATGAACAGAGATACAAAAATCTTCAAAAAAAAATATTAGCAAATTGAATCCAACAATGTATAAAAGGAATTATACACCATGACCAAGTGGGATTTATTCCAGGTATACAAGCTAGTTCACCATTCAAAAATCATTTAATGTAATCTATCAGATCAACAGGCTAAAGAGGAAAGAATCATATGACCATATCAATAGATGCAAAAAATAGCATTTGACAAAATTCAACACCCATTCATGATAAAAACTCTCAGCAAACTAAGAGGAGGAGAACTTCCTCAACATGATAAAGAATATCTGTAAAAAACCTACAACTAACATCATCCTTAATGGTGAGAAACTTGAAGCTCTCCCACCAATCAGGAACAAGGCAAGGATGTCCCCTCACACAGCTTTTTTTCAACATCATACTGGAAGTCCTAGATAACGCAACAAGACAAGAAAAGGAAATGGAAGATATACTGATTGGGAAGGAAGAAATAAAACTGTCTTTGTTCACAGATGACATGATTGTCTATGTAGAAATCGTGAAAGGACTGATGAAAAAACTCCTAGAATGAATAAGTGATTATAGCAAGTTTTCAGGATTCAAGTTTAATATACAAAAGTCAATCACTTTCCTATATACTACCAATGAACAAGTGGGATTTGAAATTAAAAACATAATACCATTTACATTATCACTCCCAAAATGAAATACTTAGATATAAACGTAACAAAATATGTACAAGATCCATACGAGGAAAACTACAAAACTGTGATGAAAGAAACCAAAGAACCAAATAAATGAAGAGATACTCCATCTTTATTCATGGATAGGAAGACTCAACATTGTCAAGATGTCAGTTATTCTCAACTCGATCTA
This sequence comes from Equus caballus, assembly GCF_041296265.1. Taxonomy (NCBI): domain Eukaryota; kingdom Metazoa; phylum Chordata; class Mammalia; order Perissodactyla; family Equidae; genus Equus; species Equus caballus. The sequence continues at coordinate 36,993,201 of NC_091684.1, forward strand.
TAGATTCAAGGCATTTCTCATCAAAATCCCAGCTAGTTATGTTGTGGATTTTGACAAACCAATACTAAAGTTTATATGGAGAGGCAACAGATCCAGAATAGCCAACACAATATTGAAAGAGAAGAACAAAGTTGGAGGACTCCAAGTCTTGCTGTAAATCTACAGTAATCAAGACAGTGTGGTATTGGCAAAAGAATGGATCAATGGAACAGCCTAGAGAGCCCAGAACTAGACCCACATAAATATAGGAGCCAAGACAATACAATGGAGCAATGAATGGTGCAGGAACAAGTAGACATCCACATGCAAATAATGAATCTAAACACAGACTTGACACACTTCAAATTAACTCAAAATAGATCATAGACATAAATGTAAAACACAAAACTGTAAAAGTCCTAGAAAATAACATGAGAAAACTTAGACGACCTTGGGTATAGTGATGACTTTATAGATAGAACACCAAAGACATAATCCATGAAAGAAAGAATTGATAATCTGGCCTTTATTAAAATTAAAAACTTCTGCTCTGTGACAGACAGTATCAAGAGAATGAGAAGACAAGCCACAAACTGGGAGAAAATATTTGCAAAATATATATGTGATAAAGAACTGTTGTCCAAAATATACAAAGAATTCCTAAAACTCAACAATAAAAAAATGAACACTCTGGTTAAAAAATGGGCAAAAGATCTGGATGCCTCACTAAAGAAGATGGCAGGGGGCTGGCCCTGTGGCCGAGTCATTGGGTTCGTGCACTCTGCTTCGGTGGCCCAGGGTTCCGCCAGTTCGGATCCTAGGCATTGACACGGCACCACTCATCAAGCCATGCTGAGGTGGCTTCCCACATGCCACAACTAAAAGGACCCACAACTAAAAATATACAACTATGTACAGGGGGGCTTTGGGGAGAAAAAGGAAAAATAAAATCTTTAAAAAAAAAAAGAAGATGGCAAATAAGCATATGAAAAGATACTCAATATTATATGTTACTAGGGAATTGCAAATTAAAACAATGATGAGATATCACTACACACCTATTCAAATGGTCAAAATCCAAAGCACTAACACCATCAAATTCTGGAGAGGATGTGGACCAATCGGAACTCTTATTCATTGCTTGTGGGAGTGCAAAGTGGTACATCCACTTTGCAGGACAGTTTGGCAGTTTCTTTTAAAAAACTAAACCTATTCTTACCAAATAATCCAGCAGTTGTGCTCCTTGGTATTTACCCAAATGATTTGAAAACATGTCCACACAAAAACCTGCACATAAATGTTTATAGCAGCTTTGTTTATAATTGCCAAAACTTGGAAGCAACCAAGATTTCCTTCACTAGGCGAATGGGTAAACTGTGATACATGCAGATAATGAAATAATGTTCAGCACTAAAAAGAAATGAGCAATTGGGGAAGCCATGTCTGTGTGGGGGAAGGGGGTCTGTGAGAAATCTCTATACCTTCCATGCACTTTTACTGTGAACCTAAAATTGCTCTAAAAAATAAAATCTACTCTTTTTTTTTTTTTTTGCAGGGAAGGATTCTCCCTGAGCTAACATCTGTTGCCAATCTTCCTGGGTTTTTTTTTTCCTCTCGCCAAAGCCCCAGTGCATCTTTGTACATCCTAGTTGTAAGTCCTTCTAGGTCTTCTACGTGAGCCACTGCCACAGCACAGCAACTGACAGACGGGTGGTGTGGTTCCGTAACAGGGAAACGAATCCTGGCCACTGAAGCAGTGAGAGTGTCAAACTTTAACCGCTAGACCACCAGGACTGGCTGTAAAGTCTACTTTTCAAAAAATCATAACATTAGGTAAATAAAATGTCAATTATTTATTTTTTTTTAAAGATTGGCACCTGAGCTAGCAACCATTGCCAATCTTCTTTTTTATTTTTTCTGCTTTTCCTCCCCAAATCCCCCCAGTACGTAGTTGTATATTTTATTTGTGGGTCCTTCTAGTTGTGGCATGTGGGATGCCACCTCAACGTGGCCTGACCAGCAGTGCCATGTCCGTGCCCAGGATCCAAACCAGAGAAACCCTGGACTGCCAAAGCGAAGTGCATGAACTTAACTACTCGCCCATGGGGCCGGCCCCAATGTCAATTATTATAGAGCACCTGGTCTTCAAAAATGCTTTCAAATTCATACTGAAGATTTTTAAACATCCACATTGGTGACCACGTCATAAAAGGGAAACAAAAATGACCGCTAATCTTAACTTTAGTGCCCAAGGAAATACTGGGGCAAAAACTTAGTACAACCAATTTTCAAACCCCACAAGAGAACAGAGAACACGGTACTGATTCTATTAAGAAAACTCTGGTCAGGCTAAGAAGACAGATTATTCAGAGCAGCAGCAGGGCAGAATCGACCTGGCTAATTATAGTGAGACTTGTTCCCCATCCTTGGGTTTTCTAAAAGGTCAGGAAGCAGGAGTTTGGTGACATTGTTCTTGGTTGGAAAGGCAAAGATTCTCACTAGGTTAAGGAACTGAGGCCAGCTTGAGAGGTCAGTCCTGGTTCAGTGGTGTTTAAAGGGTCTGCGAGGGAGGAGTCTTTACTACAGGAAGAAAGAAGGGCACTGCCAAGGCTGTGGAGAGGTCAGAGGGAAAAGGTTGTCCTAACAGGCACCCCACCTTGGAAGGTCTTGTCATGCTCCCTGAGAACCTCTCTTGGGAGACCCTTTCCCAGCTGCAGAAACATTGGCTGGAGTGTTCGACTTTGTTGAAGTAAGAACCATGTAGAATGGAAACAAAGACCGGATATGTGTTTCTCCTCTTGCTTCCCTGAATATTCATTTAATTCTCTCTTTCTCTCATCAATATACATTTTAGAGTGCCTCCCATGTGCTAGGTGTTGGAGATGCAGTAGTAAATAAAACAAATTCCTTGCTTTCATGGAGCAAGAGGCAGACAATAATATAACAAATAGACATGTAATAACATGTCAGGATATGAGAGGCGCTATGAAGAAAAGTAAGACAGGTAAGGGAATAGAGAGCGATGAAGTACTGGGGTGCTATTTTAGACGAGGGAAGGCTTCTCTGAGGGGCTGAAGTTTGGGCGGAGACCTGACTGAAAGGGTTTTTAAGGAAATAGATTCAGTAATGCCACCAACAGGAATGTGATGAAATGTTTCTTGTGGTAGTGTAGGTATCCTTAAATATTACTGCGCTGAAGAAGTGAAACTGTGGTACCCACCTGAAAACAAAAAGTTGAGGTAGGGAGACAGGAAATGACAAACAGGAGAGGATGGAGAGTTTTGGCATCAGACAAACACGGGTTTGAATCCCCATCCTGCTATGTGACTTTTATGAAGTTACTTAACCTCTTTAAGTCAGCTTCAGTTTCCCCGTCTGTAAAACAAGGACCAACTAAGGCATCAACTTTATGCAGTTATTACTAAAATTATAAGAATTCAATGAGATGATATATATAAGACTATTAAGCCCAGTGCCTTGTCATACTATAAAAGTTTTAAAAATGATAGCTATTATTATTGACCAGAATATTACGAACTGGCTCATTTCATTTTCTTGCCCAAAAGAATTTTAGAACAAGGGTTGACATGCTTTAAAGAGAAGAGGGATCTTAATCTAGGATCCATGGATCCCTCTGTTGGGGATGAGAGTGTCCACGGATTGGTCTTTAAGGTGTCTGTGAATCCCTTAAACTGTGTGCAAAATTTGGGGGGTATAAGTGCGTTTTTCTGAGAAGAGGGTACCCAGCTTTCATTACATTCTCAAAGTAGACCGTGACCCCAGCCGTTTAAAGCTACTTTCCAAACCACCGTCTCCCTGTCTTTGTTGTTGGCTTGCTTTTCCATTTCAGGTTATTCTCATTTTCTGAGCACAGAGTATTTTTTCAGAACAACTGAAGTTTTAAAAATGGACAAAAATACTTCAAGGTCTCTCTTTCTCTTTACTGCCTTATTAGTTTAATTGTTTATTGGTGATAACATTCTCTTTCATTCTCCTTTTCACTAGCTAGAGCTAGAAAGTGAGTTTTTATTCACTCTGATATATCTTAAAAGACGCATTTTCTCCTAGGTTTGACCTTCTTTTTTTTATTATTCATTTTATTTTATTTTTTTAAAGATTGGTACCTGAGCTAAAAACTGTTGCCAATCTTTTTTTTTTTTTTTCTCCCCAAATAACCCCAGTACATAGTTGTATATATTTTAGTTGTAGGTCCTTCTAGTTGTGGCATGTGGGACGCTGCCTCAGCGTGGCCTGACCAGCGATAACATGTCCACACCCAGGCTCCGAACTGGTGAAACCCTGGGCCGCCGAAGCGGAACACGTGAACTTAACCACTCGGCCACAGGCCGGCCCCTGGTTTGACCTTCTGATTCCAGGCTTAAAAGTCTGCTTTGTCATACTCTTTCTTACCTACATAGCCTAATTTCCATTTTTTCAGTGGAATTTTCTCTTATTTATCATATGTGAGTACAGCTGAAATCCAACTTATATGAGTGATAAACTCCTTAAAAAAAAGAAAAGAAAAAAACTATGCAATTTGGGCCTATTGTAACTGAAGCTTCACAATTATGAATAAGATTTAGAATGCATAAAATATTACAGTGAAATTTACAAATTTATCAAAAACTAGTGCCCATCAATTGCAACTTAGGGAAATGACATGTTGTTTCTGTACCCTCACCCAGTCTGCTAGGTCATTTATCACATTGGCCATACAATGGACTGTCACTGGCTCCCTCAGAGTGCCTGGTTGATTCTTCGGAGAGAAGTTGACAATATCTGAAGAGTGCGGGCCTCCTGAGAGAAGTGACTCTCTGAATACACTATTTGTTAAGACTCTTGGTAACAAAATCCACATCCACCTTACACTGGACCTTCTTCACTGAGAACAGGTAGGGTGATAAATACCCATTCTACCAATTAAAGATGAATGTGAGTGAACAAGTTCTTCTTTCCAAATGTTAACACCAGGCTTCCAGGGAGGCTTAGATCCAAAACAATCAAAAGAGAATGACCTTTGGGCCTGTATTCAAATTCTATCTGTGTCACTTATTAGCTACGAGACCTAGAGCAAATTATGGTTAACTGAGTCTCAGTTTCCTCCTGTGAAAGATGCGGGATAATGACTTCTACCTTGTAAGGTTGGAGCTTTTTTCCCCTCCCATAATTGATTTTTCAAAAAAGTTCTATTAAAGCATAATATATATCAATGGTTAAAGAGATGGTATAAAGTGTGTGCTCATGAGCCAGTGTAACCTGAACCTTTACACCTAGAAACTACACTCTTCTGAGTTTCACTATCCTTTCAATTGTTCATATTCATTTACTCATGACTCATTAATTGGACACTTCATACGGGCAAAGCACATGTACATCTAGCATGTATTATTTTATATCCTCATGAGCAATTTGATCACTGAATCAACAGCAGGAAACTTACCATGCATTTCCTAATCACAATGTACACTCAATAGATAACACCTCCCAGACGGAAGTGTCAACCCTCCACATGAGTGTAATTTTCAATCCCAGGTTGGATTTTTGTAAGTTTTGTCTACCACTATACGCCCAGCACCTAGAACAGTGCTTGGTATATTTTGGGCAATCAATAAATGTTTGTTGAATGAATGAATGAATGAATCTTCTACCTCTGTTGGGTTTCTATAATAGGTAGACTTTCTTCCTATTTGGGCCTTCCTATCTCCCTACACATGTTGAAATCTGTTCATTTCCTGAGGTTCACATGAGGTTTAAAATTGTGAAATAAAGGGAAGGATGCCTGCTGACTTTAGTCACCTACAAAGAAGTGGAAACACACCGAGAATGACACAAATGACAGTTCAGCCTAGGTCATGTCAAATGGACATAAGCCAAAGATTTAGTCATTCTGAATTGCCACATCTCTTTAAGACAACGTAATAATAATGACCAGACACTGTGCCAAGCATATTATATACATGACCTCATTTACTCCTTCCAACAATCCTAAAAGACAGGTGTCATTACTCCTATTTTACAGATGAAGAAACTGAGATTTAGAGAAGACAATTTGTCTAAGATTAATCACCCAGATGGCAAGTAGCTGAGCCAGAATTCAAACTCAGGTCTGTCTGACTCCTAGAAAAATGCTCTGAACCACTTTTCCACGTTGCCTTGAAAAGCCAAAGCACCCGACTAGGAAGTAGACCTGTACAGATGGGTCATGAGGTACAGAATCAACCAAATCTAATCTTGGGGTAATCTAGATCCATGTGCAAGAGATGCCCAAGGCCCAAAGCTCAGATTATCATTCACAGGCATCCAACACCATTGGTATCAGGCCCCCACCCAGGAAAGGCACAGACTTTCCTCACTGACCAGCTGTTTTTGTTTTTGTTTTTGAGGAAGATTAGCCCTGAGCTAACTACTGCCAATCCTCCTCTTTTTGCTGAGGAAGACTGGCCCTGAGCTAACATCCGTGCCTATCTTCCTCTACTTTATATGTGGGATGCCTACCACAGCATAGCTTTTGCCAAGCGGTGCCGTGTCCACACCTGGGATCCGAACTGGCGAACTCTGGGCTGCCAAGAAGCAGAACGTGTGACCTTAACTGCTGTGCCACCGGTCCAGCCTTGACCAGCTGTTTTTGGTTTTTTGGGTTTTTTTAGATTTTATTTTTTTCCTTTTTCTCCTCAAAGCCCCCCGGCACACAATTGTATATTCTTTGTTGTGGGTCCTTCTAGTTGTGGCACATGGGACACTGCCTCAGCGTGGTTTGATGAGCAGTGCCATGTCCGTGCCCAGCATTCGAACCAACGAAACACCAGGCCACCTGCAGCGGAGTGCGCAAACTTAACCACTCGGCCATGGGGCCAGCCCTTTGACCAGCTGTTTTTAAATATCATTCCTGTGAATAGCTTTTATTCACATAATATCATAGCAGATCTTTGGAGATCAATAATATTCTACTTGAAAACATGCTGCCCAGAAATATTTTTAAGATTTTTTAAAAGTTTTTATCATAGCAAATTTCAAGCATATTCAAAAGGAGAGAGAAACGTACACCTATCCTTCACTTAATGAGTTTAATCCAGTCCTGAAAATGCTTCCTCTAAATGAACAAGGAAAACAACAAGTTTAGGTAAGTGTATCAGTTTGCTAAGACTGTCATAACAAAGTATCACAGACTGGGTGGCTGAAACAATGGAAATTTATCCTCTCACAGTTCTAAAGGTTAGAGCTCTGAGATCAAGATGTCAGCAGGGTTGCTTTCTACTGAGGCCTCTCTCCTTGGTTTGCAGATGGCCACCTTCTTGCTGTGTCCTCACTTGGTCTTCCCTTTGTGTGTGTCTGTGTCCAGACTTTCCTCTTCTGAGAAGGACACCAGTCTTATTGGATTAAGACACTCCCCACCCCCATGACCTCATTTTAACTTCATTGCCTCTGATAGACCCTATCTCCAAGTACAGTCACATTCCAAAGTACTGAGGGTTAGGATTTCAGCAGATGAATTTTGAGGTGACACAATTCAGCCTGTAACAATAAGTAATAAACAATTGGAAAGTAAATAACACAATTCACACATAAAATGTAACATAATGAAAGTATATTGTACTCACCCAAAGAAGAAAAGATTTTATGGGGGTAAAGGGGGGAAGGAGCGAGGTGGTGGGGCACAGTCTTCTTTAGGAGGTACGATCTTCTTTCTGCACCATTTTCTTCACTGATTTTCAATCTTTAGGATCATCTTACACTCAAGCTGCACTTAAAAATAAAGTTATGGGGGCTGGCCCCGTGGCCGAGTGGTTAAGTTCGCGTGCTCCGCTGCAGGCGGCCCAGTATTTCGTTGGTTCGAATCCTGGGCGCGGACATGGCACTGCTCATCAGACCACGCTGAGGCAGTGTCCCACATGCCACAACTAGAAGAACCCACAACGAAGAATACACAACTATGTACCGGGGGGCTTTGGGGAGAAAAAGGAAATCTTAAAAAAATAAATAAATAAATAAAGTTATGGCATAGAAAACCACCTTTTGAGAAAAACATTTAAATGTGGAAAAAGCACATGCATGAAATAGACTGAAGAGTTATCAGTGACACTATCTCTTCATCTCTCTAGACGTATGCTTGCAAAGTGAAACAGTTTTGGTTCATCCAAATATGGCAGGCAATTCAAATTTGTTCCATGTGATACTCTCTGACTAAAAAGTATTATTGAGTGAATCCGTGAGTGTGTCTTTGCCTAAAGCCATAATGTTAAAATAGCACTTTTTATGGTGTATTTATTTAGGGTTTGTTGGAATGAAAAGCCATTATACCAACAGAAAGGGAGTCATTGTCCAAAAAGCGGTATAACTTTTCAAGAGCCACTGTGGCGAAAAGTCGTAAATTGAGCAGTTGTTATAAGCCTGAACAATGAGCCTCCGTGCTTCATATCACCCAGCTTCGACTATCAACCCATGGCCAATCTTGTTCCAGCTATTCCTCACCCAGTTTCCCCTTCCCCTCAGGTTATTTTGAAGCAAGTCTAGATCATATTTTATCTATAAATCAGAATTATTTTTGGAAAAGAAAAATTGCTAAGTTTTTAATAGATTACACGCAAACCACAGTGGAGTAAAGTTCCACACTGTTCCTCAACAGTGCATCAAATTTCCCAGTAAAAGAATCTTTCCAAGCTAAGCATTTATGATTTAGACGTGGTTTCAAAGCTCAATTCTGTGATTATTAGTTACATGACTTTTGGCAAATTATGTAGCTTCTGTAAGCCTCAGGCCCCTCAAAAATTGGGGGCTGATAAAGGTATTCCATATTGTTGTATTGAGCAAATAAAATAATATAAATGCACTTAGTGTAGGCCTGGCATCATAAATACATAGGAAAGGTAGCTTTTTTTTTTTTCAATTTCAATGCCTGGCACAGAGAAAATGCTCAATAGTGTTGTTTACCACACAGTTACTCCATTCCTGTGAGGGACTCCTGTGACATCTGATGGACTTGCTGCGGTGGTTACCCTTGCCTGGTACTGCTGATGAGATTGTCTGACTCTAAATCTAGAACTTTCTCCCAGAGATGGCTCTTCCCTGAGCACAACTCAGCCGAGCAGTCCGTTCCAGTCCCCTCACACCCTTCAGCTAGTTAAAAGTAGATAGAACACAAAACCTACCCCTCACGTTGATATTTTAAGAAAAGAAAAATAGGTAAAGCAGAAAGAAGAATTCACCAAACTATATCCAATTGAATGGAAGGTCTGGAAATGGCTCTGTATATTAAGCATGAGCAAGATTTTCAAAAGCAGTGTGGCAGCTATGCTAATATGCTACAACAAAGAAAAGAGGGAAAGAGCTCAATGACAAGATGATAAAACAACAGAATGAGATGAAAAGGGAGACAGAGGTTAAGGAACCAAATCAAGGGCTGAAGTCAGACTATTGAAGAACTATGGAGTAAATATAAACCGTAGGGGGCAATAATAGACGTTTTCTGAAAATTGAATTATTAATGTAATAAATAGGCTTCAGTTTCGCTTTTTAACAAATGCAAGGAAAAGTTCAAAGATATTAAGGTAAGCAGAGAGAAGATAACAGAAATGGAAGATAGACAAAAAGCAGCTCAATATGAAGATGGAACGGATGTCCCCTAAGCAGCAAACCTAATAAATCATGCAGAAATGCTGTTTGAAGTTCTAAAAGAAGAACATTTTCCTGACACGAAGAAAGAATTGAATCTGTATATTAAAGGAGCACGTAAGTTGCAAAGGAAAAAATGATACAGCACAAGCAACATTCAGATATACCCTGGTTGTAACTGAGCTTTAAGGATAAACAATTCTTCAGGAAAAGAAGCAAGATAAACAAGACATTTACAAGGTTTTTGTTTGTTCATTTTTTGTTTTTGTTTTGTTTTTGTAAGTCAAGCAGTCTTCAAACCCTCCCTGGTCTTATTCCATGCCAGAAGTACTGCAACATGCCTGTAAAGATAAGTTGTCATTCATCTATAAAGGTAACCAGCAAACATCTCAAATAGGAAAACAAACGAACAAACTGAGGGAAAATAATAATACATGTGAACCCTTCTTGGAAAAAAAAATTCAATGATGACTGAAACAAAAAGGAGATAAACACAGAAGCCATGGTAAAAGACCAAGTTCAGCATCTTGTGTCAAAAGACAAAGGAACAACAGCCACCAAGTTCTGAGAAAAAGTGTGACAAGAATTTTATATCCAGGGGCCGGCCCCACGGCCGTGTGGTTAAGTTTGCATGCTCTACTTCAGCGGCCCAGGGTTTTGCTGGTTCGAATCCTGGGCACGGATATGGCACCACTCATCAAGCCATGCTGAGGCGGCGTCCCACATGCCACAACTAGAAGGACTCACAACTAAAAATACACAACTGTGTACTGGGGGGCTTTGGGAGAAAAAGGAAAAATAAAATCCTTAAAAAAAAAAAGAATTTTATATCCAGGCAGGCTATTTTTCAAGATAACCGAAAGACATTCTCAAGACTATAAGTATTCAAGGAATACAGCTACCCTAAGCTCTTCTCGATGTGGGGGATGGGGTAGCCAAAAAGGGGATACTTGATGATGAAATCCATACAAACCAAAGCGGGATTAACGGAAAGAACTCAAGAATGAAGAAGTTATGATAAAAGACTGGTGCAGAGCACTGAATTCACTTAAACATTGAACAAAGATTAACCAACTGTGGAAATTATGGTTACAAAACACAATGTAAATATTAAAAACTGTAACCACATAAAAATGAAATGACCCAACTAAACTCAGCCGCGGAAAGAGGAGACAGCGGAGGTTTTAGTATATGAATGTCCTCAGCTCTCCCAGGAGTGCGTCAGAGATGCTCTCTAAAAGTGCAACATGAAAGTGGGAAAAAAAACCATAATGGCTCAAAACTCTTAATGCTTATAATTTTTTTTCTTAATCTAAGGATATCTTTAAAGAAGTAATATTCCTTGTGATAAACAAATGATTTAAAATTCAGCAATTCCTTCAGTTTCATTTTTGTTACAGCTTCCCTTTAGTTTCTTTTTCTTCTGTCAAATTCAAATAGCATTAAATTTAACATTGTTATTTAAAAATAGCTCATCTGGAATGATCCCATTTCTGACTAGCAATCTTTTTCTCTGTATGTATACAGGATGTCTGAAGCAGTGTTGTCTTCTAACAAGTGTTAATGGTAGGTTTGAGGGTGATTTTTTTACTTTTCCCCTGTAATCTGCTATATTCTTCCTTTTTCTTTAAGTGAGTCTGCATTATCTTTACTAAAAAAGCAATCTGTATACAAAAAAGTAAAAGTGAACAGGAAAGAGAATCAGTCAATGCACAGAATTTTGCCATGACTCACCCCACTGTGAGCCCATAGATAGGACCTTAACAACCCTTGGTCAGTGCTTTGTAAATGGAAAAGACTAGTTGCAGAGAAAATGCCAAGCAAGCAAATAGTAGTGAAGATGCTAATGGACAAGGAAACGAGAGGGCCACTTGAAGAAGTGGCACAAGCTTTGGTTTGGGTATAACAAGACCTGAGTTCTTGTTCTGGTTTAGACAATTATGCTTCATGTCACCTTGAATAATTCGTTGAACCTTTCTGAGCACCAGGCCCAATATTGCAATATATTCTGATTCTTATGAAAAGGTGGGAATATGTATTTTTAGGTAAAATAGTATAATATGTAAACACTGGCAACTAACCCAAAATACTTTAAACGTTTATAGGAGCACATCTGAAGCCATATTTAGCTTGTGGGCTTACCATTTGGTGACCAACACTGTTCACAAACCTCATCAGTGGACAAAGTTGGACCTAATGGAAGCTTTCTAGTAGTTTTCTGGAACCAGCTCATACACACTTACCAGAGCCAATTGTGTGCATTCTTCCCAACTCCATATTCAATGACATCATGTTGGTAGCTTGAAATCAGCCACGGTTGCCGTAGTTACACTGTGGAAATCAGAAAATGCTACAGGTCAGCCCCTTGCTTCCCGTCATAGCTGGTGTCAAACATTTACTAGAATGCCACTGCAGCTATCCGTCCCAGCTGATCCTACGTTTTGGTACTGTATATCAGAACTGGAAGAGATCTAAGCTATTCTGCAAGAAATGAAAACTCATTCAAACTAGCTAAGGCTAAAAGGGGGGTATTTAACTGAAAAAGGGGTTGAACTGGGGCTGGCCTGGTGGCGTAGCAGTTAAGTTTGTGCACTCCACTTCAGTGGCCAGGGGCTCGCCAGTTTGGATCCCAGGTACCGACCTAGGCACTGCTTGTCAAGCCATGCTGTGGCAGGCATCCCACATATAAAGTAAAGGAAGATGGGCACGAATGTTATCTCAAGGTCAATCTTCCTCAAAAAAAAAGACAAAGAAAAAAAGGGGTTGAACTACCAAACCTTAGGGAAGCCAAGGGTGTAGTCTCCTGATTAAGACAGGAAGAAACATAAGACTGGATGCCATCAGAATCCCTCTCTCTCCATCACTAGTGTTGGCTTTCTCTGGCTGTTAGCTTCATTCTCTCTTACACTTTCTCCTCTGTGGCAAGGATCAAGGCTAGGGGCGGCAAAGAAAAGCACTTGCTCCCCAAGAGCACAGGTCTGCTGCTGGCACATATGGTACCTCCTTCTTCTGGGCTGAGGGAGCCCTGCACCAGGGTGTGCAGCAGCTTAGGAGAGAACACAGGCTGGGTTTCAGCCCTCACTGGCCCCCATCTCAGTGCCTGTGTGCAGTGCCCAAATTGCATAGCCATATACAATGGCCTCATATGAACCTAGTCTCCAAAACTGGTGCCTTGTGATAAGCTTTAGCTAAATGTTGATGTAATGGCGTTAGGAGTGTGATGAAAAGACAATAGGAAAGCAAGAGTCAGTTGGTTCAAAATAGAGCTGAAACCATCCACAGCTGAGCTTGGAAATCCAAGAGAAGGAGGCACCCCATCCCTCCCCAGTTTTTTAAAATAAACTTTTTATTTTGGGATAATTTTAGATATAAGAAAAATTGCAAAGAGAAAGAGTTCCCATCCCATTATATAATGGCCGAGACGAAATCTTTCTGTAATCTTCCTGAAACTTACAAAAGTATAAACATATGATTTTACTTTCTATTTAGTCCATTAGCGAAAAAAGAGAGTGAAAGTTAGCTTTGACGTTCAGAACCTTGTGCTGTTTGTTCAAAATTTGTTTTGAAACATTCAACAAGTGGGTACTTCCCCACTCTTATCTCCATATAGTATCTTATATTGAAAATAAAACCAAAGGAAGAAAAAGACTATTAATAATTATGACAAGGGCAGTCATATGTGTGGCACATTAGGGTTACACACCATTTGAAACATTAAATGAATAATTGCACAAATAATTATGTCAGTGGAAGTAAAAACTGTTTAAAAAGTCTACAATGCCATGAGGAAGTTTAGCAATGGCCCCTGACTACAATTCCTGAGGAATTTTCTCAGAGACCTGAAAGATTAGTAGGAGTTAGTTAGGCAGTAAGAATTGGAGAAAGAAGGGGCCAGCCTGGTGGCACAGTGGTTACGTTTGCATCTTCCACCTTGGTGGCCTGGGGTTTGCCGGTTCGGATCCTGGGTGTGGACCTACACACTGCTTGTCAGGCCATACTGTGGTAGGCGTCCTTCACATAAAGTGAAGGAAGATGGGCACAGATGTTAGCTCAAGGCCAGTCTTCATCAACAAAAAGGAGGAGGATTGGCAGCAGATGTTAGCTCAGGGCTAATCTTCCTCAAAAAAAGAAAAAAACAAGAATTGGAGAAAGAAGATTTAAGATGAATGGGAATGGTAGAGGACATGGGATATTTGAAGCTTCAATGTGATTGAAGGGCAAATAGTAAGGGGAGGAAAGTAGTAAGAGAAGGGCTGAAGTTTCAGGGGCCAGATAATAAAAGATTGAACAGGTTGTGTTGAGAATTTTCAACTTATTCTAAAACTAATAGAAATTCATTAGAGGATTATCAACAAGAGGGTGATTTGGTCTAATATGTATAGTTACATGAATACTCTGGTTGGAGTGTGTAGAATTGAATGGAGAGAGAGGTCAAGATTGGATGTGGCAGGAATAGTCAGGATGCTATTAAGAGTAGTTCAGGTGAGATGGGTTGGGCTTGGACCAAGGAGTTGATGGTTGAAATGGAGAGACAGTCTATCATTTGGGATTAGGAGTAGCTGTGACAGAAAACTCCAAATTAGAGTGGCTTGGACAGAGGGATGTTTATTTCTATCACACGTAATTGAAGTCTGTGTATAGTCAGCCTAAAATTAGATTGGTGGCTCCACAATTACCAAGGACCAGATTCCTTGTATCTTGTTTCTCAACATGTGACTTCCACCTCCTGGTCCAAGATGGCTGCTCTAATTCCAGCCATATTGTTTTTATTCCAGCCAACATAAATGAGAAAGGGAGGAAAAAAGAAAATATTAGATAGAACTTAGTCACATGGCCTCATCTGGTTGCAAGGAATCTTGGGAAATAAAATGGTTATTCTAGGGACTACAGGTCCAGCTGAAAATCAAGAGTTCTATGATCAAGGATGAAAGGAACAACAAACATCAGGGGACAGTCAACATCTTCTGCAATAGAAGTAGACAAAGTTGAGATAAGTTTTAGAGGTAAAATTAGCAGGATTTAATGACTGATTTAATTGGGGGGGTGGGTGAGGAAAAGAGAAGAAACAAACCTGATTCCCACTTTTCTGACACGATCAACTGGATAAGTGGTAGTACCTTCCCAGAAATGGAGAAATGAAAAAAGTGGCATATTTGAGACAAAGAACAAGAATTAGCTGCTGAGAGCATGTTCCCCAGCTCTCAAAATGATAAAGGAAATAACTTACCAGTTTCCTTGCATACTCTTTCAGAAATGTTCTTTGCCCATATAGGCATGTATGTGTATAAGTATGTGTGTGATCTGTGTGTATACACACACATGTACACACACTTTTTTTTTTACAAAAGTGATAGTTTTTTATCACACCATTATATACCTTGAATTTTTCACTTCATGTGCCAGCAACATAAATTTATGGTTTTTCTATTTGTCTTTTAAATCACATAGGAAATTAAAAGTAGAGTTAGAAATAAAAAAATACAGTAATACTACCTTTCACATTTACCTGTGTAGTTATCTTTATCAGAGATCTTTATTTCTTTGTATGGCTTCAAGTTGGACCTGAGGACTCCCTTTAACTTTTCTTGTAGGGCAAGTCTATGATGAACAAACTCCCTCAGCTTTTGTTTATCTGGAATATCTTAATTTCTCTTTCATTCTTGAAGGATAGTTTTGCTGGAACTCTTGCAGCATTTGTAGACTTCTTGAGTGACCAGGGTTTCTTTTTTCCAGCACTTTAAATATGTCCTCCCATTGCTTCTGCCTGAGAAATTGGCTGTTAATCTTATTGACAATCCCTTAACATAATTCACTTCTCTCCTACTGCTTTCAAGAGTCTCTGTCTACGTCTTTTGACAGTTTGATTATAATGTGTCTCAGTGTGGATTTCTTTGAGTTTATCATACTTGGAGTTTGTTGAGCTTCTTGGACATGTACAGTCATCATATTTGGGAACTTTTTGGTTGTTATTTCCTTAAGTAATCTCTCTGCCCTTTTCTCTCTCTCTTCTCCTCCTAGGACTTCCAAAATGCATATGTTGATCAGGTTGATGGTACCCACAAGTACCTTAGGCTCTGCTCACTTGTCCTTTTTTCTTTCTGCTCCTCAGTATGAATAATTTCAATTGTCCCGTCTTCAAGTTTACTGATTTTTTCTTTTCTCTGTTCAAATCTGTTGTTGAACTCCTCTAGTGAATTTTTCATTTCAGTTATTGTACTTTGCAGCTCCAGAATTTCTATTTGGCTCCTTCTTATGATTTCTATCTCTTTATAATGATGTTCTGTCTCTTTAAAATGACGTTCATACATGATTTTCCCAATTTCTTTTAGTTCTTGCTGCAGAATTTCCTTTAGCTCTTTGACTATATTTAAGATTGTCAATTGAAAGTCTTTGTCTTGTAACTCGAATGGTCTTTTTCATGGATGGTTTCTACCAATTTATTTTTGCCCCTCAAAAAGGCCATATTTTCTTGTATCTTTGTATGATTTATGATTTTTTTGTTGAAAATTGTACAGTTGAATACTGTAATATGGTAACTCTAGAAATCAGATTCTCCTTCTTGAGAGATTGCTATTCTTGATTGTTGAAGGCAAGAGTTATCCATTTGTTAGTGAGTCTTCTAAACTTTTTTTGTAGGGACTGTATTCCTTGTTGTGTATGGTCACTGAAGTCTGTTCCTTTAGCTTTGTTCAGCTAGTGTTTTGACTGAGATGTCCTTGATGCCAGGAGCTAAACAAACAAATGAATAAAAAATAAACACTTTTCCCATTCTTTGTAGATTGACTATGTTGGAGCACTCTTTTAACACTTAGCCAGGCTTCTCACTTGCTGCTTGCATTGAGCCTGGAGATCATCCAACAGTGAAAGCTTAGGAGCTTCTCAGGTCTTTTTTGAGGATGTGTCTTGTCTTGGGCATGTGTGTGGCTTTCTAAATTCCCCAGTATACATAGGCTTTTTTGAATGTCCTAATTTCAATAAAAAAAAAATAGTCTCTCCCTAGCTTTTCCTCCTAGGCTTCAGGCAGTCTATTGTATATCTCAACCATAATCTTTTTCCCCAGGCAGCTGCAGGATTTTGTTAACCTTACAATGTTTTGAGCAATGTCCACCACTTTTCTGCCCTGAGTAAGTTGTGAGTTAGGTGAAACAGAGACACGCTTTGTGTCAGTGCTTCAGTAGCCTCCAGAAGGTTAGAACAGATGAACACAATGATTTGTGAATACAGTCTGCTCTGCTCCCTCTGGAACCAGGGCCAAGGTCCCACACTGGAAGCTAAAGCTGCTATCTTCAAGACTGTCACCCCACTAGAGATGTAAAAATGCTACAAAGATTTCCTACCATTTTTAAGTTACCTTTTTCTTGATTCAGCATTTTCTTGGTTACTCTAAATTTTTTACTATTTTCCAGAGTTCTGACAAAGTTAGTTTTGACAGTTTCTGAATTTTTTTTATGTTTCTGTGGAGGAATGGGTGTTTGGAACTGCCTATACCATTTTGATAACATCACTCTTTTTTTAATTGAGGTTTTGATAGTTTACAACATTGTGAAATTTCAGTTGTACATTATTATTTGTCAGTCACCATGCAGGTGTGCCCCTTCACCCTTTGTGCCCTCCCCCAATGCCACTTCCCCCTGGTAACCATCAAATAGTGCTCTTTCTCCATGTGTTTGTGTGTCTTCCCATATGAATGAAATCACACAGTGATTGCCTTTCTCTGTCTGACTTATTTTGCTGAACATAATACCCTCAAGGTCTATCCATGCTGTTGCAAATGAGAGATAATATCACTTTTTAGTAAGCTTTTTAATTTTGAAATAATTTCAGACTTCAAAAAGAGTTGCAAAATAGTACAAAGAATTCCCATATACGGTTTCCACAGCTTCCCCAAATGTTAACATTTTTTATGATTACAGAACAATTATCAAAACGAGGTAATTAGTGTTGATACAATACTGTTAGGAAATCTACAGACCTTATTCAAATGTTTCCAATTACCTCATTAATGATCTTTTTCAGGTCCAACATAGAATCCAGGATCACACTTTTCATTTAGTTTTCATGTCTCCTAAGTTTCCTCAGTCTAGGAGAGTTTCTGTCTTTCTTTGTCTTTCATAACTTCGACATTTTTGAAGGACATCATCTAGTCATCTATAGAATGTCTCTCAATGCTATTTCTTCATGGCTAAATTCAAGTACACATTTTTTAAAAGAACACCACAGAAGTGATGTTATGCCCTTCTCATTGCTTAATATCAGGAAGCATATGACATTGATATTGCAAAGATAGTTTAAAGGGTTCTCACCCAGCTTCCCCTCATGTTAACATCTTACGTAATCATGACATCTTCATTAAAACTAAAACTTTAACATTGTTACAATGCTATTAACTAAACTACAGACTTTACTTGGATTACCAGCTTTTATACTGTCCTTTTTCTATTCCAGGATACCACTTGCATTTAGAGGTAAATCACTTTTTCTACAATTATTCCCCCACTAACATAGCACAGGACTCCCACCCCTTCCCTCTCCACATTAGAACCTCCATACACTGATAATACGGTTACCAATGGCTACCAAGTTTCACTTCTCATATTCCCCCACCACAAGAGAGGAACTGCCCATAATTTCTGTGGTTCACATTCAAAAATCCTAAAGAAGGATTTTGATTGGATTGATTTGTGACAAATGGCTTCCACTAGAACAATCAGATATAGCTGAGAGGACAGTCTCATAAAGCAACACAGCTACTGGGAACCTACCCTAATGAAGTAGAGCTGTTCCTGCAGAAAGGGAATCATTGTAAACCGGGCAGTGTCTCGGTTGAAGTCTACAACATTAGTGACTAAGTAGCCCATTCACCTCATTTCACAGATTAGGAAACTGAAGTCCGAAGAGGTAAGTAACTTTCCAAAGGTCCAGAGCTAGTTTTGAGCCAAATGAAGGCTACACCCAGGCCTGCCAACTCCAGTCCTAGACATTTGCCTCTGTATCCCTAGGACAACCATGATTTTGGTATTAATCCCAAGAATCAAAGAATTAGAAATTAGAAACAGTCTCAAAGTTTATCTAGCTCTTACTGATGAGTGACTTTCCCAGTGTATCTCAGCTGACCCCAGAGAAGCAAAAGCTATTCCTGTTTAATTTTCTCCAATATTGGATTTCAAAATAATTCACAATCAGCAGGTTAGGATGCAAACTATTTTACTTAGCAAAGAATTGGGTGGGGTGAGGGTGGGAGAGAAGGATGTCCATCAGCAGATTTGTAAACAACCTAGACTAAAACTATATAATAAAAAAACGTACAATCCATAAAAGAGAATGAAGAGATCTGTATGTATTGACACAGGAAGCTCTTTCATATACAGTGTTAAGTGAAAAACCAAATTCAAGTAAAAGCTGCAAATAATGTAAACCCGTTTGTGCAAGAGAGAGCAGGAACAGCAACTATCACCATACTGTTAGCAGTTTGCATCAATGGCGATGGAATGACAGAATATTTTTTATGCTCTTCGTTATACTTTCCTATAATGTTTTAATCTTTAAACAATGGGCATAAACTGAAAACAGTACGCTAAGTGAAAGAAATCAACGCAAAAGGTCACATAGTGTATTGTCCCATTTGTATGAAATATCCAGAATAGACAAATCCACAGGGACAGAAAGCAGATTAGTGTTTTCCAGGGGCTGGTATGAGGGAAGGTGGGGACTGACTGCTTAATGGATATGGGATGAAAATGTTTTGGAACTAGATAAAGGTTATGGTTGCACATTGTGAATGTACTACCTGCCAGGGAATTGTACATTTTTAAGTGGTTAATTTATGTTATACCATTTTTGCCTCAATTTTTTAAAAAAATCTTTTCCTGAAGTGAGGAAATCTCAGTCTCCATATATACTCTACGGTGAGCTTTGGACAAATTGCTTCTCTTTGGTACCTCAGTTAGTTCAGCTGCCAAATAAAAAGAGTCAGAGCAGCTGGTCTTTAAAATCCATTCCGGCTCTAACACTGTGATTCTGGACATACTCAACTTGTATTCATTCCTCTGTAATTCAGGCTAAGACTGCACAAGTTATTTTTTTGGTAGATACATCACACCGTAGACCTAATGCTAAGAGGAAAGAAGAGGTAAGCCACTCCTTCAAAGATCACAAAGGTATAGATTTATTCAAGCCCAACAACGAACAGCAAGTGATTACAGAAAGAGCGTAAGAGAAAGCAAGTCAGAAGCATAAAGGTAATAATCATAGGTAACATGTTTGAGTATCTGCCATGGGTTAGACACTATGCTAGATGCCTTATGAATATTATTTATGTTTTCAAAGGCAATCCTTAGAAGAAAAATGTGAAGCACAGAAAGGGTAAGTAACTTGCCCAAGGACCCACAACTAGTGACGAGCAGAAGTGGTGTTGAAATGCAGGTCTATTTATACTCCAAAGTCCATGTTCCTTCCACTTACTCATGCTTTTTTCCAAAAAGAAGAAAGACTCAAAGAAGATGCCCTGGTGCTGGAGGCAGGGAAATGCAAAGCAAACTGGAAAGTAAAGTGAAAAGGGAATGATCAATAAGAATCCAGGATGACCCCTGTGCTTGACAGTGGAGCCTCCCTGCGCCAGTTTCCATTCTGATGCTCTGGTATGCCTGCTGTACAGCTATGTGTGACAAACTGTGTTCTTTCACCATAACCCCCTAGAAACAAAGTTTCACCGAGTTGAAAGAATCTTCTACCTATACGTCCATGAAGGAAGTCTAAAAACCATTGCATTGGATATTATTTTGTTCTTTCATTTTAACAAAGAAAGGAGCTCAACAGAAAAATGAGTAACTTCCAAAATAGATAAAGGAGAGATAGAGAAAAATAATTAGAATCAGTTGAAAGAATGAGTGCTATTTGGAGGATAAAATATTTAAAACAAGCAAATCTACAGGTGTTTAGATAAAGAATCAAAGTGACAATCCAGTAATCTGAAGAAGCTGAAACTGCGAGGGAGCACTAGAGACCAGCTGTGGTGTTCCCAACATGAGAAGTTGCCTGATAAAGGAAATTTAAAGTTTTGAGAAGTGGGAGAAAAGCAAGTCCCAGACCTTCATTTGGAAAGAACACCAGACCACTTGCTGGTGAATAGTCACTTGGCTGAAGTCAGGGAACAGCCAGTGGACCAACGGGCTAGTGAATCTGGAGGGAACAATGGCAGCAGCTTCATATGGAACCAAAGAAAAAAATGGAAAAGGGAAGGCAGTCAACGCCCCAGAATGGAAGATTTGTTAATCAGCCTGAAGAAAAATGCTTTAGAAATAGCGTAGCCCTAACAACTCTAAGTGAACAAATTTTCAAATCAAAATCATCAAGTAAGGAAGGAAAGCCTCGAATAGGGGGAATAGAAAGAGCAAACAGCATGTACGGAACCAAAGAGCCAGAAGGACCACCGCGTGTGATCGGACAGGTGTTTCATTGGCTGAGACAGCCCAGCCAGGGGGTGAGCAGATCTGAAATCTAGGCCATGCAGCTGCTCACCAAGCTGGCTGCCTGTGGGGTTACATCCTCCCGGAGCCTTTCCATCCAGATTGGAAAGGAAGAAGTAAAACTATCTTTATTCACTGACAGCATGACCATATATGTAGAAAAGCCTAAAGAGTCTACCAAAAAACCCTGTAAAACCAACAGCACGGTCACAGGATACAAAGTTGACATACAAAAATCAACTGTACTTCCACATACTGGCAACAAAAAATTGGAAATAAAAATTTTAAGTCCATGTACACTAGCATCTAAAAGCATAAAACAATTAGGGATAAATTTAAATAATAGTTGCCTAGGATTCCCTATGGTTGAAAATGAAAGTGAATACTTCCGTTAGCCTAATAAACCCTCAGCATAGATATCACTATAACTACTGTGTGAGTGATGAGGTAGAGAACAGGAGAAGGGGAGAAGGAGGCTGACATTTGTTTGAGCTTTCATTTTTGGGTTCTCGAGTTAGAGAGAGTTAGAATAGATCAAGGGAGAAGGATAAACACCAGCTAAATGACTCTGAAACTCAGCCTTCTATGTCCATAACTTTAGTTTTATAAAAGTTCAGAGCCTTGGTCCCCAGAAGATGCCACTGACGCTCTGGGAGTAGAGAAGGTGAGCCTGAGGAGGGCACTTAGTCTGATTAAAAGATAATTTTCTAGTTACAAAGGTCTAACTAAGATCAGATTTCTCTTCCCTCTAACTGAGACCACTGATTCACGAGAAATAAGTAAAACAAAAATAAGCTGTACTTGCTACCTCCCATTCTCTCTATGTCCAGTAGGGAGAAAAAGGGGAGACCCCTACCCCAAAACGGGGAAGGAAACTTACAGCTTCTCATCGTTCCAGTCGGGCCTCAGCATCCACTTAATAGAGTAGGTATTGTTGTAGACATCTATGGGCCCCTAAGAAACCAATCTCCCTCATCTCATCTGGGGAGGTCCAGAAATTCTGCCAGTAGATCCCAACTGGCCTAATAGTGGCTCTACAGACCAGGTGCAGTCCTACTACCTCTGGCTGCCCAGAAGAGAAAGCCATGGGGTTATCCTGCTTTGAGAGGACTAAGCAGGACATTATGACTTACTGACAGTGGCCAGAGACTAAGGGACTGGACTGCCCATGCTCAAGTCATACATTGAGCCTTTGAAGATACATCATTCAAAACCAAGGACAATTTTATATTTCAGGTATAGCGTTGGCCTCTAAATTCAAATTGTTGCATTATAATAAGTTGAGTTTGCCTTCTTCAACTAATTCAGGAGACAACATGGAGACTAACAGGGAAAAATCTCATTTAAGATGATAGATGTGTGGGTGTCTCAGCCTGGAAAGGGACACGTGACCCTATCCTGGCCAATGGGACCTGGGTTGGGGGAGATGTCTACAGGCAAGCTGCTAGGAAGAGTTTTCCTCCATGATCAAAAGAGAAGCTGGAGGGTTTGGAGTAGGGGAGTTTTTTGGGGGTTTTGGAGATAATTGTCTAGAATATAATGACTGGAACTATGGCAGCCATCTTGAAACCACAGGAGGACAAGTGGAGTATAACATAGCAGAAAAACAGTCTGTGCCCAAGATTGCTAAGCCACTGTCCAACCCTGGAATAACCTGCCTCCAGACACCACGTTATAGAACACAGCAACAATAAATGTAAGCCACCTGTTAGTAAGCATTCTAACTTATCACAGTGAAAAACATCCTAACTAATGCACAGGTCAATAAGAAAAAGACAGTTCAATAGAAAATTGAATAAAGGATACAAATAGAAAACTCACGTGAAAGGAATAGAGATAGCCAAGAAATAACTTAAAAGATGTTCAACTTTACTACTAATAAAAGAAACACATGTTCAACTTCACTACTAACAAAAGAAACACAACCAAACAAGATTTTTTTGCCCACCAGCTTTATAAAAATTGGTAATTCTAGAATTGATAAGCATTTGAGAAAAGAGGACTTCCCAGATTTTTGGGTAGATTGCAAATTGGTACGCTGGTACAATTTAGCAATACTTATTAAAATTTTAAAGTACACACACTTTAACACAACAATTCTACAGAAATACTCACGCATGAGCACAAAGAAGTTTGCACAAGGATGTTCAGTACTACACTGTTTGTTAAGCCAAAAAAAATCTAAAATAGTTCAAAGTCCATCAGTACAGAAATGAGTAAATAAATTATAGTCCGCTCTACTGTGGAATAGCCACAATCGTACAAAATAATGGGCTAAATCTGTGTATCCTGACATTTGAATCTATCCAAGATATACTGTTAAGAAAAACGTGCAAGTTTCAGAAGGGTAGGTATGCATTCCATTCTCTTTTTTTCTTTAAGTCAAATCCTTTTATATGCACTGAAATAAATCTGGAGCAGTATATAACAAAGAATTAGCACTAGGAGGATGATATGAGGGCCTTCAATTTTAAACTTTATACATTTCTGTGTTCAGGAGTGTGTGTGTGTATGTGTGCATTTACTGCTTTTGCAATTAGAAAAAAATTGCTTTTCAATCTCATTAATTTACAGAAAGGGCTGGTCTTCCCTCAGCATTCACAACTATCCTAAGAGGGTTGTAGCCAATGTCCCAACTCTGTCCCCAGATATTATGGAGCCCAACCTTCTGGATCCAGCCTGGGAACCTGTCTCCTGGGATCCAGCCAGGGAACCTGAAAGTAAGGCGAGACTGGCCCTATGGTCAGTAAGGGGAGTTCTGAAAGACAGCATCCAGGGGCAAAAGCTAAAGAGATGGCCAAAGGGCTTGCCCCAAGGGGCCAGAGAGAAGTAAAATCCACTGGATAGGAACTTCTGACACCTACCTAAAGCCAGCTGGCACCGAAGGGAGGGTGGTTAGTGGTTCTGAAGAGCTGAGGCAAAGTATGGCTCACAGAGCATCTGCCACCTCAGAGGCCTGAAGGGAGGAAGCTATGAAGACAGGGAGCTATCAGTGAATAACCAGAGTATAAAGAGGCAATAAAGAATCAGGCTTATTTCAATTTCCCATTAAAATGGTTTCAGATTTTAAAAAAGAAAAAACATTTACCGTCTTAAAGTATACAGTTTTTTAGGTGTAACAATTTCTTTCCGGTCATAGGCCTGTGAAAATTTGCATACTGCTCTGATGCAAATAATTTTTTTTGAGTGTCTCATTATATTTCATCGGCTCAGAGAGATTTTATAGAATCAAGCCCCGTCTCTGGTCCTTTGACATCTGATTTTGGTAAATGACCCTCATATTGGAGAGTTGCTGTCAGATGGTACCCCCAAACCCCTGAAGCATTGAGCCGGGAGGAAGATGCTCCCTTCACCATTTCTATCCCCCGAAAGCTCATTGTCCGAAGTCGCTGGGGCAGTCAGCCATTTCCTAGTGCAGCGAGGCTGGGTGAGAAGTCCTTTTTAGGCAAGGCATTAAAAGGAGTTGGCTGAGCAGATCTAAAATACCTTGGTCAACAGGGCGGAGCCAGCCCTGGAGCAGAAGTATTACTTCACAGTTGCATCGGCTTCCTGTGGCTGCCAATAGAGGCAGCATCTGGCGGCCAGCCTACCGCAGAGAAGAGGGAACTCCACGGAGAAGAAAATAGCAACGAGGCCCCAAAGGTGGAAGTGCAGCCTGAGAAACTTCAGCTGGCTGGGACTGCTCTGCCAGCTCGCATTGCCACTCTGCAGAGCATGGCGTATGGCACCCCTTGGGCTTTACAATACTTGATATGCGTCCTATGGTAAGCATGTTCCATAAGCACTTTTCAGGTATTGTTTAATCCATATCGTTTATCTCAGATCATAAGGCTATGAAGCAGGTGCTGTTATTTTGTCCATTTTTCAGACGGAGAAACTGAAGCTCAGAGAGGTAAAATAACTTGCCCGAGGACTCACAGCCAGGAAACAGAGGAGCTGGGATTTGAACCCCCTGCGTGGTCAGCTGCGGAGCCCAGATCACCACAGCAGCAACCTGAGTTCTCAAGTGGAGATCAAGATGACGAGGTAAAGGTGAGTGCTGCCTCTGACGGCCACTGTGGATTGGAGCAATCTCGTCTCCTCCCTTGGAGGTAAAATTTTGGGTCTTGCTTCCTTACACACAACCAAATGACTGCAATTCTAAAAAGAGATAAATATAAAAACAAGAAGTGAAACACTGCAGACACCTGAAACTCGACCATTTCTGCAAGCTCGAGCTAGCGGAGCTGCCCCACAACAGAAATAGTTCTGTCCTGTGGAGATAGGCTTTGTTTTGCTACATGGCTGCATATGCAGTGAAGTGATATCAAGTCCTGAGGGTCCACTCCTTTGATGAGTTAAGCACACAAAGGCCTACATTTTGATATAATCTGATAGCATGTAGTTAAGTCCTGGACAAACGGCAACTGTGAGGAAGTGATAAACCCAACTTCCTGCACAACGCTGCCTGAGATAACACTTTCCATGGACTGGAAGGAAAAAAAAGAGACATGATTGCTACAGAATTGAAAAGGAACTATTCCGTTCTTAACACATAACCCCTTTTTCATGTGGTCCCAGCCACAGCAAAGCAAATCTGATGGCAGTCAGGTGACTATGTAGTAATTCCACCTATGACTTAACTCTGACTTTTATTCATGGATAAAATCAGTCACTGGAGATTCATTTGATTTTTCCCTCTTCAGTATACTTTAGTTCAAGCTCGAAATCTCGGTATCCTCTTGGTCAGGAGATCTTCCCTGAAGTTCACTGAGAACTCAGATTGAGAGAGTTGAGGTTGCATTAACTGGCTCAATGGTGTTCCCACCGAGTCATTCAAGAGATCGATTCACTCTGAATAAACACACATTGGAATAGTTGCCAGTTTACCGAAGGACCAAAAGCTATTTCCGCAATGCCAGAACAGGGTCAAAGGGACAATCTCCCTAAGCGTTCTCATAGGTTGTGTCGTATGTAAACAACCAGCAAGAGCTGACTGTGCTGGGAATTTTCTGTGAATGCATTCCTTCATTCACTAATTTTGCAAATAGTTGCTGAGTGCCTACAAGATGCTAGGAAATACAATAGTGAACAAAAAAGAGACAGCCCCTGCCCTCAAGGACTTCCCAGTCTAGGTACGGAGGCAGATAGTGAAGCAAATATACAAATATAAGTAAATCACAGATTATATTGAGTGCTCTGAAGAGAAAAGGACAGGGTGGCCTGATTTCGGTTTAGACGGGCTGGTCAGTGGAGACCTCCCTGAGGACGTGATATTTAGGCCCGAGTCATCCAAGCAGACCAAGAGCCGGGGAAGAGAGCTCCAGCAGAGAAATCAGCCTATCTCAAGGTTCTGAGATGGGAGAGAGCTCGGTCCCTTTGAGGAACTAAGGAAAGACCTCCGTGTCCAGAATAATTTAAGTCAGGAGAGCAAAGGTGCGATACGAGGCTGGGAAGTGAAGAGAAGCCAGATCAGGTGAGGCCTGGTAGGCCACCTGGAGTTTGGCTGTATCCTGAGCACACTGGGGAACATTCCACTAATACCGCTGACCTCTACCAGTGTTCTGCATCTAGAATGTTTTCTAGGCGAGGATCTCAAAGAGAACGCAGCAGCCCTAACATCCTTGGGGAAAATTTGTGAGAGAAAATACCTACCAGTAAGTTGGAGCCTCAAAGGTATTCCCCTAAGTTCAGCCAGTTCGGCCAAGCCACAAACTGGGATGGGAGAAAATCAGGATGATAAAAAGTCAAGGAGCAATTGAGTCACATGTCATTTTATTATTTTACTGTGATTATGGAGTCACACAGCTCTTACATCTAGATAGGACCTTAGCAGTCAGGCGGACCAGTTCTCTTGTTTTACAAGGGAAGAAATTAAGGCCCAGGAACTGACTCTGAAGCTCCCTTTGCTGCAGTCATGGGGAAGGGAAAGTCAGTGCCCCAGTGTTGAGAACCTCGCTGAGGACGGTGGGTCTGGAAACCTGGGCTTCCAAAGTGCAAAACCAGTTTCAAGTTTTCCGTCTTCAAGTCTTCTTAATATGTTGGCTCTATTCCACAATCGAGTGACTTAAAGAGCTTGAAGGCACGGGTTAATCAAAGCCTTGTTTCCTTCTCTCGTGTATTTACAAGTCCTGAGCCCTTGTGTCTCTGAGAACCTGCTCTCTGTGAGCCCCACTGGCTGCCTAGCCCTCAACTCTAGGGATTTTGAAGCGCTGGGTGTGATTAGCCATCTGCTTTTGGCTCTAAGGCTCCTGGCAAAGGATCCTGGCCTCCTTCAAGTGAAGCTGAAGAACTTGCTGGTTTGAGATTGAATTAAGTTACTAAAAAAGGACGACACCTCAGAGCCAATCAGACACTGTCTTTGCTATTCCGACAGCTTTCCAACTTGGGGTTGATTGGACTCCTGCTATGCGATAGCTTTCTGACCCGCGCAGAATTTCATTTAGTTGACCTCAGATAAAGTCCTTTACTCCTCCAGGCCTCCACTTCCCTTCAGATGATGCCCAAGGCCCCTGCAGTTCCAGCATTCTACACGTCCAAGATAAACCGAAGAGTTTGGAATCTTGACAGAAAATGCCCTTAACACCTCACTTTCTATAATGAGGTGGAAGGAAGCAGGAAGGAGGGCAGGAGAAAAGTGGGGGAGGAGGGGAGAGAAAGAGGGAAGGGAAAAAAGGAAGTAAGAGAGGGAAGAAATCATTAGTGAACAAACTAAGAAAGGAAAAGATGGAAAAAGATGTGCTTTCCAAACCTCTCTGCAGTGGGCTTGAGCGGTGAATAAGCTTTCGCTTATGTAGCTATCAAAACACAGCCCAGGGCAGTATACCCAGGCCTCCTTTGCAGACCTTGACTCTGGAAGTGGAGAATGGCTTGTGCGTCAACAATCTCTGTTTAAAATAGCAAATGAAGTTTCAAGAAAAAAATTGTTAGAGAAGAGTGATCATTTTTTTCTTCTAAATTTGAAATACTTTATATTGCAAGGATTTTGTGAATGGTTGACATTTATGAAAACCACTTAGCCCAAGGCCCAGCACTTAGCAAGTGCTCAGAAAATGTTATAAAATGCTGTAATTCATACTAAAAAGAACTACTGGTCCAGGCATCAAAGAACCTGAAATCCAGACGTCTGTATAGCCACGCGGTTTAAGCAAGTGTCTCCGCCCTCTGAGTCTGTTGTCTAGTTTGTAAGCCAAGTGGATGGAATTGAGTTAGGTGCACATGGGGCTTTTCCAGCTGGTATTCTCCAAGTCCATTTCTAACGTGTTAGTGCCTCCATGTTTGAATTGAACATTAATATCATTTTCAGGAAAAGAATTTCTTTCTCACATCATATTATAAAGCACTTATATAACTTCACAGAATACTTCTCTTTCTTTCCCTAAATTGGTAGATTTCGAAGCAATAAAATTAAAGGGAAGTAAATGGGATTAACATCTGCGTAAAGGACCAGTTGGGGGGCAAATTTTGAGCAAATAATTAAAATGTAAATCGTCTTGAGAAATGTCAAGTGAGGGAGTCCAGTCCTGCTACTGCGCTATTTGGAGGACGGTCAGAGTTTGCCCAAACTCCGCTGGCTCTTGACCCAATTACTACATCCGCTGAGGCCTCAGTACTTCCTAAAACTGGATTTCAAACACCTCTGGAAGGCTGTCATTTCCCTGAGGGCTTCTCTTCAAGTAAAATTGTTTTTGCCTTCCCAAACTGAGTCAACACATCTGTTCTTACCTATCTTAAAAGCTTCATCGACTCAACAATTGTCCAAAAGGAAGAGGGAAAAAAAAAAAAGCTATTGTTCCATGAAAAATTTTGGCAAATCTTATGAAAACACATTCTTAAAACATCTCTCATTTCTGAGAAACAAAGTAAAATGTATGAATTGTTTTTTATTTCATGACTAACAAAATGATTCATGGCTACAGTGAGGTATTTTGACCATATCTACATAAAACAAGTATGAACATTCAATTGAAAAAGTAAAAATAACCCAAGTAGAAAAACAAACTTTGAGTACCTCCTCTCTAAAAGGCACAGAACTTGGCCTCAAAAAAACTAGGCAAGTTGTCATGCGCAATTTTAAGCTATTTGGGTGTTAGTTGTAGTTTCTATGCCCTGGGAAGTTTCTTTACAACTACTTTTCTGTGGTATCCAATTCAGGAGCCACTAGCCACATGTGGCTACTAAGCACTTTAAATGTGGCCAGTCAAACTGAGATGTTCTGTAAGGGTAAAATACACACTGGATTTAGAAGACTTAGAACAAAAAAAAAAGAATGCAAAATGTCTCCTTAATAATTTTAGATTGATTATATATTGAAACAAGACTATTTTAAATATATTGGGTTAAAAACATATTATTGAATTAAATTCATCTGTTTCTTTTCACTTGTTTAATGTGGCTATAAGAAAATCTAAAATTACAGACATAACTCGGATTTGTGGTTCATGTTATATTTCTTTGGGGCACTGCTGGCTTAAACTCTTGGTTGATTGTTTATTCTAAGGTTTAGAAGCCACCTAAGAATTCTTAGTCACAAACGTCTTATTCTTATTTCAAAAAAGATTCTGTCTAGTGTGGTCTTATAGGTTTGTAACTAGAAACTAAACTCCTAAAAGTACATCTGGAATGATAAATATTTAAATGAAAAGATGTTCACGTTAAATTCAGTGGGGGAAAAAAGGTTAAAAGACAACGTATAATGAAAAAATGTTCACCCTCACTCATAATTAAAGAAATACAATTAAGACAAAGTATGGCAAATATTTAAAAGTTTCATAATAACTACTGTTGATGCTAATGAGGGGAAACAGGCATTTTCATATGCTATTTGTAGCAGTATAAATGGGTACAAGTTCTTAGGAGGGCAATTTAGCAAGAGCAATCAAAATTTAAAATGTACATACCCTGTGATCCAGGATTCTCATTTCAGGAACATTTATGCAAAGATGTGTCACAAAGACTTTGTAATAGCAAAAGACTGTAAATGATCTAGTGGTTCATAAATAGGGAACTGCCTAAAAGTTTTGGTACGTTCATATATTGGAATACTATGCTGCTAAGAAAAATGATGGCAGTCTCAATATTATTAGTAGTATTAAGAACTATAATATTAAGAAATAGTAGATGAAAAAGCACAGTGCAGGAATCAGTTATTTGCTCAGAATTATCTGAGATTATGTTTTCTGCCCACAGATGGAATGAAAGTTTAAAACAATCATTAAGTTGAATTATAAGAAAAAAAATTATTCTTTTTGATCCTCTGAATTTAGGGGACTAAACATTTATACCTACTCCATTTGTGTTTATAGAGGTCTTTCTGGAATCAGGATGAATTGAAGAGGGGGTAAGACTAGAAGACGTGTTATGTAAGGGCCTGGCACACAGTAAGCACTCAATAAATGCTTGTTATTGTCATTATTAATCATAATAATTCAAGTTAAAAGAGATGCAGACTAAACCAAGGAAGTGACAGCAAGAAAAACAAAAGAGAGAGAGAGAGCCATGAAATAACTATGGAAGAAGTGGAACTGACAGGACTTGGTGACCGAAAGGAGACAGTAAGCTAGAGCAAGCCTCCAGGGTAATTTCCAGGGTGGGCTGGAGGAGCCAGATGTCTGTGACAGGAAACTCAGGAGAAGGAGGAGCTGTGAGAAAAAGGTAAATTCAATTTGGGACATTATAAATTTAAAGAGACCTGTGAATCTCCAAACGTGTCCCCTGAGGAATTGGATCTATCCCTGCAGAACTCAGTGAGAGAGGACAAGGCTAGAGAAATGCCTTTGGGCATCCATCCTCACTGTAGAGGTGGTGCGGGAGTTAAAGCTATGGGTTTGGATGAAGTTTCTCAGGGAGAGCTAAGGACAAGACCCAGGGAACACAATGCTTAGGAGATGTTATGGGTTGAACTGTGTCCTGCCCCCCAAATTCATATGCTGAAGTCCTAACCCCCAGCAACTCAGAATGTGACCTTATTTGGAACTAGGGACATTATAGACATAGTCAGTTAAGATGCAGGCATTGGGGAAGGAAGGTTAATCCAATATGATTGGCATCCTTATATCAAGGGGGAATTTGGACCCAGAGGCACGCACACAGGGAGAACACCGCAAGACAATGAAGGAAGAGATCAGGGTGATGCTTTTACAAGCCGAGGAACCAACCTTGCTGACACCTTGATCTCCAACTTCAAACCCCCAGAACCATGAGACAATAAATTTCTGTTATTTAAGCCACCCAGTTCATAGTACTTTGTTATGACACCCCTAGAGAATAAATAAGGAAGGTAAACAAAGAATGAAAATCTAAGAACACCGAGATGGTGAGGTTCAAGAAAGGAGGAAAGCCAGAAAAGGATGGCAACATCAAGCCAAGAACAGGAAAGAATTTCAAAGGGAAGTCATGGTCAACAAAATCAAATGTTCCCAAGAGGTCAAGCAGGGGGACAGAAAAGGTGACTCCTGGCAAGGCAACAGAGAGGTCATTAGCAACTTGGGAAGAGCAGTTTCAGAGGAGTAAAAGAGAGGGAAGCCAGATTGTAGTTGAGTGAATAAGAAGCGAGGAAGAAAAATAGACTTCTCAGAAGTTTGAGGAAGGAAAGAAGAGGATAAAGGAAGTTAAAGAGAGATCATTGGGTCACATATTTTTTCAATGGGAAAGATTTGGTATAGCTAGTTGACAAGGACAATGAGCCAGTGGAGAGGGAAAGGTTGAAGGAGAAACACACTAGGCACCCCTTATCCATGGTTTTGCTTTCTGTGGTTTCAGTTACCCATAGTCATCTGTGGTCTGAAAATATTAAATGGAAAATTCCAGAAACAAACAACTCATAAGTTTCAAATTGCACGCCATTCTGAGTAGTGTGATAAAATCTTGAGGAGTCCCACTCCATCCTGCCTGGGACGTGAAGCTTCCCTTCGTCTAGTGTATCCACACCGTATACTCTACTCGCCCATTAGTCCCTTAGTAGCCGTCTCGGTTATCAGATTGACTGTTGCAGTATCACAGTGCTTGTGTTCAAGTAATCCTTATTTTATTTAATAATGGCCCCAAAGCACAAGAGTTGTGAGGCTGGCAATTCAGATATTCTCTCATTGTGCCTAATTTATAAACTAAATTTTATCATAGGTATGTATATATAGGAAAAAATGTAGTATATATAGGATTCAGCACTATGCACAGTTTCAGGCATCCACTGGGGGTCTTGGAACGTATTCCTTGTAGATAAGAGGGGACTACTGTAGAGATAGAGAAGATGGAGACGAAGATGAAGAGGATAGAGAAGGAAAAGGGGGAGGAAGAAGGGGGAGGAAGGAAAGATAGAGATAGAGATGATGGACATGGAAATAGAGATGAGAGAGAGACAGAGAAGAAGGGGGAGGGGAAGAGAAGTAGAAGAAGAAGAAGAAGGGAGGAAGGGAGAAGGAGAAAAGATCTGGGGGACCCCAGAGAAGCCATTCTGATGACTGGGCTGGTGTGATTAGGGACAGACATATCACATTTCCAGACAGCAGTGGCAGCAAGGCCAAGGGCAGGGTCTGAGGTCCACAACTGGGAATGGCAGTGGCAGAGGCAATGGGACACACGGAGGCATCCCACCTTCCAGCGTGGCAGCAGCAGTGTCCTCGCCAGGCTGATTTTGTAGCATGATTTTGACCATGGCCCTGACTGCAGCCCTTGTTTCTGTTTTCTTAGCTGCTTCTCTAGCCTCTCTGGGGATTCTGGGAGCTGCCCGCTGTCTTTCTGATCACTTCTTTTTCTGTTTCGATCAACCTGAGTCAGCTTCTGTTGTTCACAACTAAGAACTTTGCCTGATTCAATGATGCTGAGCACTTTATAAGAATGAACCATTTGATCCTCCCCAAAAATCTGAAAAATCTAGGTTTATATTATCATCTCCATCTTGCCAATGTGGAAACCGAGAGACAAAGAGCTTAAGGAACTTGCTCAATGTCACAAAGCTAGTAGGTAGCATAGCCAGGCTCAAACCCAGGCTATTTGCCTCCAAAGCACTTAACCACTGCATTCCACTGTCCTTCACCTAAGCAAGCCCCACGGTTCCCATGACCACACGCCCTCTATACATCCCTACCAAGCCCATTCATGTCCTCCGGGATGCCAAGATGGAGTTAGGAGTGCAAGAGCTTACTAGGGAGAGGGAGACAGTGTGAGAGAGAAAGGAGGAGGCTGCAGGATTGGGCAGGGAGAGCCTCAGATCACAATACACATCTGACAAGGGCTCGGCCACTCAATGCGGAGTTTTGGAGCACGAAGATTGCTCATCTGCGAAGTCTCACATTAGACAGAAATAACTAGACCTGCCCTCAGCATGCTCTGTCATTGGCTGGGGGCTGCCCGGGAAGAGCACCGCCTCAGCTCCAAGCTGTGGTGGCTCCCAGAGGTGCTGCCACTAATCGTGCTCCTCCCAGCTGAGTCAGGCTCTTTCTTGAAGGGAGAGCTTAGTGGCACTCATCCATTGCTGCCACACCTACCACTCCCTTCTTTTCTCTTGGAATACCAGGGATTAAAAAACTGAACGAAAGAACCCCGTTCGGCTCTCCTCCACCATGGTTTGTGTGGGGTTTGAGTTCCCAGGGCACCCACTCTGATCTCAATCCACTTGATCTTACACACATCAGTGATCCCAAGTCTTCAAAGAGATTTAAAATAGCTGCTCCTCAAATAACAAGAATAATAACAACAACAATAATAATAATAATAGAGGTCCCTATTATAAATATTCATTTATAATTCTAGTTCATTAGAAAAACTTAGCTCTCAGGTACCTCTGAGACTTCATAGCTCTTCTTCCAGTTTTTCCCCAATAAGGAATCCCAGCAGCTCATATGTTGCGTGAATGGCCAGGCAACTTCTCAAAATGGCCCAACCACTTGCTGTTGGGACACCGTAGCAGAAGACATTAAAGCTGAATGAAGGCGCAAACGGCCGTTCCTTAGAATAACTCCCTGCCTTAGTGCCTTAGTGCTGGAATTATAGTGGTTGTGGTGGTTTTGAAATATGTCTCCAAATTCTTTTACAATTCTCCCTTCAAATGATGGAGCTTAACTCCCTTTCCCTTGAGTAGTGACTTGCTTCTAGTAAATAGAATGGGGCAAAAGTGACGATATGACTTCTGAGACTAGGTCATAAATGCGGCTTCCTCCTTGGTCTCTCTTGGATCACTCACTCTGGAGAAAACCAGCTGCCATGTGGTGAGAACACTTAAGGGCCCCGTGGAAAGGCCCAGGTGGTAAGGAAACAAGGCCTCCCGCCAACAGCCATGAGAGGGGGCCATCTTAGAAGTGGATTCTCCAACTTCGGTCAAGCCTTCAGATGACTGCGACCCCAGTGACATTTGATTGCAACTTCCATGAAGACCCCAAGCCGCAACCACCCAGTCAAGCTACTCCCATATTCCTGACCTCCAGAAACTGTGAGAGGATGAATACCTGTTGTTGCTTGGAGCCATCAAGTACTGGGGTCATTTGTTACCTAGCAGTAGACAAGACAAACATGGTCCCTGTCCTCCTTCTGGGGATGGATAATAACCTATTATTGCACAAATGTGGAAGCACTGTGAGTTGAATCCCGCCCAGCAAACCTGTACGAATGCTAGGCTGTCCCACCAACGTTAATGCGGGAAGGAGATGCGTTATATTATTGTGTGGATCGTGACTGGGATATCGATTTGGAGTCTACTTTGTCACTCAGAGGTACAGCTTTTTGTCAGGCCATGATCATTGAAGAGACTGTGGCAAATGATAGTGGGCTCTGGAGCTGTAAGACCTAGTGGATTCAGGTCAGAGTGAGTGTCATGGCAGCCCAAACCCCGCACAAACCATGGGGAAGGAAGAGCAGAAGCCAACAGCTTCACAGAGGAAGCTGGTCTTCAAAGACTACAGGAGTGCAGAGAGAAGCAAAGGCAAGAGACCGTGTGTCTCCAGGGAGACCGAGGCCCAGAGAGGGCCTCTCAGCTGTCCGTCTCCTGTGAGCCAACTGGACTTCCAGGATTGCATTCCATGAGGTATTCATATATATAAAAATTTTTTTTTCACTAAATCTACCTTTTACTTAAGCTAACTAGCTGAGTGGGTTCAGTCGTTGCATTCAGACGATCTCTGAGATATTCCACTCCAGCCTCCTACCTGGTCTCCCCACCTCCAGTATTCATCCTCTCCAGTGCACCCCACGTGGGACACCAGAGGGGTCTTCTTATGAAGTAATCACTGCTTCATCACCTCACCTTCTCCTCCACATACACACAAACCTTTGGTAGTTCGCACTCCTACAGGTGAAGTATCTCAGCCTGGCATTTACCGCCCTCTTCAGTCTCGCTCCAGCTCACGTTTTCCTGACTCCCCTGCTTATACCCCATTGCTAGATAAATGGAAAACCCTGAAGTACCTCCAATGTGTCTTGCTTTTCAGACTTCAAACTTTTTTTTGAGTCACTCTCTCCACCTGGAAGCCCATTCCTCTCCTCATCTACCTCACTTCATTCTAGCTATCCAACAAAGATGTTCTTTTTTTTTTTTTTTAATAAATGTGCTCTCTTTTTTTTAATGCTTTTTTTGGTGAGGAAGATTGGCCCTGAGTTAACATCTGTTGCCAACCTTCCTCTTTTTTTTTTTTTTTCCTCCCCAAAGCCCCAGTACATAGCTGTATATCCTAGTTGTAAATCATTCTAGTTCTTCTATGTGGGATGCTGCCACAGCATGGCTTGATGAGTGGTGTGTAGGTCCATGCCCAGGACCTGAAGCAGTGAATTCCAGGCTGCCGAAGAGGAGTGCGAGAACTTAACCACTTGGCCACGGGGCTGGCCCCAAAGATGTTCTTAAATGCTTCTCCATGAAATGGTCTCTGATCCTCTCAGATGGTGTAGGGTTTCTCTCCTCTGAATGCCTCAGTTATGGCATTGGTAGGATAAAAGTCCTTTTCGGTCTATATTGTAATCACGTATGTATGTAGCTCATCATCTCTCACAAGTTATAAGCTTCCTGAGGATGAGAACAAGATTATTCATCTTTACATCAACTTGGTCCTAAGTGCCCTTCTCTATTCACTCTATCCTCTCTCCTTAAGTGATCTCATGATCTGTAACTTCGTCCACCATTTACACACTGATGCCTGCAGCCCAGACCTCTCCTCTGAATGCCAGACCTCTGCTCTCACAGGCCCAAGTGACAGACCCACACGGGTGTCTTAAGGTTCCTCACACTCATCATGTTCAGTGGAAACTCATCATAATGCCTCCCACCCGACCCAGACCTCCTCCAAGTTTCCTTTCTTAGTAAAGGCCACCCCCCCAACAACCAGCCATCCAATTCTGCAAGCCAGAATCTAGGAGTCGTCCTTGAACTCTCCTGTCTGTCAACCTCTGTGTCTAATCCATCAGCAGGACTTACTGATTTTGCCTTCTAAATAGTATTCAAATCCTACAACATTCCTCCTTCTCTACTGTCACTTCCTGAATCCTAGCTGTCATCATCCTCACCTTGCCCACCATCTCCCATCTGGTATCCTAACCAGGCTCCCCATATAAACTCTAGCCTCACATCTCCAATCCAGTCTAGGCCATGTGGATAGAATGGCATTTGGGTTGGGTTTTCTTCTTTTTTTTTTTTGAGGAAGATTAGCCCAGAACTAACATCTGCTGCCAATCCTCCTCTTTTTGCTGAGGAAGACTGGCCCTGAGCTAACATCCGTGCCCATCTTCCTCTATTTTATAGGAGGGACGCCTGCCACAGCATGGCTTGATAAGTGGTGCGTAGGTCTACGCCTGGGATTCCACCGGCGAACCCTGGGCCGCCTAAGTGGAGTGCACGAACTTAACAGCTGCACCACCAGTCTGGCCCCAGCATTTGGGCTTTTAAACTCAAATATGGCCAGGTCATCCCTAGAGGTTTATGATCTTCAATGACTTTCCATTGGTCTTAGGACAAAGATGCAAATCCTTCATATGAACTGACCAGAGCGCCCTGAGTCGTCTGGCTCATTTACTTCTCCACCCTAATTTTGTGCTGTTTCTTCTTTACTCTCAATATATCAGTCACAGGGCACTACTTTCAGTTCCTCAAAAGTGCTTTGCTCTCTCTACAGCGTTGGGGCCTTTACACATGATGATGTTTCTCTTCTCATTTCATCTACCACCTTTGCCTAATAAACTCCTGTTCATCCTTCTGGTCTCAGCTCAGACCTCAGCTCCTCAGAGAAACCTTCCCAGACTAGATGTGGCCCCTCATTTACGTGTTCTCATTGTTCCCTCTAGCACCTTTCATTATATTTAGATTGTTTTCTCATTATATATTTACATAATTATTCGAGGGCAGAAATCATGCCTGTTTTGCTCACTAGTTTACCTCTAGCACATAGATAGTATAGGAGCTGCTCTACAAACTTTGTTTCAAAAGGGAAGGAAGGATGGGAGGAAGAAACGAAGGAAAAGATTCAGGCAATCACTGACAAAATCTGGATAAACCAAAGCTCAGCACAATATATTTATGGCCTGGTGCATTTGATTGCCAATATCTTCAAGATATGTAAGTTTTTCTTGAAACCTAAAATTTTCATATTTTCCTCTCTTCTATATTTCCATCAGTCAGGATTTCACGTGGCTGAAAGGAACTAACCATAGTGCTTTACTAAATAGAGGCTTTATTTCTCTCTCAATAATAGAAGTTTTGAAGTAGGGCTGATACACCTGTTTAAGGAAGTCAACAAGGTCCCAAGCTCTTTATAGCTTCTTTTGCTGCTACTCTTAGTGCCTGACTTTCTTCCTCAGAATTGAAAGCTGGGATGCTGCCCCTACAACATGGTATCCATACTCCAGGCAGAAAGAAGGAGAAGAGTAAAGGGCAAAGTGCATGTGACAATTGGACTCATCTCTTTTTATCAGGAAAACAACGGCTTTCTTGGAAACCCCATGCAGGGAACTTCTACTTATACCTCTTTGGCAAGACCTAAGTTGTGGCCCCTCTAGTATCAAAGGAGTCTGGGAAGGTGCATGTTCTTAAATGGGCACACTGCTGCCCTAAACACAACTGGAGGGCTGTTAGTGAAAAATAGGGGAGCTTGGGGATTGGGAGGCCACCCTGGAGTGTCTGCCATACTACTGCCACAAACAACCAGATCAACCAGATTCCAGTCTCAGAAGCCTAGATGGAAGTGATCTTTTTCAGGCTGGAAATTTGAGCAGAGTGATTCAGATTTTGCATCTATGGTGCTAAGTGATGTGGACGACAAGTGAAAAATGGCATCAAATACATGGTCATTTTATCTATATAACACCAAATATATCTGCTTAAACCAAAAAATGATATGGAAGAAACTTTCCTCCTTGAAATGCTATTCTTATCACTGTATATACTTAATTTTAAAGATTTTATTTTTCCTTTTTCTCTCCAAAGCCCCCTCGGTACATAGTTGTATATTTTCAGTTGCGGGTCCTTCTAGTTGTGGCATGTGGGACAGCACTTCAGCATGGCTTGACGAGCAGTGCCATGTCCACGCCCAGGATCTGAAGCTGTGAAACCCTGGGCCACCGAAGCAGAGCGCATGAACTTAACCACTTGACCGTGGGGCCAGGCCCTACTTAATTTTAAAAGTCAACTTTCAAGAAGTTAATTCACTGCCAAATTTGAGCCTGCAATTAAAGCCTGCTGCCACTAGGTGTTGCTCCTTCAGTCACGTGGCTTCATTCACACCCTGCATGCCGATGTTTGCTCAGCTATGGAGGGAGTAAATGAGACTCTCCACGCACCAATTAAATGAAAAATGTAGAATAAGTGTGTAGCCAAGCCAGCTGTAGTTAAGAACTTGGAAGTCAGAAGACTACGTAAGAAGAATTAAGAACGTAAGGGATTCATAGAGTGGTTGAGCCCTTTCTAGACAGAGGGTAGAATGAGGGAAGCTGAGTGATTTGTGGGGAGAGGTTTCCTCCATAAGGAAACGACAAGTTTGATAACTCAGAGGCAAAGATAGATGAAGTATGGAACACAGGCAACAAGACTATGGCAGGACATGGCTACTGTGAAGGGGAATCTCTTTTTCAATTAGTGTCGTTGTCCTCAATTAGTTCAATTCAACATTTACTGACCATCATCTACGTGTCAGAAATTCTGGGAAATGCTGGTACTCTTCCCTGCCCTGCAGAGGAGGAGGAAGAATATTATTGCTGGATAGACCTCCGGAGGCCACATATTCTACTTCCCCATTTTAGAGATAAGGATATTAAGGCCCAGAAAAATTAAATGACCCCCCCGTTGTGACCATGTAGTTGACAGAAAGCCATGGCAAGATCCAGGGTCTTCAGAGTCTCACCCAAACAAAATCCTCAAGACCTGGCTGGAGGCCATGTCCTTGCAGGGCGGTTCCTCATTTTCAGAGGGGATGGGTTTTGCTGTTGCTGTTGTTTCTTTTTTACAACTGACTTACAGGTACAAAGGATGTCATTCAAAAATTATCCCTGATTCTCAAACTTGCCTCGTTATTTTTCTTCACTGTCATCAAGAATATGTCAGCCAAAACCTAGCTGAAAATTCCTCTCCGCGAAGCCTGGGTGAAACTACCCAGGGCTGATCACTCTACTCTGCCCGCCTTTCCTCCCCCGACCTCTGCCTCTGGCTTCTCTCCCTTCCCTTCAGCACCTCCACGCATACCCACCAGGCTGATCTGCACTTGTTAATTAATGGTTTCAAGATGCTCTGATATCATATCAGAGATTGAGTCTCCCAACTACCTTTATAAGCTCCAGAAAAACAAAGGCAGCGCTGCACAGGAGCCAAAGGTCTGGAGTGAGAAGATCCTGGATTACAGCTGGAGCTCTGCCATTTACTGTGTGGCCTTCAGAAAATTATTTAACGTCATTGAAGCTCAGGCTGTTGGTGTGTATAATGAGGAAAACAATACCTACTTTCTAAGGGTGATGCAAGGATTTAATGAGATAATGCACCACAAAGCACTGAGTGGTACAAAGTTACACAATGATATCAAGTCAGGGCTCAATAACATGTTTATTAGTACTTTTTTATTTGTTCCCACTCTCTTTTCTCTCCAAGGAATGCCTAAACGGTGTCGTTGGTCAGACCTGGGTTCAAAAAATCCTAGCTCTTCCACTGACCAGCTACCTTGAGCAATTCCCATTACCTCTCTGAGCCTCCCGGAACAAAGCCAGGCCTGTGGGCCACTCCCAATATTTATTGACCGAATGAGATACCGTCTCCTTATAGGAGTTAAATGAGACCACGTAAGCAAAGTACCTGCTGCATTCCTCTTCTTGACCTTAACTGATGAACTAGTCACCTTGGAAGCGGATGGATTCATCGGATGTCGGATCAAGAGTCTCTAGTGGATGTGATGTCTTATTACTCATCTATACTTCTTTATTTATTTTCCTCAATAGTTGCTGGGGGAAGATGTGATAAGGACACACAACACCTCTCTTCTCCATCTGAGTTCTAGATCCCCTGAGAAAGAAGACAAAGAATCATCAAATAGGGTTCAAATATCCCTTTTATTAAGCTGATGTGGAGACTGTGGCGTCTATGAAGCAAGGGGCCTTCTCATACCGAGCCCCA
Organism: Equus caballus; assembly: GCF_041296265.1. Taxonomy (NCBI): domain Eukaryota; kingdom Metazoa; phylum Chordata; class Mammalia; order Perissodactyla; family Equidae; genus Equus; species Equus caballus. The sequence goes on from NC_091684.1 coordinate 37,033,800, forward strand.
AAGTCAGGCAGACTTCCTCTGGAGCGCTGGATCCCCGAAGTCCTCCCCACGCCCACTCCACAGAGGAGACCTGCCCCTGGAGGGGCAGATGAAAAGGTGTGGTCTCGAGAGGCAGATTGCACCCCAAGGAGGGAACGAGAGAAAGAAGATGGGCCACGCAGCCCCTTTCACTCTCCCACTCAGGTAAGTGACTCCATCTCCCCAGGGGAGACATGAAGGTGGGACAGAGGCCAAGAGTGTTTTGGGAAAACCCCTAGGTTTCTAAACAAAAAGTAGGCAAGAAGCATTCTAAGCATTTGCTGCCTAACGAGCTCTGTATACAAAGGTTATCATGAGTATCTTTAATCGCCCACCACCACCACAAGAATTTAGAGGGTACACTGAATAGTGGTTAAGAGCTCAGCCTGGGAGCAAGCTGCCTGGTTTTGAATCCATGCTCTGCCACTTACTAACTCTGTGACCTTGAGCAAGTTATTTACCCTTCCTGGGCCTCTGTCTTGTCATCTGTAAAATGCAGGTACTTGTAGTACCTTCCTCACGGGGTGGTTGTGAGGATTGAATGAAAGAAAGTCTATAACGAGCCAAAAACACTCAAGGGTAAGAGCAAAACAAATGTAAGTTATTACCGGTGAGTTTGTCTTATAAAAGCCACGGGCTCCTTAAATTAAACGGGAAATAAAATACCAAGCTGGCCAAGAATTGCAAAGCAATTATCTCACTTGACCCAAAGCAAAAAATAATTACAGTCAACTCCTGATCATAGTTGTGATCTTAGGACCATGAAAACCATCGCCCAGTGCCACCACCTCCTGCCCCAACTTCCCACAGAATTACATTCTTCATCCTGTGAAACTCAAGTCTCTTTGATCCCCCCAAACCCCATTACACACAACTTTCTTGTCTTAGTCCTTTTAAATTATTGTCCCCTCGTATGGACAGCTGCGAGGAGATTGTCAAAGAGAAAAATCCTCATGAGATTTTGTATATTTGTATGTCACCGGTTGCACTGAGCAATGAGGTTGGCAGAGATAAGGGGCCGGGCTGGTTTGGGGCTGGCGGTGCAAGTGTGAACTGTGGTTATGTTAACTAAGAGGGAGCCGTCTGGTGGCTGCACCAAGAAGAGTTCCTGGTGGTCAGTTTGCATTACGAGGGCGGTAAATATTCAAGAAGGGAAAGCTGAGAAAGATTCAAAGTTGGAGGAGACTGGGAATATTTTCTGGAAGTCTGGAATTTGTGCAGCGGGTGCTCAGGTCAGGATAGAGACCTCAAAGCTGACTGAACAGATCTCTTCTCTCAAAACAGAGGAGCGTGAGATGGTGTCATATGTGCAGGTTTTGGAGTCAAATAGAACAGGGTTTAAGTCCTACTTGTACTTACTGCCTCCTTGTTATATGATCTCGGGTAACTCAAATGTCAGTGTCCCCATGTATAAAACTAAGGTAATAATACCTACCTTATAAAGCTATGAAGAGAATTAAATAAAGCAATGTATTTCAAAGTCTGGGTATAATGCCCTGCACATATCAGTACTCACTAAATTAAAGTTATTAATACTATTATACACGATAATAAATACAGATAAGGGGCTAATATCCAAAATATATAAAGAACTCATTCAACTCAATAACAACAACAAAAATCTGATTAAAAAATGGGCAGAGGAATTAAATAGATCTTTCTCCAAAGAAGACATCCAAATGGCCAATAGGTACATGAAAAATGCTCAACATCACTAATTATCACAGAAATGCAAATCAAAACTACAATGAGATGTCACCTCACCTGACCTGTTAGAATGGCTATCATCAAGAAGACAAGAGATAACAAATGCTGGCAAGGATGTGGAGAAAAGGGAACCCTTGTGCACTGTTCGTGAGAATGTAAACTGGTCCAGCCACTACGGAAATCAGAATGGCATTTCTTCAAAAAATTAAAAATAGAACTACCATATGATCCAGCAATTCCGCTTCTGGGTATGTAGCCAAAGGAAACGAAAACAGGATATCAGAGAGATATCTGCACTCCTATATTTATTGCAGCATTATTCCTAATAGACAGGATATGTAAACACCCCATGTGTCCATCAGTGGATGAATGGATAAAGAAGATGTGAGATATATATATATATATATATATTATATACATGAATATTATACAGTTATGAGAAAGAAGGAAATTCTGCCATTTGTGACAATATGGATGGACCTTGAGGACATTATGCTAAGTGAGATTAAGTCAGACAGAGAAAGACAAATACTATATATCACTTACATGTGGAATCTAAACAAGCCAAACTCATAAAAACAGAGAGTAGAATGGTGGTTACCAGGGGCTGTGGGTGGGGGAGGGGTAGAAGAATAGGAGAGAGGTTGTTTAAGGGTACAAATTTGCAACTAGTACATAAATAAGTCCTGGATATCTAATGCATGGTAGAGTGATTAGACACAACACTATTGTATTATCAACATCAAACTTGCTAAGAGACTAGATCTTAATTACTCCCACCACAAAAAAGAAATGATAATTATGTGATGTGAGAGAGGTGTGAGCTAATGCTACAATGGTAATCATATTGCAATATATAAATGTACCAAATCAACATGTTGTATACCTTAAGCTTACACAATGTTACACCTCAATTATACCTCAATTAAAAAAAAGAAAGAAAAACACAGTGAATGTATTCCAAAGGGAAAACCCCTGGGTTTATTCATAAAGGGCTATGCAATTGTTATTATTTTCTTCACCATTATGATGAGATGATGAGCTCAGCTCTAGAAGTTAAGTCTAAGAAATGAACCACCTGAAAAGTATTACCAGTTCTTCCCATTATTTCCAGTTTCACACTGGCAGGGACATTCTCAAGTCACAGTATGTACCCTATAAAGCTGATGCTTTTAACCAGCGTGCATTTTTCCTCTGTTGAACCAACGCTTGCATTCTCACTGACACCAAAACCTAAGGACTTTGGGTGATAACGATGTGTCACTGTGGGTTCATCAATTGTAACAAATACCCCACTCTGGTGGGGGATGTTGATAATGCGGGAAGGTATGCATGTGTGGGGGGCAGAGGGTTTATAGGAAATCTCTGTACCTTCAGCTCAATGTTGCTGTGAATGTAAAATTGCTCTAAAAAATAAAGTCTATTAAGAAAGAAATACGAAGGCACTTTGAATTACATCAACTGCATCAGTGGGAGACATGGAAAACACAAACGGTAAATTTCACAAAACTTCAATCTGACACAGCAATTCAACCATCGCCCTTTCCATTATTTTTCCAGCTCTGCCAAGAGGGCCACCTGGAGCTTATGTGTTGCCTTTGTGGGTCTGCCCTGGGAAGCTTAAGGGAAGAAGAAGGTACCCCTTCCTCAGGGCTGTGCTGACCCAGGACAAGGCCACGGCCTGGGAAGTGAGCCTTAGGCTTGATTCAGCTCCAACTGGCCTCCTTAACCAGGTGTCTTTGCAAGTACACTAACTGCACAACACTACAGAGCAGCCCTGTTGAGCCATCAGAGAAATTTTGAACCATAGATCATTTCCCGTCCTCTGTCTAGTCAGAGATGAAAGCAGTATTGCTTCAGGTGCTCACGAAGCAGAGGGAAAGAAAAGAAGTAGAAGAGGGTCTCAGAGAAGACGCCTCCAAATAGTAGAGTGGAGTCTTTAGAACCTCCAGTGTCAGCGGCTCCATCTTACTTCTCTCATTCTGAACCCATAGCCTCAGCTGAAAAACCAAGAGTGTATTTACATAGAATGGGTTCAGCCGCAAATTATCTAATGTTGGAGAACCTGACTCGACTCTGCTCCAGGAGAGCAGGGACAGTATTTATTTTTTCTCACTATTGTTTCCCCAGCTTTTAACATGGTGCTTGGTAAATAAAAAAGGGTTCAATAAATATTTATTGGCTGAATTGGTGGGGTTTTTTTTATAGGGGAATAATAAAGTCAATTGCTGCACTCCTTTCACAGGGAAGCAAGCATTTCCCTCCACAGCTTAAACACTATAAAAATGCTTCAAACATTTTCAAAGTCTGCGGGTATGAAGAAGAAAGGCGGGTGATGAGGCGTGCTGATGAAGTCTGCATCAAGTAGTCTGGCAGTTGAGGACCTGGACCTTGGAGTCAGAGAGACCTGGGTTTCAATCCCAACTTTTCCATCTACTGAACTGGGGACACTGCACAGGTTGACTTAAACTGTCTCGGTCTCCCCATCTCTAAAATGTGGATAATAATGCCTACCCAGCAGGGTTGTTGAGGGGATTAAATAATGATTTATGTCAGAAACATTTAACAGAGTTACTGGCACAGAGTAAACAATAAATGGCAGCAGTCAGTAATTTTTCTGTGCCTTCAGAAGGCTAGGGGAAAACAAAGTAGAAGAGGAAAAAAGTATGCAAATATGGCAAGATCTTGACAACTGGTGAATGTGGGTGATATTTATACAGGGGTTCAATGTGTTGTTCTTCCCACTTTTATGTATGTTTGAAATTTTCCATAAAAAATTTTAAGTGAAAAAGCAGAAAATGCACAAAAACACAATTGCCTCCAAATCAATCAAACACTCAGTCAACACTTTATTTATTCCCTCAATAAATTAAGAACTGTGTGCCATCGTTGTGTGGGATGCTGGAGTCCCTGCCCTCAGGGAGCATATAGTCTACTTGGAGACAGACATTAAACACATAGTCACACAAATAAATATATAACCACGAGTTAAGAAAATGCTCCAAAGGAAATGATCTGGCTGTGCTGAGAGGATAATGAAGGACCCAGGTTTAAGAAGGAAGTCAGGAAGTCCCCTCTGAGGAAGTGGTATGTAAATGAAGACCTGAAGGAGCTTAGCTGGGCAGAGGAAGGACAGACAGCACCCAGCTGGACTGGCCACCAGGGGCAGAGGTCTCGAGGTAGGAATGGGTGGGAAGGCCAGTGTGGCTGGAGTTCAATGCAAGGAAAAAGGTGGCTCAAGAGGAGATTGGAGAGCTGGGCAGGCTCTGGAGGCCCTGTTAGAGCTTTGGGACTCGGTCCTCTGTGTTTCGGGAAGACTCGAAAGGGAATGACCAACTCAGCAGTCCCTTAGAAGAACTCACTCTGGCCATTTGGAACAGATTGAAGGGGCCATGTTTGTTTCTGCATGGAATCTCTCTAGACAGATACGCAAGAAATCAATAGTAGGGGCTGCCTCTGGGGAAGGGAACTGGGAGACTAACTAGATCAGCGAGGTTGGAGGGAGACAATTTCCACTGTATATGCTCTTTTGTACTGGCAATGGATTTTTCTATCAAAAACAAATCAAACAATCACTTAAGAGAAAAACATCCCCCCCCCAAAAGGAAAAAACATTGAAATCACACATCATGGGCACATGCACGTGTGTGTGCATGCACACAACACTGAGTTACATAGGAACAGAGGAGAAGACAGGCTGACAACAGATTTCAGCCCAAACCAAAGCTTTCCCAATGATTGTTTGACTTCATCCTTCCTCACACCTTCCAGTGGCGAAGCCTCCAGAAGGCCCAGAGTGGGTGGTTTCCAGAGAGACCCTGGAGTTTTGAGAGCCTTTTAAGGCCTTGGCTCTTGGAGCACTCCCCAGGAGAGAGTGCCAGGGGCACATGTGCGGGCACGCATGCGTGGAGGCCTGGCTCCAGGAGGGTTCTCTGGGGGGATGCAGGGTTTTTGAAGGCCCTTGAGAGGCCTTCTCTAGGCTTGGGGAGGGGATTTAGAGCGAGACAGAGATGATGCTTATGGTCAGTGGTGAAGGAGGGGCCTCATGGGTGCCCTGTCTTTAGGAAATGACATTCTGCTCCATGCAACATGTATGGGGCTTGTCAGATGGCAGCTGATACAAGGAGGTTGATTTCGTTAATTCTAGCCTTCACCATGGCCTCTCCTTTCCTCCCTCTTTCCCATCTCCTTCAACCCATCATTTGATTACAATTCGCCTGAAGACTTTCTTTGTGACCTGCCAGAGTACAGTTCACAGTATGTAAACAGTGGATTTTGCTGTGTGCTGGGATTGTCAGTTCTATTTTTATTCTTTCTTGCTTGCTTCTGATTTTTCTCCAGTAAACATGTTTACTGTTGCAGTAAAGAAGGGCATGGGGAAATCTTTTTCAATGTTTGCATACAATTTTGCCACCAAGAAACTGGAAACTACAACTACCTCTTCGTGTTTTTGTATCAGAAATACAAAATGAGCAAAAATAGGGCTTTTAGGACAGGTCCAGGGATGGGTACTGCTAAAGCTTTGGACCTGTGTCCATACTTTCTTTTTTCCTCCCACATTCTTCAAACGTCAAAGGTTCAACTTATTTCTCGATTCTCCAGCCCTATGTTCCCCGCCCCCACCCTATTCCTCTAACACCTGCTAGCTGGGGCACCCTCTTGAACCATATTCTTCACTTCAGCTGCCTTTATAAATTAACTTTCTAAACTGGGAAAGCAATACTCCACACCGCTAAGCAGAGGCAGTTTCACTAAGACAGATGGAAACAAAGAAATGGGACCACATTCACTTAAAGATTTGCATAGGCCCCGACACTGAAAGCTGAGGCCTCTAGAACTCAGCCAAGTTTTTCTTACAAGTCCTGAAAAGTCACCCCATCTCTTGGTCCCCAGCTTCACTCAGTGATCCTCCACCTCTTGAGGACCGCAGCTGTGTGAATAGGGGCTGAGCGCCCACCCCAGCGTCAGGCTGCCGGGGTTCAAGTCTGCATGCTGCCAGCTCACCTCTGGGGACTTGAACAAATTCACTTCACTAAACCTCTGTTTCCTCATCTGTAAAATGGAGATCACATCTGAATTAGATGAGATAATGCGTGTGATGCCTAGTAAGCGTTTAATAGATGTGAGCTATTTTTGAGTTCAGTAATTCTGCCACTTCTTCCTGCTGCCTCTCACCCCATTTAAGTTGCTATCATTTAGGTGTCTACTTTAAATTAAAGAATATTCATTTTACCTCTGGATAATTGGGGGAATTTTGTCTGGACTGCCTCCGAGGCATCACAAACCTGAGGGAGACAGAATTCCCTGGTTAATTAGCAAGCTCTGTACAGTGTTCTGTGCATGGAGGAAGGAGGAGGAGCAGGAAGAGACTACAGACTGCGGGTCTCAGTGCAGAGAAAGCAGATGAAGGCGCAGTCCAGGGGAGAAAGAGCCCCTGGAGGAATCGAATGTTGAGTTTTGTCTTAAATACTATGATGGAATGGGATCGGCAGAGTCATAATAGGTTATCTGAGGTTTTAGAACTGTACCTCCAGACCAGTGGTTCTCATCTGAGAGCAATTCTCTCCCCCAGGGGACATTAGGCAACGTCTGAAGATCTTTTTGGTTGCCACAAAGGGGCGGAGAACAGCTCCTGGCATCTACTGAGTAGAAGCTAAACATCCCACAAGATCCAGGACAGCTCCCCACAACAAAGAATTTCCCATCCAATGTGCCGATAGTGCCAAGGCTGAGAAGCCCTGATTTAGATTTGCACTTTTTGTGAGAAAAGCATACTTGCCTTCCTTTGCCTTTAAAAAATGAGTGTTCGCTGAAGTTGCTATTAGTATTTTCAAATAGTTTTATACCTAACAATGAGACAGCATTTTCAGGTTCCACTAATAACAACTCCTTCCTTTCCTTTCGTGCTTCTGGGGATCATGCTAGCTTACCTTATGCCCTCACCCTACAAACACTCCCTTCATTTCAAGAAAGGAATTAAAATGCAGGAAAGCAGTAGCCACATGCGTTAATGATTACTTGATATCACAATAAAATTCCGGGCCCAGTAGCCAGCTCATCAATGCTTCCTTAGATAAGTCAAGACACTTCACCAGAATGGGCTGCTGTCCAAGCAGATTAAATTAGAAGAGCTTGGAGAACACCACAAAAAAAACTTATCAACGTGATTAATCAGAAAGAGTTTTACTGGCTGTTTGTTAATGCATTTCACCAATCAAACAACTGAGGAATGCGACTGCTGGCTGTTGACCCCAGTAACCCAATACCACTGTGCTGTGTTAAATTGATAAATTAGTTTAAAAGAATGTTTACCTCCCTTTACTGTATGACTCTCTGCTTGGCGTCCTTTTATAAGAGGATGAGCCTGGCTTCCAAGACTCAAGTGTGTAAGGCAAAGAAAGGCTCCCACAAAGAAACTGAACTTCCCATGAATAGACTGCCCAACACTCAGGAGGACACAGCCACTCCAAAGCCCCTTGAGGGCTAAAGGCCATATCCCTTCTTAGAAGCTGCTGCCTACTCATGTCCACTAAGGGAGAAAAACAAAGGTCTCTCCAAGAAGCCGTGAGCCTCTCAGTTGGGAAACCAGGACATGCCCTGCAATCACACTCCTTTTCTGAGCTACTTGACTTCGGTGGCTAATTCAGATCTGAGGTGTACCATGCAAACACAAATGGCATTCCAGACAACCAACCATCACTGACCAGGAATTTAAGTAAACCGATCACTTGTTGGCGTTTGTAAGAGCCAGTGAATACGTGCAACCACAGGTAAGGGGGTGGCTGAAGAGCTCAGAGTTTGAAAGTAGCTGGCACTAGGGTCAGACAATGTCTTAATGGCTAACAACAGTTGCTACTGCTTATTGAGCATTTATTGGCCATGTGCAAAGCGCTTTCTCTTGATTGGATCATTTCATCCTTGCAACAGTTTGTGAGGCCATTATTATTATATTTCCTTGATTCGCAGATGAGGAATGGAGGCTCCGAGAGGCTACAGTGTCAGCCTTCCTTAGAAGTATTCGGAGGCAGGGGTTAGGAAGACTGCTCCCTGGGCAAAATTTGCCTCCTTGCAGACTTGGATGAGTGGCAGGTGAGGCAAGGTACAAGCACCCAAGAGACTCTTAAAAGAGCCCTGAGGGAGAATGTAAGGCACACAAAGCTAAGGAAAGGAGATGGTAGGTTGGGCATTTGAGTTAAGGTCAGGATAGAATTGGGTAGTCTGATTAGAAGATCACCTGCAAGGTTCCAGAACTCCAAAATGTGGGATGCAACTACTTGTGGTATAAGGGATTATTGTCGGCATTCACAGTAAATCACCTAAAGGAAAGGATATTAGCTTTTCAGCTCAAGATCAGTTGTTTGGACTTAAATCAAGGGGGAAAAATCTGAGTTTGGTGCTAACATGTTTGTTAAAGTTGTTACTTCCTTTTTTTTTTTTAACAAAGAGAAAACAGGTCTTAGACTGAGATTCTTAAGAGGGAATTCAGCTAGAATTTAGGAACGTTGTTTTGTTTTCCATTGTATTTATTTTTAGGGTTACCTTCTATTTATGGCAAGTAATACTGGTTTCCCACTTATGGTAACAATTTAAAGTTCTCTTTAAAGCTGATTTTTATTTTCTAAGTGATTGGGCGTAAGGAAAACTGGTGAAATGATAGGAAGCGTGATACATGGATATGGCAAAAACTGGGAGAGTGGTCTGGGACTGACTGAGGTTTGGGGAACACTGCAGGTATCCGAGAGAGAGAGAGAAGTGCTTCCTTAGGAAAGAACGAAGACCCTGAGGAAACCAAGGGAGCCATCAGGAGGACCGCCAAGAAGGAAGAGAAAGACTGGAGATCAGATTAGATATTCATACGGGAGGAGGATAACAAAGGTAGAATCCGACCTGTATTTGTATTTGTTAGACTGAGTGATGTCGTGAAAAGCAATTTAGCAAAGGTGTTCTTTGTCTAAGGCTATACAATGCAACAAGGACTGGTTGAAAAGTAAAAATGCCTGTCAACTAGCTGACTATTTCGTTTACATCAAGGCAACTCATCATTTTTTTTTTTATCCAACTAATTAGCAGGCAAAACACACACACACATCCAGATGCCTGACCTGAACAGTTGTTTGGGCCTCAGTCTGAATTGCCTTGTGCAGAACAGAACATCATAATGCAGAGACAGGACTGACTGTTTCCCCTGCAACAAGGAAGCAGCTTTGTACCTGGTGGAGCTCAAGGGGCAGCATGCGAACTTGACCCTCCACCAAAATGTCCTCTCCAGCCTCCCCACTCACAGGCACGGCTCTGACACGCATGCTAATTGGTTTATGAGGAGAAGCAGGAATTGAAATGAAGCCACTATCAGCTGTTCATACCTCAGGTCAAACCAGTCCCACGATGAGATTGGAAGCCCTGGAAAAACAGGTCCTTGAGGAAGGGAGGCCTTAGATGGCTGAAGAACTTGAGAGGGAGTGTGGGGGATCTCAAAGGGAAGAGGAGGTGCCGTCACACGGCTGGAGTGCCACCGAAGGCCATTTTGCCTGCTTCCCCATTTTGATCAGGGTCATGCCAGCTGGGATTAATGGGAACAAGTCAGCTGGCATCTGTAAATGACAGCTTGGTTTGTTGTTGTTAAATATTTCAAAAGCACAGGAAATTGAAAGAACATTCTAACAGCCATTTATGTATTCATCACCCAGACTGAGTAAACATTAACATCTTCTAGCCTAATTTCATGAGCCATTTTTGTGAAAAGTGTTGGAAGTGTGATTCCTCTGGGGGCTCTGAGGTAAACCATCCAGTGCACAAGACCTTAGATGGCATCCAGGGCAACCCACTCTACAAATGACTGGAAAAAAGAAGGCCGGGAGTGGTCAAGTGACTTACCGAAGGCCTGGCACACGCCCGGAGCCAAGCCCGGCCTCAGGTCTCCGGGCTTCCGCTCAGGGCTCTTCCACTCCACCAGCCGCCCAAGTTCTCCAGCTCTTTGCCTGCACCTCCCTCCGCCTTTTCAGAATCCCCAGGCCCCACCCCAAACCTAGATACTCTTTCTTTTTTATTATTATTTATGTTTCTTTTTTTTTTTAGCCGGAGCAAGATTTACTGGCTTCCTCTCAGAAAGACTTTTTGGAACAGGGCTACTTCCTGACACACTAGTCAAAGGGCCTCCACGCTTCTTTAGAAGTCCTAACAACAATGACAATAAGAATGACAACGACTAACATTTATTCACTTCTCATTCTGTGCCAAGCCCTCTGTCAAGTGCCCTGTGGGCATCGTCTATTTAACTCTCACATTTATACTCTGGGGCCATTGCCGTGATTCCCATTTTAATGATGAGATAACTGAGGCTTTGCAATGTTAGGACTCACTCATGGGCCAGCTAGAAAGAGCTGGGACGCCTCTTACTGCTGACCCCACTGCAGCATGGGTGGAGCTGATGTGCTTTTCGCCAACTAGTCTCCTCTAATCTATTCTATCTGCCCCGCCTTGACCTAAACCAATGGGATTCTCAAGCCTGGCTGTGCACGAGAACCCCCTGGGGAGTTTGTTAAAAATAAGACGCTCAGGCCCACCATCCACCTGCTGAATCAGAGTGTTCTAGTCTACAGCCCATGAATCTGCCTTAAAACAACCTCTCCAGGTGCTGCTGGTCCACTCCCGGCTTGGGAACCTCTGTGTAAGGCTGTTGACTTTTCCAGTTGGCTGAGTCAAAGAGCCTAAGCTGCAAGACCTCCTGCCCTCCTCTTCCCTCCACGGTGGGCTGCTCGTGTAGTTTCACGAGAGAGAGGGTACTGTATCAGGGCAAGGGTCCTGTAAGGTGCCTGCTGTTCAAGAAAATCCAGACATCTGGGCCCTCCTGCCACTTGTCTGCTACCCAGAAGGAGAGTTGTTACATGCAAGCAGAGGCCAGGTGGCCAGAAGAGGCGGGAACACATAGCCATCGCCAGCTGCCCCACCCTCTCCTTTGTGAGGAGTCACTCAGGAGAAACCCCTGTCGGGCAGCTGTCCTCCTGCCGGGAAAGAGGTGGCTCTTCCCTGTGTGTCCATCAAATCTTCTAGTCAGCTGGTTCCCGCAGAGCCCAGCTCAGGAAGGCCCCAGCGGCTTGGTCAAGATTATTGAACTGACTTCACAGCATCCCAGAGAAGGTAGAGCCATGGAAAGTTAGCCAGAGGAGGGACTGAGAGGCCACCAGGTCATTTGACAGCAGGGAAACTGATGCCCAGAGAGGGAAACAGAGGGGAGGGGTCTGTATTTTGGCCCATATTTATCTATGAGAAGATTCAGGCTCAAAGAGACGTGGACAGGCTTACCCTGAGTCAAATAATGTTAAATAGGCAAGTAGGTTAGTTACTTCATTACTTAGCTATCAGAATAAGGGACAAAATACCCCCCTGGGTTTACCAAATCGGCTTTCCGAACTATGTGGACATCTCTCTCTTTGTCTGTCTCTCTGGTACATATTGATTAGGTAGGTTTGGAAAACATGACACCCGTGTCAGTGGCTACACAATGATTTGGAAAGCCATTCTCAGAAAGCATTACACACATTGCCAACTCTTCTTCCTTGCACAAATTTCATTCCCATGTCCAGGACTGGAACAGACGAGTACACTGGTGGGTTCAAGCCCATGACGAATCCAGGGCTTACCAAAGCCTGAGCCTTCTTAATCATTGCTCTTTCCATAATCTTACCCAATGGGTCATTATTCAATGGTTCTTCAGCTTTGTCAGTTCCACTTATACTCGATCCAATCCCCCTTTTTTATAGATTTTAAAATTATAGACAAATCAAGTGCCACGTAGTTTCTCGCCTATGCTGTCACCTCTCCAGTTTTCAGGAAAATAACAGTCATTGAGCATTCTCTGTGCACCAGGCACTGTTTGGAGCACTCTATGTGCCTCATCTTAGGAGCTTTTGCAACAGCCTTTCGAGGTTGATACTGTTACTATGCCTACTTTATACAGTAAGGCATCTGAAGCTCAGAGAAGCTCTGTGACTTGCCTAAGGTCACACAGCTGGGATTCAAATCTTGACAGACTTACTGCAGGACCTGTTCCCTTCACCACAGTGTTCCTCATAATTTGGAAATAGAATTTGAGATACTGAGAACAATCTACTTTATCAAGATTTCAATGAATGTTTGTTGAGTGCCTTTGATAGGGAAGGTCTTACATGGTTTACAAAGGTGATCCAAGAGATAGCCCTTTCTTTCTTGGGGAGTCGGATATTGAATTAACATAATAAGAGGCAGAATGTCCTAAAGGCTACATTAGAGGCACAGATAAAATGCAATAAAAACACAAGAATAGTCAGCAAGCAGGCAATCAGCAATGACTTCCCGGAGGAGGTGGCATATGTAACCTCCTTGAATGATGAATAATGCATTACTGGTAGAGATGGGAGAGGGCAGTCCCTAACTGCCAGGCAGGGTGGTATAGTGAGTGGGCTCAAAACCAGGTGCCATCATTCACTAGCTGTGCAGCTTCATCTCTGAGTTCTGGTTTCCTCATCTGGCCCAGTGGAGGTAGTCACGTGGACCACTCAGGGCTGTGGTGATTGTTGTGGGGATAATGCATGTGAAAATCTAGAACAGCACACAGGAGGGGCTCACTATTCCCTTTTGGGTTCACTGAGTCATTTGGGAACCCCTTGCTCCGGGGCCACTGTCGAACAATGCCTGGCCTGCGTTCCTCGGAGAAAACATTCTCGTCAAGGCTCGGCTTCAATCAAATATTCAAAAGCCGGCCACTTCAACTCACAACAGGGCCTGTAAAGGAAACTGAGCTTTACAGCGCTGAACTTCAGCGGGGCAGCTAGGCGCGACTGTCATAGAACAAATGGATTGTTTATCAGCTCTCTATCTGCCCCTAACAAAACCATGTGAAATGAGGCATTCAACTCTCGGTTTTTTAAAAAGATGACAAACACTGGCTAATTTACTGGAGCAGAACATATTGAGCCAAATGTTTAGTTTTGCATTAAATCTATATCTAGCATTTTCATTAAAAGGGGCAAAATGTAGACTTTATTGATGCTTCAGTGCCCATTTCAGATTAATGCTTAACATTTAAAACTGTGCATGAAATTGCAAATGTATCAGCAAACACATAAGAAGGGGCAGACTGAGGGCTGGGTGCCTATTCACACGCAGCCATCTCTGAGGCTGCCCACGTGTTCCTGCGGGGCTATTTGCTCTCACCTGCCTAGGCTGTGACTAGTTAATATCCCTGATTGCTTAGTCAAATACCTTTTCAGACTGAGAGAGAGAGGACATGAAGAATAGGGGATCATATAATTTTTGTGTAATGAACAATTAAGTCATGATATACTTCTTGATTCAGAGTTGCTATTTGCAGGGTAATTAGGCTAGTATCCTTCTGTAAAACCTGTTAGCTTCCTTAATCATCATTCATGGGCACAGTGGAGCTGAAGTAGCTAAGGAATACAAAGAACTAAAGACCTGTATTTCAAACAGAACCTAATTTGTGCCACCACCAAAACTAACAAGATAAAAATTTTCCCCATTATGAGATGAGAACTTTTATTTATTATTTTTATAATCTTAAACCTTGACTCAGGTATGTCTTCTCTGTGGTTATCCAAATGGCTAGGGAGAAACTCTGTAACATAAGATATTTCACTACTTAGAGCAAGAAAAAGTAAATGCTATAAAAGAAAAGTGATGAAATTTAGAACGAGAAAGGAGGCTGGTGTAATTTTTGTGGAAGTGGGTTTTGGAATCAGACTTCTTGGGTTCAAATCCTAGCTCGGCCCTTGCCAGCAATTACTGATTGGCAGACCATTGTGAATATGGGATGGAGGAGGGTTAGTTCTTCAAAGGGAAGGAGGCAATGTCCCAAGAGGAGAAACAAAAGGGATATAAGGAGATGGAAATAACTGATGTCTAGGCTACTTCAAAGACTTGTCATGTAACTGAGGGGTGGAGGGCAGGGACCAAAGGCCCACTCTTGAACCCATGGGACAGAGAGAGCAGGGCCCAGATGCTAAAGAGTTTAAAGCTGAGACTGAAGATTCATTTCAAACTAGCATGAGGATCCATAGAACAGGTTCATATCCAGCCCTACTATACAATAGTAGCCCCATAGTCAGGGTGTGCCCCAAGCATGGCAGGAATGGGGACCACCAGCCATCAGAGCAAGTTGTATAAATATAGCATCCAGAAAGAGATTTATGATTGGTTTTAGAGAGTGAGGTGGGGTGTGTCAGAGAGGAGAGCCAGTGGAATGATCTATAGACTTCCAGAAATTTTATTTTGATTTTGTGTTTCATTCATTCAGATATCCTCTTTGAAGTCATAGCACACAAGATTAGACACTAACTACTGACTGAGGCCATTGCTGAGTGCCTCAGTACCACCCAGCCCCCCTACCCAATAATCTTCAGGATGGTTTTAGAGATTCCGGTACTATCTTGAGGGATCTCTTATCCCTCCTTTTCTTTTGGTTCCAGGTTCCCAGAGAATAAAGCATCAATATCCAGGCCTCTATTTTCCAAGCTGTGTTCACAGAATAGCAATTCTAAGGGAAATATGGGTGCTACACAAGCAAAGGGTTCTACAAGCAAACAAATTTTAAGGACACTTTGTTAAACAAAGTTAAGTTTATTTCTATATTCTGGAGGACTTCTCAGAGCCTTTAAGATGTTAATGTGCCACGTAAATATCCAAAAGAGAATAAGATATGCCAATTTCCCAAGATTATTTGACCCCAGAATCTTTTCTTCCCCATATCCCACACTCTGTGAGGCTGGTATTTTTCTAACAATTTCTTTGGAAACCATTTTTCTAAGCTTGGAACTGGGAAGTTCTACTTCCACCTAGGATGTAAAAAGCCCCAAGGGAATGTTGCTCCCACACTAACAACAAGAAAAAGATGGATAAATCTACAAAACTATTATTTTTTTGAGCCCATCAGAGAACTGAGCTGCAAAGCAACGAGGGGAACTGAATTCTAAAGGATGACAAGCCCTTTGGAGGAGAAACAAGACACATCAACTGTTTCCCTTGTGGTAAAGAATGGAAAGAATAGGTAATCACCATAAAATTGGGAAAGAAGGAAAATTCTTTAAGGCCAGCCCATGTGAGCTGGCATGAGAGTTTAGAATCCTTAAGCACTTCAGACACAAGAGGATTCCCAACTGCTTGCCATCTCTTTCCATTGGGCTCCACTTGGTGCCCATGAGGAAGATTGGAAGCAGGAGAGCAGACCTGAGAGACCCTTTCTCTTGGTGGGACGGTCCCGCAGCACCTGCCAAGATTTGACGGTAGAGCAAGAGTACCTGGAGAAGCCCATTCATACTCCAAGCCCTGTATGAGGACAAGGTGACAGTTGTCTGCACCTGGGGGTAGGGCAAGAGGCACACTTGTGCCCAGAATTCAGCTCAGATACAAAGCAGAGGTCTGCTGCTGGGTGAGGGACAGGAAACTCTGTTGGGCCCAAGGTCCTCCACCAACTCAAAGCAGACTTCAGTTGCTATGGGAGAAAGAGCAGGAAACCTGCCTGTGCTCTGGATCCAGAACTTAGTAGGAGGCAGAGGTTGTCTGTCACTGGGGGAAGGGCTGAAATTCACCTCCATGAATTTATCCATGTCATTGAAGGGGTCAAGTCAAGACAGAAGAGGGTAGACTGGCTGATTGGGAGACTTGGGGAGAGAGAACAGGATACCATAGTGGTTCCTGGCATGGGCACTGAAGTCAGACAGACCTGCCTTAGAATCCAGGGTCCACCACCCAATAGCTATGTGACCTTAGGCATGTTATCCAAAATCACTGAGCCTTAGTTTCCTTATGTAAAATAAGGAAGAGAGCTGTTGCACTGTTGGGAAAACTGGAGTCATGTAAAACACTTGCCACAGTGTCTGGCGCACACAAAGCAACCAATAAAGGATAGCTGTTGGTTTGATTACAGCAGTTGTTGGAAACTGACACAGAGCAGCTGAATATTAGTCTGCTAGGGCTTCCATAACAAAATACCATAGACTGGGGGGCTTAAGCACCAGAAATTTATTTTCTCACAATTCTGGAGGCTGGAAGTCTGACATCAGGGTGCCAGCAAAGTTGGGTTCTGGTGAGAGCTCTCTTCCTGATTGCAGACGGCCGCCTTCACACTCTGTCCTCACACGGCAGAGAGAGCGAGAGCAATCTCTTTGATGTCTCTTCTTATAAGAACAGTAATCCCATCATGAGGGCCCTACTCTCAGACCTCATCTGAACCTAATTGTCTCCCAAAGGCCCCATCTCCCAGACACCATCACACTAGGGATTAGGGCTTCAACATATGAATTTGAGGAGGGGACACAATTTAGTCGATAGCTAAAAGGACACTTTCCCAGTTGTAGCAGCTATTAGTTGTTTTTACCTGACAATCATTTGGTTCTCCTTCTTCCCTTAACATCTGCCTGGTTTTCTTCTAGGAATCCACTTACCCACTCTCAACCATGTGATTCAGGTGAGGCTGACCCCTCTCCATCCCTACTTGTAGGGGTGGGGACGTAACCAAGGCCTGGCCGACAATCATATTCCCTCTCCAGGCCATAGTGATCAGTTCAGAGATAAAGGCATATTCACCAAGACAGTCCTATGAGAGAAAGTCTTGGGACTTTTGATGTAACAACTGGGGAAGAGAAACTCTTCCATCTCCTGAAGTTGCTAAACCTGGAGTTGCTAACTACGAAGAGAGACCCTACCTGAGATGGAAGTGTCTGTATTCAAAGGAAGAGCTGAGAGATCATGATGGAGTCCTGGAGACATTGTTTGAATGCTGGACTATCAAATAATTAAGCTGAATTAATTTCTTTATAATATTGAATGAACCCAAGCATTTTCTCTCAAATCAACTTGCTATTTGACAAAACTCAATCCTTATTGTTTCAAAACTACATCAAGAGAAAATCCTTGTGACCTTGGATTAGATAGAGTTCTTAAATACAACATCCAAAGCATGAGCCATAAAAGAAAAAATTGACAAATTGGACTTGCTCAAAGTTTTTAAATTCTGTTCTATGAAAAACACTGTCAAGAGAATGAAAAGACAAGCCACAGATTAGGAAAAAATATTTGCAAATTACATTTCTAACAAAGGATTTATACCAAGAATATATAAAGAACCTTCAAAACTCAATAAAAATGAAATAAATTTTAAAAATGGGAAAAGATTTGAACTGACACTTCCCCAAAGAAGATATACAAATAGCAAATGGGTACATGAAAAGACGCTCAACATTGTTAATCATTACAGCAATGCATATTCAAATCACAATGAGACACTACTAGACACCCATTAGAATGGTTTTCTTTTTTTTTAAAAAAAAAACCTGACAATAATAAGTGCTGGTGAGGCTTGGGGAGCAACTGGGACTGTCGTATAATGCAGGTGGGAATGCAACCATGGTACAGCTACTGTGACGGATCGAGTAAGTTTCCTCCCAAAATTCATGTCCACTCCGAACCTCAGAATGTGACCTTATTTGGAAGTAGGATCTTTGCAAATATAATTAGTTGAGTTAAGACGAAATCATCACTGATTAGGGTAGACCCTAAATCCAGTGACTTGCATCATTAAAAGAAGAGGAGAGGACACAGAGAAACACATGAGAGAACATGCGAAGGCTGAGACAGAGATTGAAGTGATGCAGCTGCGAGCCAAGGAACCCCAAGGATTGCCAGGAGCCATCAAAGCTAGCAAGAGGCAAAGAAGGATTCTCCCTTAGAATTTTCAAAGGGAGCAGGGCCCTGCCATCACCTTGATTTCGGACTTCTAGCTTCCAGAAGTGCGACAAAATAGATGTCTGTTGTTTTGAGCCGTCAAGTTTGTGTAATTTGTTACAGCAGCTCTAAGGAACTGAAAAACAGTTTGGCAGTTTCTCATTAAGTTAAACCTGCATTTATGAAGTAACTCAGGAATTTCATTCCTAGATATCTACCCAAGAGAAATAAAAACTTACGTTTACACAAAAACCTTTACGTGAACTGTTGATAGCAGCTTTATTTGTAATCACCAAAAACTGGAAACCATCCAAATGCCCTTCAAGTGGTGCACGGATAAACAAACTGTGGCACATCCACACTATGGAAGACGACTCAGCAGTAAGAGGAACTAACGATTGCTAAATGTAAGAACACGAATGAATCGCAAATGCACGATGCTAAGTGGAAAAAACCACACTCAAAAGGCTACACACTGTATGATTCTATTTACATGACATTCTAGAAAAGGCAAAACTATAGGAACAGAGAGCAAATTAGTGGTTACCAGGGACTGGGGGTAAGAAGAGGGGCTCACTACAAAGGGGTAGCAAGAAGAGAAGAGATTTCTTGGGGTGAAGGAACTACTCTCTATCCTGGGTGTGGGAGTGGGTATGCAGCTCTATGCACTCATCAAAACTCACAGAAGCAAACAGCAAAGAGTGAATTTTACTGCACGTAAAAATTAAATAAACAATAAATACTACATCAAAGATATAGAAACAGCTTGCCAAGATAATATATATCATGTATTTGCTTTTAATGTCATGCATGCTTATGATGGTAAAATCTTCATTTGTATATTTGCTTTGATACATCTAAGAAGGTTGAGGTTTCATTCAACAACAGTTTAGTTCAAAACCCATTATGGAGCATCAACCAGACTCAGTAGTTTCTTGTCCACTGAAGGAGACTGGCTGGAGCCTCCAGGATTGACAAGGTGGAGTGCTTCAACAGGAACCACTTTGGAGCTGTCGTGTTAATAAATCAGATTTGTGTAATTTTCTCAAAATAGAAAATAACCTCAAAACATCCATCTGAAAAAATAAGATCACAAAAAGAGGAAGGCAGAGGAGGATGCAAAACTGTCTGAGCAGTCACAAACCTTAGAAAAATTAAGTACTAAATGTGAAAGGAAAAACGGGTTTCAGTATATCTATTACCAGGTCAGCCAGACTGTAGGTTACCAATTGAGAAATGTTCACCAGTACAAATAGATTTCTAACCTTTTACCTAAAGAAAACGATGTTATGAAGCTCCAGTGGTCCATCATCTTTGACGGAGTTAGTATACGTAATTCTTAAGAAAGTAAGCTCTAGAGTTAGATAATCTTAGTTTTAATCCTAGATCTACTAACCCATCTGTAACCTTGGCCAAATCACTTAATCTGTAAAATGTGGATATTAATATCTACATTACAGAGTTGTCACATGAATTATAGAACATAATGTGTGTGCTAAGGTTTACAGTAGTATCCGGCATATAATAAACCCTCAGCCAAAACAATACTGAAAAAGAAGAACAAAGTTGGAAGACTCACAATTTCCCATTTCAAAACTTAACCACGAAGCTACAGTAATCAAAACAGTGTGGTACTAGCACAAAGATAGACATATAGACCAATGGAATAGAATTGAGAGTCCAGAAACAAACCCACGCATCTATGGCCAATTGATCTTCAACAGGGGTGCTAAGACCATTCAATGGGGAAAGAATAATTTCCTCAACAAGTGGTGCTGGGACAACCGGATATCTGCCTGCAAATGAATGAAGTTGGACTCCTAGCTCACCCCATTTACAAGAATGAACTCAAAATGTAGCAATGACCCAGATGTAAGAGCCCGACTCATAAAATTCTTAGAAGAAAACTTAGGGCTAAATCTATATGACCTTGGATTTGGCAACAGATTTTCAGATATGACACCAAAAGCATAGGCAACAAAAGAAAAATGGATAGGTTGAACTTCATCCAATTTGTGTGTCCAAGTACGTTATCAAGAAAGTGAAAAAGACAACCTACAGAATGGGAGAAAGTACCTGCAATTCATATATCTGATAAAGATCTAGTGAATTGTATAATTAGTTTTCCAGAATATGTAAAGAACTCTTACAACTCAACAACAAAAAGACAAACAAGCAAACTTAAGAATGGGCAAAGGTAAAATCTTTTTTAAAAAAAAAAGGGGGGGGGCTGGCCCCATGGTCGAGTGGTTAAGTTCGTTCGCCCCGCTTCAGTGGTCCAGGGTTTTGCCAGTTCGGATCCTGGGCACGGACATGGCACCTCTTGTCAAGCCATGCTGAGGCGGCATCCCACATGCCACAACTAGAAGGACCCACAACTAAAAATATACAACTGTGTACCAGGGGGCTTTGGGGAGAAAAAGGAAAAATGAAACCTTTAAGAGAAAAAAAAAAAAAGAATGGGCAAAGGACTTGAATAGACATTTGTCCAAAGAAGATATTCAAGTTGCAAATAAGCACATTAAAAGATGCTCAACATCATTAGTCATTAGAGAAATGCAAATCAAAACCACAATGAGATAACCACTTCACACCCACAAGGATGGCTATAATCAAAAAAAAAAAAAAGAAAACAACAAGTGTTGGGGAGGATGGAGCAATTGGAATCCTCATGCATTGCCAGTGAGAACGTAAAATGGTACAGCCACTAAAGAAAACAGTTTGGCAGTCCCTCCAATAGTTAAATATAGAATTACCACACGACCCAGCAATTCCACTCCTAGGGATATACCCAAAAGAATTGAAAACAGGTACTCAAATAAATACATGTACACACATGTTCATAGCAGCACCATTCACAATAGCCAATGGGTGGAAACAACTCAAATATCTAACAACTGACAAATGGATAAACAAATTGTGGTATATACATACAATAGAATATTATTCAGGCACAAAAAGGAATGAAGTATTGATACATGCTACAACACGGATAAACCTGGAAAACATTATTGTAATGTTTTAGAAGCTAGACAAAAAAGACCACATATTGTATTATTCTATTTATGTGAAATATCCAGAATAGGCAAACCCATAGAGACAGAACGTAGATTGGTAGTTACTAGGGGCTGGGGGGGAAGAGAAAATGGGAAGTGACTGCTTAATGGGTACAGGGTCTTATTTTGGAGTAATGGAAATGTTTTTGGAAGAGAATAAACGTGATGATTGCACAACATTGTGAAAGTACTAAATGCCACTGAATTGTTCACTTTAAAATGGTTAACTTCATGTTATGTGAATTTTTCCTCAAATTAAAAATTTGTTGAGTATGAATTAGATCTAGAAAATATTTTACTGAGAACATTAATGAAGATTTGAAAAAATGGAGAAAATATAAGCCTCCAGTAAGTGTTAGCTATTTTTTTAATCTAAGGTTTTGCCTAATGCAATGCTGAAATAGTATAATTTAAAATATGAACGGAGTGGAAGGCAGGGCACCTGCTCCTCCATGTCAGATGATTCAACAGTGAGTCACATAAAACTTCCTAAGTTCTGTGCTTTTTAAGTTTGGTGCTTTGTACATTCTGACAGTCCTTTCACGTGTGGTGCAAGAGTAATGAACAGGAAGACCCGGATAGGGTAGAATCTGATGCTAGCTGTTATCTCTTCAAAAAGCCAGCCCGTGCCATGGAAGAAGGAGAAAGCCAAATGTGTGTAAGGATGTGCAGGAGCTCTCATCCTGCTGCTGCAGAAAGCAAGCTCGAGTCATTAAGCCCAGCCACAGATATATGGAATCCAGAAACCACGTTGTAAGAACACTATAATTAGTCCAGAAACCAACATGTTTCTAGACACTTAATATTGGAAAAGAGCCCAAAAAATTATTGAATAAATGGGACACTTGGTTAGATATTAGAGGGAAATTTTTATTTGGTTCCTTACTTCATACCGTGGGGCAAAATAAACTCCAGGCGGATTAAGAGTTAAATGTAGAGAGAAAGGCGCAAGGAGGGAGGGAGGGAGGGAAAAGGAAGAGTCCAGAGAGAAATCTTTTAATGCAGGTGGATGCGCATTTGCTCTCTGAGTGAGGAAAGACTTTTTTTTAAGATTTTATTTTATTTTTTTTTATTTTTCCTTCTTCTCCCCAAGTCCCCCCAGTACTTAGTTGTATATTTCAGTTGTGGGTCCTTCTGTCTGTGGCATGTGGGATGCTGCCTCAGAATGGCTTGATGAGCAGTGCCAGGGCCACATCCGGGATCCGAACCAGCAAAACCCTGGGCCGCTGAAGCAGAGTGCGAGATCTTAACCACTTGGCCACAGGACTGACCTGAGGAAAGACTTTCTAAGCTTAAGAGAAAGAAAAGAAATCATCAAGAAGCTATTGCTACATTTAACTACACAAAATTCTTTGCATCAAAATTACGAGCACATTTTTTAGAAACCGAGAAATATTTCTGTATAAATAAGACAAAAAGTCATATCCTCCAACATAAAGACTTCAAATAAATCAATAAGAAATGGATTAAGGCATGAAAGACAATATGATAAAGAAGAAAAAGAAATAAAGAGCATATAAAATAACTCGATTTTTAATAATAAAAAAATTAAACATAGGAGCCAGCCCTGTGGTGTAGTGGTTAAGTTCACATGCTCCACTTTGGCAGCCCAGGGTTCGCATCCTGGGCACAGACCTACACACCACTCACCAAGCCATGCTGTGTCAGCGTCCCACATACAAACAATATAGAGGGAAGCTGGCACAGATGTTAGCTCAGTGACAATCTTCCTCAAGCAAAAAGAGGGAGATTGGCAACAGATATTAGCTCAGGACCAATCTTCTCCCACCCCCTAAAAAGAAAAATTAAACACAAAATTATAATATATCCTTCTCCTCTTGTACCATTAAGAAAGATTAGAAAAAAAGCATTCCTTGTCAGTAAAGGTATGGTAAAATGAGCCTTGTTCTCCCCTGATGTAAATTAATAGAACTTTCCCAGGAAACAATTCACAATATTTATCAAATAGTCATCCCTTTGGCTCAATGAATCATTTTCCATAAATGTACTCTGGAAGGAATTAAACTGAAATGGAGGTAAACTGTGCTCCTTTTAGAAAATTTTATAACAACAAAACAATGTTATACAACCTAACGCTAAGAGAATTAAAAAATTATGGTATCATTACATAAGAATACATTACGCAACCATCAAAACGATATTTATAAAACAAAATATCTATATAAAATTTTTAAAATATTTTTAAATATTTTAAAAATATTTTAAACATAGGAAATAAAATTTTACATTCCATGTAACCTCAATTACGATAAAACATAGGAAGCGAACTGGCAATACCTACCTAGATAAAAAATGCACATACTACTTGACCTAGCAATTCCACTTCTAGGAATTTGTCCTAGATACATGAGAGCAGAAATGACATGTATACAAGATATTTATTGCAGCATTGCTTGCAATAGCAAAAGGCTGAAAAAAACCTAAATGTACATCAAATCAGTTAGAATTCAGGCATAAAATGGCATACAATCCAGCCAGCCACAAAGAAAAAGGGAAAGAAAAGTTCTATCTATACTGATATGGGACAATCTTTAAGGTCTATTGCTAAGAGAAAAAAGCAAGATATAGAAAAGAATGTACAGTACATTATGACTTGTACTGAGCAGAGGAGAAGGAGATACTTGCAAAGGTGCTAGTACAGTAGTGCCCCCCGTCTCCATTCCAAGGGGGCACAGTCCAAGAACGCCAGTGGTGCCTGAACTGAAGAAGTACCGAACCCTACAGATACTATGTTTTTTTCCTATACATATATTCCTATGATAAGGTTTAATTTATAAATTAGGCACAGTAAGAGAATAACAACAATAACTAATAGCAAAGTAGAACAATTATAACAATATATTGTAACAAAAGTTAGGTGAATGTAGCCTCTCTCAAAATATCTTATTGTAGGCTACTCACCCTTCTTCTTGTGACGATGTGAGATGATACAGCGCCTACGTGATGAGAGGAAGTGAGGTGAGTGACATCGGCACTGTGACGTGGCATCCCTGAGTTGCAGCAGGACAGCTCGAGATTTCATCATGTTACTCACAATGCTGCACAATTTAAGACATGAATTGTTTATTTCTGGAATTTTCCACTTAATATTTTCAGACTGCCATTGACCACAGGTAACTGAAACGGCAAAAAGCGAAATCACGTATGAGAGAGGGACACTACTGTATGTCTATAGACCATAGCTGGAAAAATACCAAGGACATCACTAAGAGATTGCCTCTGATGGTGAACCAGAGGGCCAGGGGCAGGCAGAGAGGGAGACGAGGGACGCTTACTTTTTACTATATTACCTTTTGTACTATTTACATTGTTTTGGGTTTTTTTTTTTTGAGGAAGATTAGCCCTGAGCTAACATCTGCCGCCAATCCTCCTCTTTTGGCTGAGGAAGACTGGCCCTGAGCTAACATCCATGCCCATCTTCCTCTACTTTATACGTGGGACACCTACCACAGCATGGCTTGACAAGCCGTGCTATGTCAGCACCCTGGATCCAAACCAGCGAACCCCGGGCCACCGAAGCAGAACATGTGCAGTTAACCACTGAGCCACCGGCCCGACACCATGTACTACTTACATTTTTAACCATTTTCAACTATTCAAAAATAATTTTAAGATAAAAAATGTCAAAATTTAAAATTATTATACATAGAAACGTGGGGAAACAACTGAAGAAAATGTCCTAAAGTTTCCATAGACTTTAATTCTTAAATGGTGGGATTAGTGGTGATTGTTGTTTTCTTCTACACACTTTCTTTATTTTTCAAATATTTCACATTGAGAATGTATGGCTTTCACAACAAAGAAAAATTAACATGATTTTAGATAGATGATAGATAGATAGATAGGTAGATAAAAAAGATCAGGTCCTGGTGCAGTCCACTCAAGCCTATTTAATCCTTATGCAACTGAAATAGCCCTTATCTACAAGGCAGATAGTAGCAAACAAACTGTCATAACTCTAGCAATAAAAACAGGAAACGAAGTTGAATAAAAACTACTCTTAGATGATGGTAGAAAAGGTCTATGAAGATTCCAAGGCATTTCTGGGCACTTTCCCTAATTTAGGACATTAATGTGTTCTTTAGAAAGATATAGATCAGAAAAATGTAGCATCTTAGTGTTAAATGCAACACCAAAGATGACCCAGTCCAAGGCTCTCGTTGTTCTGAAGAAGAAGAAGACTGGCCCTGAGCTAGCATCTGTGCCCACCTTCCTCTATTTTATATGTGAGACACCTGCCACAGCGTGGCTTGTCAAGCGGTGTGTAGGTCTGTGCTAGGGATCCAAACCTGTGACAGGGATCCGAACCTGCGAACCCCAGGCCACTGAAGAAGAGCACTCCAACTTACCCACTACACCACTGGGCCAAGGCCCTCACTGTAGGATGAAGAAACAGACTCAGAGAGGTTACGTGACATGTTCAAAGTCACACCGCTACTTAGCAAATCCAGGGGTCAAAACCAGGCCATCTTTTCATAGCACCTTCATATTATAAACTGCAAAGTATCAGGAACGTAAAAGTGGAGGAGGATGCAAACTAAATTCCTAAAATTATTGCATAAAACTACTATAACTACAGAGAGATCTTATGTCCAGAATTAAAATAAATTTGAGGTTCTTTTTTGCTCTCTTTGACTCCTTACTTAACTTTCTTATCATGAACAACTATGTGTAACAACACAAATTAATCTTTGAAAGTTGCCTTTAGAAGAATTTTTTTAAAAAATTTAACGCCCCTGAATGGAAAAAATAGATAGTAGCATAGTTACTAATATTCCCAGCCCTCCTGATGGGCAAAGGGTTGCCACATTTGTTTCTTAACGATGTCCCAGGTCTTTCTGCCTGAGTTTTTACGTTCAGGTGGATTATTTAAAGTAGCAGGAAAATTCATACAATCAACTACTACACAGCAATTGGAATGAACACATGTCACACAACATGGATGAATTTTACCAACAAAAAAGTAAACTAAAGAAGTCAGCGACAAAACAGGACATATGCATGATTCTATTTATATAAAGTTCAAAAATCAGGATAGGAATCAATGCTGTTTGGAATCAGGATAGCGGCATCCCTTGGGGCGGCAGTGGGGACAGTGACCCAGAGGGGGCATTAAGGGGGCTTCTTGGGACCCAGTACCTCTGTGTCAGCATACAGATTCCAGTTACACACTGCATTCATTTTGTGAACATTTTTGTAGGTAAGTTCAATAAGAAGTTTGCTTAAAAATCAAAACAAAAGTAAAATCAACAACATCTATTTAAAAAAGCCATCTGTGAAAAAACACATTTTGTAAACATGATTCTTTAAAAAACTTTTGGAAAAGTAAAACACCATACAAATGAAAATATATTTTAGTATCCCATGTTCAGACAGGACGGATAATACAGAATAATGGCTAAGATTCAGAACAATATATTCCAAAAATTGCAGGCTTAAATTCCCTGGTTACCATTAGCATTGTGTTTTTCTCAATGCCTGAAATAACACCTAAACAAGGGCAGGTGCTTCAGGCAAAATGGTATTTGGGTGATTTTAAAGACCTTAATGAGATCAGGTAATTGCTTTGTGAAGCTAAAAACTTTACCTTCAATTAGCTAACCAACAGCATCATACATCATCATAAGTATCTCGCTCCCTTCCCCCTACATACCATCGAGTCAATAGATGGGAGGCAGGTGTCTAAGAAACCACTTCCTCTGGACGTCCGAACCTGCACTCAGGGGCCATTTTTTAAACATTTATTAAATTAGTCTGGTCTAATTTACAATTAATGGAAAGTCTGTAGTAATGCAAATTCCATAAGCAGCTAAAGAGAGCTAAAACTTTGAACCAGGGTGTGAAACAAACACATTTTATGTTCCTTCTACATTTACTTCTTTGCAATTCGTGAAATACTTAAAGAAATCATTTAAAAACATTTGGGTTTCCTGCTTCCATTTGCTAAACGGATGATGCTGATACAAATAGCAGTAATAACAGGCTACTCTCAACAGCGTCATTTTTCAGTAAACTAGGTATACTTTAAACAAAACTCTTAGTCGAAATTGAGAAGTGTGAATTGGAAATTGAATGAAACAACCAAATCTGAAGGGAAAGATGGCCAATATAAACCCACAGAAGCACTTCCTCTTAAAATTCATGTGGGTAAAGAGAGCGGGGAGAACATCTTCTTTCAGTGGTTGCTCAGGCTTCAACAGACCTAACCATGTCCTCCCCCCACCCATGCCCAAGCCCAGCCAAGACTCTCTCTCCTGCATGTGCTGCCCTTCCTGTGCTTTCTGCTGGGCTCCTGAGGCCATCCAGGGAAGCTGTGTTTCTGGGGGCCAAGAAGTAGGAACTTTAATGAGAGTGCAAGGCTGGAGAGGGAGGGAAATGTCTCTCCTCTCTGCTGGGGAGGGCATATGGTTTTCACTTTCATTCTGCAGTACAGTATTTATTAAAAGCTGGCTGCATGCCAAACACAGTGCTAGATGCCGGGGACTCCAGGGTAAGCCACTGCGCTGCTATATGTTCAGAGGCCCTTGTGGAACATGCGTCAAGGGGTCAGATGAAGAAGAAATATAACGATACTAAACAGATTATATAATGGGAACACCAAATCACATGGACCAGAAGCAGACTTTTTTTTTTTTAACACTTTGAGAGATATAAAGTGTATTTTATATGCTCATTTCCTCAGAAAACTGGAAATGGTGCTCCAGTCAGTTTATTAGTTTCTTTGTGTAATAGAATAATGTGCTACATATACAGAAATTGCATATCCCCTATACGTATTGTATTGTAATCCCTTCCAGATTTACTACTAGACTTGAATTAAGGCAAAAAAGATTACATAAAATGAACAAAAACCCTCAACTCTCTTCTGACAGCTAGAGCGAGACCTGGCTTGACACTTTCTGAAGGGTACAACAGTAAATGAGAAAGTTCACATTGCAACATTGACCGGTATAGTACCTGAGGCCTTGGGCTAACCTTCTCCATGTTTCCTTATCTGGAAAACGAGGTCCATAACAGTATCCACGTTACAGGATTTTTGTGAGAATTAAATGATAGAAAGTAGTGAAGGACTTACATAACGTTTAGTACATCATAAGTGCTCAGTATATGTTCATTCGACACCTACTTATCGAGCCCCTATTATTGTGTCAGGCTGGAGATATTTAGCAATACACAAGACAGACAAAAATCCCTGCCCTCGTGGCATTAACATTTCAATGAGAGATAAATAATAAATAAATAAGCAAAAAATATTACATCCCATGGTTATAAGGGAAATAGAGAAAGTAAATTGTGGGAGGGGAATAGGGAAGAGAGGGTTGGGATTTTAAGTGGGATGGCTAGGGAAGGCCAAGCCTGCGGGAGGTGAGGGAGCCAGCCAAGGGGACGGGACGAGAGTGCCAGGTAGAGGAAACAGCAGACACCAACGCAGAGAGCTCTGCATGACTGGAGGGAGAGAGGATCGCCCATAATCCCTTCTCCAAAATGCTGGAACCCAAAAACCTCTGAAGAGTCTAGTCATCCGTAGTCCCTGCCCGCTTTCACTCCCAGGTCTGTGAACACCATCATCTCTCTCCCTGGAACAGCATTTCATTTCCTTTTCTCTGCATTGGGAGCCGCTGGAAAGTTCTGCCATGGCATCCTCTTTGCAGCATCTCTTGGTCAGCCCCACTACACCCCAGTGCAACAAGTGCGTGCCCCCTGGGGAAACAAGTATTATTACTCCTCTATTATCATTATCACGATTATTGCTTAGCCTGGTCCAAAAAAAAAAAAGCAGAACTAAAGAAGCGTCCTTGGAGGGATGGGCGCAGTGTATTAGGACTGGAGCAACATCTCCCTCAAACAGGATTTCCACCTGAAAGCTGAAAATTTCTCTATATTTGAAGAAAATCTTGGCCCGCATTGTGACATCTAAAGAATAAGGATTGGTCATTTTCTACTCTTAAAGGGGAAATAAACTGAACGAGGAAGAGGAACCCTGAGAAGGAGGGGGGAAAGGAGAAAGGGAATGAATAAAAAGAAGTGGAGAGGCAAGGAAGGATGAAGGGCATAATTAAATTCTAAAAGAAAAACATACACAAGTGTAATAGACACTAACTCATTAGGCACTTCCCTTCCTGCAAGTATCTACGGGGGGCGGGGGGGCGGGGGGGGGGGAGATGGGGTGACAGTTAATCCTTTCCTGTGGTAGTCTTTGGAGAGTGACGAGATTTTCGAATATTTAAGATTTTGAATAATATCAAACTCCCCATCCAAATTAGAAAAAATTCTAATGGTTAGAAAATATGCTTTAAAAGTTTTTCTTTATTTAAGTGAGAAATTGTCTCATTGGCTTGCATCTAAAAATCGCTTGAAACTAGCAACGACTTTTTTTTTTTTTTTTTTTTTTTTTAAGCAGCTACACGAGAAAGTCTTCTGCGGCCTCGAAAACCTCGCGGCGACCGCCGGATGCTCCAAAGTCAAGATCCTCCGCAGACAGGAAATGCCTTCGCCAGCTCCAAGGTCTCCTCCCCGCAGCCGTCTCTATTGTCTGGGGAGGTTTGTGTACATCCGACTGAAGAGGTTTCCCGCCTGCAACTGCGAATCAAAGAGCTGCCTCAAAAGGAGGGAATCCGTGGGGGCTTTCCAGCTTTTCTAGCTAACCCTTGGCGCCTGTTGTGTGCCAGGTATTGATGCCTCCTCTCAGGTGAACCACCCACCTCTTTAGGAACTGAGGCTGAGAATTCATGTTTCCCAAGGCCCCCAACCGGCAAGGGAGGTGTAGGGGAGTCACCTGCCTGACTTCCAGCCCCGCTTTTATCCACAAGGGTGTCATTCCTGAGAAAGGGTTCAGCCACATCTGAAGGGGTAGCTGCTGTTCTGCAGACCTTGGATCTCAGATACTTTGGTGAGTGGAAGAAATCCCCAAAGTGCTTCTCATTTCCATTCAACAACAATAGCCAAAAATGTATCCAGGGGCAAAATGAGATTACACAAATACAGAGTCCAGCTGGAATTTCATGAAACCCAAACGGGATGAAAAGTAAATGTCAGTACAACATCTGATTATTTTTACTGCAAGATAAACTCTAACCATTTAGAAGCATCCTGAGTGACTGTTTAGTTTTCCACCTTCTCTTGTCGTCAGTAGTCACATAAATATCACTGCCAAACACAGATTTAAAGCATCATTGATGATTAGATTTTGAAGAAAAATCAGAAGGGTGAGCTTCTGCGTTTGTCATGTTCCACGAGGCAGTATAACTGAAACGGGAATTTTAGTAGGTGCCGCCTGTCTCCAGCAACGTGCATTTCCTTCAAGTCCGAATATATATATATATTTTTTTAAAGATTTTATTTTTCCTTTTTCTCCCAAAGCCCCCCGGTACATAGTTGTGTATTTTTAGTTGTGGGTCCTTCTAGTTGTGGCATGTGGGACGCTGCCTCAGCATAGCTTGATGAGCAGTGCCGTGTCCACGCCCAGGATTCGAACCGGCGAAACCCTGGGCCGCTGAAGCAGAGTGCCCAAACTTAACCACTCGGCCACGGGGGCCGGCCCCCCCAAATATATTTTCTTGAATCCCTGCCCTGCCCCCGTTAACTAAAATGAATATTCACAGCAATGAAACCACAAAAAAAAAAGTTTGTCAGAAATGTTGAAAGAGAGTAGGTACTTTCACTATCGGAGATGGTTTCCTCTTTTCCCACAAGATGTCTTATCAGCTTTCACCCTGAGAAAACTATAAAAAGTAAGAAAAAGAAACCTTATGCAATAGTTCTCTAAATAAAATACTACACAGCAGCCCAGTCATCTCTAAAAGTGACATTGTTTAAAGAGTCAAAGTACATCATCCAGCAAAATCAATATCCTATTAAGTTAGAAAGGGTTCTGAATATCAAAGACCAACCAACTGAATAACTGAAAGTATAAGTACACGACCCAAGGGATTAATCACACACTGTCATGGTGAAATTAGGGCAATTCTTCCAATCATTAACGTTTTGCTTACAAAAATGTGCTTTTCTGTTTGTCTTTCTGCTAAATGATAACCGTTTTCGAGTTGAATCTCCTGATAAAAAGAGTTAAAAACAAGACAGGAGTTGTGCTGTAAAGGTCATACATGCTGCTTCAACATGAAATAGCCAAAAGGCAAACAAATGAAAAATGCCTGGATTGTAGGAAGAATTTGTAAATATTCATTGGCAATCTGCAATGGGGCACTTTAGAAAACAGTTACTGCCAGCCTGTGTCCTGAGCATGCTGTGCTTTCTCCATGTAACGCCCTCTCCATTCAGAAGGACATGTCTAGATTCAGAATCCAAGCCCCTTGAAGACAGTTAGGAATAGCTTTAAATTGGAAAACAGCCTGGTTTCAAGAATTGTCTACTTTAAAACGAGATTTCACCCCTCAACTCTTCTAGTGTCAATCAATACAAAAGCCTGTGTTTCTCTGCTTGATAGTCACGATACAATTATTCTCAAGAATAAACATTAACCAGAGGTTATCTCCAGGAATGAAACATGCATGCACCGATTTCAAGATTGCTCTAATTCAATATTAGGCCCACAAGCCTTCTGTTCTCCCAGGCTCTATGCAGACAGTCCCATTTCCAAACGAGACTGATTATGACCTTTGAAACCTTGATGGAACCTGTCTGGCAGGGTCAGGGAGCTCGGAGCCCGAAGTTGATGGGAAAGGAGACCCTCCCACTGGATGTCTACTTTGGGACCCAAGCTTGGGGACACAGAGAATACGGGAAACAAAGTGTTTGAACTGAGGTGGGAATATGGGGGCTGGGGAGGGTCATGTAGATCAACCAGACCACCTTCATTCTACAGAGGAGAGAACTGAGGCCACTAAAGAGAACTAAAACTCCACCTCAAACCTCTAAACTTGCAGGCCTGTGCACACCTCTCTGCTTAAGGACCCAGGACTGATGTTCCCAGAACTCTAAAGTCACAGGCAATTCCAGGGGCCTTCTGGGAATCTAACAGGTAAGATGTGACAACCCCCGAAGAGCAATGACTTTTTCACTCTCTCCTCGCGTGAGTGCCCGTGTTCCAGGAGCCACAGCCCTGGTCAGCCAGGACAGAGGCAGAGACATTCCTTCATGGGACCTCAGCCAGGAGGCAGTGAGCTCCACAATGAGAGGCCTCCATGGAGGCCTAGGCTGGAGGGAGAGATTTCTGGACCTCTCCCCTCACAGGTCTCTCTCATCATTTTCCTGGAATGTCAGGGAGCTGATGGCTCAGCCAGGCAAGCAGCTGGATGAGGCCAGCAATACCTGGGCCAGTCAGAAACCTCAGCCCACCCTTCCTCAGCCCCACACTCACCCACACCTCAGCACCTTCATTCTCCTCCATCCCTCAATACTTCTTCCTCGACCCTGCTCCCTCCCCTCAACCATCAAAGTCTTGCTCCCTCCACTTCATAGGCCCAGCTTCCCTCTTCTTCCCCCTTCCTCCCTCTCAGTGCTCCCTGCCTCCTGGGCACCAGGAGGAGGGAAGCAGGTGAGAGAGGAATGCCGGCCCCACCTGCTTCTTCCACACAAGGAGCACCTTAGAACAGTGGTTCTCAAAGCGTGGTACCCCACCAGCAGCTGTGACATCACCTGAGCTCTTGTTAGAGTACAGATTCCTTCTCCCACCGCAAACCGACCAAATCAGAAATTCTGGGGATGGGCCCGGCATTGAGCTTCAACAAGCTCTGCAGGTTAGTCTGAAACTAGCTGAAGCGTGAGACCCACCCCCCCAACCCCCCCCCCCCCCCCCCCGCCAGGTCCCCCATCCCCCTAAACGGAGCCCCCTCTCCCCACCCCCCCGCCCCCCCGCCCCGGGCTCGGCCGCCCAGGGCTGACGCAGTGTTGACTCACGCCGGTCAAGGCCGGCGGCCCGGGCCAGCCGAGGTGGATCGATGGCGCTCGGGCGGCCGCGCGCTCCACGGTGCTCTTCCCGCCGCCCGGCGCGCCCGGGGCTGGAACCTACCGGGCGCGGGGTCCGCGGGCGGGAGCCATCCCCGCCGCCCCGACGCGCACACGCCCGGCCCGCGGCAAACGCCCGGAAAGGCCCGAATCCCCCAGCCACGTGCGAGCCCGCCGGCAGCCGCTCGGAACCGCGCTCCCGGGGCCTCCGCTGCAGGAGCCCCAGCGAGACACCCCGCCAGGCGCCCCGAGGCGCTGGAAGCAAAGCTGTGGGTTTGTTTTAATCAAAGAATGAGAGTTCCGACGAGGTCGTTCGTCCCACCGACGGATTTATTTTATAGACAAGTTACTCATTCAAAAAAAAAAAAACATTTTGGCCATGTTTTTTACAGTGAACAATTATATATATATACACATTATAAACACTGTTTGATAAACACAATATCTACAATCTACTTACATTTAATTAACCCGCTACTTCTAGTTCATCTGTGCTTAATTTTAGTCACCGATGAGTCAGTTTCCCTGCTTGAATTGGACTGTACTTAACACCTTGGTCAAATAGGTACTAAGTGACAGTGCACAACAAGCATGTAAGATTATCAACTTGATCTCCAGGACAAAAAGAACCCGCACATCCCAAGACAAGAGCTCCGAGAAGGGTTTGGATTTAAGGCAGCAGTATAAGAATGTAATATAAAAGAATGTTGCCTTTTAAAATTTTCCAAGGCTGCATGAAATGTGGGTCCCCGTTCCAAGGCATAGCTCTGGATTTGGGGTGCCCCTTTGCTTTTCCCCTAAGTGGGATGTAGATACAGATTATAGAAAAGTCATTCAAAAAGATTCTATTAAAATCTTTAAAGTTATAACTTAAAATTTTAACAAGAAAGTTCACAATTACTTTTTATAAATAGAAAAACAATTTGCTTTTTTAAAAAGGGGGGTGAATTTAATCAGTGGCGTCCCTTTATCATACAACCTAAAATCAGTACATAAACTATTTTTTAAGTCAAAATTCAGCTTTCAATGTGAGTTTGTTATTTAGCCAGTGCACCAAATATTTTCGGTTTCCAGAATAGCAGAAAATTGATTCCCTTTCTCATATGGTTTTCCAGTTCATCTATGGAGATTTTCTGTAGCAAATGTTATTCCCAAGTCCAGTTTTCTGAACGTGCCAACGTTGGCGGTCATCATCCAGCATTAAAATAGCCTTTATCACCCTCGATGTCCACTTCCTGATCGGAATCCTCTGAAATCTCTGATTCAAGGTCTTCCTGGGAGCGAGGGGAGGGCGGGCATTGAGAGCTATCCAAAGCACCTTCATTCTGTTCACTGGGCAAGTCTTGCCTCTGGTCGCAGGCATTGTCCAAACTTTCCAGTTCTTCTTTTTTATTGCTTTGAGGGTTCTCCTGGATGAAGAGGATGAAAATGGAGATTGGCAGGATCAGGAAATATGGAGAGGGGAGAGACAAATTAAAACGTCTTTGCATCCTCTACTATCTTTGTAACTTTTTGTTTATTAGTTGCTTTCAACCATCATGTTTTTATTCAGAAAATATACACTTGTGCTTCTTTCTCACTCTGGCAGAAGTAAAGTTCCTGTCTTATCAGAGAAAAATTATACTCTTGCCAGATAAGAAAAACTAATCACAAATATAACTGTAAATGTATTATGTCAAATGGACACTTAGCTCCAGCCCAGACCCATGGTCTCCAGAGTCTTAAAAGTTTAGGGGGAAAAAGAAAGCAGATCACTACAGATATAGTCTTCATTCTTCAGTATTTAAACCTTGCCAATTAACAGGGTCTTCTAGACACTTAAAAAATATTAATGCTAAATAGTGAATTAAGGATAAAGTTTCAAAATGATTAGATCGAATGCTTTTTCATTGATTTTCTGGAGTAAGTTTATAAACATATACACATAAATATGAGTACCAAGTTACAAAATCACGGCAAAAGAAAAAAAATGCAGAACTGGAAGAATGTTGCCAACTGAAAAGGGAGAAAATTACCAACAATTTACTTAAAATCTGGGGGAAATCTCTAGAAAATATTCCCATCTTACATAGGAACCACTATTTTAAAAGTCCTTTGAAAACTGCAGTCAAGCCTTTGCCCGAGAATGAAGTACATTAGTGAACTTTTAATCCTATGTCTGACTAAAATGGACATAAACACTATATAGAAATATTATGGTATACTGCTAAAGTTTTTTTTTTAAGTAAGAGTAGAGTAATAAATTCACCAGGCTTGCAAGTATTTAGCAAATAGATGTGCAAGATCACAGACTGAAAGGGAATCTGAAAATTTTTAAATTATATTAGAATAATGAAATTATGGGAATTTTATTTTCTGTTTCAAAAGGTTCTCTGTGACACCATCTTGTTTTTAATGAAAAAGTTATGATCACTAAATTTGAAACGCACACTGCTTCCAATTTCCCTACTCGTATTATTATTTCAAAAATATTTTATTTATTATAAACTGTATATACAATGGCAAATGAACAATTCAGCAATTGTCAGATAACTCTGGAGAAGATATCCAGACTAGGACATCAAAAACAAATCTTTAGCTTTAAGTCAATACAGCTTCTTTAAAAACTGAATTACCCTTTACTTTTTATCGCTTATTGCGTAACAAGGTCATTGGAAGAAAGACTGTTAGAAAATTGAAGCTACTTTCCAAACAGGCTTGGATATTCTCTTACATGTTTTTATATTCATTTTATGAGCTGGCATTAGAGGAAAAATAATTTTTAAACTCTTTGATATTTAATTCTTCTTTAAAAACAGTGCAAACAAGACCTAAAGGTGTTTATTTCCTTATATTTACCCTTGAGCTCTGCCTGGTTTTATTATGGCTGTGTAAATAAAAGAAACAATTTTCTCCCAAAGATAACTGCTTAAGTCATTTACTGTCAATTACTTTATCTTTCCTGCGTTAATTAGATAAACAACATATGGGGTTTATAAAACAATTAGCCGGGAGTTTTACTAGCCAGTGTGTGAAAACCCAAGCATAATTGATATAGGAACTGCATTAGGTGCTTTTAGCATTACTGCCGCCTGAGCAACTCATCCTGAATTTCAGCAGGACTATTTGCCTTTTTAATCAAGGTGAAGAGGTTAAATAGACTCTCAAATGACTTTTGCATACAACCTATAACAGGCCTCGCATTGAGATAACATGATAAAAATATTTATTTCCATAGAAACAAAACCATGTCCATACCTGTTTTAGTCTTCTCCACTTAGCGCGTCGATTCTGGAACCAGGTTTTGACCTACAGGAAAGAGAGAAAGAAAACTTGCCACAAGCCCAGAATCCCAGGGACCTGGGGAGGAGGGGGGAAGCGGATCCCGGGCTGCCACACAGCCCAGCACTCCAGGTGTTGGACAGCGCGGCGCGACGCGCCCAAGGCGCACTGTGGCTCCACGACTTTCTTCCGCCCCGCGACCCCCTCCCCAGGAGCCTGTTCCGGGCCCGCGGGTGCGCTTACCTGTCTCTCGCTAAGCTGCAGCATCTTGGCCAGACGCTTCCTCTCGGGTGGGGAGAGGTATTTCTGGGTCTCGAACTTCTTCTCCAGCTCGATGGTCTGGTCGTTGGAGAACCTCACCTGGCCGCCTTTCCTTTTATGCAGAGGCCTCTGCAAGAAGGGGCTCCAGAGCAGGGGTTTGCCTGCGGGCAGCAAGAGCAGGGATTAGTGAAGGTCCTGGAGCGCCCTGGCCCAGGGGGTGAACAAAGAGGGGGAGAGGACGCAGGAGGACATCCAACCAGACATGTTCACATACACCCACCGACACATGACCCCAACACGCTCCCACCAATACACACACAGGCCCAGAGACACAGAAATACCCGACGTCACACACCTACACTGCATACGCATAGACTACCCTTGTACACTCGCGTACACACACGCACACCCCAACCATCATATCCATAGCTAGACACAAACATACAAATCTTTTGATCTCCAAAGGAACATCCACTATAGGCTGAGCTTAAAATACCAGGGCCCTCTTTAACCTAAATCGCTCTCGAATTTATACACAACTTTTTCCACCTCTCCCTTGGTGACCCGCACTTTCCGCTATCCAGGCCGGCGGCGGAGCCTGGCTGCGCGCGGAGCCCCGGGGCCCGGGCGCCGGCCTTAGGCGGCGCGGGGAGCTTCCAATCCTGGCTCGAGGGCGCCGCGGCCTCCTCTGATTTCACACCCGGCCCGCGAGGGCCGCCAGTTAAAGCCACTCCGTGGGCTATGGCAACATTTCCGTCAATGTGTTTCCTGTTGGTCTATCTCGAAAAACCCTTTGCTTCCTCCTGCGCAGTCCCAGCAGTAACCCAAGGAAACCCAGGGCGCGCTCTGTGAAAACGCTCACCCCGCGCCCGGCCCGGCGGAGGGTCCCGCGCCGGCCGCAGCGGGAGGACAGTGCCACGCCGGGCCGCCCACCAAACCCTGAAGGCTGGAAGCAAAACTACAATCCAACAACTGTTTTAAAAAGAACAAAAATATAATCCGCTCCAAGTCTCTCTAACGATGAGAAAGAGGGCGGAGGACTGACCTAGAGGCCGCACCATAATAATGATGGCATTAAAATGTTAATTAAAATGTTACTTGTCTCCAGAGTCCCTACAGAAGAGACAAATAACGGAGTCGATTTAAAACCCTGGTCGTCCAAGGCCAGGAGCCCCATTTCCTTATTTACCCGGGGGCTTCAGATGCGGGGGGGCGCCAAGGGTCACCCCGAGCGCCAATCATGGGTGGCTTATTTCTTAGGCCAAGCACTGAGTGGGACAACACTGAGGGGGACAAGTCCTGCAAATTCTATATGCCCAACGAGTCCGCGCTGCGCTTCCTACTCCAAAGACTCGTCGGTCCGTCTGTCCTTCAGTGGGTCTGCAGGCCTGCCCCTAAACGCTTTGAAAGCTGGCATTGTTTTTTTTTTTTCGAGATTTTGCTTACGTCAGGCTTCAGACTGGTGCAAAACAGCCTCAAAAAAAAAAAAAAAAAAAAAAAAGGAAGCAACCGGTTATTTTAGCTGCCATAAAGTCACATCCCACACAGAGGAAATGAACAATATCAGAAAAACGGATCCCGGCTATCAGAAGTCGAGTGTTTCCTGAATTTGTCTGTATTGAGGATGTCGATAAAATAATCAGCAGCGTGCACTACTCCGGGGGAAGGGTCTGCTTCATGCAGCCAGGAAAACACTTAACAGCTTCTGAAACCAGATTTACTCCTATCGAGAACTCAAGATTTCCTGTATGAACGGAAAGGGTCAGGCTCTTTCACTGCACAAGCTTGTTGAACCAGGTCCAGCCCCTTAACCCGCCGGGCCGGCAGCTCTCCCTGCCCCGCAGGGCCCGGCCCGGGCGCCTTGGCACTCCCTTCCCCGTCCCTCCAGCGAAGGAGGCCCCACCCTGGGCGACACGCGCGCCCCAGGACCGCCTTCGGCCGCCAGCCCCGAGGTCTCGCCCGGGCCCGCGCGCCCCGACGCCTGCAAGGTGTAGGGAAACCAATCTGAGTCACCGTGCGGTCAGCGCCGGCCGCGCGCCGCCGGGGCCCGCGCCTCCTGGCCCCGCGCGCGCCCGAGAGCCGCTTTTCAAGCGCTTTTGCCGCAACTTTCTATTGCCTCCCCTCCGCCCCCGCCGCCGCCTGGGCGCTGCCACCTGCCGGGTGGCGCCTTCCTCGCCGCCGCCCCGGCTCGGCCCCGCCATGACCCCGGCCGCCTTACCCAGGGGGTCGTGGCGGAGCAGGGCGTGCGTGTAGTCGTTCACCGTCCGCGGGAAGGGGTAGAGAGGGCCCCCGAAGCCGCCGGGTCCGTAGGCGGCGGCCAGCGCGGCGGCCGAGTGGTGCGAGAAGGCTGGGTGGATCGGCGTGGGCTCGTACACCGGGGTCCGGTAGGAGGACACGAGGCTGGTGAAGGAGGAGTTGGGGGACGGCAGCGTGGGCGCGGGGCTGGGGGCGGCGGGCCCGCGGCCCAGGATGTCCTCGATGTAGAAGGGCGTCGGGTGCGCGGGCTGCAGCAGCGGCGTGGGCGCGTACAGCGGCACCCCCACGGCGCCCGCCGGCCCGGGGTGCGGGTACTGCATGGCTCCGCGCGCTCCGGCCCTCGGAGAGCTGCCGGCCGCGCCGCGGCGCTACATTTATCCGCGCTCCGCGCTCCCGGCGATAGGCTCTGCCGGCCGCGGGGTGGGGCCGCGCTCGCTGGCCCCTTCCTGCCGCCGGGCCCTGCGGCCAATGGCGCGGAGCCCCGGGAGCCGCCTCCGCCCCCACCCTTGGCCCGCCCCCGCCGGCCGAGCTCCCCGCCCCTGGGACGCGTTCTCTCCAGGCCTCGGAGGACCCCGCGCCCCGGGGCCGGGCCGCCGCCGTCGCGCGGGGCTCCAGGCACCCTGGCTCGGGACGCCCTCGAAGGAAGCCCAGGGCCGCGTCCGTCGGAAGAGGCGCGAGGAAAGCAGCGGCCAGGGAGGCGGACTCCAGCGGCCCTCGCCCCAGCGGGGAGGCGTCTCTGCCGACACTCGGGGCGCTGGTCCAAGGCCCGGGCCCGGGGGCGGCGGCCGGCCCCAGGCAAGGGGCAGCTGGATCGGACCTGGCAGGCGTGGAGGCCACTTGCAGGGCCGCGCCTTCGCAGGCCTGAGAGTACCCTCCGTGGCCGGCGAGCTCCCTGGAGTAACGGTGGCACTGGCTGTTGCCCGGGTCGTCCCCGAGCTCCTAGCGAGAGAGGGTGCCCTGGGTTCCCGGGGCAGCTCCAAGGGGAGAGATCCACGGCTCTGGGCTGCGTCCCAGTGGGGTAAGGACGACTAGACTTCAGGTGCTCCAGACTCCCGGCCGCTCCAGCCCATTTCATTTGTGGGCCCCCAGACTCGGCCACTTCCCTGGGGACGCTGGCAGAAGCCGCTTCGGGCAAGAATCAAGGGAAGACCTGGATCC
This sequence comes from Equus caballus, assembly GCF_041296265.1. Taxonomy (NCBI): domain Eukaryota; kingdom Metazoa; phylum Chordata; class Mammalia; order Perissodactyla; family Equidae; genus Equus; species Equus caballus. Next base: position 37,074,158 of record NC_091684.1, read on the forward strand.
TACGGCGCTAGGCAGAAGCCATGTAATCTCAGACCCGATGGGGACTCCTCCAGGTCCCCTGTCCCGGGTCCTGGGAGTTGCAGCTGCGCGCAGCCCCGCTTTCCCGTTTTGCACGTGTTTTCTATTGAAGCCCTGACGCTACCCAGTGTGGCCTCGGTTCTGTGCAGCTCCACTCGCCTGCGGGGCAAGGGGGCACTTTCTTGATTGACGCCCTCCTGCGGTTGTCACACCTCGCGGTGAGCGGTTTCTGCTAAGGTCCTCCATTAATCGTGGAAATGAAAAGACTTCCCGGCTTTTTCTACAGAGGAGATTTTTTTATTTACGTCTTGGAACTATTTCTCCGACCGCGGTGAGATCGTAGTAGGAAGAAGAGTGGACTGGAAGCCAGACGGCCTGAGTTCGAGTTTCACTCCGCACATTTTTGTTGAGCAACTACTGTGTACCAGCAGTGAACGAGACAGATGTAGTTCCTGTCCTCACGGAGACAGGAAACAAATTTTAATACAGTGACTTATGTATGTGCTAGGAAGGAGAAGTGCATCATGATCTGAAACCTTATAACGAGGGGACAACACCTACTTGGGGGAGGGGAGGTTTTCAGGAAGGGAAAGGACTCCACACAGAAGCGATGTTTGAAAAATGAGTAGTTGTCGAAAAGCCTAGAGAGGGGCAAATAGCCAAGTCCAGCGAATGGCATGTGAGTTTTGTCAGTGCAGCTTTGGTCAGATCACCTTCCTTGAGCTTTTCTCATCTGAAACATTTGGAACTTAACCTAAAGGTTCCTAATCTTTTTGGGCTGGAGTCATAGGCATCTTTCAGAATCTGCTGACAGACAGCAGCTACAAGCACAGACAAACAGCGAGTGTAATATGCTATCCTTTGACTTAAAATATTGGGAGAGGGTAGGAATATTTAGCTGTGCCTTTCTCTGTTATATAAGCTATCTCTGGAAGGATCCATGAAAAAATTAATAGCATTGGCCGTCTGTGAAGAGAGAGGTGGAGCTGGAGGGAGAATGTGCCGTATACTTTGTGAGTATTTGGAGAACTGGACCTTCTGGATGCGTGACCTATTCATAGTATAAGTAGATCCTTCAAGAAGTGGCTGATTCTAGGTCTGGGGTGGGAAAAGTACAAAGTAGCTGGAGGCATCTTGTGCCAGAAAGCACAGAAAGAAAACAGGAACTGCCTTGGAGGGTCTTCCCCTAGCCAAATTTGGGGTGATTTAAGCGTCAAAAACACATTATGCATTATAACAGTGCGTAGTATTACTGTCCATAGTGGTACTTAGAGAGAGAAAGGGATGGTGGGTGGTACAGCTGGAAGAATGCCAGCTAACAAATGTAGAAAGATTGATAGAATCAGAAAATGTACTAATTCATTCAAGAAAAAACCATCAGTGGACACCAAAACTGTTGAGTTTGGTTGGGGATGTGGATTTTCGCAGGTTCCATTGTATCACCCCAATTGATTGGATTCTGGATTTTTAAAAAAAAAAACAAACTATAAAAGACATTTTATGAGAGAATAGGGCAAAAACTGAATATGAATTGTATGTTAGATGGCATTATTAAATTAATGTTCATTGTGTTAGGTGTGATATTGATATTGTGGGTAAAACATCCTTATTCTTGGGAGGTGCAAGCTAAAGTATTTAAGGGTGAAGGGTCATGATATCTGCAACTTACTTTTAAATAGTTCAGTACACACACATACATACATATATATACATGGGCACACACGCATGTTTGTATAAAGAGGGAGATGAACCAAATTAGAATTTTATTCATTGGTGAATTTAAGGGAAGAGTATACAGATATTCATCATACTACTTTCACCTTCTCTACAGGTTTGAAGTTTTTCAATGTAAAAACTTAAAAAAATAAGTGTGATTTTATATGTTAGAAAATAAAAGCTCCGTCTCATTTTTTTAAGGTAAAAATTATTTTAATTATTAAGTCTGCATACGAGTTCAGGTAGTGCCTTGCCCCTGGACACCATCCGTGCAGGGCTGTTGCAAATTGATGGTCCCTCTGTGGTCTGGTCCGATGTTGTGCCCTCTGCACTGATCATAATCCTCATCACGTGGCCTGACGGAGAATTCAGGCAGGGGCCGGGAGACTATGAAAGTAAAGTGTGCTCTTCTGTATACCAAGGACAGGGGCAGGATTTGGGGACAAAGAAAGAGTTATTATCTGAAGCTCAAAGGTGCCTTCAAAAGTTATGTTTGGGTCTTCAAAGATTGGGACCTCAGGGAACTAAGCAGATAACTGTGATGATTATTTTTGCACAAAATGTTTCTTCTCATCTGTGTTTTTCTACTTTTTACGACCCCTTCCACCTAATGAGAAATTGAGATGCTTACTCCAATTCATTTAGTGCCTTTACAGTAAATCACTAGCCAGCCTTCATTCTCCATCTTCAAAAAGAGTAGGTTTATAGTTTATGCTGTGCAGGGCTCAGCCACCAGCCAAAAAGATCTAAATGTACAACTTTCCAAAAGTAGATATTAGAATGCTAGAGAAAAAATCATTACTACAGGAAAAAGAAGCATCATCCTTCTCTTTGATTCAGCCACAGACCCTGTGAGGTGGATGGAGATCTTAAAAGCATTGCAATGTGTAACATTTCAACTCAGCTACATAATCCTCCCCAGCAAACTGAAGCACTTAATTCTGTTAAGCTGTGTAACACTTACCTCTTCTAAATCCAAACGTCAGATCCGTGTTCATTTTGCTATAGTTAAAAAAAAAATTACAACCACATTTGTGAATGTCACATTTATTGAACTACATAATTTTTAATATCACTTGTGTAGGTTTTATAGTTTGTTTTATTGTTTTAAAAGTCATTTGGGGCTCTAAAAGAACTAGATTTTTCCAAAGTTGTCCTTATAATTTTTTTTCACACAGTCAGAGCTAATAAAACAAAACTGTTGTAGCTATTTAATTCAAAATCTCTTGGAGTTTCAATATTTTTTCTCTGCTGGATACTAAAACCAATAAAGCTACATGAGATTTTAATTATATTCTGAATTAAACAAGACTGTCTGCAAAAATTTGGCACCATTTATTTTAGTCACTGCTATTGTGCGTGAGACCAAACTTTGTAAGAAGAGAAGGTGGTTCTCACCTCTAATTTATCTAGTAGGAACTTAGGTAAAATTTTTGCAACTTGTTTTCAATAACTAAATATACATAGAGGTAAAACTTCAAGTTAGCTATAGCTTGAAAGCATCAATGGATTTTATTATAACGATTTGGTTCTGTTTTTACTTACACTAAAAGTTTTATTCTCTTCAACTGCTGGAATGACTATATCAGTTATTAAATCACATATCAAATAAAATTTTCTTTAAAATTTGACAAAATCTAATTAATTAGTGTTTTAGGGCTTTACTAACTTGGAAAATGCTGATACAATCAAATAGAATTGTCTCGTCCGTGTCATGAATGGGATCAGAGCTCTGGAACACAGGGGCAGTCATCACCGTGACGTCGCTGCAGCGATGTCCACGTTTTGCGTGCTACCGTGTACTTTACATAGCGCCGTAATGTGGGTGACTTTTACTGACCGTGCAGCTTTAGGTTTCACTTATGATATCTATTTTCTCAATTAAAAAAGTCACGAGAACTCAATAATAGTAACACAAGAGAACCCAATTTTTTAAATGGACAAAAGCTCTGAATAGACATTTCTCCAAAGAAGATGTACAAATGACCAATAAGTACATGAAGAGATGTTCAACATCATTAGTCATCAGGGAAATGCAAATCAAAACCACAATAAGATACCACATCACACCCACTAAGATAGCTATAATAATTTAAAAAAAAAAAAAAGCAAAACAGAAGAAGACAAATGTTGGTAAGGATATGGAAATTTAGAACCCTCATACATTGCTGGTGGCAGTGAAAAATGAAGCAGCTGCTTTGGAAAACCTGGCAGTTCCTGAAAAGGTTAAACATAAAGTTACCATATGAGCCAGTAATTCCACTCGTGGGTATATACCCAAGAAATGAAAACATTGTCCACACAAAAACTTGTACACAAGTGTCCTTAGCAGAATTATTCGTAACAACCAAAAAGTGGAAACAACCCAAATGTCCGTCAACTGATAAATGGATAAATCAAATGTGGCACATCCAAGCAATGGAACATTATTTGGTAATAAAAAGGAATTTAAAGGAATAAAAGGGAAAGTACTGACACATGCTAGAAGATGGATGAACTTTGAAAAAATTTTGCTAAGTGAAAGAAGCCAGACACAAAAGACCGCCTATTAAACGATGCTGTTTATATAAAATGTCCAGAATAGGCAAATCTGTAGAGACGGAAGGTAGATTAGTGGTTGCCTAGGGCTAAGGAAGTTGGGGGTAAATGGAGGGTGACACTGATGGGTACAGAGTCTCTTTTTGAGGTAATGAAAATGTTCTAAAAGTTATTGTGGTGATGGTTACCCAACTTTATGAATATGCTAAAAAAAAAACTCAGAACTTTAAATGGGTGAATTACGTGGTGTGAATTATATCTCAATAAAGCTGTTATGTAAATTTCTTTAATGACGAAAGGATGAAAGCCAGTAATGTACCCTATAATAATTTTAACAGGGGTTATAATATCAGAAGTGATATTTTGACATATAATCCAAATTTGTGGATTTGCAGCCAAACTCTTAGGCAGCAACCTAGGAAGAACTCACTCTCCTGCTTGGCAATGACCTCATCTCGGATAAACATAATCCGGCTTCCCAGGGGCACTTTTTTTCCCGAGCTGTGAAATGGGTCTGAAATACTGAATTATTTAAAATCAGCTCATCAAAGAAGCCTGGGATAATTGGAGGCGTGGGAAAAATTGATCATGCCAAGGTTTGACCTAAAAGGGAAATTCCCACCTGAAGTTATGGGTCCCAAGAAACTGGTAACATTGATTGCTTAGAGGAGAAATGGATGGTGGTACAATCGTGGGCTGGGGGAAGAATGAGATGAGAAGTGGCTTTATGCTGCATACCCTTTCATACTTTTTGAATTTTGAACCCAGTTCCTGAAACAGTGTCTGGAATGTATAGGTGCTCAATAGATACTTTTGAAAGGGTGAATGAATGGAGTCAAATGTGATTTTGAATTCCAGCTCCACCATTTTTATTGCGAGCTTTGATAAGTTTCTTAACCATTTTGAGCTCCAGTTTCCTCAAAAGTAGCGTAGGGATTGTAATAATGTCTTTTTTCTTTTACTTTTTTTTCTGGCGAGGAAGATTGGCCCTCAGCTAACATCTATTGCCTATCTTCCTCTATTTTGTATGTGGGATGCACCACAGCATGGCTTGATGAGCGGTGTGTAGGTCTATGCCTGGGATCCAAACCAGCAAACCCCTGGCTGCCAAAGAGGAGCATACAAATTTAACCACTACGCCACCAGGCCAACCTCTCTCATTGTATTGCTGTGAAGATTAAATGAGTTGTTGCATGTAAATCACTGGCATACAGTAAGCACTTGATAAATGGTAGTTGCTGTGATGATGATGATGATGGTAATATGACGATGATGATGATACAACTGCAACAATAGTGGTGGAAGAGAATTAGACCAAGGTGCTCTCCTAATTTTTTTACGATAATGGAGCATTGCTCTAGTAAATATTGCTTGAAGTAAATGCGCGTCATCTGGATTTGGGGAATCTTTCATTACAGGGAGGTTTTTCAATTAGAAGCTTACCTGAAGTCTGTTGTACTGTAGGGAATATAAAGATGAAGAGGGCAAGGTCCCTGGCCTCAAGGAGCTTTGTTGTAATCGTACTGGTGAATGAATGAACTCTAGACTGTCTGATTTCTGCTGTTGTTATTGTAGGGAATTTAGTTAAGATGCACATAGAGCATGAAGATTCAAGAGCTGGAAAATTCAATGAAGCTAATACTCAAGATTCTGCACTTATGACAGTTATTGGTGTAGTGACGAGCCAGCTATCACATGGACATCACTCAAATCTTGCCTTTTCTGTGCTTAGCGTCTGGGCTTTTTGTACGCTGTTTGCATACATTCATGAATATGTGCAGCATGTTAACCACTGGTTAAAAGCATGGAACTTTCTCTGACGCTTCCTAACCCTAGGACCTTGGCAAAGCATTTACTCTTTCTCAGCCTGTGTTTTTCACTTTAGCCTAAAAAAAACAGGTTAATAATCATGCCTGTATCATACAGCTGTGAGGATTAAATGTGCCACTGCCTTCAAAATTTTTAGGAGCATGCCTGACCCAACAGGTTCTCAACTTCCTTCTAACTGAGAGGAGAATAAATTTTGCCCAGCGGCAAACAATGAGCTATGAAGAACTTAGTTTAGCCCATCTTTCCGGCTCCCAAGTTGAAGGGCAAACAATCTTGATTGACTGATTTTTTTTAACTTCATAAATTATATAAAATACTGTTGCAAGTGGCTTATGTTGAAGGAAAACAAAAAATGGATAACAGGAGCAGGGCTGGACATTTCCTAAATCTCTGCTGGTTTAGGAAGGATGGTTCTGATTTGTTCCTCTTTCTGGGTTCCCCATCTTGATTATTGGTACCTCCAGCCACTCCGTCGCTAAAAAGAGAAAAGCCATGTTTGAGATGGGGAAGGGAGAAGCAGAGGGAAAAGGGATTGAAGGGTTGAAGTGGGAGTAGCATAAAAGAGGAAAAGAGAAGAAGATGAGTGCCCAGGTTGATTTGGGGGAATGAACTTAATGAAATAGGGTATGGTCCGCAAGACTGGAGGGGACACCACTGGGCTAGTGGTTTCTGAAGAGCAGGAGCTGTCTCTTAGTCGTCCCTGTTCCCCACTAGTACCCAGCACTATACATGGCAGCAAGTGAGCATCATCAAATATGGGTCACGGAGTATCACCCCAGCACCGCCTGGAGAAAGAGCAGGATTATATAGGCTAAAAAGCAAAACCCTGAGTACAAGGGGCTTTCTGGGTTTCTAGGGAGAAAGAGCCCATTCTGTTCTTCTGAGTCATAAGGTGAACATCTGTGTGGATCAGAATATTTAAGAGTTCTCAGAGGAAACAAGGACAAGGAATATAGACAAGAGCAACAATCATAGTGGCGATTGCTGTGGCGTTGCTGTGGCGGCAGCAGCTGTGAAAATGACACGGGTCAGGATGAAAAGCAGCATCTCCTAAACCTGGTGGCTCATGGCTCTGAGCTAGAGTTTATGAGACCCTTCTCTCTCGTGGTCTTGAGGAGCACTGACTGTGGGTGTAGAGCCGAAGGATGTCACACATGGGTTCCAACCTTAGAGTTGATGCAAGACCAGCCACAAAATGACTATAGGCTCATTATTTTCCACCTTATTATGCCTCCAAGGGTGGAAGCCTAAGAAATTTTTGCTATATTTTGATAGTCCAGCAGATAGATAATAATTCATTTTATAGATAAAGCAATAGACCCAGAGAATTTAAACAACTTGTCCAAAGGCACAGAGCTAATAAATAGCAAAGCGAGGATTTAATCTTAGATATGATTCTTAAGCAAGAACTTTCTGTGGTTCCATAAAGCCTTGCTATTGGCTAAGCAATGGTAACGTGTGCAAGTACTATTTTTAATCAAGAAGCCCAAACCTATTGCTTTATCCCTGGGAATGCACCCATTCCTGGGTGATCTGGGGTATTACAGTGAAAAACAGGAAGTCTCCACAGAAGAAAAAAAAATAAGAGAGCAAAGTTATTTTATTAAATCCAATGTATACGCAAGTATATATTGTCTATTATGATCAGGCAATTAAGTGCATACAGAAGTAGATACAGTGTATGCAAAATTACTAACCAGTTAGCACCATGTTTAAAATAAATTTGATTTCTACCACCTTTTACTTGAAAAATTCTTATAATTGCCTTGTTATTTCAAACTCCATATATTAAAAATATTTCAATTGTATTTTAATTATCCAATATTTTATTTTAAATGTCATAGATACCTTTTCATACAAAAGTATAAGAAACAGGCCCATTATTTGCCTTTATAAAACATTCAAGAAAAGCTTGTTAAGTTTAGCAGTTCACGGTCTATTCTCATCGATAAAAAGAAAAAATCAGAGTGATTCTAAGAGGGTAGCTTGATTTTGTTTTTACTATCCTAATTTTGAATTATCCAACCAACAAAGTGTTCTGTAATTCAGTGAGAAAGTAACAACAGCCATTTAAAATAATATTTTTAATCGGATATCTATGAAATGATTTTACCAGTTTCTCTTCTTTCTCTTCTTCTTTGGGGGAAAATGTCCCCAGTGAGATCTGCTACTGATGCTCCTGCTGAACGAAAGCCACCCCCTTTGTCAGAGCGTTCGCCAAGCCAAGGCAGAGCAGCCAGGTTTGAAGCGTCCTTCAAGATGAAAGCTCTTGAATAAAGATGCTGAGTTAAACGCAACAAGATGTCAGATCGAATTCTTATTTTCTTGGTCTTTTGAGATACACATTGGGGAAGTGTCTTTGAAGGCATGGAAGGTGACCATAAAGACTGGGAAAGACTTTTGACTGGCAAGGGGCTAGAAGAAATGGTAAGTAAACATATTAACAATTCTGTTGAAGAAGAGTAAAATAGGAACAAAATAGGCACACAGTTGAAAAGAAAATCTCTCTTGAAATCATTCCCACTGTTTTTCTAACAAGTTAGAAAATGTTAATGGGAGGCTATACTGATTCCATGTCCGCCTAGGACATAAACAAATTGCAAAGAACATTGTTTCCACTCTAACAAGAAAAAACTGGATAAACTACACAATCCTAACTTTCCTTGAACCTCTCAGAGAGCCAAGGTCTCAGGGCAGCCAAGCCCTCGGAAGAAAGACAGGCCTTCCTTCCCAAACAGAGACAGGGATGAGCAGTAGCTGACCTGTGGCAGAGCTGGAAGGGGAGACATCAGATGCCATGCAAGGGGGTGCGATGAATTCAGCTAAAATTCTTAACAAGTTGTCAAAGGCTTCACATGAGCTAGCATAAAGTACAGGATCCCTAGGAGCTGCAGGCTCAATGGGAATTTGCACCCACTAGCAGGGTCTTCTCCACAGACTTTCCCAGGTGCTGGAGAAAGGCAGGAGGCCAGGCAGGAAACCAAAACCTCTATCCATGAGGCAGGCCTGGAAAAGGGAGTGGCCACCACTGCCAGAAGGCATGAAGCTCTGCCCACACCTTTCTTCCTTATAGACAAAAGCCGTGCGGAGAAGGGCAGCAAAGCTTGTGGCTCCCAGGGAACAGGTGAAGACCACCGTGACTGAGATAAAGGTAAAAAAGCCAAAGCAAAACTCTCCTCCTAGAGGAGAGGCAGGAAATTCTCTCCTGCAAAGAACCTGCCAGAGATACGGGCAGAGCTTGGCTACTCAGTGAGAGACAGGATCACTGAGAAAGCCCAGCTCCTCCGTGACCCAGGACACAGGGCCTGCTTAGGACAAAGGCTGGACCTAGACAGCAGAAAACCCTCACCAGCCCCCACTCGTAGGCCAGCAAGCCCCAAGAATCCAGGAACAGCAGGTTTCACCTGGCGGAAGGGCAAAACTGTGCTTAGAGACCCTTCCTCGGGCTCAGGCACGCAGGGAAGGCTGCAAGCTGGGAGTGGAGCAGAAACATTAAGAAAAGCCTTCCACCAACCTAGCCTCCACACTAATCCAAGTACTGAAAACCAAAATTACACAGAAAATGTTGAAAGACAGCAAAAGAAAGAAGACATTAAATGCACAGGAACAAAGACAAGAATTACACACCTGGCTTCTTGTTGGAAACTGTGCAAACCAGAAGACAATGGAGTGACACTTTTAAAGTGCTGAAAGAAAACTCTAATCCCAGAACTCTGCACCCAAAGAAATATCCTTCAAAAATGAAGACAAAATAAATAATTTTTTAAAAAACAAAAGCTGACAGAATTCAGTACCAGCAGTCCTGTACTATAAGAAATGTTGAAGTTCTCCAAGCAAGAGGAATATGATATCAGAGAATACAAAATAAATGAAGGGGCCGGCCCGGTGGCACAGTGGTTAAGTTTGCATGTTCCACTTGGGCAGCCCGGGGTTTGCTGGTTTGGATCCTGGGTATGGACGTGGCACCGCTTGGCAAGCCATGCTGTGGCAGACGTCCCACATATAAAGTGGAGGAAGGTGGGCACAGATGTTAGCTCAGGGCCAGTCTTCCTCAGCAAAAACAGGAGGATTGGCAGCAAATGTTAGCTCAGGGCTAATCTTCCTCAAAAAAAAAAAAATAATAATAATAAAATAAAATAAAAAGGAAAAAATAAATTAAATAAATGAAGATCTTGGAAATGGTTAAAATGAAAATAAATAGAATAACATTCTTTCTCTCATTTTTCGCCTCTCTACAGGATAATTGACTTTCAAAAATAAATATAGTAGCGATGAATTATGGTTTTATTTCAAATATAAAAGTAATATGAAAAGAATCACAGAAAAGATGAGAGAGAAGAATTAGAAGGGTGCTGTTGTTAGGTGCTGAAACTGTATGTGAATCTATATAATTTTTTTTATTGAGGTCATAATAGTTTATAACATTGTGAAATTTCAGGTGTACATTATTTTTTGTCAGTCAGCATATAAATGTGCCCCTTCACCTCATTGTGCCCACCCTCCAACCCCTCTCCCCTCTGGTAAAACACTAAACTGTTCTTTTTGTCCGTATGTTAGTTCATCTTCCACATATGAGAGAAATTACACACTGTCTTTCTCTGTCTGGCTTATTTCACTTAACATAATATCTTCAAGGTCCACCCATGTTGTTGCAAATGGGACGACTTTGTCTTTTTTTATAGCTGAGTAGTATTCCATCGTATATATATACACCACATCTGCTTTATCCAATCATCAGTTGATGGACACTTGGGTTGCTTCCACGTCTTGGCTATTGTGAACAATGCTGCAGTGAACCTCTTTGTATTGTTGATTTCAAGTTCTTTGGATAAATTCCCAGTAGTGGGATAGCTGGGTCATATGGTAGTTCTATTTTTAATTTTTTGACAAATCTGCATACTGTTTTCCATAGTGGCTGCACCAGTTTGCATTCCCACCAGAAGTGTATGAGGGTTCCTTTTTCTCTACATCCTCTCCAACATTTGTTATTTTTTGTCTTGGTGATTATAGCCATTCTAACAGGTGTAAGGTGATATCTTAGTGTAGTTTTGATTTGCATTTCCCTGATGATTAGTGATGTTGAACATCTTTTCATATGCCTATTGGCCATCTGTATATCTTCTTTGGAAACATGTCTCTTCATATCCTCTGCCAATTATTTGATTGGGTTGTTTGTTTTTTTGTTGTTGAGTTGTGTGAGTTCTTTATATATTTTGGAGATTAACCCCTTGTTGGATATATGATTTGCAAATATTTTCTCCCAGTTGGTGGATTGTCTTTTCGTTTTATTCCTGGTTTCCTTTGCTTTGCAGAAGCCCTTTGTCTGATGAAGTCCCACTTGTTTATTTTTTCTTTTGTTTCCCTTGTCTGAGTAGACATTGTATTCGAAAAGATCCTTCTAAGACTGATGTCAAGGAGTGTATTGCCTATATTTTCTTTTAGGAGTTTTATAGTATAATTTTTTTTGAAGGTAGATTATGGTTAATTCAAGATGTATATTGTAAGCCTTTGTGCAACAACTAAACAAAATTTTTAATGGAGATAAAATGGATTCATAAAAATATTCAGTTAATTCTAAAGGAGGCAGAAAAAGAGGGGAAAGAACAGAGGGAACAAATAAAAAACAACTAGCAAGATTATATATTTAAGCCCAATATTCACGTTAAATGTAAGTGGTCTAAATAAACTAATTAAAAGACAGATTGTCAGATTGGATAAAAGCAATTATAATCAATCTACAAGAAACTCACTTCAAATAGAAAAAACATAGATAATTAAAAGGAAAAGAACGGAAAAAATACACTGCGCAAACACTGATCAAAAGAAAGCTGAGTATCTACGTTAATATAAAAGTTGTCTTTAGAATAAGGAATATCACCAAGGATAAAGAGGGACATTACATACTGATGAAGGGTTCAATTCACCAAGAAGTGTAATAATTCTAAATATGTATGTACCTTACAACAGAGGTGCTAGAAACTGAAAGGACTGAGAGTGGACATAAACAAATTCACAGTTATAGTTTGAGACTTCAACATTTTAATTAACAACTAGACAGAAAAATCAGTAAAGTTGTAGAAGACCTGACAACCCTATCAACCAGCTCAACCTCACTGACATTTATAGACCAGTCCATCCAATGATAGAATATGTTTTTTTGAATTTAATACTATACTTTACTTATCAAAGTCTAATATTAGAATTTTTGCTACCTCCCAGACAAGCAAAGGATCTTAGAACCCACTAACTACTTTTACCCTTCTTTCATCTGTGCTATATGTGCTATTCTCGAGGATTTTAATTTCATATAAATTTTAGACCCCTACAAAACATTGTTATTGTTTTGTAGTGATTATTTATCTTTTCTGATACGTTTATATTTGCCATTGCTCTTTATTTTATTTTTTTATTTTTTTGAGGAAGATTAGCCCTGAGCTATCATCTGCTGCCAATCCTCCTCCTTTTGCTGAGGAAGACTGGCCCTGAGCTCATATCCGTGCCCATCTTCCTCTACTTTATATGTGGGACGCCTGCCACAGCATGGCTTGCCAAGCGGTGCCATGTTGTACCCAGGACCCGAACCGGCGAACCCCAGGCTGCCGAGAAGTGGAACGTGCACACTTAACCGCTGTGCCACCGGGCAGCCCCTTTTTATTCTTTCCTACATCTCTGAGATGCCATTTGGTCTCATTTTCTTCCTAAAGAACACCCTTTAGTATTTCCTTCAGTACGAGGTTGCTGGTGACAAAATCAATGATCATTTCCAAGACACATAAGATGCCTTTAATGCACTGTCATGCCTGAAAAATATTTTCATTAAGTAAGAGTTCTGTGATGGCAATCAGTTGTTTTCTTTCAGCTGCTAATTTTTTCTATTGTTTTTTAATTCCCTATTTAATTTACCTGCACTCTATTATTTCCTTCCATTTATTTTGAGTTTAGATTTCACTTCTTTTTCAACTTTCTTGAGGTGGAAGATCAGGCTATTAAGATCTTTCTTATTTTTTAATATAGGCAGGTACCACTATACATTTCCTGTAAGCACTACTCAGCTTATCTGCATCCCATATGTCTGGTATGTTATTTGTTTTCGTTCACCCCAAAGTATTTTCTCACTTCCCTTGTGATTTCTTCTTTGATACACTGGTTATTTAGGAGTGTGCTGTCCAATTTCCACATATTTGTGAATGTCTCAAATGTCCTTCTGCTATTGATTTCTAATTTCATTCCATAGTGGTTGCAGAATGTATTTTGTATGACTTCAATCCTTTTAAATTTATTGAGACTTGGGTGTTCTACTGTTGTTGCGTGGAGTGTCTTATAAGTGTCTGTTAGGTCTACTTGGCTTCTGGTGTTATTCAAGCCTTCCATTTCCTGTTGATCTTCTGCTAGTTGTTCTATTATTAAAATGGGGTACTGAAGTCTCCAACTGTTATTAATTGTCTATTTCTCCCTTTAATTCTGTCAGTTTTTGCATCATGTATTTGCGGCTCTGTTGTTAATTGCACATGTTTATAATTATGTCTTGCTGATGGATTTGATACTTTTTCATCTAAAAATGTCCATCTTTATATCTAGTAATAATTTTTGTCTCAAACCTATTTTGTGTGATATCACAATAGCCACTTCAGGTTTCTTTTGGTGACTGTGTGCATGGTGTATCGTTTGCCACCTTTTTACTTTCAACCTATTTGTGTCTTTGAATCTAAAGTGTGTCACTTGTAGACAACATATAGTTGGATCATGTTTTTTTAGTCTATTCTGCTTGTTTACTGGAGTACTTAATCCACTTAATATAATTACTGATAAGGATTTATGTCTGCCATTTTGCATGTTTTCTTATTTTTTTCCCCTCTATTACTCCAGCAATCATACATTTTTTTTGCTGAGGAAGATTCACCTAACATCCATGCCAATCCTCCTCTGTTTTTCAGTATGTGGGACACCAGCACAGCATGGCCACTAACAGAGCAGTGTAGGTCTGCACCCTGGAACCGAACCCAGGCTGCTGAAGCGGAGCGTGCTGAACTCAACCACTAGGCCACTGGGGCTGGCCCCTTGCTCTCTTTTATATTAAATACTTTCTAGTGTACCATTATAGCTCTTTTGTTTCTTCGCATGCTTTTTAGGTGTTTTTGTTGAAAACTGAACATTTTGAATATTATAATGTGGTAATTCTTGAAATCAGATTCTTCATGCCTAAGGATTTGTTTTTGTTGCTTGCTGTGGGCTATAGCAGTTTTTTTTTGTTTGTTTTGGGGGGGAGGGTTTACAGGGAAAGATTCACCCTGAGATAACATCTGTTGCTAACCTTTTTTTTCTCTTCTCCCCAAAGCCCCAGTGCATGGTTGTATATCCTAGTTGTAGGTCCTTCTAGTTTTTCTATGTGAGCCACCACCAAAGCATGGCAACTCACAGACAGATGGTGTGGTTCTGCAACCGGGAAGCAAACCCAGGCCACTGAAGTGGTGAGAGCGCTGAACCTTAACCTCTAGACCATCAGGGCTTTTTAGTGACTTTCTAAACTGTTTTTTTGTAAAGTCTCAATTCTTTGGCTTAACATAGTCTCTTCCTTTTGCTTGTGTTCAGTTAGTGTTGACAGAGATTTCCTTGAATGCCAGTGGCCAAAAAATCAATAAAAGAGAATTAAAATTAAAAAAAGAAAAAGAAGGGGGCTGGCCCCGTGGCTGAGTAGTTAAGTTCGCGCACTCCGCTGCAGGCGGCCCAGTGTTTCATTGATTCGAATCCTGGACGTGGACATGGCACTGCTCATCAAGCCACGCTGAGGCAGCGTCCCACATGCCACAACTAGAAATAGAAGGACCCACAACGAAGAATATACAACTATGTACTGGGGGGGCTTTGGGGAGAAAAAGGAAAAAATAAAAAAAAATCTTAAAAAAAAAAAGAAAAAAGAAAAAGAAAAGAAAAAATCCTCCCAGGATTTGCAGATTGGCCGCGTTGGGAGGGCACTTGCAGTGCTTAGCTAGGCCACTTAAAAGCTGTCTTAGCCTTCACTTCCTGATTGTGCTGAACCTAGAGATCAGCCAGCAGTGCAAGGGCCTTCTCAGGTCTTTTCTAAGCATGCAACTTGGCCTGCACATGGATGGCTTTCTCAATTCCCCAACATACCTTGGTGTTTTTGAATGGCCTAATTTCCCTAAGAAATTCTCTTGTTTTTTCCTCCCGGGCGTTAGGCACTCCTTTATTTAACTCAACTGTTACCTTTTCCAGAGGTGGTAGCAGGTTGTTCATTTGCCTCACAGTATTTTCAAGAAATGCCTGCCACGTTTCCACCCTGAGTTCTGAGTTAGATGAACTCAGGTTGGAACAATTTTTTCTTTTTTTGTGTGTGAGGAAGATTCGCCCTGAGCTAATATCTGTTGCCAATCCTCCTTTTTTTGCTTGAGGAAGATTTGCTCTAATATCTGTGCCAATCTTCCTCTACTTTGCATGTGGGATGCCTCCACAGCACGGCTAATGAGTGGAGGTCTGCACCCAGGATCCAAACCCGAGAACCTGGGCTGCCAAAGTGGAGCATGCAGAACTTTAACCACTCAGCCACAGTGCTGGCCTCCAATTTTTTAAGATTAAGATCTTGTCTTCTCCCTCAGGACCATGGAACAAGGGTCCCACTCTGAGAATGTGGGTTACTGTCTGTCTTTAGGACCACCCCAGAACTGGGAAGGGGAATGGAACAAGGGCAAGTAAAACACCAAAAGCTTTCCTAGTTTTTAGGCTGCCTTCTTCTTGAGTCAGCATTTGCTTGGTTGCTATAAACCTGTTTTCCAGACTTCTGACCAAGTTGTTTCTGAAGGTTTTTTTACTTCTGAGGACGAATGTGTCCTTCAAGCTACCTGCTGTTTTTGCTGATGGTTATGTTTTGAGTGCTTGACATTGTGTATGAAAATACGTAGAGCTAACTTAAGGCTCTGGATGTTAAAATTCCCCATACATTTATTTTTGCTTCTGTCAGGCAGTTAAACTAACTGCATTAGCATTCCTAGAGAACTCTAACAGCCAGGGCATGAGAGGCCTGAAAGCTAGACTTCAGCCTTGTGAGGCCCAGCTGATTCTCAATCTCACACTAAGGTGTAGCCCCTCGGAGTGCGACTGAAAGCCTGGGATGTTTACCAAGGCCCTTCTTCCTCGGTGGTAGCTGTGTGGAAGTGTATTTCAGGAATTTTACTACAACTTGCTTAACTCTGTAAACAAACCCACTGCCAAATAAGAAATAATGGGGCAAGCAAGTTAATGTAGAAACCAAATTTATTAATCATGGAGTTACTGAGGGCAGTTTATTTTATTAGGTATTATCCACAGCTTATGTTGACAACTGATTTTGCAGAGAAATTATATCATTATTTTTATTAAGATAATTAATACTTCCGCAAAGTAAATTTAGTTCCTCGAAGTAGCGCCTTTTCGAACTCTTCAATAGGGTTTGGTTCTACTTAGCTATCAAAGTCAAATCTCTCTAAATTTATACATGTAACTTGATTTGGGCACAAAATTTATTCTTTGCATATAATTCCTTCTAAGTGTTCTGGTTCTTCATGCTGAAAAGTCTCAACTTCCAGAAATTTGACTGCTAGATCAAAATTGTCAGGGCCCTTCTATGGGTTAAGATTTCAATAGAGAAAAAAATATATATACATATTTTATTATATACAAAGAACAACAAAGTTTCATCAGGTAAACAAAGAATATAAGTTATGGTCATAATTAATAACATCACAAAGCCCTTAAATCACTGTGACCTTCTGCATAAGACAAAAGCCTCAAAATGGGGCCACAGAGCCATTAATCAGAGCTGTATGTAGTTCTCCTGTAATAGCAATCTATACTCTGGAGAAGCTGGCTTTGTATGAACTCTGTGGGGGCTAATGTGTTAGGCCTCATCTAGGGGGAAACAAATTAAAAATATTGAAGGAAGGGATACTTCTAGGGTTATGTTTATTGTTGACAGTAATTTGAGAGAGAACCACAGAAAAGTGTTAAAGATTCCTAGGTAAAATTCTGGCTATCTCATAGTAAGAACAGATACACTTTCACAGCTCTACAAATGGTTGGGTGACAAATAAAAAAGAAAGTGAGCTGAGAAGGCAGAACGGAAAAGTCTAGGGAAGGAGGCAAGCAAATACAGACATAATCATAGCAAGAAAAGAAAGGAGCTGGGCCTTCCCAAGACCAAGCACTGGTGACACTGACCTATATAAGTTCAAGCCTAGAAGAACAGTGCGGCTGCTATATAGCTATTTAGTAAAATACAAGAAAAGTATTTTTTCATTTGTTATGAAAGGGCTATTTTATATCAAAAGCTAGAAATACATATTTACTCAATGTAAATCCCAAATGAAACCCAACTGAATACATAATGAACTAGAGGGATGACAGAAAAATGGGTAGACATTTTAAATTCAACTAAATTTACAGTACTGCCTTGATATTTTCTATTTGCTTTTAATCTGTACACAAGGCTCAAGTTCTAAGGTTATAGATTTTATTTTTCATTTTTCTTAAAAATAAAATCACCAATCCTCAAGTTAACTAGAGATTTATCTGGGCTCGTAACGGTAATCTGCTCTTTGTAACAGATTGCTCTGTCGTCTCGTCCACTTTAGACCTCTCCACTGGATTAATGCCTCTGTTTTCTTTGTCTTTTCCATGTGATTTTTTATGCTGTGGATTTAAGGGAAGAAATTAAGTCAGTATAAAGTAACATTTGATACATATTATGATACATACTCTCTTTTCAAAGTTCTCTGGGTTATAGGCAAACAATTAAGCGTGAAAAACTTCAGAAAAGGCTCAGGACAAATTTGAGAACAACTTGTTTGGCAAGTAGAAATGAATGCCTTCTTCATTTTACCACCAATGGAAAGAGTGGGGTGAAAGAGATTTGAATTTTCTGCATGATTTTCCAAGGCACAATTACAGATTTTACTATAGGGCAGTGGTTCTCAACAGGGAGCAATTTTGCCCTGCAGGGGACATTTGGTAATGTCATTTTTGGTTATTAAAGCTAGGGGTGCTACTGGCTTCTAGTGGGTAGAAGCTAGGGATATTGCTAAACATCATATAATACACAGGACAGTCCACCACAATAAAGCATTATTCCACCTCAAAATGTCAATAGTGCTGCTGCTGAGAAATCCTGTTCTAGGGAAAAAAAGATTTGCTATTATACAAAAAAGGCAATTCTATTTTAAGCAGAATCTGATATATGGCTACCTCAAGACATTTTTTAAAACTTATTTCATATTTCTCATTTGGGAATTATATTTCTCTGGAATCCTCACACTCGCCCATAGAGAGCTTTAAGAGACTGGTGACATTCACTGTAGACCTGGTCATCAACACCGAGACATATCAGAAATCAACTTTAGAGTGTTAAACCCAGAAAACTTCCCCATATCTGGGAAAAAATAATTTCTGGACTTCAGCTGAAGGTCTAAAATCCGATTCCTAACCTTTTCTGGTACTGTAGGCATTTCCTTGCCATAGCTGAACAACTAAGCCTGGCCTTCAAAATGCCACATCAGTAAAAATGAAAGGATTTCCAACCTGGGATTAAGTAGTCACTAAGGTTCTCTTCTCTTAACTTTATAAGACAGAAAAGTGGAAAGACCTGTAAATCTGTTAAAGACAGGCACAAGCATACACATATCAGAAACAGCACTGCAACTGTAAAATGTAGACATCAATGTCCTCTGTAAGGAAATCCGTACTTCACAGACTCTGTCTAAGCTCATGACTTCAAAACAGAGGGACGGATGCTAGGCAGTTTACAGTGCCATACTCCCACCAGGGTTTAAAAGGGGTAGGAGGTCTCAGGATTTAACCACACAAGATCAAGGCAGGCAAGGAGCTCAGGAAACATGGGGGAATAGTTAACAAGAGAACACCTCCGACAGGAGAAATCAGTAACATAACCCAAGAGGCCTCGGTTTCTCTATCTTTTAGACCTCTTAGCTTTAAGGGCTGATTATGGGCAGAGACAGGCTCCAGGACTTCCAGGAGGGAAAGGAGAAATGACTCCTCTGAGTACCCATTCTGAGTATGCAGGAAGTGGAAAGGGGATGAAATATAGTAGTTGAAGATTACCGCTGAGGATGGAGGTTAAGTCAAATTTTGCCTTTATTTATCCTAGAGAAAACCCCTGATCAATGATCATATTTGTGTAAATAACTTAAATCAGAAAAGTTAACAAGCTATCCAAAGGAATGACTGACATTCACCCACCAAGAACAACGCATTTATATTGAACAGCAAACGACTGACTGGCATCAGGTGTGGAAGGGTTATCTGATAGGATATCATCAGGTACCTGGAAAAACGGAACCCCACCACTTGATGAACAAACCACACCAGCATCTACAGACAGCTCTTGACTTAGAGGTTCTTCAATAGTGTGCCCCAGAACTGCCTTTTCTTCATCCAAGTCCTAAAAAATAAGAAGCTGGATGAGTGATTAAGTCCAAATGCTTAAAAATCTTTGCAAAAGTAAAGGCAGTTTTCTTCTTTGAAAATAACACAATGTCCATTGTATAAAAGTTAAACCTCAACAGAATTAGTAGAAAGTCAACAAAATAATGAAAATAATTGCTAATATATTTTCCTATAGACAAATACCTATAATAAAATGTTAAAAGTGGTAATCTCAGGGGCCGGCCCAGTGGCGCAGTGGTTAACTGCGCACATTCTGCTTCGGCGGCCTGGGGTTCAGCAGTTCGGATCCCAGGTGCGGACATGGCACCACTTGGCAAGCCATGCTGTGGTAGGCGTCCCACATATAAAAAAGTAGAGGAAGATGGGCATGGATGTTAGCTCAGGGCCAGTCTTCCTCAGCAAAAAGAGGAGGATTGGCAGCAGATGTTAGCTCAGGGCTAATCTTTCTCCAAAAAAAAAAAAAAAAAGTGGTAATCTCAGAATAATGAGATTACAGTTTCTTTTTTGTTATTTTCTGATTTCCCAACTTTTCTATAATTACTATAGGTAAGTGCACAGATTATGGAGCTTATCTGGGTTCTAATTCCAACTCCATCTTTGTGACTTGGGACAAGGTAATTCTTAGTTTCCTCACCTGTAAAATGGGGATAGTCCTAGCATCCACCTCATAGGGTTATTGAGAGAATTAACTGAGTAAATATATATGTAAAGTGTTTAGAACAGCATCTGGGCACACAATAAGCACAACATAAATATTGGCTAGTATTATGATCTATTAGTTTAATAATAAAAAAAATGGCCAGATTAAAATAAACTGGGTTAAGGGTCAGAAAATTAACATTAATGAGAGACACGGTAGGATTAAAGGGCAAAGAATCAGATTCTTCACATGCAGTCGATGACATCAAGAGTTTAGGGGAGAGTTCTAAAATTATGATGCTTTAAATTTTACCTGACTAGTCTCTTCTTTGTTGTTTTCTGAACCGTTTAGCATCATTAACAGCTCAGGCTGTTTCCTTTTCAACTGATCAAGTAGCTGTTCACGCGGTTCGGTTCTCACCAGTGTTGATGGGTATAAATAATTTTTCCTCTGTGGTGTCGTACCTTTAGTGGAGATAGTAATAAGGGGGAAAACTGAAACGTACGATATGAATAAGATTTTTCTTAATGCAAGAACTTAATACTTTCCAATGAGTCTTTGTCTTCCAAAAGTACTGCCGCACATGAGAATCAGTCTTGTCACCTGTCAGGCATATACTGCTTACAACTAATATTTCCTAACATGACAACTTAAATAGACTCAACTATTTTCAAGATTTGCCCTAGCATAACGAAATTTTCCATCTCTAAGGAGATACAAAACATGTGTTGTAGGCTCTGAAAGGAGTCAAGAGTGTTCTGAGAAATGGCAGCATTATCGGAATAAGAGCACAGTTTTCCCAGCATGATCACTTTGACAGGGATGATCATTTCACTGTGAATTTGGTGGCAGCTAAAGATTAAGCAGTTACTTTTCTCTATAATGAACTCATGCTCTCATAATTTACACGAGCACTTACCTTTTCCCTTACATTTATATTCCTAATTTCATTGAAAGTTTACAATAAATATTACAGGTCTCTTGGGGAAAAAAATACACTAACATTCTGTAGCACCATCTCCTTTTATAGTTGCATTAAAAAAAAAAGCTTTGAGATAGAATTTACATACCATAAAATTCATTCAGTGATTGTTAGTAAGTTTACAGGGCATGCAACCATCACAATTCAATGAGTAACTCCGTTACTCATCCAGTGTTCAATAGCTTGTTCTACCTTCTTCCATGAAGGCTTCCCTGAGTCAGGATAGCCCACACTGATCTTTGCGGTCTTGGACCTCCCGAAACGGGGATTCCTAAATGCCAATCTAACGGTCCGTAAGAAAATGAGAGGTACACATAAGAAAATGCACAGTGTGGTGAGCTTTGCATTAAACTCGATTTATTTACTTACATTAGTCCACTATTTTTGGTATTAAAATGTCCTTTTACAAATGGTGCTAGATAGATGTTTGGTTGGTTTTCTTTTTGTTTTTAAAATGTCTTCTCTTAACAAAGCCAGTTCCCTGAATGTCTGTAAAATTTTAATTGTGATGCCGCAATTTCTAGGAGTACCTGTCACCTATATCGTAACATCTAATGTTTGATTAAAGCTATTTTAGGGTTCTAATTTTTCCATAGTTGAGTTGACTACAGTGAGATGGTAAATTCCTATCAGGCAATGGCAGGACCTAGTTTTTCTGAACATCTGGCACTGTATACGGTTGAATGCCAACTTCAAAAATTTTAACAATATTTCCCTTTTAAAGTACCTGTTGGGATATCCAGTTTCAGATCCTGTTGTAGAAAGCAATTAAGCTTAGTCAAACCAGCTTTTATGGTTTCATTAAGTTTTAGACTTTGTGCCATTAAGTTTTCTTCATCAATAGTTATCTGACCAAGAAAAATGTTACGCTGGTTCTCATTAGCTGCTTTATGTCCACTCAATTTTTCAGTAATCTCCGAACTTGAAGCCTCACAACCTTGGTTTACAACCTGTAAGTGATGCAAATGAGTTTTCATTGTTAAAATCAAAGTGGTCAGTGCTTTACTCGATATATCATTTCCCCTTACTTGCAACCTTGCACAATAAAAGTTTAAAAACACATGCAAAAGTAGAGAGAATAGTATCATTAACTCCCTTGTATTCACTACTGAGCCTCAATATTTATCAACACATGGGGCATAGATCAAACAAGACTGGCCATTTACTCCTCCTCCCCATCAGGATTATTTTGAAGCAAAGCCGGTATCATTTTATTCATTTATCTCAGCATATATCTCTAACAGTTATGAGCTTTTTAAGACCACTCTCACATCTAAGAAATTTAACATTGATTTCTTTAAATCAAATGTCTAATACAGTGTTCAAATTTCACCAATTGTCCCAAATATTTTTCACAATTGGTTTATTTGAATCAGAATTTATCATTAGATTTGGTTGATATGTCTTAAATAGGTGACTACATAATTTATCATCCAAACTGGGATACTTATCATAGTGAAAAGGGCCATCTAATAACTACCCCAGTAAACAAGGACCAGCCCAGGCAAACTAGGATTTAAGGCTCCCTAGTCTTAACTCCCTTTTGATACAGGTTATCTGTCCTTATACTTTTTTCCTTGAAAAAAATTTTTGTTGTTGAAGAAACCAGGTCTTTGCTCTATTGAATATCTCAGATTCTGGATTTGGTCATCGCATCTCTATGGTGTATTTTCATGTTCATCTGTCCTCTGTATTCTCTACAAACTAGTTAGATCCAAAGGCTTGGTCTAATTTTTTGGCAACAATATTTCATGGGTGGTGCTGAAAGCACATAAGGCCTGGCTGTGTCTCTCATGTTAAGATTAATCAGTGGGTCTGGGTGTGGCCATCTCATTAATTATAAAGGTCTCCATCAGCTTTTGATCAAATGGTATAAACAGTCATCAGTGTGTACAGGGGTTATTTCATTAGAGGTTGCAAAATGGTGATATTCTAACTCTATCATTTCTTCTGCATTTTATTAGCTGGGATTCTTCTATGAAACACTTTTATTCATTTATTACCCTACTAAACCAAGACAGAATTCTTTCGGAAAAAAGAGATGGATGCTCAAGTGTTTCCCTTTATTTATCAGTTTTCAGAATAATGCATTGCTTCCCTAGCATAATCCAAAGGAGACTACTGACATTTTTATGAATTCATGAGTTTTAATTATTTGACGTATTTCAATCTATTGTAGCAAATATTTTTTCTTTTCTCTTTTTTTGGTGAGGAAGATTGTCGCTGAGCCAATATCTGTGCCAATCTTCCTCTGTTTTGTAGGTGGGATGCTGCCTCAGCGTGGCCTGACAAGCAGTGTGTAGGTCTGTGCCAGGGATCCGAACCCGCGAACCCTGGGCTACTGAAGCAGACCATGCGAACTTAACCCCTATGCCACTGGGCTGGCCTTGCAATTATCCCTTTTAATTCTCAAATTATACCATCTTTAAACAGGGGAGTGTCATCAGGTTGGTTCCTAAGTCTTTTTGACACACCACCACTAATCTTTAATACCTTCCTAACTTTCTGGTATGACAAGATCTCTAGACTTATCTGGTACATTTCCTGCTTCAAGTCTGAAATCAGCTATTTCTCCATTAGCCCTGGTTCCTTTTAGTGAAAATAGCTTATATAGCTTAAAATACTTAAGTTCTTGTACGTAATTCCTGAGAATATTAGTGAAATCCTTTTATTGCACAGAAAGAAAAACCAAGCTACAAAGGGCTCACGCAAGTGTTAAGTTCAAGCAAACCCACAAACCTATCAAGTATCCTTTGAGTAACCAGAACAACATCCGAAATACTTAAAGCAATAACAGGTTTGAATGTACCTGGAGAAAAGTAAAAAGCATTTATGAGTGGAAGATATTATATATCAAAAGACAGGGTGCCCTTAACTGAAGGAACTAACAAGTCAAAACCCAAGGAGAGATACAGGACAGATCAGACAAGTGTTAAATAATTTCAAAATCAAGGAGACATATACATAAAACAAGATCGTATACAAGCATACCAGCTATTATACTTAAAATTTTAAGTCATACACTATATTTTAAAATATTTGTTTTGAAACCAGTTCTTAGCCAAAAATATTTAATTTTCTGATTATCACTATTCTCCCCAAAGTAGGTTCCAGTTACAAAGTTATTACCTCCACTAAGTTCTGAAGCTCCTCTTCCCTTTTATTTAAGCAAGATACCCACTGTTCAGAGAAACAAAGTGTGCTTCTGTTCAGAGCCTCACATTTCTCTTCAGTCTCTTGAGATATTATTTCAAGGTTGCTACTGAGTTTATCACAGTGTTCCACAGACTCTTCAGCCAATTTTGTACCTTCCTGGTTAAAATGTCTGAGTTCCTGTGACAAGCCATCAGAATCAGCACAAAATTTTGTCTTATGAAAAGCTGCTTTGCTGATCATACCCTTAGATTTCCTAGAGGAAAAGAGAATAACATTGTTAAAATGGAAAACTAAGACTCAAAGGATACACAACTTGCCCAAGATCACGCAGCTCAAAAATGGCATATTTGAACCCAGGCAGTCGGACTCAAGAGCCCATGTCCTTAATCTTCTACATTAAGATCAGATGCTTTGGCCATTGTCTTTTCAGAAGAGATTGATATCACAGCTGCCGTTAAATGACTTATCAGTCTCTTTTCTCATAAAGCCTTTCCCAGCCCTCCTCCGGATATGATGCTTTACTTTATACCTCAGAGTAATAACTACAGGGCTGTTAAAATGAACTCTGTCTACGTGTTTTATTCCTCCTGCTAGATTATGTCAATTAAGGGCATCTCCTACAGCCTCTAGTCCAGTCCCTTAACTGTGCACAACCAGTCAGGCATTCTGTTCTTCAGCAGTTTTGTCTTGCCTATGACATAAAATAAATCATAAAAAGTACAAATGTTATTTAAAAAAAGTCAACTAAAAGCTTTCTAATAATTAAAAGAAAATTATATTGGCGTGTGACAAACTATACATATAGCACACATAGTATATTGTAATATAACCCTGACAGAAAACTAATGTTAGCTAGAATACACATTTAAAATTCACGGATGGCTTCCTTCTCTCAGTAAGGTTCCCTGCAATAGCATAGAAAGTCATCTCACAGGACCACAAAGTTAAACTGTGGGGAATGAAAGTTACCTTCTATTACCACTAGATGGTACACAACATGAGTAAACCAAGTGAGGAAGCACATATGTTGAAAACCAAAGTTCAACTCCAGATTAAGTAGAAATGACTGAAAAAGGAAAAGAAGCTTAAGTGGTAAGCTTGGAGACCATCACCACAAATCTATCCCCTTACGGAATCACTATTCATAAGTGACTACAATCCACGACACCAAATGCCAAAGGCAGTGGGTCTCAAACTTCATTATACATAAACCTCACCTAGATTCCTGGGCCCTACTCCTGGCTGATTCTTTTACAGGGTCCCTAGACCACACTTTGAGAAACACTGGTGTAGACAATAAATGTCAGGAAGACAGAAAAAATGACTTGCACAGGCCTTAAAGAAAGTATATCATAGTTCCCTCCCCGGTTCAATCCTACTCCAGTGTTCCCTTCAAAACTATGGAAGAATCCAGAAATCCTTAAGTCTAGACACTGGGGATAAAAAGTGGGGAAACACTTTCTAGATTCAGAATCTAGAAAGAAGAGTTTAGAATGGAACATGATAAAATGAATAGGACCAACAAAAGGATCAAAAAACAGATGATAGGAGGTAGAAGGATAGGAATAGCTAGAATTCTAGAACAGCACCATTCAATAGAAATATAATGTGAGGGGCCAGCCCTGGGGCCGAGCGGTTAAGTTCACACACTCCACTTCAGCGGCACAGGGTTTCGCCGGTTCGGATCCTGGGCACGGACATGGCACCACTCATCAAGCCATGCTGAGGTGGCATCCTGCATGCCACAACTAGAAGGACCCACAACTAAAAATATACAACTAAGTACCAGGGGCCAAGGGGCTTTGGGGAGAAAAAGGAAAAATAAAATCTAAAAAAAAAAAAATTATCACGTGAGCAAACCATTTAATCTAAAATCTCCTAGTAGCCAAATTAAAAAAGAAAACAGATAAAGCAATCAGACTAACAGTATATTGGGTGTATACAGCATATGCAAAAGTAAAATATATCAAAACGATGCATAAGAGATGGGAAGGAGGAATCTGGAATATACTGTTCTAAGGTCCTTTCATTACACATGAAACAGCAAATTATTTGAAGGTGGATTAAAATTATTTTAAAATGTATATTATTGATCCTAGAAAAACCACTTAAAAAGGTAATCTTAAAAGTATAAATGACAAGCCAATGGAAGAGATAAAATGAAAACATAAAAATGTTCAAATTAGGAAAGAAAATAATGAAGCACAAATGATGCAACAAACAAGAAACAGCACGATGTCAGATTTTTTTTTTTAAATGTTTGTTTTTTGTTTTTTGGTTTTTTTTGAGGATGATTAGCCCTGAGCTAACTGCTGCCAATCCTCCTCTTTTTGCAGAGGAAGGCTGGCCCTGAGCTAACATCCATGCCCATCTTCCTCTACTTTATACGTGGGACGCCTACCACAGCATGGCTTGTCAAGCGGTACCAGGTCAGCACCCAGGATCCCAACCAGTGAACCCTGGGCCACCGAATCGGAACATGTGCACTTAACCACTGCGCCACTGGGCTGGCCCCACACTGTCAGGTTTTAAGCCAACTATATCAATACTTAGAATGGTCTAAACATATCAGTTAAAAGTCAAACACTGTTAAATCTGATGAAAAAGCAAAACCCAAATATATGTTGTCTACAGGAAATTCCACTTTAAATATAAAGACTTAGGCCAAAAGTAAACAGATGGAGAAGGCTATATTATGCAAATAGCAATCAAAGAAAAACTGAAGTACTTGTATTAATTTCAGACAAAGTAGACTTCAGAACAAGGAAGATTATCAGGGATAAAAAGGAACATCACATAATGATAAAGGAGTCAATTCTCTAAGACATATCAACCCTAAATGGGTATGCATCTAACAACAGAGCATCACATATCTGAGGCAAAAACTGATAGAAGTGACAAGAGAAAAAGACAAATCTACAGTTATAGTTGGAGATTTCAACACCCTTCTATTACTAATTGATAGAATAAGTAGGCAGAAACTCAGTAAGGATATAGAAGACCTGAGTAGCACTAGCAATCAACTTGATATAACTGACATGAATAGAACACTTCATCCATCAAAAGCAGAATGCAAACTTTTCTCATACGGGCATGCAAACAAAGCATACCAGAATAACACTGTAAGGGCTCTGAAAATTAAATTGTCATGGGAACCACAGCGCACAAGAGTGGGCCAGGACTTGCATGCTAAACCTAAACAAGAATGAGCGCCTGCTAAAAAAGAAGACTTAAATAGGATTCTGAATCTCCTAACACAATAACCAAAATGTTCAACATACAATCAAAAACCGCTCTGGAAAATCACAACTTGAATAAAAAAAGACAACAGGTGCCAACACTGAGATGATTCAGATGTTGGAATTATCTGGCAAGAATTGTAAAGCAGCCATCATAAAAATGTTTCAATGAGCAATTAAAACACTTCTGGAAAAAAAGAGAAAATCTTAGCAAAGAAATAAAAGATAAAAAAAGAAGCAAATAATTGTAAAACTGAAAAATGCAATAACTGAGATTAAACACCTCATTGAATGGGTTCAACAGTTAGGTTAGCAATGACAGAGGAAGAACCAGTGAATGTTAAGACAGATCATAGAATGTACTCAATCTGAACAACAAAGAGAAAATAGACTATATATCTATAGCCTCAGAGACCTGTGAGACCATAATAAAAGATCTAACACTAGTGTCATCAAAGTCCTAGAAGCAGAGAAGAAAAAGTATAGGGCTGAAAAATATTCAAAGAAATAATGGATGAAAATTTTCAAGTTTGGTCAAAAGCATAAGTCTACAGATTCAAGAAGCTCAGCAAACCCAAAAGGATAAATTCAAAATACCTAAGAAGACACAATATAATCAAACTTCTAAAAGCTAAAGACAAAGAAAAAAATCTTGAAAGCAGCTACAGAGAAACTGCCTATAGGGGAACAATTATTTGAATGACAGTGGATTTCTCATCTCATGGAGGCCAAAAGGAAATGGACAACATATTCCAAGTGCTGAAAGAAAAGAACTGTTAACCCTGAATTCTATATCCAGTGGAAATATCTTTCAGGAATGAAGGGGAAATGAAGACATTCTCAGACAAAGGAAAACAGAACTTGTGGCCAGCAGACCTACCCTGAAAAGACTAAAAGAAGTTCTCCAAACAGAAGGAAGCTTGGAACTTCAGGAAGAAACAACTGAATGGGCAAAAACAGGGGTAAATAAAATAGAATATCCTCATGAGTTTAGAATATCCATCAGCAAAAAATTGAAACTTGACAAACCTCATACCTTATACAAAAAATTTCAAATGGATCAGGGATTCAAGTATTTATTTTAAAGATTGGCACCTGAGCTAACAACTGTTGCCAATCTTCTTTTTTCTTTTTTCTGCTTTTTCTCCCCAAATCCCCCCAGTACATAGTTGTGGGTCCTTCTAGTTGTGGCATGTGGGATGCTGCCTCAACATGGCCTAACGAGCAGTGTCATGTCCATGCCCAAGATCCAAACTGGTGAAACCCTGGGACGCTGAAGCAGAGTGCGCGAACTTAACCACTCGGCCACAGGGCCAGCACCTGGATCAGGGATTTAAATCTTACATAAAATTATAAAACTTCTAAAAGAAAACATTAAGTCTAGTATGTGAGACTGGCAAGCAATGAGGCTACAGAGACATTAAACTCTAATGCAGAAATCAGCAAACTTTTTCTTAAAAATCCAGATAGCAAATATTTTAGGCTTATGGGCTACATAGTTTTTGATGTACCTTTGCTGTGCAAAGGCAGCCAAAGATAGTCAAAGGAAACACGTAAACAAATAGGCATGGCTATGTCCAATAAAACTATCTGCAATAACAGGCATCCAGCCTGCCAGCCATAGTGGGCCAAATCCCGCTCTAATTAGTAAGTATATACACTCGCGTGCCGTATAACAACATTCCAGTCAACAATGGACTGCATATACAATGGCGGTCCCATAAGATTAGTACCATATAGTCTAGGTGTGTAGTAGGTGATACCATTTAGGTTTGTGTAAGTACACTGTATGATGGTCGCACAATCACAAAATCACCTAACAATGCATTTCTCAGAACTTATCCCTGTTGTTAAGCAATGCATGACTGTATTTCATCACTAGTATGGGGTAGAAATTGTGAAATTACTTAATGTGTCTTCTAAGATTGAGCAAATAAGTAAATATATTGAAAGCCAGGTTTCTCACTGTCTGAAAAGGAAGCACAAATGTAGACTAGAAAGATATTTATGTGCACGCACACACACACACACACACACAGATTTCTAGCTGTGTCTACCTAGAACAAATGACACTCCAGTAGCAATGAGCGCACCTAGTGCCCAGACCTTGGTTTCTATTAATATGATTCCAGAACTGGGCCTGAGAAAGTACAAGATGAGCCTGGAATATCTTGTAATAGCAAAAAGTAAGAAAATGCTCAAAAAGAATAGGTCATATCAAGAGAACACAGGAGCCAAATTGAAGAGGCTCTCACTCATCAAACTGGGATAATTTCAAGGGCTGGCCCAGTGGCATAGTGGTCGAGTTCACGTGCTCCACTCCAGCAGCCCAGGGTTCACAGGTTCAGATCCCAAGTGCGGACTTACACAGTGCTTATAAAGCCATTCTGTGGCGGCGTCCCACATACAAAAAAAGAGGAAGACTGGCACAGATGTTAGCTCAGCAACAATCTTCCTCAAGCAAAAAGAGGAGGATTGGCAACAGATGTTAGCTCAGGGCCAATCTTCCTCACCAAAACAAAACAAAACAAAACCCTGGGACAATTTCATCATCAAAATAAGTAACAGTGGATTATAACCCAGAGGATAAAAGAATCCATGAGTACACGCTAACATAAATAAATGAATAAGAATAAGTGGGAGGGGAAAGGGAAAACTCTCCCCCTCAATAGAATGCCAACTAACAAATGAAGAAGGAATGATGAAATTAGAAAAAAGATCATTTGACAACCACTATCATTATAATTGTTTCAGACATGTGCATCAATACATGTTAAGAGGAAGAGGATACTTATGTAGTTTCAAAGTATCCCCCCATAAATTCCTTATTATTTGCAAAGGAAAAGATTAACTTTACAATGGAGAAATCTGGAGGACAACATGGTAACCAAGTTACCAAAGTGAAATAAAACATCACCAATTATGAGACAAATAGCTATCGTGTACTTCTTGATATCTGAGATGCACTGAAAATATACCACTTTTGTGGTATTCTTGACAACTGCAACTAATCATGAAGGCCAACCCCCACTGAGGGACATTGTACTAAATAAATATTCCACACTCTTGCAAAAAGGAAAGGTCATGAAAGATAAAGACTAAAGAACTGCTCCAGATTAAAGGAGATGCGAGAGACATGACATTTAACTGCAATGTGTCATCCTGGATTAAATCCTGGACCAGAAGGAAAATCTTTTTCTTTTCCTATAAAGGACAGTAGTGAGACAGTGGCAAAATTTGACTTAGGTCTGTATATTAGATAATAGTTGCTATCAATATTAATTTTCTGACAAAATAATTGTGCTATGGTTATATAAGAGAGATCCTTGTTTTTAGGAAATACAGACTGGAGTATTTAGGGGAAAGTGGGCATTAGGACTGTAACTTATTCACAGCTAGTTCAAAAAACATATATAATATATACATAATACTAGAGAGAGAGGAGGAGAGGAGAGAGAGGGAATGAGAATGATAAAGCAAACAATAAAAAGTTAAATGAGAAATTGGGTTGATAGTATTTATACTATTTGAAGCTTTTTATTCTGAAATGACTTCAGGCAGAGAAAAGGAAAGTTACAGAGAATTTAAAAACAGCTTACTGCTCTGTATTTTCTTGGACATTGTTAAGTGGTTTCTGGATGTTTTCACACTTTTCCTCCAAAGCACAGAACCTCTCTGCCCAAAGACTGATTAACTGGCCAAGTTCCTGTAAGAAAGGTGTGGGGAGGGGAAGCGATTGAAATTATGACACTTCAACTTTTTTTCTATACTGACATGAAGTATTTTCCCATGGGTGAGAATTATACAAATTCCTAACAAGCGATCTTTAACTCCACCCCTCTCTTGCAGAGAAGAGAGGAGTGGAAGTAATATTAAAAGGATAATATTATAGGGATTTTTAAAAAAGTAAGTAATTAGCAAACTTTTCTATTTTAACTATTAGTAACAAATTACTTTCAGTGTACCTCAAAACCAAATACACCAACCAAATACACCAAGATGTCACATTATGTTTGAGAACCACTTAGACAAATATACACAGTTGTTTCTTAATTGATAACACTACTAAAAGGGAAAAGTAATGCTGATAATCTAATGGGTCAAGCAGTCCAAAAATATTATCAATTATTGCAGGTGAAACATTTTACAGAACCTAGTTGGATCATATTAATAAAATGTAAATAGTTTTACCTTTGCTCATACTTGGCATCTTTAAAAACAAGCTCTTACAGGCACATGACATGGTATGGACTTACATTGCAAAATGAGGAAGCTACACTAAAGACCAAGGGAGAGCTGAAAACGCATCCAGCATCCTTCTTCACTGTTCAGTCCATTAGCTGGCCAACATCTCTGAATATCACATCAGATGACAATACATATCTAACACTTTGAGTATGAATAAAGTCTGTCAGTATTTTTACTAGTCTCAAAGTAAAGAGAAATGCAGATATTATCAGATTTAGCTACTTCTAAACAGGTGTTCAGAGTTTTACATAATTGTTTTGTTAATGCTAACTTCAAGTTCTAGAAAATCTAAGAAACAGCTCACTTACTAAACTTGCTTCCTTAAAGCCAGGGATGTCAAACCATTCATGATACTTTTCAGATCATAGGTGTTTTGTTTGTTTTTAAACAATTGCTTACCAATTTTAAATATTTCAAAACAGCTAATTTATAAAAAGCTAATCTACCTTAGAATATATACCTAGAAAGTTCTAGACAGGTTTAAGGTAAATACCCCATGCAGAAGTATGAGAAATGGCTCCAATTTCAGATTTCAAGAATATGTTCTAGAAACATATAGAAGAGCCTCTCAAAAACGGATGCCTTTCAAGTAATATAATCACACTACCACTAGTAGATGATCTAAATATTGTTAGATGCTCACAGGCCTCAGTTTCCTCATTAGAAGACTGCACTAATAATAGAACCGGTATTTATATTGGTGGGAGGAATAAACACACAGTGAGTTGCTCAATATTAACTATTATTTTTGCTAATTTCTGATGTTAATCCTTTCTCTGAAAAGTTTCATGCTTATCAATTAAGGAAACAATCTTATTTTAAAGTTGCATTTATTCTTACCTAAAAATCTTGGAAGTGTTTCCCTTCTCATTTTGGGGGACATGAAATGAATTCCCCGTCCCTCACTTTCCAAAGAAAAAGAATCCTTTACTACTTACTAAATCATATCAGCAGTTTTACTGACTAGAGTTCTGTCATGTAGTAATAACCTCATGTAAAGTAAAACTTCAGACATTCATTACTAAGGTCTTAAGTATACCAGGAGTTGTTTTCCATGTATCTGACATTTATAGACTATGACTTCCCTGGTTTAGAGGTTTGGTTTAAAGCCTCATATACTTCATATAAATACATTATATTTATAATCTATTAATAAAAATTAAGAATTGTATTAATTTACTGCAATTTAAATGTCTGACATTGATGAGACAGAAATAGTAAGAAAATGTAGGGCATAGTTTACAACAGAAAATATCCATGTCACCCAGGAAAAAAACAATTTAACAAGTTATAATGTAGACACATGTTCTTTTTAAATGCTACAACCATTTTCTTCTAATTGTACTCCCAAAGGTATGTTTCTCCAGCTTCATCTTTCATCTTGGTATCAGGAAATGACTGTCTGTCTTATTGGGCTTTAGCGTAGGGTTCTACATGTAGCAAATGCTCAAATATTAACTGATCAAGAAAAGTATTCTCGGGGCCGGCCCAGTGGCACAGTGGTTAAGTGCACACGTTCTGATTCAGCAGCCCAGGATTCGCCGGTTCCGATCCCGGGTGCGGACATGGCAGCACTTGGTAAGCCATGCTGTGGCAGGCGTCCCACGTATAAAATAGAGGAAGATGGTCATGGAAGTTAGGTCAGGGCCCGTCTTCCTCAGCAAAAAAGAGGAGGACTGGCAGTACTTAGCTCAGGGCTAATCTTCCTCAAAAAAAAGAAAAGAAAAAAGAAAAGAAAAAGAAAAGTATTCTCAATTATTTTACATGAATTACTGTTAGAAGCACCAGTGGCTATGGTATTTTCAGGTTTCTAAATTAGTTATATAGCATTCAGATTGTGTAACAAAGATTATCAAGTTAAAGATCATAAAGCTTTCTTTTTACACTCCCCAAATCACCTAAGTAAGATACCTGTGAATGGATCTCCTTTAACGTCTTCAGGGCTTCAGTTAAGTTTTCACACAGCTTCCGTGACTCATCCAAGGAAGATACTGTATTTTCTTGCAGTTCATGTAGATTGCTACACAATGTACTAAGAAAGTCATCCATTTCTTTTTTCTGATCTTCTATCTTTAAAGAAAAAAAATTAATTTCTTTCACTTTTTAAATTAAAAAGGCTTTTTTAGTTCATTTACTTTTTATTTTTTCGAATACATTACAAAATAGAAAAGGGAAAAAACAATATGCAAAGTTCCTTTCTCTCTCCAGTCCCTGGAAGCCCAGTCCCACTCGTGCCTTTGAGACGACTGCTACGATTTTTAAACATTTCCAGATATTTTATGCATATTTAGGCATATATGCAAGCATATGTGTGTATACATTTATATATGTATCTTCCTCACCATCTATATGCTCTATATGCTACTATGTAAATGTGAACATTTATCTTGAAGTCATTCCCTCTCATTTTTCTTAGCCATGATTCTGCTGACCCTATCAATGGCAGAAAGCATCCTGTCTCCTCCCTCCTCCAGATTCCTTCTCACAACCCATGGGTTTTGCATGTAGACATATCTCCAGGTGTGGCCACAGAGTGTCTTTCTTAAACAACAATTCGATTTTGAGATATTAAGAATGTAACATTTGTTACCTTATTAGCCACTGTCAATGAAGTCTTGAAAATATGCTTTAGCTGGCTATTGATTTTCAGTATAGACACCACAGTCGGGGATAAAACTGTTTCCAGTGAACTTAGAAGATCAGTCTTAAGTATATTCTGGTTTTAAAAATAAACAAACAAGTCTTTAAAAAGAATATTTTCACTTCCATACACCTGGCTGGTTAAATGATATCTTAAAAACTTTAACTAAACACATGCATATTAAAATTCTAAATGTCCACTCTCTATTCTTTATAACCTACAAAGCCTATTTATTACTAGAGTTTATATTCAGCATGTCACTTAATCCTGGCTATAGTAATTTAGAAAATGGTCACTTGGTGTACAATAGACTCTTAATCATCTAATGCAACAATAGTCAGAAGAATTCAGAAGAGGAGAAAATGACAGTCATTTGATAAGATTTCAGCATTGCAAACAAAGGAAATTAAAAAAAAAACCCTACAAATACATTTTAACAAAATAAATTTCAAACAAGTTTAGGTTACTAGTCAGAAAGGCTGAGACCAATAACCTTCAAAAGTAGGCTGTGGGCTGCAAGTATTTAAATTTCAAGACCTAATGACTTATTGTATCAAAAGAACTTGTCAGGGTTCTTCTTCTTGTCAAGGTAGGGGGAAAGTTGAGAAATGTATTATAGATTGAGAATTTCCATAAAAAGGAAAAAAAATTCCAACAAGTTCCTTTCACTAGGGGAGGGGTGAAGAACTATGAAGGAAATAATTAGTAAATACTTAAAAGATAACTGGTATTCTTTTGGAAAGAAGAACTATCATACTAATTTCAACTCATGTGGGAACAGTAGTCATCTCTTTGACTCAACAAATAATTATAACTTGGTAGGAAGACATCAACAAATACAGACAACTATTCAGTGAATGAATCAATTTCCACAAAGTTAGTATCAAGAGAGCATCTTTTAATTTTGTGAAATTTGGGCAATTGAAGAAATCTATCAAATAGTGTCATACAAGCACTGAATCTAGGCAGTGTCAGCTAACATTTGTAGCATTTCCTTGGAAAATGTTCAACGAATATTGTTAAACTCAAAAAGGGAGGCAGAGAGCCTGCACAAAGAGGAAAACAAAGTAAGTGATATGGCCAAGAACTTCTTAGACAAAAGGTGCAATTACAAAATAAAGAGTACACAAATCAGGTATGGAGAAGGTAACACTGAGTGTAATTAGATGAGTGACTTATATAGAACTATGAAAAAGAGCCTTACAGTTAAGGCCCAGAAGCACTTAATCACACATATCTGAAACCACAAACTGTTATATGTGTTCCTAGAATTTTATAAGTTTTTTTTCTTGCACGTTTTTTCGTATTACTATAGTTATAAAATTAACCACTTAATATTCCCTTCTGTTTGGATCATTGTAACATCACCACAACCATTCCAGGATTCCAATCTCTGAGCCAAGTGACAAACTGTAGGTCCCTTGATTTATTCTGGAGGTAAACCTACTCTTTCTTGTTATTAGAAGAGTTACTAACTTCTACTCTCAGTGTTACAAGCTATAAGTGAAAAAAGTTTCAAAGTTGGTTATATGTATTTGGAAATTAACACTTCTGGGAGAAAAAAACAGGGAAGAGATTTGTCTTTAAAAAATATAAACCTACTGTCTTAAAGCAATATGTTTATCATTGTGTCTAGTAAGGCTTAAGATGAAAGAAGAGCAGTTAACATTGTTTTAGAAGACTTATCAAATTAACCCTTCAAAAGTACTTTAGGAGATTTACTAACAATCAATGTCTGAAGTACAGTTTTACTTTCTGCTGCTAATGATTGTTCTTCTAACATGATGTTAGAAATCTGAGAAACACGTGTAGACACATTTTCTGGAATAGACGTGAGAGATCCGAGTGCTGCTGTAGTAATGGCATCTAATGCAGAGACACTGGAAGACAGCAGGTTACCTATACAAAGACAAAAGCAAATTTGACATAAATATATTTAAATATAGTTAAGATCACTTCAAAGAGGTTGCCAAAATTATATCCTTAGTGGGAAAATTGTAATAACAAATAAGCTTAAAATAATTGGCTCACTACATAAGGAAATATTTTAAATATAAATTATATATGTTCTATAGCAGTCTGTAAGCATTTGACATATTTATAGGTATATCAGGCCCATAATTATAACTCACAGTAAACCAAGAATTATAATATTTATTATAAAATTAATCTCCAAAAGTAATATATAGTATTACAGTAGGTAAAAGAGGTTATAAAAGAAAAGAGAAACTAGAAATCAATTAACAAAATTCATAGTGGTTGGCTCAAAGTGACTAGATTATAGGCAATTTAAAAAAATTTTACATTTCTGCATCTTCCAAATTTTCTATAATGAGGATAACACTTTCATAAGTAAAATAATAAAGATATTTTTGTAAATGAAGATAACAATGGCTATGGTTAAAAATGATACACATATTCTGACAATATAGCAAATATTCAAGATATACATTCTTGAAAGAAAAAAAGTTGCAGAATGTTTATGCACAGAAAACTTCTAGAAGGAAACTCATGAAATTTAACAGTAATATCTATGAAGAATGATGCAAAGTCAGGGATTAAGGGGACTTTTACTTCTAAAGTTTATACACAGTTTACTGTTTAATAGACATAACAATTTACAGAAAACAACAACAAAAAATAACTAAGATTTGTTTTAATTCAAAGACAGTAAAAGCATTAACCCTTAGTCTGAACAGACAGTGGTATTATTGGAAGAGACTAGAGATACTGTCACCTGAGTTTTTTATGACATTAAATGATCAATTTGAAATTAGTCTCACGCTAAACACACACGCACTAGAATCATCAGCAATGCTTGAACTTACCAAACAAGGTCTTGTGAACTTCTAGCATGGCCTTTTGTTTTGCGCTGCCATCCTTAATTAATTCCTCCATACTATTAAACAGACTATTCAGGTTTTTGCCAAAAATATCTCGAGCTTCTGCATTGTGCTCATCAACTGCTTTCTTACGATCCAGTTTGGAATGGAGACCAGATACATCTTTTGTAGTTTCTTCAACTGTGTTAAGCAACTAAACATGATTTTTAAAAACAAATGTTGATAAGATGGACATGATGAAAGCAGTCTAACGAAAATATCTGTGCTATGTAAGGATTTCTCCTGATAAGAACTAGTAAGTTTTATACATGATATCAGAAGAAATTTTTAAACTCATGGATAGATCCAGGAATGTTTATTTCCCCTCCCCTAGCCATTTAGGCATGGAAAACTGATTCTACCAATCTTTTATAGTAATTATGCTCCCTCACAAACTTTTTTCCTATTATGTGTTACTATTTCCTCAAAAGTACACCTAATGAAAAATCAACTACTTTCAACATCTTCCATCATCAGAACGTACTAAATTCTTGATGACAGATTAGTTTTAACCACAACCACAGGGGAAAGCATCAACATCATTATTCTAAATGTCCACAAAGTATATTAAAGTCATGTTCTATTTTCAAACCTTCAGGAATAGGGGCTGGCCCTGTGGCTGAGTGGTTAAGTTTGCGTGCTCTGCTTTGGTGGCCCAGGACTTTGCCAGTTCGGATCCTGGACGCAGACATGGCACTGCTCGTCAGGCCACGTTGAGGCGGCATCCCACATAACACAACCAGAGGCACTCACAACTAGAACATACAACTACGTACTGGGGATCTTTGGGGAGAAGAAGAAAAATAAAAAGATTGGCAATGGTTGTTAGCTCAGGTGCCAATCTTTTAAAAAAAACCCAAAACTTCAGAAATAGTTTTTTCTAAAGTTAGCATCTCTAGTGAAAAAAATTTAGATGAAATAGTAAAATACTATTTTTTAAATTGATAGAAATAACATTTGGGGTGAATAAATAGAATTTCACAATTAATGCTTAAGCAAAGAAAGTCACTTTTACCCATTCTCTAATTTCTTTAATGTGGTACAAATCAAAACGAAGGACAAACCCTGCTGGCAGCGTCATGAAGCTTCTCTTCAGTACTTTCCAAAGCTGATGTGATATATTCTTCTTTAACAAGCTGTAATTTAGTTTCTTGTAAATGTTTCTGAGTGGTTTCAAGTTCCTGTGTCTTATTTTGCAGGTCAGATTTACACTGGTCAAGTTCATTTTTATTATCCATAAACAATTCTGTAACCTAAACATAACATATTAAACATTTTTTTTAAGAATAAAAAAATGCTGACCTGCTTGGTGAGACACCTGGCTAGTTCAAAATATAATATCAGAAGAACAAAACAAATTATTTCCATGTAAAAGCTGTAACAAGTTACCAGGTAGGTTAGCACATTTCATATGGTGTCTGGTTTCTTCCTAAAATTTCATTAAAAATAAAGTAACAAGTTCTAGTGTAGTGGTCCTAATTCTGCAGGTTCCTTCCAACACTGCCACCTGCAGGATGGCACAGAAGGGTCAAGTCTTTCCACTTACTTATTTAACGTCTTGTTTCTCCCAACACCTACATTCCCTCATCTGATAACTATGTTTTTGAAAATGTCTCAGCATTCACTATTTAGCTTTAACAATAAAATCACTCAATTCAGTTAACTTCTTGTGATGTTGCATTAATATAAATGTCAAAAGAGACGGCTTCATTATCATTGATGACAGTAAAACTATGATACTACTTACTTTTAGTATAAGGGTCAGCAAGGAAAAAAACCTTGGGGAAAAAATATCAGGTCCCTCACATTCTGGCATTTTCTTTTAATATCTGCTTTCTACATAACATTCAATATTGTTCTGAACGCTTACCCTGCTTAGCTCCTCCTCGATGGCACTGATTTTTTCAATCAATTCTACAATCTGTTCTTCTTGAACAGTTAGTTTTCCACTCATGGCTCTAAAAAAAGTTTAATATAAGTTTAACAGTTAATATTTTTTCCTAATTCCTATAAAAGATATTCTAACACATGGGGAAACAAAAGACCGCGAATTGCTAAAGCAATCCTGAGCAAGAAAAACAAAGCCAGCGGAATCACAATCCCCGATTTCAAAACATACTACAAAGCTACAGTGATCAAAACAGCATGGTACTGGTACAAAAACAGGTCCACAGATCAATGGAACAGAATTGAAAGCCCAGAGATAAAACCACACATCTATGGACAGCTAATCTTCGACAAAGGAGCAGAGGGCCTACAATGGAGAAAAGAAAGTCTCTTTAACAAATTGTGCTGGGAAAACTGGACAGCCACATGTAAAAGATT
Organism: Equus caballus; assembly: GCF_041296265.1. Classification (NCBI taxonomy): domain Eukaryota; kingdom Metazoa; phylum Chordata; class Mammalia; order Perissodactyla; family Equidae; genus Equus; species Equus caballus. The sequence goes on from NC_091684.1 coordinate 37,113,825, forward strand.
GAAAATTGACCATTCTTTTTCACCACACACCAAAATAAACTCAAAATGGATCAAAGACCTAAAGATTAGGCCGGAAACAATAAGTCTTCTGGAAGAGAATATAGGCAGTACACTCTTTGACATCAGTTTCAAAAGAATCTTTTCAGACACTATAACTCCTCAGTTGAGGGAAACAATAGAAAGAATAAACAAATGGGACTTCATCAGACTAAGAGCTTCTTCAAGGCAAGGGAAAACAGGATTGAAACAAGAAAACAGCCCACTAATTGGGAAAAAATATTTACAAGCCACTTATCTGACAAAGGGTTAATCTCCATAATATACAAAGAACTCACACAGCTCAACAACAAAAAAACAAACAACCCGATCAAAAAATGGGCAGAGGACATGAACAGACATTTCTCAAAAGGAGATATGAATATGGCCAATAGACACATGAAAAGATGTTCATCATCGCTAATCATCAGGGAAATGCAAATCAAAACTACACTAAGATATCACCTTACACCTGTTAGATTGGCAAAAACATCCAAAACCAAGAGCGACAAATGTTGGAGAGGTTGTGGAGAAAAAGGAACCCTCATACACTGTTGGTGGGAATGCAAACTGGTACAGCCACTATGGAAAACAGTATGGAGATTTCTCAAAAAGTTAAAAATTGAAATACCCTATGACCCAGCCATCCCATTACTGGGTATCTATCCTAAGAACCTGAAATCAGAAATCCCAAGAGTCACTTGCACCCCTATGTTCATCGCAGCATTATTTACAATAGCCAAGACGTGGAACCAACCTACATGCCCAGAAACTGATGATTGGATAAAGAAGATGTGGTATATATACACAATGGAATACTACTCAGCCATAAAAAAAGACAAAATTGGCCCATTCCCAGCAACGTGGATGGACCTCGAGAGTATTATGTTAAGCGAAATAAGCCAGTCAGAGAAAGATGAACTCTATATGACTCCACTCATAGGTGGAAGTTAGTATATTGACAAGGAGATCTGATCGGTGGTTACCAGGGAAAAGGGGGGGTGGGGGGAGGGCACAAAGGGGGAAGTGGTGTACCCACAACATGACTAACAAGAATGTACAACTGAAATCTCATAAGGTTGTAATCTATCATAACATTAAAAAAAATAATAATAAAAAAAATAAAAAGATATTCTAACACAATTGTGGCAGTTACACATCATCTCTATCATTTAACGGTGATAATGATGCCTAAGTGTCAATAAGCAATAAATACAAATTGCAAAAAAACAATATATTCCTTGTCCTTGTTTTATAAATGGACCGTTTTTCTTATCTTCATTTTAAAATGGAGAGTTCCTCCCTATGAGGGGAAGAAAGCATGTGTGCATATAAAATTTGAGAAGCTACAAAGCTGACAAAAGACTGTAACTTACAGAGAGTAGAGATGGGGGGATACAACCTACGCGTCTGTTTTCAGGAATATAGAGTATAAGCAGGACACCCAGAATCCAGGAAAAGTTTGGGACTTGAAGGCATCAGGTGTCGCAGGAGGAGGAGGTGAGATAAGGGGCTAAAAACTAAAGAATTGAATTAAAGTATATATACAGAGCAATTACACCTGCTGCCCCTGCCCACATACTCCAATACACACCCAACACACACAGCCACTGTCACTACAAAATCCTCATGCGATCAAAAGATTATTCTCTAGAGCACAGTTCCTCAGCCTCAGCACTACTGACATTTTGGACCAGATAATTCTGGTCCACTTTAATGGGTCTTTCTGATTTCCTGAGCATTAGCAAGTTTCAGAAGTAAGTGCTGAAACTTGTATTCTTCTAGTTCCTTCATAACTACCAACAATTTTCTATTCCACAATGAGCTTACATGATAAAGATTCTTTTTTTTTACCCCCTGCTGAGGAAGATTTGCCCTGAGCTAACATCTGTTGCCAATCTTCCTCTTTTGGTATGTGAGGCGCTGCCACAGCATGGACACTGTTGAGTGGTGTAGGTCCATGCCTAGGAACCGAACCCAGGCCACAGAAGCAGAGTGCACCCAACTTAACCACTAGGTCACTGGGGCTGGCCCACAAAGATTCTTTTGTGAATGCAAATTTCCTCAAATTATTAGCTAGAGATATCGTTGATAAAGGAAAAGCTAAAACTGACATGTAAGAGGAGAATTAATTTTAAGTCTTTTGATTAACTATACTAGTTCTTTATTGGAAATGGGTCTTTTATGTAGAATGGGATATCTGAAATGCTTTTCTTACACTGAATGTACAAGAGGTAATGCAACATTGTTATTTCCTGGATGACACAGTTTTGATATAGTTTTAAAAGGTCTATTAAGTGTGGGGTAAATAATGCATTATCCTGTTTTAAATGTTGGTTGCAGCTTTTGTGATCCTTCTCTGACTTGCAGTGTAATAATTCCAAAAGCTTTTTCAGAAAGAACTTTGTTTCAGATTACGCCTCATATCTATTAGAGAGCAAACAATCTTTTCAATCACAGGATTGACAAACTAGAAATAAAGTTAGCTCCTATCTAAAATACATCAAAGAAATGGACAAGAGAAGATAAGAAGAAAATTAGACAATCAGTCCACGAGGTCCAATGTTTGACTACTAAGAGCAGAAGATACTCTCTTACCAAATTAAAGGAGAAAACCACTTGAAGACATTCATTGATTGCCTACTAAGCAGCCATTTCCAGCATCCAGATTTCCTTTGGGGAATGACTCTCAGTCAAGCTATAGGGGGCTAGGCGCGGCCAGACCCTATCCCTAGATCCAGGGAGTAAGCCTAACTGCTCAAGACCATCAGGGAAATTCAAGTCCCTTGCTAGTTACTGGTACATACATGGACACAACTCAGGCCTAAACTAACCAATCAGTGATGTTCCCCTGGCCAGTTTTGCTGGTTAAAGGGTAGGCAGCCTCTCATCCGTACTGGACATGAATGAGACAGCAGGTAGCTGCTCTGCTGCTGATCACCATGCTTGATGACCAGCCAGCCCTGGGAGAAGGCCACCACTCAGGACAAGAGGGGGAAGACACAGAAACCGGATCCTTGAGTCACAGGATTAAACAACTATGAAGCTCATTCTATCCCTTGATGTTTTAAGACACTTTAAATTGGTTTTCTAGCAACAAGAGCAGTCTGATACCAAACTTAAAGGTATAAAAAGTGTTTGTTGAATAAAAATTAATGTATAAAATATATAAAATGGTAGAAATAGGAACACCTATGAAGTGAACATTCAAAAAATATAATGAAACACTGTAGTGTGTATGATGTAGAAGTATAATCTGAAAACCAGAGAAACAGAAAAGAAAGAAAAGAATAAAAAATACCAAGTAAAAGAATTAAGTGCAGGGGGCCGGCCCAGTGGCCTAGCGGTTAAGTTCATGTGCTCCGCTTCAGTGGCCGGGATCCCAAGTGTGGACCTACACACTGCTTATCAAACCATGCTGTGGCAGGCGTCCCACATATAAAGCAGAGAAAGATGGGCACGGATGATAGCTCAGAGCCAATCTTTCTCAACAAAAAGAGGAGGATTAGCAGCGGATGTTAGCTCAAGGCTAATCCTCGTCAAAAAAAGAACTAAGTGCAAATTTACGAAAGAATTTTTTGTAAAAATGTTTTTGCCCACTGGGTATGGGCTATGAAAGAACCAAACAAAACTAAAGTCACATAAAAAAAAATAAAAGGAGGACTATTGTTTAATAACCTGTGATACTAGTAGACTATAAATTTGAACATTCGTAAAGTTAGCATATGAACCAATTAGGAGGATGTAGCACATTATGATAACTGAAAATAACATGAAAAAAACTGAGTTTATTAAATGATTTATATACTTTTACAACGGTCATATAGTGAAACATCTATAAAAAAAGTGAGCCAAAGATTATAGTAAAATGCTTTTAGTTAATATCAATTAGCTCTAAATACATTTTCTCATTATTAATAATTTTTAAAATGTCCTGTGAAAGCCACCCTCCTTAATATCTTCAAAGATAAATGCAATCAGGAATTTTCAAGTTTTAATCCTTAGCATCCCACTTGCCTTCTGCCCTTGTTTAATCTGTTGTTGTTTCTACATAAAGCTTCAGTAGAAGCTTTCCTTTGGACAAACTACTCAAAGGCTTAAAAGTGAAGAGATTCCTGGTTGCCAGGGGTTGGGGATCATTGGGGAAGAGGAGTGGGTATGACTAGAAAGGGGTAGCAAGATGGAGATCTTTGTGATGACAGGAATGTTCTCCATCTTAATTGTAGAACTATGAGAATCTACAAATGTGATAAAATGGCATAGAATTATACACATTGTACCAATGTCAATTTCTCAGTTTTGATACTGTACGAACGTTATGTAAAAGGTAACCATTAGGGGAAACTGGGAGAAAAATACATGAGACCTCTCTGCACTCTTCCTTCAACTTCATGTGAATCTATAATTATTTAAAATAAAAGTTATATAAAAAGTTTTTAAACTGTTTGATAACTACTTGTTAACATCAAAACAAAAAGAAGCAATTAGAGGCACTAGGTACAAAGATATAAAGATTTACTGTCAAAAAGTAACTTTTACTTCAAACAGGCTATCAGAAAATGCTTATTCTTAGACATGAATTTCCATAGTCAAGGGCTTACCTATAATTTTCTTCAGAAATGTACACCCCATTTTTTTCACGGGCTGCAGCAAGATCTCGTTTCAGACGCTCTATCTCTTCTGTATATTCCTACAAAAGAAGAATGTTGTAGGTGTCAATTTAGCACTGAACTTTTTTTTCATTCAGTTTGGGGAGGACATGTAACAAATAAAACATAAAGTTAGCCCTTTCATGTTTTTTAAAACATAAAAAAGTAGGCTAAAAAGTCATAACCATACTTTTAATTCAATACTAAGCTGTTTAGAATAAAGTCTTTCAATAGCTTTCAAAGCTCCTTTAAATGCACTCACTATAAAAATATGGACTTCTGAAGAAAAAACACAGCCTCCAGTACCCAGGTTGGTATCCAAATGCATTTCACATTAAAATGAACCCAGATTCCTTAGAGAAGTGTCTGGTTCTCCGACTGGGGCAAGAAACATTCAAGATGAACCTGGAATACCTTGGCAAACAAAATAGGAAGGAAGCTAACAAACCGTGGCTAGTGAAGAGGACTCAAGAACCCACTTGAAGAGGTACTGACTAGCCAAAGAAGGGACAAAGTGACTATCAGGGAGGATAAGAACTACAATGGGCTAACACAAATATTTTATGTCCATGAGTTTATAATGACATTAAGAAAGCTAGGAAACCAAATCATTATTCTCAAAACTGTCAAATAAAGGAACAAATCAAGCATTTCTCCTGCGTTTACTATAAGAAGCATATGCCTGGGTAGCTGAGGGAAGGTTCCTTGTTATGGAAGTAGTCCGGCAATCAGTTAAGAAAGAACTGAATTAGAAAATTACCATTCTGCAACCCTTAAAAAACAAATGGATCACGTCTTTGAATATCATCAATTCCCCACAAAAAGAGAAAGAACCAGACATTCTGTGCTTCCTGGTGGGAGAACACACCATCAATTATGAAGTAGTCTTAGCAAAAATATGTAAATAAGATCAAACTTTAATCTATCAAGCCTCAAAATCCAACTACCAGTTTATAAAAAATACAAAGAACAGAATATGTCAAAAGACACTAGGGGAAAACTCTACAGGACAAATAATACGGGTACTTCCACAAACAAATTGTAAAGGGAGAAAAAAAATGCAAGGAGAAACTACGTATTCAGACCAAAAGATACATCAGAAAATTGCAAAGGGTAATAAGGCAAAGGAAACCAGGAACAAAGCAAAAAGACAACCCACCAACTAGGAGAAAATATTTGCAAATCATATATCTAACAAGCAGTTAATCTCCAAAATATATAAAGAACTCACACAACTCAACAACAAAAAACAAACAACCTGATCAAAAAATGGGCAAAGAATATGAACAGACATTTTTCCAAAGAAGATATTCAAGTGTCCAACAGGCACATGAAAAGATGTTCAACATCATCACTAATCATTAGAAAAATGCAAATCAAAACTACAATGAGATATCACATTACATCCATTAGAATGGCTATAATTACTAAGACAAAAAATAACAAACATTGGAGAGGATGTGGAGAAAGGGAACCCTCATACCACTGGTAGCAATGCGAACTGGTGCAGCTACTACGGAAAACAGTATGGAGATTTCTCGAAAACTTAAAAATAGAAATACCACACAATCCAGCTATCCCACTACTGGGTATTTATCCAAAGAACTTGAAATCAACAATACAAAGAAACTTATGCACCCCTATGTTCACTGCAGCATTATTCACAATAGCCAAGACGTGGAAGCAAGCCCACTGCCCAGTGACTGATGGATAAAGAAGAAGTGGTATATATACAATGGAATGCTACTCAGCCATAACAAAAGACAAAGTTGTCCCATTTGCAACAACATGGATGGGTCGACCTTGAGGGTGTTATGTTGAGCAAAATAAGCCATACAGAGAAAGATAAACACTGTATGATTTCACTCATGTGGAAGATAAACACATGGACCAAGAACAGATTAGTGGTTACGAGAGGGAAAGGGGGTTTGAGGGTGGGCATAAGGGATAAAGGGCACATATATATGGTGACTGACAAATAATAACGTACAATTGAAATTTCACAGTGTTATAAACTATTATGACCTCAATAAAAAATACCACAAAGGGTAAAACTTATTTGGATCCTAAAACAACTATTAAAAAATATGTATACATTGAAAAACTTGGAATTTTAAACACTGACTGAATACTCTATCATATTAAAGAAATATTTTCAAATATTTTTAGATTTAAAAATAGCATTAGGGTTCAAAAGATTCAAATGTCTAAATAAAATCAGTGCTTATAAAAGAGCCTGGTATTTTTAAAATAATGAATATAAAATCACTGTAGTGTTTCTCAGATCCTGACAATTTTGGGAACCTTTACGAAGAAAGTAGCTTTCTCATATAAACCTCCTTTTAAACTGTCTACCTGATTCCAAGAGTTCTTACCTAGCTACAGTAATTAAAACTGTGTGGTACTGGTGGAGGGCCAGACTTATAAATCCATGGAACAGAACAGAGAGCCCAGAGATAGGCCCACACAAAACTATGCCCAATTGATTTTTCAGAAAAGTGCAAAATCAATTCAATGAAGAAAATATATCCTTTTCAACAAAGGATACTAAAGCAATCCAGATACCCCAGAGGTGAAAAAAATGTGCCCTGACATCTTATCAAAAATCAAATCAAAATGGATCATGGACTTAAATGTGAAACGTGGAAATATAAAACTTTCCAAAAACAAAAATGGAAAAAATCTTCAGTATCTAGAGCTAGGCAGAGAGTTCTGAGAATTGACACTAAAAGCACAATTCATAAAAGTAAAAATTGATAAGTTAGGCCACGTGGAAATTAAAAACTTTTGCTCTCCAAAATTCCATATGAAAAGGATGAGAGGAGAAGCTACAGACTGGGAGAAAATAACTGTAAACACTTGTGACAAAGGACTAGCATCTAGAATATATTGAGAACTTTAAAGTCACACAAAAAAACCCCCAAATAATCCAATTGGAAAATAGACCTAAATAGAGGAACAGACATTTCACCAAAGAGGATATACAAACAGCAAATAAGCACACGAAATGATATTCAACATCATTAGACATTAGAGAAATGCAAGTTAAAACCCATCACACTTGGGAGAACGGCTAAAATAAAAAAGTTACTACACCAAATGCTGGCAAGGATGTGGAGAAACTAGATCACTCAAACATTGCTAATGGGAATGTAAAACAGTACAGCTACTCTGGAAAACAGCTTGGTAGTTCCTTAAAATTGTAAAGATTCAGGGGCTGGCCCCGTGGCTTAGAGATTAAATTCGGTGTACTCCACTTCCACAGCCTGGGTTTGGTTCCCAGGTAGAGACATACACGACTCATCAGCGGCCATACTGTGGCAGTGACCCCCATACAAATTAGAGGAAGATTTACACAATGACAGCTCAGGGCAAATCTTCCTCAAGCAATTGGCAATGGATGTTAGCTCAGGGTGAATCTTCCATAGCAAAAAAAAAAAAAAAAAAAAAAAAAAAAGGAAAGAAACAGAAAAAATTTCACTGTGCAACTTAGTAATTGTATTCTTGGACAATTATCTCAGAGAAATAAAATTTATATTTACACAAATACCTGTAAACAAATATGCACAGCAGTTTTATTTATAATTATGAAAAATTGAAATCAGCCCATGTCATTCAACAGGTGAATGGTTACACAAACTGTATGTATGGTACATACATACAATGGAATAATATGCAGCACTAAAAAGAAAGATCTATTGATACACACAACTCAGGCGAACTTCTAGAGACTTATGCTGAGTGAAAAAAGGCAATCCCAAAAGTCTACATACTGTGTGATTCTATTCAATAACATTTTTTTTTTTGGTGAGAAAGACTGGCCCTGAGCTGACATCTGTTACCAGTCTTCCTCCTTTTTGCTTAAGGAAGATTGTCCCTGAGTTAACATCTGTGACAATCTTCCACTATTGTATGTGGGATGCCACCACAGCATAGCTTGATGAGTGGTGTATTGGTTCTTGTCTGGGATCCAAACCTGTGAACTCTGGGCCACCAAAGCAGAGCACAAGAACCTAACCATTATGCCACCACGCCAGCCCCTCCATTCAATAACATTTTTGAAATGATAAAGTTTAGAAATAAAGGACAGATTACTGGATACCAGAGATTAGGAAGGGGAGGTAGGAGTGGAAAGGAAGTGATTATAAAAGGGCAATGTAAGGGATCCTTGTGATGATGGAACTGTTCAGTATCTTGACTGCAGTGGTGGATACATGAACCTACACATGTGAAAAAATTGTATAGAACTAAATACACACACACACATAAATGAATAGAAGGAAAACTGGAGAATAAGATCAGTGGATTGTTACTAATGTCAATATCCCTGTGGTGATATTTTACTATAGTTTGACAAAACGTACAAAGGATCTCTCTTTATTATTTCTTTTAATTGCATGTAAATGTATAAAAATTTCATATAGGGGCCGGCCCGGTGGCAAAGCGGTTAAGTTCGCACATTCCGCTTCTCGGCGGCCCAGGGTTCGCTGGCTCGGACCCTGGGTGCAGACATGGCACCGCTTGGCACGCCATGCTGTGGTAGGCGTCCCACATATAAAGTAGAGGAAGATGGGCATGATGTTACCTCAGGGCCAGGCTTCCTCAGCAAAAAGAGGAGGACTGGCAGTAGTTAGCTCAGGGCTAATCTTCCTCAAAAAAAAAAAAGGAAAAAAGAAAAAAAAATTTTCATATAAAAAACACAGTACCAAGAAAAGGAAAAGATAAGTCAGACTGAGAGGAAATATTTACAAATCATCTCATAAAGGACTTGTATCTAGAAGATATTAACAGCACTTTACAGCTTAATAAGAAGACAACCCAACTAAAAAGTGGGCAAAGGATTTGGACAGACGTTTCACCAAAAAAGATACACAAATAGATAAAAAGCATGTGAAAAGATGCTCAGTATCATTATGCATCAGGGAAATGCTAATTAAAACCACACTGATGTACTATTATACATTTATGAGAATGACTAAAATTAAAAAGACAGACTACAGCAAGTATTGGAGATGATGTGGAGAAACTGCAACCCTCATACACTGCTGGTAGAAATTTAAAGCGGGACAGCCACTTTGGAATACAGCTTCTTAGAGTTAAACATAAACTTAGTATAAGACTCAGATATTAAACTGCGAGGTATCTATCCAAGAGAAATGAGAACACACCAACACAGAGACTTATAAACAAATGTTCACTCCAGCATCACTGGAAATAATCCAAATGTCCATCGACTGGTAAACTGATGAACAAAATGTGATATTATCCATATAACGGGATACTATTCAGCAATAAAAAGAAATAAGCTATTCATACATGCTACAACACAGATGAAGCCCAAATGTTATGCCCAGTGAAAGAAGCCAGATGCAAAAGACCGAATATTATATGATTTCATTTATAGGAAATGTCCAGAAAAGGCAAATCTATAGACAGAAAGCAGATCAGTGGTTGCCTGACTGCAAAAGGGTCAAGGGGAACTTTATAGAGAGTTAGAAATTTTCTAAAACTAGATTGTGGTGATGTTGCACAACTCTATAAATGTACTAAACATCACTGAATTGTAGGCTTACAACAGGTGAATGTTATGGTATGGTAATTATACCCTAAAGCTGTAAATAAATAAGTAAATTTTATAAATGTAAATAAAGGCAAATCTGGCTGACTTGATACAGCTGGTAAAGTTAACATATTTGCGTTAGAAAAAACATTTTAACACATAAAGTATTTAGTTTAAATCATTAGATGAAAAAGCCTTACCACAGGCAATTTAACAATTCTAACAATACCTATTTCAGTTCCTTATTTTCGCATTTGTCAAACAAGATCATGTTACTCCACAAAAATTCACAATCACCTTAATAAGAGCTTTCTTGGTGAGCTTCTGGTTAACTTCAGGCTTATTCATTATGTTCTTTGCTCTATGAGCATATTCCAACGTACTCAGAGTTTCCTGTGATGAAAAGAAAAGGCCAGTTAGTGAAGATATTATGAGAATAATATAGTTTTGGTATCTAACATGTACTAGATAACTTAAAAATAATAATTCATGGTTATATCTAATCTAGAAATCTACCAAGACTACTAAACCCAACCTTTAAAAAGGAGGTTGTTCACACGACTTACAAATAATGTACAACTGAAATTTCACAAGGTTGTAAGCTATCATAACCTCAATAAAAAGTTAAAAAAAGCTGTCGAGCGGTTAAGTGCCCACATTCCGCTTCGGCGGCCCGGGGTTCACCGGTTTGGATCCTGGGTGCAAATATGGCACTGCTTGGCACGCCATGCTGTGGTAGGCGTCCCACATGTTAGCTCAGGGCCAGTCTTCCTCAGCAAAAAGAGGAGGATTGGCAGCAGTTAGCTCAGAGCTAATCTTCCTCAAAAAAAAAAAAGCGGTTGTTCAAAACACCATTATCTTTTTTTCCCTTCTCTTCAATTTTCAGGATCTTTAACCTTATGATAATTTATCTAATAATTTGTTACTTTAGATTAGCCTTAAAACTCAACAAATTCCATCAACTGATAAACAAAATGTCCTATATTCATATAATGGAATATTATTTGTCCACAAAAAGGAATGAAATATTGATACATGCTACAACATAAATGAACACTAAAAACATTATGCTAAATGAAAGAAGCCAGACACAAAAGAATACTTATTGTGTGATTCCATTTATATGAAATGTCCAGAATAGGCAAATCTACAGACTAAAAAAAGTAGATTACTAATGACCTAGGGTTTGGAGTGGGGTCAGATGAGGAGCAATTGCATGGGTTACAGGGTTTCTTTCTGGTGTAATGAAAATGTTCTAAACTTAGATTTTGGTGATGGTTGCACAGCTCTGTGAATACAGTAAAATCATTGAATTATACACTCATAATGGGTAACTTTTATGGTTACGTGAATTATATCTCAATCAAGATATTTTTAAAAAATGAAAGGGGAGTTAGAGACTTTATAAAAGCTTTTGTAACTCCATTTAAAGGAGATGATCACAATAAAATAAGAGTAGATTTTACCACCTTTGTTGCTTCTCTTGGTTTTCCCACCTGTTCTCACACATCCAACCCATCTTCAGTGCTCTCTAAGCAGCCTCTACGAGTATTCACTTGACCCACTTCAAGAATTCAGTTAAATCTCTATACCCCATGTAACCATCCACTGCAAATGACCACAGCAATTTTCTTTGAACACTGTGGAAAAAGCCCTTAAGTAACTGGCTTTTTAAGATTAAAAACTCTGCCAGGAAGGAGAAAGGGAATTTTTTCAGTGGTATCCTCCTGTGTGTCCATACGCAATGTCCAGATTCTTTTTACTATAGCATAGAATGAATGAAGCCAGTTAATGAACTTTTAAAATATGTGACAGCTAAATTAAGAATTACAGCTTATACACTTGCAGATACCTTTCAAAGGGCTTACCTCAAGATTGAGAGACGCAGGAGAAATTGTTGCAATTATAGATGTTTTTGTACGTCCCCCAAGAGAATCCTGGAGGATTCTAGTTAGTTTAGATTCTCGATAAGGAACATGAGGTGTTCTTTCTACAAGGGCAGTAATAACCCTTCCCAAAGTCAACAGGGACTGATTGATATTTCCAGCTTCCCGAGCTCTCTTGTCAACTGCTCCAGAACGGCCAATGTTTTCACTTCCTGCAAGATCAACCTTGAATTATAAAAATAAAAAAATAAAGAAAAATAAGTTGTCAGTCTATTGGATTTGGACTCGAAGAGTTTCATTTTCATATTATACATAATATATTAAATAGCCAACAAAATAATTTTTTTATAATTAACAACCTACTACAAAGCTAATAACCCAGTGACTACAAAAATATTGCCTAGAAGTACAAAATTTCAAGCAGCTCTATGAGGTGGTCAAGAATGAAACAGAATACAAACGTCATACGAAGCAGCAATCCCACTTCTGGGTATATACCCAAAGGAAATAAAATCAGCATCTCAAAGAGGTAACTCCAGCGCCCGGCCCCATGGCCGAGTGGTTAAGTTCACACACTCTGCTTTGGTGGCCCAGGGTTTCGCTGGTTCCAATCCCGGGCACGGACATGGCACCACTTATCAGGCCATGCAGAGGCGGCGTCCCACATAGCACAACTAGAAGGACCCACAACTAAAAATACACAACTATGTACTGGGGACTTTGGGGAGAAAAAGGAAAAATTAAAAAAAAAATAAAAGAGATAACTCCATTCCCATGTTCACTGCATCATTCACAATAGCCAAGATATGAAAACAATCTAAGTGTCCATCAATGGATAAAGATGCAGTATATATCTACAAGAAAATATTATTCAGCTACGAGAAAGAAGGAAATCTTGCCATTTGCAACAACACGGATGAACCTAGAGGATATAACACTAAGTGAAATAAGCCAGACACAGAGAGACAAATACTGTATGATCTCACTTATATGTGGAATCTGGAAAAAAAAAAAAAAGAAACTTGAACTCACAGAAACAGAGTAGAATAATGGTTACCAGCAGCAGGGGGGTGAAGGATAGGAGATGCTGGTCAAAGGGTACAAGCCTTCAGTAATAAGATGAATAAGTTCTGGGGATCTGATGTCCACTATGGTGACTATAGTTAATACTATGCTGAAATTTGCTAAGAGAGTAGATCTTAAGCATTCTCACCAAAAAAGGGTAACTATGTGAGGTGATGGATGTATTAATTAACCTGACTGTTGTAATGATTTCACAAAGTATACATATATCAAATCATCACATTGTACACTCTAAATATATAATTTTATTTGTCAATTATACCTCAATAAAGCTGGAGAAATAAACAAAAAGAATGAAACAGTGGTATTAAGGTAGATGCTTACCAAGTTCAACTTTCCAATTTTAACAAGCTCTTCTCCATCAATTGTAGTTTCTTTCATATGTATTGTAACAGAGAAAACTGAGTGGGAACGACTAGAAAACAAGATCAAGTTGCCCAGTCATTATAATGCAAAATATTATTTGCTTTCTATAAAACAGTGAAAACAGCAAAGAAAGATCTAAATCCACAAGGGTAGAGATAGTATGAGACAGGAGATATCGATAAGATTTTGGAAGACAGAGGGTAGACAGAATAATGCTTACATTTTTGCTTTCTTATACCTGCTGCCTATAGGAGACCCCAGTAAGAAGCTACCAGAAAACAACCTAAAAGACTTAGAACTAGAATCCTCAGGCACCTCTGAAACCTGGATGTGGGGTGGGGTTGGGATAGTTGCCTGGTGTGTAGGAGGGGAAGGCTTACAATCAGTCTTCCTATTCATAAGAACCCCTTGAGGGGCTGGCCCTGTGGCCGAGTGGTTAAATTCACACGCTCCGCTTCAGATGCCCAGGGTTTGACTGGTTCACATCCTGGACAGGAACATGGCACCACTCATCAAGCCATACTGAGGCAGCATCCCACATAGCACAACCAGAAGGACCTACAACTAGAATATACAACTATGTACTGGGGGGCTTTGGGGAGAAGAAGAAGAAAAAAAAGAAGATTGGCAACAGATGTTAGCTCAGGTGCCAACCTTTAAAAAGACCACTTGCAATATGTCATTACCATAAATTTAAACCGGACCAGGTAAGCCACTAGATTACTCTCCCTCGATGTCAAGTGTTGTAAAAGTACATTGCCCTGCTTTGAGAATGTTATCATAAATAGGTAACTCCTTCCCCTGAACAGCAGAAATAGTAAACAGCAGGGATTACCGAACACTACAAGAGAACCACTGCTAGACTATAAAGTGTTCCAAAGTCTCCCTTATGCTATACACTGACATTTGGCTTTTATCTGAGGGATACAAAATTATATAGTTATCTCTCCTTTCTGTATCAATGACATTTGTTGAACATCATTAAGTCTGTTAATGTCATTGATGGCTGATAAGGAATATGGCAATTTTTAGTTTTCTTATTTGTACTTTTAATGTTACTTAGAAAATTTTACAATAAGCATCATCTTTACAAAAATTATTTAAAATTACAGAAAAGGGGAAGGCCACAAGGAAAACTATGAACATAAACTATAGATCTGAATTATACTATACAGCTCATGTTTTTCTACCATTATTTACCCATTCCTAATCCAAGATTATGGAATTAATGCAATTAAGCATAGAGGTCAACTCTGATTTTGGAAAACTGAACTACACCATAAAAAGAGATCTTTACTCCAGTCTGCATACCAAAAAAAGGAGTCCTAAATTACACAAATTTATGGAATAATAGGAATTTTACACTTCAGAGAAAGGTATTTAGAAAAAAGAAACTTCACCTAGTCTTAAGTTCATTCCTCTGAATTCTATATAAAATTAAGTTATAAACCAATCGTAGAATTAAATTTAACTTTTTAAAATGGGAAACCAGGGGCCGGCCCCTTGGCTGAGTGGTTAAGTTTGCGTGCTCTGCTTTGGCAGCCCAGGGTTTTCCCAGTTTGGATCCTGGGCATGCACACAGCACCACTCATGGAGCCATGCTGAGGCGGCGTCCCACATGCCACAACTAGAAGGACCCACAACTAAAAATACACAACTATGTACCAGGGGGCTTTGAGGAGAAAAAGGAAAGAGTAAAATCTTTTTTTTTTAAAAAAAAGGAAAACTATTATAGGAAAATTTAATTAAAATTATAAAATCACTCATAATGCTATGATTTTAATTACTTTTATGTTATGTTCTTTTTCTTCTTTCTTTAAATGCATACCTATTTTTTATAGAGCTGCAATTAAGTTGTTACAGCATAGCGTAAAAATTTTCAACTATAACGGAGCAAAGAAATAAGATCTAGCCATAATAATCTTTGTAGCTCAGGAAACTCATATTCAGGTAAGTTCACTTATTTACTCAAAGTCACAGTCTAGTTCTGCAGAACTAGAACTAAACACAAATGTCTAACTCTCAATCCACAGCTCTTTCAATTACACTCTGATGTTTCCTTCAAAGACCAGCAGAAAAAAAAAGATCACCTCTGACTTGGTAAACTGCATTTGTAGAATTTGGGATTCATCCTATAGGGGGTGCTATCAAATATGCCCCTTTCTCCCCTTGAAAGCCAGTGTTAATGACCATCTGTCTTCCTACATTAAAATGAAGCCATTTGAAAAAAAAAAAAAAATCACATTGTACAACCTAAATATATACAATTTTTGTCAATCACACCTCAATAAAGCTGGAAAATAAAATAAAATGAAGCCATTTGACCTTCTAATCCTTATTAAAACTAGGGGTCTTCAGACTGTGTTCTAAGTATCCATGGGGCTCCAAAAAAGTGCTCAGATAAAATGTTCATAAGGCTGAGACAAGCCTCTGAGCATCCCACCCCCCAAATGAACTAATGAAGCCACATTTTAATCTGGGCTCCCATGTACAGTTTCACTTGGGAAAAGAAAATCTTAAAAAAAGTTTAATATTTCTGCTCAAGTTCAACCTGATTTGTTCTCCTCTCAACATTCTTCCAATATTGGTGCTCTCCCTATAAATCTCAAGCCAATTATTAAGGCACACAATCTACCATACAATCTAGGTATGTGACTCACATACGTTGACCCATCCCAAATTTGACTTCCCCTAAGTTTGTAATTCTTCTTAAAAAGAAAATGATGGAGCCCAATGGGGGGCAAGATGACTTTCTTACCTAGAGTACGCATTCATCAAAGTTGCTGCAGTTGTCCGTTTTGCCGCCCCCTTCTCCAAAATTTGATAGACTTCATCCTTGTTGTGTACTGTAATTTCTTCCAAACCTTTGATTATCACTCCTCTCTAACCAAATATCAAAAAAAGTACCCCTTAGATTGGTAAAAATACATATATACTGACTTCTCAAAGCATCACACATTACAGTTTGCAGACATTTCGTTCTCAAAGACTGAGTTACCTTGTTACGGGGATCATCAAACATCTGTAGTCTCTCAGAAACATCAGAAGATGGATTAAGGAGATCAAAAAGTTCTTCATTATAAATTTCCAACAGAGATACTTTGACGGAAAATTCAGTACCATTATCAGTAAGTTTCTCAAAAATTTGATGAAGAGTACGTGGAATTATACCAGCCAAGGGATCCTGAAATTATAATATTAATAAGGACTAAAAAGAAGAATGCCACTTACTGTGGCAGTTAAAAATATATAACCAGGGTCTCCTTTATAGTGTATTTAAACATAAGTCTGTCAAAACAAGTCAAAAAAAAACAACTAACCTAATGTTAGAGAAGTAATTTACAGCAAGTCACTTACGAGTCTGTTCAACAGTAATTCTTCTTTATACCTTCCATAAATCTGTCATAGCTGTCAGCCGCTTCATGCCTGAGCATTACACAGAAACTCACTGAACCAGCTTCGTATAAGGCCAACTTCAAGAATTCTTTCCAATTTTTCTCATGAGAACACAACACCACCATTTTAACAAGAAAGATGGCCCACCTAACAATGTATTCCCTAATTCTGACATAAAACAAGGTTGCTTCTCAAATGTCTAAGTATCTTTAATAAAATTGTTACGAATCTCTAAAGTTTGAAAACTGTACTTTAAGCCTATTCTGTATCTCCTACGGTTACAATTCCATAACTTTATTATCCATGCATAAAGTTAATGCCTCAACTATGTAATCTCCAGATAAAAGGATCTACCTAAGTGTTAATAATTTGGAAAATTAACTTAGTCATTAAACTCATTTAAATTTAAACACATTTGTGTAGATTCTTTGTGAAATGTACTATCTGCTTTCTACAATACTCAACAATATGGTGATCTTAATTTCTTGAACACTCAAGGTCATCACTAATAAAGTACTATACTGCCCCTTTATGCTAAGTTCATGGGACTCCCTCCCTCTCTGCAAAGTCTACCCCTTCAAGTCCTACTCACGTTCCACTTTTCCACAATATTCTGCTCCAATTATTCTGTCCCCAAAAGACTCCTCTCTTGTCACTTAACTGTGCCATACGTGTTGGTCCTCTCTCTCCCAATGAGACTGTATGTTTCTTAAACAGAAGCCATACCATATACTCTAATTTTACTATAGCAATAGTTTTCTTAAAGTCATCTTTGACATGGGTACTCTGATCTTCTCCATTTTAAGACACAGGCCTTTTACCAAGTTTTATTCAGTTATATGCAGCCACTTCAGAGACAGAAGTCTGTTATAAACAACAAATACCTCCTCCCAAGTATACTCTTCATTAGGTGACCTTTCACCTTCCATTGTAAAGGTTTTTCCAGTGCCAGTTTGGCCATATCTGCAAAGATTAACAAAAGTGTTCAATGAAAAACAAATACGTGCATCTAAACCTTTTCATCAATTTGAAAAACAGTGTTTCACTTACGCAAAAATAGTACAATTATAGCCCATAATAACTTCATCCAGAATTGGACAAACAACACTTCGGTAAACATCAATTTGTTTAGTAGATGCTCCAAAAACCTATCAAAAAATAAATAAATAAATCAAGGCATTTCTTCAATAAAATCTTCAAAATTACTCACTTTAATAATTTTGTTTTTAATATATTGACTCATTCAGCCCACTAGAAACCAAGTGACCACTCAAAGAGTCAACTGAAATTTGTAATTGTACACTAGAACCTAGAGGAAATATGTATACCAGGATAACTTTACATTAGTAAATATTAAAGAAGGAGCAGCATTTTAAGAAGTCAGTACCATATCAAACGTGTATGTTTTCCTTGAGCTCTTATCTGCCAATCCTCCAGTTCGTACACTAACTTCTTTTCGTACATGATCACATTCTACTACAGAATGGGCGCTAGCTTTCCGCTCTGCCAAATTAAATGGTCTACAAAGAGAAATACACAAAGTTATTCAAGAACTCTTGGTTATCAGGTTACTCATGACATTTTCATTAACACCTTAGACAGAACAATGTGAAGTTTTGACTACACTGTTGGCGACAGGGATTAAATGGAGACTAAATGATACTGCTAAAGCAGATAATAGGATTTTAAGGGTTTCAATTCCCAGAAATAAAATTAGGTTGTTGTTTTTTAGTTTTCCAAGATATGTAAAACATTACAATTCTGACAGTTTCTTGGAGTAGATGCTAACAGAATTAGCTTGTAAAAAAATGTCAAAGATTTTTTAGAATTCTATTTCCACTATTCTTAGAATCTGATTCAAATAGGCTATAATGTAGTAGAAAGAACATGCCAAATTTGTGCTCAAAATACTAACCTGCCCTTGGGTAACTGGCACAAAACAAAAAACAATAAAAAGAATTAAATAACTAACTAATAACACTGAATACTCACTATGTACCAGGTACTCACTGTTCTAAGTGCTTTATATGTGTTAACTCAGTTTGTCCTCACAGCACTGTGAGGTCTGGTGAGGAAGAGAGACGTAAAACAAATGATTATAAGAAAGGTGATGTATAGAAAGGGTATGTAATGGGTGCTGTAGGAACACACAGCAAAAATTCAACACAGTCTTGATCCGGACAGGGACGGGTGGGGTAGGCTTGGGTGGTGGAAAAGAGGAAGTAATCTGCCAAGCTAAATTCCTCCTCAGGCATTTCAGTAGGGCAAGGACTCTAGACCCAGTCAGCTTGGGCAATGCAGGCCTTTGTGTCTGTTTCTTCATTTGAAAAATGGGGCTAGTAATAGTACCAAGCTCACAGTGTAGGGAAAGAAATCCTGTTATTCTACTGTTTCCCCACTGCCTACTATTATGCTTAGCACACAGTAGACACTCGAATATCTGTTAAACTACAGTGCTTAATAAACGTCATCTTAAGGGGAATGAAGGGAAAACTAAGAAGAACCAGAGTCCACAGAGAAGCATCCATAAGATATTTACTATACTTAATACACGTCTAGGCCAAAGGGAGACATGCACTCTTGACCTGAGTTCATCTTTCCCATTGAGTATCACACATTATAGAAGAAAATGCTAAATAGGAAATTATCCTTCCCCTCATCACTAGACAAACCAAGTTGCTATTTATTTTAAAAAGGATACCTCAACGTCCTCGGGCATGCCCCACTCCCTAGCATATTTTGGGCTGGTCTGAAGACCAAATTTGTGATCCCAGGAAATTTAACTCATCAACTCCCAGGTAATATCTGGTAATGCTGTCATTTGGCAAATGTGCTCAAACCTACACAATGCACATACCCCACAGTAAGCACTATTATTCAAAGTTCAACAAAACTAAGTCAGAACCAATTTATACTGAGGTAGGCCGAGAGTACCAAGTGGAGTGAACTGCTCTCATGTGGTTAAAACTTTTCCAATTAGTCTATTATTCTCAGCATCCTAAACTACTCTCTTGCCTAGATGTGATTAAATTACCAAATGAATATCATTCAAGTTTTCAGGACAAAACAGTAGAAATTCACACAAATCACACATTCCTAAAAGTTATCAAAACTCCCAGAGAGGAGCTTTAGGGACTCTGTACTTTCCTATCCAGACTTCTCTAACTAATTAGAAATTGCAAGGTTTCTGCTGATGACATTAACAAACCCATCAATTTGTTGACCTCACTACAGTTATATTAAAATTCAAACAACCAACATGGTGAAGGAAAGAAGATTGAGCATTTAAAAAAAAAAGTCCTGGGGCTGGCCTGTGGTGCAGCGGTTAGGTGCGCGTGTTCTGCTTCGGCGACCCGGATTCACTTGCTCGGATCCCAGGTGTGGACATGGCACCACTTGGCAAGCCATGCTGTGGCAGGCATCCCACATATAAAGTAGATGAAGATGGGCGCGGATGTGAGCTCAGGGCCAGCCTTCCTCAGCAAAAAGAGGAAGATTGGCAGGAGTTAGCTCAGGGCTAATCTTCCTCAAAAAAAAAAAAAAAATTAAAAAAAAAGTCCTGTCCTGTGGAGAAATGCTAAATTCATTCATTCATTCATTCATTTCATACATATTCATCAATTACTTATTATGTGAGAGACTCTTCTAGATACTGGGGATATAGTAGTGAACAAAACCAAGTTTCAAAACAAACAAAACATCCAACTTCCTATTCTCAAGACACTTTTAATCCTAGTATGTGTGTGCTGGGGGTGGGGGGCCAGGAAGAGACAACAACCAAACAAATAAATATATTAGGTGATGATAAATTAGAAATGAAAATAAATAAAGCAAACTAGGAGACAAGAAGTGATGATGAGGGAAAATAAGTGGTTGCTACTCCTATTTTAGAGGGATTAGG
Organism: Equus caballus; assembly: GCF_041296265.1. Taxonomy (NCBI): domain Eukaryota; kingdom Metazoa; phylum Chordata; class Mammalia; order Perissodactyla; family Equidae; genus Equus; species Equus caballus. Next base: position 37,134,702 of record NC_091684.1, read on the forward strand.
GAAGGCTCCTCTGACAAAGGTGACATTTAAGCAGAATCTAAAAAGTGAAGGAGCCAGCCATGGAGTTATTTTGGTGGAAAAGCTTTCCAAGCAGAGAGAAATTTCAAAGGCCCTGAGGTCTCATGGTAGATTTGTTTTAAAAATTGGGCAGGGCGGGGGGAGGGGGGGAGGAGCAGGTAGCAGGGGAAAGATAGCCCATAACTAGATCATGCAGGGGTCTGGAACCTTCAACCTGTAGGCCAAATCTGGCCCTTGCCTTGCTAGAGACCTAAGAATGAATTTTACAATTTTACAGAGTTGTGTAAGAAAAACCAGACATGGAGTGCTCGGTGGCAGCAGCACACTGGCAGATCCATCCCACCACTTAAAATCTGCAAACCTTGGACCACACACAATCTTACTGATTTCAAGTAAAAGGTGTCCAGCAAAACAGCAAGCACCAACAAGGGAGTGACCCTTTGCTGATAAGGATACCAACTTTAGAAAAATCTTTTCAAGGATAAAGAAGTTTGCATCATCTTGTAGTGGGGTAGTGAAACACTCTCTCCTCAACAAAGCAAATTAGAAGCAAAATCTTGAAGAGATTTACCTTCAGCTTATTTGGTGACCACTGTTAATAATTAAAATGCTCTTAACTCGAATAACGAAGTCTGAAGTCTTTATTTTCCAAGTTGTCCTTTCTCTAAAATATCCTTTTGCTGATTTAATACAGAATCACAATTCTGATTTCCATTTGGTAACTATGGTGTCATACTGGGTTACTGTTTAAGGAAAGTTGGTCTGGGTCTTTTTAAAAACACAACTATATACTTTTAAATATACGAATGACTCAGATATGTTAAGACCTAAATTGCCTAAGCACCTGTCTAGATTAAAATGCTAAGAATAACTTAAATCCAAAAACCTTTATATTTTCTTAATAGAGCTTATGCCAACCTGTACAGTATACAAAGGGGAGGGGTGTTTTGTGTATTTGTGTGTATATGTCTGTGTGTCATTGTAGATACACATATCAAAGCCTATTTCCTTACTAAAATTTCTCTCTCTCCATACCATCAGTTCCTCAATTCCAGAAGCTATACCTTTATCTTGAGCTGTGCATAGTAGAATAAAAAATTCTCTTCATATATTTATTGTACAAGTAAAGAACATCATAAAGATTGTATTCATTGTAATCAAGTAATGAAGTTATCTCTTCTCTCTTGAAATCGTGCTGACCTCTTGGGCTAACAAACTGTGCCAATTAAAAATTTTAAACTGAAAAAAAAATTAGAGAAGAATACGTGCCAGACCATATATGGCTTGCAAAGCCTAAAATATTAACTATCTGTGCTCTTTACAGAAAAGGTTTGACAACCTTGAAGGGCCTCTTAAGTTGTTTATTTACTAAAGCTTAGGGACATACTTGCACTAGGAAGTCTATTTGAAAAAGAAAAGGCTAACCTGAAAAAGAAAAAAAAAAATCTCTTTATACTAAAATTATTGTAAATATTAGACACAACCTAAGCACTTTTTATTAAATTTAGATAAAGTAAAAGAAATGTCTTCTAAGGTAAGGCTTGAAGTGTATGGGCATAATAAACACGAAGTTCAGGGTAATGTTTAATTCTTGGGGTGGAGGAAGAGGGATGGGGAGGAATACAGCGGGCCTCCAGCTGTAATGATTGTTTTGTTTCTAATCTGAGTGATGGATACACAGATGTTTGTTACATTGTTCTATATAACTTTTCATATATTTGACATATTTTGTAATTAACAATAAAAAAGAAATTAAAGAAAATAAAACCACATAGAAAGGTAATATTACCTCGCTTTTTTAAATGACCAAAATAATCTAAAAACTTGCATTTGTAAAACGGGTCGTTGATTTTTTAAAAATCTTCAAAACAAGCAACTATTAACAGAAGCCCTACAGTGCAACTGGTAATTGGTTAGACTTAAGGTTACCACTAAATTTCCTCTCTGGCGCCTAGTTTAGAAAGCTACCTATTACCTTTGATACCTATAATTCAAGTCACCAAAGTTGAGTTAGCAATAACCTAAGAAAGTTTGTTGATACATTTTTAAATAACCTTTTAATTTCAGAACACCGTTTGGATTTACAGAAAAGTTGCTGATAGTTGGAGTTTTTAAAACAACAGCAAGAAAAACAGACACAAAACACACACCAGTAAACTGTTGGAGGGCCTCTAAAGAGCTGAATAAATCAATCTCTAATTAAGTAATAGCTTGTACAAGTATGTTCTTCCTCTACTGGCCCATTTTAAAATTGGGAAGTTATCTGGAAATCAATCAAGGGAGAGCCGAACACCTCCACCCACCCACCCAGAAAAAGCTGTCTTCTTTGGTCTAAGGAAGAACAAATTGTAGCACAACCAGATAACTGTGCTGGCTTAAGTTGTCTCCTTGGTCTTTTAAAAAGATAAACTCACTCTATAACTTAATTTTTTAAATTTCAATACAGTGATGTTTACATGTTTAGTCGCGATTAAGAAAATACCGCATCTAGAATAAAGAGAACAGGTGATTAATTACGTTTTTAGAGGTGCTGGAGAGGATGGTAACCCCAACACAAATGCTAAAACATCTGCAAAGTAGGTATGAAGTCTTATTTCCAAACCGACAAACTGCAGGGAGTAGCAAATAAAAGTGACACCTACATCTTCGACATTAGTTTAAAAACGCACTTTTCACTAAAGAATGGCGATCAAACTCCCCTTCTGAATAGCAGTTTAAATTGTAACCTCCAACACAAATATCCTTTCTTCTGAAAAAGACACTAATTTACTCCTCACAGCAAGCCGGTGTCACTTTCTCGAACAGGACACGGGCAAGTATGAAACGGGAAGGTTTGGTCCCCTCGGAAATGGCAAACCGAATCCCTCTCCTCAGACCGGGCAGGAGGGAGCCCAGCAGCAAAGCCCGGCGCTCGGAGCCCTGCCAGGCTCGCCCTACCTGCATCTCACCACCACCTGGATGTTCTTCCCCTTCTCCTCTTTCTTCTTCGCGGACGAATTGGGCTGGGACGCCATGACGGGCCCCGCCAAAAAATCAAGGCCTGGCCGCGGACTCGAGTGCCGAGTGGCTAGGAGGGGCGCGGCAGCCGGCGCGGGCCGGGACGCCCACCAGCCCCTCCGAGTGCTGGTGTGGCCGCGGGAGCCGCCGCAAGCAGCTCGGCGTCCCCTCTCTCCACCGGGGGCTCTGACTGGCCGCGGCGTCTGTCCCGCACCAGCTGGAGCCGTCGAATCACCAATCTCGTCTTCGACACACCAATCTCCTTTCCGGCCGAAGCCCAAGAAACCGAGCAACGACTCGGCGCCTTAATTTGAAAAACGAGCCGACGCGCCGGGCCAATTGCAGCGCGGCGCGCAAGGCACCATGGGACGCAGTGTCCTCACCAGAGCCCCGCCCTCAGGGCGTGGCCCGCGGGAAAGTAAAAAGCTGATCTGTCGGGGCCCGCCTGGAACTCGTAGTACGGTGGGAGAGACGCGGGACTAAACAGTGTGACGCTTTAAGGTGTTCTTGCTCAAGTCACATGACGTGTCTAGACCAAAATTTCCTCATCTGCAAAATGGAAATAATAGCAAACGCCTCAGAGGATTGTGTGAGAATTAATAAGCTAATGCAGGTAAATAGCTTAGACTAGAACATGTAGTAAGTGCTCAGGAAGGCTGGCCGTGATTATAATCATTATTAGAGAATTGTGAGAGTGCTATGGAAGCACAGAGGAAAGAGGTCAAAAGCGAGCCCCTTTCTCGGAGGCAGCGTTCACAATACTCTTGAAGAATGATTAGGAAGTGTTAAGAGATACGGCTACCGCGAGTACCAAATCGTGATGAAAGGGACATTGTCATTTTTAGGATTCTGAATTTATTTATCCTTTACCTGATGAGAGGTCGTCATCGCTAAACGATTCCAAGCAAGAAATCAAGATCAGATTTGCCTTTTCGGACAACCGTTCTGCAACGACTGATGCAAGTTCAGGGAGCGCTTCGCTACATCTCCGTGGCGCAGCATCCAGCCGGCGTCTCAAAGAGGTTGCGCAAACGCCCGCCGCCATCAGCCTACAAATCCCAGCAGGCAGCGCTCCCTGGGTCCCGCGTGCGCTCAGTGACCTTCGGCTGTCCGTGGGTATACAATAGGCATCTCAGCAGTGCCCAGGATGACTCCGCCGCTTTGGGTGTGGGTCCCGGGTCCAGGAAATGCTAAATCAGCGGCCTCTTCTGTAGTGGGCTCTGGGAGCTGCGCTTCTGGGCCACGCTTAGCCGACGGGAACGTAGATATCATTTTAGTTTTTTAAGTAACAGCCGAATGGAAAGCTTTCGGGCTCCCTTAGTGTTCGTCCACTTAGTAACCTCCTACATTCCGCCTGGGGAACGTCTACGTCTGCAGCTCAGATTGCTGATCATCTCCGTTCTGCATAGTGCTGATCATCTCCATTCTGCATAGCCAGATGTCTACTGATATTGCCTCTTAATGGGCTCACCAGCATCCCAAAATGGACCTATCCAAAACGGAACTGTTTATTCCCCTTACCTCCGCCCTAATCTGTCTCATGTAGACGCTTGGCACTAACCAGACCTTTGAGTCCTCTGTCTTCTATGTTCACTGCAGTCCTGTTGGTTTTATCTGCCTACCTCTGCCCACCACTCTAGCCCAACTCTCTTTTATCTCTTCCCTGAACAACTGTCCTTAACCTCCTTGACAGGTCTCCCGGCTTCTGCTCTTCTCCTCTCCCCACCGCATTCACTGACCAAAGGAAGGATCTTTTAAAAACGAAACAGGTCATGGCCTTCATCTCCTTTTTACCCTTACAGTAGTTTCTCATTGTACTTAGAATAAAACTCAAACTCTTTACCATGTCCTGTAAGGCCCCCATGTTCTGGCCTTTGCCTATAGGTACATACCAACATCAACTCCAGCCACTATTCACATAGCTCGCTACCATGATTCCAGAGCTTCTAAGCTCCTTCCTGCAGCCAGGCCTTTGTATTTGCTATCCCCTTTGCCTAGGACTCTAGTCTGGCCCTTTGCATGGCTTACCCTTTCTCATCCTTAAGATCCCAGCTCAACTTTCTCTTTTAAAAGGGCTTTCCTGACTACTCTATACAGCATATTCCTCCTATAATTTTCTGTCTCTAGACCCTGTTTATTTCCTTCACAACAGTTACTAAAATGGGTAATTACTTTGTCAGTGTACTGTCTATCCACCTTGCTAGCATGCAGGTTTCATAAGCGACTGATTGTCTTGTTCAATGTTGTTTTCCCAGTGTCTTGAACAGAGCCTTACACAAAGTAGTCATTAAATAAATATATGAGTACCTGAAGGAAATTACTTAACGTCTCTCAACCTTGGTTTCCTTATTTGCAAAATGGAGATAACAATGATTACTGTTATTGTGAGGAATAGAATAATAACGTGTATAAAGTACCTAGCACATAGTAGGCCAAAAATGTTAATTTCTTCTCCTTTTCTTTCTCATTAGCAAAAATCTAAACAATAGTTACATTAACAATCATTTGGGTTCATGCAAGAAATTTGAGTCTCCATTTTATGAGTTACAGCTACCATTTGTCTAGGGCTACTGTGTGTCAGACTCTATGAAAGGCTTTGTGTGCATCATTTCATTTTATCTTCAGAACAACTCTCTGAAGAAGGAACTGTTATTTCCCACTCTTTTATCAATAGACAGGCCAAGTCAGTCTACTGTCCATAGTCATACAGCTAATAAGTGGCAGAGAAGGAACTCAGAATCTTTTTGATTCCAAATCCCAGGTTGTTAACTGCCATCCCCCTCACCTAATTTTTTCATGTGCTCAGTGCACCTGTACCCACTTTCATCATGCCCTTATTGAGCGCTTACCATGGGCCAAGCAGTGAAGAGATAGGCTGAATTATAGTTCCTGCCCTCAAGACTAAATCTCGTGGAGATGGCCAAGGTCTTATGGACGTTTGTAAGAGTTTTGTTACACTAGGCAAGTGGCTGACTCTGATATGTTATTTTACACTGCTCCTGTAAGCTCAAACTACTCAAGCTAGTCAACACTTCTCTCTTGAAAGTCTGCGCATGATTAGAAAATCTTTTTAGCACTCTAACAATAGTTAACCGGGATTCTACCAATGCAACATCATTGACCATGTTCTTGATCTGACATTTCTCTTTCAAGAGTGTATTTCTTGTATAAATTATTTTTAATTGATTTTTATTTTTCTTAAAGTAAAACATAGACATCATTTTAAAAGTTAAATGGTTCTGAGGGCTTATAACAACAACAAAAAAGATATTTCCCTGCCTTATCTGCCTAATCCCTCCAGACTTCCACTCCAGAAACAACCACTTTCAACTCATTTTAGCTATTTATTCTAGCATTTACTCATCTCCATTTTTGTAAGAAATTTGTATATACTATTACCTTTTGATTAGTCAATTTTAAACTTTATTTCTTCATTTCCTCTTATGAAGGATAAGATTTAGTTCTCAAACTTTACCATCCCCTCTGCTTTCCCTTCCCCACACACCCAATATTACAATTTTTGTTAAATAAAAAATCTGTATTTAGGTTATTATGCCTATTCATAGCCGAGCATTTCCGTTTAGGGAGATTATATTTCCTTTCTTTTTGTCTATCCTGAAGTTAATAATTGCCCACTTTTGTTTGATTACTTTTTGGTGGTACTTTTCCTAATTCTTTCTACAGCTTCCAGTAGCCTCTTGGCAAAATATTCCACCAATACAATCACATCAGAAGTCTTTCAGTTTCAAGTTGTTTCTAATTGGATTGCTTACTCTCTAGGCCTGTAGTGCACTGCCATCCTAGGGTTTCCCTTCGTTTTCATCCCAGGAGTTCCTTTTGCCTATCTCCTGGGTTGGATATCATGTTTTTCTGGATCTCACCTGTGTACTCTTCCTTCGTTTACTTCTTTATTTACATGGAGCACATCCTCCTGTAGCTTCCTGAGAAAAAGTGCAGAGAAGATCAATTTCTTGGGAACTTTACTTCAGATTTTTTCCCAAGGGGTGTGGTTGGTTTCCTATGGCTGCTGTAACAAATCACAACAAACATGGTGGTTTAAAAAAACAGAAATTCTTTCACAGTTCGGAGTCCAGAAGTCTGAAATCACTTTCACTGGGTCAAAATCAAGGTGTCAGCGGGGCCAGATTCCCTCTGGAAGTTCTAGGGGAGAATCTGTTCCTTGTGTCTTCCGTTTTCTGATGGCTGCTGGCATTCCTTGGCTTGTAGCATATCACTCCAGTCTCTGCCTCCACGCTTCCTCTTCTATGTCAAATCTCCCTCTGCCTCTCGCTTATAAGGATATGTGTGATTACATTTAGGGCCCACCTATGTAATCCAGGATACTCTCCCCATCTCAGGAGGTTTGACTTAATCACATCCATAAAGTCCTTTTTTGCTTTATAAGGTAACATTCAAAAGGATTAGGATGTGAACATCTTGGGGTGGGGGTGTGTTATTCAGCCTATCACAGGAAGGATGTCATAAAAACACTTTATTCTGATGTCGTGCTGTTAAATATCTTAGTCTGTGCTGATAAAGAACCTGAATTTATATTCTAATGGATTAAATAAAAGAGCTTTGGTTAGCTGATCAAACAAGCCAATGCAAAGATCCCAAGCAAAACTAAATGTAGCTATACTCTGTTCTCTATCAGAGATGGAAGATTTCTTTTTCTGTGTGCTGTCATTTGGGACTCTAGCTGTCAATGGTTTTATTGCATAGCCTGTTTTTATCCATCAGAAATGCAATCCTCCAATATTTGTATAATTGTCAGGGTTGTATAACTTGGTTTCGATACATGTGGGAAGACATAAAACATGGCTAGAGTAGGAGATAGTGATCATTCATTAATTACACTCGTTAATCACTTCAGAAATAACTAAACTTTGGGCTTTGAAAAACTCTTTTACTGATTAAAATAATCAGTATTTGTTCCACAATCAGTATTTATTCCACAATCAGTAAATTTAATCTACAATCGGTAAATTTTCCACAAATACTTTTAAAATCTCAGCGTGGAGATACTACCTCACGTCCATTAGGATGACTATATTGAAAAAAAAACAATGGATAATAACAAGTGTAAGGGAATGGAGAAACTGGGACCCTCACACATTGCCGGTGGGAATGCAAAATAGTGCAGCTGCTTTGCAAAACAGTCTGGCAGTTCCTCAAAAGTTTAAACAGAGAGTTACCACATGACCCAGCAGTTCTACTCCTAGGTATACACTCAGTAGAAATGAAAACAAATGTCCACATAAAAATTTGTACAAAAGTGTTCAATTGCAGTATTATTCATAATAGCCCCAAAGGGGAAACAACCCATAGGTCCATCAACTGATGAATGGATTAAAAAATGTGGTACATCTAAGCAATGAAATACTTACTATTCCACAACAAAAAGCAATGAAGTATTGATACATGCTACAACATGGATGAATCTTGAAAAGATTATGCTAAGTGAAAGAAGCCAGACACAAAAGACCACATATTGTATGATTCCATTTGTGTAAAATGTTCGGAATAGGAAAAGCCATAGAGCTAGAAGTAGATTTATGGTTACCAGGGTCTCGGGGAGGAGGGTTTGGGTGAGGGGGTGAGTGCTAATGGGATTTCTTTGGGGGATGATTAGAATGTTATGGAATTAGATAGTGGTGATGGTTGTGCAACCTTGTGAATATACTAGAAACCACCAAGTTGTACACTTCAAAATGGCAAATTTTATGGTATGTGAATTATATTGCAAGAAAAAGTTTCAGTGTTATTTTTGGTATTTGAAACAGAAGTAGTCCCACTATCTTCTCTCTGCAGTGATTAATTTTTAAATACAAAAAGTGCTTCTGGCAAAAGAATAACTCTAGACGCAGCCCTTATACACTTCACAAAAATTAACTTGAAATGGATCACAGACATAAATGTAAAACGCAAAACTATAAAACTCCTAGAAGATAACATAGGAGAAAATCTGGGTGATTTTGGATTTGGCAATTACCTTTTAGATACAACACCAAAGGCATGATCCATGAAAGAAATAATTGATAAGGTTTACTTCATTAAAATTAAAATTTTTTGCTCTGTGAAAGACACTGTCAAGAGAATGAAAAGATAAGCTATAGACTGGGAGAAAATATTTACAGAAGACATATCTGATAAAGGACTATTATCCAAAATATACAAAGAACATTTAAAACCACAGAAGCAGAGCATGCTAACTTAACCACTCAGCCACAGGGCCAGCCCCAGGTTTAATGTTTTTATAGGTGTGCTCTGCTTCAGCAGCCCGGGGTTTTGCCAGTTCAGATCCTGGGCATGGATATGGCACTGCTCATTAAGCCATGCTGAAGCGGCATCCCACGTGCCACAACTAGAAGGACCCACAACTAAAAATATACAACTATGTACCAGGGGGCTTTGGGGAGAAAAAGGAAAAATAAAATCTTTAAAAAAGAGAGATACCACTAAACATCTATTAGAATGGCCAAAATCTGGAACACTGACAACAACAAATGCTGACAAGGATGTGGAGCAACAGAAACTCTCATTCACTGCTGGTGGGAATGCAAAATGAAACAATTTGGAAGAGTTTGCTGGTTTCTTAAAAAACCAAACATATTGGGGTCAGCCCAGTGGCACAGCGGTTAAGTGCTCACGTTCCACTTTGGTGGCCCAGGGTTCACTGGTTCGGATCCCAGGTGTGGACATGGCACTGCTTGGCAAGCCATGCTGTGGCAGGCGTCCCACATATAAAGTGGAGGAAGATGGGTGCGGATGTGAGCTCAGGGCCAGTCTTCCTCAGCAAAAAGCAGAGGATTGGCAGCAGATGTTAGCTCAGGGCTAATCTTCCTCAAAAAAAGAAAAAAATCAAAACCCAAACATACTCCTAACATGCGATCCAGCTATCATGCTCCTTGGTGTATACCCAAAGAAGTCGAAAACTTATGTCCACACAAAAACCTGCACATGGATGTTTACAGCAGCTTTATTCATAATTGCCAAAACTTGAAAGCTTCCAGGATGTCCTTCAGCAGGTGAATGGGTAAATAAACTGTGGTACATCCAGAGAATTGAATATTATTCAGCACTAAAAAGAAATGAGCTATCAAGCCATGAAAAGACATGGAGAAAACTTAAATGCATATTACTAAATGAAAACAGCCAATCTGACAAGGCTACATATTGTATGATTTCAACAATATGACGTTCTGGAAAAGGCGAAACTGTGGAGACAGCAAAAAGATCAGTGGTTGCCAGGGTTTAGAAGGGAAGGAGGGATGAATAGGCACACGGAGGGTTTTTAGGGCAGTGAATTGTATTTAATAGTATAATATATATATTATGCTATTATAGTATATAGTATATAATAGTATAATAATACTGTTATAATATAATATAATGGTGGATACATGTCATTATTCATTTGTCCAAGCCCATAGAATGTAAACAAGAGTGAACCCAAATGTAGACTATGGACGTTAGGTAGTAGCGATGTATCAATGTAGGTTCATCAACTGTAATAAATTTACCTCTCTTGTGGGGGTTGCTGATAATTGGGAAGGCTATGCATGTGTGGGGACAGGGAGTACCTGGGATATCTCTGTACCTTCCACTCAATTTTACTGTGAACCTAAAACTGCTCTTAAAAAAAATAAAGTATTTAGGGCCACCCTGTGGCCTAGAGGTTAAATTCATCGCTCTCTACTTCAGTGACCCAGGTTCAGTTCCCAGATGAAGACTTACACCACTCTATTAGTGGCCATGCTGTGCTAGCAGCCCACATACTAAAACATAGAGGAAGATTGGCATGGATGTTAGCTCAGGGCAAATCTGCCTCAACAAAGAAAAGAAACATATTTAAAACTTTGAAAAAAAAATATGATTCTGGTTATTTCACATGGCTTTATTTCTACCTTGACAAACAAAAAAGCATTTTTTTTAAGATTTTATTTTTTTCCTTTTCTCCCCAAAGCCCCCCAGTACATAGCTGTATACTCTCCGTTGTGGGTCCCTCCAGTTGTGGCATGTGGGATGCTGCCCCAGCGTGGCCCGATGAGCAGTGCCATGTCCCTGCCCAGGACCCAAACCAACGAAACAGTGGGCCACCTGCAGCCGAGCACGCAAACTCAACCACTCGGCCACAGGGCCAGCCCCACAAAAAAGTATTTTTAATAGGCATCCTACTATCCTAGTGCAGAATTATATTGCATTGAAAGATAAATTCATGTTTTGTTCTCCCCCTATTTCCTTCCAGGCAGGTTGCTAGGCATTTTTGGAGAATAATTGAAGGATGACAAGTGTTTGCTACTATCTTGGACTTCCTATTTAAAACCTTCCTAAGTTATTAGTAATCTGGAGAATTTAGTGTTTTACATAATCCACTAGCTCACCAACATTTGATTTTCCACAGTAATTAGTTTATACTCATGATTATTATTATGATTTTTATGTCCTTAAAACTTACCCTAATAACTATTATAGCAGATACGATTTTTCTACCACAATTTTGGGTGGTGTAAGAAATATCACATTACTTCATTTTATTTAAATTATATTAAATGTGACCCCAAGTTCCCCTTCCACCTGGAAACTTCAATCTTGATTATTATTGCAGATCCCGCCACACTCACAGTATGGGATACATAAAGGTCCATGGCTTTCACACAGAAAAACATGTGGGGAGAGCCCTCTAGGTTCTGATTCATGTGGGTTACTTTCGAGATGCCTATTGTGCAACTGCAAGTAGTAGCCCCTAAAGACTAGGAACTCTGCTTCTTTTGTGCCATCATTATGGGCATGTTTGCCCGGGAAGTTTGAAGACTCTGTTTTCTATGTTCTGGTGCTGCCAAGAAGTCCAAAGCCATTCTGATTCCTGATCATTGGTATGTGGCCTCTTTTTTCTCTCTCTGGAACCTTAAACAATCTGCTCCTTCCCTTGTGTGTGCCGAAATTCTGCAATGACGTTCCTTAGCATGCGTCTATTTTCATCCACTGAGCTGAGTATTTGGTGAATCCTTTCAGTCTGGAAACTCATTTCCTTCAGTTCTGGGAAACATTTTTGAATTATTCATTGAACATTTCTACTCGTTTTTTCTGTTCTTTCTTTCTGGAACTCTGATATGTGGATAATAGATTTCCACCATCGAGTGATTACTATTAATATTTTGATGTACTTTCCAGTTGTCTATATGTATATTTTTAATTATTGAAATCATAATTAAATATGTAGTTTTACATCCTGAACTTTTATTTAACATAACTTAAGCATTCTCCCAAGCCCTAAAAGTTTATATAAACATTTTTATTTGTTTGATCTTTTAAGGCTCTTGAGCAACCTCTAAGCACTTCTTTAGTAAATAGAGGAGTACTTGACTTTAGCTATCTTTTTCCATAGTTGCTAGAATCATGTTAGGTTCTATTGTTACACGTCTGTGGGTATGAACGCCAAAGAGAACAAATAGCAAGTATGTCTGCATTGTGCTTATAAAGTGAGTGAAAAACACAGTTCATGAAGTGGTCATAAACCTATAAAGAAGAATCGCAAAGTAAGCATTGAGTTTCCCCAAATCCAAATTTTGGTTATTGTTTTTAGTGTTTCAATAGTAGAATCCCAGTAGCAAAGAATAGTTGGGAGAGAAAGGGAAAGAAGAGGTTTCCGGTTCTTTGGCAATCTGTCAAATCCCGGAACATGCCAGACTCTCCCTGCCCCAAACCTTTGTGATCGATGCTTCCACTGTCTGGAGTCTTTCCCTCACCTGTTCTTATAAATGGCTCCCTCTTACCTTTCAAGTCAAAACTTAAATGTCACTTCCTCAAAGAGACCTTCCCCAACCACTCCATCTGAAGCAGCCCCCAAACCCTCCCACGAAATTCATTTATTTAGAAGACGTTGAAATTTTACTCTCCAGGTTTTTCTTTCCTTGTCATATCTCCTGACCCTTTCCTAAAGACTGAAGGCATCCAGGAGAATTGGGGTCCTTCTAGCAGGAAAGCAAAAAGAAAAAACAATATTCAGTGTTTGTAACTTTTAAACTAGGCTCTTAAGGGAAGAGAAGAGCCCTAAGGAAGACAGTGACAGAAGGAGAAGCAGATGACTGGCCCTCCACGACGTTCAAACTCTGGTTGAGAAACTCCTGGCTGGGACATTGGATGGAGAGAAAGGATGTAGGAGGAAGAATCTGATGGAGGTCAGGGGCTATAAAAAGAAAGAAAGAAAGAAAAAAGATAGAGGGAGGGAAATCCCAGTAGGAGATCTGGTGGAGAGTTACTTCCTGAGAAGGGCCACAATAGCTGGCTCTCCATTGATGGCTGCCTATGAGCCCAAGCACTGAACCCTATGCTCTGAGCTTTTGCTCAGCTTCCACCTAAATGGTACCATCTGCACATTCCCGTTGTCAACAGCCCAGGACATCCATCAGCTCCCTTAAGACAGATGGTGAGATCTTTGCCACCTCCCCAACCCAGGGGGCAGTATTGATGATGGAGGAAAAGTCCCAGAACTGTTACTTGGGTGAAGCTGGACAGCAGGAAAATCTATCCTGGTTACCCTAATATTACTTAATCACATGTAATTACTTTATTTAAGTTTTTTTTTTTAAAGATTTTATTTATTTCCTTTTTCTCCCCAAAGCCCTTCAGTATATCGTTGTATATTGTTAGTTGTGGGTCCTTCTAGTTGTGGCATGTGGGATGCCGCCTCAGCATGGCTTGATGAGTGGTGCCACGTCCGTGCCCAGGATCTGAACCGGCGAAACCCTGGGCTGTGGCAGCAGAGCACGTGAACTTAACCACTCAGCCACAGGGCTAGCCCTTATTTAACTATTAATTTACTTGTTTCCCTCTCTCACTATAGTGTAAACCCCATAAGAATAGAAACCTGGTTGCTCTTTTCTCTGGTGTATCCTCAACATCTAAAGCAAGGCCTGGGCTCATATTTGTTGAATGGATAAATCAACAGTAGTCTTAACTGGGAAAAATATGAATTATAGATTTTTACATTAATATTTCAAGTACTGTCCATAAAGTGACTCAAATTTACCTTTAAGGACTAGCAAGTATGAGTCATTTAGGAAAACTCCTCACAAATTTATAATTAATAAATTACTTATCTATAAACATTTTTAAAAATTCATGTAGCTTTTAGGTATTTTATTACCATAGCACTATACTTAAAACCAATATACATTATAAAACTTTTTATCATGGAAAATTTCAAACATGTGCAAAAGCAAAGAGAATAGTATAATAAATCTCCCAGGCACCCATAATCCAGTTTCAATAATTATCAGTTCATGGCGAATATTGTTTTATCTATACTTCACCCTCTTGCCTCATCTTCCACTAAATTATTCTGAAACAAATCCCAGGCATCATATTATTTCAGTATATATCTCAAAGGACTAAAAAAAAAAAAAAAGCCACAACCACTAACATACCCCCAAAATAACATAATTACTTAATATTATCAAATATCTAGTCAGTGTTCTTACTTTTCTGATTGTCTCATAAGTGTTTCTTTTTCACATGCGTCCGTTCAAACCATGATTCAAACAACCAAACATCATTTGGATAATATATCTCTATCTTTTTTTTTTAAATTCTTCTCCCCAAAGCCCCCCAGTACATAGTTGTAGATTCTCGCTGTGAGTGCCTCTGGTTGTGCTGTGTGGGACACTGCCTCAGTGTGGCCCAATGAGCAGTGCCATGTCCACACCCAGGATCCGAACCGGCGAAACCCTGGGCCACCAAAGTGGAGTGCGCAAACTCAACCACTCGGCCATGGGGCCGGCCCCGCTATCTTTTATTATTTTGCATTTTTGAAGGTTATCTTTATTTGAAGATTTTCTTGAAGTATTGCAAACAAAAAGAAAAATAAGTATATAGTTTAATTCATTTTCAAAAACTGAACACACCCAAGTAAAACACACCCCACAAGCCCCCTTTATTCTTTCAGTCACTGCCACCCCCAGAGTAACCACTAACCAGACCTCTAATACTATAGATTAGTTTTGCCTGGTTTACAACTTTACATAAATGGACTCATCCAGTATATCCTCTTTTGGGTCTGGTTTCTTTCACCATGTTTGTGAGATTCATACATATTGTAGAGTGTAATTTTTGTGGATTTTTCATTGCCACCTATTTCTCCAGCTTACTTTTCCTGTGCATTTTAGTGTTGATGGGCATTTGGATTGTTTTTGGTTTGGGACTATTAATTAACTGTGCTGCTGTGAACATTCTAGTACATGTATTTTCGTGGGTGTATGTTCACATTTCTGTTGGGCATATACTAGAAGTGGAATTTCTGGGTCATTGCATGTGCATATGTGCAGCTTTAATAGATACTACCAGTTTTCCATGGCTTGTCTGCTCTCATGCCATTATCATATTATCTCAATTACTATAGCTTAATAGTAGTTCTTAACATTTGGTGGTTTAAGTATTCCAGACTCTTCTTCAAGATTGGCTTGGGTCTTCCTGGACCTTTGCATTTTCATATAAAATGTTATAAACAGCTTGTCAAAGCTCATCAATTCTAAGTCCCCTTTAATCCATAGGTTTCTCCTTCCTCTCCTTTATATTTTGCAACATATTTATCAAAGAAATAGGGTCATTTGTGCTGCAGTGTTCCAAATATTCTAAGTTTTGCTGATTGTATCCTTATGGTGTGATTTAACATGTTTGTCCCCTGTATTTCCTATAAATGGTAGGTACATCCAGAGGCTTAATCAGATTCAGCAAAACATGCATTCAGCAAAACATGCATTCAGCAAACAAGCATTAACTAAGCACTGTGCTTCCTGCCAGGCGAGATACAAGCATGACTAAGACGTCGTTCCTAATCTACTGCTTCTTTCAAGTATGGAAGGTTAAGGTTCAAATAAGTCCCTTTAGAGAGTGGCAAACTACTCTGGCAGCTCAGATCAGAGTGGCTACTTCCAATGGGGTATGTGAGGAATGGAAATGAAGGAAAGTTTTGTAAAGGCAATGCCCTTTCAACAGGGCTTCAAAGTTGCTAGGGCACTGGCAAGTTAGTATTATTCTAAGCATAAATTAGCTGTGACAGCTGTGTGGACTGGACTTGGTGGAGGGCAGGGGTAGAGGCTAGAAAGCTGGGGTAGTGGGTTGAGTGGTGATCCTAAAACAGATATGTCTATATCCTAATCCCAGAAGCCTGTGTTACATTATTTGGAAACATGTCTTTGTAGATATAATTAAGTTAAGGATGAGATGAGATCATCTTGGATTACCTGGTTGTGCCCAAAATCCAATGACAAATGTCATTATAAAAGACAAAAGAAGAAAAGACAAAGGAGAAGGCAATGTGAAGATGGAGGCAGAGACTGGAGTGATGTGGCCACAGGCCAAGGAAGCTGGCGTCTAGCAAAAGCTGGAAGAGGCAAAGAACGGATTCTCCCCTAAGATCCTCTATAGGTAGTGCAGCCCTATTAACATCTTGATTTTGGGCTTCTGGCCTCCAGACTACAGGAGAATAAACTTCTGTTGTTTTAAGCCACTAAATTTGTGGTAATTTGTTATGGCAGCCGCAGGAAACTAATACAGGTGGGTTGGGGCTAGAATGTAATATGGCGGAATTTCACTTTACACTGCAGGAGACTCTGGTACCTCAGTTTTCATCCATTCCAGGTTTGCCTTTAGCTGAAACTGCATTGTAAAAAAGATCCCCGGTACCTCCTTGATGAAGGATCCACTTGATTAAGGGATTCTCCTCTTGAATTCCCATTTGAAGCAACAACAGGATTCAGAGCGCTGTTTTCGGCTGCACTCTTCAGGCTGCCACATCAGAAACCTAAGAGCACTTAAGCTAGGGAGTCACTATCCCTAACTACACTCTAAGACCCCCAGTAAAATAATGCAAAGTCAGATCCATAACAATGAGGTTGTTCTTGGATGCAAAACACCATAAAGCCATAAATGAAAAAAGTCTTGGCTTACAAATGACTGAAGTACACTGACAATAGTAGTAGTACTACATACATGAGTGGTTTTCTTTCTTTTTTTAAAAAAAAAAATATAGTAGTAGTAGTATAGAGTAGTAGTTGCTACTCTGGATTTGAACGTGCACGGAAGCCTTGTCTCGCTGTGGCCGCCTGTCCCATCTCCACCTTGCTCTTTGAAGGGTTGCTAGCTTCCCCAGGATGGAAACTGCCCCCGCCCCCGAGGCCGGCCTGCCTCTGATGGACCCCAGACGTCTGATCTCTCCCCCGCCCCCAGCCCCGCGTCCACGTCCCCACCGCGCTCTAGAGGGAGCCCGCGGGCCGCGCGCCCGCCGCAGATCCGCTTACTGTGAGGCAGCCTCGTCTGCAGACCTTGTTTCGACACCTGCATGGCCAGGGGCGACAGCCAATGGGGGCACAAACATGGCCCCTGGTGCCCTCGCAGTATTCGTGAGCCCCCTGCCCGCCACATACACACAAACACACATCGCCGCCCTCACATGTACGCCCGCTGTGACCCAGCCGGGACCCTCCCCGCCCGGGAAAGCCTGGTTGTTGGGCTCCCGCAGCTCCCCAGCCAGACTCCGTCGCCGCCTTGCTCAGGCCTGGGCCGCCAGCCGTCCCCGCCATATCCGGCTCCTGGCAAAACCCGGAGAGGCGGCCGCTCTGCGGCTCCCGGGAGGCGGCGCGGCGCGGCTGCCTGAGCATGCGCAGTGGGTAGGGCCGGCTCCCGGCGCAAGGAGGAAGCGTTCGCCGTGCTCCCGGCGGCTGCGCTGGGGTATGCGGTACCGGCTAGCGTGGCTGTTGCACCCGGCGCTGCCCAGCACCTTCCGCTCGGCCCTCGGCGCCCGCCTGCCGCCTCCAGAGCGCCTCTCTGGGTAAGTGGGGCCGAGCGCCCGGGCCCTCGGGGCCCGCGGGTCACGGTGGTTTGGAGCTCGGGTTGCAAAGTGGTGATTCAGCACTTAGAGCCGCCGCCGCCGCTCCTGGAGCCGCCTGTCCCGCCGGCCTGGGGCCCGGACGGCCGCGCTGAGGCCG
Source organism: Equus caballus (assembly GCF_041296265.1). Taxonomy (NCBI): domain Eukaryota; kingdom Metazoa; phylum Chordata; class Mammalia; order Perissodactyla; family Equidae; genus Equus; species Equus caballus. The sequence goes on from NC_091684.1 coordinate 37,152,704, forward strand.
CCCCGGGGCCTGGAAGGGCGGCTCGCCCGGCGGGAGCCAGGGGCCTTGCCCGGAGAGGAGGACGTCCCTCGGGCCGGTGAGGGGGACGCAGGCTGTGACCCGGGGTCACGGGGCGTGTGTCACGAGTGCAGGGGGCGCGGGCGCGGACGGAGTCACCGCGGCCAGCTCCGGGCGCCGCGCCGCGCCGCGCTCGGGGGAGTCTGCCGGTGAGCGGCCGGGAAGCCGAGGCGGAGTGTCCCTTGCCATGGGGCAAAGGAATCCGAGTCCGGGGAGACCGCTTCTCACCTTTCCTCTCCGCTCTGCTCTTTCCGGTGGGGACCCAGTTTCCACTACTATATGGAAATGCTTGCGTTGGGAACTGCAAAAGTTTGCCTGCCTCCGCCTTAGTGAGTAGACGAATGTTGGGTTTCCTGTCGGGGGGAATTCGGGAGCCGGAAGATACCTTGGAATCCTTCACAGCTGCTCCCCTTGTTTTACACCTGAGACAACCGAGGCCCAGAGAGATCGTGTCATTTCCCCCCAGTTGCAGAGATTGTGGCAAAAAAAGCAGCATCGGGACGCAGGTTTTTTGCCATCCGATGGCGTGCTCTCTCCACTTCCCTGCTCTGTGTATACTGTCAATTTTCAGCCTCGTAGCGAACGCTGAATACCCTTTACTGTGAATAGAAAGGAAGTGGCAAAGATGGGCAGTATTGTCTTGCCCTACTTAGATACGTCATTTGAACCCCTCTCGGGTTTTAAAAATATCTAGGACCTACTGAGTGCAGGGCACTGACCCTCTCTGTAAGGATGTGGTGTGCCTGCCAAGGAACTTTGACTTGGTTCGAGCGGATTGAGATGCCCCGAGAGTAGAGCCAGCTGAAAAGGATGTGCTTGCCGAGGGTCAGAAGATAACGCAGTATGGGCAGTGTGTGCTTTAGGAGCACGCTTCGTGGCAGAGACAGAGGAAGGGTCTGGGCTGGCCTTTTGAAGGAAAGGCAGAAAGGGTGGAGGGTGGGAGGGAGTGGGTGTAATCCAGTTTAGGTGTGCAGGTTAGTCTCTCTGTCTTGGGGGGAAAGTGAGCAGATTAGTCTAGTTGGAGCTTTAGCGAATTTCCACTGGGGAATTAAGAGGAAACAAGTCCTGTGTTGTAAAAGTGGGATAATGCTAGCCTGGACTTTTTTTCGTTGGGCTTTTTCCAGTGAATAGTACGTAGGGAGCTCTTAAGAGTCTTTAGGTGGGGAGCGATCTAATGAAACTGGTGGTTGAAGAATTGAGTTTGGTGGCTGTGTGCACGATGTAAGGGAGCGTAGGGACTTGAGGCGGAGAAACTGGTTGGGACTTAGTCTTTACTGGCCGAACCAGGATGGTCGTAATGGTGCTAAGAAAACCTACTGCAAATGAAGAATTTGTGGAATTTGTTTACCCTTCTTTATTTCCCACTACAACATGCAAAAAGATCGCTGAGCTTAGAAGTGGTGGTGGTGAGTGTAGGCAGGGTACCTCCCTGGGCCTCCTTCAGGTCAGAACACTTTTCGTTCTTCAGTCTACAGAATTTGTGATTTTAAAGAAAGCATCAGTTTTAAATTCTATACAACTAAAAGGTTTGGCTGTTCTACTTAGGATTCGATTTTCTCTGTGGTTTTCTCTCACGGCTCTCCGCTTTCATTGAGGAAGTCTAGGCGTGGGTTGGACAAGCAGATCTTTAAGATAAGATTGTCCTCAGGGGATTTCAGGAGATTCAAAGCATAATGAATGAGCTCCACCATCTAGAAAGCTCTACACTAGAAATCAGTGGCCAAGGCTACTAAGGAAAATACAGGTCCAATCAGAGGGATCAAGATGTCATTTTAGGAAGGAAAATACAGTCGGCCGCCTGCCATACCCGCGGGTTCCGCATCTGTGGATCCAATCTGTACTATGTTTACCATCCGCTGTTGCTTGACCCTGCGGATGCAGAAGCGCAGATACAGAGGGCAGCCGAATAAGGGACTTGGGCATCCGCGGATTTTGGTATTCTCGGCGCGGGGCCGGGGGAAGGGTCCTGGAACCAGCCCCCCGCGGACACCGAGGGATGACTGTACTACCATCTGAAGCTACGACATATTCCAATCTTAAAGAAGGTAATCAACCCTACTGCACATAGTAGGAAGAATTTGTTAGAGATGGTCACATAGCTATTTACTGAAGAGCTGGGATCTAACCCATGTCTGTCTGGCGCCAGAGCCTGAGCTCTTAACTTATGTTATCCTGCCTCTGCCAGTGTTTGGGCATTCATTTCCTGTTCTAACCTCTTGAGAAAGAGGTGGTCTTAAAGCATTTGTATGAGATCAGTTCATTTAAAAAGCAGCCTCATTGTCCTCTCTTCAGCCATATTGGATAATTTGGGGCTGTGTGGAGTAACATGAACTATCCGGAACGTAGAGGTAATAGCCCTGTCCCTGGCGGCCGCTTGAAACACCTGAGCGCCAGTCATCATCCTGTGCAGCAGCTCTACTTTGCATTTCTCTATTTTACAGACTTGGGAAATAGTGGTATGCCGAGTGAGACTAACCATTAAGATTCAGGCTTTTAAACTGCTTTTAACCAGAAAAATGTCTTTAATAGTCTAAAAGGACACGATGCGCTTGAGTATCTTTAATTAGCATTAGCCCAGTCCACACACAGTACAAAGTGACATTCTGCCTGTCTGCCTTAAAGGTTAGGGTTGGGGATAGTCTCATCAGGGAGTGGTGTGAGGAGCAGAAGTTCAGTGTATGTTTTCACAAGAATTAGTTTCCTTTCTGTTTTTCTGCTGCTATTTTAGATCTCTTAAACAGGTACCCAGAGGACCAGCCTGCCTTTCAGCCAGGGTGACAAAGCTAAGCCACTCTCCTTCCACAGGTATCCTCTTCCTAGATCCTCTAGGTGTGTTGGGTTCTGGAGGCCAGGGCAGGGCATTCCTAATTGGCTTGTCTTCAGTCTGCCCTTCCTCTTTTCCATCCATTCAACCCTTATTTGAGTGTCTGTTCTGTAGCGATGCCTCACTGTGCTTAGCCCTGGGGGATGGGATGCAAAGACAGTCAGTGATGAGTTCAGTCCTCAGGGAGCCTTCAGTCAAAGAGTGAATAGTCCCACTCCTTTGCCTCTTTTTACTAGTACCTCCTGTTACTAAACATCTCCACTTTTGTGTTCTGTTGCTTCTTTCAATTTATTTTGAAAAGCATCTCAATATTTTTATCACAGTACTTTCTTCATATAAAAGTGTAACTTAGAAAATTCTTACAGAGTTAAAAACTATCAAAATTTTTATTTCTCCCCAAAAACTGAGTAGTTTCTCTTTGCCTATTAAAAGTATGTACTTTTAAGAAAAAAATAAAGTGGGACTCACAAGCTGCTCCCTGAGGGAAAGATATCACACTCTGCATGACATATTTATCACATGAATGAATGGTCTTCCTTCAAAGTTAGTTTTCTCTGTTGATTTTCCTAGTTTGGCATATGTTGGTGTTATCATTTTCTCAGTTTAGCTTGAAAATTGGAGTAATCTCTGAATCTCTGTCTTTTTCCCTGTCTATTCAGAAACCAAACTCTCTTGCATCTTTCCTCCAAAAGATTCTTGGAGTAAACTTCGTCTTCCATCACCATCCTAGTTCAGGTCATGATCATCTTCCGTGACTTCTCACATCTACAAGTTTTATAACTGAGTTTTCTAGTCTCCTGTCTCCCTATTAGTTGGTCCTCACATTAGATTAATCCGACTAATACTCTGTCACTTTCCCATGCCATTGTCTTTGCTTAGACACCACTAATGGTTCTGCACTATTTCAAGATCAAGTCCTAACTTCTTTACCCAGCATTTAGGCATCTTGTAGGCTGGCTCTAGCCCAGCTTTTCAACCTGACTTTCCTCTTCTGCAGTCAGACTCACGAGTTTACTGTCTCTTGTATATAATCTGTTCATTCTCAGTTCTAGAGTATCCTTCCCTCTTTTCTTTATATGACTAAATCCATCCTTCTTTTTAGACATTATACAAGTTGCACAGTTTTCTTTTTCTGAACTTAGTGATTTAAAGACATTTGGAAACATCTCTTTGATATTTAACCATACACTGCCTCATATTGTTTTTTTACTCTTTTAATTATTTAGTATTGTACATGACAGAGTGTGTAGGACAAAGAAGAATAACAAAATGAACACCTGTGTACCCACCATCTGGTTTAGGAAAGAGAACAATTCTGGTAACTTTGAAGCCCTCTGCGCTTACCTTTCCAATTGCAACTTTCTCTTCCTCCACTGGAGAGATATGTTTTCCTATATTTGGACAGTAATTCCTTGATTTTCTTTATAGCTTTATCAATCTGAATATATTCTTAAACAGTATTTTATTTAGTGTTGTATGCTTTTGACCTTTATAGAAAATTTTCTTCTGAGTTATTTTTTTTAATTTAAAATTGTTTTTGAGATTCATTCACATAGATGCATGCATTTCCTGCCGAATGGCGGTCTTACATGAATATGCCTCTAATTATTTTTCTGGTCTGTTGTTGATGGAGATTTGGGTTGTTTCTTTCTTTCTTTTTTTTTTTTTTTCCTATCACAAATAATCCATGTTGTTGACATGCCCCAGTACTAATCTTTGGACATCTTCTCTGCCTACTCTCACTCATTTAGGGTTCTCATCCAGTCACATTGCTTTAAATACTGTCTATATATGCTTTGTCCAATATGTAGCCACAAGCCACATGTGCTTATTTAAATGTAAATTAACTAAAGTTAAGAATTCAGTTCCTCAGTCACCTTAGCCACATTTCAAGTCACATGTGGCTACCATATGGGGCACTGTAGATATAGAACATATCCATCATCAGAGAAGTTTTATGAAACCGGCCTGATCTATGTTCTGACAATTCCCAAATATATATCTCTAGTCAGAACCTCTCCCTTGAATTTCACACTTAGGTAATAAACTTCCTACTCAACATTTTCCTTCAGATGTCTAATATATATCTTAAACTTATCATGTCCAAAACCCATCTCCAGATCTTCTCCCTAAAACCTGCTCCTCCCACAGTCCTCTCCCTCATCTCAGTTAATGACTTCTCTCTTCTTCAGTTTGTTTAGGCTGAAAACTTGGAGTCATCCTTAACTCCTTTCTCGTTCTCATACCCCTCATCCAGAGAGCAAATACATCTAGATTCAGGCCACTTCTCACTTGCAGCCACCCTGGTTCTAATCATACCCTTTACCCAGATTACTATGATAGCTTCTTAACTAGTTTCCTTGCTTCTCCACTTGCCTCTCTACATATAGCATGTTCTTGTCACCACTAGCAGCATGATCTTTTTGAAATCGAAGTCATATGTATTTGCTAGGGAATGCTCAAAACCTTGCAGTTGATCCCCATTTTGCTCAGATTTACAGACAAAGTCCTTGGAATGGCCAGGAAGGCTCTCTGGGATCTGGCCTCTCTCCAGCTCTCTGATCTTGTTTCCAAAATAGTCACTCTCTCCCCATTCCAGTCACACCGGTCTCCTTGCTTGACTCGCTCTTACTCAGATTATTTGCACTGTGTTCCCTCTTCCCAGAATACTATTCTCCCAGTGAGATTAGGGAGAGCTTCACAAAGAATGTAGGATTTGAACAAATGTCTTTGAAGGAAATAGAAAATTTAGATGAAGAGAGAGAATATTTTAGATAGAAGGAATGGTATTGAGAAAGGCTCAGAAGTAGGAAAATTGACAATATAATCAATGGGCAGTGAGATTTTATCCTACAGGAAGTAGAGAGTCTCAGATACATTTGAGCAGTAGAGTGACATATGAAAGCTGTGTTTTTGGATCATTAATCTGGCTGTGTTTTGGAAGCACAGTTGAAATTCGGGCAGAGATTGACAAAGGATAAAGAAGTAGTGCAAATAAGGAAAAGAGTGTTTGCAGAAGCTATGTGTGAAAGAAGATTCAGCAGCTTCGATTGGGTGTGGGGGGAGATGGAGGAGTCAGAGGCCTAAGGTCTTGAGCCTGAGTCACTTTGAGATTGACGGGGAGATAAACCTAAACTAGGAGGGGCCAGCAGGGTAGGGAAGGCTCTCGCGGGGAGATTCTGCTGCAGGCGGTGGGAAAAAGTCCAGCCACCTGAGATGTCGCTCCTGCCTGGTGGGTGCCTGGTATTCTAAAGGCATGCTGAGAGAACAGGTTGGTCAGCTGCACCGGTGGGGTGTGGTGGGGCACAGTGGTGCAGTCTTACAGGCACTTCAGAGCTAGCTGTTAACTGTCGGGAAGTTGGATGACTTGGGGCCCCTCAGGGCAGCAGACAAGACTGAGCAGTCCTTAAGTCTCCAGAAAGGGAACCAGAATGATGATCCAGTTTATAGACTGGTAGCTCAGGGAAGAGTTCAGTTAGAAGATCAGGACCAGGTTGGTGAGTCCTGAATGAACTACTACTGGAGTTTCTTTTTTTTTTTTTTTACAACTTTAATGACTTTCTTTTTTTTAAAGATTTTATTTTTTTCCTTTTTCTCCCCAAAGCCCCCCGGGTACATAGTTGTATATTCTTCGTTGTGGGTCCTTCTAGTTGTGGCATGTGGGACGCTGCCTCAGCGTGGTTTAGATGAGCAGTGCCACGTCCGCACCCAGGATTCGAACCAACGAAACACTGGGCTGCCTGCAGCGGAGCTCGCGAACTTAACCACTCGGCCACAGGGTCAGCTCCTGGAGTTTCTTAAATTCTCTCTGCTTAAGGACAGGAAATGGGACCAGAGCCTAGAACAAGACTGAGCTGCGGTGGAGGCTAAGTAGACTGAGCTGTGAGGCTCTTGCTGCTGCTGCTAATGTCAACCATAAAAGGTTTAGTAGCTAATATTTATTAAATGCCTGTTATGCGTTTTGCATTGTATTAGGAGCTTTCCATATGTTGTTTAATGGCCACAATAATTCTGTGAGAGTGGTACTGTGGTTATTTTCTTTTCAGTTAAGGAGATTGAGGCTCAAAGAGGTTAACTTGCTCAAGGATACACAGCTAGTAGATGACTTCGCCAAATATGAATTTAGGTGGGCTCACTCAAGAACCTCAGCGTTTGGCGGTTATATTATCTACCTCCTTAGAGGTAGCTTGGTATCTTTAGTGAGATGAGAAGTCAGAACAAGGAGATACTTTTGGAAGGGATAAACATGGTAGAAGTTGAGTTGGTGAAGCGGTTGCTGGATAGGCAAGGGGAGATTTGCAGGAGCCATTTGAAATATGGCTGGAACTTGATAAGAAGGTCTGAGCTGATTTCCTGCATGTGAGAGTTGAGTGTAGAGATGATGGCCAAAGACATTGGAGTGGATGGCTATATGGGAAGTATCTGTGTGGAGATGCAGAAGGCCCAAGTTAAACCCTGAGGGATGCTGGTATTTAGGGATAAGGAAGAAACTGAGTTGGAAAGGTTGGGGATTAAAGAGACTTAAGATGATATCAGAAGCAGAATGGTCAGAAGTGTCCAGCCAAGGAGGTTTTGAGGAGAGTGGGATCTTGGGAAAAGACCAAAGACCATTTCATTGGTAACTTGCAAATAGAGGGGAAAGGACAGAAGCCAAATTTCATGGGGCTCTACAGAGTGATTTTGAACAAATGAAGTATTGAATTTGGAGAAATTAGATAGCTGGGGAAGAGCAGGCTTGAGCAAAAGCACTGTGGGGAAATAGGGAAGCTGGTACTGGTGGCTGAAAGGAAGAAGCTGGTGGAGGAAAACCATGCCTAAAGTGGATGCCTGGAGAAAGTGGATCTGAAGGTACAGGTGAAGAGGGTAGCTTTGGAAAAATAAAAATTTGTTCAAGATAGGTCTTCATTACAAGGGCAGTTACAAAGAATTAAAGTAAGTGACCTTTACTCTGGGCCTCAGTTTCCTCGTTTGAAGAAAAGATATTCTGGTTCTAAGTTTTGCCATTTTTATCCATGCTGTTAACACTAGCAGCTAAAAAAAAGTCTAGATTTTTAGGAATGCTCCCAGGGTCCAGTAGAAAGTATGGGTTCCAGTTCAGTTAATATGGTGATCCTTGGCCCAGCTTTACAGGCTACTTTATTTTAGGACATGTAGAATTATATTTGGGGCCAGGAGCTCTGAAGGAGCAAGGGTACCCTGTAGTGGTGTCCCTGGCGCCTAGCACAGTGTTGGTACCATAGTGGGAGTTCAGTATTTGTTAGATGAATTTTTCCAGGGACGTGGGCTCCTGGAAGTAGGGAGCCCTAGTCATAAACAATTCAATTTTTGCTCACAATTTGCCGTTTCCATACTCTAAATGTCAGTGTAGCCAGTAGCTAGTATTTGTGTGTGTTTCCTATTATAAAGAAATTAGAAGTTGGAGTATAATTCCAAGATTTCTTGCAGTTCTGAGATATTCATAGGCACTAGGTTGGTTTGAAAAGAGATAGGGCATGAGGGATAGGACACTGGTGGAAAAGAGCTCTACATACAAAAGCTCAATTCAACTGGATTCTAGTCTTGATTTTGCCATTGGCTTGGCTGTGTGGTTGTGGGTGCTGGGCCAGATCATCTTTAAAGTTCCTACTACCTCCATGAATCTGAGACCTTATGTTTTTGTGTGTGTATGTGTGTGAGGAAGATTGGCCCAAGGCTAACATCTGTTGCCAATCTTCCTCTTTTTGTTTGAAGAAGATTGTCGCTGAGCTAACATCTATGCCAATCTTCCTCTATTTTATGTGGGATGCTTCCAAAGCGTGGCTTGACGAGTGGTGCTAGATCCACTTCCGGATCCCAACCTACGAACCCTGAGCAGTATTAGCAGAGCGTGCGAACTTAACCACTACGCCAGCAGACTGCCCTGAGACCTTATGTTTTTAAAAACTCTACTCTCTGTTGGAACCTCAAAAGGAATTTTGCCTTGCTCTCTAGCTGTACTATGGCTCTGAGGATAGGCAGTTTCTTGTAATCAGTCATGATGCTAGTATAATTGAGTTTCTGGCAGTAGAGATTATATAATTGTTTTGTGAAGTGATATATAATAAAGAATATTCCTTTGACAGCTCACCTGATACATATCAATACTTAGAATCAGTTGGTGCTCTTACTAGTTTTTATTTTTTAAATAGCTCTAGTTTCCTTTGTGGTACATCAACAAAATCTCAGTCCAGATCAGTTTATGAGGAAGATAATACTGCTTATCATGGAACTTTTTGTCACAGAGAACCCAAGTTCTCTTGCAATAATAACTGGATAAAAAATAGCCAACAATTCAGTGACTGGCATAATGGGCCCTGCAATTCCTCATTTGTTTATTTTTCTCTCCACAAAAGAAAATGGCTTGTGGGGCAAACCTAATGCATATTTGACTTTCTTAATAAATGAGATTCTGAATTCAGTACTTGCACTGGTGATTGTTTTTTGAGAACACGTGAAATACCGTATATACACTACAAATCAAACATCCTGTCCTTTAAGGAAAAACTTAAATACATCTATTTAATATATGGCTGATTTTTAAAATTAATTTTTGATGTTTATCAAAGTAGTACAGGCAGAGTTTTAAGAGTCAAGTAACACTAAAAGATTTACAGCAAAAAACAGCAGTTCCCTGATCTTACCCCATCTCTCAGTTTCTGCTCCCCAGAGGCAACCACATTCAATTCTCTAAACTAGTATTTTATTTTGAAATTTATTTTAATATTTTCAAATAATAGGCTATACTGTTAATTCCTAAAATTAAGAAATCAAGAAATATCTGTTGATTTGTTTTTATGGTAGGTAAGGGTTTAACTCTCTTTCCTTATCCTTCCTTTTTGCCCCATTTTACCAAAATAGTTATATCACAGATTTTGGATACAGTAGTATTCAGTGTTTACATTATTATGACTTTATAAATATTGTTCACTGCCAGGCCGAATCGTGTAACCTCATTACATTCTTTTCTTTGTTTGTCTTTTTGTTTTTATCTTATTTTGTCGTTTTCTTAATTTTCTGTTCACTTATTTCTGGTTCTTCCCACTTGTTTCCACAGTCATTTAATACAATTTCCCACATGATCAAACCTGTTAAATACTCTATTGAGTCCCTATTTTTTCCTTAGAGACTTTTCCTTCTGGACACTTTTCCCCCCAGCTGCAGTCTGGAGTAGTTTTCCTCCGGGCCTGCTGCAGAGTGGTTGCCCAGAATTTCCCTTCACTTCTCTCCTATAATGCATCCATTGCCTGGATCTCATCTTTTGGTCTATCTTGGTTTGCTCCTTCATTCAAGAGATACATGGTTTATTTGGAACATGTCTTCCAGTAGCTTCTTGAGACAGAGCATGTGGGAGAGAACTTTTTAAAAGATCTTCTAGTGATTTCCTAAACACAGAAGTGTAGATCTAAGTTTTAGTGTGAATCAGCACATTTGTAGAATAAGTCTACAAAATTGGGAAGAGGTGACCTGAATGGCTTCCACTCCTCTATCCTGCACTACAATTCTGGGATTCTAAATACTTGAGAATTAAATGATTTTACAGATTATCTAGCAAATGGTTAAAGCAACAAACTTTCAAAGAGACCCTTTGGAGGACTTTGACAAAAAGAGAAAAGCAAAAGACTTGTCTTTTTTTCTTCTTTCCTTTTTTTTTTTAAAACTGGGGAAGATTGGCCTTGAGCCAACACCTGTTGCCAATCTTCCTCTTTTTGCTTGAGGAAGATGGTCCCTGAGCCGACATCCATGCCAGTTTTCCTCTACTCTGAATATGGGATGCCGCCACAACATGGCTTGACGAGCAGTGTGTAGGTCTGCGCCTGGGATCCAAACCTGTGAACCCCGGGCCACTGAAGTGGAGTGTGCAAACCCGATCACTATACCACCAGGCCAGCCACCTCCTTTATTTTTGATTGAACTTAAAGGTTTGCTCTTATGGAGCAGGTACATTTGAAATTTTGCTTTTCAAAGAAGAAAAAATGAAAACGAGTATTAGCTCTGTTTTTTCCTTTCTTTGGTTGGTGAAAGCTCCCACCTTCCCTTGGGCTACTCTGTGGTTTTTGTGTGCTCTGTTGATGGCCCGTACAAGTCACTGTGTACTAATCATTGGCCACCACTTGAAGAGGCGGGAGTATTGGGCACCATTTATTCTAGGGTAAAGTATCTCGAGCTCAGAGTCTGTTCTAGAAAGATATGAGTGAGCTTGACTCCTAGTTCTGAGTTTGTGCTGCAGACTGCCATCCAGTGACAAAATGTCTTATTCTTTCTATAATTCTGTTCCCTTGGGAGCCAGGGTGGCGTAGTGGAAAAGTCACTTTGTCTGGTAGCCAGAAGACCTGAGTTAAAGCCCTCTTTGGCTCGGGTTTTGTTGTCTTGAACCAGTTACTTTGTGTCAGCCTCTTTTTACTAAGCCTCAGACTAAGTAGCTTCAAAATCCCTATTAGTCCTCATAAGTTTTGATTTCTGAACAACGTTGACGTCTACTGGTGTACAGTTCCTTTTCTTACTTTGTGCCGAAATGTTGCTACCCCCTCACTTTGTGTCGTTTTTGTTTCGGAGAGTTAGTCTGGCCAGCTATAAAGTAGGTGGCTGTGGACCAGTAGGCTGAGATGTGCCATGCAGATATGTTTTGCATTTTTAAAATGTGTATCAATACTTAAAAATCCTGAGAGTTCAATCTCTTTGGGGAAAATGGGGAGATCTGGTGACACTGGGCCCGCATTCCTACCTGGCAATTGGCCTGAGCTAAGTTTTACTTCCCTTTCGGATGGGTCATGCGTTCCTTCTTGATGCAGTTCCACCTCAGTCTGCATTGCTCATTTCCATTACCTTTTGGGCCTTGTAGGCATTTAAATTTGTGATCCTTGCTATAAAGTGATTGGAGCAAATCAGTCTTACTAGTTTTTAGTCATACTGGAGGTTTGGGTAATAGTAAAAATGAAACAAAATACACCTAAATTGCTCTGAAACTAAAGAAATGATTATGTAGTCGGGACTACCCCCTGCCTTGTTTATTGTAACAAAGAATTGTCACATCATCTCATTTGATCCTTATGGCAACACTGTGTGGTTGATAGAGAAATATAAAGACCCACAGTTCTTAAGAAGTTTAATTCAGACAGCTCCACTGCCTCCGAATTCACCTTTTTGTGTAGAACCTGGATGAGGATGAAGGAGTGAAAGGGTGGGTGTAGAAGAGCATGTTAAGTTTGCTTCTAGTAAAGTAGGTAGAGCCGTCAGCCGGGCTGGGTGGGCATGCAGGAAAGGAGTAGCAAGTCACTTCTCCCAGTCTTTGAGGCATCTCTTGAGATGCCCATGAAGAAGAGAGCAGGAAAGGAGAACAAATTAGTGTACAGTATGTCAAGAAGATGTTGAGTATAAGGTAACAGGGTAGGGAAGACCACTAGAAGCAAGATGGCTACATTAGGGTCAGGTCACATAAATAAGGCAGATGAGAACACTGACGCTGAGAAGATACCACTTCTAGAAGCTGAGTAGACAAGACTGTCTGGCCAGTTAGATACATGGTTAGAACAGTAAACCTTTTTTTTAAGGTAAAAATGGATGTTTATTTGTACTTAAACTTGTAACTCAACCAGCCAAACTAGTGCTAATATTATCATGACTCAGCAAAATACAGAACATTTTCCTACAAATATTAGAGTAATGAACAAATTAGTGATTGCAGTAATGTATATATCATGAATGTTATATATAAATATGTATATTTTTGTAGCAGCTTTATTGATACCGTACAATTCACCAATTTTAAAGTACACCATTCAGTGGTTTTTGGTGTATTCACAGAGTTGTTCAGCCATCACCGCAATCAATGTTAAACATTTTTCTTCACCTCAGAAACAAACCCCCATCCTTTAATGGTGACTCCCTGTTCCCCTCTTCCTCCAGCCCCTGGCAAACATTAATCTACGTTCTGTCTCCATGGATTTGCCTATTCTGGATATTTCACATAAATGGAATGATACAATATGTGGTCTTTTGTGTCTGGCTTCTTTCACTTAGAAAAATGTTTTCAAAGTTTCCCCATGTTGTAACATGTGTCAGTGCTTCATTCCTTTTTGTTGCTGACTAGTATTCTATTATATGGATATACCATATTTTATTTATCCATCAGTTGATGGACATTTGGGTTGTTTCTATTCTTGGAATATTATGAATAATACTGCAATGAACATTCACGTGCAAGTTTTATGTGGAGATATGTTCTCATTTTTCTTGGGTGTATGTCAAGGAGTGGAATTGCTGGGTCACATAACTGTGTGTTTAACCTTTTGAGGAACTGCCAGACTGTTTTCCAAAGCAGCTGCACCATTTTACATTCCCACCGGCAATGTGTGAGAGTTCCATTTTCTTCATATCTTTGCCGACACTTGTTATTATATCTGTTTTTTGTTATAACCATCCTGTCATGTGTGAGGTGGTATGTCCTTGCAGTTTTGATTTGCATTTCTCTGATGGCTAATATATTGAGTATCTTTTCTTGTGCTTATTGGCCGTTTGTATATCTTCTTTGGAGAAATGTCTGCTCAGATCCTGTGCCTATTTTTAAACTGGGTTGTGTTTTTATTGAGCTATAATAGTTCTTTATATATTCTAGATAGAAGTCCATTGTCAAATACATGATTTGCAAGTATTTTCTCCCATTCTGTAGGTTGTCTTTTTACTTTCTTGATGGTGTTCATGGAAGCACAAAGTTTTACATTCTGATCAAGTTTAATTTATCTTTTTTTAAATTGGTTGTGCTTTTGGTCTCATACCTGAGAAACCACTGCATAATTCAAGGTTGTAAAGATTTACCCTTATGTTTTCTTCTAAGAGTTTTCTTGTTTTAGCTCTTACATTTAGGTCTTTTATCTGTTTCAAGTTAATTTTTGTGTATGGTGTGAGGTAGGAGTCCAGCTTCACCTTTTTGCATGTGGATATCTAGTTGTCCCAGCATCATTTGTTGAAAAGACAATTCTTTCCCCATTGAATTGTTTTGATATCCTTGTGGAAAATCAGTTGATCATAAAGGTGAGGGTTTACTCTGAACTTTCAATTCTGTTCCATTAATTTGTATGTCTATCCTTATCCTGTATCACACTATTTTGACTACTATAGCTTTATAGTAAGTTTTAAAAATCAGTAAGTGTGAGGGGCTGGCCCCGTGGCTGAGTGGTTAAGTTTGCGCGCTCCGCTGCAGGCGGCCCAGTGTTTCGTTGTTCGAATCCTGGGCGCAGACATGGCACTGCTCATCAAACCACGCTGAGGCAGCGTCCCACATGCCACAACTAGAAGGACCCACAATGAAGAATATACAACTATGTACCAGGGGGCTTTGGGGAGAAAAAGGAAAAAATAAAATCTTTAAAAAAAAAAAAAAATCAGAAAGTGTGAGTCTTCCAACTTTGTTCTTTTTAAGATTGTTTTGACTATTCTGGGTCCCTTGAATTTCCATACAAATTTTGTGATAAGCTTGTCAGTTTCTACAAAGAAGCAGCCAGATGGGATTTTGATCTCTTTGGGGAATATTGCTATCTTAAAAATATTAAAGCTTCCTTTTTAAAAAAAGATTTTATTTTTCCTTTTTATTCCCAAAGCCCCCCACTACATAGTTGTGTGTATATTTTAATTGTGGGTCCTTCAGGTTGTGGTACGTGGGATGCCGCCTCTGCGTGGCCTGATGAGCGATGCCATGTCCGCGCCCAGGATTCGAACCGGCGAAACCCTGGACCGGCGAAGTGGAGCGTGCAAATTTAACCACTTGGCCACAGGACTGGCCCCTAATCCATGAATATGGCATTCTTTCCATCTATTTAGATCTTTAATTTCTTACAACAACATATTGCAGTTTTCAGAGTGTAAGTTTTATACTTCTTTTGTTAAGTTTATTCCTAAGTATTTTATTTTTTGATGCTATTGTAAATGGAATTGTTTTCTTATTTACACTTTCAGTTTGTTCATTGCTACTGTGGAGAAATACAATTGATTTTTGTTTTTTATGTGCAAGATTGTATGTTCTGTGAATAGAGGTAATTTTATTTGTTCCTTTCAAATTTGGGTGCCTCTATTTCATTTTCTTGCCTAATTGCCCTGGCTAGAACCCTTAGTACAGTGTTGAATAGAAGTGGCAAGATTGGACATCCTTGTCTTGTTCTTCATCTTAGGATGAAAACATTCAGTCTTTTACCATTAATTATAATGCAAGCTGTGGTTTTTTCATAGATGCCCTTTATCAGATTGAGGAAATTCCCTTCTAGTATGTTGAGTGTTTTTATCACGAATGGGTGTGGAGAGAGGTATTTTTGAAATGGTCTCTCATACTGAAAAATTGCAAGTATAGTACAAAGAATTTTTTCCTGAACCATTTGACAGTAAGCTGCCCATTTCATGCCCTGTCAACCCCTAATTCTTTAGTGTGATTTCCTATAAACAAGGGCATTCTCCTATATAACCATAATACAACCTTCAAAATCAGAGAATTAACGTGGATACATTACACCATTTAAACCTCAGATCCCGTTCAGATATCACCAGTTGTTCAGTTATAGTCTTTACTGAAGGATACCTTAATGAAAGGATTCAGTTCAGAATTAGTGTTGTCTTTAGTTGCGTCTTTTCAGTCTTCTCAGACTGGAACAGTTCCACAGTCAGAGCCTTTCATGACCTTGACTCTTGAAATTTACAGACCGGTTACTTTGTAGAATGTCCCTAATTTGGATTTTTCTGATCATTCCTCGTGATTAAATCAGGGTACCCAGCTTTGGCAGGAATATCACCGAAGTGACGCAGTCTACTTTTTCGTTGCATCCTATCAGCTGACACTCAGTTTCCATTTGTCCCTGATTGATTATATTTACTTTGATCACTTTAAGATAATTCCTGCCAATCTTCTCCACTGTAAACTTACCCTTTTACCTTTGTTATAGGTATCTTCAGGCGAGATACTTTAAGGCTATGTAAATATATTGTTCCTCATCAGACTTGCAACTTATTCATTTTTTTAATATCGGTTTGCATTTATGATGTCCTATTTTATTTAAAGGGTTTTGATCCATTACCGTCATTATTTGATCTCATGCTCAAATTGTCCCGGGTATGGGCAGTGAAGGCCCTTTCAAGCTGCCTCCTGTATCCATTTAACATCCATCATTCTTTTATTGCTTTCTTATTTTTTTGGCACAAGATGTTCCAGGCTCATCTTGTACTTTCCTTGCCCCTGTCCTGGAATCAACTATTTCTCCAAGGAGCCCTGGTTCCTTTTAGTAGAGAATGAAATTTAGAAACCAAGTTCTAGATGCTGGATGTACTCATTGCTGTTTGGGAGGAGAAGGAGGAGAATCGCTGCACCCAGGCCCTCTTAGTAGACTTATATATAAAAAAGGTATTTTGTATATATGTATATGAATATTCTGTACAAACGCAGACACGTTTACGTCTATATTTATTTCTTTTTTTTTTAAAGACTTCTTTTTTTTTTCTGCTTTTTTCTCCCCAAGTGCCCCCGAGTACATATCTGTATATTTTAGTTGTGATCCTCTAGTTGTGGCATGTGGGACGCTGCCTCAGCATGGCCTGATGAGCACTGCCATGTCCGCTCCCAGGATCCGAACCGTCGAAACCCTGGGCCACCAAAGCGGAGTGCATGAACTTAACCACTCGGCCGTGGGGCCAGCCCCTATATTTATTCTTATCTGCCTATATATATTGAAAACCATGAGTCAAACAGATAACCTCCAATTACAATTCGAAACTACAAGGTTCATTTTAGCTTTTTTCCTTTCCATATTTGTAATTCGTTGCCCTGATAGTGAGGATCTTGGTTCTCATTCTCCTTAGTCAATATACTTATTTAATCCATCCCCTTAAATGTAACCAATATCTTATCACTGCTGCCACTCCCTTCCTTTTGAGGTGCTTTTTGGGCACTGTCACCTCGTGTTGGACTGCCCCCGAGTGGTTGCCCTTTTTATTCTGTTTGAGCTGTGACACCCCACTCGGGGCTTTTCCCTCAAAAATATGCCTCCTTGCCCTGCTCAGTCTTCAACTGCCGTGCTGGCCATCAAGAGGCAAGACCACTCTCCTCACCCCATTCAGGAATGGGGATATTTTTAAACTTCCATTAGCCTTTATTTTAAATACCCTAAAGTTTATAAATAGAGGCAAGTACAAGGCCTAACTTTGTATGTTGTCTACAAAATTCAGGGAACAGAAAGTGACGGAAAAGGGAATGGGTCACCGTGTACTCAAAAATGCTATCTTGCCTTTTTCCACAAGGTCTTCTGATTGGTGACTGTAAAACAGATGCTGTGTTAAATAAAAAATCTTAAGTACAGAATGGGTTGTTGGACTTAAATTTGCAACCGTTTATATGGTAAAAATATATAAGTACGTATTCTAGAGGGAGATACATTAAGAATGTGTTTATCTTTACATGGTGGAATCTAGCTAATTTGTATTTCCTTACACTTAAAAAAAAACTTTACAGCAAGCATAGATAACTTTGTTTCACTTTTAAATGAGTAATTATAAAATAAAATAAAATAAAATAAGTGCTTTAAATACCCGGGACTGAGAACTTTTGCTTGATGGTCCTGCCATAAGAGAAGAAGAAAAACTGAAAAAGCATATGCTCATATTCTTAGGAAAGCCTTTGGATAACCATTTAGTCTTTTTCTCCCTTCAGACTTCTAGTAGCATAGAATCCTGGCTCTAACATCTCTAACGTAGCGTAGACATCCCTCTGCGTTAACTTTTTTTTTCGGTGGGGACAGAGGTCTGGATGCAGATGTATTTTTAATTTTTTAAAAAACTTTTTATTCTGAACTAATTTTAGACTTACAGAAAAGTTAGAAAATAATACACTTCCTCTATACATAATCATAGTATAATTATCAAGAACAAGAAAATTAATATCTTTAGCTTTGTAGCTGATAAATGTCTTGGGGGAGATACTTTGGAAACATGCCAATCCTTATTTCCATCTTTCCTTCTGTATTGATTGAAATTCTGTGAGGTAGAACTGTTTTTCTCCCTCATTTATTTACTTATTTATATCAGTATGGACTCACAGATAGTTATTTTCTTCTGTGAGTTAAAATTCAATGCTGTCATTATTTTGTTGCTCACATTATTCCAGCTTTGGCCATTTGGAGCCGTTTTGGGTTAGCTCCTGTGTAGTTTTAATACACCCCTATCTTTTTTAGAGAATTTCTTTACTTCTGGCACTATAAGATGTTTAAGGCTCTTTGTGTATTTTCTTTGCCCTAGCCCTGGAATCAACCGTTTGATTCTTTTTATTGGAAAATGAGGTTTAGGGACCAAGGTCTGGGCACTAGTTGTACTCATTGTTACTGAGGTGTCATTGATTTTAGTGGACGGTCTAGCTACTCGCACACATACACATAGTTATATCTATATCTGTGTGTGTATATATATATGCAAAGTCTTGAGTTTGTATTGATACTTCTGATTCCAATTTAGTATGTCTTTGCTCTTTCCTTATTTGTAGCTTCTTTCTGTAACAGTGAGTACACTGGCTTTCATTATCTACAATTTATTTATTTATTTGATCAATTCTGGTATACATATAAAATAGTTTCATAGTTTCCAACCCATAGCTCTGTAAGAAACATTTTTAATAACTAGAAAATAACATTTATGTGCAGTTTTTTGTCTTTTGCCTTATTGTATCTAGTCAAAATACTGTTTTCCACAGTTAGGTTAGTTCATTTCTTTCCCACCCCCTTCAGTATGAGTATGTTCATTTATAATATAGTTAGGTTCATTTGTTAGTATTTTTATTCTGTTTTGCACAGCCTGCATCCTGATTGATTTTGTTTATTTTTAGTGTGGTTAAATATACATAATGTAAAGTTTACCGTTTTAACCATTTTAAAGTATATAATTCAGTGGCACTAAGTACATCACATTGTTGTGCAACCATAACCACCATCCATCTCCAGAACTTTTTTCGTTTTCCCAAACTAAAGCTTTGTACTTGGCAAAATAACTCCCCATTCCCGCTTCCCCTCTGCCCCTGGCAACTACCGTTGCACTATTTCTGCATTTGACTACTCTGTATACCACATATAAGTGGAGTTGTACAGTCTTTTGCTTTTGTGACTGGCTTATTTCACTTATCATAGTGTCTTCAGAGTTCATCCATGTTGTAGCATACGTCAGAATTTCTTTCCTTTCTAAGGCTAAATATTATTCTATTGTGTGTGTACCACAGTTTGTTTATCCATTCATCCATCAAGGGACACTTAGGTTGTTTCCACCTTTTGGCTATTGTGAAGAATGCTCATATGACCATGGGTGTACAAGTATCTGTTCTAGTTCTTTCTTTCATTGCTTTTCATTTCCTTTCATTTCATTTTCATTTGATTCACTGTTTTACATTCTCACCAGCAGTGCACAAAGTTTCCAATTTTTCGACCTCCTGGCCAGCACTTGTTGTTTTCTGGTTTTCATTTTGTTTTAGATAATAGTCGTCCTGTGGTATCTCATTGTGGTTTTGATTTGTGTTTCTCTAAAGATGAGTGATCAATATCCGTATATCTTCTTTGGAGAAATGTCTGTTCAACTCCTTTGCCCATTTTAGAAGCAGGTTGTTTGGGTTTTTTGTTGTTGCATTTCAGGAGTTCTTTATTCTGGATATTAACCCTTATCAGCAATATGACTTGCAAATATTTTCTCCCATTCCACAGGTTGCGTTTTCACTCTGTTGATTGTCCTTTTATGCACAAAAATTTTTTCTTTTGATATAGTCCAATTAATTTTTTCTTTTGTTGCCTGTATGTTTGATGTCATATCCAAAAATAATTGCCAGATCTGAGGTCTTGAAGCTTTTGCTCTATGTTATCTTCTAAGAGTTTTATAATTTTAGCTCTTAGATTTTTAAATCTTTAATCCCTACCCCTGGCTTTTTTGAGTCAAAGTTAGAAAGCCTTTCCCTGTACCAAGGTTAAAGAGGAATTCCACCATCTTTTCTCCCAACACTTACGTAGTTTGATTTTTTACGTTTAGCTCCCTGATCCATTGGGAGTTTAATTTTGTGAATGGTGTTAGATATAGATCTCTTTTATCTTTTTCCCAAAGCCACTTAGTTGTCCAAACACCGTTTATTGAAAGGTCCATCTTTTACCCAGTGAGTTGAAATGCCACTTTTGTCAAATACTAAGTTTCTGTATGTGGAATTCTATTTCTGTTCTTTCTAGTCTTTTCTACTGATCTTTTTTTCTTTTGATGTGCCAGTACCACACTGTTTTCGTTTACAGAGACGTTATAGTATGTTTTGATGTCTGGTAAGGCTAGTCCTCCACTTAAAGTTTTTCTTTTTCATTGTTTTCCTAGCTATTCTTAGGTGTTTGTTTTTCCATATAAACTGTAATATCAGTTTGTCTAACTCCATAATACAGCGTTTAGGAATTTTTATTGGGATTCTGTATTAATTTTTAAACTGTACTTGTCAGAGCCTTGGGAATTCTTGACAGTATCACTGCCAGTGAGGGGCTCAGGATGGTGGGGTGGGTCTCTGCTCCTCTTGTACTGGAGTAGGTTCGTTTTATGAATTATACTTCTATAAGATGTCAGTAGAACAAAGCATATTTCCTTTTTTAAAAGTAGTTTGAAAACCCCATCATGAATAGTATTCCAGCCTTTACTTGAATACTTGGTGGTGTGTACTTCTGACTCGACCTAGTCTATGAAGACTATTCTGACTGTTCATTGGGTACGTAAGCATCACTTGCTCTCCTTACACCTCCCACCATTAAACCTAGTTTTGCCTGAGGAGGCAACACAAAGTGGGCTCACTCTTTTACCTAACAGTCTTGAATATGTGAACATTGCTTTTATGGATTGGTGGCAGTCCTGTGGAAGAGTCCCTTCTGATACAGATCCTTTGCGGGCTGCTTAAGAATCTCGATAATTATTCTTTGGCTTCCATTGCCCTTGGGATCCGGAGCCACAGTGCCTGGACTCTGCCACTTACCTCTGTATGACCTGGTACTTGTTACTTCCTCTTCAAGCCTGTTTCCTCATCAGCAAAATGGGGACAATAGGATCTACCTCACAGGTTAGTGGGGAGAATTAAATGAGGAAATACACGTAATGTGTATGTCTCCATCTTATAGTTAAGTGTTCCATGAATATGGACTAATAACAAGAACAATGCCACCGTTGCTATGAAGAGAAGAAAGTGTTATGTATACATGTATTTCTGCACTCAACAGCAGGGGTATAATTTTGAAGTTGTAGGCAGCCAGCTAGAGGGGTTTGAGGGGTGGGTGAATTTTCTTAAATCAAAATCTTTATCTAAATAAAGCAACAGAATAATGTCTGTGGTTAAAAAAAAAAAGTCAACATCTAGGCTGTTACTTTTTAAGTTACCCAAAGTTCTTACCCTATGTGTAGAAAGAAACAAAATGAAGCCTAAAATTGACGGCAACAGTGGGCCAGACCACATTAGGTCAGCTATTGAGTGAGGAAGTAGGTTCTGGAATTAGGCTGTGGGTTCTGTTCTATTGTCTGCTTAAAGCTTTTACCTCACATCACAAACCGTTTGAAAAATTCTTTTGGAAATTGCCCCAACTGTGAGCAACAAACTAATTTTTTAAGGGAACTAAGTTGTCCCCCACAACAGTGGAAATGGAGTCCAGATTTTTCTTTATTAATTAGCCCTGTTAAATTGTGATGTGGCTGATCCAAGTTAACAACAACAAAAAAATAAGTTCATTTTGGCCTTATAAACTTAGTAAGCATAGCCTTGTACATTCAGGTGCATTAAGTTTTATCTTTTCAAAGATCACCTAATAGTCTGCTATCTATAGATAACCATACTCAACATTTCTGAGTGTTCGTCCAGAGATTTAGTCTCTGTACATAAGGTAAACTTTTTAATTTGACGGAGAGGTTAAGAGCATGGTGCTTTGTTGTCTAAGACTTGGTTTGAATCCTGGTTCTTTTATTTAATGCCTGTGTGGCCCTTGCCAGATAACTTTTATGAGGTTTAATTTCCCTGTCCAGGAAAATTGGGAAAAATAGGATCTATCTAAGGGGTTCGTGGAAGCCATACTCCCTGTAAAGAGTCTGTGCTGTGTAAAATACTGACGCAGCGTTTAGTAAGGGGCCCAGGGCCCTGGCTGTGCTCCTTTCTGAGGCAGATGTCTTTACTTGTGCTCTAGACTGCTTACTCAGGACAGGGTTTCTGCAAACCTCTCCTTTCTCTTTCTCCTTCATTATCAGTTTTTCCCTTCTCTTCATGTAAGCATTTTCTAGTTTAGATTTTTAAAAATAAATAGATGGGAGTTTAATACATATAGCTTTCTGTATTTTGGTGAGTCCGTTTCCTGGTTTTATTTTAAGTGGATTGAATTGGTTGTGGTGATTCTCATCCATTATTTTTGGATGGTAAAGTCAGAACAGTAAACTAGGATGTTTCATCCTTGGCACTATTGACATTTGGAGCCAGGTAATTCTTTGGTGTGGGGGCTATTCTGTGCATTGTAGGATGCTGAGCAGCATCTCTGGCCTCTGCTCACCAGTTGCCAATTGCACCCTTCGGTTATGACACTTCAGTTGTGACACATTGCCAAATGTCCCCTTGGGGAGCAAAATTGTCACCTATTGAGAATAACTGACTATAAACATTGGCTTGCCTATAGCAATTATAAGGGGATAATTGTTTACCTGTTTTTCTGATAGTCTTACCAAATACCGTCCTATTACCAGCATGTCCATGAATGTTTTTGACCTCTGGAGATGACAGTAGATGGCTGGAATCTGCATGAGTGTACGTTAAGAATGCTCGTAATAACATGGTTGCTATTGAGGTGGTCTATTTGGCTCTCACCACCCGAGGACCATAATAATAGTGATGATTACAGTATGAGGTTACCATTTGTACATGCTTGCTATGTACCAGACACTGTCCTGGTGAAGTTTATTTGTACCTGTTTTACAGGAGTAATGCTGTTCAGGCTGCCCAGGTCTGATGCAACTTTAGGAACCTCTGTCAATTTAATGGACCCATACGAACACTTCACGTGACTCTTGATTGGCAAAACTAGATGAGGCCCAAAAGTCCAGTTCGACCAGAAGAGTCCAGTAGTATCCAGGATCTGAGCAGCAAAGGGGTCATTTGATAAAGGTGGAGGTATATATGTAATTACTCAGCACTGGCTGGAAGTGGTCAGTGAGTCAGTGCTGGTGTCGAGAATGCGTACTAAGGCCGAGTGCAAGTCAGGCTTCCTGAACCAGCGTTATCTGCAGAGGGCAGGATTCTCTTTCTGTCAGAGCCAGGGTGCACATGTGGGTGGAACTGAGCCCTCAAGTGGAGATCCAGGCTTCTGTACAGAATATGAGTGTTTACAGTTTGCTTTCCTTGGAGGGCTGTCTTGAGAGAATTAGTTACAGGTCAATAGCTCTTCCTCACCTGTGACTTAAATTAATCTTTAAAGACCATAACAGGGATCTTTGAGCTGTCCTTGCTGTTCTGGGATCAAGGAGAATCTATGAGGAAGATGACCCATATGTAAAAATTAATTCTGAGTTTGAAGAAATGTTAACTTTATATAGTATTGTTTTGTTTTGTTTTAAAATAAAGAAGCTGTTTAATTCAAGTCTTGGGTTAGAAGTTGTTTTTTGACGTAAATGTTGAAGATTGTTGAGAGGAGAATGTATTCAAAATTTAATCATTTTTCTTTGTTTGGATCACACTTACTGCTTATCAGTCTTAATTGGTTGCTGGGAGTGTCAAGTTTTATTTTTAAATCTTAACTGGGGTCTAAAGTAGGTAATTACTGAAAGCTAGTCTTCAAATCATGCATAATGAGTAAAGACTTGAGCTAAAAGATTCAACATACTTTTTTATTGACTTAGGTGACTCATGCAGTACTCACTTGTGCCTCCTATTTCTTGTGGCCAAGATGACATCAACAGAAATAATTGTCTCAGGACACACCTGAGAAGGTTTAGATAATTATCACGTTAATTGGACTATTATTTCTTAGTGAGCCGTCTCAGTTTAGCACCTGTTTGATATGGCTGGGCTGCTTCCCAGTGTCCAGGTGGTACTATTTCCAGGATGACTTTTGGTGGATGATATTTATAGCCTTGAGTAATTCAAGTATCTCCTTTCCCCTTTTATTTTACTATGTTTTATGATATTTTCAAAAACTCTATTTTAAAAAGCTTTTAATTGAAATACAATATGTCCTGGGGCCGGCCTGGTGGCACAGTGGTTAAGTGCACACGTTCTGCTTCAGCGGCCTGGGGTTCGTGGGTTCGGATCCCAGGTGCAGATATGGCACTGCTTGGCATGCCATGCTGTGGTAGGCATCCCATGTATAAAGTGGAGGAAGATGGGCACGGATGTTAGCTCAGGGCCAGTATTCCCTGGCAAAAAGAGAAGGTTTGGTAGCAGATGTTAGCTCAGGGCTAATCTTCCTCAAAAAAAAAAAAAAGAAATATAATATGTCCTAAGTGTTCAGCTTGATGAATATTCACAAACTAAACATACATATCTAACCAGCACATGACCAGCATCCTAGAAGCCCCACTTCATGCTTCCTTCTCATCAGTCTGCCTACCCCAAGGGTAACCACTATTCCGACATAAAGGCATAGCTTGATTTTACCTGTTCTTGCATTTTATGTAAATGGGAGGGTACAGTATTTACTCTTTTGCATTCAGCTTTTTTCAGCCAATCTTATGTTAGTGAGATTCATCCTTAATCTTGTGCTTTGTTCTAGATTATTCCTTTTTCGTTGCTGTATACTATTTCATTGTGTGACTATATCACAGTTTATCTTTTCACTGTTGATGAACATTTGATCATTTCTAGTTTTGGCTATTATGAATAGTATTGCTATGAACATATAGACACATTCATTTTGGGCATATGTCTAATACATGACTCGTTCAGTCATATTGTCAGCTTTAGTACACTGCCAGTTTTTGAAAATAGTTGTACCAATTTGCATTCCCATCAGCAGTATGTGAAAGTTTGAGTTGCCCTATAACTTCTCTATCGCTTGGTCCTTTTCATCTTTTTCATTTTAGCCATTCTGGTAGGCCTATCGTGGTATCTCAGAAAATCTCCTGTGGCAAAGATCAGCTCTGAATTTGGAGCTTTAATCTCCCACACCAAGCTCATGCACCCACTGATGCCTCACTCGTTTCTCTTCCCTGAGTAGAGTCCTTCTGCTCGGGCCAAGCATGATCTTCAGTCTGCACCCAGAATTGGCAAATACGCCAGAGAAGAGAACAGGTGATGATTATCAGCTCCCCTCAGAGGCCGCTCCCCTCTCTGGAATTCCAGTTCATCCAGTCCTCATTGCTTCCACAACTCTACAGCATCTTTGAAAATATGATTTTATAATTTATCATGGCGTTTTCTAGTTATTGAAGCTGAATCAGATTGCCATGACCTGTTATATCCTACCCAGAAATGAAAGTTGTCAATAGATTCTTGGGATTATCTAAGTACACATTCATGTCACCTGTGAGTAATGTTAGGTTTTTGTGTGTGTGTGTGAGGAAGAGTGGCCCTGAGCTAACATCTTTGCCAGTCTTCCCTTATTTTATGTGGGATGCCACCGCAGTGTGACTTGATGAGTGGTGCTAGGTCCACCCCTGGGATCTGAAGCTGTGAACTCCCGGCCGAGAAGCAGAACACACAAACTTAACCACTACACCACCCAGCCAACCCCAATAATGTTAGTTTTTTCCCCCCTCCTTTTTCATCTTTGTGTATTTTCTTTCTCTTCCATTATTGGACTGGTCAGAATTACCAGTACAATGTTGAATAGAAGAGATAATAGTGGCATCCTGTTTGTGGGATGGAGGATGGGGGTGTTTGTATTATTTTACCATTGAGTATGATAATTGCTGTAGTTTTTGTAGATATTTTTTCACATGAAGGAATTTTCTCCCTTCTATTTCTAGTTTGCTGACTTTTTTTAAAAGACATGAATGGTTGTTGAATTTAGTTAAATACTTTTTCTGCATCTATCAAGATGATTGTGTGATTTTTCTCCTTTTTTTCTGTTCTTGTGGCTTAATGTATGCTTCTGAAAAATAAATTACTCATAACCCTATCATGTTTACTGTAGTACTAATTATTTTCACATTCCCTTTCATGCACGAGACAATTCTGTAAACTCTTCTCTCTCTTTGAACTTGCTATACATTTAGTCCTGCCATACATTTTCCTTTGTATTTTTTCTTAGCAAGCTATCATGAGATAATTTGGTTCTCAGCTCAGGGACTCCTTTGACAGATTAGGAGTGTTCTCCTAGGCTCTTTCCACTACCTATCTCTGTTTTATATGGGGAGGAAGGAGTGAAAAACTGAAAGCTTCCCTTGGAGCATTTATTTTGACCTACTTTACTTTAAATTTCCTTGTTTTTGTTATTTGGGATTGTAAGGGAGGAGAATGGGGTCAGGGCAGGGCTATGGGAGTGGTAACTCGGAGCTGGGGAAGAAGCCCTGTGTGATTTCCTTAAGGACACACCTTCTGCTCCTCCCCTTCCCACGCTTCCTCTTTCTCCATGGTTCCTGCTGTGCCATCAGTCTATTGTGTGCATGCCCTTCAAAAGCTGCTGTGCCCTGCTACTTAGGGAGAATGGCAGGATTCAGTGGCTGTTTAGAAAGCATATATAACACTTTAAAGATGGGAATGATTGTTAGGCTTAGTTTTGTACAATGGCATCTATCTCATATTTTCTAACAACCTGAAGGCTACCTGTGGAAGAAGGATACCCTCGGTCCCCAAACTACAACTATAAGAAACCTTATGTAGTTAACTGTGTGGCAAGAAGTATAAAATGGAGATTTTGTTCATTTGCTTAAAACCTTAAAAAGTCTTTATAAAATATTCCATGTTAAACTTATCACTTTTGGGATGAACAACCATTGATATGTATGCACCAAAACTAAAACAAAATTTGCAACAGCACTTATCTCTGAAATGGTACTGCTATAGGATTCCTTTAAGTTGTAACCACCCTTATTCATTTCAGGGTTCATTTTTTCACTGTAAACTCCTTTCTGGAAGGCGCAGAGTTAGAACTGCTGACATTCTGGCTGGCACAAAGGCAAAACTTCTCATCATGGGAAAATAAGATTTAATGGACAGGATTTTAGTTTATACCCACCTTTATGATATAGCTGGTATAAGCAGTGAGGTATACTGGTCCCAATAACTGAAGAGCCATGGGTAGAGGGTTCCCTGAGAAATGTCGCTATTTTTTAGGTCAAGTAACATGAATAGCATTTGGGAATTGTCTTATAGTGATCTTATAGTGAGGCATCTGAGGGCTCATACCACCACTACCTTGATATTCTGTCTTCCTTACCTCTGTCTTCTACGGGAACTTACCTCTGCCTTCTACAGGAAAGAAAGCATGTTTGTGATGTGGTTCTGATTCCAGGCATTTTCTCTCTGGGCACCTCCTCCACATTCAGGAATGCCGTAGGGAAGCTCGACTTCCACCTGTGGTCTTTGGAATGGGTGGATGGGTTCCACAGAAAGGAGGTTTTGATTTATAATTTGACTATTAGTATGATCACTCACTTATTCGGGTTTATAGGTCATCCATTTAGAAATTAGAAATGGATCAAGTCTTAACTTTAAATATGTCTTGGGCTGTTGTGGTGGGTAAGGAGCAAAAGGCAAAATAAAATTTCTCAATCTCCTATTAAATAGGCTGTGAAACACTTATAGAGACATGAGAAAAAAGACTGTTAAAGGTCATCTGAATAAAAGATTGCATTAAAAATTTCCTCTTGGTATGGGAATTTGGAAATGACCTATTTGAGAATTTGTTTTTGCAAACCTGCAATTTAGACCTTTACGTGTCTAGATAAAAGTCCATGATCTTTCGGTGGAGGTTCTGGGTGTAGCCCTGTTAATATGATGGTGTAGCATCTGCATCTTGATAGGCCCCCTTAAATGTTGTTTGGATGTGGGGGTTTGAGTGGACACAGGACTGGGAGTTAACCTCTGAGTTCTGCTTGTGACTTTGTGCTGTGTGATCTGGGACAAGTGATTTGAGCTCCCTGAGCTTCAGATTCTTTATAAGATGAGGGGACTAGTCTACTTGAGGATCTTGTTAAAAGGCAGATTCTGGCTCAGTAGGTCTCTCTGGTGGTTTCTGATATTTTGCATTTTTAACAAGCTCCCAGGAAGAGCTGGTGCTGCCAGTCCATAAACTACAAAGGACTAGGTAACATCTAATGGCTCTTCCAGCTGTTACTTTCTGGGATTTTAGTCATTGTTTTAAATCCTGAACAAAATTACAAAATATGCTGTAATTACTAAACATTTCTCCAGTTTTTCAGAATGCCGAACACTGACAATACTATGCCTTATTATGAAGTTTCCAATCTCTGATAATGTCCCTGAAATTGAAAGTAATTTTATTGCTCCCAAGATTTTGACTTTGACAGGTTAAAAATATCAAATGTCTGGGAAAGCGTTTGAGTTAGCTCTAGCTTGTCGTCTAAAAGAATGCTTGCTTGCTTGCTCTTTGTCTGGTGCATATTGGAGAACATTTGCAATAAATAAAATTACTCTTGAAGGCTTTATGCTAATAAGGGAGCTGAGATGGGTAGACATGTGATCTCATGAGTATAAATACAGAGACAGGCAAGCTGTTGATGAATTCGTCTTTAGAGGAGGAGTCGCTGATCATTTCCTTCAGTTCTCCAGAAGGTGAGAATCAAATTGTTGTAGGACGTGTTGATAGCTATGTTACAGGTAAAGCCAGACTATGTCTATTGAATATGGATGGCTGGGGATGGGTCTTGTTTGAAAATGTTGCTACTGTTTCTTTTGGCTTTTACTTCCTCAAGAAGTCGTGATTTATGATTTGGGAGCATTGCCAGCTTGGAAATTTATAGCTGTCCTTGATCTCATGTACAAATGTCTAAATTTTTATGGTTGGCTTATAGAGTAAATCCATCTCTGTACTTTCAGCCACACCAGGGATATTAATCAGGCATATCTTCAGTGTTGAAGTGAGTTCTATACATGCCTGTGATGGACTCTGATCATATTTTTTTTCCTCTAAGAAAATGAAAATGTGGACAGGGGAAATTGAACTCTGGAAAACATACAGAATATAGCTTATAGTTGAGGGTAGTTAACTATAATGAATTTTTCACCTCCCACAGAATAAGATAATTTGTCCTTCCAAAGTGAGCTGTATTTATCTCCTCACTACAGTTGTGGATTAGACGGAAGTTTTAGAGCATCATCGTCGTCGTTATCATCATTACATTTGAATCATTTGTAACTCTTGGTTCCCCTAAATCAAACTAGGTGGGGCAAGCACAGAGCGAGTTGGGTGTAAACAATGACGATGGAACCAAAATAAATAGCCTTTGGATTTTGCTCCCACTGAGTGGAATCCATCTCTAGAATTCCAGCCCCTCTCTTCCTCTAGTAGAGCCTTACAGGAAGGAGCTTAGGCATTCTCTGCGGTGCACACTGACCCTTCTTACTGTCACCTTTTAAAGATTTTATTTTTTCCTTTTTCTCTCCAAAGCCGCCTGGTACATAGTTGTGTATTCTTAGTTGTGGGTCCTTCTAGTTGTGGCATGCGGGATGCCGCCTCAGCATGGCTTGATGAGCAGTGCCGTGTCCGCGCCCAGGATCCGAACTGGCAAAACCCTGGGCCACCAAAGCAGAGTGTGCCAACTTAACCACTCGGCCATGGGGCTGGCCCCATTACTGTCACCTTTTATTGTTGCCCTTCTTGCTGGGGGTCCTAGTGGAGGTTGACTCATGGCTTATTTAATCTTAATGTTGCTACTAGGTTGGAACTCATTTTTTTTAAAAATTTTTTTTTCCTTTTTCTTTCCAAAGCCCCCTAGTACATAGTTGTATATTTTTAGTTGTGTTCCTTCTAGTTGTCGCATGTGGGATGCTGCCTCAGCATGGCTTGATGAGTGGTGCCATGTCCACACTCAGGATGTGAACCGGTGAAACCCTGGCCTGCTGAAGCAGAGTACACGAACCTAACCACTCGGCCACGGGGCCGGCCTCGGAACTCATTTTTTAAAATTGTAATTTGCAGTGAACCCAAATTATAGTGTTTGAAACCAGTTATGTACTGAAGGCATTTCTGCAGTCCAAACAGATTGTCCTTTGGGAAGTACCTTAACCAGGATTATTATTAATCTTGTGCCTGTCTTTAGAGGCTTAGGTAGACCATTTTGTGTTACCCTGGGAAATTTTTTTAACCACAAAACACCATTTTTTAAGACTTTGCCCTCAGATATTTTCATTGTCTTTGACATTGAACTTGGCTTAGGAAGTAAAAAGGAATTGTTAATAATGCTTTTTCACTTCCAAATTGCTTTTGAATTTTCCAATGGTGTCCTTACATCTAAAAAATATCAGTATTAGATTTTATGCTTTGTTTTTCAAGAAATTATTTTTACTATAAATAGAGCAAGACTGTTAGCACTATCTGTGGAAAGTACTATGTGATTTTTAATAAACCATTGTTAGACATTTAGTATGACCTATACTGTTGAACTTTAAAATTCCAAATATTCTTGTTAAAAGAAGATCTAGGGGACAGTCTTACTAAGAGCAAACTTCTTTGGGTTATCAGTTGTTACTCAGAAGAATAGTTCAATGATTTCAGAGAGGAGGGTATTCTGATAAAAGCAAACTGGACTTTTCCCTCAATCTCCAGATATTTTAACATGAAAGAATAAAGATTTTATCCCAAATAATTGTATGCCTGTTTATGCCCTCTAAATCTGGATGTCTGTCAGTCTTTAAGGAGCAGTCAGATCCACTTTTGTCGTCCAGGTGAGAAGCGAACGTGCTAGCACAGGGTCATTTTTCGTCTGTAGTTTCAGATATGTTTTGGCTTTTATACTGATTAGTATATTGACCTCCAAATAATAGCAGGCTCAGTTTTTCTCTCTTAAACAGTCCCCAAGATAGACAAAAATAGCATCCACTCTTAGTTTCAAAAACATACATACTCCAAACTCTGGAAAATCCCTTCACTGCACTAATACCAACCAACACTCCTCCAGGAGTCTGTATGCTGATAGTCCCTTCCCGTCAGTGTAATTCTACCCTTCCTAGGGAAGAAAAGAGAGGACTCGCAGAACAAGGGAAGTCCTTTGTGAGAGAATTTACCTCATATTTCTGTTAAGATCACTGGACTGTTCCTGCTCTGACATTCAGCTCTTCACCAGCTTATGAAAAATTGCTTGGAGTCCTTCCAACTTTTTGTTTGTTTGTTTTTATATCCTTACTTTTGCTGCCTTCTTAGGACAGCCTAGGTCTCTTATTTTGTATTAGGACTTCACAGGATTTTTTCTCATTGGGGGTTGTTCCCTGTGTTCTGAGCTTGTGCTTATCAGACCTGTGAGTTCCAGGTCTGCCCTATCTTTGAATATCATCAGATTGAGTAATATTTTGGCTAATCCATTAATAATTCTCACACAACCTCTCACCTTGCTTACTCTGATACTTCTGAAATAGTAGATATTTTTGAAATAGGTGGGAAAGCAGTTGGTAATTGACAACTCTTCTAGGTCAGCACAACGACCAACTCATGGCCTAACCCATCTTATCTCAAATCACCCTCCATGTGCTCTCCTAGATAGAAATATGGCTCCCCCAAAAACAATATTGTTAGCATTTCTCTGAAAGAATGAAGGGTCAGAGGGAGCAGAGGAATGATTGTACCCTGTAGATAGGCCATAAGAAATTTCCTCCAGTGGCCGACCCCGTGGCCGAGTGGTTAAAGTTCGCTGCTCTGCTTCAGTGGGCCAGGGTTTCACCAGTTCAAATCCTGGGCGCGGATGTGGCACTGCTCATCAAGCCACGCTGAGGCAGCATCCCACATGCCACAACTAGAAGGACCCACAACCAAAAATACACAACTATGTACCAGGGGCTTTGGGAGAAAAAGGAAAAATAAAATCTTAAAAAAAAAAATTTCCTCTACATATTTTTATTTCTGATGATGTATTATGTGGGTTTGCTTGATGTTACTCTTTGTTCTTTAAAAAGAAAGGCAGCTACAATCCAGCAATTAATAATTTTTTTCTTTTCAGTTTCCAAAAAAAGACTTACAGCAAAATGAATAATCCAGCTATCAAGAGACTAGGAAATCATATTATCAAATCTCCTGAAGATAAGCGAGAATATCGTGGGCTACAACTGGCCAATGGTATCAAAGTACTTCTCATCAGCGATCCCACCACGGATAAATCATCAGCAGCCCTTGATGTCCACATAGGTACAATTTAAAATGGTGAATTAAGCTTTGTTCAGTTTCATTGGCCTAATGTTGACATTTATTAGAACTCTTCATATTTGTGCAAATAAAGACCTGTAGTTACCAGTTTGATGTACGTTACTTTGCGCAGTAGCCCTGTACAGCTGTTGGTAATCTACGAGTGTCTAAGTCAAATAACCTTACATTTACCAAGGGTTATGTAAAGGTTACATACCAGCTGGGTTAGGTTGTTAGGTTCCCAGCTAAGGTGACTTAGCAGCAAGGAAATTCATCCCCATCCTTTACAGTAACAGTTCGAACGCTTTCACTTTCATTCACTTTTGGTGCACTAGGAAATGTCATATTTCCTAGATTCTTGTGTGCACATTTCTTCCACATTTAAGGCTGCTTTAATCAAGTTGCTTCTTATCTATATGTACTTTTACTGAGGCATGTTTTTCCCCCTCCCTGAAAAGCTTTTATTTAAGTCCGTGGCGTTTTAGAATTGAGGAAATAAGGTCATAACCATTATGTGTTGAACAAATAATTATTACCAAGCACAACGCAGTGTGCCTTGCAAATATCATCTAATTTGTATTCATACAACTCTCTAAGTTAGGTAGATATAGAAAAAAGTGACTGAGGCAAGACAGATAAAGTATTGTGCTCACAGTTTCACGGGTAGTAGAGCTGCTAACCCCAAACCTATGCTCTGAGCACTACGCTGTATTCTCTCCTGCATAAAACAGTGAATTCAATGCTTTCTTTCCCTGGATTGTGATTTTTGAGAAAACTAGTGTCCAGAGAGGTTAAGTCGTCTGCCCAAGATCATCAACTAATTAATGGCAAAAACTGGGGCTAGAATCTAAACAATACCATTTTAGAGCAGCCTATGCGTAACTGTCTCTGATCATTCAGTTGGAATTGTCATGCTAATATAAGTTCCAAATCATCTGTAATTTATCTGTACTCATAGCTGTCAACATAAAAAAATGATTATATGTATTTTTCTCTTCTCTTTCAGGTTCATTGTCAGATCCTCCAAATATCGCTGGCTTAAGTCATTTTTGTGAACATATGCTATTTTTGGGAACAAAGAAATACCCTAAAGAAAATGAATACAGCCAGTTTCTCAGTGAGCATGCAGGAAGTTCAAATGCCTTTACTAGTGGAGAGCATACCAATTACTATTTCGATGTTTCCCATGAACACCTAGAAGGTGCCCTAGACAGGTAATGCTGAATAGTCTACAAATGATCTAACTTGGCACACTTATCAAAGATATTTTCACAGCTTTATAGCTTAACGAGAGGTATTTTAACAGGTATTTTTCCCCCCTGTATTTTATAAAACAGAAAAACATAATGAGTGATGTTATATATTTACTTTGTGGTAGAAAAATAATGGCATGACTTCAAACGAGGCTTCAGGCCCATGAAATATTTTATTGACTATATTTTATTGACTTATAAAATTCTCTCCGAGCCTTCCCATTCTAACCGGTGTTATACATGAAGCATGTGATGAAGAATGAACTGCAATAGTGGATCTCTTTTCAGACCTACTCCTGTTCCAGAACGTTAGAACTTGAATATCCTATTCAGGATATTTTGACCTGTTTCAACCCTGGGGACATTTTGTGAAAGTGTTTTCTGGAGTGAGCTCCATGAGGCCCATTTAATTTCTTAGTTTATTTATACAGCTAACAATTTCTGATTTTTTTTTTTGTATCAGTGATTTGATTCATTATTCAAAGTGTGATTTTTCCTTGGTGAAGTTTTATAGTTTTCTGTGTTACCAAGAAGGCCTACGTAGTTCTGCAGCTTTTAAAGGAGCTGTCTGAAGTCTGACTTTATGGTTTTAGTAATTGCCAGCTTTATTTGCTTACTTATATTATTAATAGTCATATTTTTTTCTTTTAGTTCAGGTGCTAATCTTTTTTTTTTAATTAAGATTATGATAGATTACAACCTTGTGAGATTTCAGTTGTACATTATTGTTAGTCATGTTGTGGGTACACCACTTCACCCTTTATGCCCTCCCAATAGTCATATTTTTTTAAAACCTAATAGTTTGAATTTATTCCTTAGTGCAGAGAACACTAAAAAGGCAAAGGCATGGGTTCAGAATACATGACTGGGTCAAAGTAGCCTGTTTCCTACTTATTTTAGCTTGTGTTTCAATCTTTAGGCACTGGCTTTGAGATGTAATCATCTTTTATATGTATTCCCAGAGGACCTCCATTAATGAGTTCCCTGGGATCATACACTGAATTTAATTTCCTGCTTTACAAATGCTACAGCAGATGTTCATATAATAGATCTCTCTGTGATGGGGGATGCCTGTTATTTGGCTCAGAGTGAAAAAACCACTTGTGTAAGAGCATCTTTTAAAAAAAATTGATTATACTGGGTCATGATCATGACCCTTTATATGGGCCTATCCAGCTATGGTATGTAGCTGTTAGGCACTTTCCCCAGCCTGAATATATTGAGGTAGGTAAAAGAGGTTACACGTCCAGAAATACCTATTTCCATATATCTTTGATTATAGACTCCAGATAGATGGAGTTTCTCTTTGGATTGGTATGTGTGAAGTGCTTAGCACGGTATTGTATTCACTATGTGCTTGAAATAAATATCAAGTGAGGCTGCAGGGGTTAAGTTCACACATTCCACTTCGGGGGCCTGGGGTTCGCCTGTTCAGATCCCAGGTGTGGACCTACACACTGCTTATCAAGCCATGCTGTGGCAGGCGTCCCACATATAAAGTAGAGGAAGATGGGCATGGATGTTAGCTCAGGGCCAGTGTTCCTCAGCAAAAAGAGGAGGATTGGCAGCAGATGTTAGCTCAGGACTAATCTTCCTCAAAAAAAAGAAAAATCAAGTAGTGATAACAGCCTCTTTGACAGGTGGACTGTGAGGTGCAGTTGCTGAGATGTTCATAAACCCAGAAGTCTCTTAGGCCCGCTGAATAGTAGTCCCATTCAGACAGAGCCTCTGCTCTTGGCTTCATCTGAATTCTGGATCTTGTTTTTATAAGATAGGGTCTAAAATTTCTTAAGAAGAACTACCATATGAAATCATGATTTAAATTGCAACCTGATATAGGAGAGTTAATTTATTAACTAAAGGTATCTTAGTTAAACTTTGGTACTATTGTTAAAGAATCACCTCAGGGAAGGCATTTTGTTTACTGAAGTTAGAGACATGTGCCATGTTATTTGTTGAATCACTGCTTATTAAAATTTTTAAATTCTCTTAATATTTCTTAAAAGCCCATAATTATGTCTTAGTCAAACTACTGTGTCACAGGTTTTTCACTCCTTTATTTTCTTCCACTAATTAAGGTAGGTAGGTTTGTTTTTCTCCATGAGAAGAAAAAAATATTCAAATAGAGCCTTTTAAAAGTAGGTCACTTAGTTTGCCCTAAAAAACCTGAGTCTTAGTGAAATTACACCTAAAACTGTAAATTTAAGATTTATTTGGCTAAGAACCATCACCTGCCTTTTCGTTTTTTTTTGTAAGATTGGCACCTGTGCTAACAACCGTTGCCAATCTTCTTGGTTTTTTTGTTTTTTTAATTCTTCTCCCCAAATCCCCCCAGTACATAATTATATATTCTAGTTGCGGGTCCTTCTAGTTGTACTATGTGGGACGCCGCCTTAGCATAGCCCGATGGGCGGTGCCATGTCCGCGCCCAGGATTCAAACCAGTGAAACCCTGGGCCGCTGAAGCGGAGCTCACGAACTTAACCACTCGGCCATGGGGCTGGCCCCTCCTTTTTTAAATTAACCATATATGACAAGGATTTTCGTAGACTTGACAAGTTGCAAATCTTAAATAGATTGCTGCTGTCTCCATTAGTCTGCCTTGACTTTTTGGTGTTGTGATATAGTGATTTATAAGAAGAAATACATATTTGGTCTTCGTCCCTGGTTCTGGCCCATAGCTCCAAAACTTTTGAAATTTCTTAAGTGAGGAGTACAATAAACGTGTCTTTGTTATGTTAATAAGGTGAGTTGGGGGAAAGCCCCTAGGTAACCTGAAGTTGGGGGCTGGTTGCCAGGGGAACCAGCCGTGTGATTAGAGAGTGGGAACTTTCAGTTCCACCCCCAGACCTCTAAGGACGCTGGAGAGGGGCTGGAGATTGAGTCCTGTCATCAATGACCGATGATTTAGTCAATCATGCCTCGGTAATGAAGTCTCCCTAAAACCCAGAAGCTTGGAGATTTGGGGAGAGTGCCGTGCTCAAAGCGCATAGAAGCTCCGTGCCTTTCCCCACACCTTGCCTTATGCATCTCTTCCATCTAGCTGTTCCTGAGTTACATTCTTTTATAATAAACTGGTAAATCTAGTAGGTAAAATGTTTCTCTGAGGCTGTGAACTGCTCCAGCAAATTAACTGAACCCAAGGAGGAGGTTGTGGAACTTCTGATCTACTGTTCACAAGGTTGGTCAGAAGCCTAGGGGACAACCTGGACTTGCAATTGGCGTCTGAAGTTGGGGGGCAGGGGGTAGACTTGTAAAACTGAGCCCTTAACCTGTGGGATCTGATGCTATTGCCAGGTAGACAGTGTCAGAATTGAGTTGAGTTGTAGGATACCTAGCTGGTGTCAGAGAATTGCTTGATGGTGTGGAAAAAACACCTGGAAATTGGTGTCATAATCAGAGGCATTAATCTTTTTATATTTTCACTAATTATCTAACATCTCTGGGGTAGATTGACTTCTCTGAATTTATGTATGTCCAATGTTATATTTTTCTTCTGTTACTTAGAACATATATTTCTTTTTTCTTAGTAGCAATGGTAGTTCTTTCTGATTCTGTAGAATTCGTATTTCCTGTTTAAGTTTCAAACATATTTTTAAAAGGCCACTCTTAAAATAGCAGCTTTCAAATTGTTAATTATGTTTCACACCCTTAGGTTTGCACAATTTTTCCTGTGCCCCTTGTTTGATGAGAGTTGCAAAGACAGAGAGGTGAATGCAGTTGATTCAGAACATGAGAAGAATGTGATGAATGATGCTTGGAGACTCTTTCAGCTGGAAAAAGCTACCGGGAATCCCAAACACCCGTTCAGCAAATTTGGGACAGGTTTGTCAACGGCAGCTTTCGTGCATTCGTTCTCCTTGACCTCATTTAAACCCAAGGCCCCTTTGCACAGTATTGTATTTTACAGTTCAGGATAGTAGATTTCAGAACTTCTCATTTCTGCCTGCCTTATTTTTTTATAAACTCAGTGTGGAGCTGAGAAGTGGTTGTTACATCATTGTTACTCCCCACTGTTTCTTAAACCATGCCCCTGTCCTTATGGTATCTGCCTGGTTCCTATGTAGGCACCTCTATTTGTGACTCCTGACCTGAGATGAGGCTGAAGCTTAGTGCACCTAATAGTAATAATAATAGTGACCAAGTATGAAGCAAGTTTGTTGGATAACAAGGTATAGAATTGAATTCAGAGTTTAGAAACAATAAGAATGAAGTAGTTGTACTCCCTTTAACAGATGACTAGCATTTTGGCTAGTGGTTCAAAAAGAAGGATGTTAAACAAGAGTTGAGCCCTTGGCATTGGACTTTATGTGTAATACTCAGGATGATACTCTCAAAATTGTAGTAATAGTGACCTAAGCAATTATTTGGCCTCTAGAGGGTTACTCTGGTCATTCCATTCAAATAGGGATCTAAATATTTAAGGAGCAGAGGAGTTAGAGCTGTGAATAGATAATAACCAGTATTTCAAAGGGAGAAGATAATAGATGCTTTTATTCTGAAGTCTACCTTCCAAATAGAAGAGTATCTCCAAAGCTCACTTCAAGGCTTGTTGAATTCTCCTGCTCTCATCACCTCCACCTCTACTCATCCAGATGTACAGCATCTGCTTCGGAGATGCTATATAGGAAACAGAACACACAGGGTCCCTGCTCTCCAAGTGCCGCCATCTCCTGGAAGGAGATTAGAGGTTAGAGGGCACGACAGGGAGTAGAATAAAATGTGGAGATTCTTGATTTCATAATTGTAACTTTTTCTTTATTCAATTTTTCATTAAAAAGTACATTTAATTTAAATATTTAAGCAGTACAAAAGTGTTTAAAGTAAAAAAAAAGCAAAAACAAGAAGTCTCCCTTTTCCTCATCTATTTCTGCTAGTCCCACACACCAGATGTAATCATTAACAGGTTGCTGTGATTTTAAAATCCTGCTTTGGGGATTATAAAATTACATGAAAATAATAGATCGTTTAGTACACTTACAACTTTTTGCTTATAAGTTAATTTGGGGGACTTACTTTTAAGACTGTAAAGTTAGCTTTCTTTCATTTTGGATATCATTCTGATATATCCAACAGCAGCTAGGGAATTAACATAGCCTGACAGAATCAGAAAGAGTTTTTAAAAATTGCAGTTAGAAGCAGCAATATTGTATTCTTCAGACTCACAGTACTTGGCATTCAGTATCAGCATCATTGCTAAGATGATTGTGGTCCCTACAATATCTGTGTAATGCTGAGTTGTTTGAAAAGCGGCTTTCATAGAGAACATCAGCATATGTAGGATATCAAAAAGGGAACGTGAGGATTAGAAAGCAAATGTCAGAATCATTAGATCCACATGATTGTTGTCCTTTAAGGAGCCGCTTTGATAGGTTAGATGCCTGGGCCAGCACTGCTGCTGTTGTGCAGAGCGTGGTGGAGCGCCTCTTCAGGAGTTGCCCTCCTTTACACAGCCTCACTGGTGACAGGTCATGATCAGCATAATCAGGAAGCAGGCTCCAATCTTCCGGAAATAAATCCAATGAATAACGTGAGTGATATTACTTCTGGTCACAAGTGAAGAATAATCTTAAAATGTCCTAGAAGAGGGTTTCAGGAGTGATGGGCAGAGAGAAACACTGAATGGTCAGGTATGTGTGAGTGGTGTTTGAGGGCATGTTTGTTGTTATAACCACTGACGAGTCTAGGCAGTTAGTGAGCAAAGTATGAGGAAATATAAACAGCTCACAGATGAGTGAAAATATGATATGTATAAATAATGCGAATGTCAGGTTACCTTCTGATTTGGGGAATATAAACTAACGTTGAACTTTTTGGAGTAGAGGTCCTGTCCATTTTTAAGGTCACAGATACATTTGAAAATATGACAAAAGCTGTGTAGCCTGGCCCCAGATATTACACATACATAAAATTTTGCAGAAGTGATCCTTGAATCCTTGTCAGTAATTCATACTTAATTTACATCTGTTATTTTTGAGTGACTTCAGATGTTTCTGTGAACATGGACCATTTTGTCCATCAAGGGATTATGATTTATTATTTTAATATTAATATTTAAAATATTAAAATATTATTTAAGTAATAATATTTTGCTATAATTTATTATAATATTTAAATTTGCTATAATATTATTTAAATAATAATATCAGGGAAAGCTGGGTATTTTTAAATGAACAGAAAACAAGTGTTGTGTTATTTATTTTTGAGAAAACCTTAAGATGTTTGTCCTTTTCACTGGTTTTTCATGCTTCAAAAACAGTATAGAGGGGGGCAGCCTGGTGGTGCAGTGGTTAAGTTTGCATGTTCCACTTCGGTGGCCCAGGGCTCACTAGTTTGGATCCTGGGTGCCAGCCTATGCACTGCTTATCAAGCCATGCTGTGGCAGGTGCCCCACATGTAAAGTAGAGGAAGATGGGCATGGATGTTAGCTCAGGGCCAGTCTTCCTCAGCAAAAAGAGGAGGATTGGCAGCAGATGTTAGCTCAGGGCTAACCTTCCTAAAAAAATATATATATATATATATATATGTATATAGAGAATAGTACAGTGGCTTACAAACATTTTTTATACAATCCAGTAAGAACCATATTTTACTTAGCAGCTCAGAGCACATATATGTGTGTTTGTGTAAACAGCTGAGACAAAAGTTTTACCAAACAATATCTATCTTACATCTTGGTTTGTAGTCTGGTAACCTCTTGTTGTATTGTTTCTTTAAAAAAATTCTAGTCTGCCAATATATTAAATTTATTTCATTAAATCAAATGCATGGGTTCACAGTTTAAATAATGCCAAGTGATAAGCAGTCATTTTAGTAGAGTCAGAAAAACTTTTTTTTGGTAAAACTCAAAGTTTTATTTGGTAAAACTCAGCACTCATTCATGAACAAAACAAAAAGCTCTTGAGCTGATAAAAACCTGTGTCAAACATGATGATTAATGGTGAAGTTTCAAAAAGATTTCCACTGAAAGGCAAAAACAAAACTAGAATACCCTCTAAGCACTTTTTTGGTCTGCCCTACTATATATATACTAATCATTGCAGTAAGTCAAGGGAAAAATGTAGTATGTAAGAGGTAGAAAGAAAGCAAAAGAACCTTTCTTATTTCCACATTGTATGATTGCGTAAAAATATTCAAGAAAATCTTCCAATCACCCATTAGAAGTAAGATAATTCACCAAGGTTGCCAAAATAAGAGAAACTCACTAAAATTGCATTCTTGTATCAGTAGTAGTCAATTAGAAAAATGCTTCAGGAAAAATGATTTAATTCACAATATAAAAATAGCTATAAGGTATTGAGAAATGAATCTAACAAAAGAACAAGAAATACATAATGGTTATAAAAGAATGCCTGAGTAAATGGGGAGATAAGTCATGTTCATGAATGGGTAAACTCAATATCACACAGGTAAATTCACCCCAAATTGATCTAAATTCAATGCACTGCCAGTTGAAAGCCCTGGAAGTTTTTTTAGGAACTTGATAATCTGATTATAAAATTAATAAGAAAGAGTAAAGGGCCAAGAATATCTAAGATAATTTTGAAGAACAACAAAACAGGGACAGCTTCTTTGAACTTAGAACTAAAGTTCTAGTTGTTCCAGTAGTGGAATTGGTGCAAGGATACACAAAGATAACAGAACAGATTATAGATCCTAGAAACGTATCCACAAATATGTGGAAACTTGACATAAGCCAGAGAGGTACATTACAAATGAGTAAGGAAAGGATGGACTTTTCAATAACTGGTGCAGGGACAATTAGGTATCCATGTAGAAATAAGAAAAATTAGATCTCATCTTACACTATGCACAAAAATAAATTTCAGGTCAATTAGACCTAATTATAAAAGAAAACTTTACAACATTTAGAAGAAGATATAGGAAAGGGTTTTCTATCTTAAGATAGGAAAACATTCTTAAGCACACAAAGCACAAATCATATCTTTTAGAGATAAAGACAAACCGTAGGTTTAAAGATAAATTTGACTTCATTAAAATTTAAAATTTCTGTTCAATAGAGACACAAAAAAGACAAGCTGCATACCCAGTGAAGATATTTGCAAAGCATATAACAGATGAAAACTTCTACAAGTAAATAACTAAAGGAAAAAACAGCTCACTAGAGAAATAGGCAAAGGATATGAATATGGAATTCACAGAAGAGGATATTTGAATGGCCAGTAAACATAGGAAAGATGCTCAACTTACTAGTAATCAGGGAAATACAAAATAAAACAATAATGAGGTACCATTTCACACCTGTCAGGTTGGCAACAGTTGAAAGTCAGACACAGCTAAGTATTGTGTTGGTGAGGATGTAGAAGAACAGAACCTCATACCCTGTTGGTGGGAAAATAAATTGGTTCATCTACCTTGTAAAGCAATTTGGCAATATCTCATAAAGTGATGCCTATGCCCTTTGACCCAGGGAATCCACTTCTTGACATAGACCCTAGAGAGAAACACCTCTAGCAGATGTGCATGAGAAACAGATAAAAAAATGTTCATGAAACATTTTTTGAACTAGTGAAAAATAGGAAATGACTTAAATGTCAACAGTTGAGTAAATTAAGTACATTTTTGTGTGTTCATACAGTGGAATATTCTCGAGCAGTTAAAATGAGCCAGAACTCATGTATCAAACTAGATAAAGAGCAAAATATTTTGTGCAAAATATAGGTTGCAGAATATGTTTAGTATGATAGCTTTCTATAAAATTTGAAGACAGGCAAAACAGTACATATAGCATATTGTTAATGTCTATGTATGTATATAATATAGTATAAAATATGCACAAGAATGACTAAATTTTGATTAGTATCCTTGGGAAGAGAGACAGAGAGAGAGAAAGGGAAGAGACTTTAGCTCTGACCTTAATGTTTTATTACTGGGGGAGGGAATTTGTAACAAATATGGCAAAATGTGAAGAGTGAGGAGTGACATCAGCATCATGGCAGAGTGAGTTGTTCCGTTTATCTCTCCCCTCTAACTTACAACCAGTCAGACATCCATTGACTAACAAAGGGCTCCCTCAACAGCACACCAGAACGCCAGAGAGATCCCAATGGTGACGTCTGAGACTACAGTGACATCATAAGCAGCAAGACACCAGCAACGTCAGAGGCACAAGCAGCACAAGGAGGGCACTGATGACACCTCTAGCAGAGCCCAGTGAAGGGTGGAAAGTGCAGGCTCTCAAATACAATCAGAAGCAGCTCAGAACCAAAGTAAGCAAAGCTGTACCCAAATAAGAAAGGTGTTTACCACCACAAATGTGTCAGCAGAGGATCACCTCATCCAATACTGTGAAGAACGGCAGTAACACTGCAGAACAGAAAGAAAATGACAGCTCTACAGAAACCAAACTTGAAGTCACAGAAGATTGCACTGTAACTGACAGAGAATTCAAAAATAGCTGTAATAAAGAAACTCAATGAATTACAAGAACACTCAGAGTTTTCATGAGTTCAGTGAGCTCATGAATAAAATTAATGAACAGAAGGAGTACTTCACCAAAGAGATTGAAACTCTGAAAAAAAACCAAACTGGAGTTCTGGAGATGAACAACACAATGAGGTGAAAAATAAAGTAGAAAGCATTGAAAATAGAGCTGACCATATGGAAGAAAGAATTAATGAGCTCGAAGATAGCAATCTAGAACAGTTCAGGTGGGAGTGGAGAGAGAATTAAGATTTTTTTTAAATGAAGAAATTCTATGAGAAATATCTGACTCAATTAGAAAAAGCAACATAGGATAATAGGTAGCCCAGAAGGAGAAGAGAGGGAAGGAACAGAGTGCCCATTCAAAGAAATAATAGCTGAGAACTCCGCAAACCTGGGGAAGGAACTGCATATACAAGTATATGAAGCTAATAGAACTCCTAATTATCTCAATGCAAAAAGACCTTCTCCAAGGCATATAATATTAAAACTGTCAAAAGTCAATGACAAAGAAAGAATATAAGCGTGACCAGAGAGAAAACACCTTACAAAGGAACCCCCAGCAGGTTATCAGCAGATTTCTCAGCAGAAACTATACAGGCTAGGAGAAAGTAGAATGATAGTTTTGTCTTTCAATATTCAAACATATCAGCCAAGAATACTCTCCAGCAAAGTATCCTTCAGATATGAAGGAGAAATAAAAGCTTTGCAAGACAAACAAAAGCTGAGGGAGTTCATTGCCACTACCTGCCTTGTAAGAAATGTTAAAAGGAACCCCCCTACCTGAAACAAAAAGGCAAAGGTTTACAAAGCTTTGAGCAAGGAGATAAACAGAGTCAGAAAATTGCAACTCTACCAGAATAGGTTAGTAAACATTTAATTATAGCATAAAGACTAAAGGGAGAGAAAGGCATCCAAAATAATTATAACTACTTGAGTTTGGTCACAAGCTCACAACACAAAAAAGGATAATTTGTGGTAACAAAAACATAGAAAGGGAAAAGGAAGAGGACAGAACCTGCATAGGCTAATGGAGATAAGATGCTATCAGCAAAACAAGGACTGTCTCATCTGTGAGATCTTTTGTACAAACCTCATGGTAACCACTAAACAGAAAATCAGAGCAGAGTCACAAATCATAAACAGAGAAAACTGAGAAAAACGTCACAGAAAACCACCAAACTCCAATGGCAGACAAAAATACAAGAAAAAGAAACAGTGGAAAAATAGGACAAGCAGAAAACAAAAGATAAAATGGCAGTATTACCTGAAGAATCCACCAGAAAATGATTAGAGGGGCTGGCCCTATTGCCTAGTGGTTAAGTTCA
Source organism: Equus caballus (assembly GCF_041296265.1). Taxonomy (NCBI): domain Eukaryota; kingdom Metazoa; phylum Chordata; class Mammalia; order Perissodactyla; family Equidae; genus Equus; species Equus caballus. The sequence continues at coordinate 37,196,903 of NC_091684.1, forward strand.
CACATTCCGCTTCGGCAGCCCAGGGTTTGCAGATTGGGATCCTGGGTGCAGCCTAGCACTGCTTGTCAAACCATGCTATGGTGGTATCCCATATGTAAAATAGAGCAAGATTGGCACAGATGCTAGCTCAGTGACAATCTTTCCCCAGCAAAAAGAGGAAGATTGGCAACAGATGTTAGCTTGGGGCCAATCTTCTTCACACACATACAAAAAATTTTAAAAATTAAAAATAATGAATAAAGTTGCAGAGTAAAAAATCAACATACAAAAATCAGTTGCATGTCTATATACTAACAATGAGCTCGCAGAAAGAGAAATCAAGAATACAATCCTGTTTACAGTCACAACGAAAAGAATAAAATACCTAGGAATAAATTCAACCAAGGAAGTGAAAAACTATATACTGAAAACTATAAGACATTATTGAAAGAAATTGAAGAAGACATAAGGAAATGGAAAGATATTCTGTGCTCATGGATTGGAAGAATAAACATAGTTAAAATGTCCATAATACCAAGCCAGCCCTGATGGCCTAGTGGTTAAAATTTGACACTGTCACCACTTTAGCGGCCCAGGATTGTTTTCCCGCTCGTGGAACCACACCATCCATCTGTCAGTTGCCATGCTGTGGCGGTGGCTTGCCTAGAAGAAATAGAATGACTTACAGCCAGGATATACAACCATGTACTGGGGCTTTAGGGAGCAGGGGGGGAAAAAGGAAGATTGGCAACACATGTTAGCTCAGGGCAAATCCTTCCCAGTGGGGTGGGAGTGGGGGTCCATATTAGCTAAAGCAGTCTACAAATTCAATGCAATCCCAATCAGAATCCTAACATTTTTCACGGAACTAGAACAAAGAATCCTCAAACTTTTATGGAACAACAGAAGACCCTGAAGAGCCAAAGCAATCCTGAGAAAAAAGAACAAAGCTGGAGGCATCACAATCCCTGACTTCAAAATGTACTACAAAGCTATAGTAATCAAAACAGCATGGTACTGGCAGAAAAACAAACACACAGATCAATGGAACAGAATTGAGAGCCCAGAAATAAAACCATACATCCATGGACAGCTAATCTTCAACAAAGGAGCCAAGAACATACAATGGAGAAAGGAAAGTCTCTTCAGTAAATGGTATTGGGAAAACTGGACTACCACCCGTGAAAGAATGAAAGTAGAGCATTGTCTTATACCATACACTAAAATTAACTCAAAATGGATTAAAGACTTAAATGTAAAACCTGAAACCGTGAAACTCCTGGAAGAAAGCATAGGCAGTACACTCTTTGACATCAGTCTTAGCAGCATATTTTGAATACCATGTCTCCTGAGGTGAGAGAAACAAAAGAAAAAATTAACAAATGGGACTATATTAAACTGAAAAGCTTCTATACAGCAAAGGAACCATGAACAAAACGAAAAGACAGTCCACAAACTGGGAGAAAATATTTGCAAATCATATATTCAATAAGGGATTAATTTCCAAAATATATAAAGAAGTCATACAACTCAACAACAAAAAAACGAACAACCTGATCAAAAAATGGGCAGAGGATATGAACAGACATTTTTCCAAAAATATATGCAGATGGCCAAGAGACACTTGAAGAGATGTTCAACATCACTAATTATTAGGTAACTCCAAGTCAAAACTACAATGAAATATCACCTCACACTCATCAGAATGGCTATTATTAAAAAGACAAGAAATAACAAGTGTTAGAGAGGCTCTGGGGAAAAGGGAACCCTCACACACTGCTGGTGGGAATGCGAACTTGTGCAGCTACTATGGAAGACAGTATGGAGATTTCTCAAAAAATTAAAAATAGAAATACCATATGATCCAGCAATTCCGCTTCTAGGTATTTATCCAAAGAACATGAAAATATTAATTCAAAAAGATATATGCAGTTCTTTGTTCATTGCAGCATTATTCACAATAGCCAAGACTTGGAAGCAACCTAGGTGCCCATCAACAGATGAATGGATAAAGAGTAATGATATGTATATATACAATGCAATACTACTCAGCCATAAAAAAGATAAATCCTGCCATTTGCAACAACATGGATGGACCTTGAGAGTATTATGCTAAGCGAAATAAGTCAGACAGAGAAAGACAAATATTGTATGATTTCACTGGCATGTGGAAGACAAACACACACACAGAGAAGGAGACTAGATTGGTGGTTACCAGGGGGAAAGGAGGTGGGGGGGAGGGCAAAAGGATTAAAGGGGCGCATATGTGTGGCGACAGATGGAAACTAGACTTTTGGTGGTGAGCATGATGCAGTCTATACAGAAGCCTAAATATAATGATGTACACGTGAAATTTACACAATGTTATAAACCAGTGTGACCTCAATAAAATAATTAACAAAAAAACTGGGGGCTTGAAAGTTAAAAAACAATGTGAAGAGTGATAAAACTGGGTGGTTAGTAGATAAGTGTTAATTTTGTACTTCTGTATTAAAATATTTCACAATTTTAAAATTGAAAGAGAAATGTGAAATATTTCTTGTTCCTGCTTATCTAGCAAAAATGGGAAAATGAAAGACTGAAAGGGTGACACTTTTCAAGATAAGCAAGAGAGAGCACACTTCTGTGTGTAAGTGAGGACTCTCTGTGTGTTTACTACTTAAGTATGTCTGTGTCAAAGAAACATGTAGGTTACCTGTCTTTTTCTATTAAACATTCGATTTTGCAAACCTTTGTCTGACAAAATGGGACAAGCCCTCAAATTGCTCTTCTTCCTCCTGTGTCTTGGATTCCATCATCAGATCTCACATTCTCAAACTGACATCTGGCAATCGTTTTTCTGTTTTGATTCATTGACTTTGTTTGAAAGTTGTTTTCATAGATAGTCTGTGCTAAGTCTGTCTCCACACATATGTCTTCATTAAATCCTTGTATGATTCTCCTAGCCTCAGACTTCAACCAGGAATCCCACCTCCATTAGCATATTCCCAAGTGGTTTAAAATTTGGCCTCTAAAGTTGGACACTACTGGGTTTGACTGCTCTCCCAGTGGCCAGCTGAGAGACTCTGGGCAAGTTTCTCAACTTCTGTAAGCCTGTTTCCTCCCATGTCAGGTTGATGTGAGAATTAAAGGAGGTTGTGCATGTGAAGTAGTTAGCAAAAAGTGTGGCCATAATAGTGCTCAATAACTGATAGTAGCCTTTATAATAATGATATAATAGCAGATTGGTAGCTGTGAAAGACATAGAAACTTTGAAAAGGTCCTTGTCATGAAGGGTGAGGTGGCCAGTCACAGGCTGCTTGAAGAGCCAGTGGGTTTGATGAACTGATTATGGGGCAGTATGTTATTAGAGAAGTGTCATTCTCTTCTTGAACTGAACCCATGGTTGGTGTCCACATTGGCTTTTTCCCTTCATGTATCATTCACATACACCTTTAGTTTTAGGTCCATAGTTCCTGATAATTTGGATGTCTTTTCTCTGCCCTGTTGCCTTTTTTTTTCCTTTGCCTTTACATGGAATAAAAACAGGAGCAATTGAATTTTTAAGGGTAGTTTGGAACAGGAAAGGATAAAACTTAATTCTCGTTATTCTTTAGTGATGTGTTTCTCGTGAACATAACCCCACAGTCACCATGGGAGCAACTGGGTTTAGTCAGCTGGGAAGGAAATAAAAGGAAGTCAAGATGTGGGTGAGGGAAACAGAACAGGTGGAATGAAAGGCGAAGTGGGAGGGCACGTGGAAATAGAGGGTGGTGCTGCATTTCAGATGTGGGTGACGTTTTTCTTACTTCATTGTTTACTCTAGGATGCTTTGTAGCATGGGCTGTAGGATTATAAGAGTCTGAGTAGGTTGTTATAAGTGAGGCCAAATGATCTCTCTTTCTCTCTCAATTGACAAGTATTTTTTTAAAGTCCCCCGACATGTAAAATGCCTTAGAAAATGTGAAGAAGTATAATCGATGTCTTTGCATTCAGGGTGCTTATAGTTTAGTTGGAGAGGCAAGGCAAACCCAGGATTTCGTTGAAGTATAATCTCAAGTTTGATTTTTCAGGATCTTTATTTCTTTCTCTTCCTCCTCCTTCTTGCTAATTTTTATTGAGTGCTGTGTTCAGCACTTTGCCGGGATTACTTAATTCTCACAATATCTCCAATAGGTACGTGCTCTTATTATTTCCATCTTACAGATGAGTAAACTAAGGCTTAAGAGAAGGTAATTAAGTTGCTTGGGGTCACTCAGCTTTTAAGTGCTGGAGCCAGGATCTGAACCCAGATCTGGTGCTTTTAACCACTGTTCTATTCTGCCTGCTTTAGGGTTGCCAGAATTAAATTCTCTGGGATCTCAGAGGAGTTGCAAATTGAATTCTCCTGAAGGGTGGTTAGGATTTTCTTAAGCAGAAGGAAGAGCCAGATTGCATCTTTGGGAATGTAATTTAACATATTCCTCTGTCCTCTGTATCTCCACAAATTGGCAATTGGATATAGAGGTTTGATCATCAGATTCATGTTTGACTTTTCTTGGACAAGGCTTCATAGGTGCTCATGTGTTCTTCCATCAGGGGCGCATAATGTCTAGTTTTCTATTTATGATGTTGCAACCATTGATCTTCGATGCATCACCTGTCTAATTCTAATTCTGTTATTCCTTCTCATATTGATTAGCTTGACTACTGCTAAAAAAAGAAAATCTCTTCTACTATCTGGCTACCCAGTGGTACAGTTATTATAGGAAAGGCAGGACAAATGTTTGACTCATTCCCTTCATTTACCAGTTTTCAAAATATTGAGTTGGTTCCCTAGCATCCATGAATGATGACTAATTTTTTTTTTTTAGTATCACGATCAACTCATGGATATAAAAATATTTAATGTTTCAGCCTACTTAGTCATTTATTATTCCCTAAATTTTTCCATGGATTTTGTTATTGTCTTTTTTGTTTTTTCTTTGCTAGGAAATGTGTCAATGGAAAACTAGAAATTTACTGAAAGCTAGAACTGGATTAATCAACTGTACATGCCTTATGGCATTTAAGAGGTTTTCACTTCAATTCCTTCTCTCTCATAACTCACATCTTGTACTTGCATGTACTTACCTAGCTGTAAAAGAGTTGTCCTTTCTAATTTTATAGGAAAATTCTTAATCTCAAAAAGCTTTAGTCTCTTCCAGGATTTTTAGAAGATTGATACAGTGAGAAGAAAGAGTTTTTTTTTTTAAAAGAGCATTTTTTTAAAAATATTTTATTTTATTTTTTTCTTTTTCTCCCCAAAGCCCCCCGATACGTAGTTGTATATTCCTTGTTGGGGGTCCTTCTAGTTGTGGCATGTGGGATGCTGCCTCAGCGTGGTTTGATGAGCAGTGCCATGTCCACGCGCAGGCTTCGAACCAACAAAACACTGGGCCACCTGCAGCAGAGAGCACGAACTTAACCACTCAGCCACGGGGCCAGCCCCAAGAAAGAGATTTTTTTTTAAAAAGTTCGTAATAATTCCAAGTAACTAACCGCATATGTATTAATCTAACCTTAGGAATCTTGGGTTTTCAGAGAACGTTTAAGATTTTTCAGGGTTATGACTATCAAGTTGACTTTTCTCTGAGAACCTTATCGGACATGCAGTTGGAGACAGCTCTAGTTTCTTAAACAGATTTCTAAAACTTCACCCTCACTCCTTCCCACAGAGTGTAAGAAATATATAGCTGGCTTCAGAATTTTCCCAGAAAATAAATTCTATTTCCTTGAAAATTAGCATTCTTATACATTAGTATTGTTTGTAAATGTTTTTTAAAAAATAGAATTTAAAGTAGGTGTTAGTATGGAAATATAAAATAGCATTTACTGAACTTTACAATTTACAAAACCTTCCTCATATCCATTATCACTTTCTTAAGCTTCTCAACAACCCAAGTTCGTATTAAGTGCTTATTATCTGATAGATGCTGCACCGAGCCATAGCACAGATTATTCGTTTAATCCTCACAGTGGTCCTGTGAGTTGGTTCTCTTATTATTCTTATTTACAAATAAGGAAACTGGGGCTCGGAGAGGTGAAGAAGCTCACCTGTGTCTCACAGCTAGGAAAGGAAGGGGTCAGGAGGTGAGCCCTTGCTCTGAACAACGGGGCGTGTATCCATATTACCCCTATTTTACAGATAAGATAAACGACCCCTTGGAGATATTTGGAGACTTTTCCAAGGTTGCGTGATAGAGTCAGGACAAGAAATCCTGAAACTCCCAACTGCCAAGCCACTGCTCTCTCTCTCTCTGCTCTTTCCCGGCAGGCCCAGAGTGGAAGGGCCCCAGCAGGCCAGCACCCCGACACCCTCAGTCTCCTGCTGGAGCTGACTCTAATGGTGACAGAGCCAGAAAGGCAGGATTCACGATTTTGGTAGCATTTTAATTTGTTGTAAATAATCCAGCTGAGTTAGAACTAAATTACGGCACTTAGGTGTCTAGAGACTACACTGGTGTTTGTTATCCCAGCCATATTCACATTTCCTCCACACGTGGATTCTTAGGCAGAGGAAAGTCACCTGGACCATTTACTGAGCTAGCTTTCCTACTTCAGCCCACAGTTTTTATGATACACTCAGAAGCCAGAAGTCCCTCCCACAATTCAAATCATAGCATTAGTAGCTGCTGTTTATTGTGTGTTTGTTTTCTGCGATATGTCAAGTATAGTGTTAAATACTTTAACATTTTTTATAAATTTATTATTTGTTGTCAAAGAGATAGGTAGAAAAGCATTTGTCAGATCATTCTCTACACACTACTTGAAAAAACAGAACATTACAAATATAGTTTGAGCATCTGATGTAACTTCTCCAATTGCGTTTTCCTCCCTACCTGAGAGAGAACCACTATCTTCAGTTTGGTGATTATCGTTCCCATGCTGCTGCTTTTTTTTGCTGAGGAAGATTAGCCCTGAGCTAACATCTGTGCCAGTCTTTCTCTACTTTATATGTCAGTTGCTGCTACAGCATGGCTGGTGAGTGGTGTAGGTCCACACCTGGGATCTGAACCCACAAACCCAGGCCACCAAAGCGGAGCATGCCAAACTTAACCACTACACCGCAGGGCCGGCCCCTCCATGCTTCTTTATAAAAGCATTGCTAGTCATGTATTTATCTCTAAGCAACATATTGTATCGTTTTTTAAGCTGCATAAAAATGGTATTTTATTGTGAGTGATCTCTGCCACTGGTAGCTTTTCCTTCAATGTTATGTTGTTTGTAAGAGTTATCCTTATTGGTGAGTGTACCTCTGATAAATTTTTTATTTTTATTTTTGCTGCTATTTGAAAACTTCATTGAATGCATGTACCATTATTTATCTATTTTCCTATTAAGGAAACAGTGCTGCTATCTGTGAGCATTCTCCTACGTGTTTCCTTGTACACAGAGTTCTCTAGGGTACTGGGAGTGGAATTACTGAGTTATAGTAGGCTATGTACATCTTCAGATTCAGCAGATATGCCAGACTGTTTCCTCTGGTGGTTGGTTCAATAACACTCTCTCATGCAGCGTCTGAGTTCTCATTTCTCCACACCCTAAACAGCACTTGGTGTCATCAGACTTTCTGTTCTATTTATTGGATGCTAAATATTAGTCTTATGCGTTTTCAAGTGTATTTTTTTTCTCTAATTTGATGTGAGCCTACCACTGTCAAGGTAGGAGATTGAGCCTAAGAGAATTAGTAAAGTAACTTGTTCAAGGTCATGCCACCAGAAGATGGATAGTGTGGATGGCTCTGCCAATACCAATGCCAGTGCCTGTTCCTCTGCACCTCCCTACCTGGGGATCCTGGCGCTGACAGTAACAGAGTCCACTCAGTAATTTAAGGACTGATTTTGGAATTCCATGCTTTATGTCCTACTTTTCCTTTCATTTCCTCATCTAGCTGTTTCTTGAGAACTTCCACCAGCTAGCTTTCCTGTTTTTAGAAAACTCTTTTAAAGGATTTGTTATAAAAGGGTTAGTAAACTGAATAGCAAGCCTGACTCTTCTGCCCATTTGTATCTAGTATCCATGTTTCTCTGTCATGTATTGAGAGCTGACTATCCTGACCCCAGGAGAGTCATAGGGGAGAACCTTTTTTTCTTTCTAATACAGGAGCTTCTAAGGATACGCAACTGCCATTCTTGGCTGTGTTCCCAAATGGACCACAGTTTCCTTCTGTCATCATGTATTAGGAGGACTGAAAACATCTAGGCAGCAAAGAAATGAATAGGTAGATTCATAGAATAGTATCTATTTGCGGCTATAAGCTACTTTCAGAACAAAAGTGATTGAGCCTCTGTTTAGCAGTTTGACCAGAGATCCAGTATCATTAGAGTTTTGTAGCTTAGGTGAACCAGGTTGCTGTTGACGGTGGTTCTTTTAGCTCATTTTCCTTTTAAGTTTTTGTTGAAGTATAGTAAATATATAGAAATGTGTGTGTGGCTCGTATAAATTGTTGTTTTTACTTTTCCTGCTATTTGAAGAATCAGCTGAATGAATGAATGAATGTATTTCTATTATTTATGTATGATTTTGAATTTTCAAAAACTGAGCACACCATGGAACCAGCACCAGGTCAAGAAATCAAACATTGCCAGCACCTCACTAGTCCTCTTTGTATCCCTTTGTAGTCACTATCCACCCAGCCAAGGGTAACCTCTGTTCTGACTTCTCATACCCAGATTAGTTTTGCCTGCTTTTATGCTTTATTAAATGAAATGATACAATGTATACTCTTTTTGTGTCTGTCTTCTCTCATTCAACCTTAAAGTTGTGAAGTTCATCCATACTATTGCATATAAACAGTGGATTATTCATTCTCTTTGCTGTGTAGTATTCTGTTGTAGTCCTTTGGCTCATTTTAATATAGTGTTGTCATTATTTTGCCAGTGATCCATGTTTTAGTGTGTTTAGGGTCTGTCCCTGCCTTATCTCTGTGTTTTAAAATAGACCTAAAGATAAAGGGTAGGGATTAGAATGGTAAGGTATTCAGATATATTAAAATCAAAGCAGAATGAACTATGGCCGGTCAACCTGAAAGAATTTGAAGTTCTAGATGAAGGTCATAGTCTTGGTCTTTGTAAGTTTGGATTTGAGATTTTTGTTTAGCCAGAATATTGACCAGATTGTGAATAGCCAAATCAGATCACATTTAGACTAAAAATCTCATTTCTATCTAACACATTTATAGTCTGTTGAAATCAAACTTAATTTCTCCACTTTGGTGTCCCGGTGTGTCGATCTTGGTTCACAAATTATAGGAATCGGAGCCTGTCGGTATAAATGACTAAGGAGGCGATGAAGACTAGTCCCTCTGGAACTGAGGCTTTTAGAATCTTCATTTAGTAGAAAAGGGAGGCACCATCAATATTCAGGTTTCACTTTAATATGAGATATGAGAGAACTTCAAATCATTACCCAGCAAAAAGCTGTTTTTTTTTTTTTTTTTCCTGAGGAGCTGGGACTCTGGGTACCTTTAAGAGCACCTGAATCCCTCAGGTAGAGTGAGGGCATGTGTCAGGACCCCAGGTAGGGCAGATCTGGAATTTAACTGGATCTTTCATGAGAAACTGAGGACTAGTTAAGAACCTGGAAACTTGACTGACAGGCTAGTGCTAGTGAATATGAGTACATTTGATTGCTTTGTTACCAGAAAAAGGTTAATGAGTACTTGCTAGGCTCTTTTCTTGCACACACTCTCCACTAGACCTGTTGATTCAAACCTTCTGGGCCGTGAATGCTCAGGGTGCCATGCAGCTCTACAAGGCTGATGACTGGGTCTGAGAACGCCATCTGGTGCCTCTCTCTAGATAGCCAGTTTAGTGAAAGTGACTCTCCCAGTGCCGGTTCATCGGCCGTTATAATAACCCAAGGCGGAAAAAACCACATCAGGAGTATGTTCTGTCACAGTTTCATCTCTTCAGATGAAAGACAGGAGCCCATTTAGTAGTGTAAGCAGGAACAATAATTAAAGTTATATATACTAGGATTTTAGGGTATTTTTAGTCAAGATACCATTTTTGGAGAGACATCAATTATTGAAATTCCATCTCCCTGTCTGTAAATTGCAAGATCTTTATTAGAAAGGTAATACTTAGAGAGTTTGACTATTTGCGTTTGACATGCATATTTTTTCCTAATGGAATTAGTTATTAAATTTCATAAGAGATCTCATAGTGGTATACTATATTCATCACTTGAGACTTATAAAAATAGCATTGCATCCTATTTTTACCAGTGTAGATCAAATCCATGAGAATTCACATCACAAATTTAATGCTTCAGCCAGGAATAGTACATTTCTTTCTGCAAGTAACTTGGCAAGTTCCAAAAAGATCCCTCAGTGACTATGTTCAATTAATTATGGAGCACTTAGGGAATTGAAAATTAAAGTAAATGTGAATGGAGGCCATGTGGATCTCATTTTGTCTTGTAAGAGCTCATAATACCTACTATCTTATAAGGATTTTAAGAAGTATAATGTTTATAAAGCAATCTAAGTTCCTGAGGGAGAACTCTCTAGTTTAAAATGTTACTAGTTTGTACTATACTGTCCTGTTTGTCCACCTTACATTCAGACATACTCCACTAGTCATTATGTGGGTTAGTTTGAACTCTGTTTTGTAAGTTCACCTTAGAGCAATGTCAGTAATAATTACAAACCTGTAAAGTCCACATAATTTGCTTTTTCTGAGAAATATTTTTCCTCTCTTTCAGGTAACAAATATACTCTAGAGACCAGACCAAACCAAGAAGGCATTGATGTAAGACAAGAGCTATTGAAATTCCATTCTACTTATTATTCATCCAACTTAATGGCTATTTGTGTTTTAGGTCGAGGTAAGAAACCTTAAAATTTTTTCATAGAATTGGATAATGTAAGTTTTCCGTTTTGGCTCTTTCAAAGTGTTGGAAGAAGGATATAAGATGGAGCCTTTTATCTGATCAGAGGCTTTTGAAAATGATCTCCTTACTGGAGAATATGTGGAGAGGTTTGTTTTTAACTCCCTGTGTTCTAAAAAGCTTAGGAGATTTTAAATGGAGACCTGAGGAAAATATAAATTAACAGTAGGTGCTCTAAGCTTGTAAAAATAAGGAAAGGAAGTATAAAGGGAAAGATTGACAGTTGTGACCTTAAAACAGTTCAAAAAAATGGGAAAAAAATTAAACGGCAAATGATTAGCTGGGAAATCTCTTTGGAATATAAACAAGGTTTGATTTTTAAAATGCAAATTAACTAATGACAATATATTGTTTCCCCCTATTAAATAACCTTAATTTTGTTTTTGGTTTTAAGAAGTGCCCATTATGGAGGAGAGGTAGTCTTCTGTATTAGTGATGTATACAATTTACACAATTGGTCCACGCTTTCTGGAAGGCTGTTTAACAAGATGCATCATCCTTAAAAAATACACTTTTATTTCTAGAAATGCAGTCTAAGGAAGTAATCAGAGTGGTTCAAACAGGTGATGTACAAGGATGTTTCTGTCAGTGTAGTATTTATTAGTGAAAAGTTAGAAATAATCTAAATGTTCATTAATAGGAGATTAGTTAAATAGTGATGTTATAGTTATATAATAGAGTGTCTTATAGAAAATAACATCCCTTCTCCCTCTTTCTATTTTCCTATCTGCTTTATTTTTCTTTATAATATTTGTTACCACCTGAAATACTAAATATTTGTTTATCGTTGTCTGCTGTACCAGAATGTAAGTTACTTGAGAATAAAAGCTGTTTTGTTTACTTTTTTGTCCCTAGTGCCTGGGTTAGTGCTTCATACATCACAGGTACTTGGTAAATAAATATCGAATGAATAAACAATTTTATTAAATTATTATTTAATAGAAATTATTATTAAATAGAAAACAAGCACTCTATAAAAACACTATGTGCTATATGATCCCATTTGGGGATTTATAAAAAATTCTAATAGACATAAATGGGAGACATATGACAAAGTAGGAAAACATATACCAGAAATGTAATAATGTGGTACAGTAGTTAAGAACTCATGCTCTAGAGTTCCGACAGCTTGGGTTTGAATTCTTTTTTTTGAGGAAGATTAGCCCTGAGCTAACTACTGCCAGTCCTCCTCTTTTTGCTGAGGAAGCCTGGCCCTGAGCTAACAACCGTGCCCACCTTCCTCTACTTTATACGTGGGATGCCTACCACAGCATGGTGTGCCAAGCTGTGCCATGTCGGCACCCGGGATCCGAACCAGCAAACCCCGGGCTGCCAAGAAGCGGAATGTGCGAACTTAACCACTGCACCACCGGGCCAGCCCCGGGTTCAAATTCTAAATATACCACCTACTCAGTTGTGTGGCTGTGAGCTGATAACAAAGTTACTTCAGTTCTCTGAACTTCAGTTTTTGCATTTGTAAAATGGTCATGGTACCTCATACTTGTTGTGGGGTTTAATCGAGATAATGCAGAAAAAGTATTTAGCATAGTGCGTGGCATGTAGCAAATACTGCGTGAATGGTAGCTACTCCTAGAATCTCATAATCATGGGGTTATGGACGACTTTTGTTTTCTTCTTTTTGCTTTTGTTTTCCTTTTTTCTGCTATTGGCAGATGTTACTTTTGTAGTTAGGAAATAAACAACTAAATATATTTTAACCTGGAATAGGAACCAGGATATAAGAGGGTAATGAAGAAAGTATACTCTGTAACCCAGTGTACCTTCCACAGGTAGGCGGGTCCAGAGTGTTAAATATCGCTGATGTTTAGAGCCTAGTCCCCTTACATTCAAGTCTTTAATCCATCTCGAGTTGATTTTTGTGCATGGTGTAAGGGAATGGTCTACTTTCATTCTTTTGCATGTAGCTGTCCAGTTTTCCCAACACCATTTATTGAAGAGACTCTCCTTTCGTTTTAATACACCTGAGACTTTTCAGGAGATCCTAAGGGTATTTTTTTTTTCCAGCTTTACTGAGATATAATTGGCAGCGTTGTGTAAGTTTAAGGTATACAATATGGTGATTTTATGTATGTATGTATGATCCTAAGCTTTTAAATACTACCCATTATATGTTATAATTAGTTTAAGTTCTGTATTCATTGTCTGTTTTCTTGTAGAATCTTTAGATGACCTGACTGATCTGGTGGTAAAGTTATTTTCTGAAGTAGAGAACAAAAATGTCCCATTGCCAGAATTTCCTGAACACCCTTTCCAAGAAGAACATCTTAAAGTAAGTGCATGTATTTCTAGTATTTTTTTTTAATTTATGGATATAATAGATGCTTAGTTTATCAAAAAGTAGATGAGGGCCAGCCTCAGTGGCACAGTAATTTGGCATGCTCCACTTCAGCACCTCGAGTTTGATTCCTAGGTGCAGACCTGCACCACTCGTCTGTCAGTGGCCATGCTGTGGTGGCGGGTCACATAGGAAGATTGGCAGCAGATGTTAGCATAGGGTGAATCAGCCTCGGCCAAAAAAAGTAGATGAAAAATTCTGGAGGTTTCATTATTTATATAGTTTTTAATATTTGTCTGGATAATTAAATAAATTTCACATTTATTAGGGCATGTATCACCAAAAAGATGTCAATATGTTCTGATTTTTGCATGCTAAAAGTAGTTTTAGTAGCTACAGCCTTGGCAGACTGTAGAAGCTATTTTATCCAGTGCCAGAAGGCAAGCCTCCAGAATTTTTAGCTGCATGGTCTGGGGACCAAACATGGACTGCATACCAACTGTAATGAAATTCCACTACGAGTGAGCCTGGTTCATTTCTTTCTTTGTGGTCAGCATGATTTTCTCTGGCAATTGATTCTCTCCTGAATTTGGGATTCTTCTGTGAAAATCTGTATCCTTCATAGTTTGTAAACATTTTATTCCGTAGGAGTGGTATATAGCTAATCTTTTGTGATTTGTTTGGTATTTTTCCCCCAGCAACTTTACAAAATAGTACCCATTAAGGATATTAGGAATCTTTATGTGACATTTCCCATACCTGACCTTCAGAAATACTACAAATCAAATCCTGGTCATTATCTTGGTCATCTCATTGGGCACGAAGGTCCTGGGAGTCTGTTATCAGAACTTAAATCAAAGGGTAAGTCTGTTGGGCACCAGCTTCTGAGCGTAGTACTTCAGCATAACTTCTTACTCTGGCTCTCATTTTCTCCTAAATATTTTCCTGTGAAGGAACATTTTCAAATGTTTAGGATTTATGGGAGAGTGAGGCGGTAGTTGTTAGTGTGGCTTTGTTTTTCGCTTTAGGTTTTTTTTTTTTCATAGTTTGCTAGACCCTTCAGTATTGAGAATTGAAGGTTAGATATTTCAAAAGATATTATGGTGTATGTTTTAAACAGGTTGAGATTAGAAAGTAAAAGCTTACATTGGGTATTCTTTACCGTCTCTGTGACATGTCTGCACATCAATTTCCCTGTTCGTACCTGCCAAACAAGAGGGTGTGTTAGATCAAACAGATGCTGTCCAAGGCCCCTCTCACCTCAGACCCTGCTGTTACATAACACGTAAGCACAGGACTCTACTCTTGATTTGGGAACTGATTTGAGGAGTCCCGAGGAGAGCTCCCAACCCAAAAAGTCCCTTGAATCTTCCTCAGTATCTGAAACTGCTTTTCCGAACTGATTTTTTTTGGTCTTTTCTGCAAGAGGTCCATTCTCATCTCTTGGGAACATATGGTATGAAGTTTTTTTAATTCCTTGTCTTAAAAGAAGCCACACGTGCAATCATGCTGGTTTCTTTTTAATGTTACAGGCTGGGTAAATACTCTTGTTGGTGGACAGAAGGAAGGAGCCCGAGGTTTTATGTTTTTTATCATTAATGTGGACTTGACTGAGGAAGGATTATGTAAGTATTGACTTTTTGGTTTTTGAATGAAAATTGACTTCTCCTTATTTACTTTTTTTAACTTCTATGTGCTGTGGATCTGTTTTATGTTGTAAAGCTATTAAACACTTTAATTCATACAATTTATTTGTTATTTTTTTCATGTGTAACTTGGCCTTCATTTCATGGATGATTTTCCCTCCTCAATAACTGATCCTTATGTTACACTTGTAAAATGTGTACTTGGCTTTTTATTTGCTCATTTACTCCCCAAAGCCCCTTCTGTCACATATCCCAGAACCTGGAGGGCCATGTGTGTGGGACCCTAAAACCAGTCTCAGGGAGATGAGAACTCCATTTCTAGGAGGGACCATCTTCTGCTTACCTGACTTTAGGAGCTAGGAGCGAGCTTTGAAGGATTCGAGGACTGAATGGTTTTTAAGTGTGCCCCTTTTTTCCAGTACACGTTGAAGATATAATTTTGCACATGTTTCAATACATTCAGAAGTTACGTGCAGAAGGACCTCAAGAATGGGTTTTCCAAGAGTGCAAGGTAATTTTGTTTCACCAAAATTTTTCTTAAGGAAATTTTTCAAACGACAAACATATGTGAATTAATTTAAATTTGAACCCCAGTGAAACTTTGAAAGTTTTTTTTCCTGATCTAAACTCTAAAATTTTGCAATGCATACTACCTTTAGTTAAGGGTTAGTTGTGCTAGTCTGATTGGCTCCCTGGGGCACAAGGAAGGGTTAAGGCATCACGTAGCCTTTTTTAGGAGGGAGAAGGGAAGAAATCGGATTGCTTTCTATGCCTCAGAAGAAAGCCAGCAGTTTCTGGAGCTTGTGTCTATCAGGGCTTACTTTACCCTCTGCCTGAAGCTGCTTGAGTTCTGTCATTTTCTGGTGATAAAAATTTGTAGTAAAACTACAAAAAAAAATTTGTAGCAAACTCTCAAAGAAAATATGATTGTGTTCTTAAAAGTGATTTTATTGTTATGTGTAGAAAAGCCTGGCTCTCTCTCTCTCTTTTTTTTTTGCATAGAGCAAAACATCTTTGTTTTCTAAAATTCTAAAGGCTTCTTTTAAAGGATTTTTTAAAGTATGTACCTTTTATTTAAGGCCTATCGATATTCTGAAATGTATTTTAGGATGAGAGATCCTCTTTACCTAGATAAAAGTTTAAAGATGTAATCTCTGCTTGTGAAACTTACAGCAATAACTTCTAGTTTGGGTGCACTTCTCTGAATGGGTCAACAAAGTCATCATCTGTGCAACTGTTGGATCTCACAAGGTTCCTCTACAGTTTTCCTAATTCTTTGGCTACTAGTTTCAATAATTTAGGCTATAGAATTGTATTCTATATTTGTTATTTTCATTCATATTATATACATTTTTAAATCAAGCATAGCCATTTTTTCAGAAAGTGTGATAGTTAAATATGGAGTAGAAAGTCTATAGTGCAAAGCAAACACTAAAAAAATATAAACAATAGATAATTTGTATCTAATTGGATTAACTTTCCATTTTAGGACTTGAATGCTGTCGCTTTTAGGTTTAAAGATAAAGAGAGGCCAAGGGGCTATACTTCTAAGATTGCAGGAATATTGCATGTAAGTTTGTTGTTATTTTACTGTTTACGTTGGTGTATGAAGTATTTCAGTGATCTTGAATACGTTATTTTCAGTGCTACACAAATGATAAAAATTGAAGCTGCAGTATAAAATTTTAGACTTTGTAGCAACCAAATAAACTTTGATGTCAAGCTATGCTTAAAAAATCTTAATTTTCATCATCCTAAAAATTATCATCTGTAATATTTTTCATTACATGGGCATTTTGCTTACTAGCTTTAAATATTTTTCAATTCTACAATGTGTCAAGTGCTACTTATGTGAAAGCTATAGATCATCCACTTTTCTCCATTTCCATTGCTAACGCCCTACTATGAGCTGCCATCATTTCTTGCCTGGACTACCATCATAGTCTCTTACCTGGGTTCCCTGTTTTCCTTCTTGTCCCCCACTGTAGTTTATTCTTTCAGCTTCAGTGATCTTTTGAAAACCAAAATCAGATTGTTTCACTCCTCTGTGTCAAATGCTTCAATGGTTTCCCATCAGAGTTGGCATAAAATCCAGAATTTTGCCTTGGCCTACAAGGTGATCTGGCCCCAGCCTCTCTCTCATGTCTCTCTGACCATATTCCATACCACTCTCCAACCTGCCTCTCCCATTTCCATTCCCCTCCAGCAGTACTGGCTGTCTGCCTAGTCTTCAAGCATTGAATTTATTCTTCCCTCTCAGTCTCTGTTACATTTCCTGTTTTCTCTAGCTGGAACACTCTCTGGTCTTTACATGGCCAGATTCTTCTTATCATTTGGGTATCCACTCAGATGTCTCTTCCTCAGAGAGACCTTCCCTGCCCTCCTGGTCATGCCCCTGCCCCTTTTTAATTTTCTTCATAGCACCTGTCACTGTGAAGATATTTGTTTATTGTCCGCCTCCCTCTCAATTAGGATGTGAGCTCCTTAGAGAGCAAGGACATCATCTGTCTTATCTACCATTGTATTCTTAGCAGCATCTAGAACACTGCCTGGCACAGGGTAGGTGTTCATTAAATAGTTGTTGAATGAATGAATCAGTCTGTCTCAGTGCATTGGAAGTTGCTCTTACTAAAAAGCGTCTTCTACATTATTTTTCTTCACTAGCCAAAAATGTCATTTTTTTCTCCACGACAGATTTCTAAATGCTTGTCTGATTTTATTCATAGATATTTGAGAAGAGATTCTGTTTGTAAAAGTGTGTGTACTTTATATGAAGAATTCTATAGGTGTCAGCATTTAACCATCAGATTTTTTTTGTTAACAAGTGCTTAGTTTTTAACTAGAAATATTACTCACATTTTTCCCTGAAAAACTGTGATTTTGCTCTCTATAATGTAAGTGTATTTGGTGATTAACTGCAAAATCATCCCACAGTATGAAACTGCTTAAAGCATGGAGGAAAGAGAAAAGATTCAGAAATTTTTCCAGTGGGAAAAATTTCGAAGGGAAAGAGGAGGTGTAAAATAATGGATTTATGTGTCAGAGCTCTGTTTGCTTTAATAAATTAGACTCTCTAGTAGCCTTGCACATTTTATTTATTTACTTATTTATTTTCCTTTTAAAAAGTATTATCCCCTAGAAGAAGTCCTCACAGCTGAGTATTTACTGGAAGAATTTAGACCCGATTTAATAGAGATGGTTCTCGATAAACTCAGACCAGAAAATGTCCGGTGAGTCACTCTACAGATTTTACTGTTATATACTAAAATTTTCAATAATGATTAGAATCTGAAAATTTGAAATTGTGAGTAAAATACTTTTAAACTTCTTATCAAGCATGATTACAGAAATAGAGAGGATAGTATAATGAAGCAATACCAAACTTCAACAGTCAGTACCTGACCAGGCTTTTTGATCTTTGCTCACCCCTCTTCACTTATCCTCTCTCCACTCTGAATTATTCTGAGGCAATATCTCTAAAACGTGAAGACTTTTTCTTTTATATTATTATAATTTCATTATCATGAATAAACTATAAAAATATATTATCTTAACTTTGCTTCATTCTTACTCAGATGCCCAAGGTATCAGCTCACCTACCTGGTTTTATAAGCAAGTGAGGACACTGCCTTTTTAATAAGTAGAAGAAAGGATTACGTCTCAGAATGCTTCTGACGGAGCAGTGGTTAACCAGGAGATAGGTCAAAAATTGGACGAGCTCTTACGGTAACAGAAGTATTCCTGTCAGAGAAGGGTCAGCCCTAAACAGCTTGTGAGCTACCACATGATATTTCTGCCTTAAAATTGAATTTCATCTATATTTTCTAAAGTTAAATAATAGAAGGAATATACTTTATTAGCACATATTCTGCTTTTTTAATTTTTCTCTGTCAAGCACATATTTCCAAAATTCTCCTGGGAACTTGGCAGTTGAGTAAATATGGTTTTGGAACAGTTGCTTTATGAATAAAATCAACAATCTGTAGGACTTTTTGAGGAAAAAAAATCCTTTTGACAGAACTGTTCTACCAAAGTCTTTTTCCTGGTTATCATTGTTTGAACTTTTCCAGACATAAACTGGCAACAAACAATGGGAAGAGTAAATTAAAAGAAGTATTATTGGTGGCTACAAAAATCTATATGTGTGGTAAATCGACATATAACTATACTTACACATTGTACCCATGCCAATTTCCTAGTTTTGATATTGTACTATAATTACGTAAAATGTAACATTGAGGGAAACTGGATGAAGAGTACACAGGATCTCACTGTACTATTTTTGCAACTTCCTGTGAATTTATAATTATTTCAAATTTAAAAATTTTTTAATTATTTATAATAGCAACAAAAACATAAAATACTTAGGAATGAATTTAACCAGAGATAAAAAAAACCTGTAGACAAAAAACTACAAAACAGTGCCAAGAGAAATTAAAGACCTTGTTCATAGGTTAGGAAACTCAATATTATTAAGATGTCGGCTCTCTCCAATGTGACTTACAGACTGAGTGTAATCACAATCAAAATCCTGGTAGGCTGTTTTTTCTTTTAGAAATTGGTAAGCTGACTCCAAAATTCATATGGTTATACAAAGGACTTAAGACTAGCCAGAACAGTCTTACATAAAAAAAACAAAAGTTGAAGGACTTAAACTACCGGATCTTAGGACTTACTATAAAGCTACAGTAATTAAGACATTGCAGTATTGGCATAAGAAGAGACAAAAAAATCAGTAGAATAGATAAGAGTCCAGAAATAGGCCCACCACATATATGGTCAATTAATTCCTTTTTTTTTTGGTAAAAAATGCATAACATAAAATTTACCATCTTAACCATTTTTAAGTGTACAATTCAGTAGTGTTAAGTGTATTTGTTTGTTGTGAGACAGATCTCCAGAACTTTTCATCTTGTAAAAGTGAAACTATACCCATTAAACAACAACTCTTCCCCACTCCCTACCCCCCCCATCATCCCCTGGTAACCACCATTTTACTTTCTGTTTCTGTGAATTTGACTACTGAGATACCTAATAGAAGTGGAATCGTACTTGTCTTTATTTCACTTAACATAATATCCTTAAGGTTCATCAATGTTGTAGCATGTGACAGAATTTCTTTCCTTCTTAGTGCTGAATGATACTCCATTGTGTGTATATACCACTTTTCTATATCCATTCATCCTTGGTCAACTGATTTTTTTGACAAAGGCACCAACATAATTATACTGGGAAAGGAAAGTCTTTCCAACAAATGGTGCTCTTCCACTAGCTGCATAGCCATATGGGAAAAGATGAAATTTGATCTTTACCTTACATCTTTCACGGAAATTAATTTGAGATAGATCATAGACCTAGGTGTAAAAGCTAAAACTGTAAAACTTGTAGAAGAAAACATAGGAAAATAAAAACCTTGAAATAGGCAAAGATTTTTTAGAACATAAAAAGCAGTAACTATTAAAGAAAAAACATTGATAAATTATACTTCATCAAGACTGAAAACTTCTGTTCATAAGGTGATTTGTGCATTTGCTTACATGATTAAGATACGTGGAAGAAAAGTACTCAGAACACACAGTAAATCATTTTAGGCTTTTATATTCTGAAAAAAAATCGACCTAAATCCTGTTGAATTTTATTCTATCTCTTCTAAAAACAAAACCACCTATCAACACAAGGAGAAACAGCTTTAAACTTAATAATAGAACTCACTAGACAATTGTTAAGATTCCTTCCAGTGACTAGTTGTGTGTGGTTTTGTCACCTACTAGTCATGAGATCTTGGACAGATCGCTTTTTTCTTCAACCAGTGTTTATTGAATAACTAATGTGAAAGCTCAGAATTCGTCACCCTGCAAAGGGGACATGTGAAAAGTTTTTATATAATGTCATGCACACTGCCTCTCATTTAATATTTCCTTGAAACTTGCCCATCTGCAATATGGTGATAGTACTTTATCTTTTTATCTGATGCAAAATGATTTAGCAAAATTGAAAAGTGTTGTACAAGTACAAGGTAATGCTATTTAAGATTATATCACATATTAAGGATAAGCTTTTTTGGTAAGAAAAACGATGATTTAAATTATGTTCATACAATTCTTGCTGCCAGTGATTTGACCTAGCAACACTTTGTAGGAGTGAATTTGCGGGAGCATTCATTTTACTTTTGTTTAAATTGTCTGTTTCTAAATTTGATATCTTATGCAGTTAGAGTTGAGAACTTCTTTTTCTGTCTGCCCTCACCTTTAAAGAAGAAGTGCTGCTTCTCTGTAGGATTGGTTTCTGTGGCTGGTATAATTGTAGCTGTGGCAGATCGGTGCTACAGTGCAGAACAGTCTGGGATCATAGTGCCAGCTACCAGGCCAGACTGGGGTTGCTCACGGATTAGAATACTTTCTTTGATACCTACTGAGACAAGTTTAACTTGCAACCAAGTAGGAAAATAAACAGGAAAATCCTTCAGGATGAGAGGAACCTTAAAGGTCATTTAATCCAACCTCTGTCAGGTATATATCCCTTCTGCAGTATCTCCAACAAGTAGTTACCAGCTTAAAGCCCTCCAACGATGGGGAGCTCATTAAATGCATAGGTGGTCAGTTCCATTTTTGCCAGTCCTAATTGTTAGGAAGTTCTTTTGAATGTTGAGACTTAATTTACCTGTTACTACTCTGTCAGCAGCATCAACCTGCCTCCTTCGATCCTATCATTTGGTGCCCATTTCACTGTATTAAACCTACAAATACAGCTGTAGGTTGCCGCATGCCTTGCTTAAGTCATAAGTAAATCCATTCGTTTAGGAGGAGTTATTCTTGGTGAATCCATGCTGGTCCTAATGATAACTGTCTTCTTGTCTAAATGTTTGACAGTCTGACAGTCGACTGTAGAATTTTGTCAGGGGTCAAGGCCTAATCCACTGGTTCTTCGTTTTTAGGTTATACTCCTTTCCCTTTCTGAAAATCAGAGCGATTGCCCATCTCCAGTCATCTAACTCTTCTGTCCTCCACTAGTTCTAAAAGGTGACGGGCAGTGATCCTACTAGGACGTGTTAGTTGCCCAAGCATCAGAGAATGTTACTCATCTGTGTTGGAGTATGAGTTCATTTGAATCACTTGGCTGGCTCACTCACCCATCCTGGGCGTCAGTTCCCTTCTTTCGTTGTTTGGTCTACCTTTGCAGTTTAAAGACCTATGCCTCTGTCAAAGACAGTGTAAATTAGAGATCCGTAGTCCTGTCGTTTGCTGACTTGAGATGGGCATATCACATTTTGCTTTGGGTCATGTGTCGTATTGGATTCTGAGTTCCTCTGGGTAGGAACTGTTTTTATCTTTCCGAGAATTCAGGCTGGTAAGGGCTCAGTAAAAGTTGATTGAATACTGTAAGCTTTTAGCCTAAAATTTCTTGATTCCTTCTTACTTTAAGAAACCCTTCAAAAAAAATGTTTTTAGCATTTTTCATAAACTTGAATTTCTTCAGCACTTTAGCTTTCCTATCACTGTTCTTTAAGCTTGATTTTGAGTCTCGTCAGTAGATTTTTTTGCATCTTCTTTCTTCTTTTGTGTGTATCTTTTAAAAATATGATTTAATATCATGGTATTGTAGAATTCTACTAGTGGAAAGATAGAGTTCATCTAGTTTGAATCCCTATTTAAAAAGTCATGAAACTGAAGCCGAGAGACTTGCCTAATTTAGAGCTTAACTGTGATTTTGGCCAGATCTCAAAGAAAGTGAGTCACGGTATCGACCAGAATCCAAGTGTCTGATGCCAGGTCTGTGCCCTGTCCACTAATTCTGTTTTAATTCATCACAATTACCAATGAAGCCTCTCCTCATTCTTGGGCATCTTCCCCCTTTTCTCTCTCGGAGATTCTTTGCAAAAGTCTTGTAAGAATTCATTTCTTGGGAACCTCTTGCCTTTTAATGTCTGTAGTCAGTATACTTACTGTTTCTGAATGAATTCCATCCGGCTCCAACAGCTATTCATTCCCGTGAGCATTTCTCAATGGCTGACCTGAAGTCAACAGTCAGCATGCATCCTAACCCACAGTTTCTTTTTCTCACTGTTTTAAGTTTCAGTGTGAGAAAAAAAGTTCATTTTCTCTTATTTCTAAGGATCATGTCAGTACCATATCAGCAGCCAATTCTTTGTGGACAGAAAGTAAAGAATAGCATTGCCACATACGTACACATGTACACACACATTTAAGAAAAAACTCATCAAGACTACTTTTTTAGTATAATTAGATTTCCAGCTGATTGCCTAAGAGGCTATAATATCTGTGCCAGTTTCTTTCAACTGCCTGCAGTTAAATATGCTGCAGCTGTCTGTGGTGTGCTGCAATTATCGTGCCTTGTCTTTTCTTCTCTCCTAATTCAAGTGCTCTTGTGTTTCCCCATTCTGGTTCATAGATTTCTCCATAGGTTTGACATGTGTTTACTTTGTCTCTATTGTTATTCTCCTTCTCTACCTTTTATAATTTATTTTTTAATACATACTGTTCCATTGTATATTTCAATTTTGAATTCCTCAGTGTTACACTAACTCTTGGTCTCCAAAAGTCTCTCTTTTTGTTAGGCCAATATTTGATATTTCATAGTTTGAGGAGCTATGTTTATCTACTTCATATTTACTTCCTTATGATAACATTTCAGATGTTACCCATACACTTTACTTTGGTCTGTAACTATCTAAATCCCTTAGGATCGTACCTGACAATCTCCCTTCTTCCCCACCTTTTTAAACCTGAGCATTACTGGACAGCCTCCAGTGTCTGCTGCTTTCTGTCATATAGTGGTCCTCCAAAACATTTGTCACCTTTCCCTGAGATTTTTCACGTTCCCTCTCAGAATTCACTTTAAAATTTTCTTGTTTCAAAGGGCAAGTCCACTGCCAAATGAATGCTTCAGTCTTCACAAGTTGTAATCAGTCCCTTGCCCATTATTCTGATGCATGGGGTGTCATTCAGGTAAACCAAAGCCATCTATGTAACAGACTTTCCCAAAATCAAGTGTCTCATGGAAGACAAGGTGGGAATGCCGCCTCTCTACCAGGTTATTCCACTTCCTAACACATTTTTCAGAGGTCCCCTTGAGAATCAAGCTGTTCATTCTTTGAGAAGTCAGCAAGAGTGGAAGCAATTTCTAGGACTGAGTCTTAGCAGGCTCTGTCATGTATTGAATGAATGACCTTAAGAAACAACACATACCCTTCAGGTGGCCATGTGAGTTCTATACACACTCTACACATATTTCTCAAAAGGGATTCTCAGACTGCCAACATGCATCACTTCTGGACATGATAACTGTTTCATCTGTTAAGCCCTGTGAGTCCTCTCTGTGTTTCTGTAGTACACATTCTTTTTTTTTTTGAGGAAGATTAGCCTTAAGCTAACATCTGCCGCCAATCCTTCTCTTTTTGCTGAGGGAGACTGGCCCTGAGCTAACATCCGTGCCCATCTTCCTCTACTTTATATGTGGGATGCCTGCCATAGCATGGCTTGACAAGGAGTGTGTAGTTCCACACCCGAGATCTGAACCAGCGAACCCCGGGCTGCCAAAGCACAATGTGTGCACTTAACTGCTGCACCACCGGGCCGGCCCCTGTAGTACACATTCTTATTTAGCGTGTTTTCTAGAACTGGTAGTGGTCAGTGACAATTAGGCCAGAGCAGGAACACCTTGAGCTGGAAGGTTAGTCAGTCAAACTGATAGATGAGTCATATTGTTTATGATATCTACCCTAAAGCAGGTGATAACACCAAGTCCAGTTAGCCAGGTGGGATATTTTGTCTTGAATAAATAAGAAATAGACAGTGGTTCAGACAGTCAGGCATTGAAGTTGGGGAGGTCCACCGAGGAGCAGGCATTTGGAACACAGGGATTAGGATTCTGCAAATGGATGGGTGTTCAGTAGTGGGGAGTTTGGTTGCAAGTACTGGGCTTTCAGCTGTGAGGCCAACATTCAGAGGCTATAACCAAATCTCTGGGAGGACAGGTGAGAATAAGGAGGAAGAGACGTGGACCTAGTTATTTGAATTGGGAGAAGTGAAGCCGTACAACGGGACTGACTTTATGGCAAGCTATCCAAGCTGTTGGCCTAGCACTCTACTATCCACAAGATTCAAAATGGAATTGGTCCCAGCCTGTGGGCTTGAGTAGTCTGCTGATGGGAGTGTAATGATTCCAACTTTGATCATGAAAAGGCAGCAGCGGCAGAAATGTCCCTGACGATCCTCCACAGGGACAGGAGTTTCATTGGTGCAGAGCGTCTTTTGCTCCTCTACTTGTAATCTTTCGTTCACTTATCTTTTGACATCATTTTACCTCCCTTCCAATTTCTCTCCTGGGCTGTTTCTACTATGCCATCAAAGAAAGTTTTTAATGAACCAGAAGACAGAGAGCCCCCTCTTGGTCTTGCCCTCTTCTCTAGCAGCAGGAAGGCCAATGGACATGTAGTAGAGAGAGCTGATGGTAGTCTCTGGCAGGAAAAAAACAGAGCACAAACTTAGCAAGTAATAATATAAGTGTTTTTGGTTTTGGATCTCTGGATGAACGAACTAGTTTTCTTAGCCATTTGTGTTAACCCTGAGCCTGAGCGTTTCCTGGGAGGGAGTACTTTGTTTTGCCGTTTTAAGGACTATTTTTTCAACTGAACTTATTCCATTTTTTCCCTAGCTACTCTTCTTTTAAAATTTCAGTCAATAGCATACCCACAAGAGTCTTTCCTGCAAGCACTTTTTCACATTAAAAATGATGAGCTGTAACCAAAGGATAACAGAGACTCTGATCAGAAACCTCTATATATCCGTTGCCTGTTTCAGCTAACTTAAAGGACTTGCTGTATATTATAGGCCCAATTCATTCTTGGGTGTTGTTTACATTTTCATGAGTAAGGTTCTATAAATTTATGTATACAACATGAGTTTATAGATTTTTGTTTGTTTGTTTTTTCCATCTATCTCTAGGGTTGCAGTAGTTTCCAAATCTTTTGAGGGAAAAACGGATTGCACGGAAGAGTGGTATGGAACCCAGTACAGACAAGAAGCTATACCAGATGAGGTCATTAAGGTAGAGTCAACGCATCTATGAATAAGCCTAATGTGTGAGGGACACAGAAGGACTCGAGCTCCCTAGATCAGCCCACTCACAGCCCTGAGTGTGGAGGATGATGGCCCAGTGCTGTCTGTACCTTCCTGAGTGGAGTGAACAAGGAGATAGAGAGCTGGAGCTTAGGTTTATGCATGAAGAAATGCCACTATGGCCACTTTCTCATGTTCTGTGATACCAGCAGGGCTGTAAAGCAGACTCCCATCCCCATGCAGTCAAAGATCATTAAAGTCCAAATACACGGAAGAGCAAAGGCACCGAGACAGGCAGGAGAGATGGGAGTAGACAGCATGAAAGCCTGATGCAGGGGCTCCAGAGAGCGCACGATCTTGCTGTGAACACAGGTGGAGAGAAGTCTCTGGAATTCCATACTGTCTTCACTTTACGAAGCACTGTATTTTATGCCTCATATTGTATCATTGTTCTTTTTGTCAACACAGGAGAATTAGGATTTGTTTCAAAACGAATATGTTTAAGGATTGGCACCTGGGCTAACAACTGTTGCCAATCTTTTTTTTTTTTTTTCTGCTATATCTCCCCAAAGCCCCCCTGTACACAGTCGTATATCTTAGTTGCAGGTCCTTCTAGTTGTGGGATGTGGGACGCCGCCTCAGCGTGGCCTGATGAGCGGTGCCATGTCCGTGCCCAGGATCCGAACCCTGGGCCACCGCAGTGGAGTGCACAAACTTAACCACTCGGCCATGGAGCCGGCCCCACGAATATCTTTAGATAGTGTTACTCCATTCATCAGTAGTCAAGATTTTGTTTGTGAGTCTTATCTACTTGTTTAGCACTTTTTCTTTTTTGGTTCTCATTGGCTGTGTAGCTTTGAGATTGTGTCGTTTATTCATGGGAAGACACCAGAAAGCCTTGCTCTGACTAGATTCTAGTTAAACTCAAGTAATGGACATTTCTTAAATGTACTTGTGTTATCACAAAACAGAAAAAAAAAAAAGAAATAGTTTAAGAAAGAAAATCATTACTGATACTTCTGACATACACAGCACAGAAGGAGATCACTGGAACCCTTTAGCTTGTGAAAATATCCATCTTGCTAAACTGTGACGAAAGCTCATCTCCCATGAATTAGTGCTGGGTCTGAACTAATCCTAAAACAAGAGAGAACCCCTGTTCACCAAACTCTGACCATGACACACCTGCCCTGGTGGGAATTTTTTAAAAACAAATTTGACTGGGAGCTCAGCAGTGAAATTACTTACTAAGTGTTTACCAGTCTCTACTATTCAGCCATTATGGAGACTTAAGTTGCTGCTTATAAATAATATGGCCAAGATCCCCACCATCCCACTGCCAAAGGACACAAATGCAGGGACGAAAATAGAACAGAAGCTACAAAGCTGTGCCACATCATCTGGAGACCAAATTACTGAACCCCAGATTACTGGCAGACAGTTGCTTTTATTTTTTTTTAAATAATGAAAAGTCTTATAAATTAAAATTCAACAATCAATGGCTTGTGGTCTGTCCCGCTTAGCTTTTGGAACGAGGCCACGGAACAGATCCAGCCTGCAGGTTGTCTCAACCCTGTCCCACAATCCAGACTTAAGTTTCAACTTTGTCCTTAACCTTGTACTCGAATTACTGGTTCACTTGAGAGTTCACGTGGTCATCTGGGAGAGGTGTGGGCCAGGCCTGAAGAAGAAAGACTGAAGTGAAAGAAGCCCCCTTTAACCTAGCTTTCAGGCTACATGCTAGTAACGCAATATAGCTGGAAGTTCAGCTCATATAAATGACCTGTAGTTTAGCAGTTGTGGGAATGTGTCCCTGTACAGATTATTCTCCACCTTTAAAGAGCTAGAGGGAACATGATCTTCATCCGGACCTGTTAGCCTCTCAGTGTCCCACAGTCTCAGATTGTTCCTTCACCTCAGCTGGTCACTTTGGAGATGTGTAAAGAGGAAAGATAGATAAGTAAAAAAACTTGATTCGTACTAGAGACTCCAACTCAAGTTTCATGAAAAGTCATCAATAGATCTTGGGAGTAGCCTCTTTATATATGATGGAAAAGAATGCTGTGTGACATTTATCCCCTTAATATTTGCGTGGATAGTAAGCAGAGTGACTATTTTAAACTCTTGAATCAAACTCTAATTGCTTTTGTGTGTGTGTTTCTTATTATTTATCCAGAAATGGCAAAATGCTGACCTGAATGGGAAATTTAAACTTCCAACAAAGAATGAATTTATCCCTACGAATTTTGAGATTTTATCATTAGAAAAAGAAGCGACACCATACCCTTCTCTTATTAAGGTAACTTGTTAGAATCGGTGATTTTAAGTTTAGGGGACAGACCTGTTACATGGAAGGGACCAGAGAGATGATTTCTTACATTTGGTACTATGTTGATTTGAGGGGCTCACATCCTAAGAGGTGACGAAAGTTGCGGGGAGAATAGCTATAGAAATATTAGAAGGCTATAAATGTTAAAGCAAACAAACAAACAAAACTACTGTAAACAATGTAGAATCTAGGGAATTATTTTCTTTGCAGAAAAAAAATAGTAAGTCTGGACTGTAACCACAAATCTATTAAGATAGTGGCCTCTTTTCCATATTCACTGAAGACCCAGTAAGGAAGTAATTTTATGCTGCATCATGAAAGGTAGAGATAAGAAAGAATCTCTAAAGCCTGGAAGAGAGCATATCCAATGAAAGCTGTTGGATTTCTTGCCTTTAAAAACAATTCTCGTTTTGACAGGGTGATTATATGAAGTTAATGGAGTTATAAGCCAGTGAGAAGATGATTGAAAAGTGTTTTTTTGCTTTTCCCTTTGTCATAATGTTCTTTTCATGTCATTATTTCACATCTTGGGTAAATTGTGTAGAAAAATGAGTCAAATTATTACAGCATATCCTCTTTTTAAACTCTAAAACTAACTCTTTCCAAACTCTTCACCATACATTTACATCTTTCTTGCTTTTTATTTTCTTCAAATGACCTAACATTCAGATTAACTCAATGAGACAAGAATTGGTGTTTAGGAACATGAAATTTAGTTTATCTAAGGCAACTAATTATTAATGAGACAACCATTTTTCTTTAAAAATGATATTTTAACAAGTTACAGGTTTGGTTATTCAAAGAGAAAGATTTTTACCTCTCTTACTGTGTGTTTGTTGATTGTTTTAAATAGGCTTCCTCAGAATAAGCCAAGGAGAACATTAAACCATTGATATCTCTTGTCAGAGTTTCAGGTGGTTTCAAGTGAACATCTAAGGCTATTTTAATATAGTAGGAGTGAAGTGGAGAGACAAGGTAGTGACTTATTTGTTCATCCTTGACTGTCTTAGTTGTCCATTGCTGTGTAAAAAATTACTCCAAAATTTAGCAGCTTAAGACTACAAACATTTGTTTTATCTCACACAATTTCTGAGGGTTGGGAATCTGAGAGTGGCTTAGTTGGGTTGTTCTGGCTCAGGGTCTTTCATGAGGTTATAGTCAAGCATTTGGCTGGGGCTTCGGTCATCTGAAGGCTCATCTGGGGCTGGAGGACTCTTTTTCAAGTTCAGTTGCGTAGTTGTTGGCAGGCCGTAGTTCTTCACCACGTAGGCCTCTCCTTAGATTTGCTTTGGCGTCACAGATGGCTTCCCTCAAAGTGAGTGATCCGAGAGAGAAAGTGAGTCATCAAGATGGAAGCCACAGTCTTTTATTATCTAATCTCCAAGGTATCATACCATCACTTCTGTCATATTCTGTTGGTGTTAGATAGACCAACCCTGGTCCATTGTGGGAGAGAGGACTACACAAGGGTGTGAATTCCAACAGGCAGGATTGTTGCTGCCCACCTTGGAGGCTGGCTGCCACACACCCCCAAGGACTCCTGCGTCTGCCTCCTAGTGTCCAGAAGGAGAGGGACAAGACAGTTGGTATTGGTTCTCCAATCTGTCTCTTCCTCCACTGTGTCACCAGCTCCCTAACCCAGGGAAGACAGAAGAGTAATTTATCTCTGCTGCTGAAATCGGCAGTCTTCTGTCTTCAGCTTCTCCCCAAGCATGCGCCTGCCCCTCTGAGTGTGCTTCAAGGCCATGAGACGGCAGCTTCTCCAGAACGAAACTCTGAACTATTGCCTCTGTCCTACTCTTCTTGAAGAGTGGTTTGATTAAACTTTTTTGTTGAATATGCCCATATTTCCCTAACCAAATTGTTTCTCTATCACAGGATACAGCTATGAGCAAACTCTGGTTCAAACAAGATGATAAGTTTTTCTTACCGAAGGCTTGTCTCAACTTTGAATTTTTCAGGTATGTAAAATGAATCCAGCTACAAAGTTTCTTATAAAAATCAACAATTAAATTTCTAGAAGTTATCTTTGCTTCCTTGAGGACCCATGTCTAGAAATAAAAGGAATTAGCATTATTTAGCCTGGACAGGGGAAGGCTGCTGGGGTTCAGGACTATTGTAAGAACTGAGATTATTAATTCTTCCTTCTCATTGATGAGTGCACCCTTTAACTGAAATGATTTATGTTAGCTATTAGGAGGACCTTCCTAACCTTCAGGATGGTGGAATCTGGGGAGGCTATAGACTCACCCAGAAGTTTCACTGAAGAAAGATTAGATAATTCGGGGTCTTTTTTTGTTGTGACTTTGGTTTTATATTCTTGGAATTTGCCCAGGAGAAGCAGTAGTAGTTCCTGAATAGTAGTTCCTTGGGTCGCTTCTACCCCTTTAATTGTCTGGAGCCCTGGGATATTGCTTTCCCCATTCATGGCTTGGTTACTTAAAAGTGATTTAATAAAAAGGAATAAGATGTTTAGTAAAAATCTATGAATAGTGGTACGTTGCAATGATTTCTCAATATAAATCTTCAGTTCATCTCTGTCTCTTATTTATTTATGGTAAAGTATATCACCCAGCTCAAATTTTACTCTGAGTTTACACTTTATAATTTTATATTTCTAAAATTCAATTTATGTGTTTATGAAATAAACCTATCATCCTGTAATAATGTGAATATGATGATCGGCTTTTTCACTAATTTTTATTCAATTGACTTGACATGAAATTAAAGCTAGATATGTTTTGGAAAAGGGAAAAAGAATCTCTAAATAGGAAGTTAATATTTCACCAACAAGTATCAAGATTGTAGGAATATAAACATTGTGTTTTTATAGCACGAGAGTCAGATTGTCTAGAGCTGTGCTGAGGTTATTTTTTTACACCAGACGTGGGTTGTCCGGGTACGGCTTATTGTTGGTAGAGAGGATCACAAAGCTGGTTTTACTTTTTGATCGTTCAGAGTGATATTTTTAACCCTCTAAGCAGCTTGTCACCACTGTCCCATTTGGCCTCTGTGATTAAGACTTTCCTCACAGCACCTTTTGAGAGACTATTTGACATTTTTGCCTTCTCTAAACTGCCCGGCACAGTTTTTATAATTAAAACTGTCTGCTTCCCACCACTCCCTCTCTCATGTCCTGTGTTCCTAGAGATGAACACTGTTAGGTTTCTTATGCATTCTTATGGAAGTGTTCTGTGTGTGTATATCCTTTTAATCTTTTCAGAAATAGGATTATATTGTGCATACTTAGTTAGGGTTTTTAAAACTCCATGATCCTTATTTAAGCAGATGGCACCTGAATACAAAATAGTATTTTTTAAATTAACAGATGAACCAGAATTTAAGCATTCTGGTTGAACCACATCCTCTTTTAAAAGTTAGTTTAGGACCCTCTCCAATTCACCAGCACAGCTGAATGCATGCGGCATTTTAGGACACTTTTTGGAATTGCATTCTGAACTTGAGCCTTGTGGCATTGAGCTCCCAGATGTGGCTTTTTCTGGCTTGTCGCTGCCACCTAAGAAAAGTGTGTCGGTGCCTGTGGGGCTCAGCCCTTTCTCAGACTGTCCTTCGTTTGGATGATTTTGCTTTTTGTGAGCTGTGCCGTTAAGTTTCTGTGCCACTGTTTGCCTGAAGAAGGAAGTCGGTCGTCATGCATAACACTTTAAAAGATTTGGTGGCAGAGCATTCATTTAGATTTTCCAGGTGGAAGATGTTTGTGTCGCTGTAGAATTTTCTCTTTGATTTTAATTCTCTAAGTGGCTAAGCATTTTACCCCTGTTTTTGCTTCATTATCAGCTTTGATAAAATTGTTGGCTTTGCTATCAGTACACTGGTTATATTTACTGTGCTACAGATAGAGTGAAACTTTTAATTGGCTGCCAAACAAACCAAGCAGGCACCTGCCTTAGGTCCCTTGCACTAGTTGTTTCCTCAGCCTGGAAGGTTCTCCGCCCCACCCACATATCCCCAGGGCTGGGTCCTTTGCTTCCTTCAGTTCTGGGACTGATGTCATCTTATCAGAGAGGCCTTGATTCACCATCTTATGGAAACTGGCAATCTTCCTGTCCTGCCACCACTGCTCGTCACTCCTATTCCCTTTACCCTGCTTGTTTTTCTCTGTAGCACTATCACCACCTGATATTTCATCTTTAAATTGATGATTTCTCTCCTCCAACCGGACTGTAAACTCTGTGAGGTCAGGGACTTTGTCTGATTTTCTTCTTTATTCCCAGTACCTAGAGAAGAGCCTAGCACTGTGGTAAACATGTAATACATATTTGTTGAATGAATGAGTCTTTTTCTTGCTTCTCATAAAGGTAAGCAGTGTCGTGTAGTCAAATGAGTGGGTCATTTGACTTGCATTTAAATCCTAACTCTGCTGCTACCAGCCCGTGTGACATGAGGAAAATTCCGTTTCTTATTTGGGAATGAAGATTTAAATTAGGTGATCTCTGTGGTCCTCGTTAGCTCTTGCACTCTGTAATTGTTTCCTCTGTTGTTGCTCTTTCTCACTTAAGATTTTCCTATTTTAATATTTTTTCCTAGTTCTGGCTGCAGTTACATGGTAGAAATTGTCAGTCATTTTACTGACAGGGCTCTGGCTTTATTGGTTTTGGGGGAAACTCAGAGATAAGCTAACATTTTCACAGGTCTCAATTTTTTGTTCATGTAATCACAGTACACAAACTGCTCAATCTCATACTCCTGTCCACCAAGGGTGTGGCATGCTTACGGGGAGAAAGAGGGCATGCAATGCTATATCAGCTCTGTCAGCCGTGCCTTCTCCTACTAGCCTAAATGTAAGCAAGTGTTTTGGCCTGTTCCCTCTGCTTACCTGCCCTGTGTTTCTAACTTGTCAGCTCTGCCACACCAGCCGGGGTAAGCAATTCCTTCTCCCTCGTCACCACCACCAGCACACATGGCATATTTCAGGCTTCTTTCTTAGACTCTTTATTATTTGCCTCATGAGAAGAAGAGACAGACTCAAGAATTCAAACCATATCTTCAGGAAATGATATTAATCAGTGTTGAGTTTCTTGATCCATCTCGAAAGGCCACATCACATTGGGAAGTAATAAATCAGCTATTTTACTGTCAACATTTTCTTCCAGCCCATTTGCTTATGTGGACCCCTTGCACTGTAACATGGCCTATTTGTACCTTGAGCTCCTCAAAGACTCACTCAACGAGTATGCATATGCAGCAGAGCTAGCAGGCTTGAGCTATGACCTCCAAAATACCATCTATGGGATGTATGTAAGTACCCACGCCTTAGAGCCTTCCACTCATCAACATTTTTTTGTATTGATTTGATGGAAGCATTTTTGATTGAGGGTATGAGTTTAATTTCTTTTTAAAAAATCTTTATGGCTAATCATATTTTCTCATCATTTAATTTTTAAGTTAGCTCTTATTCTGAGTACTCAGCAGTATACCATTCATATTATGCAAATTTTCCTTGATTTCTTTTTTTTTTTTTAACATCTTTCATCAGATTGTCATATTTTTCTCCTCAAACAAAATTGAACCCTGATTTAGGTTTAGATCTCACCCATTCTATATCTGAAGTCTTGCTCTTTGACAACAGAGAATGGAGTCTTGCTGCCATTGTAAAGCATAAGGTTGGCTATACTGTTTCCCCAGAAATTCAGATCATGAGGCTGCATATCCATACTCTTCGGTCATGTTTCTTCATTACCATGCCACTGCTTGAGGTATCAAAGCATTTCTTTTGTTTTTCTTTTTGTTAGTCGCTACATTTATGCTGATCCTCTCCATTGCAACATGACATACCTGTTTATCAGGTTATTGAAGGATGATTTAAAAGAGTATACATATGCAGCACGCCTCTCAGGTTTGAGCTATGGCATTGCATCAGGGATGAATGCAATACTTGTAAGTAAAATGAAAACCAAAGAAAAGGCACCACACTGTTTAAGCATTATGTTGAGCTTGGGAAAACTATTAACTTCTGCATTTTTAAACAAGAAGATTGATGGTTTTTTCCTTGCACCCTTTTAATGATTCAAGAACCCAAATTAGTATTAGTTCCACTAATGAATGATTTAGTAGCATCTAGTGCATCTTGTGAACATGTATGTGTGCTACGTTTATTTGCATGTTCTTCTGCTTGAAATGTTTAACATGTTAATCCTGAAAGCGTGTTGTTCTTTCCATGTATTTGGGTATATTAACATCTGTAAGTGAAAGATACCCATAGTTATTGTGGTGCTTGAATTTTACTTATATATAAGCTTCCTTTATTTCTGCTGACAGGAGTAGAAAGTTCCTGTGTCCAAATACATCTGACATTTTCATTTAATTTATTTCGTAGCATGCATCATTAACTACTTTTAAGTGTTTTAAAATAAGCATTATTAAAACTATCCTAAGAAATAACTAGATCCTTTCTCTTGAAACTGTTTCTGATATGTTTTCAAACTGATATCTCATTCCCAAATTAACATCCCTTTTATGGCACACATTCATCTTCACTTTTCTTGACAATATTCTATGTTTTAGTAACAACTAAAATGAGAGCATGTGCTGTGTACTCCTCTTTATAAATTCTTATAGAAAAGATTTTAGGGTTTTTAAGCTTTGTTTATTTTGCAATGACTTTTTGTCTTCACAGAAGTAAATTTTCTGGTAGCTTTTGTTTAATGTATGAGAGTCTGTACAACCTAACCATTCTCATGGTCCATGGAAGTTTGAAGTTCAGAAATCAAAATAAACTCCAAATAGAAAAGTAGTAATCTGTTGTTTATTTTTCACTATTGAGTTTTAGTAGAATATTACAATTAAAATAAATAATTTTTATTTGTGACAAAATGGCCTTTCTGCTAGTTGTCAGTCCAGTTCCCATGGTATGTGATGTGCTCTCTGTGGCCAGTGACCTTCCCTCCTGCTGAGGTTCTTGCCTGTCAGTTTTTATAAGGTAGAGGCTTTCCTAGACATTCTAGTTAAAGTGTGTCCTCTACTGCTGTGGGTGCCACCATGTGGAAATAGAATAATAGGCATCCCCCACTTTTCAAAAATGTTACACTTTCAGGGACTATTAAAGTAAATTATCCAAAGACAAAATCCTGACGGTACAGACAGTGTGTCCTCACTACACATCTGTTTTGCCATTGGCTTTTGGTCCATCAGCCGAACTCATCAAATAAGCAAGTAGTGAGACGTATGGAGCAAGTGGTGAGACATATGGATGCTTACTGCGCAACATTGAATGACAAAAGTGGCAAAATGCTGTATAATAAAAAACTAGGGCTGCCTAATTTCTCCAAAGATGATTTTTTAAATATAAACAACTTTGGGACATATCCAATAGTTTGCTAGATGTTACTCCCCTGTGATTTTTACGTTATTACTGCACCTATAAAAACCTTAAGCCTGCCATTCCTTAGAAACTCTTTTTGAAGATTAAACTTAAAAAACACATTCTGTAATTAATTTTGATTTTAATGAGAGTTTGAATTTTGATGGTGTTGTGTCTGCTGCCATAGTTTGGCATCAGGTGAGTTACTGTTGATTTTGTTTAGGAAAAGCAAAATCATACTTTTGGTTATTAGTAAATAAAGAGGGTTAATGTTATCTTCCTAAGTATTAAACTAAATTTATCAGAAGGTAAATTAATTGAAGTTTTTGTTGCATTTTTATTTTAATACACCTGGTTTTTGGACTTTCTAAGTGTTTAAAAATCAAGCTTAAGGTTTTCATTTTGGAAGTTGTTTCATGATATTTTTAGACGTTTAATACTCTGAATTCTTTCTGTAGCTCTCGGTGAAAGGTTACAATGACAAGCAGCCAATTTTGCTAAAGAAGATTATTGAGAAAATGGCTACCTTTGAGATTGATGAAAAAAGATTTGAAATTATCAAAGAAGCAGTAAGTTTTCTGAACTCATTTTTGTAATTTTTTTATTCATAAGGTAATATTGCCATATTATGAACATTTTTGAAAAAGAGGAGAGAAGGAAAAGAAGCCTTCATAACCCTGTGGCAGTTATCTCATCCTGTCTTTGCTAAATCCTATACTTCACCCAGAAAGCAAGCTCGGGAGACTGGTGGACACCTGACCCCTTCTCCCTCCGCCCTGAGAGCTAGGAAGTTTGCAGCACTGACTCTCAGAGAGAAGCCTGAGGTAGACCTAGTGGCTTTCAGGGACTCTTGGAGGGTTTCATCCAACCTCCACTGCAGAGGAACAAACAATTCTGCGTGCTGAGATCTGCCTGCCACTAGCCTTGTCGCGTTAGGGCAGACTATTGAGGCTTGATGTATCTTCCACTTAAATTCAACTCACAGGTGGCCAGTAATGGAAATATGAAATGGGTAGCTACTTTAATAGCCAAACTGTGACCTTCATTGTACACCAACAGAAATTACCATCAGTTTTCAAATAAAGGTCCGATATTTTTTATATATGTAAATGTACTTATTGCTTGCTTGTAGAGACTTTTGGAATGGCCTTCTGGTGTAGAAACAAAGGATGCCAAGAGGTGGAGGCCCTGAAAACTGGGGATAACTTACTGAGGGATGAAAGATGTCCCATCATGAAGGCACTTAAGACTACAAGGCAGATGCTAGAGATAAAGCCTGGAAGAAGAACAAGCACGCTCTTTAGTTTAAGGCTCAGAGAGGAGTCAGCCCCATTCCAAGTTATCCAACTTCAAAAAGGAGAAAGAAGCAAACCATCCCAGTAACACACGATTTATGCAAAATGAAGTTTGATTATAGTTGATCTTCTGACATGATTTTAAAAGGATTTATAAAATTAATGAACCCATGTCTCCCTTCACCAGTATATGCGATCTCTGAACAATTTCCGAGCTGAGCAGCCTCACCAGCACGCCATGTACTACCTCCGCTTGCTGATGACTGAAGTGGCCTGGACGAAAGATGAATTAAAGGAAGCCCTGGATGGTGAGACTCTTTCTACTTATAACCTAATGCTTTCTTCATTTCTCTCCAAAATCATTTCGGTTTATCCTGATATCTGGTGTTCATCCTTTCTAATAACTCGTAGTTCTATTAAAGCCAGCTGTGCAAACTTTTTATAAAAATAGTGGTGGCCTTTGAAGTGGCTTTTGTATTCAGGCAGTTGAGCCACACTGGCTGTTTTCAACCTGCACCCACAGCAGTTATTACTGTTCACAGATTTCTGTAGATGACTAAATGTTTTGACCCAAGCACTTGCCTCATTAATATTGAAGCTTTCAAAAGAGGAAAAAAGGGTTGAGCTTAAAAGTCATATCACACAGAAAGAGTGCTCAGGTGTCTTTAGATCTGTTCAGTTCAGTTCAAACCTAGAAAATGTGTGAAGCCTAAAGTTTAGTCAGTTTTTGTTACTTTTTTCCTAAAATCTGGTTTTCAGAAGTTTTGCTCTAAGTCCTAAATTCCTTGAAGGTAATGATTATGCCTTCCTTTTATCCTCTTTATTTAGTATCTAGTACAATATTTTGTCTTCAGTTTGTGTTTGATGAACGACTATTGAATGGAATGAAATTACTTTCAGAGTTGTTTTATTGGAAAGACTGTAGACTGATATCACCCTTTATTATTGTTTTATTTTTTTTCACTTGTCAGCATTACTTTATCAATTAGTCTTTCTTCCTGCATGCCTAGCAATAAGAAAAAAGAATACTGTTGAATTTTTAGTAATCTTTTGATAAGTGCTTACTTATTATGTACCACTGTGCTTTTGATCTTCAGTGACTAATCAAGAGCGAAGTATTGAAAGTAATTATTTTATTGGTTGCTTCAGGCATTGGGTAGGCATATAGATTACAAAATTCATTGACTAGAACAAAGCATTTTTAATCTGGACAGTTAATATACCTTTCTTTGCAAAATTCTTGTGAGTCACATCCAGTTAATAGCAAGAATTTTACCTTTTTAAAAAAATACCATGTAATTGATTTTAAATATATTTTCAAGAAACTGCACTTGCATTCAGCATAATCAAAAAACAGAGGTTTTGGGGGTTTTTCCCCCTTTTGTTAGATTCTGGTCCGATGGTATGTGCGTTTTAAGCAGAATAAGCTCTAAGGTATCTCTTAGGCATGTGAAGCTTTCCTCAAATGTGTTTTATAAAGAGAAAGTCAGCACTTTCCTGGTTGAAATTCTCTGCTGTAATAAATAAACATTCTGTTTTGATATATATACTCATACAGTAATCTAGTAATGCCAGCATGGCTTAATCTGGAGACAATCCACTGTGAGAGGCTGGTTTCCCATGGTTCTAAGTCAGTCAGCCATCCAGGTGCAGGGTTGTAGGAACCTCAGAGTTCACTGTGGTCCGACAGCATTTACTGGCTGCCTGCTGTGTACCAGGCCCTAGACTCCAGGTACTTGAGATAAAAAAGATCAGTCAGATGGGGTTTCTTGGGTC
The DNA here is from genome assembly GCF_041296265.1 of Equus caballus. Classification (NCBI taxonomy): domain Eukaryota; kingdom Metazoa; phylum Chordata; class Mammalia; order Perissodactyla; family Equidae; genus Equus; species Equus caballus. Next base: position 37,235,516 of record NC_091684.1, read on the forward strand.
AAGGAGCTCCAGTCCAGTAGCAAAGCATAAATGTAAACAGATCATTTCATGTAGAGGCTAAGAGAGTAAATGTTGTGCTAGAGGCCTGCAGAAAGTGCTGAGGGGGGCTAGCAAAGGAGGCTGCTAGGAGTGCAGTGGAGTGGAACAAGTATGCACTTCGGAATGCCAGACCCAAGATCAAATGCCACCTCTGCAACTTACTAGCTTGATGACTCTGGCCAGGGAACTGAAATTTTCTTAACTTCAGCTTTCTCAACTTTAAAATGGGAATAATAGTACATACTTTATAGTTATGTTATAACTTATAACATCGTATAAGTTATAAGGTAACATCTATAAAATGCCAGACCCGTAGTAAGCATTTGTTAATTCCCTTCCCATGTCTCTCTTTAAATTTTAGTCACTTATTCCATCCATTGTAGCAATTATTAGCATGGTGTCCTAATGGAGAAAGGACAACTCTTCCTTATTGACGAATTAAATCAATACTTGTAAAAGAAATGAGGGGACTAGAAAATCACTATTAGGATGCCATAATAATAATTGATACAGGGAATATCCACCATTGAATGCTAAAATTAGTGGGTAAAAGTTAACGGAAAAAGGCTATTTGTATAGTCCCAAAGTGTTTCCCACAAAATAAATATTTATTAATTACAATGGGAATTGTAATTGGGAATTACATTGGGAAAAGTGGACATTGATGGGCAGGTGACTTTTCCTAATTTCTTGTAGAACATACATGAGTTACTCAATTTTAACCAAAAGATTAAAACAGTCCACTCACAGCAAAAACATCTGGCAGACACTACCTTAACCAAGTGATCGGCGTCACCAGTCCTACACCACATCTCCATCAGGTCCCTCTGATGTGATGCACAGGGAGAGGCACATTACCTCTGTGGTGTTCTTCCTAGTAATACATAAGCTCACTTTAATCAGGAGAAAACACTAGACAAACACAAATAAAGAGCATTTTATAAAATAGCTGAACAGTACTCTTCAAAAATCTTGGGGTCCTGAAAGCCAAGGAAAGCCAAGGAACTGTGACAGATCGGAGGACACTGTGGGGACATATGACAACTAAATGCAAGGTGGAGTTGTGGATTAGATCCTGGAACAGAAAATGAATTTTAATGGAAACACTGAAATCCAAATAAAGGGTGTGTTTTAGTTAATAGCATTGTACCAGTATTAATTTCTTAGTTTTGATCATTGTACTATCGTTATGAAAGACAGTAACGTCAGGGAAAACTGAGTGAAGTATATACAGGAACTCTGTACTATTTTTGCAACTCTTTTATAAGTCTCAAATTATCTCAGAGTTTTTTAAAAAAGCTCATAGGTAGAGCTTATTATTTCTTACACCTTTACAGATGTCACCCTTCCTCGCCTTAAGGCCTTCATACCTCAGCTCCTGTCACGGCTGCACATTGAAGCCCTTCTCCATGGAAACATAACAAAGCAGGTGGGTGGGTGAGCTTTTAGCAGTCTTTTATGGATCAATACAGAGATTTTTTACCCTAGTCTGTCTAAGACTATTAACCACTCTGGTGTGCTTATAAGCACATTGATGTTGACTCAACCTTCCCTGCTCTGTGCAGGAAGGTAGGAGAGGGGATGGGAGGAGTACAGTGATCGTGGTTACCTGTGAACCTACTTTCGTGGCTGCCTCCTCTGCTCTTGCCTGTCTTGTGCAGTCATAGGAGGAAATGGGAATAATTATCCCCGCTCTGTGTAGGACAGCAGGACTGTGCAGTGGATAAGAGCACGTGGTCTGCAATCCCACAGCCTGGGTTCATATCCTGACTCTGCCACATACTAGATAGGTAATCTTCTGAAAATATGTTGACCTCTCTGTGGTCAGTTTCCTTATCTGTAAAATTAGAGTTATAAGGGTTAAATTAAATAGTACAAGCTAAGTGTTTAGCACGTGGAAGGCGCTCCGGGATTCCCATGGCACTCTGTCTCAAGAGCCCACAGTCTCTGCCCCTCTCCTATACTGCTTCCGAAACAATATGCCTGAGGTCAGATGCTAATAAGTGGCGGAGACAGGATTCTGACCAAAGTCAGTTTTATTCAGAGTAAAGCCTTATGCTCACTTACCTCCTTTGCTTTCCTATAACCCTGGTGTGTGTGGTCAGACTCATTTGCTTGGGGTCAACTTTCCATCACCAACACCTCTCCAGCTTTGGCAGTACCTTTTTCCCAGCATTGAGATCAGTGTTGATGATTGCCTGGGTCTATGTTTCTCTTCACTACTACCATATTGATGATATTGCATTTTGACAAATTCAATTTTTATCCATTTGAATAAGATCAAATGTATTTAAGATTTAAAAATCCATTGTTATGATGAATTAGAGTAGTTTATTTCACAAGCATGTTGTTTTCATATTGCATGGTTGTCATCCAGTATACTATTTTTATTTTCACAGACAAGATGCATCTGTGTTTTTGTAATGTGCCGTGGCCTGTCTTTTTCCACAGGCTGCATTAGGAATTATGCAGATGGTTGAAGATACTCTTATTGAACATGCTCATACGAAACCTCTCCTTCCAAGTCAGCTCGTTCGGTATAGAGAAGTTCAGCTCCCTGACAGTAAGTTGACATGTTATAACTTTGGTAATGGACTACTTTGACATAATATTGTGGGTGATTATAGGTAGGTTAAATTCACTTGGGTGATAATGTATAGTTCTATGGTAAAGATCTACTGAGATCCCCTGCTATTTATAGAGTACAGTTAAAGATAGATAATCCTGCCAGAAAATTCTGCATAGGAGGACCAAAGAGGTGAAAGTAGAGGCAGGCAATTATTTTGAAGAGAATGATACTGGACTTGACTGGTAATTGAGTGTAGAGGAGTTAGGAAGTACAAAACTCACAAATCTAAAGAAATGTTGACTGTGAAGCATGAAATAAAATGTATTTATGAAAAATGGAAACTAGGATCATAATACCTAATTGGAAGCCTATAGGAGTCTTTGGCAGAAATGGTTTTAGGAAACTCACAGGTACAGATAAAAACGTGTATTCATTATATGCATATTTTATAAGGAATTAACATAAAGAATGAATATAATTAATATATTGGAGTTTGCAACGTTGCATTACTTTTACATTAACAATGGTTTCTTTTGATATAAAACTTATTAAGCATTATTTTCAATATTGTTCGAAATTGTATAGTGGGAAGTATATTAGATCAGGGATGAGAAGCACTGTTTTTTTAGCCAAACTCAACTGATGGCTATTCCCCGTGCATGGTCTATACTTTTTTTTTTCCAGTTATTTTGTCTTCCTGAAATAGTTCTTCCTTCCCACCCACCCCTTTGTCATGGACCTATGTCTACACCCTATTCATCCTTCTAGGCCCGTCATAAACCACCTATTCCGCTCAACTTTTTCTAAAACTCCCAGCTAGGAGTAACCATGTCCTCTTCTGCCTTCCCAATGCAGGTTTTCTGAACCTTCCTTATTCAAGCTACTCAGCTCTTCTCTTGCATTGGGATTGAAGGGCATCTCCATCTCCCCTGTTAGACTATACATTTCTTAAAGCCAGAGTTTATTTCTGGCTCATTTGAGTAGCTACTCAAGCAACTCAAACATAGTATTGCCTCAGGATATCTTTGTTGAACGCTCAAAGGTACCTTGAGCTCAGCTCTGCCGTTCTGCATGGCCAGTCGTCACAGACCTGGTAATGGTTCATTTCAGACTTGTGCTAGTTTGTTCCTCAGTCACTGTGGTGTGGTGGAGAGGAAGAATCAGAACCTGCTGTTCAATAACCAGAGCACTTGGTCATCAGGCAAAGTGAGGCCAGTCTAGAAACAGAATATCAAAGCGAGATCTCTCTCTCACACCTCTTTTTGCCACACTTCCTGCTTTCTGTCTCCTCTCCTAGGGCACTGTCTCTTTTCTCTCACATTGCTCTCACAAATTGCCCCATGCTCAAAAATAACTCAGTTCACGGCCCGTTCTCCAAATGCTAGGTGTTAGGAAATCATTTTAATTTAGCCAACTGATCAGATGTGAGTATCTTAAATAGTCCTTCACTTACCTCTCCATGGACCAATATTTACAGCTTTAAAAGAAAAATTTCAGGCATTGTGAAGGAGGAGACATTTTGGGATATGTATGAAAAGGCTGCAAATGTGTGAGGCCAGGAGGCAGACTTTCAGCCTGTGTTCGCCTCCTCTTCTGAGAAGGGAGAACTTAGTGCTGCCAGAGTATGATCAGAAAGTTTGACTTGTTGGTCAAACGTGGAGCTGATCAAAAAAGTGAAATACAGGGGCTGGCCCCGTGGCCGAGTGGTTAAGTTCGCGCGCTCCGCTGCAGGCGGCCCAGTGTTTCGTTGGTTCGAATCCTAGGCGTGCACATGGCACTACTCATCAAACCACACTGAGGCAGCGTCCCACATGCCACAACTAGAAGGACCCACAACGATGATTCTACAACTATGTACCGGGGGGGCTTTGGGGAGAAAAAAAGGAAAAAAATAAAATCTTTAAAAAAAAAAAGAAAGAAAAGTGAAATACAACTTCAAGCATCTCTGCCTCCCTTTATTGTTGATGTCTGAATTACCATCCATAAAAGTGAGCAAACGTATCATTACTAATATGTCTGAGAAATCCATTTGTGAGTCTTACACAGTACTAAACACTAAACACTATGTATTTGCTTAGTCGCATTTATTGCTCATGAAATAAAGTTATCAGATCATAAAACATGATCATCTATTCATAAGTTTGATGAAATATTTGATCAACGTATCTGAGTTTTAGTCTTAGCTCACCACCATCCAACGTTGTGTCCTTGGACAAGTAGCCCCACTTCTCAGGGTCTTAGTTTCCTCATCTCTCAAGTGAGTTGTTAGGCTCTGTTATCTCGAAGCATTGCACACATTTGTGTAAATTTGTGAAGTGACCTTTATATGGGTGTTGGTATACAGTTTTGGGAGTAGCATGCTGAATAGAAATACAAGATAAAAGCACAGCTGGTAATTTTTAAAAATTGTTTTGTATGGCTATGGAAGCATCGGTGTTATTTCTGTTGAGGTTCTTACATGTATTAGCTAGTTCTAATCTAGTAGATATACTACGTTGTACATTTTATTAACTATGGATCTCTTTTATCATTAATACTTAGTCATAAAATGGGTCTTTTTAAGTTCTTTCTCCTTTAAGTTCACTAAGTATTTATTGAGGGCCCACCAAGTGCAAATCACCGTGTTAGGATTCTCCCAGGTAAGTGAACTGAGTTTCACATTCTTGGTAAATTAACTGCATTTGGAATTGTCAAAAAACACCAACCAAACTGAACAACTTTAAAAAGCCTAACAAAAACTAGACTTTATTAAGCCCTAAATAAGTTTTTGAACCTCTTGCTCTCTTTTTGAAACCTTTTAGGAGGATGGTTTGTTTACCAGCAGAGGAATGAAGTTCACAATAACTGTGGCATCGAGATCTACTACCAAACAGACATGCAGAGCACCTCGGAGAATATGTTTCTAGAGCTCTTCTGTCAGATCATCTCAGAGCCTTGCTTCAACACTCTGCGCACCAAGGAGCAGCTGGGTGAGAGGGAAGCGGGGGTAGCAGGGTGTCCTAGACCTTGAGGGGCAGCCACTGTTCTGAGAAGGCATTCTTCACGGACACGGTCCTCTAGCATGGTGCTTCAGAAAGACTTGTGAAGACCTGGTTTGTGGGGAAGCCACTTGTAAATGATAAGCAATTAATATCTTATGGACATTAAAGCAATTCTTAAGGAGATAACACTGTATTTACGTTACATACATGACATTTTGTGTAGGGAGGGAGAAGATGCTAAGGGCAGACTATTTATTATGGGTGGCGAGGTGGAAAGCAAGCTGTTTAAAGAAGCTTAGACTCCCTAAACTTTCGGTTTCCTGAGGATAGGTACTGTCTCTTATTCATGTTTTTTTTTTCCTTTTCTTTTCTTTTTTTGAGGAAGATTAGTCCTGAGCTAACTGCTGCCAATCCTCCTCTTTTTGCTGAGGAAGACTGGCCCTGAGCTAACATCCACGCCTATCTTCCTCTACTTTATATGTGGGACGCCTACCATAGCATGGCGTGCCAAGCGGTGCCACATCCGAACCCGGGATCCGAACTGGTGAACCCTGGGCTGCCGCAGCGGAATGTGCGCACTTAACTGCTGTGCCATCAGGCCAGCCCCTCTTATTCATCTTTGTATCCCAAGCCTGGGGGACACCAAACGTACTCAGTGAATGTGTATTGAGGAAGTGTTTCAGGCAGAGTTGTAGGCCCTGTTAAAAGTCTTGGAGATCGTGGCATGTTTGATCAATGAGAAAAGACAGAAGCCCCAGTAATGACTGGGAAGAACCAGTGAAAAAGGATTTGGATGAGTCTCTCAAATACCTATCATCCCTCCAAATACCTGTCATTTTTCAAACAATCTCCATGCTAGATGCTGGACATCAAAAATGAGTAAGTTACAGATATTCCTTCCCTTCAAGGAGCTCACAATCGAATCAAGAAGGCAGACCCGTAAAGGAATAATTACAATACAGTGTAGTAAATGCTCCTAAGAGTGTTCAAACTCCAAAGGCTATGCTGAAGATAATGACTTCCTCAGAAGTGGGACCCAGAGATACCCCAGGTGTGAGAGGTGTGGTTCAGGGCAGAGCTGCTGAAGGAGGCGAGTCATGAGCTCAGTTTAGAAAAGATGTTAAAGGGAGGTAGTGCATGAGCTCACAAGATGGCGGTGGAAGTATGACCTTCAATTGCTTGCTCTCTAGAGATTTCCAGTCTGCATAGAGCTGGTCCAGGAATGGATTATCTAACGAGACATGCAACAGTAGAGGCAAGCTCGCATAAGGAACTTTTTTTTTTTTTAATATTTTTTTTTCTGCGTTCTCTCCTCAAATCCCCCAGTACATTACTTGCATATTTTAGTTGTGGATCCTTCTAGTTGTGGCATGTGGAACACTGCCTCGACATGACCTGATGAGCGGTGCCATGTGCGTGCCCAGGATCAGAACCGGTGAAACCCTGGGCCGCCGGAGCGGAGTGTGCGAACTTAACCACTCGGCCACGGGGCCGGGCCGGCCCCCACATAAGGAACTTTGATGTGAAAGGAAACAGCTAGGACAATGATTAAGGGATGAAAATGAGCCCAGCATTTCATCGGGGTGGGAATAACTTTAACATAGATTGGAGGAGATTAACTAGCAGGCAGTTAGGAGTTATGGGATGTGAGTTTGAATGGTGAATAGGATGTCTTTTTTTGAGAAGAGTTATCTCCAACTTTCTACCTATTCTTCAGAGAGCTCTTTTGCTGTGTCTTTAGGAACTGAGCATATCTTAATTGCTCACATTGTGAATAACATAAAGCCCTAAAGTAGATTTCTTTGCTCTGGCAGGATAATTTTTGAAAGATTGAAAGACCTGAGTCTCAAATGCCAGGACCCTGACCGTCTGGTGTTTGTGTTCCAGGCTATATTGTCTTCAGCGGGCCACGGCGAGCCAACGGCATCCAGGGTTTACGGTTTATTATCCAGTCAGAAAAGCCGCCTCACTACCTGGAAAGCCGAGTGGAAGCTTTCTTAATCACCATGGAAAAGTCCATAGAGGACATGACAGAAGAGGCCTTCCAGAAACACATTCAGGCGTTAGCGATTCGTCGACTAGACAAACCAAAGAAACTCTCTGCAGAGTGTGCTAAATATTGGGGGGAAATCATCTCCCAGCAATACAATTTTGACAGAGGTAAGGCAGTGTTCAGGCCCCAGTGTTTATGACTTGTGAGTGTAGCATTTGAGGACCCCAAGGCCGTTCTGCAAGATGGTGCTCGCTCTATAGGTGATGTTCCAGTATTGACTTGGGAGGGTGGTGGGAGCAGCACTTCTAAAGAACCATCATGTCACTTAACAATTTCCTATGAGAAACTTTGTCCTTTTTTCTTCTCAAAAATGAACTGGGTCGACCTGTATCTCATCATAATGTACTACTAATAAATCTGATTTCACTTTTTATGTTCAATCAGTGTGCCCCTGAGGCTCTGAGCACAGATATGTATGTATCTATTTCCCATGACAGTAGAAAAAATGGAAAATTTGCAGATGGAACTCTGTTGAGGCAAGTCCTGCCCTGCAGGCCCAGGGGTTCAAACTTTTGCCTTTAGGGACCCCCAAAACTGTAACGGTGGTTTTAGATTTGGGAGAGCTGTGCTCCCTGAGTCGCCTGCTTATCAGCTTCCTTTCACTTTCTTCTAGAGCGGAGATCAACAGTGGAGTACACTAAGTCACACTAGAAGTCGGGGGCGTAGGGTGGTGTTCTCATTCTGACACCAACAAGCTAAAGATCTTGGCCAAGTCACCTTTTATGGGTCTCAGTTTCCTGACCTATAATTTTTCCAGCACTTGGATTCAATCTTAATGATAACCATACCTACCATTTATTGAACATTTACCATGTGCCTGCATCGTGTTATTGTCATACAGTTAGGTATCACTTAATGACGGGAATACGTTCTGAGAAATGTGATGCTAGGCGATTTTGTCATTGTGCGGACATTGTAGGGTGCACTTCCACAAACCTAGATGGTAGAGCCTGTACACACCTAGGCTGTATGGTACTAATCTCATGGGACCACCATCATTTTTGCACTCCATCATTGACCAAAGCATCGTTATGTGGCACATGACTGTATATCATTTTCCTTTGTTCTCACTACAGCCCCATTAAGTAGTTATTATTCCCAATTTCCAGATGAGGAAACTGAGGCTCGAAAAAGTTGAAGGGACTACCCCAAGATGCAACAACTCCTAAGTAAAGAGCCAGGATATAAACCCAGACTAGCCTGGCTACAGGGCCACGGCTCTTATCCATTGCACTACATCCCCTTGCCTTTACTTGAAATGTGTTCCCTTACTGCTTACAGGAGCAGATGATCCCTTAAAGATATGGATACTGCAGAGTGTTGGAGTGAAGTATATTGTCATTTGGTGTAGTATTGTAGGCTACTTAAAATGGAAATATTAGTAAATTATTGTTTGATTTCTTTTTTAGATAATACAGAAGTTGCATATTTAAAGACACTTACCAAGGAAGATATCATTAAGTTCTATAAGGTAAGTTGAATTTGTATATTTAGATTTTGACCAGTAAGGAAATACTGTCTTTGCTGTGTTGTTGTTGCCTCTTTGAACCCATTCAGGCAGGATTTATGAAGGCATTTTTATGGATTTAAGTATTTTTGACACATATTACTGTTAGAAAAATTAGAGACAATTCATATGTATCAGAACCCAGTACTGTGTTCCCCTCCCTGTGGACCACGGACTGTTCTGGCCCTTCCAAATCTGCCCATTTAGGCTCCCCTTTGTTTTTTTTCTCTCTGTTCTCCCTACCCCCCAACCCACCAAGAACATTGCTGAGCTTGTTTGCTGGGAAGGAAGATCGAAGGAAATGAATAGAACTTAAGAATTAGATTATTTTCCAGTCTCTGACAACTATAAATTGTCTTCACCCATGTAGGTGCCACTGCGGCTGCTTTTTTAGATAAATGATTACTCGCATTTGAACTGTGTTCAGAGAACCTATGAGTTTTGAATGCCTGTGGTCACTGAGAAAGTTTATCAAGAGCAAAGAAAGGCACCACCATTAAAGTTTTCCTAGTACAGCTTTGAGAGGTTTGCATCATGTAAATTTTCCCCACCTGTAACAAAATTCTAAGAAGGGTAGTAAAAATTTTAAGTGTGTGTATAATGTGTAATAAACATGGTGAGTGCAGAAATTAAAAATTTATGCTGCAATAGAGTTGTACTTAAAGTGTTATGTGTATTCTTTGTAATATATTGGGGCTTCTAATTTGAGTAAAGTACTTTTATGCCTATTTTGCAGGACAAGGAGCAAAATTATGCTCCATATAGTGCCTTAGAATTATACCCTGTCTAGTGTTCTAGCCACTTCTCCTGGTTCATCTCTGATTTATGATGTGCCGTTTCTTTGGTCAGAAACCCAGTCCTGCCCTGTGCTGACGTCTCTTTGGGAGAGATCTCATCTACTTTACAGTGGCATTTTTCAGGGCTATATTATAGCTGCCAACACAAGAGTTCTCATTAGAATGATTTTGTGAAATTAGTTGTACAGTGAAGGCTAATGACATTTTTCTTCTGTATTAGAGTTTCTAATGCCCGTTTAATTCACCGCTGTCGGGATGTGTGGGAGAGTAAGGAAAAGGAAATAGTCCCTGACTGAAGGTGCTGATGGTATCCTAGGGGACAAATAGTGACCTTGCACTATCTCCGAGTTACTTACACCTCTTCCCCTCAAATCCTCTGCAAGACGACAGGGCTGCTGTTCTCTCTGTGTGCAAACAGGTATCACTATAGCTGGTAACACCTCAGCACATAGGAAAGGACGACAATAACGGTTTTAGTTTCAAATTTTGACAGTGGAAGCCAATATTTTGAATGCCCCTTTTCAGCAATGAGGTTTGAGACATTTTGGCTGTAGAAACAGATGGCTGGACAGGTTATTATTTTATTTACCTCTTTGCATTGTGCAGAGGAAGACAAGAGTGTCATCTCAACTACTCTTGTTCTTTTGTAGTAATAGTCCTTAAAAATATGTATATTTTGATAAGGGAGAGGCTATGAATGTGTGGAGGTCAGGGCTATATGAGAAATCTCTGTGCCTTCCACTCAATTTTGCTGTGAACCTAAAACTGCTTTAAAGAATAATATCTATTGAAATATATATGTGTGTGTAAAGAAATATATATTTTTTAATAAAAAATATATAAAACAAAATTCTGACCTGAAATATAACCCCAGGTAGACTTTGTGTACATGAAGAGAGAGCTACAATAGGCCTGTGAGGGGCAGAGTCAGGTATAGGAGCAATGCTCGGGACATCGTCCGCGCCCAGTGCTCAGTTGTCTAGAGAGCCCTGCGTAGAGCTGCCAACCTCAGCGATCTCAACCTCTCAGGAGATTCTTTCACCTGTGGGTATAAGCAGGAGGGATGTGGCCTCTCACTACAGAGCGGAGCACAGCCGGTCAGCAACTAGCTAGCTCTGTGACCTCAGCCAAGTTACTTAAGCTTCTGAGCCTCACTTTTCTTATTTACAAAATAAAGAGAAATTGGTATATTAATAGAAATGAGATGTGTAAAGTGATTGGCACCTAGTAGCATTTAAGAAATAGTCTCTATTGTTGTTAACACTTTATTAGTCATACTCAGTCCCAGGGTTTTTAAATGTTTTCATCAGAATGCTTTAAATCAGAATATGTTTTCCTCCTTGATGTTATAAAATGTTTTGGTTTTGTTTATGTACTGCTTGAGACTGTTTCGCTTTGCAAGGTTAGGTGCGAGCTCTCAATTGCCTACCAAAGACGGTGATCATGCTCAGCTCCTTCTGGTTCCTAAGACATTCGTTTTAAGGCATTATTAGTTATATGTGTTCAAAGAGAATGATGCCCTAATATAACTTAACTATATTGTTTCTAGAAGAAATGAAGATTTGTCTTTCTTTCCACAAATTCTGTATTCAGTTGAAATTAGAAATAGTACCTGATTATTGAATTTGTGAAAATAGTAGTTATGACTGAATCTTTCTTGTCTTAAAAAATGGGAGTATTTATTACTGAGCCTAAGATAACTCTAGAATATCATTTCCCCAGCTGTGTTCCATGGTACACAAGTGTTCTACAAGATATTAATAGGGGTACTAAAAAAAAGGTTTCATGACCATATAAGTTTGGGAATGTGTACGCTCTTTATTCCCGTCCTTGGAGAATCACAGAGTGTGTTAGCATTTTAAAAGTTCTAAGAAGCCCCACGGTAAAGCCTTCTTTAGTCCAGCATTTGTTTAATTTTGATTAACCAAACATTTCCTAAACTGATTTCACCATGGACCCTTTTTTTTGCACAGAATACCAGTAAATATCTCCTGGGACTCCAGTGTTCCTTAGAATGCAGTTTGCAAGAAAATGCAGTTTGTTGGTTGGTTCGTTGGTTTTCAGGAAAATGGGGATTGTCCAGAGTTGGTCGGGAAATTGAGAACAGTCTGAAACTGAAGAGAGTGTTCTGCTGTGTACTGATACTGGTTGATATGAGGGCAATGAAGATTTGGGTGAAAGGGATCAAGAATAGATCTTTGGAAGCAAATCTTTTTTTACTCTGTTAGGTAGGATGCTCTCAATGAGGTACTCCATGTTACTGGAGGCAGACATGGGCTGAGCTCCTGAAAGAGGCTGGAGAGGCCAGAGTAGACCTGTAGGAGAGTGTGGGCTATCCTGCCAGCTGGAGGGAGCCGTGGGCAAGTTTGCTGTGTGACATCAGGAGGGCTTCCCCGGCAGCTGCTCTGGACCAGGCTTAAAATAACTGCTCCGTAAATACTGTTGAGTTGATTTGGCTTCTCTGGTGATCTCTCCCTCCGAGGATACGAAACATTACTTCTGGCTGACACATCAGGGGAAGCTTCATCACATCCTGTGTTTTCCCTTTGGAAAAGACAGAGGTTCAGCATTAAGGACAAGTTGATCCCCACAGAATCTTTCTGCCAACCAACCGCTCCTGGTATTCATGGTAGTGCCTAAGGGAGATCCCTCAGAGCAGCATGGTGGAGCGGAGAGAACAAGCAGACCTCCCTTGTGACACCATCCCTTACGAGCTGTGTGACTCCAGCAAGTCATTATACCTCTCTGTATTATAGAGTCTGTCTCTCTAAAGTAGCAATCGTCATGATGCTTAGCTTACAGAGAATCGAGTGAGCTAACACAGGAGAGTGTCCGGTATAAGGCAGGACTCAGTAAAGGTTAGTTTCCTTCTGTTTGGGTAGATGAGGAGCCACAGCAGTGCCCTGGTGCAGAATCTCTGAAGGTTCTTAGAGGAGCAGGCCTTGTGGTCATCCCTTGACTGAGCTCAGGCCGCATCTCTGCAGACACTGAGGGTCACTAGGTGCAGCCCAGCCTCACACCCCAATGAATGCTAAACTAGGCGTCTAATCCCAGACCAGGGACTTATTAGCTGTAGGAATTTGAGCACGTCACTTAATCTCCTTGGGCTCAGTTTTCCATCTGTAAAATGGGGTTTAAGAGTAATTCTTGCCTACCTTACCTAATCTTTGTAGAGATTAAATGAAATACTGTAAGTGAGGGCAGAGAAAGGGGGCATCTTTTCTGTTTCTGGCTATATGAGAGCTGATTCTTCATAGTCGTAAGAGACCACCTCAGTTTAAGTTCCTTAGTGGGACAAAAGGGTGACCTTGCTATTCTCTCTGCCCAGGAAATGTTGGCAGTAGATGCCCCAAGGAGACATAAGGTATCCGTCCATGTTCTTGCGAGAGAAATGGATTCTTGTAAGTATTGAATATCAACTTTTTTTTAAGTATATTTTTAAGCACACGATAGCTGTCCCTTGCCATAGCCACATCCCTAATAGGGCACCAGAAAGTAAAGGGGTGCAGAAGGAGAACTAATTGGAGGGAAAGTCTGCTCTGTTGAGCAAAAATAAGAGGAAAAGGGAAATGAGGCAGCGAAGGAGAAAGGCAACACCAGACGGCACAGTGCCAGTCTGGTCACCGCTCCATAAGAAAACACAGCCAGTTGCCGGTAGGACATCTCCAGAGAAGCTGTCTGCAACCACTGCATGCGAGGAGGAAGGGCAAGCAATTGACCTGCTCAATGCTTCCTGTCTCCTGTCTCTGACTGGCCGAGGTCTGGCCCACAACCGTGAACTCCCCAGCCTTCTGGGTGGTTTAGTGGGTCCTTCCAAGTGGCCAGAGCCTCGGGGTCCAGTGAGGTCACACCTGGCTCTAAAGCTGCTGCAGCCACGGTCTTATAACCATGGTAGCACTGCACCATGAAGCGTCACTGGGGACACTCGGAGTAGGAGGCAGGACAGGCAGTCAAGGCCTTGGGGAGCAGGCAGCCTGAGAGGACCTGAGAAGTCTGTGAACGGGGCCTGGTACAGGTTTTTAGTGAACTGGGCCTGGTTATGATTTTTCTTTTTTTTTTTATGAAAGTTTCCTTTGTGTGCTAGTGTCAATGAGCACAAAGCATTAAACCTTTCATTTTCTTATAGGTCCTGTGGTTGGAGAGTTCCCATGTCAGAATGATATTAATTTGTCACAAGCACCAGGCTTGCCACAAGTAAGAAATGTAAATGTTATGTTAGATTGCACTGTTCGAGACTTCCTCCTTAAAAGGAACTTTTTTATCAGGACACGTGAGACCTAGAGGTTTGGGTCACCAGGTATTCGAGCCTCGACTTTAGGTCTCCCTGAAAGGCCAGGTCGCCGTTCTTTCTGACAGCTCCCAGTGGTCAGAGGCTAAGCCTCAGCCCTCATCTGCCCTTGTCTTTAGCTTGAACAGCTGTGTTACTCAGCAAAGACTCATCTCTAGCCACCTTTGTCCCCAGCCCCTTCCAGAGTACCTGCATATTTTAATCATCTGGCAGGGCTGGCATTTACTCGCAGGAGGAGGAAACTGGCAGTGTGACTAGGCCCTTGCTGGGTGGGCACACCAGCCTCTGCCACCCTTGCTGCTGAGCCCTTGGTGTGCCAGCCTGTGTGCCCAGGGGAAAGCCAAGAGTCTTCCTTCTGGCCCACTGTCCTGCTGGGGACACTCACCAGAGGTTTGCATAGACCTGCTGGCCTGGTTCAGGCAGAAAGCTCAGCATGCTGATCATAATGAATGGTGTAGAAACTGGTATATGTGCAAAAAAAGAAAAAGCGTTGATGTCCGTTCAGTCTGCTTTTTAGGTTAAACGTACTAAGACAAAACTTTTTTTCTTTGCAGCCTGAAGTGATTCAGAACATGACCGAGTTCAAGCGTGGTTTGCCACTGTTTCCCCTTGTGAAACCGCACATTAACTTCATGGCTGCAAAGCTCTGAAGATTCTCCATGGGTGGCAAAGTGCAAGTGGATGCATTCCTGAGTCTTCCAGGGGCTGGGAAAACAACCTCGGCCACTTCAGTAGTTTCTCGTTCACTATTAGAGAGACAAACAGAAAAAAAGAAGTTTGTCAAATGTCACTATGTAGAAATACTAAAAATCCAAAGTGATTAAATTACAGAATCTTATAGATGTAGAATATTTTTAAAATACATGCCTCTTAAATATTTTAAAAAGTTTTCTTTTCATTATTGAGAGAAATTTCCCTTATATAACAGTACTGAAAATGATGAATGATGTTCCTATAGAGCCTGCCTTCCTTGTTCTGTAAAATAGTCACTTGTCAGAAGAAAATATGTTAGCTTTTTTCTAAAAGCCTCCTAGGTTGACAGAAAAGGCTTCAAAACATTTAGAAAGGTGATACCTTTTTAAAAGTCGATCCTCAAACTTGCTTTCTACTTGATGGTTTCATGTAAATCAATGGAGAACATTACATTTGGCAGATGATGAAAAAAGTAATGTAATTTTCTTTTATTGTTGAAATTGCTGATTATATAAGGCATGGTTTTAATCTTTTTATAAAATTTGAACATTTTTTATTCGAACTAGT
Source organism: Equus caballus (assembly GCF_041296265.1). Lineage (NCBI taxonomy): Eukaryota > Metazoa > Chordata > Mammalia > Perissodactyla > Equidae > Equus > Equus caballus. The sequence goes on from NC_091684.1 coordinate 37,251,010, forward strand.
AAAATGCTGGAAAACCCCAGAACACCCTACTTATTTACAGTGCTAGAAATACAGACTTAACTTTACATCAATTTTGTCCCAAACTGAATTCTCAGGATTTCTGTGATTTGTTTCTTTCTGATTGAATTATATTGACATTCTTGTTCATAGTTGGTTTGCAGTGTCCCATCGCTTTTCCTTTTTCCCATCGACATGTTGCTGTATTTATTTAATGAGTACAAATAGGGTCAACTTAGACCCCACTGAGTGTGTGACATGCCTTTCTGACATCAGCTATTATAAACACCGGGATCTTTCTACTGCTGTGAAATTGCAGTCAGTATATGAATCAAAATGTTTGCCCCGTTACAAATTTAAAAGACAACAAGTACAAAGTCACCTTTTGGAGGTATGAAAAATAAAGCCTTGGATTCCTAAATAGTGTGATCTCCGTAAGACTCTCAAATCCCTTTTTGCTACCACTCTAATATTGCCTTAAGTGTTAAGTTATTTTTTGAATAGATAAATATAAACATACAAACACACAGATGATGACTGGAGTAGACTTTTAAAAAATATTTTTTTCATGAGATACTATTTTGGGAGAAATTGTTACTATGGATTTAACAGCTGTTTTGAAATATTTACTGTTACTAAAACTTCAAGAGAAATTGTGAATATGCTTCCACATCCAGGCACCAGGAACAGTGAGTGGCCCTGTCGTCCCCTAACTCAGGCAGAGTAAAGAATGGCATTTTCAAATGACGTTTTACGTCCATTTGGGTTGTTTTGCCAGGACTTCTTTCTGTGTAGAGTCACATCTTTTCACATCTTAAGTTTTCACATTTGCCACTTTTCAGATAATCTCAATTTGGGGCAAGAATGATCTAATCACAGCTGTGGAGGCTGCTTTCGAAAGCGGGGCTCCGTTTCTACCATCAGATAAATGTGGTGCTGTAACCGTCCTTCCATCTCTTCCTTCCAGAGCTTCCTTATGTGAAGCCCGCTCTGTCCCTCAGAGGTGCGTGAGTCATCACTTCCTTCTGGTTTTATGCATTTGTAGACTATGCAGCTTTTCATCAGACTGCAAATATATCCAAGAGGGATGTAAAATTACTCCTGAGTGTTGAAATCCACCACTGTAAGAGTAAATAATCCACCTACCTTTTCTGTGGAAAATTAAGTGCTATTGAGTAACTTTTAGCTCTTTTTAAAAAATGGGTGAAATTGAACAGTGTCCTTTTTATGAGAAAGTCACATGAAGAAATCCGAAAGGAATCGCACGTGGTCTTCCAGGACGCTGTGCTGGCTGTCCAGTGTGCTCCAGCTCTGTCTGGTTTCCTCATTGGATGGAGAGCTCCTGTGGGGTCACTCAGGCACACTAAGGGTTCGTTCCCACGGGTCCAAACTGCAGTCCATGAGCAATAACAGATTACCCCGGACACTGCTGTCTACTCAATGCTTAGGAAATGAGATTCGTGCAACAAACTAAGTTTTTAGTTACTGTAACTTTTTAAAAAAATCTTCTTTTTGACTAGTTGATGTGGAAGAGAGAGCATGTGACACAGCCAGTATGGTGGAGCGCTAGGGTAATCCTGTTTACAATAAATCGCCTGAATTTAACCTCTGGAGTTTGCATTTGTATTATTTTCACAGTATCACTGGCCAATCCTCAGCCTACCTCTCGACATCCCATTTGACAATATTTCTTGTCTTCATTGTTCCTAATGCAAAAAGCAATGAATTATTTTTTTTTAAGTGTATCTAGGTAACAGTGATTTAGTCAAATAAATGAGTCACTTTCACACTCTTAAGAGTAGGTCACTTTCGTGAAACAGGAATCTTGGTGTGAGAGGCTGAACTCCTTGCTGTCAGTATTGTCACTAACCCCAAACCCAGAAAGATTTGTCTCTGGCATTACAGGGAGGAAAATACGAAGGATAGCAAAACAAAAGATTCCTCTCCTCTACGGCTAGTCTGTGCATCTTCTTGCCCCATCTCCAGCAGTAGGCTAGGCAGACAGTTTGTTCAGTCCCTGGCTTCTGACTCCCTATCGAGATAATCTTTCTACTCATGTGATCGCCAGCTGGCTCAGACAGGCATTTCAAGAGGAAATCTGCTCGTCCCTCAATTTCCAGCCTAGGACAAAGGTCCAACCCGCACAGTCAACACTGTGCTCAGGAGTGAGCAGCCCTCTGCAGAGGCGCAGAGCAACCCCAGCTTTATGGCTCGGGGTCGTTTTCCCCTCTGTCACAGTGCGTGGAGGGAATCATCTGGTCCCCTTCTCGTGCCCTCTAACACAGCTTCTCAGAATGTTTATGGTGAAAACCAAGGATTCTCACAGACTTACCTCCTTTTTGTAAGGGTGGTCCCTGCCCTCCTAATCCTTCGCTGGCAGGGCCTCTGACCAGTTGGCTCCTGGGTCCCTCGTACTCTGTGCTGCCTGTCTAATGAAGTTCTTCCGTTGTCCTTGTCAGCTTGACCGTCACACCCCCTGGTTTCTTGTGGCAGAGCTCATTGGTGGTACTGCATTGCTGCTCTTCTCACCCCAGTCCAGCTCTTCGCAGATACTACAGCATTTTGGACAGCTCATGCCCTAAATTAACATAAACTAACATTATAAAGCTCTTTACAGACCACCCTCACAGACATCGTCCACAATAATCTTTTGACACGGGAGGACGAAGATTCAAATTATCATCATCCTCCCAGGTTTTCGCGGGTGGAAGTAGGCTCAGAGAGGCTAAACAGTTTGCCAGGATCACACAGGAAGCACAGACTCAAACCTCCACTCACATCTTTAAACCCTACATCTCATTGTTCCATGTGGATTTCCTGTAATAATAGCTACCGACTCCATAATGTGGTTTGGAACAAACTAGAAAGAGTGTTGCTTTTAGATTTGTGCGAAACTTGACCTTTTTCACATGCGCCATCTTGCTGAATCTCCCAGCCTTTGCCTGTTTGGAGGGAGGGAGATGAGATCTTGGAGTCAATGCACATCTCCAGTACGCTGTTGTTTCCACTCTGCTGGGCTATCTTGTGGACACCTATCACCGTTGCCTGCAGGATCTCCCTCCATTGGGCTTAATCCGACCCATGCCTCCTGGCCTGCTAAACGCCTAAATCCGTGCAAGCTCTTTTTCCTGTTGCCCCTGGAGTGATAGATTGTCTGGAATCCTTCAAGAAGTTTGGAAGAGGAATGTGAAGAAGAGTGAAGTTCATCTGGGACCCCACCACTCCAAGACAACCACATATGCATTATGTTTTTGCAGTCTTTGTCCTGTGCATATAGAACGGGGTCATAGATTCAGTGTTGCAACTTGTTCCTTCAATAGTCTATACTGAGAATTTTCCACATGGATGCTCTTGAAAAAATGTGATTTGTTGTTGTTGTTGTTCTTGTTGTGTGTTTGATGTCATACTGTGGTTTGTTTTCGAATCCTCTTTGTGGGATGTTTAGGATGTTTTCAAACTTCTATCCGTGATAAAACTCCTTGTGCAGAGTATGTGTGTGATTTTCTGATTATTTCTTTAAATTGTGGGGTTATGAAATATATCATTTAACTTTTTATTCTGAAAAATTTTAAATCTACAGAAAAGTTGTAAAAATAGTACAGTGAATTCCCATATACCCTTCACCTTGTATTCACCAGTTTAATAATGTTTGCTACACATTGCTCCCTCCGTCTGTCTCAGTAGGTTGCAGATGTCATGACTGCTTACCCCTAAGTAGTTTATCAAGTATCTCCAATAACAAGGTCAATGTGTAGTAAGGAATTGGGCCTCACCCACAGGGAGGTCTTGCCTTTGTCCTTTTTGTCTTTGTTTAGACACTGATACCAGTAAATTTGAGAACTTAGATGAACTGGATAAATTTCTTGAAAGACACAAATTACCAAAATAGGCATGAAAAGAAACAGAAAGTTTGAATATTCCCTTATCTATTTAAGAAATTGAATTACTAGCCTTCCCACAAAGAGAATTTCAAGCCCCTGTGGCTTCACTGGTGAAGTTTATCAAACATTTAAGGATGAAATTATGCCAATCTTACATAATACTTTAGAAAACAGAGTAGGGAGCCCTATTTATGAGGCCAGCATTTCACTTTTACCAAAATCAGACAAGGATGTTTTGAGTAAAGAAAGCTCCAAACCCAATTACCCTTTAACAAGTCCCGAAAGTCTTTAACAAAATATTAGCAATTTGAATCCAACGATGTATAAAGAGGAATTTTTTATACAGTTGATTTTCAAATATACCAACCTTAACGTGATGACAAAGTGAAATTTCCCCACGAATGTAAGGTTGGTACAATATTTGCAAATCAATTAGGGTTATTTATCATAGTAACAGAACTAAGGAGGAAAAAAATCATCATTTCAGTAGATACAATAAAAGCATCTTACAAAGTTCATAATAAAAGCTCTCAGCAAACAAGGAGTAGAAGGGAACTTCCTCAGCCTATTAAAGGGAATTTATAAAATACCTACTGGTAACATCATATTTAATGATAAAATTTGAACGCTTTCCCCCTAAGATCTGCACCAAAACAAGGATATATGTTCTCGCTACTTACATTCACACTTGTATCTGAGGTCCTGGTTGATGTGGTCAAGATTGGGAAGGATGAAGTAAAACTTTATTCACAGACGACGTGAGCACATACCAAAAAATTCTAAGGAGTACAAAAATACTACTACTAAAACTGAATTAACAAGGTTGCAGGAGGTAAATCAACGTTAACAAAGCAATTGTATATCTGTGTCAACAAAATTCAAATGTAATTTTGAATAGCACCCAAAAATTAAGTTTTTTAAAATGTGAAAACTTCAAAACATTACTAAAGGAAATTTTTTTAAACCCTAAGTAAAAGGATATATGCATCCTATTCACAGATTGGAAGACTATTTTTAAGATACCCGTTCTCGTTGATCTATAGATTCTAAACAATGCCTATCAAAATCCCAGGAGGCTTATTGGGCAGGCATTTACAAGCTGATTTTAACGTTTACATGGACTTGTAAAGAATCTCAATTAGCTAAAATAATGCTGAAAAAGAAGATCAAAGTTATCCTTCCTGATAGCAAGGCTTATATAAAACTATAGTAATCAAGATAGTGTGGTATTGGCCTAAGGATAGACATATAGATCAATGGAAGAGAACAGAGAGTCCAGAAATAGATCCCCATGTTGATTTCAATTGATTTTTGACAAAAGTGTCATGATAATTCAATGGGGGAGAAAATAGTCTTTCCAGCGAAGGTTCAAGAACAACTGGATATCCTTATGGAAAAAAAGTTGAACCTTAAACATGACTTCACGGTATATACAAAATTTTAAGAGACTGCAGATTTAAATGTAAAAACTAAAACTATGAAACTTCTACAGGGAAACAGAAAAAAATCTTTTCTAAGTTTGATAGGCAAAAATTTCTTAGGATGCCAAAGTCACTAAGCATCAATGAAAACAGTGGGCAGGGCCTGGCCCCGTGGCTGAGTGGTTAAGTTCGTGCGCTCCGCTGTGGCGGCCCAGGGTTTCAGTGGTTCAAATCCTGGGTGTGGACATGGCACAACTCGTCAGGCCACGCTGAGGCAGCGTCCCACATGCCACAACTAGAAGGACTCACAACTAAGAATATACAACTATGTACCGGGAGGGCTTTGGGGAGAAAAAGGAAGAAAAAAGTGGGCAAATTAAAGTCTTTTAAGTTTAAAAATGTGTTCTCCAAAATATACCATTAAGAAAAAGGCAAGCTGCTGACTTGGAGGAAATATTTGAGGTACATAAATCAGACAAAGGACTTATAAGAAACTCCTAGGGGGCTGGCCCCGTGGCCGAGTGGTTGGGTTCGCATGCTCCACTTCAGCGGTCCAGGGTTTCGCCAGTTCCAATCCTGGGCGCAGACACGGCACCACTCATCAGGCCATGCTGAGGCGGCATCCCACATGCCACAACTAGAAGGACCCACAACTAAAAATACACAACTATGTACCGGGGGCGGGGTGGGGGGTGGCTTTGGGGAGAAAAAAGGAAAAATGAAGCCTTAAAAATAAAAAAGAACCTCCTAAAGTCGTAAGACACAAATCTGGTTAAAAGAGTTGAATAGATGCTTCACGAAAGAAGATACAGGCAATGGTCAGTATGAACCTAGAGATACTTGACATCATTAGGCATCAGGGAAGTGCAAATTAAAGCCAGCAGGAGAGGCGAAACTAGTGAGGAGGAAGATGAGCGGTGGCCTGGAGGCTGCTGTCAGGTGATGGGATCCAAGGACATAAGGAAACTTCTTAGAGAACTGGAAATGTTCCATAGCAATAAAAAGCTGGAAAAAATATTTTTAAAACTAAAATGAGATACCATTCCATGCAGTCTAGAATAGCTAAAATTATAAATACTGACAATATCAAGTGAAAGCTTCTAGCACGTATCTTTTTAAAAAAATTGTTTTCCTGCTATACAGTGGATGCATTCATTCTTTATTGTAGCAAAAGATCATATTTTAGAGGATATTTTGGAGGCAGCTTTTGACAACTTGAAGGTATGGTGAGTTAGAAAGATAGAGTTAATAACGGAGTATTTTATTAAAGTTCACTTTAGGCTACAAGTATAAGTAGTTGCACTTGATGAAGTGGTTGATAGGAGCAGATTTGGGGGCAGTTTGAAATTCTGTAAATAATACACAAAATGGTTTGTAAGGCAAGTGTAAATTGCATTAATTCTAAATGTCCTAGGGAAGATTAGTAGCCAAAGGAATCCTATGGTGAAGCCTTTTGTTTTAATACTTAGAATAATCACTTTTTAATCTATCTGTTTTACAAGTTTAAATTTTTATTTTTTTATTATAGAAAGCAACACCTGTATGTGCTAGAAGTCATTTAGCAAATACTCAATAAAAACTTGTTGATGATAAATACTATTTAAAAGCAGAAGAGGAGAACGCCAAGTACAGTATATCTAAAAATGGGAAAAGGATATGCTACTGAATTCCCTTTTGATTATAATGTTCTTGATCTTCAATAGCATTCAAGAGAAATTAAGAATGTTAAAATCAAGAGAACAACTTCAGAGAAATTCAGGAGAATATTATTATTGGTGGGCCAATCAAACAAGCCTGTGGTCCCTATGTCTTTCGGGTTTGTTCATCACTTGGTCCAATTGTACCAGGCTTTGTAAAGTCACCGTCCAATGTACTGAATATCCTCACTGATAGGAGTCTTGAATCTCAGCCAGAAGGAGGCCCCGATGAGCGTGATGTCGTGCTTACCGTGATTTACCGTATCACATTGTCCTTCACCTCCTACTGCCTGGCTTCCCTCATCTTGATCTTCCTCCCGTCACTGCTTTGGAGCAAGATGGAAGCACTTTAGCTTTTTGATCTCTGCTTACAGCCATCACTGCGGCTGCAATTGCCGTGATTGCAGTTTGATCCAGACGGGCATTTCCCTTCCCCTCCACATGTTTTGTAAGGCATGGATGCTGTCAGCATATCTGTTTTGGCCAAATCCCAGAGTGACCAGATGGGGCGCTAGACTGGAATTTTACTGGCTAATTTGATTCTTCAGAGCCTTTCATTTATTATAGGTGACTAGCACCTTTGAACCAATATCTGAACTCTGTCTCAGAGTTCCACACACACAACAAAGTCCCTACTTGCCCGAAACATGGAACTCCTTAAGGAAATTTAGGCTTTGCTTAGACCTGTTTCGTGGCCACGTAGGCTAAACTTCCATGAATGGGAACCTCCACTTTGGCTTTCCGAACCCAAGGCTTGAGCTAGCAGAGCTTAGTCTAATTAATGGTTAGCTTTTTAGAAGTTGGGTCAGTTTGGTCTTTTGATTCTAAAACACTTTTTTTCTCTGGTTATACCCCCGCCATGTACCGAGGACATAAAACTACGTACAGTAACAAATGTGCCTTGAGAACTGCAAAGACTGGCCACACGAACACTTCATTCAAACCCCTGCAGTAAGAGACTCGACCCAACTTTAACATGGCTTCCAGCAGCCTAAGGTGGATGCCCTGGGACAACGCAGCCCCCTTTCAGGTTCAGGAAAAGCTCAAGGCTGTCAAAAGAATCTGCTGCTTGTTCTAGCAGGTCTAGTACCTGTCCACAGTGCCCTGACCTCCTTACAATTGTGAATCCTCTCTTTGTCCCTTTGAGATGTATCTGTATCTCCTACCACTGGGGAGTGTATTTCTCAAGCACCTGAGAGCCATTCCTTTGAAACATAATCATCAGGAAGGACAGGCCCTCGGCTCCCAGTCTCCACGAGAAGGAAGGATCCTAACTTGAACAATTGCCTGCTGGCAGACACAGCTGGCCTGATGGCATGTACACTGACCAGTGCTTTGTAATTTTTCACTTGAGTCCCAGATCACTCCCCCTCCCTACACCCTCTTTCTCCCTTTAAGACACCCAGTCACCACTTTGCAAATTGAAATGGAGCTCGGCTCTTTCCCCTACTGTCAGTAGTTACTGAATAAAATCTGTTTCATCGCTTTAATTCAAGTTTGGTTTTGTGTATCTTTGACAGCCTCATGGTATGGCCTCAGCACGATTAGGTTCTGTATGGAATCTAAATCCACACACATTGTTTCTGTGCTGTTTGCACTCCAACTTAGTACTGCAACGATTGATGGTTGCTAGTCCTGAGAAACTGTAGTGCGGGTGGGCCAATGACCTAGCAGTGTGGGGTTCAAGAATGCAATTTTATACTCACACTTAGCTCCTCTGTATTATCACTCCAGATATCATTTAATTTGGAGACTCTCTTTGTCCTTAGATGAGCATTTTTACACTTATTTGACTGTGAATGACCATTCACAACAATAAAAAGTCATTCTTGAGATACAATATGCACATGGATTGTTTTTAAAAAGTTAAAATTCATTTTTGAAATTTTAATCAAAAAGAAGACAAATTAGAGATTCTAAAATATTTTCTAAGATAAACTATGTGGAAATTTTGAGACAGGTTACAGGTCATGGACTGAAGATTCCACAGACCGGAGGCTGGAAACTGGCCTGCCAGCTGTTTTGTCCGTAAACTTTTTTGGATCACCGTCACGCCCATTCAATTACATATCATTATGGTTGCTTTCACATTATAATAGCAGAGCTGAGTAGTTGGGAATGAGATCCCAGGTTCTGCAACACCTAAATATCTCCCATCTGGCTTTTTACAGGAAGAGTTCGCTTGCCGCTGCCATAGACAATCTAACATAGAGATGCCAGTTGCTAAGTGCTGCTTATCCAGCAAGAGGCCAAACACTTGTGTGCAGAATCATGCGATGTTTCCTACCACTTCCTGGCATCTTCTTCTGGATTAAATGAGGTACTGTGACAGTGACTGGCCCGTGGCCGTATTTAGCAGCTTTATGTTTGTTGAGTTTATTTTCAGGTATGGCACACTTATTTTTTGAAGACGAATTATCACAAAATAAGAGGAAATGGCCTAAACGTGCTTAGTATTACATTTTAAAAGTAAATTTTGATTTGATTTTAGTAGTAGTATTAACATCTATTAACAATTCAAAACATTACTATCTGTGGATCATGATTTTGCCTAGGTCCTTGCTACTCAAAGAATGAGCATCACCTGGGAGCTTCCTAGAACTCCAAGAATCTTGGGCCCCACTCCAGAATGCTGGGTCAAATCCACCCTTTCACAAGACGCCCAGGTGATCAGATGTGTAGTAGTTTGAGGAGCACTGCCAGTTACATCTCATCAATTAAAACTCTCACTTAAGGTGGAAAACCCAAGGAAAACTTGATATTTACAGAGCGACTTTTGAATGTCGTGTTTTGTATTTTAACTTTTAAAAAATTTAAATGTACAAAGTGGTTTACAGCTTGATGAATTATGACAAAGCGAACACATCTATGTAATGACCACTCAGGGTAAGAAATACATCATTATCCCTTCCCCCTCTGCAGTCACTACCCCTCCCTGTTACCTAAAGGTAGCAGCTGCCTTGACTTTTAACGGCATGGATTAGTTTGGCCTGCTTCAAACTTTATATAAAAGAAATTTTTAAAATATGCATCATTTGTGTCTGACCTCACGTATTTCTGCAAAATTGCATTTGTCAGATTTACCCATTTGGTGTGTGTGTAGCAGTTGTTTTTGCTGCTGGAAAAATTTTTGGTTTTTTGTTTATTGTTATACAATGTTTCATTTGTATGAATATATCACAATTTATCCATTCTACTTTTGAAGGACATTTAGGTTTCCAGTTTTTGGTTATTTATAAATAATGCTGCTATAAATATTCCTAAACATGTCTTGGCTACACACTTACATGCATTTCTGTGGGTGTACCTAGGAGTGAAACCGGTATGTCATAAGATATGTCTGTATGTTCAACTTTAGGAGACACCACCAAACAATTTTCCAAATTGGTTGTACCAGTTTACACTCTCACCGTGAGAACCGCAGTTGCTCATTATCACTTGGTATTTGTCAGTCTTCAATTTTGGCCATTCTGCTGGGAGTGGTAGGTGTACATATTGTGATTTTAATTTGTATTTCCTTGACTACTAATGAGGTTGAGACCCTTTTCATCTCTTTATTGCCTATTTCAATATTCCCTTTGTGAAGTCTCTTGCCCATTTTTTATTGTGTTGTCAGTCTTTTTCTTAGTGATTTGTAGGAGTTGTATATCTTCTGGATATGAGCTCCTTTGTCAGTTATATGCATTGCAAGTATTATTTCTCACTCCCTGCTTTGCCTTTTTCACTCTTTAATGGCCTTATTTTATACAACTTTTGTGGTTGTTTTCAGTGAGAGAGGTCAGAACCATCTAGCCAACCACTGCCAGAAGCAGAACCAGGTCTCCTTCTTAATAACTAAATGTTATAGCAGTAATGCATGCATCATGATGAGGACCGAGCCACTATCAGTGGGATTTAGTTTGAGAAGCTTTTCTCAAAGCTAGCAAGTCGAGAAGGAAGCCAATCCCAGCAAAGTAAGTTAATGAGCAAAAAGATGGAGGGAATAGCAGGGACACCTAAGATACACTGGGGCTCTGTGTTCCCAGGTGAGGATTAGGACTCATGGGAAGAAGGACTACTCATTTTAACAAGTTCTTGAGAGAATTAAATGAGAAAATATGGAAGAAAGTTTTCTGTAGATACATAAGATATCAAAATCAGATGGAAACTACTTAACAGTTTTACCCAGGAACCAGTCTGACTGTGTGCGTGCATGTGCTTGTGTGTGTGTGTGCGTGTGTGCATGTCTTATAGCACATTCTGCCTCATCATAGGGAGAATCATACAGGAAGCAATTTAGATTTAGATTTCTTATATTCTTAGCAACTCCTTGACTATTTTCCCCCTGGAAGGCGGAAAAAGGCCTTCAGAAGGCTACAGAAATTACATAGATTGCTCTTTTTCCTTTATAAGCATTTTAATGGGAGGAATGCTTGCCTCAGTATTCATAACTGATTTAGAGCTCCTTCAAATTCAGGGGTTCTTAACCTTAATTACACATTAAAATTAGCTACAGATCTTCAAAAAAAAAAAAAAAAAAAAGAAGTACTGACCCCGGGTCCCATCCCATGCCTTCTGACTGACTTGGTCTGGGGAGGGGCCTGGATATTGGGATTGCTCACTGGCACCACCGCTGCAGCCACGCCTGAGAACGCCTGCAGACAGTGCAAAGATAAGGTTGTCCACCAGATGGAGACAAAGCACTTCTCCACGAAAAGGGCTCTACAAACAAAGCACGTTCTCTGATTCTACAGCTGCACCAACTCCAATTTATGTAATGTACCAAGCAGGGCAAACATGTGGGAAGATAGGTAAATTATCTTTGGAACTGTTGCTTGCCAACCAAAGATATTCTTGCCACAACTGGGGAAAATTCCAGGAACAAAGTTAAGAAACAACATGTGGCTAAAAAGATATCTTATTCAATATCCTGAATTAGCATCAAGAAATAGTTTCAATCCGTTTCCTAGCTCACTTTGATTAAATGGACCATACAAACTGACATCAAGATTGAAAATAAAAAAGGACGGTAATATTGTTCAGATATTACAGCGTGGAAATTTTTGAAATAAGATCACTCCAAGAATTATGCAAATAGCAATCAACATCAGCACGGGTAAATTAGCTTAAGATATGTTCACAGGATTTTAGGACATATGCAAATGTAATAATGTGACTTAGATTTATTCCTAAGTCTGAAGTGTTTGATTGGCAGTTCTCAGCATTCTCTTCTCCCATCTCTTGCCTAGCTCCATCATACAGGCTGTAAAAGCTCCAAGCTTGATCTCTGTCCCCTTGTAGCTGAGATGGTTAGTGAGATGTAGTGAAAACCACTGAGGAGGGCTTCCTTTCTAGAATAAAATAACAAGGACTTAGTACAAGTAATTAAGTAATTTCTTTTTTCCCTTGTTCCCCCCTCCTTCTGCCCTCATCTTCCTGGGCACATGCAAACTTGAGGTGGAACAGCCATCACTGTCCACGAGATGACAACTGTGAGGACACAGCCAGTATTACTAAGGATGGCACAGAGGACAGGCAGGAGGAGCCTGGGTCCTTCCTTGATGAACGTTTTCTGAGCCAAAATGCACAGTTTGACACATCACCTAATATTTTCAACAGAACATCTCAAAACTCCAGGATGTCCTGTCACCCTACCTGACACAGCCTGTGATTCTTCAGGGTGTGCACCGGGTCAAAGCACACAGACCCTGCTGTGGCCAAACACACAGACAACAGAAACGATAAATGAGATAGAAATAGACAGCAGGTGTTTACATCAAGACAGGCCTAATTTGGTCTTAAAGGTAGACGACAAACAAAGGTATGTAATTGAAAAAAAAACTGGGAAAGAGTAAGATTTCTACATTTTGATTAAGCAGAGTAGCAGTTTGCGATCCGATGGCCAGAATATTCAGAATAATTGCGATTCTGTGGTCCAGCGTGGGAGGATTTCATGGAATTCGGGGGCTGTTTAAAGGACTGGGAGCACTTTGTTGACAATACGGGGGAAAGATAATATAGGCATGTGATGTTGCCTTGGAAAGGTCATAAAGGCATAGGTGGGCCCTCCCCGGAGCACAACATAGAACTGTGTCCCCTGGAGTTGTGTCATGTGCCAGCTTTGTGAGCAGCCCAGGGGACAGTGACTGTGTCCTTCTAAGTGGCAAAGGTAATTGACTAAGAAGTAGGAAGAAGGAAATCCCTTTAAATGTTGAACTTTGTCAGGGTCTGCTCCTGATGCCCTTCTCTCTTTCATGCTTTTATTACATGCTGGTGACTCTCAAATCTTTGTCTCCAAACCTAATTTCTCCCCGAGTTTCAGACTCCTTTCCAGCTGCCACTTGGTTATCTACACCTGGATTTTTGCAGTTATTTCAAACTCACCATGTCTGAAAAGGCACTCATTAAAGTGTCATTTCTTTCTGTATATTCCTTTCTCATTCTGTATTTTTTTGGACAACTTTTACTCCATACTGACTCTGTGCCACTCACTGTGCTGGTGCTGGTGACACAAGGATGAGCAGGAGCAGACACGATTCTACGCCACTGCGTTGTCAGTCTAGAGGGGCGGGCTACCACTAAACAAACAAGCACACAAATCGTTACATATTCAATCTGTGATGACGAGGGAACGGACACAGCGTGCTATCTGAGAGTTGACAGTGGAACTTCGTGTCTAATTAGGCAGAATATTACCCACCTGGTCATCTAAGCTAGCAAACTGGACATCATCCTTTCTTTCTCACTCTCTTACCATTCATATACAACCAACCCCCACATCTTGCCTATTTGACCTTCTAAATATTTCTCAAACCATCTCTTCTTTCCCTTCCTCATTACTCTAGCTGAGACTGTCTCCATCTTCTATAAGGATCATTTTGATGCCAGGCTTTGTACATTTCCCCCCTTCTTCTTCACTCTACCCCTCATCCCTTCCCATGCTGCCTCCAGACAGCTTTATCCATGTATCTGTATCTGACCATGTTGCTTTCCTGACTAAAATCTTTCTAGTGATTTCCAATTTTATGTTAAAAATCAACCCACTTTTTTTTTCCTGAGGAAGATTAGCCCTCAGCTAACATCTGTTGCCCATCTTCCTCCACTTTATATTTGGGTTGCCACCACAGCATGCCTAAAGAGCGGTGTATGTCTGTGCCAGGGATCCAAACTCGTGAACCTGGGCTGGCAAAGCAGAGTGTGCCAAATTTAACCACTATGCCATGGGGCTAGCCCCTCAACCTACTTTTTTTTTTTGCTGAGGAAGATTTTCTCTAAGCTAACATCTGTGCCAATCTTCCTCTATTGTGTATGTGAGTCACCACCGCAGCATGGCCACTGATGAGTCAGGTGGGTCTGTGCCCAGCAACTGAACCTGGGCCACCAAAATGGAACATACTGAACTTAACCACTAGGCCATGGGGCCGGCCCCTCAACCTACTTTTTTTTTTTTAAAGATTTTATTTTTTCCTTTTTCTCCCCAAAGCCCCCCCGGTACATAGTTGTATATTCTTCATTGTGGGTCCTTCTAGCTGTGGCATGTGGGACGCCGCCTCAGTGTGGCTTGATGAGCAGTGCCATGTCCACGCCCAGGATTCAAACCAATGAAACACTGGGCCGCCTGCAGCGGAGCGTGCGAACTTAACCACTCGGCCACGGGGCCAGCCCCCTCAACCTACTTTTTTTTAATTAATAGATTTCATTTTGGAGGGAGCAGTTTTATGTTTACAGAAAAATTGGGCATAAAGTATGGATTCCAAAATATCTCATTCTCCCCCATTCCACCCTCCCAACACAACTTCCTTTATTATTAACTTCGTACATTAGTGTGGTACATTTGTTACAATTGATAAATCAATACCAATACATTATTATTAACTAAAGTCTACAGTTTACATTAGTGTTCACTCTTTGTGTTATGTATTCTATGTACAAAAGGTTTTGACAAACACATGTCATGTATCCATCACTACACTACCAAACAGAATACTTTTATTGCCCTGAAAATCCCCTGGATTCCACCTATTTATCTATCCATCTCCCCAGAACCTCTGCTAACTACTGATCATTTTACTGTCTTTATAGTTATGGCTTTTCCAGAGTGTCATAGTTGGAATAATACAGTATGTAGCCTTTTGAGAATGGCTTCTTTCACCTAACAATATGCATTTAAGTTTCTTCCCAGTCTTTTATGGCTTGATAGCTCATTTCTTTTTATTGCTCAATAATATTCCACTGTACAGATGTACCACAGTTTGTTTATTCACTCACCTTTTGGAGGACATCTTGGTTGCTTCTAAATTTGGGGAATTATGAATAAAGCTGCTATATATATCTGTGTGCAGGTTTTTTGTGGTCATAAGTTTTCAACTCATTTGGGTGAATACCAAGGAGCTTGATTCCTGGATCATATGGTAAAATTATGTTTATTTAGCTTTCTAAGAAACTATCAAACTCTCTTCCAAAGTGGCTGTACTATTTTCTATTCCCAGCAGCAATAAATGAGAGTTCCTGTAGCTCCATATCCAGGCCAGCATTTGGTGTAGTCAGTGTTTTGGATTTTAGCCATCCTAATGAATATATAGTGGTATCCTATTGTTTTAATTCCCAATTCCCTAATGACATTTGCTGTTGAGCATCTTTTGATCTGCTATTTGCCATCTTTGGTAACGGGTCTTTTAAAATGTTTTGTCCACTTTTTAATGGGGTTGTCTGATTCCTTGTTATTGAGTTTAAGAGTTCTTTGTGTATTTTGGATACAAGTCCTTTATCAGATATGTGTTTTGCAAATATTTTCTTCCAGGCTGTGGTTTGTCATTCCATTCTCTTAACAGTGTCTTTCACAGAGCAGAAGTTTTTAATTTTAATGAAGTCCAACTTAATCAATTTTTTCTTTCTTGAATCATGCTTTTGGTGTTGCATCTAAAAACTTATTGTCAAGCCCAAATTCACCTCAATTTTCTCCTCTACTAACATCTAGAAATTTTATAGTTCTGTATTTTACAGTTAGGTCTATGATCCATTTTGAGTTAATTTTTGTGAAAAATATAAGGTCTGTGTCTAGATTCATCTTTTTGCATGTGAGTGTTCGTTGTTCCAGCACCATTTGTTGCCAAGACCATCCTATCTCCATGAATGGCCTTTGCCCCTTTGTCAAATATCAGTTGACTGCATTTGTGTGCGTCTGTCTCTGGCTCTCTATTCTGTTGCATTGATCTATTTGTCTATTCTTTCACTGATACGCACTGACTTCATTACTGTAATTGTATAGTAAGTCTTGAAGTCAGTAATGTCAGTTCTCCAACATTGTTCTTTTTCAATATTGTTTTGGCTATTCTGAGTCTTTTGCCTTTTGATATAAACTTTAGAATCTATCAGTATTTGCAAAGTAACTTGCTAGGATTTCGACTGGGATTGTGTTGAATCTACAGATCAAGTTGAGAAGAACTATCTTAACAATATGTCTTCTTGTCTATGAATATGAAATATCTATTTGGATCTCCTTTGATTTCTCTCATCAAAGTTTTGTACTTTTTCTCATGTAGATCTTGTTCATATTGGATGTAATATGTATAATCCAACCATTTGTTGTCTACAAGACTCATTTTAGATTTAAAGACACAAAGAGGTTGGAAGTAAGAGGATGGAAAAGATATTCTATGCTAACAGTAACCAAAAGAGAGCTGGGGTGGCTATATTATTATCAGACAAAATAGATTATAAGTCTAAAAAGGTAACAAGGGACAAAAAAGGATATTATAGATTGATAAAAGTTCCAATTCATCAAGAATATGTAACGATTATAAACACATACACATCTAATAACATAGCACCAAATTATATGAAGTAAAAATTGGCAGAAATGAAGAGAGAAATAGACAATTCTACAATAATAGTTGGATATTTCAATACCCTACTTTCAATAATGGATAGAACAATCAGATAGAAGATCAATAAGGAAAGAGAGGATTTTAACAACACTATAAACCAATTAGACCTAAGAGACATATACAGAACACCTCACTCAAAAACAGCAAAATACACATGGAAAATTCTCTAGGACAGACCCTATGTTAGTACACAAACCAAATCTTAATAAAGTTTAAAAGATTGCTATCATGCAAAGTATCTTTTCTGATTGCAATGGAATGAAACTAGAAATCAGTAGTAGAAGGAAAAGTGGAAAATTCACAAACACATGGAAATTAAACACCATACACTTAAACAACCAATGGGTCAAGGAAGAAATCACAAGGGAAATTAGAAAATATCATGAGACAAATGAAAATGAAAATGCAACATTCCAAAAATTATGTAGTAAAAGCAATGCTAGGAGCGAAATTTATAGCTGTAAATGCATTTATTAACAAAGAAGAAAGATCTCAAATTCATCACCTAACTATACACCTTAAATAACTAGAAAAAGAAGAGCAAGCTAAAGCCAAAGGTAACAGAAGGAAGGAAAGAATAAAGATTAGAGAGGAGATAAATGAAATAAAGAATAGAAAAACAATAGAGAAAATCAACAAGACCAAAATTTGATTTTTTAAAAAGATCAACAAAATTTATGGGCATAGGGTTGTTCATAATGTTCCTCTTAATCCTTTTAATGTCTGTGGGGTCAGTAGTGATGGCCTCTTTTTCATTTCTGGTCTTAGCAATTTGTCTTCTCTCTTTTTCTTGGTTAGCCTTGGTAGAGGTTTATCAATTTGGCTGATCTTTTCAAGGAACCAGCTTTTGCTTTCTTTGATTTTCTCTGTCAATTTCCTGTCTTAGATTAAATTAGAGCAAATTTTTGCTTCCTTTCTTCTATTTACTTTGGATTTAGTTTGTTCTTCTTTTCTAGGTTACTAAGGTAGAAGTTTATAGATTCTAGATCTTTCTTCTTTTCTAATATATGCATTCAGTGTTATAAATTTCCCTCTGGAACTGCTTTTGCTGCATCTCACAAATTTTAAGTTGTGTTTTGACTTTCATTTAGTTCAAAAATTTTTTAATTTCTCGAGACTTCTTCTTTGACTCATGTGTTATTTAGAAGTATGTTGTTTAATCTTCTAAATCTAAAGATAGTTCCAAGTATCTTTCTGTCGTTAATTTCAAGTTTAATTCCATTGTGATCTGAGAGCATATTGTTTGCTTCCTATTCTTTTAAATTTGTTAATGTGTGTTTTATGTCCCAGAATTTCGTCTATTTTGGTGAATGTTCCATATGAGTCTGAGAAAAATGTGTATTCTGCACTGTTTGGATGAAATATTCTATAAACGTCAATAGACCCAGTTGATTGATGGTGCCATTGGTTCAACTATGTCCTTACTGATTGTCTGCCAGCTGGATCCATCCATTTCTGAGAGAGGAGTGCTGGAATCTCTAACTATAGTAGTGGATTGGTCTATTTCTCCTTGCAATTCTATCAGTTTTTGCCTCACGTATTTTTATGCTCTGTTGTTAGGTTTATCCACAAATTAAGGATTGTTATGTCTTTTGGGGGAATTGACTCCTTTATTATTATGTAATATGCCTCTTTATCCCTGATAATTTTCCTTGCACTGGCTCTGCAGCTGGAAGCCTTGCCCCTGTCCACTGCAGACGCCCGTGAAGTCTGTCCACCTGGTTTGTAGAGATGGACGGTCCCTGCTTGTGTGAAGGTGTTTTAGATGGCCTGCCGTAGCTACAGAGGAACAGCCAGAGACTAGTCATGAAACGTCAGTATCAGTGTCAGAATGCTGGGCCTTGTCTCTGTCCACATCCACTCCTGCAGCGGCTTTTCACCTTAGCCTACAGTCTATTGTAAGGGGATGAAACCGTCCCCTTTTTCCTCCAAGACCCCACCTTCCGCAATGGCCGCTTGCAGTTTGGCCATAGAGTCTAAAATCTTTTTACCCTCGGTGGGCAACTTGCAAGTGAATTTTTCATTGTGAAAAGTCTCTCCTGGTGGTGTAACGCCTCCCGCAGCTCCGCCAATCTCCGCTGCCCGGAGTCCGGGAAGCTGGGGACCGAGGCCGCGGCGGCCGTGAGAACATCCCAGGCGAGGCCAGCGGACGGCGGACACTCGGCCCCTCGGCAGCCCGGCCGCTCGCGGGCAGCGTGGCGGTTAAAGACATTGATCCGTTACCAAACCGCCGTCTAGAGAGCCAGTCACAATTCGGACTCCCACTAGAAACCACTCAAATATTGCAGGAGAAGGATTGGATCTTATTTTGGTACCTACCTTGCACTCTACTTAATATTTGGGAGAGGGTGAATTTTTAAAATATATTCTTTACCAAAAAGTGAGAGTAACTAATGTCTAGTAATGAATCTGCAGGTCCAGATTTGTGGTGGCAACTGAATGTGGTTGCGAGTCACTGAGGTCTTATGGCGTAGGGACGAGCGCTTAGACTTGGAAGCTAGACAGAAGCGTTTGAATTTGGTCAGATATTTATCAGTTGGGCGATCGCAACCCCAAGGATTGCTCAATTATGCCTATGCAAGGGGCACATGGATCTGCGGGAACAGCAGTGGATTATTATCAACTTAATCAGATGGTCTCTCCCGTTTAGCTGCTGTTCCAGATGTCATTTCGTTGCTGGAGTAAATCAATACATTCCTCAGCACCTGGTATATCTAAGTGGGAAGTAATCTACCTCCTGAATTTTGTTTATATACATAAATGATGCATGTCATTGTAAAGAATTCAAAACACGTAACTATAAACAGAAAGCAGAAAGTAAGGTAGCCTGAAAGCTGCACCCTAAATTAATCCCCAATATTCAGGGGGCCTAGGGGACAAGGGGGCCAGAGGGTCAGTGTTTGGTGTGAGGACTCTCACTTGTTCACGTTTTCAGCACAGCCTCTCTGCCCACAGGGGAGACGGGGGCCCTAAAGTCCAGAGCTTTGTTGAATTAACATCTCCAGAGAGTAAACATCTGGTCTTCTGCCAGTGGGGAGGGGAAGGCGCGTCTAACCATCTGTACTCAGACTTCCAGCGACTCCTCTGAATTTTCCACAGGGCCCCTGATGCCTCCATTTCACCTGTGGCAGCAACGAGCTTGCTTATACTTCTGCCACCGCCGGCTTAGGTTTTGGCTTTCTCATGTTTTCTAGAAAGTTACTGCTCATACATCTGCATTCTTGCTTCCAAAATTGTGCTGTTGTCTCCTTGCCACTTCTATTTATCCTTGGGGTTTGACCTTTCAACCTAATCCAGTTACTATTATTTTAGTGGAGTCATAGGAAGGAGGGGAGGCAAATGTCCATGTTCATTTTTTGATGATTAGTGGGAAGTATCTCATAAAATTCATACATTTTTATGCACTATTTAAGTTTAATCTAGTGTCTAGAACCCTTGAACAAAGTACCTGTTTAATGTGTGTGTGTGTGTGTGTGTGTGTGTGTGTGTATTGAGGATTTGAAGGCATCAGTGCTAGACTCAGATGCCTGGTTGTGCTTTAATTTTATGCGATTACTTAATCACAGATTTAGTCTCCCTTACTTCTTTTCCCCTCCTATTTTATAAGTAGCTTGTTTTAAAATCTATTCTTTTACACATTGACATTAAACCTATATCAAAGTTTATTACTCTCCAGGAACAGATAGAACCTGCCTTGCCTGGAACTTAAAAAATTTTGGAAATACCATAGGACCCATTTCTTCTTTTTTGTTAAACGTGCTTTTGTCCCACTTACGCACATTAAGAAAAACTAAACCTTAAAAAATAACAAAAAGTGGTAAAGAAAATAAAATGTATAAAAGCTCTCACAGATGGAGTTATAAAAATAAATCTATAATCATTTCCATTTTTTTCCCCATTTCCTTCTGATATGATTTAAAAGTATTCTCACCTAAGTCCATTCACGTCTGTAGTCCAAACAAATAGAATCAACAAATGTTAAGTCCCAATTTTATTAAAATAGTTGTTTATTCCAGATTCTCTTGGGCGCAAGTGACAGAAACTCATTTCAAACTAACTAGAATTGAAAAGGCAATTTATTTGTTTGAATACCTGGGAATTCCAAGGATTTATTGAGCTCCAGTTACAGCTGGGTCAAGGGGGTTTGTCAACCATATGGTCAAGATTTGTCTATCTATCACAAACATTGTTTTATAAAAATTTTGTCATGCTGTTGACAAGAATATTTAAACAAATATCCAAAAAGTATTTTCATTTAAGGTAGTTCCCTCAGTAGAGTAATTTTTCTCTTGGGTTTTTCTTCTGGTGGTGTGGATTAGAGCCACAGATGGAAATCAGTCTGGTAATTTTATAATCATAGGACATTCACTGATCCCCATCATATATACTTTGTCTTATGCACACGTGTGTTTGTGTTTTCAGTTGTTTTTTTGTTTTGTTTTGTTTTTTCTGGGAAAGTTTTGCCCTGAGCTAACATCTGTTGCCAATCTTCCCCCCCCCCCCTTCTTTTTTCCTCCCCAAAGCCCCAGTACATAGATGTATATTCTAGTTGTAGGTCCTTCTAGTTCTTCTATGTGAGCTGCTGCCACAGCATGGCTACTGACAGACAAGTGGTGTGGTTCTATGGAACGAACCCAGGCTGCCAAAGCAGAACATGCCAAACTTGAACCACTAGGCCATCAGGGCTGGCTCTTGTTTTTTTCAAATCTGCTTAGCATCTGAAATCCCTTGTATGTTTGGTATTTTCCTAACCTTATTAGCCATAGTGGGATGCAGAGGGTGCCTCACCCAATGGGAGATAAAAATGCCAAACCTGCTTTCCTAGACTCCCTTGCAGCTAGGGCCTGGTCAAGTGACTTATTTGACTTGGAGTCAGGAATCAGTGACTGAAAGAGGTAGAGACCAGGAACCTCCATTCAGATTGAGTTCCAAGGGCAGTAGAGAGAGCAGGGCTAGGGGTGGTATGCAGGGTCCATTGCTGGAGGAGTTGGTGGTACAAGCTGTAGAGTCTTCTCCTTGCCAGTGGTGGTAGGGATGTCCACACTTGATGAGTTGTGCCATGTCGTAGTGGGCATTGATCCTGTGTTTCACAGAACCTGGCTCTCCATCCATATTGGCAATTTTGTGATCTACACAATATCATTATCATAAACTCCTTTCATGTTGAAATCAACCTGAGTTGGTTTCTGTTGCTTGCAACTAAGACTCATGAACGTATGGCCTTTCTCTTCCTCTGTCTCATCTCTCCATACTTACTAATTTAACATCTTATATTACTCCTTTTGGCCTCTGCTGCTTGAATCTTCTGATATCAGCTGGGAGAAGAGATTGGGAGAAGAGGATGGAAGACCATACTGAGCCTGAGAGGCAGAGAGAGCCCTGCTGGAGGTCCATCAGAAGTCAGGCCAGCTGACCGCTAATTCAGCAGGTACAAGCTGCCAGCCACAGGGACACACTCCTCTTCCCACCTTTGCTTCCATAATCCTGGTCCAATCTACCATCACCACTCCCCTGGGTTACGGCAATATTTCCTGTTGTCTACCTACTTCTGCCCTTGTTCCCCTAAACACTCTATCAAATAGGGATTCTGTTAAAGCATAAGTCAGCTTATGTCAGTTCTCTGTGAAAACTCTCCAGTGTCTCCCCCTTCCTCTCAGATTAAAAGTCTTTATAGAGGCCTAAAGGCTCCCCTCCCAAACATTCTCTTTACTATGTGTTTGGTCCCTACGAGAGACTAAGTGCAGGAGGGGATGCTGGGTGGGGAGGGGCCACTTACTGGGGTGCCCTGACCCCTACCTTCTTTGGGAACAAAGCCACGCTCTTGTGGATGCTTCAGAGCATCCAGGCTGCTCCACAGGGAAGGGATAGGGAGTGGAGAGAAGGGGAGCTTTTGGTCTGAGCCCCAATTTCTCAAGAACAGAAAGAGCAGAGAAATAAATTGAAGGATGCAGCAACCACTACTAGCCAGCGCCCATAACCATCCATTCCTACACCAGCAGTAAGGTTAGGAGGCAGGTGCCATTTTGCCCCACCTGTGCCCCAGCCCAAGGATGGGTGACACTGTCAGGCTAGGGTGACAGAGAGATGAGGCAGCAGGGTGGGGTGGGATGAGGTCACTGCAGTGAAACCAGCTGGTGTCCAGATCAATGCCAATCAAGAGGAAGCCGTGGGGAGGACGGCGGGTCAGGGGTGCTTTCAGACACAGGCTGTCCTAGAATGGAGGATGCTCGTTGTCCCTGTCACCAGGGAGACAAACAGCCTGGGGAAGCCCAGAGGACCCTATTAGCCCTGCAGTCCCCTCCACACTCCCAGCCCTGGAGGGCGGTGGGGAGGTGATGGCACAGACTTGAGGAGGGGGACAAATGCCCCTAGCATAGCGCCTTGTGGAGCAATGCCCAGCTCTGGGGAAGGAGGGAGGGCAAAGGGCTCGGGGTGGGAGGAGGCCAGAGCCTCCGCCCCTCACCTCTGCAGCTTCAGAGCAGACCAGCCCCACCTGCCCAGGTGCCTGGGGTCAGGGGCAGGCCAGCCCAGGAGGTTTGCTTGGAGGGGAAAAAGGAGAAGAGAGGGAGAAGGGGAGGTGGGCCTGGGGAGGGTGTGACAGAACTCCACCACCCAGCCTGAGCAGGTTCCAGCCCCGAGCCACCCTCCCAGAAAACCCACAGCCACCCTCCCGGGAAACCCACAGATCCAGTCTGTCCCAACGGAGCAGGGAGGAAAGGTGGCCGCTGGCCAGCAGCCTCCAGTCTGCACCCGTGGAGCCTTCCCTTTTCACGAGAAACCTCTCCCATCGCCCTGCCTGCCTGGAGCCTCTGCCAAACCAAGAGATGGCGGCCGACCCCCGCTCCAGCGAGCTCTGAGTCATAGCCTCTGCCTGTCCTCACTGGAACTGTATTTGCTTGTCTTCCAGAGCCATCTGTCCTCCCTCACCAGGCACAAGAGAAGACAGAGACGGCCAGGCAGAGAGCAGGGCTCCGGGGAAGCACCGGCCAGGCTGCGTTCGGCCCAGGCGGGCGAGCGCGGCCTCTCCTCTTGTCCCCAGGCGCTGGTTCTACTGGAGCGATGCTCCTGGAAGCCGTGGCGCTGGCCGGCCGGGGGGAGCCGCCCTGGCGTGTGCACGGCCCCACCGCGCGCGAGTCCCCCTGCGGGGAGCCCCGCGTCTCCCGCATCATCGCCTGGGCTCGCGGAGCTGGGACCTTCATCCGCCATCTGAAGAGTAGGGAGCCGGCTTGGCCGCTGGAAAGCCTTGGATTTTCTTATCCCTGCCTCCCTGCCCGCCGCGCGAGGGAGGCGTGTCGTCCCTCTGTCTTTGATTTCAGGTTCACTCAGGTTCCTTCCGGCAAACCTCAAACACAGACTTCTTCCTGTGGATTTGATCTTGAACTTCCTGAAGAAGCAACCAGTGGCCCATGCCAGCTGTAGCCATTGCCATAGGGAGAGGCTGGGGTCTCACCTTCGGGCAAAATCTCTGGGTCTAGCGCCAGTGTGGGCGGAGTTCCCTTTGGACCCCTGAGACTCCGCCACGGATGTTGACGTTGTGGCTAGAGGGGGCCACAGGGCCGGCTGGGGGCTGTGCTGGCCTCATCCTCGCAGGTGCCCTGCATGGGGTGCAGCCCAGAGGCCCACCTGGATTCCTGGTGCAGGTGGGGGAGACTGTGGCGGAAGCAGAAGCCATGGGGGGCCCAGGCCCTGGCACGGTTAGGATGTCTGTGCCGCTCTGCATGGTGGCCTGGCCAGGGCTGGCCCCCTCCCAGAGTGGGGAATTCCTGCTCTCATTTGTGCTGGTGGAGAGGTCGCTGTTGGCAGGGGGACAGGGGTGGTCTTCCCCTGCGGCTGGGTAGGGGGCTGGCAGGCATATCGGCTGTGCTGTGGCCCTGTCCCCTGATCCTCCTCAGGACCTGCGTGGCTCCTCTGAGTATTCTTAGGGTAGCAGTTAAAGGTGTGAATGGCGGGCTGCTGAAACTGTGCTGCTTGCGGTTGGCAGAGCCCTGTGCTGTTCCTCGGGGCTGGGGAAGGGGCGCTGCTGTTGTGAGGTCAGCTGGAGGCTGAGGCTTCGGGGTGGAGGGGGGCGCCCTCTCCTCGGATCAGGAGCAGGTATGTGGCCGGTACCTCGTTGTATTTCTGGCCCATTAGTGAGTCCTGGATCTCTCTTTCCGTGTGTAACCCACGGACACCATGAATTCAGCCCGCGGGGGACCTTGTAGTCAGGGAGTGGCTCCACGTTGGGCTTTAGTTCCTCATATTCATGACCCACAATAACTCATGGATCCTTCACGATTTGCTCTTATTTCTCCTCGAGAATCAGAAATTTCTTAAACAGATTTTCACATTCTGTGAACACGTGTGAGGGTATATAACATTCTGCTCGGTACCTGCTCCCACATCTCTGAGAAGTTCTCTCCATGGAAAGGCAGGAATCCGCCAACCAGTGCATGTAGAATAACTTCCAGACTCCATATATCCACCAGGTCACACTTTGACCCTGGCAGAGTTCCGGGGCTGCATCGGGGGGCTGCCACAGAAGGTATCCCGCTTGTTGTAAAACGTGAACTTGTGCTGAGGCCAAAGTATGCAATCCTGATGTTCAGGCCAGAATCCAAGAGCACCTTTTCTGCCTTTAAGTCTCTATGGGCAATACGCTTCTGGTGACAGTTTGCACAGCGGACACCGTCTGGTGGAATTTGCCTTCAGCTTCTCGTCCTTCCTACTGCCATGAGCCCTAGGGACTCAAACACCCCTCCTCCACCAGCGCCCCTCCTAACAAGGCAGAGAGTTTCCTCAGCCGCGGTCACTTCAGATACTTCACTATGTTGGGATGATCCAAGCCTTCACGATTCCTGCCTGTGGGACAGTCTCTGGACTGGAGGAGGCGAGTCTCCTTACTGACCTTCCCGGCTCTCGCTTCCCCAGTCAGGATGTGCTGCGCCCCCTTCAGCCCAGCCGTGACTCTCCCCAGTGGTCTCCCGAGACGCCGTCAGCATGAGCCTCTCGGCAGCGGTGGCTGAGGGGCCGCAGCGTGTTGGACTCACTGCCGCGCTTGGAGACGAGGAGGAACGGGTCTTTCTAAGGGAACCAAAATGCCAGACAAAAAAGAAAAATACCGACAAACTAAATTTTAAAATATTGAGTAAAAAGAATTTAAAAATGATAAAAGTAAAGATGAAAGAATAAAGAAATAAGAAAAAGGAAAGAAAAGAAAACCCCAACTACCAAAGTAACCCAAAATACCATGGAGGAAACAAGCTAGAGACTTGGTCAAAGTCCCTCAGGTCACTGAAAAGTAGCTTCCTGAGCTAGAAGGACTGATAACCTCGGCCCAGCCAGGGACTCGGAGTTCCCAAACAGCAGCTCCTCGTGAAGGGAGAGGAAGACACAGAACTCTCAGCAAGTGGTTTTCACAACAATCGATAACCCACAGGGATTTTCTCACTTTCTGGGCTCAAGTGAGACCCTTTACTGTTAAAAAAATTATTGAGGACCCCAGAGAGCTTTTTGTTTATATGGGTTATGGCTGTGAATATTTATCTTATTGGAAATTGAAAACTGTAGATTGCTTCAGTGCCTTTTCATTTCTAGTTTGAAAAGCCGTAATAACTTTTGGCTTTTAAAGAGCCCATAAGGCATACACTTAATATATTCAATTCCTTTTTCTCTAAACTCTAAGTGATTGGTCTCAAAATGACACCACAACTTAACTGGCATTGTGACTGTGTGAAAGTATTCTGCTGCATAAGATATAGTGCGGTACGTTATTAGCATCTAGAAGGTTGAAGGGAAGACAGTTCTCATATCTTCTTATTTACAGTTGTGCCCCAGTTCTTAGGAGTCGATTTCTTCCTTCCAGGAGCCAGAGAACTCGCTATGTTAGTTTCAGTGTCTTTAACTGTAGAGGTTGCAGCTGTGAGCTGAGAAAAGCATGTCTTCTTCTCTTTTTTTTTTTCTCTTTTTAAACCGACAATCCGTGCCCTGTGTCCCTCTTATTCAGCATGGGTGGGGGTAGGGGCATCTGGGTGTTGGACATGTCACTGGTACCTCAGAGGAGGGAACCAAGATATCCCTACATGATTTTTAAAAATGTTTCCTTGAAGTATAATACAGATGGAGAAAAATGCACGAATCATCAGTGTGTCTCTTGGTGGCTGTTCACACATTGAACTCGTAGACTTAACCAGCATCCAAATCAAGAAACAAGATATTCCCAGCTCCCCCAAGTCCCCTCGGCCCCCCTTTCCAGTCATTTTCTCCTCCGCACTGGTGATCACCATTCTGTCTTGTGACAGCCTAAGTTAGTTTTGCTTGTTCTTGAACTTTACATAAATGGAATCGCACAGTATTAAATCCTTTGTGTCCACTTCCTTTGCTCACTATTTTTGTGAGATTCATCTATATTGTTTACTTTGTTATTCTGAATGCTGGGTAGTAACCTGTTTATCCATTTTGCTGTTACCAGGCATTTGGGAAGTTCTCATTGTTCAGCGTTCAGTGTTCTGAACATTCTTGTTCCAACCTTTGGTGGACATTTACATGGTTTTCTGTTGGATATATACCTAGAAATGGAATTGATTGCTTAAAGGTATGCATATTTTTGGTTTTAGTAGACACTGTTTGTGCCACTTAGCACACCCACCAGCAGTGGATGAGAGTTCTGTTTCCTCTCTGATACCTAGTATTGCCTGCCTCTTAATTTGAACCTTTCAGTGGGTATGTCGTGTTGTAACATTGTGGTTTTAATTTGCATTTCCCTGATGCCTAATGGAGTAGAACACCTTTTCATAAGCTTATTGGCCATTTCCTCTTCTGTGGAGTGCCTGTTCAAGTCTTTTGCCCATTTTTCTATTGGGTTGCCTGTATTTTTCTTAATGGTTCGCACGTATTCTTGTATAGTTTGGGTATGAATACTTGTTTGGATATGACCTGTGTGCATTTCCTTTTCTCTCCACTCACCCTGTTAGCTCTCTGATCCCTCCTCCTACTATTTTACTCATTGGTCATCCCTTTCCAGCCGTTGACTCCTTATTTCTTGAACATGCCCTGACAGACACATACCTCACCTCAGAGCTCCACACTAGCTCCCATTTCTGCCTGGAATGTTTTTCCCAGAGATCCACATAGATCTTTTCCCCATCTCCTTCGAATCTTTGCTCCACTGTCACGTTCTTACTGAAGCCTTCCCTGATCTACATACTTGGTCTTGCAATACTCCTTACATCCTATCTGGCACCCCATCCATCACTTTAAAAAAAAAAGCAACTTTGTACTAATGAAAATTTCAAACATACAAAATTAGAGTAGTATAAAGGCCTTTCCTTATGTATCATCTACCATTAATAATTAGCAACATTTTGCAATCTTATTTTATTTTATCCATAAATACTTCAGTCTGCATCTTTAATAGATAAGTACTTTTTTGGCAAACACAGTCACCATGCCATCATTGATTCTAACAAAACTAGTAGTATCATATAATACCAGTCCACGTTCAAATGTCCCAGTTGTCTCAAAGATGTTATAGTTGATATGTTTGAATAAAGGTCCAAACATTGGTACACACAAAGGTACACACATTGCTTTATTTTTTCCATAGCAATATCACTGTACAAAACACTGTATATTTTATATATTTATTTGCTTATTGTCTGTCTCTCTCATTTGAATATCAACTTGATGTGAGTGAGATTTTTGTCTGTTTTGTTCTTTGCTGTATCTTTAGCACTTAGAATGGTTACTGGCACATAGTAGGCTTGAATAAAATATTTGTAGAATGAATGAATGAATGAAATTAGCAACATGGAGCTAAAGACCCATGGAGTATGCTGTGTCGACATGCTCAAATTTGTTGCTTTCCAGCTTTAAAACTTTGGACAACTTCATGAGCTTCAATTTTCTTATCTTTAAAATGGGACTAAAAACACCAAGTCTGCAGAGTTGTCGTGAGAATTAGACAAAATATGTGCATAATGTCCAGCACCTAGTGTACTCTCAGAATAGCTATTTTTATTTTTCATTGTAGCTGCCTTTATAAGGCATACACAGATGAAGGATGTGTCATAAAGAATTTGGCCTTGCCCAAAGAGGTCTGGCCTTTGTCCCTGGTTCCTGGGAGGAAGGCTTTAAACTCTTGGAATTTTTCAAATATTAGGAATGTCTTTGTTATTCATGGTGGGCCCCTTAGCCCACACCTCATGGTTTATGCTAAGGAGGTGACATGGTAGGCTGCTTAGGCCAGGTGATGTCAACTTGACCTCCAGAGAGTGGGGTGGGGCAGGAGACTGGGTCCAATCCCATGGACAATAACTCATACTTATGTAATGAGGCCCCAATAAAAACTCTAGACACTGAAGCTTGTGTGAGCTTCCCTGGTTGGCCACACTCCATGCATATTGTCACACATCAGTATCAATACTGGGAGGGTAATGCATTCTGAAGACGATGGGAGTTTTGTATTTGGAACCTGTCAGACTCTACCCTATGTGTCTCTTCTTTTGTCTAGTTTTGATCTGTATCCTTTCCCTGAAATAAACTGTAACTATAATAGTTTTTGATGAGTTCTATGATTCCTTTTAGCGAATTATTCAACCTAAGGGTGGTTTTGGAAACCTGAACTTGCAGTTGGGGTCAATGGAAGCAGGACACCTGAGTTCTAGTCCAGGCTCACTTAAGTGGCTGTGTGAACTGGGACAAGCCATTTGGCCTCACAGACCTCAGTTGGCTCATCTGTGGAATGAGGAGGGTAAGCCAAATGGTCTCTTGGTTCCTTTTAGCCTTGTTGTTAAATGAAGTTCTCTTCTTCTCAGGGAGTATGTCTCCATCTGTTTCTCACATGCAAACACTCAAAAAGATGTGCGCAGAAGCCAATCAAGTGAGAGCCACAGCCCCTTCATTGTTAGGTGAGGATGACAAAAGACCCCTTTCCTAGAGTACTTGAGCTGACTTGATGCATTATTGAATTGCCTCATTCTTTTCCGTGTTCCCTGGAGAGGACCAGCTATATTTTCTTCCTGGCTTGACAAATGCCTGCAGACGCTTGGACTGCAAGGCCTTTGTGACCGGTGGAAGTGCACTCTGCTTTCTTCAAGTCCCTCCTGAGTCCCTGCACGGTGGTTTTTACCACATCGACCCTCCACACCCCATCCCCTCACCTGTCTCATCCTTTCCCTCCTCATTTTCTCATCCTCCACATCCCACTTAAAGCCTGGAGGAAAGAGGGGTGCATAGGGTTTCTCTGGGATCCCCCATCACTTGGGAGCCAGGCTTTCAACCTCACATGTTATAACACCTGCTACCAATCCTTGTTTACTTGTTATGGGCCAGGTAGAGACTTTTCACAATTCATGTCGTTTCATCCTCACAGCCCTGAGGGAGAGAGTTTATTGTTGTTGCTTTACAGATGAGGAACCCAAGGCCAGAGTGGCTAAGTAACTGGCTCGAACATACTCAGACAAGGAATTAGATTTGAATTCAAGTCCTGCAGATCCCAATGTCTTCGTCAATCATTCTGTTGTTCTCTGGGCCCCTCTGACGGTGGGGTGGCAGATTTGAAGTTGGGGCTGGTATGGTATGGTAGATTGATTATGGCCCCAATTTTTCAGCCCTCCTTGTATGCACACCTTTAGTAGCATCCTCCTATACTGACTCTTGAGTTTGGCTTCATGACTTGCTTTGGCCAACAAACGTGGCAGAAAGGACAAATAAGTCCATTTCAAGCCTAGGTCTCCAGAGGCCTTGAATGCTTATGTTCTCTCTCTTTCTGGGGCCTCTACTACCACCTACCAGAGGATAATAGAGCATATGGGAGGCAGCCCAGTAATCTCAGTCTGGGCCAAGCTAGACCATCCTGCAGACCTGCCCAAATGTGGGAGATAACCCAGCTATGATCAGCAGATTCCATAGCTGATAACAGTTGCATAAATGAGCCCAGTCAAGACCAAAAGAACCACCCAAATGACCTGTAGACTTGTGGGCAATAATAAATTCTTATTGTTTAAAGCCACTGATTTTTGGAGTGATTTGTTATTCTGTAGTAACTAAGTGAAACATGAGGAAAACCTAGTCACAAGGCTCATCAATTCCTTAGAGCAATTAGAAAGAACTTCTAAAGTCCTTGGTTCCTCGAGTTTCTTCTCTGGGCCCTTAATACTCTCCTTCCCCACATTCCTTTACAAGGTCTCTCCCCCTACTCCAAAGTAACCCAGCCTTGGCTGGCCGTTGAGATGGATGTTTTAGTCTTTCTGTGCACTACTTCTCCACCTGTGTGTCCTTCCTGCTCCACAGGCAGCCTACCCACCTCTCAGAAACCCATGATGCTTCCTTCTTTTCAAGGCTGAATAATATTCCACTGTAGGTACACCATCTATTGATGGACACTTAGGTTGTTTCCATAACTTGGCCATTGTGAATAGTGCTGCAATGAACACAGGAGTGCACATATCTCTTAGAGATTCCACAGACGAACCTGTGGACGTTACGCTAAGTGAAATAAGCTGGTCACAGAAGGACAAATACTGAATGATTCCACTTATGTGAGGTGTATAAAATAGTCAAACTTGTGGAAGCAGAGAATAGAACGGTGGTTACCAGTAGAGAGTTGTTCAACTGGTATAAAGTTTCACGTATGCAAGATGAATTAGTTCTAGAGATCTGCTATACAACATAGTGAGTATCATCAACAATGCTGCATCATGCACTTAAAAATTTGTTGAGAGGGTGGATCTCATGTTATGTGTTCTTACCACAAAGACAAAACAAAGGGACACAACCTTTTCGAGGTGATGGATATGTCTATTACCTTGATTGTAGTGATGATTTTGCAGGTGCATGCATATGTCCAAATTCGTCAAATTGTATATGTTAAAAACATGCAATTGTTGGTATACGTCAAATATACCTCAATAAAGCTGTTTTAAAAAAAGCAACAGCCTCCCATGTACAGATGGAGCCAGCCCTTTCAGCACAACTGTATGCTGTGGACTTTGATTAAATTGGCCTGTTGGTTCACAGGAAACTGGTGAAGCCACACCAGTTTCCCTTTCTCTATCCTTTAGCGTTGGGGGGACAAGGGCAGCTGCAGGAGAGAATGCTGGTGGTGGGAGAGCAGAAGCTTAGGAGGAAAAGTAAGCCCCGCTCTGCCTCTCCACCTTCAAGCCTGGGCTGTGCTTCTACATCCTGTCTCTGGAGGCCTGCTGGAGGTAAGTACTGCTTGGAGGGCCCTGACGGAAGCTGGTAGGGTAGGCCTCTGGTCCCAAGTCCAACTTCATCCCCGTACTTTCAGTCTCTCCCGTCCTTTCTGGGTCAAGGAGCCACTATTGCCTCAGGATGCACCCTGGCTGCAGGTTCAGGAATTGCCAAACTGTTTTCTTCAAAGGGCGTTGAGCAGAAGCAGAGTGATCCCTCTGGATGCTGGTCTGCAAGGCAGCAAAGGTAGAAGCAGCGAGACCAGTCAGGAGGTGAAAGATGATGGGGGCTTGGACTGTGGCTTGGGCCAGGTGGGAGCCAGTGGTGTGGTGGGAAGTGGCTGGATTCTGGATGTATGTTGAGGGTAGAGCCAGTAGGATTTGCTTATGGCTGAGATGTGCAGAGTAGAAGAGGAAGGCTTCAAGATCTTGGCACTGAGCAACCGGGAGGCTGGAGATTAATAAAGGCTGGGATGAGTGGGGGAAGATAAAGGGCTCAGAATGCTGGACTGGGAACCCAGAGATCAAAACCCTGATACCAGTTCTGCCACACACGAATCCCAGCACTTACTAATCACTTGTATACACCAGGCCCTCTTCCAAGCACTTGACACACATCATCTCATTCTCCTCTCTGCAGCCCTGTAAGGTAGATTTCATCACCCTTAGTTTGCAGTTGAGAGGAGATGGGCTCAGAGATGGTGAGTAATTTGCTGCCCAGGGCACACAGGTAACAGAGGAGCCAAGACTCAAATGCAATTTGTCTAACGCCAAATCCTGTGTTCCTGAACAGGCACAAAGCTGCCTCCCAACTCCTGTATCCACTTTGACTTGCTGGGCCTAAGCAAGGGGTTGGGGTGAAGATCGCTCCATCCTGACTCTGTAAATGTGCCTAACGTGGGCCTGTGCCTCCCCGACCGAGGACATTCAATGCCGACACTCAGTGCTCTGGCTTTGAGAAACAGCTGCAGTGAAAAGCAGAACAGAGAAGACGCCAAGATGACCCACATTCTCAGTTTGAGAATATTGTGATGTATTATGAATGGGTCCTTCTGAAGTACAGTGCGAACACCTAGTTAAATAATAATTCATTCTCTGCCATGAGACATTTTGAATGATAGGCTCTAATGGAATAATATTATTACTGGTGAATTGGAACGTCCCATTAAATATGACGTTACATTCTTTTTTATCATGTCTAGATGTTTCCTTGGGGGGGAAAAAAAACCCCTTGAATGTCTATGGAAAGCAGAGTTTCCTGAGCCCCTCACGTGGGTTTTTTTGTGTGTGTCATTAGCAAGCCAATCTTATTGGGAATAGGAGGAGAAACAGAATCTTGTCCCAGGATTTCCATTTACATATTGAGACCTGACCCTCAGTAGGGAAGTACGTGTTCATGTCCCGGGTCTCTGGGCTGGACAGACCTTGGCGTGAACTCTGGATTAACTGCTTATTAGCCTGAGGGTCCCTTAAGATACAGTGACCCTTTAGAAAACTTTTCCCTTGCAGTTTCTTCTTTGACCCATGCATTACTTAAAAACGTGTTGTTTAATTTCCAAATATTTGTGGAATTCCTAAATTTCCTACTGTTTTTGATTTCTAATTCAATTCCATGGTGGTCAAAAAATATGCTTCATGTGATTTCAATCCTTTCATATTTATTGAGACTTGCTTTTTCTGTCCTGTTGTTTTTATCCTAGAGAACGTTCTAAGTGTGCTTGAAGAGAACGTGTGTTCTGCTTGTGGGGTGGAGTGTTCCATAATTGTCAGATCGGGTTGGAGGGTGCTGTGTATTCTTACTGATGTCCTCTTTAGTTGTTCTATTTCTCATTTCAATTCTGTCAGCTTTTTCTTCACCAATTTTTGTGTCCCTATTATATGGAACATATACAGTTATAATTGTTATAGCTTCTTGAAGTAGTGACGCTCAGTATTATAACATATCTCTCTCTGTTTTTTTGTATTATTTTTTGTCTTAAAGTCCATTTTGTCTGATATTAATATAGCCACTCCAGCTCTCTTTTGGATACTGTTTGCCTGATATATCTTTTTCCATCCTTTTACTTTCAAATTAATTGTGTCTTTGAATCTGAAGTTTGTCTCTTGTATGTAGCATGTAGTTGGTTCTTGCTTTTTGACCCAATCTGACAATTTCTGCCTTTCGATTGGAGTATTTAGTCTATTCATATTTAATGTAGTTATCAATATTATTGGATTTACAATCAGCCACTTTACTATTGGTTTTCTGTATGTATTATGTCACTCTCTTTTACTGACTTCTTTTGTGTTAAATACGTTTGGTGTATCATTCTCATTCTTCTGTTCATTTTTTTTCTCTTGATTTTTAACACTATTTCTTTGGATTATTTCCTCAGTGGTTGCTCTAGGACAGTGGTTCTCAACTAAGGGTGGCTTTTGCACCTCCCCTCCAGACATTTGGAAATATCTGGAGACTATTTTATTTGCCACAACTGGGGGTAGGGGTGTGTTGCTGGCAACAAGAGTCAGCAATGCTGCTAAATGTCTCACAGTGCAAAGGACAGCCCACCGCAACAAAGAACTATCTGGCCCAAAGTGTCAATGGTGCCAAGGATTAAAATACGTATTGTAATTTATCACAGTCTACTTCAGATTAGTACTGACAATTCTGGTAAAATATAGAAACTTTATTCCAATAAAGCTCCATTTCCTTCCGCTCCTTTGTGCTATTATCGTCATATGTATTACATCTATACATGTTGTGAAGCCAGCAATACACTGTCAGAACTTTTGATTTATGCATTTTTATATTTCTTGAACAGTTTTATTGAGGTATAATTTATGTCCCATAAAGTTCACATGTTCAAAGTGTACAATTCATTCGTTTTTATCATGCAATCATATTTTACAAGAAATTAAGAGGAGAATAGAGAAGCATTTATATTTATAGACTCTTTTAAATTTGCCCATGTGTTTAACATTTTGGGAACTCTTTCATTTCTTCTTATGGATTTGAGTTGCCATCTGTGTCATTTCCTGTTAGCCTGGAGGACTTCCTTTAGCATTTCTTTGAAGGCAGGTCTACTAGCAATAAATTCTTTCAGATTTTGTCTGTTTGAAATGTCTTTCTTTTGCCTTCATTTTTAAAGGATAGTTTTGCTGAATCTATAATTATTTGTTGAATTCTTTTTGAGAAAGATTAGCCCTGAGCTA
This sequence comes from Equus caballus, assembly GCF_041296265.1. Classification (NCBI taxonomy): domain Eukaryota; kingdom Metazoa; phylum Chordata; class Mammalia; order Perissodactyla; family Equidae; genus Equus; species Equus caballus. Next base: position 37,286,231 of record NC_091684.1, read on the forward strand.
ACATCTGCTGCCAATCCTCCTTTTTTTTGGCTGAGGAAGACTGGCCCTGAGCTGATATCCATGCCCATCTTCTTCTACTTTATATGTGGGACACTTGCCACAGCATAGTTGACAAGTGGTGTGTAGGTCCATACCAGGGATCTGAACCAGCAAACCCCAGGCCACTGAAGTGGAATGTGCGAACTTAACTGCTGCGCCACTGGGCTGGCCCCTGGCTTTTTTTTAGTACTGTAAGTATGCCATTTCACTGCCTTTCGGCCTTGTTGTTTTTGATGATGTCAGTCATTAATTGTAATTTGGTTCCTCTGCATGCAATGAGTCACTTTTCTCTTGCTTTCAACATTTTCTCTTTGTTTTGACTTTTAGCAATTTGACTATGATGTGTCTAGATATGGATTTTTGGTGTTTATCTTACATGGGGTTTGTTAAACTTTTCATAAAATTTGGAACATTTTTTTTTAAAGATTTTATTTTTTCCTTTTTCTCCCCAAAGCCCCCCAGCACATAGTTGTATATTCTTAGTTGTGGGTCCTTCTAGTTGTGGTATGTGGGATGCCACCTCAGCCTGGTCTGATGAGCAGTGCCATGTCCGCACCCAGGATTCGAACCAACGAAACACTGGGCCACCTGCAGCAGAGCGCACGAATTTAACCACTCGGCCATGGGGCCAGCCCCAATTTGGAACATTTTTGGCCATTATTTCTTCAAATATTTCTTCTATCTCTTTCTCTTCTCTCCTCTATGACTCTCAATACACATCAGTTGGTTTGCTTGATGTCGTCCACAGGTCTTTGAGGCTCCATTCATTTTTCTTCATTCTTTTTTCTTTTCCTCTTTGTTCCCCCGATTGGATAGTTTCTATTGATCTGTCTTCAGGTTCACTGATTCTTTCTTCTGCCTCCTCACACCTGCTGTTGAGTCCATCCAGTGAATCAAACTTTTCGTTTGGATTATTTTACTTTTTGTGTGTGTGTGAGGAAGATTGGCCCTGAGCTAACATCTGTTGCCAATCTTCCTCTTTTTGCTTGAGAAAGATTGTTGCTGAGTTAAAGTCTGTGCCAATCTTCCTCTATTTTGTGTGTGGGACACCTCCACAGCATGGCTTGATGAGCGGTGCATAGGTCTGTGCCTGGGATCTGAACTGTGAACCCTGGGCCACCTAAATGGAGCATGCAAACCCAGCAACTATGCCACCAGGCCAGCCCCTGGGTTATTTTACTTTTCAATTCTAGAATTTTCATTTGTTTTTTTTAGTCTAGTTGATATTTTCTATTGAGATTCTCTATTTACTGAATTATTGTCATCATATTTTCCTTTAATTCCTTAAATGATTTCCGTTAATTCTTTGAGCATATTTAAAATAATTGCTTTGAAATCTTTATCTTCTTAAATCAACCTCTGAGCTCATTCAGAGTCAGTTTCTATTGAGAGCATTTTTTTCTTTGTGTGGACCTCACTTTCTTGTTTCTTTGAATATCTCATAATTTTTTGTCAAAAGCTGAAGAACATTTAATATATTATAGCACCTAGAGATTCTGATTTTTTTCCTGAGGGATTCTTTTAGTTTGTTTTGTTTTGATTTGGTTTGATTATAGCAACTTGCCTGGACTTAATCTGCAGAATCTGTCTTCCTCACAGTGTATAGCAGCTGATTCAATTTTTAAATTCTTATTTTTATTTTTAGTCTGACTTCATAGGGAGCCCCTGTGTCTACATAGCTCAGTAGTTAGCCATTGATTTTGGTAGAGAGTGTGTTTAAATGCCTTGAGCCCATAACACTTACACCTTTCATTGATGGGGTCTGTGTGCAGGGTGGGGAAGGCATTCAAAGTTCAGGCAGTTCTCAAGTTGCCCTTGGCTTTTACATTTCCATGAGTCTTCTGTGTCTCCCTGAACGTGTGTGTAGTTTCCCAGTCAGCCAGAGACATGTGGAGAGCTTATTTGGGTCTTGTACTGCTCTATCATTTCCAGAGTCTGCCTACTAAATTTCTGGCTGATTCACCACTCACCCCAACTGGGACCTCAGCCTCAGGCCAACAAAGCTGTAGGTTTTCTATGTTCATTTTCTACTGAGCTTGCTACTTTCACTGACAATGCCGTTAAGCGCGGACTTTTTACTCTCCATTCCAAATCAAGTTTAGAAATAAATATCTCTCCATTTGTTGTTTGCATTTGGCTGATCTCCGGAGCCTTGATGTGGTTTGGTTTTGGTAATTTTGTCTAGTTTTATTCTTGTGTTTCGGGAAAGAAGATCTGCCTACCTCTTCATACTGCCATAGCTGGAAGTCTCATTTCTGCACATTTTGAAGTTTTTAATACCTGTTGTCAAACTTTTCTCAAAGAGGATTCACTTCCACCAACAAGATTTAAAAGCACAAAGAGATAGACTCTTACATTTTATTTTGGTTCTAGTCATCCAGACCTTGCCTAACACTAAAGGACAGTTCTTACCTGGTTTTAGTTATAAAAATTTATGCTTTTAATGACAGAATTGAGTTATACATTTGGCATTTTTTTAAAGCTTTCATGCAGCATAAGTTGAAATCAGACAATGACCTAAAGAGTTTCAAATAATCATAAATGCATATTCTTTTCTTCTTTCTTTGCTTCTCTCTCTTGATCTGTTGCTCTTCAGTTTCCATGGGAATATAAGTTTGGGAAGAAATCTAATCACATTGGCCTGTGTTCTTAGCTTAGAGAAATAGGGAGAGTAGGTAGAGGAGCAAGTGTCTAGAAAAGGGCATGTATGGCCCTAGTAAGCTTTGGTGAAATGAATCCAGATTTCACAAGACAAATAGACTTTAGTAGTTTAATGATATTTTAAAGATAATACATACATTATACTTTAAAAAATCTCAAACAGGGGCCAGCCCGGTGGCACAGCAGTTAAGTGCACACGTTCTGCTTTGGTGGCTGGGGTTTGCTGGTTTGGATCCCGGGTGCAGACATGGCACCGCTTGGCAAGCCATGCTGTGGTAGGCGTCCCACATATAAAGTAGAGGAAGATGGGCACGGATGTTAGCTCAGGGCCAGTCTTCCTCAGCAAAAAGGGGGAGATTGGCAGCAGCTAGCTCAGGGCTAATCTTCCTAAAAAAAAAAAAAATGTATGTCGTAAACAATCTTTCTCCCAACACTGACTGTCAGGTTCCCAGTTCCCCACTCCAGTGGCAACCACTATTACCAATTGTTTGCATTTTCTTCAGGACATATTCTATGTAGATTCGAGAATGTGGGCATGTATGTGTGTATATATATGGCTCTTTTTTTGCACAAAGGGTCACATTTTTTTTCACACAATAATATATTTTGGAGATGATTTCATATCAGTACTAATGAGCTCTCTCATTTTATTTTTTAAGCTTGTTAACTTTAAATTTTTAAGTAATTTCTGGTTTGTAAATAAAATTGTATAAATAGTACAAGAATTCCTGTATACCTGTTCTACAGCTTCCTAAAATGTTAACATCATCTGTAACTACAAGACAATTATCAAAACCAGGAAATTAGTATTGACACAATACTATTAGTAATCTACTGACTTTATACAAATGTTGCCAAATATCTCACTAAAGATGTTATTATGACTCAGGATCAAGTCTAGGATCATCCATTGCATTTAGTTTTCATGGCTCCTTAATTTTCTCCAGTCTTAGAGAATTTCTCAGTCTTTTTTTTTTTTTTGTCTTTCATGACCTTAACACTTTTGAAGAGTGCTGTCCAGTAATTTACAGAACGTCTCTCAATTTGGGTTTATATGATGTTTCCTCATGGTTAAATTCATGTTATGCATTTTTTTTTGAGTAAAATTAGCCCTGAGCTAACATCTGCCTCCAATCCTCCTTTTTTTTTTTTTTTTTTTGCTGAGGAAGACTGGCCCTCAGCTATCATCTGTGCCCATCTTCCTCTACTTTATATGTGGGACGCCTGTCACAGCATGGCTTGACAAGTGGTGTGTAGGTCCACACTCGGGATCTGAACCGACGAACCCTGAGCCGCTGAAGCGGAACGTGTGAACTTAACCACTGGGTCCCGTGTTATGCATTTTTTAAAGATTTTTTGTTTTTTCCTTTTTCTCCCCAAAGCCCCCCGGTACATAGCTGCACATTCTCTGTTGTGGGTTCCTCTAGTTGTGGCATGTGGGACGCTGCCTCAGCGTGGTTCGACGAGCAGTGTCATGTCCGCGCCCAGGATTCGAACCAACGAAACACTGGGCCGCCTGCAGCGGAGCGCGCAAACTTAACCGCTCGGCCACGGGGCCAGCCCCGTGTTACGCATTTTTTAAAAGAATGCCACAGAAGTGATATTGTGTCCTTCTCATTGCATCATATCAGGAGGCGTATGATGCTGATATGTTGCATTATTAGTAATGTTAACTTTGAACAGTTAGTTAAGGCGGTACCTGCTAGCTTTCTCCACTGTAAAGTTACTATTTTTTCCTTTACAGTTAGTAAGTATCTTGTGGAAAGATACTTTGAGACTATGTAAATATCCTGTTTCTATCATACGTTTACCCACAAATTTTAGCATCTATTGATGATCCTTGCTTGCAACAATTATTACTGTGGTATTTACCAAGTGGTAATTTTCTACTTCAGTCATTCCTTGTACATTTATTTAATTGAAATTCTCCTGTAAGGGCTTTTCCTTTTCCTACATTTTAAAGTTTGTTCAACTCTTTGTATCACCAAGGACTTATAGATATTTATTTTACTGTGGGCAATAATCCATCACCATCATTATTAATTTTATTGGCTCAAACTATGGCAGATTTGGCCATTGGGAGTTCCTTCAAATTATCTCCTGACTCTCATTCTTTGTTCTATTTTAAGTCCTCTAATAATTTTGAGTAATAATTAGATTAACTTCAATTTACACTAGACAATTTGTAAAGCAATTTCACAATTATATCATATGGTCCTTGTCAAACAAGGCTTATATCATTTCTGTACAAGATAGAATTCATTGCCTGTCTCAACCAAGCCTCGCCAAGGACAGGTCGGCTCCCATCTACCCACAACCACAGTCCACTGGACCAGGGGTGGATACCTTACTCAAACTCAAAAAAAAAAAAATTCAAAAGTCAGCTAATATTTGATAACATTATATAACATTATATCCTAGCCCTGACAGTCATGAAATGATCAATCAAATGTCCTCTTCTCGAGTTTATCTAAGAGACTGTAAGGGTCATAGTCAGTTGTTGTTGGGCACTCAAGCTACAAGGTGAGGGCTCAGAGAGAGGAGAGTGGAGGAACACAGTGAGGTGTAGAAATGGCCCAAGAGACACACTTACCCCACCCCAAGAGAGACAAACAGAAAATGTTCCCATGAAACCCTCCTGTACCTCCCTTTCTGTGCTTGGCTTCTGTGCAATCTTTCCGCCTTCCCGCTCAGTATCTGCACCTAAACATTTCACCTGGATTGGCTTGAGTAAACTTTGATTTCTTGTATCCAGAAGACCACGGACTAGAGCAAACTCCATTTTAAAGTGGAAAGCCAGGCCTCGAGGTGTGAAGTGGCTTGTCCTGAATTCTACAGCTGGTTGGCTGCAGAACTAGATCCTGAGTCCCAGGCTGCTTGTCTGTTCTCACCAAATCTCCAAAACAACTTTCAAGGGAAGTGTTTTAGAGCATACTTTTAAAGTTCTGATTGTGCTCCTCTAACCTGGGATGGAATGAGGAGCATGAAAGGGATGTTGGCCCATGCTCTGAGAATACTCCTTGGCTAAATTTCATCATAGATGTTGTTCTCTTCCAAAAGACAACCAAGGGTCATAGTAATTATCAAGGTTAAGAGAGAAAAATTTGGTTATAAAGATTTGATAGGTCTGAAATATTTCTATGCTGGTCATCTAGCCAGAGAAATGTTTTGATTTCTTGTATGGACAAAGCTTGTCTCCCTAAGTAGGATCAGAGTGAACGGAATTTACTCCCTGCCAGCCAGCCCTGCTTCTTGTGGGACAGGGAGTTGGGTAGACAGACTGCAGTGAAGTACATCTTAATGTCTCAGGGTGCAGCATGAGCCCCAATTCACCCCTCTCAACTTCTCCCATAGGATCAAGAAACACCAAAACAAAACAAACAAAAAAGATGACAGCAGCAAGTCATGGTCGCAAGGGGGTTCTAAACGCTTTACAATCGTCTCCAGCCTCATCCATACTAAAGAAAAAGGTTCAGACTGTGAAAATCTCCTTGATCTTGGGCTGGAGTGGGCCTAATAAATCAGACCTTCCTTAACCCTGCTGGCAGGCTAGGGAGATTTTAAATAGACTCTCTGTACATTTTGCCTAGAACTTATTTCCCCAACAGCATTATTTTACTATCTCCAGAGAGATTAAGCAATTTGTCTAAGGGACCCAGCTAGTAAGTGGTAGAGCTGGGATTGGCCCCCAAAGCCTTAAGTCTGCTCTTAACCACTACACTGTACTTATTGTATGGGAACCAGCCAGTGCCCTACCCAAACAACTTCCCTTCATTCTGTGGAGTAGAGGCAAGCAGTTTCTGTCCAATACTTTTCCTATACATATACATATTTTATAGGTTTTATAGATATCATTATACATACACATATGTAGCCTACTTATTCACTTAACACCATATCATTAACATTTTCCCATATAAAAGCTTGTCATAGACACTATTTCTTTTTCTTTTTCTTTTTTTTTTTTGTGAGGAAGATTGGACCCGAGCTAACATCTGTTGCCAATCTTCCTCTTTTTTCTTGAGGAAGATTGTTGTTGAGCTAATGTCTGTACCAGTCTTCCTCTGTTTTATGTGGGATGCTGCCACAGTGTAGCTTGATGAGCTGTGCTAGGTCTGTGTCAGGATCCAAGCCTGTGAACCCCAGGCTGCTGAGGCGGAGCACGTGAACTTAACCATTACACCACCAGGCTGGCCCCTCATAGACATTATTTCTAATGACCGTATAATAACATTCCCCTAAAGAATGCGGTCTCCTCCCTGGTTCCCATCCTGTCTCAATGACTCAGAATATTTCTCTTTTAGCACTTGGATAGTTTGTTTGTTTGTTTGTTTGTTTTTACTGTTTCATGGAGTAAAATACATAGAAAAGTCCAAATAACACCAATGCATAGTTTAACAAATAATCAAAGGTAAGCCCTCTCATAACCACTTCCCAGGCCAAGAATGAGACAAAAAACAGCCCCCAGAACCCACCAGCTGCTCCTTCCCTCCTTTAGATTTTCAGCTACAACATTGCAAAATGTCAATGTAATTTGATGTTCATGATCTAATGACTTTGTACCACTTTAGAGGAGCAACCTTTGTCCCAAAAGGAACTGGTCCTTTTCCTAGGCTTTGCGTATAGCTCAGAGGCATGTGACCCCTCAGAATTTGTTAAAAATTGCACATCTCTTAACAGTCGTTCAAACACCATAACTTCGCCCTAACACTCTTTTGCTTGGACTCACTGGCTTTCAAGCCATTTCTAATGACCATTCCCAGATGTCTAGATCTTCTTGTCCTGCAATCCAACCTTGCATCCCTAAAAAAAGCTTGCTTTTATGTTTTACCCTGGCTTTTCAGATCTCCCCAGAGGCCTCTCCTCTGAGTCTTCACCTCCTATCTAATTACTTCTGTCCCAGAACCTCTGCCAGGCAATTCTCCTTTCTCCCATAATGCAAGCATTAACCCACTTCAACATCCACTAATTAGTACTTTTTTCCTACCCTAGCCAGACAGGGGTGCTCTCAAAATCACATGGAAGGGGTGCAGGCATTTTGGTCATGCTTCTCTACTCCCATATCTACCTCCTACTTGGAGAAATGATGCTCTGAAATGATACCACAGGAGGTTATTCCTTCCAGTCTTGAAGACCTTTTTGTCTTCCAGTATTTTTTGTTATGGGTCTAATACTCCTGTATTAGTGTAAATATTATATATGTCTGTCACCTTGCAGTGCCATAGGAGAGCGAAAACATTGAGCTCGTGTACTGATGGAGGGGTTCACACTGCCCCAGCTCCTCAGAGAGGACAAACATTGTAAATGTCAGACAGAAAGCCACAGTGAGATCAACAGGGAAACCATGTGGCATAAATCAAAGATATCAGAGACAGAGTAAAAGTAACAACGTTTTCAAGATAGAAAATAAAGAAAATCTATGAACACTTCAGTGACACTCAACCTAGGACACTTCTGCTGGTGGTGTATCGACGCTGGTCCTGCCTGGTCCCCTGGGTCCCCCCGTGCTTTGACTCTCCTTCAGTCAATTGATCTTTAGGCCATGATTGGTTGAAGTTTCATCTTTGGCAGATGATTATTTGAAAACAGTGTCCAAATTTAAGTCATTCTTATTTCTCCCTGGCAGCCTCTTAGCTTCTTTTCCTTGTTCTCTCTCTGGCCCCAGCTCTTGTCCTCCACACTGCCTCTTCTCTCGCTTGGTTCAGAATTCATAAGACAGAGTTCTTAACGGAGGATGCATAAAGGTCACCAGAGTCCTAAGAAATGGTAGTCAGATTTGGTTGCAAGTAACAGAAACCTGACCCCAACTGGCTTAAGCAATAAAGGAAACGTATTTACTTTCCTATCTGAAAAGTCCAGGGGAATTTCTGACTTCAGGGCAACTTGATTCAGAAGCACAGAGAAGGTCATTCGGACTTGGTCTCTCTCCATGATCAGCTCTACCTGACCCTGGGTTGGCTTCATTATAATGAAGAGCCTGATCTCACATCTCCCAACTCCATCCCTGGCTCACCTCACAGCCGGTCACTGTGGTCAGGGAATTGAGTTAAGTTGAATGGCCTGGAGCTGGACCAGCCTTGCCAAAACCTGAGGGTGGAGAGGAGTGACTCTCCTAATAAGAACCAGGGTGCATTTCCAGAAGATTGGGGAATGGATACTAATAGGAAAAAAGCAACAAATGTCCACTGCATCAGCTTAGGAGCAGTAAGTATGCCCTATTAGAGTGATTTCCAAGCTGTAATCCATGGGCTGACTATTAGATTTATCTGGGCTCTTGTTTTTTCTTTAAAAAAAAAAACTGCAGAGACCTATTGAGTCAGGATATCTAGGGGTGGGGCTTTGCAATCAGTACGTTTATTAAGCTTTCCCATTGACTCAGATTTGCAGTCAGATAGTGAATTACTGATGCAACTCATAATGATGGTTCAGGACCAAGGATAGCGGTCCACGTGCCCTGCTCCTGTGACAGACCATCATGGGCCTGCTAGGCTCATGCAGGAGGGGCCTGGGTGGAAGCAGGGGCAGGGCTCCAGAGCGAGAGACAGTCTCCAAAGAGGGCCTCCTCTGTAAGATCCCCTTGTCAAGGCAACGTCAGATGAAGGAATGTGAGGCTGCCCTTTACCATCCAGTGCTCACATCTTGCTTTTTCTGTTCTGGAGCCTTTGTGCTGTCAAAGCCAGGGGCTTGCTTTGTCCCTTGGCACCTGGATTCAAGGCCTTTCAAAACTTTAATCTTCATCATTCCCTTAATATAGCAATAAATCTATAGCTGGTCCCTGTGAAAGAGGCACCACTGAGAAAAAGGACGCAACTGCTAGCTTAACATTCCATCTTCATCCAAAAAGTTGGGTTTGAGGGGAGAAAAGGTTTTTAACACTCATTAGTTTAAAAAGATCAAGGATCTTACAGAAAAGGTTTCTCTCAGATCTCTCAGATGGCAGCAGCCCATGAGAAATCCAACCTAGAGTGAAAAACCCTGTCCTACCGCCAACGAGAACTGCTTGTCCACATGTCCTGAGGGTGGAGAGGAGGACGCAGTCTAGCGGAGACCAGCCTGTGCTGGAGTCCCATGGTTGGTCCTAGAGTCCATTCCTCTTCCTTCTGTGAGCAGCACCCCAGATTTCCTCTTGAGGAATCACCTTTTCTCCATGGGGAAGTTGATCAGAAATGAGGTGTTCTGTAGGGGCTCTGCCCACTGCTTCCCAAATTGTAGCATGCACAGAGCTGGGGGATCTGTTGAAATGAAGATCCTGATTCATTAAGTCTGGAGTAAGGCCTGAGATGCTGCATTTCTTTTTATTTATTTTTTGGGAAAGCAGCTATGCTCACCACTATACCACCAATGCAGGATTGCATTTCTAACAAGCCCAGTGTGTACCTGCAGATCCTGTCTGTTTCTGGTCCAGGCTTTCCAGCCACCCCTCCCAGCCTGTGAGCTCCCAACATCCCTGCCTAAAAATGCACTTGACTTCAGTCAGCCAGCCTTGGTTTCTGCAAACCAGAAACCCTAAAGGACATGGTCTCTGAACTTCAGTTTCCCAAGCTATAAGAGAAAAACAATAATCCTTAATGGGAAGATATTCATGATATTAAAGTGACCAAGATGCAGGCTGTGCCCTGAGATGCCTCCAGAGTCCCTATGTGGTCCTAAGTGGAAGCCCCGCCAGGAATCCTCTGCCCTCCCTCCAGCCTCTGCTCAGGGCCAGATAACATGTTAGAATAAAAGGGCAAGGGAAGCTATTAAAACTTTCATTGGAGAGATTGATTTTTCCAATTACCAGTTAATGTCTTCCCTTCTGGGCTTCAGAAGGCCTGTTCACTCTTATTTACAATACAAATTGTTTGGGTTTTCTCATGTAACTAGCCTAATGTAAAATTATTCGCATACTAAAATACGCTTTCATTAACTGACCTGTCTGGTGGAGGAAATGTCTTTAAGTGGTGATGATATAATTTTTCTTAACTATGTACTACTTTCTCAATTTACCCTGTTTTTGCTTTCTTGAGAAGTGATGATAATTATAATAATAGGGACTATTTATTAATCTTATTGATAATAATAAAAATTGAGCCAATATTTAATGAGCACTTAGGTATGCCAAGTAACAAGCTAAGCATTTTATATATTCTGTGTCATTTAATTCTTACAATACGCTTGATGACACAAGACCTGCTATGATCTCCATTTTACAGCTGGGAAAATTGAGGCACAAAGGAGTTTGGTAACTTGCCCAAGGTTATAAAGTGGTGGAGTTGGAGCTGGATTTTTCAATCCAGGTAGTTCACCTCCAGAGTCCATCCTGGTGACCACTGCACTAGACTTGAGAAATGCTTACATAAATGGGTAAAAAGGAAATTGCTAGGATGGATTGGGTAAATAGGACCCTGGTATATCCAATACCATAAAATGCTATGCAACTATTCAACAGCCGAGACAGAGCTACGCGAATAGAATAGACGTGGAAAGAAGCCCAAGATGTATTGTTGGTGAAAAAAGGTGTCTTACAGAATAGGCTTATTTGTGTTTTAAAAAATGAAAAACGATATAGGTTTCTTCATGTTTACGTAGAAAAAGTTCTGGAAAGGAAGGTGTACACCAAATTAACTCTAAGGATGAGGATGTGGAAGGTGGAAATTTTTGCTTTCAATTTTGACATACCTCTATATCATTTGAAGTTTTTACAGCAAGCATATAATATTTAGGAAATTAAAAAGATTCTTTTTGCTCTATAGAAAAAAACTCTGAAGGACTATACTCCAAACTATTAACTGTTGTCATTTCTGGGGGGCTAAGGACTGGGTTGACTTTTATTTGATGTTTACAAGGGAAATGTATTAATTTTGTAAGGTGAAAAACTACAATAAACATACATTTTACAAAAGGTGTTTTGCCTTGCTGGGGAGACGTGATGAGAAATCCAGAGCCTCGTGTCTTAGAACCCTAATTGCATTTTTCCTGCAACACAATTCCTTACTCCCAGTATCACTGTTCTTCAAATGAAGGCGACATTCATCTGCTAAACACCACCTCCAGCTGAGATGAACTGTGTTGGGGTGGCAGGGACTGCGTGTTTCTCCACTGGATCCTTTCCTGGGGCCCAGACTCCAAACACAACAATCAGAACAAAAAGAAGCAAAATCCCTGAAGGCTGAAGAGAAATGTGACCCTTCCTGCTCACACACAGTGGTACCGGAGGATGCTCAGCAAAACCTAGTTATTAATCCCAAAGAATTCTGCAAGCTATTTTGAAAAGAGATGATGGAAGCATCAAAAACTAACAGAGGCTGGTTACATGTGGGAAGTGGGACTGAGGATATGCTTCTATTTCAATTGGAGTTTTTGCAAGACGCACGTGATATTTCAGAAATCGAGGAGAGAATCGCGCAGGGCAGACTCTAACTTTTTATTTTGTCCTTTTGTGTTTGACTTGAAAAAAATCATATAATACTGTTATAATAATTTATTTTTATAAAAAAGAGACGATATATTTATATTGTGCATGTGGTGGTTTTCAAATCTGTGGTATTTTGGGAACTTTTGTTAGACTGTTTCTAAATTGACAACATGAAGTGTTTTCTGATAAAAACTGTATGGAATTCAGCCATTTCTATCATCTTCCACATTTTCAGTCAATAATTAGATTCTGCAGGAACAGTCAGAATTGTCGATATCCAAAGAAAGCCAAATACCAGCAGAAGAGAGCAGGATACAGAAGACTTCCCTCTTGGCACCTCTGTGTTCGGAACTTAGGAAATCTATGCTAGAGCCTGGTAAACATGGCATGGTAAGGAGTGCATCTCTAAATGACACTTTTGGTAAGATGTATAACAACATAAAGGAAAGGATAAATACTTCTGGCTGGAGCCCAAGAAACAGTCAACTCTGTGGGAGTAGGTCCCAGCCCTCTGCCCCATATTCATCTGTGTGTCCCCAGCCACCAAGCACAGAGCCTGGCCCAGAGTTGGTCCTTAGCAAAGGATGAAGGGTGAATGAGTATCGTGTATAGAACCTACCCACAGGACAGACTCTCAGACAGACTTGTGTTCTAATCTTGATGCCACTGTTTACTAGTTTGTTGGCTTTGGCTGAGTTATGTCACCTCACTCAGCCTCCATTTCTTTACCTATAAAATGGGCAAAATCATAGTTATATTTAGTTCTCAGGACTCTGTAAAGAGTTAATGAGTTAATGCATGTAAATTGGTTAGTGATGTGCCTTGCACATGGTAAATAATCAATAAATGATAGCTTTAAAATTGTATTTCTCCTTCAGGTTTCCAGTTTTAAGATGGAGAATAATAGATGCCCTCACCTCTCCAACTCTTGGAAATCATTCCAGAACAAAACAAGATCAAAACAATGAGGAACAAAAACTCAGACTGCATATTTGATGAGATCGTACATCCCTGCTACTCCATATGAGAGCAGAAAGCAGATGATGGAGCAGTAACTGCTTGAGCAGAGGGGAGGAAAGATAAAAATCCAAGCGGCCAGAGGAGAGAAAACTAATGAGACGAATGGCAGACACAACCCCTCAGAAGGCAGGGGTGAAACAAGGAGGTTAGTTTGAGTCTTTACAAAGGGCATTAGACCAACACCATCTCCAGCAATCAGCCAAGTCTCCCTCCTTCACTCCCACAGGATATGGGATGTGCGTTCTTTGGCGAAATTGAACCTGAGAAGTTCAGGACTTAAGAACGCTAAGCACGTGCAGAGCCGCAGTGAGGGCTCAGCTGAAAATGAGAGGAGTAAAGGACAGACGGCTGTCATTGGTCGGGGAGAGACACCCCCCCACCCTACCCCTGTGGTCCCAAGAACACCTGTGGCTTAGAGTATTCACCCCCATAGTAGACTGGAGGACTGTTTTTGGGAAACACTGAGTGGCTTGAGATAAAAAACTTAAAATATTAGATTGGATTATTCGTCTCGGCTCTTATCTCCTGTGTCATAAAGTTCACATCCTCACTCTTGCCATAGCCTCATGGTAAATAGCATGTACTGCATGACCCATTGATTAGGGTTTGGCTGTGTGAATTTCTTGGCCCTGTTAGCAGACATGAAATGAGCAGAGACCTGAAATAAGCTTGCATGGTTGGTTTTCTCTCCTGCTCTCCTGCTTTTCACCATGAAAAGAATATACCACAGGTAGACACCGGTCTAAGGAGGATGAGAGACATGCGGAGCAGACCTGACCCAACCTGAAACTTGGAACCAAGCCCAGCAGAGCCTAGTCTGCAGATAGGGAAGTGAGAAAGAAATGTTTGTGCTATATGCCATTGAAATGTTGTGGTTGTTTGTAAGGGAAAGAAGCTGACTGATACAGATGCTGACTTATGGATGTCCTCCCCAAAAGAAAAGTTGGCTCTCTACCATTTCCCTACACAGTGAACAGGACGAATTGACAAGCATCTCACATCCCCTCAGAGCTTCCAGTCAGCTTTTTAGTGCATTACTTTTAAATATGGAAAAACAGCCAAGGATCACCAGGTACTCAAGGAAAAGAACTCAGAGGAAGCAAGGCAATGCAAAGAGTTGAACAAAACATGTTTTAAAAGAAATCATTGATATTCTTGAGGAGATAAGAGGAGATATTACATTCACAAGCTAAGGTCAAGGACAGGATGCTATTGCTGTATGAAAAAGATGTAAAATTCAGAGAATAATAGAGCTCTTAGAAATTCAAAAGAGGACAGTCAAAATGAAAATTGCTGGGGGCCAGCCTGGTGGCGAAGTGGTTAAGTGCGGACGTTCTGCTTCGGCGGCCCGCGGTTTGCCGGTTCGGATCCTGGGTGCAGACATGGCACTGCTTGGCAAAAAGCCATGCTGTGGTAGGCATCCCACATATAAAGTAGAGGAAGATGGGCATGGATGTTAGCTCAGGGCCAGTCTTCCTCAGCAAAAAAAGAGGAGGATTGGCAGTAGTTAGCTCAGGGCTAATCTTCCTCAAAAAAAAAAGAAAGAAAGAAAGAAAGAAAATTGCAATAGAAGGGCTGGAAGTTACTCTAGTAACTCTTGATGAAGAATTGGATTATTGGAGGGAGAAGATAAGAAAATTAGGGAATTGATTCAGGAAATACAACATCTGACTAATAGAAATTGCAGAAAAAGAGAAGGGATCAAACAAAGGGGAGAATTATCAAGGAGTAATTCAAGAAAGTTTCCTACAAACGAAGGTCATGAGTCTCATGACTGAAAGGGCCCACCAGGTGTCCATCACATGGTCACAAAATTTCAAGTACCAGAGATAAAGAGAAGTTCCTAAAAGCATCCAGAGAGAACACAGGTCATGGTCAAAGGATCGGGATTCAGTGGCATTGGCCTTCTCAACATCAGCCTTGGAAGCAAAACACAATGAAGTAATACTTTAAAATTGTGCAGGAAATGATGTCTAACCCATAATTCTTTCAATCAAGTATAAAAGCAGAATAAAGACATTTTAAAACATTTCAAAAAATTTTCTTTGCACCAGAGGGTATACTCCACTAAAAAAAAAAAGTAGGAAAAATAAAGAAAAAAGGAAATCATCAGATCAAGGAAACAGGAATCCAGTTCCAGGGCTGCCTAAATGGAGCTTTTGTGTTAAACTAGAAAACGATTCCCCTTCTGTAAGGACACATTAGAAAAAAGGGTCCCCTCCAGGCAGTTGCAGCTGCCAGGATGCACAGCTTGGTAAGCCAAGGATGGACTAGGTTTCTAGCTCGTTGCCCCCTCAGCTGGGCACAAACTGAGGGAGCTCTACCAGCACGGAGGAGAAGAGAGGTTCCGGGATTTCAGCTGTGACGAGCCCAGACAGCGAGTCTTCCAGTTGGGAAGAGGAAGACAAGAGTCTAGGAGGAAAGTATCTAGGGAAAAATTGGAACTAATGTATTTGAAAGAATGGAGAGTATTACTGATATGCTTGTGGCAGAGAGTGGAGGATTTGGGGGAAAATTTTTAATAAGTACATACAGGGCCAGGCAAATGAATAAAAAAAGAGGGGCAATTATGAACAACAGGAGAAAACAAAGGGATAATAGAAAAAAACAAGTTGTGGTTCATAATAGTCTGATATAACTATATGGTGGAGGGACGAGGAGAAGGGAAAGTAAGGTGTGTCTTCTGGGAGAGCTCATTCCTCTACACCAGAGTAAGAAGTCAATAGATAATGGTGAAAAAAAGAGAGAGCAAGAAATGGCTGTATAAGTATGTTATTTAGAAATATAGAGTAGATGCCAGTGGAAGGAGCTGAAACTGTTGAGGATTTATGTCTTGGGGGTGAGATTTGGAGATCTGGCTTCTACAAATATAACCATGTATTACTTGATAAAAATAAAAATTAATCTTTAAATTGATTTCCAGGTCCAAGTGTAAAATAACTGCATGTGGTCAGCAGTCTCTGGAAATATTAATTTTTATCAAAAGGAGGACCTCGAGTTGTCAGGCCAAACTCAGCACGGTTGTTCTCTCCAGGGCTTTAGGTGAATAACATGTTACTAGAAGTTGACACTTGGCACCAGAATTTCATGTCTTCCGCCTTCTGACAGCTCAGCTTCCTGGGACTGCAGAGGACTCTTGTGCACCACTGGGTGTCTAAATGTCCCCTTTCATGACCCCACATCTATAGAAGCTGAAAAGAGACCCACCACCCAGGGTCTAGTCTTACTTCTTTCATTATTAGTTCTTCAGCCTTGGGGAAACCCATAAAATCCACTTTAACTCATAATCCAGTTGGAGGACTGGGTTAAAAATCATCCTAAAGATTCCTCAGAGGAATTGCAAAGTTGTTTAAATTGTAGTTGGTAAACATGGTAAATACAGCACTACTGAGTAATGTGTGAAAAAGACAAGTCAGCCTAGGACACTAAGAACTCAATTTGGGGGTAAGATGGTAAACGTTGTGTTACTTTTTAAAACCAAAATAAAAAACATTATTTTGGGAGTTATAGGGATAATTTGGTGAGAAGCTTTGAAAAGAAATATTATTAATACCTCAGAAAAAGAGGGATGCTGAACTGATTAAACAAGATTTGGTCAGAAAGTTCATGTTTTTGGTGAATTACTAAGGAGAGAAAGGACCGTTAGCTGACGAAAATTACACTGACGTGAACAAGTAACCAAAGTAGGACCAGCAGCTGCTGTGAGAGAGCGGGGTACGGCCAAGCCTTCCAAGCCTCTCAGAAACCTGCGTCAAACAGGTAAATTAAACTAACGGCTGTGTTTACTACGAGTAAGAGATTTCTTATAAAAGTAGACTGCAAGCTCCCTGAGGGCGGGAGCTCATCTCATCTGGCTCGCTGCGGTAGGACACAGGGTAGTCACACAACAATTGTTTGTGGAATAGATGAAATGCACTATTTGCTCTAAATGCTAATCTTTTCTGATTTGGTAATATACCCAGAGGATTGTAGTTATATGTATATCAATATACTTCTTTCTATGCATAAGTGAGGAATAATTTGAGTTATGATTGAGTTATCACCATCCAAATAATAAAAGATGGGGGAGGCTCGATTTTTCAGCCAAAGCCATCGAGTCTTTGCCACTCACTGACCCTCTTTTGCAGCAGTCTGAGGCCTGAGGCAGCACAGTGTTGTGACCTTAACAAGCTTTGTTAAGAATTATATCACCGTAATGGGATAATTCTACTGCATACCCATGAGCAGGGCTAAAATTAAAGACTGTTGATAGACGTCGGGATACGGTTGCCTCTAGGGGTGGGGGGATGTATTAACTGGGAAGAGGGCATTTTCTAGGAGAAGGAAATGTTCTGTATGGAGTGGAAGGTGGTCACACAGGGGTGTACAAGTATAAACACCCGCTGAGTTGTTACCTTTAACGATTTGTGTATTTTACTGTATATAATTATAACACAATAAAAATGACCTCAAATTTAAAATCATACATATATAGTAGATGTCACAGCCTTGAGGAATGAACAAATAGAACAGGCAGAGAGAGGAGAGGAGAGCATTTAAGGCACTTAACCTCCGTGTTCTCATCTGCTAAATGGGGATAATAAAGAGTGTAGAAATCAATAGAAGACGAGGACATCTGGAATTGGTTCATAGATGAGTCATCTAAACAAAACCAGTTGAAATGGGCCCTCTTCTGCTCTGAAGACTCAAACACTTGCTCTCCTCCATCCCTGAAGGCCAACTAACTGAAAAGCTCCCACAATAAGGAGGCAGATTTCAGAACCCCCACTGATTAAGTTATGGTGAGAATTACAGTCCTCACATGGGCAGACCACCATACTGTGGCCTCATAATCAGCACATTCTCGCCTAGTGATCAAGTTGCAGGGAAAGACAAAGAGATCATTTTATTAGTTCACCATGGGTACCATCAAGGCCAGGGTGGGACACCCAAAAGGCGAGCAATGTCTCCTTTAGGCTGGTTTCTGTGGGCCTCAGAGTTGTCTGGTGGACGTGGCATCAGAGCAAGAGCTCCGAAGTGTATTGGCCTCAGGCTGAGAGACCCTCCTGTCGCCTTCACCATAAGGATGCATGTAACAAACCAGAAATACTTGAGGACTCCCTAAGATGCCTCACGTGAGTGACTACTGGCTGTCACTGTGTGCCTCAGTTATTTATTGCTGTGTAACAGGCTACTCTGTTTTATTTTGTTGGCAATTATGTGTGTCAAGAATTCAGGAAGGGCTCAGCCAGGTAATTTGTTTGTGATCTGCATGGTATTAGCTGAGACAGGCTGGGGGAGGCTGGGGCTGGAGGATCCCTTTCCAGGATGGCTTCACCGCTGACATGTCTGCCACTTGTGTGCTCCTTGTTCTCTCTCAGACTGTCTCTCTCCATGTAGCACCTCACCCTCCAGGGACTCTCCACATGACTTGGGATACATTTGAGATGCCTGTGACATGTATAAGTGAAGATGTTGAATAGGAAATACTCTAGCTGGGAGTTTAGGGGAGCAATTTGGGCTGGAGATAGAAATTTTGGAATTATTATCATATTATAGATGGTAGATCGTCTGCTAGATTGTCAGGAGTCTGGATGAGTTCACTTAGGGAGTGTGACTGAAGAGGAGAAGTGCAGGACTGAGCCCTGGGGCTCCTCAACACTTAGAGTCGGAGAGAGAAAGAAGATCCAACAAGGGAGACTGGAAACGAGCAGCCAGTGAGGTGGGAGGGAAATCAGGAGTGCGGTACTCCAAAAGCCAAATAAGAAACTGTTTTAAGAATGAAGTTATAACTTTGTTAAATGCTTTATATGAGCTTTATATGAGTTAAATAAGCTGAGACTAGGAATTGACCATTGGATTTAGCAGCGAGGTAATTGAGGATCTCGATTAGAGTAGTTTTAGTGAAGTGCAGCCTGTGGCGGGTAAAAGTGTGATTGGAGCAGGTTCAAGAGAAAAAGGGCCCAAATGTCTATCAATGGATAAATGGATAAACAAAAGCGGAATATCCATACAATGGAGTATTATTTAGCCATAAAAAGGAATGAAGTAGTGAAACATGCTACAACATGGTGAACCAGGAAAACATGCTAAGTGACAGAAGACACACATTATGTGAATCTATTTAAATGAAGTGTCTAGAACAGGCAAATCCAGACAGAAAGTAGATTAATGGTTTCCAGGGACTGGAGGAGGGGGAATTTGGGACTGACTTCTGATAGGTACAGGGTCTCTTTTTGGGGTAATAGAAATTTTCTGGAATTGGATAGTGGTAATGGTTGCATAACTGAAAATACTACTATGCTTCAGTATAAACCTCTGAATTGTACACTTTTAAATAGTGAATTTTATGTTATATAAATTGCATCTCAAAAAAAATTTTAAAAAGAGAGAACAAGAAGAGAGAGTGGAGATATGAACAACTCTCCTGAAGAGCTTTGCTATAAGGAGAGTAGAGAAATGACAGGATCTGGAAGGGGATGTGGGTCAATTTTTTTTTTTAAGATAGAGGATGTGTGTGTGTGTGTGTGTGTGTGTGTGTGTGTGTGTGAGTGAACGTTTCATTAGAAAGGAAAATACTTCTGATACAGATGACCTTGGAAAGGGACACCAGCAGTTTGTCCAATGTAAGAGGAGGAAAGGTAGATTATACCATATATGAATATAGATGTAGGGCGTTGAGATTTGGAGGAGTTTTTTTCTCCCACTGCTTCTTATTTCTCAGTGAAGTAGGAGGCAAGAAGCCAGAGCGTCAGTTGAGAGTGAAGATGGGCAGGGAGGTGTTGGAGATTTGAGGACAGAGGAGAAAGGGTGAAGGGGACGTCTACTAGCTGTGAGATGCTGAATAGACAAGCAATGTGGGAGAGTCCCTGTTTCTTTAAATCCTAACCCACAAAGTTGGCCCAAAGTTTTTAATTGATTCATGCTGTGACTTTATTATTCTTTTTTTGAAGGTATCCTTTTTGGTAAGGAGGATTGGCCCTGAGCTAACATCTGTTGCCAATCTTCCTCTTTTTTTTTCTTCTCCAGTACGTAGTTGGATAGCCTAGTTGTAAGTCCTTCTAATTCTTCTATGTGGGCTGCTGCCACAGTGTGGCCTGACGAGTGGTGTGTATGTTTGCACCCAAGATCAGGACTGGTGAACCTGGGCCGCCAAAACCAAGAGCTTGAACTTAACCACTATGCCACCTGGTCAGCCACATGTTGTGAATTTAAATGGGGTAATACACATAAAGAATTTTGAACACCATTTGGAAAAGAGCAGGTGACCAATGATTCTTCCTATTTGTTAATATGATAGGTGAGACATTGTGTCTCATTACAATTTTAATTTAGTTATTTCTTATTATGAATTAGGCTAAACATCTTTCTATATGTTTCAGTGCCATGTTTTTGTAAACTGATCGCATCCTTTGACTATTTAAAAAATTGGGTTATTAGTCTTTTGTTTATTGATCTAAAGAGATTTTTATATGTAAAGGAAATTAGTTCTGTATGAGTTGTGGCTTCTTCCATTGTGGGTTTATTTTAACTTAATGTTATTTTATGCAGTTTTTAATGTAGTTAGAATGTCCAATCTTTTATGATTTCTTGAAAAGACCTTTCATGCTGTGAAATTATTAAAAATACAACTCTTCCATGTTTTCATGTATTAACATTTTTTAAGTTAATAGACTTTATTTTTTTGAAGTTTTAGATTTAGAGAAAAATCGAGCAGATACTGCAGACAGTTCCCATGTACCTGCCCCCACCCAGTTTCCTTTATTGTTGTCATCTTGCATTAGTGCGCTGCATTTGTTGCAGTATTGACACATTATTATTAACCTAAAGTCTACAGTTTTCATTAAGATTCGCTGTTTGTGTTACACAGTTCTATGGACAAATGCATATTGTCATATATCCACCATTATCAATATCATATGGAACAGTTTCACTTCCCTAAAGACCCTGTGCTTCACCTATTCATTATCCTTAACCCCTGCAACCCTTGAAATGACTGATTTTTTTTTTTTTTTTGGCTCTATATTTTGCCTTTTCCAGAATGCCATATAGTTGAAATCATACAAGCCGTTTCAGACTGGTTTCTTTTTCTCAGCAATATACGTTTAGGGTTTCTCCATGTCTTTTTTGCGACTTGATAGCTCAATTCTGGTTTTTTGTTGAATAATAATCCACCATATGGCTGTACCACAGTTTATCCCTTCACCTTGATGGACATCTTGGATGCTTCTGGCTTTTACAGTTATAAATAAAGATCCTATAAACATCCATGTGCAGGTTTTTCTGTGCACGTAAGTTTTCCACTCATTTGGGTTAATACCTACAAGTGCAATTATTGAATGGTATGGTAAGACTATTAGCTTTGTAAGAAACTACCAGATTATCCTTCAAAGTGCCTGTGCCATTTTGCATTCCCACCAGAATGAATAAGAGTTCCTCTTGCTCCACATTTTTGCCAGCTTTTTGCAATTGCCAGGTTTGGGTTTTTTTTTTTTTTTTTGCATTTTAGCCATTCTAAAGGTTTGTAGTGGTATCTCATTGTTATTTTAATTTGCAATTCCCTAATGACATATGATGTGGAGCATCTTTTCATATACTTTTTTTTCTTTTGCCACTGTATGTCTTCTTTAGTGGGGTGTATGTTCATATCTTTTCCCTACTTTTTTTTTTTCTTGAGGAAGATTAGCCCTGAGCTAACTGCTGCCAATCTTCCTCTTTTTGCTGAGGAAGACTGGCCCTGAGCTAACATCCATGCCTATCCTCCTCTACTTTATATGTGGGACAGCTGCCACAGCATGGCGTGCCAAGTGGTGCCATGTCCGCACCTGGGATCCGAACCGGCAAACCCCAGGCCACCAAAGCAGAACATGCGCACTTAACCACTGCGCCACTGGGCAGCCCTTTGCCTACTTTTTAATTGGGTTGTTTTCTTATTGTTGAATTTTAAGTTATTTGTGTATTTTGGATGCAAGTCCTATATCAGATATGTGTCTTGCAAATATTTTCTCCCTTTCGTGATGTTTTAATGGTTACATTTTTTGTGTCTAAATTTTTGTTCCAACCGGACTTTATTTTGGTAAACGGAATTTCCAGATGGCTACAAGGCTCTCCAACACTGTGTACTGATTGATCCAGCTTTGTTTTCACTGATTTAAATGGTTCCTTTTCCATATACAAAATTCCCATTTGTATTTGGGTCTATTTTTGGACTTCTAGTCTTTCCAAAGTTTTGTCCGTTTATAGGACAGTACCACAGTTTTAAGTGTCGCCCCTTTTCAATATATTTGAGTATATGAGACTAGCATGTCAGTATCACTCTTTCAGCATTTTCTTCAAGACACTGTGCCTATGTATGTCCTTTTCTTCCCATCTGTCAAATTCTTTTTGTGTGTATGTGTGAAGAAAATTGTTGCTGAGCTAACATCTGTGCCAATCTTCCTCTGTTTTTTGTATGCGGGATGCTGCCACAGCGTTGCTTGATGAGCAGTGTGTAGATCTGCGCCTGGGATCTGAACCTGTGAACCCCAAGCCACCAAAGCAGAGTGCGCAAACTTAACTACTGTGCCACTGGGCCGGCCCCAAGAAGAGACTCCTCTTGCCCCATACAGGGATCGAACCCGAGACTGTGGTGTTATTAGCACCATGCTCTAACCAACTGAGCTAACCAGACACATCAAATTCTTACTCATATTCCAAGATCCACCTCTAGGAAGCCCCACCCTGTTACTGCCTCTGTACCTCTTCTGTCCCTGCACTTTTCACTCCATGCTAGGATTTGTGTTTTCTTCCTGTCCCCTTTACTAGACTGTGAGCTCCATGAGGGTAGAGGAATGTATCCCTGGGTAGTTTTCTTTAAAAACCAAACCAAAACCAGAGTGCCTCAGTTGCCACATTTGGAATATATTACAATTTGTTTAGTATAAAAACAGTATGTTTGGGTTGTTGTGAAGATTAAATAAGTTAATCCTCATACCTAGAACAGTGCCTGGCACATAGCAAGCATACAGGAAATGTTGGATACTACAAGTCATTATTATTATTAATTCTGAATTTCCTATGCCTAGCGTAGTATCAGATAGATACTGTTTTCAAGAAACATTTGCTCAACAAATGAATGAATAAATAAATGAATGAGTAATAAACCTTCATTAATTTCCTGCTTTAATAAGTTCTAGTATCCATGTTTACAGGCTGGATAGTTTTGTCTCAAAAATCACTCACTTGCGCAAACTGCTGGACAAAATTAGTTGTAAAATGTTCAATTAGGGCCACCCCCAATGGCCTGGTGGTTGTTTGGCACGCTCCGCTTCAGTGGCCCAGGTTTGATTCCCGAGAGCGGACCTACACCATTCATCTGTCAGTGGCCATGCTGTTGTGGTGGCTCACATACAAAAAGAGGAAGATGGGCAGTGGATGTTAGCTTAGGGTGGATCTTCCTCAGCAAAAAAAGAAAAAAAAAGTTCAATCAATCAAAAATGAATCTTACGGGAAGCAAATTCAGTCCAATAAAGCATTTATTGACTATCTACTAGATCTACTTAAGGGAGAAGCAAAATTATTTCTAAAAAAAAATCATATCAGTCTTTAGAAAGGAGAAACTATTGTCATACAGTTCAAATGTTATCATCTTCAAAAGAAAAAGAAATTCCTATTTGATTCTCAGTACTGTCCTCAGTGAGAAAATTTAATTCTTAATTACTTTAAAAATAATGTATCTACATAGTTAAGAAAAAAGTATAAAAGGTAACAATAATCTCCCTCCCACCCCCAATCTCCATCCTCCCATTTCCCAAACATCCCATAGGTAAGTGCAGTTTTCTTACCTATCTTTCCAGAGATTTTTCAAAGGCATAAACAAATGTCTCTATAGTTTCCCATCCCCTATTTTCCAGTAGCAGTAACATACTATAAGTAATGTTCTACATTTTGATTTTTTTCTTTCAATAATCTTAAAAATATTTTCGTTATCAGTATGTAAACAGCTCTTTCATTATTTTTATAGGTGCATAGTATTCCATTATGGATGTACCATAATTGATTTAACCAACTCCCTACTGACAGACATTTAGGTTGATTCCAATCTGTTGTTATAACATATACTACTGCAACAAATAACTTTATAGATATATTGCTGTACTCAAGTGCAAGTATATCTTAAGATAAATTCCTGGAGTTGGAACTGCTGAGTCAAAGGATACATGCATTTCTAATTGTGACAGCTATTGTCTAACTGCCCTCCATATCAATTTATACCCCAACCAGAATACATGAAAATGGCCCATTTGTCATCCTTGATGTTATTGTATTAAATCACTTATGGTCTTTTCTGTGAATCAAATATATCAGGATTAAATGACTGAGCCAAATACTTTCTAAGTTAACTGAAAATAGATCAAGATTATGTTTCCTTGTGGTGGGGGTGGGGGTGGGGTGTCAGATTGACTAGGAGGGGTCATGAAGAAGGGCACTGGATACGTGTGCCAACTTATTCTCTCAGTTCCGGATTCACCCTTCTTTGCCCAACTTTGTGACATCGACCTGGATCCTGTACACATTTTTCCTTTGGAACATTAGGCTTTTTCAAAAGAGGGCACTGGAGTGACAATGCACGGCCACTGTGTCAGGAAGATACCTCCCTTCCAGGTTCCAGCCTCCGTATTCTGACCCTTCAGCACCAGAGCCCAGCAGCCTGTGCAGACGTCTAGGCACACCCTCGGGCCTCTTTCCCTTCCAGCTCAGCTTCTACAGACCAGCTCCAGCCTGCCCTGTGACAAGTCCCTCTGCCACCCCCTCAGACACAGTTCCTGTGGCAGCCACGCCGTCCTCACAGGGGTCTGAGTCTCAGCCTTCGGGGGAAGGCGGCCTTCTCTTAGTTCTGTTTCCTTCTTGTTCACTCTCCTTCAGCCTAGAGGGAGTAGCTGCTTTTTTTGTCCATGCTACTTTGCTTTAAAGTCCTCTTTTACTCTTTCCAGTATTTACTTCCTAGCAGTTAACAATTCCTTGTATTATATTTTCCCTGTTCAAATAACTGATGTGATTTCTATCTCCTGACTGGACCTGGACTGATACATTACATATGTGATCATTTTGCAAACAATCATCAAGATTTATACTTAAAAACAGTGCACTTTGGCACATCTTATTTTTGGTGTACCATTATCTGAATTGATAGAAATATTGATACATACAGATAAATACACTGATGTGTATTATTAAAAAATCATGAACATATTACCTCTCAGTTCCTGTTACAGATTGTTTCTTGTTATTTTAAACTAGCGTACATCTTCTAAGAGTTCAAAGTATTCCACAGTGGCCCAAGAATGCTGTTAATTTGTGGAATAGAGTAATAAATGAAAGTAAAAAAAAATCCCCACCCTTATGGCTCTTACATACTTGTGGTGGTTAACATCATAAGGCTAAGACAGACCTGCTGTGTACTTTTAAGTCTCTTAACATCTCAAAGCAGGCTTATTTCCCATTTTACCCCAGGACTTAGCACAATGCCTGGCTCTTACAGGTGCTCATCAAGCATCTGGTAAAGCAGTATATGTTGTTAACATGCAGTAACCTTGGCAGGCTGTCGTCAGTAAGATGCTGAAATCCACAGGGGGTTGACCAGAATGATGGCCTAGCCTGTTGCTTCTACAATGCTTCTCTACAGCCATTCAACTGTTTCCTTTTGCTCATGATCTTGGTTCCAGGAAGGCAATTAAACAAAACATTTCATCACTGTACCATTTCTAATGGGTGTATGGGGTGGCAGGCAGCAGAGGCAACCTTGAGATCCCAGAGACCAAAGAAAGGTGACGGGCAAACAAACTTCTTAAATTGGCACAGATTTAGAGTTCTCTGTATATAAAACTGTCCTAGAAAGTTGCTTCACTTGATCCTCACAATAATCCCGGAGATAGGTTTTACAATGATCATTTTATTGATGAGGAAACTGATGAGAGATAAAGTAACTTACCCTACAACTGATCAAGTATCAGCTAGAATATGCATCCAGGACTGTTGGACTGTATGCCGTTTCTCCTCTGCTAGTCTGTCTCTCAGATGGAGTTAATGAAATGACCTAGAGACAATAAAATGCCCATGGATGGGCCTTTTTTTTTTTTAGTTTACTCAATCTAAAAGATTCTAATCATCTTCAGAAACTTATATCTCAGAGGAAGCAACTTTTTTTATGAGTTCCTAACCCACTTGAATATTCTTTAAGATATTCTGTAGCATGAAACCACCCAGATCTTATCTAGTTGCTTGTCTAATCAGTCAGTCCAAGTGGCTCTGAGGGTAGGCGAGAGGGGATATTTAAAAAATTAGAACAGGGGCCGACCCAGCAGTGCAGTGGTTAAGTGCGCATGCTCCGCTTTGGCAGCCCAGGGTTTGCCGGTTCGGATCCCGGGTGCAGACATGGCACTGCTTGGCAAGCCACGCTGTGGTAGGCGTCCCACGTATAAAGTAGAGGAAGATGGGCATGAATGTTAGCTCAGGGCCAGTCTTCCTCAGCAAAAAAGAGAGGATTGGCAGCGGATGTTAGCTCAGGGCTAATCTTCCTCAAAAAAAAAAATAAATAAATAAACAAAACAAATGAGAACATACTTGGAATTCAGGCCAGCCTGCTTACAAAATTAAGACAAATTCTTCCATAGTTTTTTAAAAATTCAGATTATTTTTACTAAAAGTAAAATCTCACTACTATCTCAATAACTATGATTTAAAAAGAACTATGTAGGTACAGAATTAACGAATTATGTTTTCAGAGTTGTTCAACAGACAAAGTACACCTGGAGAACATAAAAATTCTTTATTTAACCTAATCCAGCCAGTATTGAGATAGTCTGCTATATTAAAAACAAGACGTTTAAAAAAATTACAGCACAGTTAGCAAGGCAGTGACTAATTAAGTCACTAAGTTTAATTTTATATTCTTCACAGTCATTTGATAATCATGTAATGATGAACAATATTTTCAGCCACTTTGGAGACAAGTTAACTTCTGAAAGAAGAGAATTCTACTAGTTATCATTGAATTTTATAAAAGAAGTTTAAAACATTAAAGTTTATAGAAATAACACAGTAAGCAACATGAAAATAAACTGGAAAACACAAAATATACCCACCCATCCCAAAAGTCTACAGCATCCCTTCAACCTGTCCCCTAATGCCTTTCTTGCACCTCTTCATCCCCTTTTCCTAGAGTGTGCTCGGGCTCTTTAGCAATTAAGAAACAACTACCGCTCTGTAGGGGCTATTTCGAGCCTAAAGTGCCTCTGTTCCTTTGATTTCTCAGTTAATCCTAGAAACAGTCTTGTGAGATACGTATTACTTGCATTTCAGAGATGAAGAAAACTGCAGCTGAGAGCAAGTTGTCACTTGGCAAAGTCATACATAGTTATTAAAAGCAGAACTAGGATATGAAGGCAGGTCCATCCAACTTTAGTCAGCCCATGCTCTTCTGTTGCTTCATGGTGGCGCGGGCCACCTTTCTGAAGAGACTGGTACATAGTACTTCCTGAGCTAAGGCTCGTCAGGTTTAAAAGTGTTCAGTTCCAGGGCTAGAGGCCACTCTGGTCCCCAGGCACTTGCACTTCCCTCCCCACAGCCCCAGAAACCCCTGCCCCCTGCCCCCAAAGGATTAGAGTTGTTTCCCTGGCCCTTAAGAGCCCTGATGTCATAAAACCAAGCAGCTAATCCCTCATCTTGGCATTAAAGTAGTAAATGGGGAACTGTGTGCTTATGCTTATATAACTTTAGTAAATGCTGCCTAAAAGCTGTTTTATATAACAAAATTATGCAGGAAATATCTGTCTTTTCATATTGAAAATTAAAGAAAAGCCAATATATTTTATAATTACAGCTATATAATCTAAGTTATTTTTATATATAACCATAGATTTTATATCTCCCCTTCAGAACTATAGCAGTGTTCTTAATAAGGCTCACTGTCAGTCAAATATTCCCTTCGTCCCCAAATAATTACAATTTGAATGTTCAACAGCCATTCACATAAACTTCATGTTATAACTCAAAATTAAGACATTCATACTATAGAAAGGTACCAGTCTTAAATTACTAAAGTTAACATACATTATTGCAATCTACATAGCTCAATCTATATGTGCTACACTCCTAAAGAGAAGTATAAGGGGAAATGTTTGTTAAGTGTCATGCATTAGATACTGTGAACAAGAAAACAAATAGGGTTTTGAAACTATCTTTTGATTTTAATTAATGAAAATAACTCCAAGACCATTCAGATTGCTGAGCAACACTAAAAGGGCCACTACTGAAAATGGCTTAAATAATTGCTTTTGAAAAATGAATATAAAACTAATTAAACAGTGATTATTAAGGTGCTAGCCTCACCAAAATGACAATTAAAATCGAAAAACATTAGTATTGGTTTTTTAAAATAATAAATTGACTTAAGCCAAAAACAATGACCTCAATATTTACTCAAGACTTCTTGTTTTCATAATTATCTCCTCACTGACTGGTGTAAAAACAAAGAGCTCAAGGCCTCACCTTGGTTTTCTCAGTGCTGGTTTTCCATCTGCTGAAGCTAGACCGTACACTATGTAAAGCAGGAACCAAGTCTGTCTTGTTCAGCACTGTATCCCACAGCACTGTGCACAGTGCCTGGGCAAACAGGTGATTAACAGACACCTGAATGACTCAATGAATGAAGGAGAGTAAAATAACTTTACTGATTTTTTTTCAAATCGTTCTCTGTGCTCAAACTACTATAAACTGGCAGCTCTAATTTCTAGAAATATGGATTTAAAAACTCTACTCCAGTGATGAAAGGACCTGATCTCTCTTTTTCTCTCTCTCACACAGACACGCAGACACACACAGAGTAATTAAGACTGCATGAGTCAAAATTACATTATGAACTATGAGATGTCAACATTATATAAATAAAATTTAATAGTGAAAAAGTGATCTGGAAGCCCTGTGAATTTTTCCCCTACACATTTTGGAGGACATCACATGGGTTAAGAAAAACATAACAAAATCACATTTGTTCAGATAATCATTTGAATGTTTACATACATTTTTGGTTTGTTATTTATTTATAACTAATTTAATTTACATTTCCTCATATTAACATATATTCCTGTTTAGCATGTAATCAAATTATGCCAGTGAGAAAAATCCTCATAGTACCTTCATTGAGTTGCTGATTCTAAGAAAACATTGAACATGAACATGTACAAAAGAGGCATTTGAATAAAACAGCATGTGCATTTTGAAATATTTGCACAGTTTGATCTTTACATTTCTATCTGGAGAAAATATGAACAAAATCCAGAATTACCATGCTAAAATAATGTTCAGATGACAGCCATAAAAGAAGTACATACAAAATAAAGCAAACAAATCACATCCTCAGGTTCCGTGATTACTGAGAGGATTTCCCCTGTCCTAAGTGCTTTATTATATTTCTTAAAAATATGAGAGCAGCAGCTTATCACAAGTCTCCACTACTGTGCATTAATGATGGAACCAAAACAACACAACAGACTCAGAAGGATGAGAGAACTGCAGAACAAGGCGAAGTCACAGTTTTATGCTTCTTCTTGCTCTGGATAATTTAGAATTTTGCGGTGTGCCTGACGTAAATATTGCTGCTGTTTGAAGTAAACCTTGAATGCTCCTTTTATGGCAACAAAAGCAATTCCACCCTAAAATAAAAAGGAAAATCAGCTTTTTATAACGCAAATTTAGAGGAACAAAAATAATTTTACTTAGATCACAAAAGACATAGGCATTAATGCTAATTCAGATGACTGCAAATCAAACAGTTCTCTTTTCTACTAGCGGGTGAGATAGGGAGACACTACTGGTAACAGGTCAGAGATGCCTTCCTGTTATCCTATCTGAGTAATACTCCTTCCACCTAGCTCTACATTCAGTCTGACAAAGCAGGGAGAATGCATGAGCTATGTACAGGCTGCCACCAGAGGGGGAAAGTGGGAATAATAACGACATCAAACCACATTAAGGGCTTACTAGGTGCTAGTACTTCAAACGAATTATCTCATTTAATCCTCACAATAATCCTGAGGCAGCTACCATTACTGTCTCCATTCTATAGGCACAGAGAAGTCAAGAAGTTTGACTTAGATTTCTCAGCAATTTGAACCAACGTGTTCTAGAGCAGAAGCTCTTTACCATAATCTTGTTGGCAAGAGGGATTTCCAGGAGAGAGATCACCCACAGCATGGTTCTGGAAGGCCAGAACTACTGCAGTGGATTTTCTCCTTGTTATTGCTATTGGATGACAGTGGGGATCAAACAGAGGCTGAAGGCACAGGAGCCACAGAATGAATATTTATAAAGTCCCATTGGGATTTTTTTAAAAACAAATATACAGCTCATTCTCTTTTGTATAGTCACTTGGAAAAAATATTATTAAAGCCATCTTACCAAGATTGTCCTTTGTAAATTAGAGTTAACACTACTGAACATCAGTTTACCAACTATTGTCGCAATAGTAGGAAAGACAAGGGCTCCACACAAAATTCGGGTGGCAGACACATGATCTGCTAAAGGATTAGCCTCAGCCGGAATTCGAGGAACAGGACAACCAATTCCTAGAGAAGAATGCAGTGTCAGTGCTAATAAATCAGAATAGTTAAAATATCTTTGCATGCTAGGATTCTTTCACAAGATTAATTTGGCATACTCATCACAACCACGATCCAAAGCCTTACCTGGAAATATACTGTTCAAAATTTGTAGTTTATTTGAGTATTTGCGCCAAAGTCTAAGCACGTAGTCCTCCCAGCGAATCATCTTGCCTAGTATCAGCATGACAGGAATAGTAGGAAGTCCAATTAAAAGGAATAAAGGATCAGCTCTCTCCATAACATCCAGACCTTCTTTATGACCTACAACCTGTGAAACAGACAGCATTTGCTAGAATCATTTCCTTATCTAATCAAGAGTTGCATGCTTAAGCTCAATTCATTTTAGAGGAAATGCTAAATTTCAAAAGAATACAGAAATAAAAGGTTTAAAAAATACGCTGGAAAGCTATCAAGTCCTGATTTACTTATAGGAAGTGTCTCTGAATTCAAAGAAAAAAGCTCCCAAGCTATTTCATATTACATTGGAATAAAAGCTTTAAAAATGG
The DNA here is from genome assembly GCF_041296265.1 of Equus caballus. Lineage (NCBI taxonomy): Eukaryota > Metazoa > Chordata > Mammalia > Perissodactyla > Equidae > Equus > Equus caballus. The sequence continues at coordinate 37,317,469 of NC_091684.1, forward strand.
TTGACCCACACTGATGACATTTCAATAGAGCGGAGGGGACTTCTGCTTCTTGCTTACATTCCTCTGATTTGGTTAGACTGGGCTATTATTTTAGGTCCTATTTGTTTTCCAGTAGAGCCTCTGTTTTCCTCCTCTTCCTACTAGGAGGTAAGCATAGCCAGTGAAGGGGCAGGACAGGTCTTCAAGAAATGGCCTGAAGGCTCACTCCTCTTTGGCTCTTTCTTCTCACTCAGCGGTGCCTGGGATAGAGTGTGATCTCTCTGGCTGGCCAAATGCCTGCTCTACAGACCTAATTCTCCTAAAATGCAATTCCGAGGGCTGGATTTGGGGGACTGCAGTACGGGGTCCAGTTTTGGCTACAGGTTCCAGTCATTTTTTCTCACCCAGGAACCTCAGGGTGCCCTATCTACGGGGTAACGAAGCTAAAACAATCTTTCCCCTCTCATCTGGGTCTTGGGGCTATTTCTCAATCGGTTTAGATCCCAGAGGGCAAGAAGGACGTAATTAATTGGCATTTGTGAATCTCCATACTTCCCCTCCCAGAAGAATCCTTTTCACTTACTGATCACTCTGTGGCTTTACACTTCTCTCAACATCACCAGTTTGTTAGGGAGCTTCTTACTTCTAACTAGAGAATTTCCCTGAAAATTCTATTTCAAGTCTCAAATGACCTCCCTTTAGCCGAAAGTCTCAACTGCTCGCAGATTAAACATATTTCTCTGAGGGATTATTCTTGGCAGTTATGACAACGGAAAGAGACTATTTCAGAACCCAGGTATCACACAGTGAAGCGACAGTTTGATAGGACACTACTATAAAGGACTCTATATAGTTTTTCTGATCACACTTGAGGAATAAGCCAGGAAGAAAAGATTGAAAAGGACCTTGTCTATATTTTTGATAGGGAGGAGGGAAAAGGGAGAAAGAAAAAAAGGTAGGGAAGACTAAAAGCTGCCGGGGACAATACATACTCAGGAAAGCAAGCTCATGAAATAGTAAATGGTATTTTATCAAAAATGAGATGCCCTTTTTTTTGAGGAAGATTAGCCCTGAGCTAACATCCACTGCCAATCCTCCTCTTTTTGCTGAGGAAGACTGGCCCTGAGCTAACATCCGTGCCCATCTTCCTCTACTTTTGTATATGTGGGATGCCTACCACAGCATGGCTTGCCAAGCGGTGCCATGTCCACACCCGGGATCCGAACCAGAGAACCCTGGGCCACCGAAGCAGAACGTGCACACTTAACTGCTGAGCCACTGGGCTGGTCCTCAAGATGCCCTTTATGTCAGCTATTAGAGCAGATTTTTTTAGGTAGACTACAAGGACATATAAAATAAGGTCAAGCTGAGAATAGTCCAAGGCAAACTGAAATTCTAGACAACAGACTCGATCTAGGTAAAAATATTTTATAAGAGTTATGTGGAGGGGCCAGCCTGGTGGCACAGCAGTTAAGTCTGTGCGCTCTGCTTTGGCGGCCCGGGGTTCACCGGTTTGGATCCCAGGTGTGGACCTATGCACCACTTATCAAGCCATGCTGTGGCAGGCATCCCATATATAAAGTAGAGGAAGATGGGCATGGATGTTAGCTCAGGGCCACTCTTCCTCAGCAAAAAGAGGATTGGCGGCCGATGTTAGCTCAGGGCTAATCTTCCTCAAAAACAAAAGTTATATGGAGAGGACCAAAATGGGTGCTGTTAAAATTTCAGCTAGGGCTACAGCTCAGACTTGCACTTGGTTAATTTCCCTAATCAACATGTAACATTAAATGTTTTTAAACACCAAATGGCCAAAAACCATGGTATCAGTATCTGATCTTCTGTGTCTCCAGGCATAAATTTAACAACTTCACATCTTGCATGTGAAGGGTGATCATTTTGAGTTGCCCTAAAGTGAAATAGTCTGGTTCACAATATTTTATAAACCCTAATTCCACACTGGTGGCAAAACTGGATTAGCCCAGAAACTGTGTTTTTATCTATAATGCTTTCCCAGGACATTTCAATTTTATGTCATTTTATTATTTTCAATATAATGATCACTTTAGTTATAACTAAAAGTGATTTAAATACTCTCAAAGTGTTAGCAGGTAAATGCAGAAATTTGAAAAATTCCTTTGTTGGGTTATGTACTCTTTTTAGAATTTAGGGTTTAGAAATATAAAGCGGAACAAATATTGAGCTATGGACTATAGTAAAGGAAAGTTTATTCCTCAGGTGTAGCAGTAAAAACTCACAACTAGGTGTCTAAGAATGAGAAAAAGAGAAATAGAGCAAATAGCGAGCAAAGGCCCATTGTCCCACTTGTTAGAGCTAAAGTGAGACACGCTCTGGGCTCAAGCTGAGGCTCACCATGCATGCATACTTCCATGCATACATTCATTCATTCAACTGAACACTGATTATGTGCCAGACACAGGACTAGGTGCTGGGGATAAAATGGTGAGCTAAATAGATGTCTTTTGGAGGTGAGAGACAATCAGATCAAACAAGCGTGCAAATATAAATGCTGTAAAGAAAATAGGATAGCACAAAATATGTAGTACACCACCTGCTACTTAGACTCCAGGGCAATAAAAGACAGCTGAATTAAGCAATGGGGCTGATTTAACTTTGCTCAATACAGAACTAGCCAACCGTGTGTGTGATCATGTATATTCTGGTTTTATGCCCCAAGATTAAAAAACAGATTATTTTTAAGACTTCAATTTTAGAGTGAGATTCAGAAACTATAGAACGCCTTCTCCATGAATTTGTTATCCATGTATAAAAAAGGCCTACAGAATTGTAGGTTTAGAGAAAAGTTTGTTTTTCTGCTTTAGAGCTAAAAGCTAGATCTTCATATCCAGCTAGGCCTGCAGTTCACCAACGCTGAAAAGTTTAAGAGTTTTAATTGAGGCCTGATCTTTTTAAGTACTGCCTATTAGAACCCAACTTTTAAATGGGAGGATGGAACAGTGATGAACTAATAGGTTTTCTTAGTCATATTTAAGCGTAGTGTAATTAAAAGTGGGCAATACTTACAGAGGTGTCTTTACACTAGAGGCAATAGTGGAACTAGGTTCCATTCTTCCAGGATAAAATGTTCCAGCTGGCTTTGGAACCAGGTTTCACTTAAGGAGCCTTAGATTAGGGACAGGAGTCCTAACACTTCATCCTTGTTGTGTGGTACTGGACATGTAAACTCTGAACCTATAAATTAGGAATTGTTGATTGTATCTACGTCACAAGATTGTTGAAGGGATTAAATGCATCAGTGTTTGAAAGGTGTTCAGCCCAGTGCTGGGGAAAAAAGTTGTCTTTTCAATAAAATAACAAGTCCCATTCAAGTTCCTCATAACTAACAGGGACTGAACCTAAGACTGGTTCATGGAGACGTAAATAGGAGTAAATGGGAAAAGAACAGTGGTATAATTCCTTAATTTGATTTACTTGAACTTCAGAGTAGTCAGAGAACAAAAGGAAAAAGAACAGTCAAGTGTTAAAAAGAAAATCCTAAATACTGTTGATGGCATAGTGGGGCACATTCCTTTTCCAATTTGCTCAGATAGGTAAAAGTATTCCCCACCTGTTCGATCACACAATAGTACCTACTTACTGTTATAGCTAATCTCTCATTTCCGGGCTAAAAAAAAATCTTCTCAAGTGAAACAATACATGTGAAGGTTATTTCTAAATGGTATCACATAATATATATGTATTATCATAATTTTAGATCTTCTTAACTGTCACCATTAACCAACATGTTCATTTTTATCTCCTTGCTTGTATCATTTTCTCCCCTTGACTAGCCAAATCACTTCCTTCAAGAGTCAGATCAAGACTTACATTTTTCATAACTTCAAACGATCTTTCACTTTTACTGAAATAAAATACTGTTTATGTAGTCTTCTGCACTCTCTTCACATTTGTTTATATAACATTATAACAGTTCTCAGGTTGATCACTTATGCACAGCTTGCCTTAAGACTGTATTCCTTGAGGCTGGGGATCAGGGCTTTCAATTTTGTTTTGTATTTTACACAGACTTCAGCTCAGTGTTAACTTTTTGAATGAGTCATACCAATATGGTTCAAAATGCCAAAATGCAGCTGGTAGTCTTTTTCAGAGAATACAAACTATATTCCTTAATTGGCTCCTATTGTCCCATTAATTATCAAAATTCTTTTAAGATTGAGCTAACCTAAAATCTTTTCCTCAAAAAGAGCTATTCCACTTCTTATGGTCAATTAGGTCTTAAGAGAAATCACTCAATATCAGAGGGCCTTAATTTCCTCATCTGCAAAAATAAATATCTGTATAATGTATTTGTACATTAAATAATGTATAATCTGCTCTAAGTTTTCAGGTCTTTGTGAGTCCCAGTGAATCACCCTGAACCTCCTTGATCTAATAATGTACTGATACTGATTATTGGAGTTTAACAAATCATTGTAGAGAATATAATCAGTCAAACAAACCTGTTAGAACTGATCATATATTAAAAAAATCAATATTTATGAAAGCCTTTCAAGTGTTAGTCTCTGTACATGTGCTATGTAGGGAATATTAAGTATAAGATAGTCTCAAGTTTCAAGGAAATTACCTTCTAATAGGAAAAATAAGGCCTAAATACAGAGAAAATTAAATAACTTAGGTACTCTGTATAAGAAATATCACTTGGTCAGCACAAGATTAGCTGTCATCTGAGGAATGAAAATGTCATGAATGCAGATGAAGAAGAAATCACAGCAGCCAGGAGTTGCCTAGTAGATTTTATGAAGAAAAAGTGGCTGGGGAACTAAGACCTGAAAAGGGGTTTAGATTTGGACAAGTAGAGAGAAGACTGGAAGAACAGGTATTCGGCAGGAGGGTGATATAAGCCAAGGGACAGAGGTAAAAAACAAAATAACATAAGGGGGGCTGGCCCCGTGGCTGAGTGGTTAAGTTCACACGCTCTGCTTCGGTGGCCCAGGGTTTCGCTCGTTCAGATCCTGGGCGCAGACATGGCACCACTCATCAAGCCATGCTGAGGCGGCGTCCCACAAAGCACAACCAGAAGGACCACAACTACAGTATACAACTACGTACTGGGGGGCTTTGGGGAGAAAAAGAAGAAAAAAACAAAACAGACAAAAAAACAACAGAAGGATGGGTTGGAGGAGACAGCCCAATGGTTTCAAAGTAGAATGAAATAAGATTGTGAAGGGCGCTGCATAACAAATCAGGTTAAGGAAATCTCTTTCAAGTCATAGATTCTCAATCTTTATCCACTACACTCACGACAAACGATGGTTTACTATTTGTGATCCATTCCAGTGACTATACGCAGATGTTTGCAGTGTTATCAACATTTTATGAAAAAGCCTTGCAATACTCTGTCTCACCATGACAATTAAGGGAGCAACCAGAAAGGCTGCTTACCATGGACCCTGGCATAGAGAGATTGTGTGCAATTTCTAGAACATTACATATAACTCCCTCGATCCCTTTTTCTTCCATGCACTCTCTGATTTATATTAAAGAAAAAAGCAAGTTATATCATCTACAAACCAAAGTGTGTTAACTTACTGAGTTACAACCAATCTAGGTGCAGCTTTTGAAAATCACTACTTAAGGCAGAGAAGACAGTAAGCTTGGAGTAAGATGTTGAAGGTATTATTTTAGGAAGATTCTTTTGGAAGGATAGATGGACAGAAGAGAATAAAGTTAAAGAAACCAATCTAATGGCTCCTTTAGCCATCCAGGTATGATGGGGGAATGATAAGAAGTTGGGCAGTAAAGCCATGGGAGGAAGTCATAGATGGAAGACATACCAGAATGGAAACTGCTTGGACTTGGTCAGTGGACTGGATCTTGGGCTGTGAAGTAGAAAGAATTAAGGTAATCCTAAGAATGTAGAATATAAATTGAGTAGATGGGAAAATAATAGTAGGAATCAAAGGTATAGAGAAATTATAATGGGGAATAAATTTAGGATTCAAATTGAGAAAAAGACAAATTTCATCTCAATAATATTGAGTGTGAAGTCACAAGAGGTCATTTAAAGAGAAGGGTCGAGCTGCTATTGTAGGACTGGATTTGGGGAAAGAGGAGAGCAAAAGACATAGATCTGAACACAAAAAGCACAGAAATGATAGCTGGAAATCTTTAAGGAAGGGGTATAAACAGAGAAGAGTCAGGGGCCTGGGACTATATCTTGAAATTTAAGTCTCTCTAATCTTCATCAAGTTATTGATTATAGCATTGTTTTGTAACAGCAAAAACCCCAAAAGCAACTAATGGTCTAATTAACAAGAGACTGGTTGGTAAATTGTTGTAATTCTATACATCGAATGCTATGCAGATTTCTGCATATTTATATAAAAAAATCTCCATGATTCATTGTTTGTGAAAAAAGAAGGATGCAGCTCTAACATGTTTCCTTTAAGGCACCCCTCCCCCCCCCCCCCCCCCCCCCGCCAAAAAACCCCAGCGTGTGTAAGAACATATTTTTCTTGCATAAGCCCAAAGAAAGTTTGGAAGAATATATCTGAAACTAACAGTGGCTACCTGCAGAGGTGAGGGGGAACCTGGACAAGTGAAGGACAGGAGTAAGAAGACTTTTCTCTAGATAACTTTTTACATGTTTTTTCATTTTTAAGCCATAGAATGTTACTACTTGTTCAAAATAATAAATTTTAAAACTCCTAACAAAAATCTTTTTAATAGATCTTCACATCAAAAGTAGTATCATTGAAAAGAGTAAAATAGTGAACCTGCATCACTGTCACTGCTCCATAAGTCACAGCTGTCCAATAGATAGAGCCAACCATTATTCCCGCCGCAGCAAATGGACAGGCTTTTGAGATCAGTCTATCTGCAAGATCCAAGACGTAAACAACTGGACCTATAATACAAAGAAAACAAGGAAAGGTTCAACACAAGACAGATTTTTTTTTTCAAATGGCTTGTTCAATATTTTCCATTGATCTAAAATATTTTTATGAAGTTGGATGTTCTGATGCTTTAGAAATAACTGTTATAAATGTGCTAGCAACCTAGATTTAAATAAATTTAGAATTTCTCAGTCATTTGCACAAACAGCTAAGTTTTACTTCCTAAATTCTAGGAAATAGCGTCTTCACATTTTTATTTTTATCAGTAACCCTAAGAGTAAAGCCTCAGATACAGCTGCTTCTTATAAAGGAAATAATTCTCTCACTCTATCTTTTAATCACACTGGCTACTGCAGAATGAAATGGCCATTTCAGCTTGTTCTTCCCAAACAGTTCCTGGCCATAATTAGATTCTTTAGTACTTGGTAAGAATATCACTTCTTTGACTTCACTCATCACTTCCTTGGTACAATGTACGAAGGTAGTAACCTAGGCTATTTTCTTACAATTACATAAAGTCAATCTATCTTACTTTGATTTTCAGTATGCTATATTCAGTTGAATATTATTTTCTAACAAACTTCTTTTAATGATCATGATGCCAGTTTCTGTGGCATTCCAACAGCTGTATGTGCCAAGTATGCTGCTGCTATTATGTGCTTATTGTGGAATTTGGCTACCATCTTTCTCTAGAAGTTGCCTGGAATAGCCACATTTGGAGGTATTCTAAGAACTGCCATTAAGTTCAATATAATTTAGCTCCAGAATTTCTCAGAATAGTGGAAGTGAATTAGAGTAAGGCCTAAAGAATTGGATATCTAAGTTTAACCGAAGGAAAATGAAACCATGATTTAGTAATCATTATTTGTTGAATATCCTCTACATACAAACTATTACTTGAGACATTTTCTTAGAAATATTTAACATTATTACCTACCTTCTGGGGGCTTACAATCTACAGGAGGATGCTGTACACGGAAACAATTTATTTTAATAGTACATAAAAACTAACATAGCAAGATGATGGTAAAATAATTAAACATATAAGAACAAGCATCCATCTGTGGAGCCCTGATCAATACTTCGCCCTGATCATTGGAGCCAGAAATATCATTAGTCACTGTATAAAGAGAGACCACAAGTAGAAAGACCAGTAGGAGAGACGTCAAAGGACCTATGACTTAAATTTAGCGTATTTATTTACTATTGTCAAATTTGACTTACATAACATTTAAAACTATGACAAAGTATCTTTTGGGACCAAAGAGATAAAGTAAGCCTACTTCAGTGCATACTGACTCTACATCCTCTAATAATAGTATTTTTTGATTGTCTACATGATACCAGGTGCTGTGCCACAGGCACTACATGCATTATTATTCAGTCTCATAACGTAGGGTTTAATCCTTAAAATAGACAACTTTGCTGGGTTAAGTTTATAACTCCCTCAGAGGGCACAATAAAAGTCCTTCTAGTGAGTCACCAAAGATCCATCAAAAGCTGGTATTAAAAGTTAAGGGCTATAGGTACATATAAAACCTCAACACTTCAACTTTCATATTCTCTTTTGGTAATTCTTTAATCAAAAAATTCAAGCCACAAGGGAACAACTACAGACTCTCTACAGCACACGTACCCATCTACAGCATCACACCTATCTGAAGTCATTCCCTTCACTTATACACCAGACCCCATCCCTTGCCAACTCAAAGCCACAGCTCCAGCAATTCTCTCCTATTCTCCTACATCATTTCCCCCCTACTCTTTACTGGATTATTTCCATCAAACAAATGTGTCACTACTTCTTTTATCTTAAAGCAAACTCAACTCTTGCTCCATTTCTTTGCTCCCTTTACAACAAAATTCCTCAAGACATCTGTTGTCACTTACTCTCTCCTTCAATTCTCTCCTAAACCCACTCCACCAAAACTGCTCATCAAGGTCACTAACAACCTACACATAGTTAAATCCAATGGTTTAATCTCGGCCTTCCTCTTATTTGGCCTAACAGCAACATCTGACACAGACTTTCCCTTCTTCCCAATATAAGGCTCTTCACTGCATTTCCAGGACATCACCATCTCTTGGCTTTCTTTCCCTCTCACCAGTCACTCACTTTTCAGTCTCCTTTGCTGGTCCCTCCTCTTCTTGACCTCAGTGAGCACCACCTGGCCAACTTCTGCCTCATCATACTCCCTACTTGATTACTCTGCTCCATTTTTCTTTTCCCCAAAGTACTTATCACCTAACATAGTCTAATTTACTTATTAATTCTGTTTCCATCTACTAGAATAGGGGTTGGGAAACTATGCCCATGGGCCAAATCAAGCCAGCAGCCTGTTTTTGTAAAGAAAGTTTTACTGCAACATGACCACATGCAAAGCCTAAAATATTTACTAGCTATTTTTTTACAGAAAAAGTTGGCTTACTCCTGAACTAGAACATAAGCTCCAAAGGGAAAATAACCTTTTTGTTTTGCTTACTGATGAATCTCAAATTCTTATGACTCTCAACTATTTGCTGAATACTCTACTGAGGTACTTATTTAAAACTATATGACATGAAGATCTCTAGGTCTTCCTTTTTCATTATTCTGCACTGAGACCAAGTTATAAGACTATTTTCTTATAAATTCTGATTTATGAGGAAAGAAGGTACCTTCTTCCTCCTACTTTTCCACAGATACTTGGAACTATCTATTGACGGAGTGAAGCAAGATACTTCCTAAAAAAAGTAACCAGTCACTTGGACGAAAACACAATTCCTAAAAAGTAATCCATCAGTACTGCTTTTATCTATCACAAACATGGACAATCTCGAGATATTTGAATTGTCTTTCCTTTAAAGATCTCAGAAGATTCTAACATAATGAGCTCAATTTTCTTCCTGTGTAAATCCTTTTTGTACAAGCAAAAACAAACAAAAAATTCTCATACTTCCTTTTGGAAATTTTCTACTCATCCCTTGAGTCATATGCAAAATATATTAAGACAAACTGGCTGCATTTTATAGTACCTAATTCCAGTTTTTCTGACAAAATTCTGTCCAGGCTTTTGTTTTAAGTTTATTTTGCCTAAACTAAACCTCTCAAGCCTCTTTCAGACAGACTAGACCAAGATTAGTTTAATATTTAAAAGGAAGCACAAATGCCTAGTGGTAAACATACCATTACAATAATATACTGTCACATAGGGGAGGTATTTCTGAGAGGTAAAGATTATTTAGGCAAGCTATTTGGTGATTAAGAACAATTACTAAAATCCTCTGGATGACAGTCCCGAAATCATAGTCTTTCTATTAGGAAGCTTATCATGCACTACTATCCCATGACTTGGGGTCATAAAATGAAAACAGCAACAGTCACTAGCTTCTACTTATTGTGAGATTACAGCACAAGGAGTTATAGGAAGTGAGGAAAGGAAAGACTCTAGCTCTTGAAAACTTCAATTCTAATGGGGAGGAAGAAGTATGAATAAATGAACCTCAAAAGTTAAACATATAAAATATTAAAAGGCTTCAATATTTTAAAAAGGCATTATTGAATTTTTAATGCTTCAGTGGGCTTTAGCACTTATGTTTTCAACAGTACTGCACTTATACAATAGATGGCAATTGAAGAAACTCTGTATAAATACAAGTTTTGAAAATCCAATAATTTAAAGGGCACCAGGGAAGCCTGCAGTTAAAAGGAAATCTATTGTGAATTCTTTTGTAAAAAAAAAAAAAAAACAACTACACCCTAAAATCTCGGTAAATTCAAATTTTCACATTGCATAGTTGAATGACATCAGTGGCCTGAGAACTATTGGGGAAACTCCTAAGTCCATGTCTATTGAAGAAGCAGGAATCATTTTTATCTGGCAGACACTGCAAAAGTAGATTTGCTGCAGCTGTGATTTCAATTCAAGTCTATGTATGCATGGTGTTAAAGGCACATCTTGGAAGATAAGAAATTAATGACTGAAGGGCAGGTAGTACTTACTGTTCAACATCTCCTGGCACTGCTTAGAATAACACCCAGAATTCCCAGGACCTTTCTCTGAGATAGAAAGGTATCCTCAAAAACACCTCTGACCAATTCTTAAGAAATAATTTCTATATGTTGCCAGAGTGCTGAAGTTTCTAACATAGAACGTACTTTAATGAGCATATACAGATGTTTCACAAGATAATCTTGTAGAAGTTCATGAGAAGATAACAGCTCCCATGAACTCCAAGGTTTCTGTTAAGCAGCAAATGGTTCATAAAAGAGATTTAACAAGCAAAATAGACCACTTACAGAAGCTACTCAAGTTTCCAAGTTTTTTTAATTTGCTTTTTGCATTGCATTGAACTAGTTTTGACCTAGACCGAACTCAAATGCCAACTTGCTAAGCCAAAACATCAACCCCACTTTCAGATTCAGAACCATACAGAATTGGAGATTTTTGGAGGCCACAAGGAGTCCAAAAATATAGTTCTAAACTACTCTGCTTGTTCGAAGTCTTCTTTTTGTTGCACTCTATTTCTGAAATGTTCTGTCCCTACTTTAAGTCTGTAAGGAAACCCAATTTCCCAATGGAAACTAACCTAACCTGATAGAGGTTGACTAATAGCTTTACCCCACCCTGTTCGTGTCCCATGAGGCTTCCTTTACATACTATCCCACAAAAGGCACTTACCCCTTTGCTTGTGCATAATGTTAGTACTTTATGTTCTTGTTCAATGTTTGTTCAGTTGTCTCAATATCCTTTATGTCTGTCCATGCCAGCATCATCTTAGATTGAAAACTCCCAGGGGGCAGGGGCCATGTCTGTTTAACTCGTTTTGTACAGTGCCTAGGATAGAACCATGTACAGATAGGTGCTTAAAAAAATGCTTTTTGATGATGATTGGCATCACTCTCAGGGACTCTCTAGGCTACAGCTATCTCAGCACATGGTATCTGGTAGCATACAGAGGCACTTTGGCCTGTTCCACAGGGTATTATAATACAATGGCATGGGACCTAGCTGCAGCACTCCATGACAAATATTTGACTCAATCTGTTGTGAAAAAAGGACTTTTTAAAAAAAGTATTAATTATATGGTTTCAAGTCAACAAATGTGGATTTTATTGAAGACATGAAACAATATCACAACAACTCCATTAAGAGTTAAAAGTATGTGAGAATTCTGATGAGATACTAAAGAGTTTTAACTCTTTCTCCAGCATTCATCACTGTTTTAAATACTAGACTTTGGAGGCTAGATCTAAGAGCCTCAGGCAAGCTTATGTAAGTTTCATCTTTGATTGCTCTGCTTGCAGGCTGAGAGTTTACCATTTCTATGTAAGAACAAACATTCTGCAAACTCAGGCTTTGCTTAATAACAAGAAATTAGTCATTAGATTGTAGGCAAAGAAGAAAGGATACGTTCTTGGCCAATTTTTTAGATAACCAGACTAACAATAACTGACAAAAAATCCTCAAAACAAAACAAAAAGTCAAACAACCCTCAAGAATAAAAGATCCAGAGTCAAAGCAGATGAGTACCATTCCTCTGTGTGTATACAGAGAGCATATTACCATGAATAGTAACTAAAGATCATCATAGTAGCTCTTTATGATTACATAGTTTGTGCCAAAGGAAAGCTTAAATTTATCGTCATTAGAAAAGCCCATAGACTATAAGGTCAACTACTAAGTACTTATTAAGCACCTACTGTATACATAGCATTTTACTATGCATTAAAATAAATGTAAATAAAATTTAACACACTAGCCTCTGCCTCCAAGGAGCCCTACAATCTAGTTAGGGACAAACAACATACATTAAACAACTGAAAAACTTTAAGGTAAAATTAATAAATGTATGATAGTATGGTACAAACTATGCAGAAACATGTTTCTGAATTTTTAAGTAAAGATTACACAGGGATAAGGATATAAAGAGGTTTTAAATTGCTGTATGTATGTATGAGTGAATCTTGACCTAGACTTGAAGTCTTTGATCTGAAAAGGAGGCATGCTAAAACACTTTCTAACTAGAGGCAAAAGACTTTATATTGAAAGGGTTTATACATTTTTTTAAAAGCTGATATGGGTGTTAATTGATAGAAACCTTGACCTTTGAAGAACACGACACAATAAGTAGGAAGGAAGTTCCTGGTGAGAGACATGCTAAAATAAAAAAGATATTTTAGGAAAACTAATCTTATAACAGATTACCTAAAGTCAGAATAAATTAGAACGGAATCCTCAAGATTTTGTATCCAAAGTGAGCACAAAGAAAGAGAAAGTAGTATCAATCTAGTGGAGCTTCATATAAAAGAGAATTGAGTTGGAAAGGATCAAGAAACATTAAAACTTACTAGAGAAAAGAATGTTTTATTTGTCTGCTTTCTAGAGAAAACCATGCCTAAGGTATTAAATTCTTTGAATTTCAAAATAAAAAGTTGAAAAATTTCTTTAAGGTGTGCTGAAACACCATCATCAATTAACATTAATGAATACATAAAAACAGACAGCAAGGGGCCAGCCCAGTGGCACAGCAGTTAAGTTTGCACGTTCTGTTTCGGTGGCCCGGGGTTTGCCGGTTTGGAGCCCAGGTGCAGACATGGCACTGCTCATCAAGCCATGCTGTGGAAGATGTCCCACATATAAAGTAGAGGAAGATGGGCACGGATGTTAGCTCAGGGCCAGTCTCCCTTAGCAGAAAGAGGAGGATTGGTGGCAGATGTTAGCTCGGGGCTAATCTTCCTCAAAAAACCCCCCCAAAAACAAAAAACAAAAACCCAAACAGACGGCAATATTAATTATACACATAGTACATATATACCAAGGGACTGTTATTACATTCTTTTTTCTTCTTTAAACATACCTATATTTTTCAAATTTTCCATGATGAGAATACAATTACTTTTATTAATAAGAAAACTACTTTTTAGAGAATAACAAAGGGTTATCACAAAATTCAGGTAACCATAACCCTGAGGAAAGTCAACCTGACATTACTGTTTCCTTTCTTTTTCCTTTTGTATGAGAAGCTCATGTTAGGCTACTTAGGAGGCAAGAAGGTAGGTAAGGATTAGGTTGGGTCTGCTATTTCTGGACCTCAATTTCTGTATCTGTTCCATAAAGACATTATATACCTCAGAGATTTTGTGAAAATTAAGATAACGCATACGAAGCTCTTCAGTACTTAGTGTTACGTAGCTATTAGTGTTATGTCAGTTATTAGTTCTTTCAAAAGTGGCAAACTAAGTTTAAGCATAACAGAATTTTGGGATAGGAGGTATAATCCAAGACAGATGTTTGAGGAAAAATTTATGGTATAAAGCTTTGGTATAAAAGTAAGACTGTTTCAGGAAATTCTCAGGTAAGAAATAAAAAATAGATCCTTTTTGCTTAAAGGTCTGGGCCAAAGAAGAGAAGGAAAATTTACAAAGCCAGGAAATCCAGGAATGAAGAGGCAGAAGGAAGACATCAGACTTACAGAATTTAGACCTTTTGTTAGTAATTACCCTTTTTTTTTTAAAGATTCTGTAATTATGTTTCGGATCTATAATTCAGCTGCCTGTATTTATACACAGCATGTACACACAGAAAGTCTCACACTGTTGAGGATACTTTTTAAAACTAATCTTCTTAAAACTTTTATATCTTGGGAACAAGAGCAGAAGTGACCCAGCAATAAAAACAAGAAATTCTTATTTTTTTTTCCTGAGCAAGTTTAGCCCTAAGCTAACATCTGTGCCAATCTTCCTCTATTTTGTATGTGGGTCACCACCACAGCATGGCTGCCGATGAGTGGTGAAGGTCCATGCCTGGGAACTGAATATGGGCTGCTGAAGTGGAGCATACTGAACTTAACCACTAGGCCACAGGGCCAGCCCCAAGAAATCCTTAGTTTGAAGGTATCTTAGTCATCTGCCTCATAAGAGGGTATATAAATGAGACCCAAAAACCTAATGAGATGTCTAACTACACACCTTGACAACAGAGGGTATTCAAAGACTGGATCACTATGGCAGAGGATTTTGGCTTTAAAATTTTTTTTTTAAGATTTTAGTTTTCTTTTTTCTCACCAAAGCCCCCCGGTACATAGTCGTGTATTTTTAGTTATGGGTCCTTCCAGTTGTGGCATGTGGGATGCCGCCTCAATGTGGCTTGATGTCCGTGTGCAGGATTTGAACCCGCGAAACCCTGGGCCACCATAGCAAAGTGTGTGAACTTAACCACTGAGGCACGGGGCCGGTCCTAAATTTATTTGATCATCCATAGGAACCTGGATATAAAACAAAGTAAAAATAAAACACTTCTCTAATGGCTAAGTCTAAGTATTATTAGAACCTCATGAATATGAAGAAAGTACTTGAATTTTTAAGTCTACACTGGTTTTCAAGCAGTGAAATAAGCCAATAATTTATTTTATGAGAGCAGTCAGAAAAGTAACAGGTTGAATTCATGTTAAAGGGCCATGTGGTTAGAGGAAAACAACTTAAGACTGTTCTTAGAGAGTAACTGATAGCTTAGAAAATATTAAACACAAAATGCCCATAGAGTTGAAGCCATGAAAAATGTTTTTTAAATTTGGCAAAAATATATTTAATACTTACTTTATAGTACCCCTTTTCAATCTACAGCATTCTTACTTGCTTTCCAATGGTTTAACTGCTTCACTCATAAAGAAATGTAAATTTAAACTATGAGATAGCTTTTCTTACCTAAGAGACTCGCTAAAATTTTAGTCAACACATTCTGTTGGCAAAGCCGCAAGCAAAGAGGCACACTTGTCCATTGCAGGTGGACACACAAAAGGTATAGTACCTATGGAGGGGAATCTGGCAACATCTAGCAAAAGTCTATGTGCGATTTATACTCTGACTCAGCAATCCCTTTTGGGTTCATCTTTACATAAATATTCTAAGCTAATAAATGCAGAAAGAACTAAAGAATTACCATGTCATTCTTCTGTACGACTTAATGAAATAATAGATCTGCAGGCAGTGAATAAAATATCATTAATCTCTGCTAAAAATCAGTAGGTGGAAGCTGACAGGGAACTTTATTGGATACATCAGTGATAACACCTGTATCCATTGATCAGTCTTATCATAAAAAGAAAGACAACTGGGGCTGGCCCCATGGCTGAGTGGTTAAGTTCACACGCTCTGCTGCAGGCAGCCCAGTGTTTTGCCAGTTGGAATCCTGGGTGCGGACATGGCACAGCTCATCAAGCCACGCTGAGGCGGCATCCCACATGCCACAACTAGAAGGATCCACAACTAAAAAAATACACAACTATGTACTAGGGGGCTTTGGGGAGAAAAATAAAATCCTTAAAAAGAAAGAAAGAAAGACAACTACACATTTTTTCAGCTTTATTGATATTGACATATAACATATTAAGTTAAAGGTGCACAATGTGATGATTTGATATACATATATATTAAGAAATGATTACTATGTTAGTTATCACCTCAATTCCCTTACATAATTACCATTTGAGTGGTGGTAACACTTAAGATCTACTCTCAACTCTCACGTATATAACACAGTATTGTTAATTATAGTCACCATACTGTACAGCAGATCCCTAGAACCTATTCATCCTTTATTTAATTATTTTTAAAGATTGGCCCTGAGCTAACAGCTGTTGCCAATCTTTTTTTTTTCCTTCTCCCCAAAGTCCCCCAGTACACAGTTGTATAGTCTAGTTGTAGGTCCTTCTAGTTCTGCTATATGGGAAGCCGCCTCAGCACAGCTTGATGGGTGGTACTAGGTCCATGCTGAGGATTTGAACCCATGAAACCGTGGGCTGCGGAAGTGGAGCATGTGAACTTAACCACTAGGCCATGGGGTGGCCCCTTCATTCATCTTTTAGATGGAAGTTTGTACCCTTTGACCAACATCTCCCAATATCCCCTAGCCTCCAGCAATCACCATTCTATTTCTATGAGTTTGACTATTTTAGATTATACAGGTAAGTGAGAACATACAGTATTTATCTCTCTCTATGACTTATTTCACTTAGCATAATGTCGTTAAGACCACCCATGTTGTTAAAAAGGGTGGGATTTCCTTTTTTTTAAACAGCTGAATATGCCACTGTATGTATGTGTGTGCGCACACACACACCCACACACTCAATACATTTTCTTTATCCATTCTGTCAATGGACAGTTAGGTTGTTTTCATGTCTTGGCTATTGTGAATAATGCTGCAATGAACATGGGGGTATAGGGATCTCTTCAAGATAGTGATTTTGTTTCCTTTGGATATCTACTCAGAAGTGGGGTTGCTGGATATGATAGATCTATTTTCAATTTTGTAAGTAATCTCCATACTGTTTTCCATAGTGGCTGTACCAATTTACATTCCCACTAACAGTACACAAGGATTCCCTTTTCTCCATAGTGTTGCAACACTTGTCTCGTGTCTTTTTGATAACAGCCATTCTAACAGGTGTGAGATGATATCTCATTGTGGTTTTGATTTGCATGTCCCTGATGATTAGTGATGTTGAGCATCTTTCTATGCACTGGTTGGCCATTTGTATGTCTTCTTTGGAAAATGTCTATTCAAGTCCTTTGCCTATTTCTAAATCAGATTTTTTAAAGCTACTGAGTTGTATGAATTCCTTATGCATTTTGAATATTTACCCCTAGATAGTTTGCAAATATTTTTCTCCTATTCCACAGGTTGCTGATTGTTTCTTTTGATGTGCAGAAGCTTTTCAGTTTGATGTAGTCCCACTTGTTTAGTTTTGCTTTTGTTGCTTGCGCTTTTGGTGTCATAGCCAAAGAAATAATTGCTAAGACCAATGTCAAGGAGCTTTCCCTCTATGTTTTCTTCTAGAAGTCTTACACTTTGAGGTTTTATATTTAAGTCTTTAATGTATTTTGAGTTAATTTTTGTGAGCGGTATAAGATAGGGGTCCAATTTCATTCTTTTGCATGTGAACACCTAGTTTTTCCAACACCATTTATTGAAGAGACTATTCTTTCCCAACTGAGTATTCTTGGCTCCCTTGTCAAATATTAGTTGAACTTATATGTGTGGGTTTATTTTGGGATCTTGATTCTGTTCTATTGGTCTTTGTGTCAGTTTTTATGCCAATACCACATTGTTTGATTACTACACCCTTATAACAAAGTTTGAAATCAGGAAATGTGATGCCTTCCACTTTGTTCTTTTCTCAGGATTATTCTGGTTGTTCAGGGTCTTTTGTGGTTCCATCAAATTTTAGGATTATTATTTCTACATCTGTGAAAAATGCCATTGGAATTTTGATAGGGATTGCGCTGAATCTATAGTTTTCTGTGGTACAAACATTTCAACAGTATTAATTCTTTCAATTCATGAACATGGGATCTTTCCATTTATCTGTGTCTCCTTCAATTTTTCGTGCATCAATGTCTCGTAACTTTTAGTTTTATTCCTAAGTGTTTTATTTTTTATATTATATTTGGGATTTTTTTTTCAGATAGTTTGTGGTTGGTGTATAGAAATGTAACTGATTTTTATACAATGATTTTGTATCCTGTAACTTTACTGAATTCATTTATTAGTTTTAACAGTTTTTTTTTTTTTTGAGGAAGATTAGCCCTGAGCTAACATCTGCTGCCAATCCTCCTCTTTTTGCTGAGGAAGGTCAGCCCTGAGCTAACATCCATGTCCATCTTCTTCTACTTTATATGTGGGATGCCTGCCACAGCAGGGCTTGACAAGTGGTGCGTAGGTCTGCACCAGGGATCTGAACTGGTGAACCCTTGGCCGCCGAAGTACAATATGTGAACTTAACCACTGCACCACTGGGCCGGCCCCTAGTTTTAACAGTTTTTTGATGGAGTCTTTAGGATTTTCTATATATAAGATCATATCATCTGCAAACAAAGACAATTTTACTTCTTTTTTCCCAATTTGGATGCCTTTTATTTCTTTTTCTTGCCTAACTGCTCTGGCTAGAACTTCCAGTACTATGTTAACCAGGAGTGGTGAGAGTGGATGCCCTTGTCTTATTCTTGATCCTAATGAGAAAGCTTTTAATCTTTCACTGTTGAGTATGATGTTAGCTGTGAGTTTGTCATATATGGCCTTTATTTTGTTGAAGTGTATTCCTTCCATACCCAATTTGTTGACAGTTTTATCAAGAAAAGATGTTGAATTCTGTCAAATGATTTTTTTTCTGCATCTATTGAGATACAACTTTTATCTTTCAATCTATTAATGTGGTGTCAACACATTGATTGATTTGCAGATGTTGAGCCATCCTTGCACGCCAAGAATAAATTCCACTTGACTGTAGTGTATGATCCTTTTAGCGTGCTGCTGAATTTGGTTTGCTAGTATTTTGTTCAGAATTTTTGCATCTATATTCATCAGGGATATTGGCCCATAGTTTTCTTTTCTTGTAGTGTCATCATCCAGTTTTGGTATCAGGGTAATGCTGGCCTCATAAAATGAGTTTGGGAGTGTTTTCTCCTCTTCAATTTTTTGGAAGAGTTTAAGAAGGACTGCCATTAATTCTACCTTAAATGTTCAGTAGAATTCACCAGTGAAACCACTGGGTCCTGGGCTTTCCTTTGTTCGAAGGTTTATGATCTCTTTATTTATTATTGTTCTGTTCACATTTTCCATTTTGTCATGACTCAGTCTTGGTAGGTTGTATGTTTCTCGGAATTTATCCTTTACTTCTAGCTTATCCAATTTGTCTCTTATGATCCTTTGCAGTTCTGAGGTGTCAGCTGTAAAGTCTCTTCTTTGAAAGACAGTGACACATTATGTGCCTCATGTTGTGATTTATAAGTACACAGAACCATCTATGAAAAATTCTTGCCAAAAAAAAATCATGCATAACTCACTGATGAGATCTAACCACCAATTTATAAAAGAAATGCAGAGGACAGAGCAACATATTGCCCAAGTATTCTTGGGGTGTGAGTAATAACAAAATCTAGAAAATGGGAAATTCTATAATGACAAATGATCTTTTTCTTCAGTGAAAAAAATTACAAGGGGAAAAGCTAAAATACTGGGTTTTATAAGTCATACGAGGTTTTGGGTCCATACAAAGCTGGAGAACTGATGCTGAGACCCTCAAAAGGGTTATATAAGCCCTGAAAGGGTAAGCTAGAAAAAAAATCCACATGACAACAAAGAAAACCGTCATCTTCAAGAAGAAAAGTATGATGAAG
This sequence comes from Equus caballus, assembly GCF_041296265.1. Lineage (NCBI taxonomy): Eukaryota > Metazoa > Chordata > Mammalia > Perissodactyla > Equidae > Equus > Equus caballus. The sequence continues at coordinate 37,337,482 of NC_091684.1, forward strand.
AGGATAGTTTCCTCTAAGAATCTGTAACCACAGTTAACTGGCATGCTGATTTCAGGTTAGAAATCTGTCTGTGCCACAGGAGAACTCCCAAGCCCAGAGGTTAAAGCAATCCCAGATTTGTGGCATCTCTTGGGTTATCTATGAACAGCAAGTACAAATCCTTTCTGGCATTCCTTCACCTTCAAGATTCCACAGCCTATAGATATGAACACAATTCCCACACTCAAGAGAAATAAAGTATCATGAACAAGAGCTGGAAGAAAAACAACAGGTTGAGGCTACCAAAGGCTTTAGATAATGCAATTATCAATCTGATTATAAGAACTATGTAATAAAATACAGGATAACTTATAAATGAACAAGAAGCAAGAGACTATTAAAAATGACCAGGCACATTTAAGAAACAACTAGAACTTACAGAAAAAAAATCCCTGCAAGATTAGACACTGCTGAAGACAGAATTTGCAAACTGGCTAACAGTTAAGAAGAAATTACAATGCTGCAGCATAGAGACCAAAAAATTGAAAAACATAAAAAAGAAGTTAAGAGACATGAAAAATAAAACGAAAATGTCAAACATAATTCTAACTAGAGTTCTAAAGGTGAGAATGGGGAAAATGTGGGAGAAGCAATATTTGAAGAGATAAAAGCTAAGACTTTTCAAGGATAGCCACCTAAATAGGGAAAGTATAAAGCTTAAAAACTAGTATATGAGAAAATACAGTATCAGAGGAAAAAATACTTCAATCCAGAAGATGGTCAAGAAAAGGGGAAAAAAGGGGCAAGGCAAGACAAACAGAAGGCACAAAATTTGACAGTAAAAACCCAACTATATCAGTATCACAATAAATGTAACAAAGAATTCAGAAGAAAAGAAAATAAAAGGGCGAGAAAAGATAAATAGGGCAAATGCCACAAGAACATTAAAAAAAAGCTGGTATTAAAGGGGGAAAAAGAGTAACCTTACAGCGGAGAAAGCTGACAACACTACTTTAGCCAGAGGATCAAGGGCAGTATCACCAGTGATAAGTGATGTTGATAGTATGTGCCTTTGATGTGAGTGATGAAAATGGCACTTCACCACCATGGTCTTGCTCCCCAAAACTCATAACCCAACAGATAATGGAAAAAACACCAGACAACTCCCAATTGAGGGGCACTCTGTAAAACATCTGACCAGTACATCTCAAAACTGTCAAGTCAGCAAAAACAAGGAAAGTCTGAGAACTGTTACAGCCAAGAGGAGCCTAAGGAGAGATGACTGAATGTAATGTGAAATCTTGGATAGGATCCTGGAACAGAATGAAGACATTAAGTAAAAATTAAGGAAATCTAAATAAGTATAGACTTAAGATAATAAAAATGTATCAATTTTTTTCATTAATTATAACAAATGTACCATACTAAAATAAGATGTTAATAACAGAGGAAACTGGATGTGGGATACATGGGAACTCTCTGTATTATCTTTGCGATTTTTCAGTAAATCAAAAATTGTTCTAAAATAAAACAATTTTTAAAAAGCTAGTATAACTATATTATTATGTCTATTCTATATTATCATGTCTATATTATATACAAATTTAAGACAAAATATTATTATGGATAAAACAGTCATTCCTTAATGATAAAAAGTTGAACTCACCAGGATATTTTATTTCTAAACCTGAAGGGTAGGTAAATGGGTGACAGTTTATTAGTCTTTATTTCTCATATGTAGTTACACTCCTTTTCAACAAATGAAATATTTCATAATAAAAGAGAAAAAATACCTGAGTGAACATTCTGCTGAGCTTTGATCAACGCTAAGGTAGCAGATATAATTAGTTCTGTATATAGCAGCATGTTGGTAAAGACAATGGAAAAGCAGGCACTCCAGTACACTGTTGGGAAGATTAAATAGGTATAATCTCTACAGAAGCCAATTTGATGATATCTATTAATGTTAAAAATGTACATACCCTTTGACCTCCAGCAATTCCACTCTAGTCATTTATCTTACAGATAAATTTGCAGATGTGCATAAAGTTATTTTGCACAGTTATTTATGACAACACTGTGTGTAGCAGTAAAAGATTAGAAACAGCCTATATGTCCATCGATGGAAGAATGGTTATATAAACAGCCATACATCTATGTAATAGAATACTATGTAACTGTAAAGAAAAAAAACCTCTTTGTGAACTAATATAAAACAGTATCTACCATATATTGTTAGAAAAAAAAAAACAAGTACAACAGGATATATAGTATAATAGTCTTGAACATATTGACACATAACCTAATTGTGCTCAATATTCTGTTTGCCTCTCCAAGTTTACTCTTCATGTTTTTCCACTCTGCTTTGTGCATTAGGAGGCCGACCAAACAAACTGCATCTTTCAGGCAACCTTGCACTCTAGCTTCTGATGTGTTCAAATAATGAGTGGAATGGCTAGAAAACCAGAGGGTAGAAAAAGTGTTAAGGGAATTTTTTCCCTGACTCCTTCAGTGGAGGAAGCTTGCATTTCTCTCTCTGAGACCATAGGTCCTGTTAAACAGCCCCTCTTCCTCTGCTACAGCTCTTGTCAAGTTCTTTTAACAGCTCCCTTCCTTGTATTTTCAGGCCTAGGAGTGGAAATGATTTTCCATAGTTGCCAATCTCTGGGTATTTCCCTGTCCCTTGTTTGTTCCCTTAACTCTACCCTACTATTTGCAAAGAGAGAGAGAGAGAGAGAATGTAGAGGAGGAGGGAGGGAAGAAGAGGGAAAAGAAAGTGAAGAAAAAGAGGAACACTCTGGAATGAAACATCAGAGGCTTCTAACAATGGTGGCCTCTAAGTAAGTAACTTACTTGGCATCATGGCTGGCAGACATGGTAAAAAGACTTTTCATTGAATACCCTACTGTGTTTAGTATCTTTGAATTTCAATCCACGTGAATGTATAATCTGGAGGGAAAATACATAAAGTAAACTTAAACGTCTAGAAGAGTTAAAAGAAAATACTGCCTATGAGATATTGTAGTTGCTGCATCTTTTCTTTCCTATATTTGCTATTCCTTTCCATTCCCAGCAGGGCAAATATTGAGACAAAGAAAAAAAGAGAATAGACCATTTGCTAGTACAAGCACCTAGCCATATTTCCTGGGCCATGTTTCTCCTTTGATTCCAAGAGCGTGAAATCATAGAAAATATTTATTTATACATCATATATTTATTTATACATCATACATGTAATTTATTAACAGTATCTCAAATAAATTCAAATTCACATTATCCCTATTAGTTCTTATGGTACATGAAACTATTTACTATTCATAGGTAGCCTGGTAGCTGACTCACTGAGTGACAGTGACAAGAAATTCAGCAATTTAAAATCCTGGCTCCTTCACTTCTTAGAAGCCTATGGCCTTCCATTAAATAAATTTGCTGAGTCTGTTTCCTTATCTGTAAAATAAGGACAATATCTACTGTACAGAGCTTTTGAGAGGCATAAATAAAATAATACAGTCAAAGTGACCAATATAGTGTCTGGCAAATAGTAGGGGCCTGTTAGCAAATGACAGCTATTGATATCACTGTTAATATTATTAATGAAATAATACTATAAAATAAAATAAAACTGTAACAACTATTACTTTTATTTGCTAGATTCTTTGGGAAAGGTTTCTCCCAGGAATCATCCTTCATCATCCCTGGTGAATATCTTTCCCTTCTAAGCTTTACACTCCACTTAACATTTGACAACCACTCTTTGAGAGTGATTGTTAGTTACCTTCAACTCTATACGGAAGTTTGAATTAATGTTTAGTTTAGAACAATAAAATAAAGAAATAAGAACAAAACTGTAATAAAAACAACTTGAAAGTAATCTAAGAATTTACTACTAATCTATCAAGACATAAAAGAGTGGAAGTGGCTACAATAATATCAGGTAAAATCAGCTTTAAGACAAAAATTGTTACGAGAAACAAAGACTACTTTTTTTTAAGATTTTAAAAATTTTCCTTTTCCTCCTCAAAGCCCTCTGGTACACAGTTGTATGTTTTTAGTTGTGGGTCCTTCTAGTTGTGGCACGTGGGGTGCCACCTCAGCATGGCTTGATGAGTGGTGCCATGTCAGCGCCCAGGATCTGAACCAGCAAAACCCTGGGCCACTGAAGCAGAGCACGTGAACTTAACCACTTGGCCACAGGGACAGCCCCAAGAAAGACATTTTATAATGGTAAAAGGGACAATCCATCAGGAAAATGCATATATGGACCTAACAACAGAGCCCAAAATAAGTGAAGCAAAAATGGACAGAACTGGAGAAATAGAAAATTCAATAGTATTTGAAGACTTCAATATCCCACTTTCAATGAAGGATAGGTAAAAGATCAACAAGGAAATAGAAGACTTGAGAATACTATGAGCCAACTAGATATTTGTAGAACACTCCACCTAACAACAGAACACATTCTTCTCAAGTGTACATGGAACATTCACCAGCATAAGCCATGTTAGGCCATAAAACAAGCCTTAACACATTTAAAAGGACAGACATAAAGCATGTTCTTTGATCAATCAAACTATCCTCAGCTGGTATTCCCTTTATGTTTTAAAGCAATGTTTCTTAAATTTAATGTGCACAGAAATTAACTAATAATCTCATGAAAATGCAGATTAATTAAAAACTAGGGGTGGGTGGGAGAAGGGGCTGAGGTTCTTCATTCCTAACGGCTCTTAGATGATACCAATGTCAATTGGTCCTCAGACCACAATTTCAGTAGTTTTTAAGTAGCAGCATATATACAATTGGCCCAACTCACTAGAAGAAAGAAGAAAGCAAACCCTAGGATGGGTAGCAAATAGTGAAAGGAATGAAAGTCCGATGAGTCCTCTTAAGTTTTTCATAACTTAGCACAATATATTTCCTACCAAGAATCAACAATATACACTTGCTGCCACCCCTCCATTCTGACCACTACTAACAGAAAAGATGTAGACCTGGCCCGCTAGCCAGCCAGCCACAGGCTAAATCCATATGAAAATGTTTTTTTAATACCTGCTACAGAGAGATCATCCTATAGAATGTTAACCATCACCTCTCCTTCTCTGCATCTTTTTTTTTTTTTTTTTGAAGATTGGCACCTGCGCTAACAACTGTTGCCAATCTTTTTTTTTTTGCTTTTTCTCCCAAATCCCCCCAGTACATTGTTGGATATTTTAGTTGTGGGTCCTTCTAGTTGTGGCATGTGGGACGCTGCCTCAGCATGGCCTGATGAGCAGTGCCATGTCCGTGCCCAGGATCCGAACCGGCGAAACCCTGGGCCACCGAAGCAGAGCACACGAACTTAACCACTTGGCCATAGGGCCGGCTCGTTTGCATCTTTTCTCTTGTCTTTTATTCCTTCTTCTAGTCAGTGTTTCTCCAGTGCCATGTGGGGACCAATGGTGGTCCCTGGCAATCTATTAACTATACAGACAATATGATGAAAAAATGATAAAAGTTTTGATTACAAACATTTCACAAATTTGAAAAGTAAGATTAATGATGACTTTCAAGGAAATTCTTTTAGGTTTTTAATTGTTATGTTTCAAGGGTCATATATGCTCTACAAGGATAGTCAAGAGGGGACTGCTTGTTTCAGCTAACAAACTCACATCATGTGAGTTGTTTACATTGCTTAAATACATATTTTATTGTTGTTACTATCATAATGTGTTAAATCCCAAATTTTGGAAAATGAATCAATGCCTCAAAAGTGTTCACTGAAGAGTGATAAAAACACAACTCAGAATGTCATAAATGATAAATAGGATATCTTAGAGTAAAAAGAGTATGATCTCAGAGAGAAGATAGCGTGATCTTAGAATAGGCTGTGATCAGTGAATTCGGAGTGATTAGTTTGCACTGGGAGACCTCATTGTTCCCACTGTACTATAATACATTATTAAACATGGATGAAACATTATAAAACAGGGCCAAGAAGCCACTGAAGCATTCATATAATTTCAAGCACTTCAGTAAACCAATCAAAGCCTGCATGATGAATTTTGTCACTGAAAACAAAGATTAAAACCTGCAGTCAAAGGAACTTCAACTTATTTTAACAAAAACAGGCATAACTACAGTTAGCTGCAAAATTAACGACAAATATGCTCAGAGAGAAACAAAACAATCTACTGGGCAAAATTTTATCATCAGATGACACTACTGAACATTGTATGTGTGGTATACAGTAAGGAAGAACAATTACTATCACAGACGTTTGCTCAAATATTTTGTTTTATGGCTGCATGAAACCATTAGAGTTCAGAATACGAATCAACTCTTGGCACATACATAATATGTAAATCAAGAAGTATAGGCAACTTTTAATTCTGATTATCAATGAACACATACTATAGAGAAGTGATTTTCTTTTAACCCACAATTATGTTTGAACCTTGACTTGAAAAGGTATATTGGAATCAGTATGGCCAAGAGCACTAGCCATGTGTGTAGCAAGGAAGTGTATGGCACCTGAAAGCCAATTCATGCATGGTTTCATTTACAGACAACAGCTGGCATTTGACAATAAGCCTGCTATTCTTGAGTCAGTGTTAAAACTAAATGGAAAATTACAAATATCACTCAAACTACAGCCCCTCTGCAGGTATCTTCAGCATGTTATGTCAAGAAAGAAGAAGCAAATACAAGACTCTGCTTTTCTATTTTGTCAGGAATTAAGATGCTAACAAAAACTATTCAAATGGAGGATATAATTTTTTTTCCCTAACACCAACAAGGTCAGTAAAAAATTTCTACGATTATCTGTGGCTTACTCAAGTGGCAGGTCTCTATGACATACAGTATATTGAATAACTTGAACCTGTCATTTGAGGGTGAAGTAAGTAACAATCCTTAAGGATAAAATACGAAGACCAAATTATGATACAAATGGGTTAACCAAAGAGTTTGACTTTTCCAACATCTAGCCATTTTCTTTCCTTGCTGTAGAAAGAAATCAATGTCTTATTATTAGGTATACTTAAAAATCACAATTACCACTCTAGACCTAAAAACATATTTCCTAGACTTGAATACAACCAAAACAACAGATTTACCCACTGCCATCTTCCAAACTGAAATATTCAACTGTTGAGTGCCATATATTTGTCAACTGAGCGCCTCACTGAACACTGTATGTAGTTTTCAATGAGAATTCTTGCAATAATTACTGTATCCATCCATCTAAATATCTAAAACATCTAAAAGAATCATCCTATATCTGCTGCTATTCCCAACAACCTGTAGTTGAAAAGTGGGGTTATCTTACTTAATAGAACTAAAGAGTAGGAAAAGAAACAGTTAAATACGAAAACTTAACTTTGACTTTAGTAAGCCAGATATCATTGTGGTGAAAGATTGCAGCAAAATAATCACTTCTCCTGATGTTTAAATTATTTTAATACTGTTTTGATATTATAACAAAAAAATTCTGGATTACTGTTTTGTGTTTATCTAAAATCAGTGGTATGCATGAGGACCCATCATGTGATCCACAAATTCTAAATGACAAACACTACTTTCTCTACTACACTACTTTCCCTTCATAGGAAGCTATCATTTCTTTGTACGCATCATGATAAAGAAATAGAGACAACCATGGAAATTTTGTTTGCCCTTATTATTACTCTTCTCGCATTAGAAAAGCAATTCATTATCTGCATTTATGTTGCCTCACTGAAAGAAAAATGAGTCTGATTTCAATATATAACACCCAGAAAAAAACATATCTAATAATTAATTCCAATGTCTCCTTGAACACTACTCTGCCCTGTCACGAAAGTCATCCTTTCCTTCTAACCTTTCCAGAACTCAAACTGCCTTTATACATCTCTTGATTACAGCCAATGGGGATAGTAAAGATGTTTAACAACTGGCACGGCATAAACACCAAAGAGAACGACACCAGTTCATAATCACATGGCTGTAATGGAACATGCTAACTAAATATCACCCTTAGTTACAGCCTCCTTTAAATAGTCTGCTGTACTTTTTTCAATGCTAGTCCCATTCTCAAAGACCTTTGTTATTCCTTGCCTGCCAATTTGCAAAAAAAGGAAAGCAGTTTTCATGAAAGACAACCACATAAATGGGATTCCAAAGATGAGCTTAATGATGACTTTTATTCAATCTTTAATTTTCCTACTTTTATTCCTTAATAGAAGAATTAAGGCTAAGTATTAGGAAGTACATACTACTATTTTCTTTCTTCTACACCAATGGTCTCCAGAGGATGAGGCTCTTTAGTCAGCTTTTTATTATAGCTTTGTTATTTGATTTTATCCACAGTTAGACGTCCAAGTTCTTTATCCACTCAACCAAATAAAAACACATTTAATACACAGACAAATGGATGGATTTGGGGATATATTAAGGATAATATAAACTATTAGCAAAACAAAAAAATGTCAGACATTTAGAGGAAACAACAGAAAGGGAACAGAGAAATTCACAAAAAGCAAAGAGATGGGTCACTTTAAAATAAACCTGAGATCATAGGATTATATACAATAACATCACATACATCTGTGCTGTTTTTAAGGATCTTCTTACCCAACTTTGGAAAAACTATTAAGTATTCAGCATTGCATTGAGGACACGCCACTCTGGCTGTACTGTTTCCTCTTTGCTTTTCATCCACCCAGCGCTGCAGACAAGCCTGGTGAACCCATTTTGTAGATCCTCTGCACCTGCATGGTCTCACCCATTCAGCTGTTCTATCATCTTCATCAGTGGCAAAACACACCCAGCAACTTCTGTAAATTAAAAAAGAAAATAATGATATTATCTTTAAGACCTCACCCTTGGCTCCACTGTGGCCCTCACTTAATGGATGAGCCTAGTATGAATAATTATAGAACCTCTATTCTACACTAAAAGATTGAGGAGACAAAACAACTAATACATTTCCAGTACAGTAGTTTCTTCTTTTTCTGTTTTTCCTTGTATTCTTCTGTGGAATCTTATTCTCTGAATTTTGTTTTTATGTCATTTCCTCCATCTTTCTAGCAATTCTTCACCTTCTCTAATGAACCAGAGTCTCAAGAGACAAGCTTCAAGCTGCTTTTGTTTTATAAGACCCAAGAATTCTTTGAGGAGTGGTTAGCACAGGAATGTGTGAAATTCAGTATATTCTCCATTTCAATAACACTAACTTCTTAACCTCTTGAATTTGGAAAACTCAAGTACTACACAAGTGATTTCACATACGGTCCCATTCAATTTTCAACTAAGGGAAAAAACACACCCGTTTCTGTTCCTGGCAAAGCATAACTATAAGAAGAAAGATTATTAAATTTTTCTAAAAAAAGAGCACAAAGGGAAGAAGACATTAGGATAAACTGTTTTAGGATAGAGATATGAAAAATTTGGGCCTACTTGTTTCCGTTATAGGTATGACTGGTTTTCCCTTTTCTGGGGAATTAAATTACATTTATTATATTTCAAATCTAAAAGTCTCAAGTCTGGGATGCTTATATTAACAAAACTCAAAATCCTAACGAGATGGTTAATTTTAAAACATCTTCCCATTTTGCTTTTAAAAGTACTTCATGAAGTCTAATTCTTGTGGAATTAGGTTGCAGTTCCTTATTTTTTTCTCCCAATTAACATAAGTTTTGACATCTATTTCCATTAAAGCAAATACAATTTGATTCAATGAGACCATTCATTCCTCCCCCCATTACAGTTTGTACAATTGGAAACAACTGCTAATTAAAGCTTGTTATCTATTGTGCATTTTCCTTTTAATTAGATAAGTGCCTTCTGTCAGAACTACTAGCTTAACTATGCTCAGTGAGAAAGACTATACAGTCAGCTACTATGGGTGGGTGCGGGGGGGGGCCCCCGAGGCGGGAGGGGGGCGCTTTCCCAGTCCTTGTAGAACAACAAGAATTTTACTTGTGTGATCCAATTAAAATTTTTAAGTTAGAACAGGGAAAAAAACTGAACTGAATCCATGGCAACAATATCCAAAATTGTGATCTCACTCAGCTTTCAAATTCAGTCATGTTTCATACAACCTAGGTAAAAATGGGAGGTAGGTAGTGTTTGTTTAGCATGCTGACCCTGTGACCCACCTCAGCCAAGCTGTCTGGGCCCACTGTCTTATGATTACCTAAAAATGCCACCTCCTCCTCCTTCTTCTTTTTAAAAATTTTATTGTGGTAAAATATACATAACATAAAATTTATTACTTTAACCATTTTTTAAGAGTATAATTCAGTAGCATTAAGTACATTCACATTGTTGTGCAACCATCACCACTATCTGTGGTTTGACTGGGTTTTAACCTAGAATTTTTGCATAAAATTTCAATTGCCAAGTATAGAGCAAATAGATCGGTTAATTGAGGTATTAGTATACATTTTCCCTACAACTGAGGTGCTTTTGTAAATATATTTATATATCTCTGGGAAATGAGATGCACTATTTTGGTAAAAAAAATATAGGCAGTATCTGGAAACTTTCTAAGTTCTTGTAAGTTTTTCATTTCAACAATGGAACACATATGCAGCTAAGTACAGCTAGACAAGCACAATTAATTAGTATTAAGGTGAATCAAATTTTAAATTAAGCCAATCTCAGTCATCAGGAAAAAAATAAAATGTAAAAATATATCTACTCCGAACAGCCTTAATACTAGGTTGAGCCAAATGAAATTGCATATATTTTTCTGTTTTGGTCTGTTTTGGACCTACATAAATGGCAATTTCATATTCTGATCTAAAGGGAATACTTATATAGCTATATTCCTCATAAATTCTAGATAAATGTAAGTTCATTTATTCCCAATGTTTTATCATGAAAAATTTCTCTCAAAAAATGTTTAAAAACTGTTCAGTGAATACCCATATTCCCAACATCTAGACTCTACAATTCTTATTTTGCTATATATGTGCATCACCATATATTCATTCATCAATCCTCTTATTTTTTGATGCATTTCAAAGTTGCAGTTATCAGTATACTTCACCCCTAAATACTTTTACAGTTTCACTTTTTGGAAGGTACTCAACTGACATTTAAAGCAGGCACTTTCAGACTTTTTCTAATTTCACAACTATGGTAGATAAGATAGTTGAACAATGAAATACAGTGGAAACTTATTAGGAGTTAAGTCTAATTAGAAGTGTTAATACAAATAACCTTGTTTTTCTTGTTTGATTCATAGTGATAATACACGGCTTACAAATTTGGATTTTGAAGCTAATGCTCATTAGAGATTAGCTGAAATTATCTTGCAGAGGAGATATTAAGAAAACTTATTGTTATCAATATTCTCAAAAAATTTGCCTGATTTTTAGAATCTACCAATTTACCACATCCATTCTGTATTTATTCCAGTTGTTAAGCAGTAAATCTGTTGATGGTCATTTGAGATCAAATGGTATTGCTCACAATATGTAAACTTCTAATAACACCACCAAATTACTTCATCTAAAAATTATAGTTTAGGTACAAAGAAATATGAAATGGAAATTTCTAACTATTTTAATAATAATACAAATCAAGCAAGCAACTGAAAATTATAGAAATTGCCAGCAACATTTACTGAGCATTACTGGTTCCATGTAGTAGCACAAACAAAATAAATGGAAGACTGTATCCATCTGGAAGACGCTATAATTTAATCGGGGCTACGTCCAGTAGATAGAAGAGATTTGTTTTAAGGTTCCAGTGAAATTACCATAGGTACATCCATTTTAAGAAGAATGAACAAAGGATCAATTTGGATAGACCAGAGAAGGCTTCAGGGAGCAGCGATAGTAGAAATCAGCAGAGGTAGGGACAAGTGATTTTATTACAGAGATTCTCAGAACAAAGCTCCCTGGACCAGTAGCTTCAGGATCACATGGGAACCTAGTAAATTCTCTGGTTCCACCCCAGACTTAGTGAATCAAAAACTCTGGAGGAGAAGGACCTAGAAATCTTGTGTTTTAACAAGCTCTCAAGGCGATCCCAGGTTTGAGATCTGCTTGATCTCAAGTTGAGAAAACTAAAGTTTGAGAACTGCTGGTGTAAAAAAATGGCAGGTTAAAAAAAAGCAAAGAGATTAGAGAAAGCAAAGTGTATGAAAAAGATAATTACTGGATTTTTTAAGTTAGAAACAATTGCTTTTGATGACTAAATATTTTTAATATAAATAACAGTACAGAAAATGTTAAGTTCTAAAGAATTTATTAACTGATTTACTACCTTACTAGGTATATGAGTTTAATCTACCTAATATGGAAAGAACATTAGTCCAAGAAATAAGGGCCAGGCACATGGGAAATTAGCTTAAAGTATACAAAAAATGGTTACATGTTCTTAGGCAAACAGCCTATAAGACAGTTATTAGTCTTCGGGGCTGGAAAAAAGGAGGGTAGGAAATGAAATATGTATACAAATCCTTTCTTTCCTCATTTAAAAAAAAAATTCTGATAGACTAATCAGGAACATCACCTGAGAAGGTCTTAAAATTATGCTTTCCCTCTGTGCTTCCCCATACCATACTCTCTCCTTGATGCAATCTATTTCAGCTATTTATTCCCCAATTTCCCACCTCCCTCCATTTAAGGAGGAGAAAACAGGAGTTTCAAAATGATGGGTTTAAGGTTTCTCAAGATCTTAGAATGGAGGGGAGAGTAGAAACTTGCAGTTTAAGGTACAGCTTGATTTTTCCTCTTTTTTAAGGGACAAAAACAGTATCCCATACTTTCTATGGAAAACTCTTCCCTCCATCAGCCATGTATATGGTTTTAGGCCGTTATTTCTCTACCATCCCCAGCGCCAGAAAGAGTAATTTTTAGACTGGTTTAAGAGAGTATCTCCCCTCCTACTGCCCGCCCCTGATTACAGTGATTGGTAGGCTGGGCCCTAAAGCTGGTTGTATCAGAATGAACCTCAGAATTTTTGCTGGGACAGTTGATATACAGACTTTCTCTTTTCTACAGGGCTTAAAAGGCAGGGAAGCATAAGGCTAAATGAGGGTGTGAGGCAATTGCTGTCATGAGAGCTACCACGTGGAGCCTAAAGAACCAAGAGGAAGCTGAAAGATGAAAACTGATGGCTTTGTTTGAGACATGGATCAAGCTGTGCTCAAAGCTAAATATACTCTTGCATGGTTCACTTATATAAACCCATAGATTTTTTTTTTTAGCTTAACCAGTTTGGATCAGATTCCCCATCATGTGCAACCCAAACAATACTGATACAGAGTGTGAGGAATTGGATATAAGGGATGGCCCCAGAACAATCATATGATGTAAACTCTCAACAGCTTTTATAAGTACACACAGTATTTTTTGTTAACAGCTTTGTTTCCTACTGACTGGAACTTGAGCAGAAAAGACTTAACTAAACTTAATTCCCTCTACAAGTACTTTGAATCTTGAAAGCTGTTCTATTTCTCACACTGGGGAAAATATGCTCTTGATTCTGCTATCAGATCAGGTAATTTCTTAGGTAAAAAACAGCCAAGGAAGATAAAACCAAACATTTTGAAATTAAAAATTTTTTACTGATAATGCCATAATATTTGCATTTCAAGGTCAACATAACATAATTCTACTTTAATTCAAGTTATTACATATTTTAATGTTATAATTTATGGGATGGCAATTTGAATACCCTTAAAAGGTGAGAATAATTGGCTATTTTTCATTGCAAAGGACAAAGTAAAAAACCTTTCAAAGTTCACACCCAAGAGGTTGAAATTTCTGATCAAACTAAGAGTTTCTCTTTAAGTCATCTCCAGGGGCCGGCCCGGGGGCGCAGCAGTTAAGTTTGCACGTTCCACTTCTCGGCGGCCTGGGGTTCACCAGTTCAGATCCCGGGTGCAGACATGGCACCGCTTGGCAGGCCATGCTGTGGTAGGCGTCCCACATATAAAGCAGAGGAAGATGGGCACGGGTGTTAGCTCAGGGCCAGGCTTCCTCAGCAAAAAAGAGAAGGACTGGCAGTAGTTAGCTCAGGGCTAATCTTCCTCAAAAAAAAAAGGTCATCTCCATCCCCTCATTCTCTTCAATCCTCCAATCTCTCAAAAAGCAGTGCTCAGCGTGATGCCCAAGCATCACCTGAGAACTTGCTAGAAATGTAAATTCTCAGGTCCCACCCCAGACCTACAGAATCAGAAACTCCGCAAGTGGGACCTGACGTGACATTTAAAAATTTTATTTATTTTTAATTTCTTGTTTATTATTTTTCTTTTTTATTGTGTAAAATACATATAAAAATGGTTAAGATGGTAAATTTAAGTGTATAATGCAGTGGTTTTAAATACAGTCACACTGTCGTGCACCCATAGCCACTACCCATCCCCATAACTCTTCTATCTTGTAAAACTGAAACTTTATAACTGTTAAACAACTCCCCATTCTCTGCGCCCCCAGCCCCTGACAACCAGTATTATACTTTCTGTCTTCATGATTTTAACTACTATAAATACCTCATATAAGTGGAATCATCTAGTGTTTGTCTTTTGGTGGCTGGCTTATTTCACTTAACAATGTCCTCAAGTTTCATCCACATTGTAGCATACCGCAAAATATCCTTTCTTTTTAAGGCTGAATAATATTCCATTGTATGTAGATATGACATTTTGCTTATCCATCCATTGGTCGATAGACACATGGGTTGCTTCCATGTTTTTAGCTGTTACGAATAATGATGCTATGGGTGTAAGGATATCTCTTTAAGACCTTGCTTTCAATTCTTTTGGGTATATACCCAGAAGGGGAATTGCTGGCTCATATGGTAATTATATTTTTAATTTTTTGAGGAACCACTGACATAGTATTTTAACAAGTCCTTCAAGTGGTCAAGATACTTAAAGTTTGAGAATCTCTGCTCTAGCCACTCTTCTTTCCATTTTCCTTATTTCTTCCCTTTTTAAGTCTCCTCAACTCACCACAATACAGAAATGAAATTTCATTTAACACTCAATGTAAACATTTTTAAATTATTTGGTTTTTAATTTAAACAGTAAGTAAAATGAAGATCCCAAATTTGGGGAAAAGATTATGCAAGTTCAGGATATTTTAACTGGTTAAGGAACCTGGGTTCTGGAGCCAGATTGCCTGAGTTCAAATTCCTGCTCACCACTTATTCTAGGTTTAATGACAGTATCTCTTTCAGAGTTGTAATGCAGAGGTTCTTAATCTGGGGTCCATGAAAAATTTATGGGGGTTGGTAAATTTGGATGGGGAAAAAAATTACAACTTTACTTTTGCTAACTTCTAAATAAAATTTAAATTTCCTTCAATGATGAACGTAAGCAAACCATAGTAATATTAGCAGTACAGCAATTAGAACTTAGTGCAGCGACCAGAAATTTTCATATTACTTTACAGCTGTACAGATCCTAAAATAACATTGAGCTCACTGCTAATTTGAAATTAGTTATCAGACCAACCAACAGACCTTGTATTTTAATGTGTTAAAGCTCATACTACTATGTCACATTTTTAATTTTTTTTCTTGAGGAAGATTAGCCCTAAGCTAACATCTGCTGCCAATCCTCCTCTTCTTGCCGAGGAAGACTGGCCCTGAGCTAACATCCGTGCCCATCTTCCTCCACTTTATATGTGGGACACCTACCACAGCACGGCTTGCCAAGCAGTGCCATGTCCGTACCTGGGATCCAAACCGGCAAACCCCAGGCCACCGAAGCAGAACGTGCAAATTTAACTCCTGTGCCACTGGGCCGGCCCCAGATTTTTAATATTTTGATAGTTGTATTTCAACCTAATTGGTTTCACTTCTGATCCTATATATATATATATATTTTTACTCTTTCAAAACATTCTGAGAAGAAACCCATAGGCTTAACCAGACTGCTAAAGGAGTTCTTGGCGTAAAAAAGATTTTATGTTAAGATCCCCTATTGCAGAGGATTTAAACACGTAATCATGAAACTATTTAAGAACTGTCTGGCACATATGTAACCACCAAATGAACACTAGTAATAAGGGCATTGATAAAGATGAGAAGGATGGTGTCAACTTTACATCTACGCCTAGATTTTATGGATGCAGTTTCTTACCTAAATTAGCACATGAAGCAATTCTGCTTGGCACCCTGGTATTCAGTGGAAAAAGTCCTGGATTCCTAAGCAACTCCCAATTTTTCAATAGGACCCTATCACTGCTTAAGATATTCATTCAAATCCTCTCACTTCATTTTCTTCTACCCTTCTTTCCCTTCCAGTAGCTTTTCTAAATGCCCCTTTTTGCTGATATACACATTCACTATGTACTTTCACATCTTCCCACTAGCCAAGTTGGGGATGTTAGTTTACAAAGTAAAGGGAGATTTGGGAATTATGATGACTGGTTCAGAGATCAAAGAATAAATCACTATTATAATATGAAGACAAGAAAAAAGAACTAAACTGGACAAATCTAAAGAATATTACTCATTCCTTAAAACAAATGTATAGCCTTACTGATACTAGTAATATCACTAATCTGTATGTATACCATGCCACTCTTTATAAAAGATCAGTCATTTAATTCTACATGATTTTAAAATTGTAACTTTTTTCCAGTTATATATCCTTCCTAACAGTAAAATTTGTAAACAGTTCAAGGACTACATGGCTAGTTTGCCTGAAATGTAAGATTACTTAAGATTTCCTCCTAAATCAACTTCAGTACATTCATTATTTGACACCACAAGGAACTAGATTTAAGGAAATTGCAGTCTACTTAAGGAACAAATATTTGCACAGAAGGATCACATAAAAACTACCAGAAAAAACATTAAGTGTTGGGGCCAGCCTGGTGGTGCAGCAGTTGGGTGCGCACGTTCCACTTTGGCGGCCCAGGGTTCGCCGGTTCGGATCCCGGGTGCGGACATGGCACCGCTTGGCAAGCCACCATATATGTGGTGGGCACCCCACATATAAAGTAGAGGAAGACAGGCATGGATGTTAGCTCAGGGCTGGTCTTCCTTAGCAAAAAGAGGAGGACTGGAAGCAGTTAGCTCAGGGCTAACCTTCCTCAAAAACAAAAACATTAAGTGCAAAAACAAAATGTTAGAGACCATAAGTAATTCAGAAATGTGATAATGACAGTGAAAACCAGGGTGAAACAGCTGCAAAGGTTTCATGAAAAGGAGAGAATTACAGATGAGGACTCAAATTGGATTGAGGAATGAAAAGAATAGGGTATTTGAAGTAAGAAAAACAGCATAAACAAGCTTAGAGATGGAAATGAGCATACATGGACAATGAGAAGACCAACCTGGTTGGAGTAGAAAGGTTTTAAGATAAAGCTAGATATTACACACCAGTTGGGAGAGGATGCATGACAAAGATAACCTCACTTCACAGGGTTCATTTGTGACTCATCTACTGTTTATATGATTATCTAAATTAATTATTTAAAAAGGGTGTGGCAAAAAAAGAAAGGAAACTTTACTTATCAATAAAATAGTTTCTCACTGGCACATAAATTATCTAAGCAACACAGGTATGGTTATCTAGTAAAACAGTAAATTCTATCTTTGCAGACTCAAAGTGCAGGTGTTTATCTTGGATTTAGAAAATTCTGGGAAATCATAGGCTCCTGCCTTCTAAGTCACTTTTAGGAAAACTGGAACATAGCTGAATAGAATTCCAGGATACAGGAGAGAGCAATGAAACAAACCTTAAATTGCTGCTGTTGTATTATATATGGTGCCTGAACAATGTATTTGCATGACTGTTTTAAGGAAAGAGAACAAGGACTCTTTAACTCAGAACATGCTTAGAGATCCATACTCTGGTTAACGCAAGGAAGGCCCCCTTTAACAACAGAAGAAACTGCACACTGGTTGCTTTGTCTCAGGATTAAAGTGTCACATCTCACGTATTCTGAACAGGAACCATACCATCAAGAATACTAAAAATCCCTTTACATGTCTGTTCACCCAAATGGAATGGAAGTTAAAGTATCTAGATTCATCAAAGAGATATAACCACAATCATGACACATTATCAAAGGGCAAAGCCGAAGGGAAACATACCACAATGAACGTAATCATTTATTGAGCATACATTCATGTCATGCCCTTTGTCTCTAATCTTCATAAACTCTGCAAGCATAATTATTTCCATCATAAATAAATACGCAAACAAAAGCCCAGGGAGATTAAATAATCTGCCCAAGTCCTCAGTTAAGTAGAGACGCATGGATGTCTCAACTCCGAAACATTGGCTTTTTACACTGTACCATGCTGCCATCTGTACAGTGTATTCTCAGAAAATTTTCCATTTCTTAGGAAGTTATAGCCAGTACAAGAAATTATGTTTCTTTTCTTTTTTTAGATTGGCACCTGAGCTAACAACTGTTGCCAATCTTTTTTTCGCTTTTTCTCCCCAAAGCCCCCCAGTACATAGTTGTATATTTTAGTTGTGGGTCCTTCTAGTTATAGCATGTGGGACACCACCTCAGCGTGGCCTTAAGAGCAGTGCGATGTGCACAACCAGAATCCGAACCATCGAAACCCTGGGCTGCTGAAGCAGAGTGCGCGAACTTAACCACTCGGCCATGGGGCCGGCCCATGTTTCATTTCTGATAGGGTACTTTTAAGCAGCCATAAGGAGCTTTCACCAAAAATCTAAACCCTTTCTAGTCTACTCCAAGGTGCTAAATATTATCATCTCTCATTTTATGAACTACAGCATGTAAAGAGTTGGAGGCACGCATGTTTGGTATGTAAAGAATTGCTACATGAATCTAGAGAAGAGGCGAAAAATATTTCAGGCTGAAATGGTCAGAAAAGCTTTATAAATGAGGCAGAATCTAAAGTGGGTCTTGAAGAATGGGTAGAATTTTGAAAGATGATGCTGAAAAGAACACCTTGTGTTCAGAGGACAGTGCACAAATCAGCTTGGCCTGGGCAAAAGACATGTACTTATACTGTACTCATTCTTAAAGAGAAGAAAAGTTTTAAAAATGTAGTTGGGTACCAGCCATATACGGTATTCAGTGTCTTAAATATTAACAGGGAGTACAATAAATGTGATAGTTGTGGGTCTTCAAGGCCAGGCTAAAGAATTTGAACTTAAGCTTAATAAGCAGTAAGAAAATACAGAAGGTTTTGATAAAACTAGAAGAAAATATAAGCAGTACACTCTTTGACATCGGTCTTAGCAGCATATTTTTTGAAGGCCATGTCTACTCAGACATGGGAAACAAAAGAGAAAATAAACAAATGGGACTACACCAAACTAAAGAACTTCTGCAAGGCAAAGAAAACCAGGAACAAAATGAAAAGACAACCCACCAACTGGGAGAAAATATTTGCAAATCTTATATCCGACAAGGGTCAATTTCCAAAATACATAAAGAACTCATACAACTCAACAACAACAAAAAAATCAACCCAATCAAAAAATGGGCAGAGGAGGAGCCTGCCTGGTGGCCTAGTGGTTAAGTTTGCATGCTCCCCTTTGGTGGCCTGGGGTTCGCCAGTTTGGATCCCAGGCATGGACCTACACACTTCTTATCAAGCCGTGTTATGGCAGGTGTCCCACATATAAAACAGAAGAAGATGGGCACAGATGTTAGCTCAGGGCCAATCTTCCTAAAAAAAAAAAAAAAGAAGAAGAAGGGCCAAGGATATGAACCAACGTCTTTTCAAAGAAGATATACAGATGGCCAACAGGCACATGAAAACATGTTCAACATTGCTAATTATTAGGGAAATGCAAATCAAAACTACAATGAGATATCACCTTGAGCCAGTCAGAATGGCTATAACTACCAAGACAAAAAATAACAAATATTGGAGAGGACATGGAGAAAAGGGAACCCTCATACACTGCTGGTGGGAATGCAAACTGGTACAGCCCTATGGAAAACAGTATGCAGATTTCTCAAAAAATTAAAAATAGAAATACCATATGTTCAGCAATCACACTACTGGGAATTCATCCAAAGAACTTGAAATCAATTAATTTAAAGAGATTTACGCACTCCTATATTCACTGCAGCATTATTCACAATAGCCAAGACATGGAAGCAACCTAAGTGCCCATCAACTGATGAATGGATAAAGAAGATGTGGTATATATATACATACATATATGTATAAAATGGAATACTACTCAGCCATAAAAAAAGACAAAATCATCCTATTTGCCACAACAAGGATGGACCTTGAGGGTATTATGTTAAGCAAAATAAGCCAGACAGAGAAAGACGAACACTGCATGATTTTACTCATATGCAGAAGAGAAACACATGGATAAAGAGAACAGATTAGTGAGGGAGGGGCTTGGAAGAAAGGGGTAAAGGGGCACATGTATATGGTGACGGATAAAAATTAGACCATTGGTGGTGAGCATGATGCAGTCTATACAGAAACTGATAAATAATAAAGTACACGTGAAATCACACAATGTTATAAACCATTATGACCTCAATAAAACTGAAAAGAAAAAAACAGAAGGTTTTGAGCAAATGAGACAATTTTTAAGATGGTGCTTCTGTAAGATTATTCTAAGCACTGATATGTTACAAAGAATGAAAAAGAAGACAACACAGTTCAACAGCATCTCCAATGCACTAGGCCCTTGCTGGGAAATGAGATAGGGAATCGTTCCTGTTCTCAATGAACTTCCAGTTGAATATACACAGTGGTTGTGGTAAAGGGTGTGTGTGGAAGGCACGGAGACATGGGATAGGCACATTAAAAAAATTACAATACAGTATAATATACCGTAATGAATGAATAAAAGTTTTAGGAAAGAGAGGAAGGAATACCTTACTCTGCCTGAAGGAGCTATGCAATGTTTCAAGGTGATATTTGAGCTAAATTCTAAAGATGGGTAAGAGCTACATGTTAAAAGGGAGGAAGTCATCCAAAGCAAAAATAAGATGAAAGAGCAGGATACATTCACATGACAATGAAGGGGAATGCAGAAGAGTATGGTTAAGGTAGGCTGGGGCTGGATTATATTAATAGTTCTAAATCCTTTCACTAGGGTCTTAACAGTTTAGATTTTATCCTATAAGCTATGCAGACAGCGACAGGTTTTAAAGCATGGAAATGACAGGATTATAATTCTGCCTTGGTCAATTTTGGCACCACTCTGTAAGTCAAACTGGAAGAGAAAAACTGGAGCCAGAGAAAGGATAATCTACAATATTTGATAAGTAAGTGGAGTTGGAGGAGAAAAAAGCAAAAAAAAAGGTGTAGATTTTATGGATGGTGGATTAGAAGAATGGTTCTATCAAAGACCAAAAATTGGGAAGTCAAGATAAGTAAAAGCCAGGGAAATACCAGTAGTTTAGTTTAGATAGGTTAAGGTGCTAGAAATACTGTGTACACACAAACGGAAATGCCCTCTGGGCAGTTAGAAATGACACACTAAAATGGGGAAAGAGGTCAGGAATAAAGAAACACATCTGAGAGTCACTCAAATAGAGGTGAAAGCAATAGTAAGTGGGTGCACTTTTCAGAGAAGAATGATGAGTGCTGAGGAATGAAGCATACTTAAGTGACTGAAGGGAGTAAAGGTAAGGTGATACACAAGAGGGTGAAAAAACCAAAAGATAGAGAAACAGTAGGGTATATAATAGAACATAGTTTCAAGAAGTTAGGGGGTGGTAGTCATGAGTTTAATCTTCATCACATATATTTCAAGGACATGAGGACCAAGCAAAAACATCATTCCATTTACTGATTAAGAAAGCATTGGTTATAAAACTTTTACGAGAAAACATAGGCAGTATGCTCTTTGCCAGTGGTCTTGGCAGCATCTTTTCGAATACTATGTCTCACCAGGCAAGGGAAACAAAAGGAAAAATAAACAAATGGGACTACATCAAACTAAAAAGCTCCTGCACAGCAAAGAAAACCATCAACAAAACGAAAAGACAACCTAAGAACTGGGAGAAGATATTTGCAAACTGTTTATCTGATAAGGGACTAATATCTAAAATATATAAAGAACTCATATATTTCAACAACAAAGAAACAAACAACCCAACTAAAAAATGGACAAAAGATCTGAACAGACATTTTTCCTAAGAAGATATACAGATGGCCAACAGGCACATGAAAAGATGTTCAATAGCACTAATTATTAGGGAAATGCAAATCAAAACTACAATGAGATATCACCTCAAGCCAGTCAGAATGACTATAATTAACAAGACAAGAAATAACAAATGTTAGGGGCTGGCCCCGTGGCTGAGTGGTTAAGTTTGTACGCTCTGCTTCAGCGGCCCAGATTTTCACCGGTTCAGATCCTGGGCACGGACATGGCACCGCTCATCAAGCTGTGCTGTGGCGGCATCCCGCATGCCACAGCTAGAAGGACCCACAACTGAAAATATACAACAATGTATGGGGGGGCTTTGGGGAGAGAAAGGAAAAAATAAAATCTTAAAAAAAAAAAAAGAAAGAAATTTTGGAGAGGATGTGAAGAGAAGGGAATTCTTATACACTGCTGGTAGGAATGTAAACTGGTGCAACCGCTATGGAAAACAGTATGGAGATTCCTCAAAAAATTAACAGAACTACCATATGATCCAGCTATTCCACTGCTGGGTGTAAGAACATGAAAAACTAACACATAAAGATATATGCACCCCTATGCTCACTGCAGCATTATTCACAATAAGCAAGACTTGGAAACAACCTAAGTGCCCATCAAAGGATGAGTGGATAAAGAAGACGTGGTATACATACACAGTAGAACACTATTCAGCTATAAAAAAAGATGAAATCTTGCCATGTCTGATAGGATGGATGGATCCTGAGGGTATTTTGCTAAGCGAAAAAAGACAGATGGAGAAAGTCGAATCCTATGATCTCACCCATAAGTAGAAGAGAAAAGCAACAACAACAAACAAACACATAGATATAGAGATTAGATTGATGGTTACCAGAGGAGAAGTGGGGAGGGAGGAGGGCGAAAGGGGTGACAGGGCACATGTATATGGTGACAGACAATGCATATATTAGTCTTTGGGTGGTGAACACAATGTAGTCTACACAGAAATTGAAATATAATGATGTACACCTGAAATTATATAATGTTACAAACCAATGTTACCTCAGTAAAACAAAAATTGTAAAAGAAATGCAAAAAAAAAAAAGTATTGGTGACCTTCAGCATATCTTTAGTAGAGCTAAGGACAAGAAAGGGGAATGAAAGTCAAATTATAAGGAGAGATAATAAAGAGAAAATAAGAACCTAAATGTCATGAACAGGGGAATGGATTAAGAAAAAACAGAGTGGTATGGTAACACAATGGATATTTTATAAATATATATTCTCTTTAATTGCTATATGTCACAGAATTCAAGACAGTATTAAAAAGCAAATTGTAGATTGATATATTTAAATTTTAGAAACAAAAACAAAACTACAAATTATATATGGTATATATAAAAGCATTAAACGAAGAAGACTGGAAGAATACAAACCCATTTACGACAGTGGAGTGGGGATAGAGAGAAGATGATGGAACTGGGGCTTTAGCTATAATGTTTCCACTTTTGACATACAGATGGAAGCAAATATAACTAATTGCTAACAGCTTTTAATTCCAGGTATTGGTCCGTAATTGTCAAAATGGAATAGTGATGTGATTGAGGAAAAGACGCCAACTGACAAAGAGAATGAGAAATTGCTTTAATGGAAACCAAGAGATGGTTATATAAATGAGAAGACAATATAGCATGTTCCTATCAGAATACTCTACACCCTCCAAAGGGATGTACATCTGTTGTTGATAACACCCCCATAGAGTGAGAATTCGAATTCACTTTGCCACTTCAGGAGAGGGTGGGGAGCAGATTATTTTCCCTACTTTTCCTTCCATCTGACTGTTCTGGGGATACAAGCGAAGCAAAACAACCTCAAAAAATTCCTGAGTATTTATTGTGAGATGGCATACACAAAAGTGACGTTTCCAGAAGCATCTCTCAACACGCCCAGGGTTCAAACCTGAGGTCCATTCCTGCAGTTTGTTACAATATTCTTTGTATTCTCTATACATTTAATCCTGATTTAGAGAAATATAAAAGAAAATGGGAAAGTAATTGGTGATAGAACAATATATAACAGACTTCTTAAAAACGTGTGGCAATGAAGAAAAGAGAGAAACTGACCAAGGTCCAGAGAGCCTGATATAAAGGTTGTGAGTTTATGAATGGTTATAATTTCAGGGCAACGATTCGTGACACCAAATCATTCATGACACTCGAAAACCATCTCCTTTCCTACTACTCTCAAATAATTGTTTACCCACAGCAATTTAAAAGGTTCAAATAATAAATTTACATAAAACAGTTGCTTATTATTTACAAAAATGAAAGGCAATCAAAATACATATCTACATATATATACTCTTTCCACCTACAAATATTGCAATAATAAAACTTATCAAGATAAATAATTGCTAAACTAAATTTAGTTACTTATTCATTCTATTTGACAGTTTATGGAACACAAATTTCACTAGAATTTGAGTTCCATACAAGCATTTTTGGTTATGTTCACTACCATAACCCAAAGTCCTAGAATGGTACTGGGCACATATAGCCTCCCAATATTTATTAAATAAATTCAATTAATACAAATGTTTAATAATTAATTCACTATAAAATACATAACTTTTAACCTAGGAGCAAAGAACAATATGTGTTATATATATTTCCTTAATCTGCACCAAGATAAAATCTGCATTGAAGAAATAAACATATGGGTAGGTTTCTGAGTTAAATTCTGTCCCTCAAAAATTGCCACCCAAACATCAACATCAAGCTGGGGGGAAGCCAAATTGATGGCGAGAATTCTGGGTCCTAAAAGGCTGACCATATTTTAGTCTGTTGGGCCTGTCAGTGTTTCTCAATTGAGCCCATCAAGTATCTTTGTGTTCAACTTGCATGTACAGCCAGCCCAGACTAAGATAATTAGTAAATATGAAGGAGATGGGGGAAAATTGCCACACTGGTTGGTTACACTAGAATCTTAAGTACCTTCTGTGTACCTAACATCTGAATAGCAATTTACTGTTTGATAAAGTCCTTACATGTGTTCTCATTTGATACAGTACCGTGACAGGATATTCCCATAAATGAAGATGTACAGCCTCAGAATTTAAGTCCAAAGTCACATAGCTAGTAAGTGGCAAAACGAGAATTTTGAGATTTCTGTCTCTAATGCCCAAGCTTTTCTCATTGAACTGTACAATCTCATCATGAAAGAATCCCTCATGGGTTAGGGTAGTGGTTTTCAACCACATCAAAAACATCTAGAAAGCTTTGAAAATATAGATGCGCAGGCTTCATCCTCCAAGAAATTTGTGATCTAACTGGTCTTGGGCAGAGCCAGACAGGCATTCATCTATAGTTTAAAATGCTCCCCAGGTGATTCTAACTCAGAGCCTGGTTGCAAACTACTGAATTAGACAATAAAGGTCTTTAAATGTCATCTTAAGAATCTACCTTGAAGTACATCAAAAAGGCACAGAAAATGAGGGTAAGCCATGTAGTCACCTGCTTCAGTAAATGCAGCCAGAATCTCCAAGTTTCTGTTGAGAAGTTTTAAATGCCTCACTAGCACTTCTTGGCTTTTTACTTTTATGGAAATCTCCAAAGAGCATATGAAAGCCAGGTCAGTTTTTGAACACAGAAACTCTTCTAAAAGTCACATACATAAACATGAAAGCAGCAGGTCCTCAGAGGAAAAAAAATTAATTACACAATACCCTGCATCAGAACAAGGTCTCATTTGACTGGAATTGACAGTGGCAGAAGGTGGTCTCCTCTGGGCCTATTTTAGTAGTCCAATGCAATTTGTTAGCATGCTAAATTATAACAAAAGAAAAACCTGGTAAATGATCAGTTTCCTCTAGACAACTGGGGAAAAGGACAAAAATGTTTGTGCATTTTTTCATAAAACAAATATTTACTGATGACCTGCCAAGTACCAGGCTCTGTTCTGGGATTCAAGAGAAATAACGATGAGTAAATTTCTGCCTTCCAGGAGCTTGTAAACTACTTACACAAACAAGGGTAGTCAATACAACCTGACCTGAATGCTGACCTCAAACAAGGGCTGGATTAATCACTGGGTCACCCCAACTGAAAAAAGTCAATAACATTATTGCTATCAATTTAGATGTCTCAAAATTCTAAGCTCCAAAGGAAATGTCTGTCACTCTGGGAGAAGATGTACTCTTGGATGATTTGTATTCTAGGTGTGGCAGATCTGAACAGCGTTTAACCGGGTATAATCTCAATTCAGGCATGCTTTCAACTAACATCTTATGGCTAGACCTTTACTCAGTACAAAGAGCTATCCCACATGCTGAACAGGGTGGCAGGGGTCTACTGAGAGCTATAAGCAACCACAAACACTTTGTATTAGCCTGTGGCATTGGCTATGCCAGAAGTTAAGACGTGGCTAGGGGGAAATGTGGATTAAGCCTCCAAAAACTCATGGCAGAACCCATAGACTAGAATTTGAACAGCAGAGGGCGGTGCAGCCGATTTCACAAAAAGTTTCACCGACTGGAGCCCCCCAGGAATGCGCAACCGGCCCCAGTATAAGATGAAACTTTCTCAGCGAACTCAACGAATCGTAAAATACGCTAAGCGTTCAGTGTTGGACTCATGTGGCTGTTTTCCATAACCCCTACTCCGGTCCGACGCTTAATGCTCCCTTGCGGATACTCTTGACCTTACAGTTTAGGGGTGGGGATGGGATGGGGGTAAGGAGGAATGAAGTCAGCCCATCCGGTTTTCCAAAAGAATGCTTATCCTTGGTTTTTGGAAAGAGTCTTAAAATTGTAGGGGGATCATTCCCCTGAAAGATAATCTGGTTCTTCTTGCCAGTGAGATCGCTGACAAACACGTTACAACATAGTTGGGGGGAGGGGAGAAGGAGGGTACGAAAAAAACAAACTAATTCTGTGGGTTAACACAAACCCTTCTCACTTCAAAAGGGCGTTCCAACAAAACTAGACGCCGCTCCTTAACTAAGTTTCGCTTTAAGTCTACGCACCCAGGACGCCCACTCCGTCCTCCCCCCAAGTACGGAATCCAAACTTTCTGCCCCTCACACGAGCCCCAGGCCGTGGAACTCCTCCCGGCACGCCGGGCTCCGCTGCCGAGGAGCCTCGAGGCCGGGCACGGGCAGGACCGGAGCGAGGATCCCCGACTCGCGTTCTCCCCCAAAGCTGCCTGTACCTGTCCAACATCTGCTGTAGAGCTTGGTCCGGCATCTTCCGCGGAGCCGGCGCACTCGCCTCCCCAGCGGACCCGGTCAGGGCCGGGCCCAGGGACAATAGCACTGAGAGGCGGCGAAGTAGGCCTCAGTCCGGCGGCAGCCGCGAGCCGACCACCCAGCCTCCCGGGGCGGCTCCGCGAGCCCGGCGGTGGCGGTGCGCGGCCTGCGGCCGTCCGGAGGAGGCGGAGGGGAGCAAGGAGGAGGAGCCTGGGACGGGGAGGCGGCGATCGCGGCCCGGGTTCCTGCACGTCGGCCCGGGGTTCCGGTCCATGGACCGCGGGCGCCGAGTTGCTGCCGGCGGAGGAGCTACCTCTGTGAGGTAAGAGTCACCGCCTCCGTGCGCGCCGGGGTCACGACGCAAGGCGGCCCAGAGCAGCATGGGAGATGTAGTCCTCGGACCGTCTCCGCTAGAGGCTGCACAGCCCTCCCGGACCACCGCCGCCGCGCCAGCCGCCGCCCGGCCGGCGCCCTCCGGTTTCCTTCCTCCAGGGGGAAAAATGTCCTTTGGGCCGCCTTCCAGGAAGCAGCAGGATGTGCCGCTCCACTGTCAGTAGCAACAAGGTCAGCCCTCTCTGCTTGTTTCTTTTCTCCTCGGCTCTTACCCTCAGGTGGGACCGAGCCAGGTGAGGGGAGGGGGCTAAAGGGCCATTTCTCCTCAGGGTCCCTAGCCCCGGCCGCGGCGTCGGGACGGGCCGTGGCGGGGGCGGAGGTGGCAGAAGCGCCTTCTGAAGCCCTCGGCGCTGGGGCCAGCCTCTGCCGCGTCTGAGCCCATTTTGGGGAGTTACACAACCCCCGCACGGGGTCGGATGCTCTGGTGCGTGAGGTTTTTCCTGAGGGGCGGGTGGGCAGGGGCTGCCTTCCCACCCGAGCTTCTCAGTGTGTGTTTGCGGGGTAGGGGGTGGGGTGGGGAGAGAAAAGATTATTCTCTCCCTCTCTAGGAACCTTCTAAAATGTGCCTGGGCTTTCAAGGGCTCGCCAACAGTCTCCAAATGGAACATGTTCGTGAATAAACAGCTCTTGCTTACTCAGCTGTGGGTTGTCAGGGGTGTTTGTTTCTCTCTCTGCTGCTGATCGCTGTTAACCATTTCTAGTCGCCTTGACACCTCCAAGCAGGTGGATGTGTGTGTGTGGCGGGGGGACGAGGGGATCAAAAGGGAAAAATCATCAGTCATTCCTAGGATTATTCTCTGACGCTCTAGGGACAGCTTTGGCGGGAGGAAAGAGCTGTTGGCTAAAACGAATGCGTCTTTTGGACGACCTGTGGCGTTCTCTAGTGCTGTGATTGGTAGGACATCTGGTAGTTTTCCCTTAATTATGCCTAATTTCTACTGCAAGAGGGTTGATTTTTCTTTAAATTAAAATGTCTTTTAAGCTCTTTTTTTATGTAGAATTTTACAATCAGCCCTTAATTGTCTGTTTAAAGTTTGCTTCCTGAATATATTTGAACTAGAGTATACATTGCCAGGGAAGAAAAGCAAAAATAACATGTGACCAGAAGTTTATCTGGCCTCCAATTTCTGAAAGATGCTTTTATGAAAGGCTTGGGAAATTTACATGACTAATTATAATTAATGTTTTACCTTTTTCTCATGAAATGAAAAACAGGCCCCTGCTAGAGGAGAGAAATAAGTTCTTAATTTAATCAGAACCTTTGATATTTAAAATTCCTATTTATTGCTCCTCCTACTGGGTGAGCCTTGCCTTACTTGTATTTATCGCTTAAGCAATTGTCAGCCATAATGAGATGGATATATACACCCAGCTCAAAAAATAAAATATGATCCTAGCATATTGATTAAATAGGCTAGTGCAAACTCCATTTAGTTTTATGATTTACACTAATGGAGTTCTCACCTCATCTTAGAATTTCTGTTTGAACCAAAAATTGGCAAGTAATATGATACAGTTCTGTTGATAGCAAAGCTGCTTGCAGATTTACCTTATTATTAAAAAAAAAATTTTTATGTTAGCATTTTCATGAAAAGTCTGTTTCCTGGCTGTGTCAAAAACCCTTTGAAATAGAAAAAAACAAATCTGTTATTCGTCTTAAGAGTGATTAGTACCTGACCTAGTATTTCCACTCTTTGGTATCTACCCAAGAGGAATAAAAACATATGTCTATACAAAGACTTGTGTGCAAATGTTCTTAGCATTATTCCTAATAGCTAAAAAGTGTAAACAGCCGAAATATCCATCAACTGATGAATGGATAAACCAAAGGTGATATATCCATACAGTGGAATATTATTAGGTGATAACGAAGAATGAAATTCTGATATATGTGACGTGGATGAATCTTGAAAACATGCTAAGTGAAAGGAGCCAGTCACCAAAACCACATATTGTATGATTCCATTTATATTAAATGTTAAGAATAAACAAATTCATAGAGACAGAAAGTAGATTAGTGATGCCTAGGGCTGGAGGAGTTGGGGAGAAGTGGGGAGAGACTGCTAATGGGTATGGGATTTCTTTTTGGGGTGATGAAAATGTTCCAGGATTAGAGTGGTGATAGTTACGCTGTGTGAATTATATCTCAATTTAAGAAATAAGATAAAACAAAATTAGATTCTGGTGATGGTGGCATAGCTCTATAAATACACTAAAAACAAAATTGTATTGTACACAAGTGAATTTTATGGTTTGTAAATTATATCTCAATAAAGCTGTTAAAAGAAGTAATTAGGTCCGTATAAAATGTTCATAAGGACATCTAAAGAGAAACAGATAACAAATAATTCTTTATTATCAAACTTTAATTTTTTATATATTTAAGTTGTATGGGCAAAAATCATGATTGATAAAACTCATAAAATAAATTAATTCCTTGCCTTTGAAGTGGATGACACATATAGCCTGAATTTCAGTATTGTGTGTCAACTTTGTTTTCCTCTGCTCTTGCATTCTCAAATAAGACTCAGAATAATTGGAATTATAATTTACTCTATGTTTTTGAAGGAAAAAAGTCTTAATTACTTACATCTTACTCTGACCAAAAAAAAAAGTTGAAATGCACTCCTGCATTTTACATAGAGTTAAAGGTTTATGTAAACGATTTTTAGTCAGGAGAGTAACAACATGATTACAGCCAAAAAAATATTTTCTTCAGTGATATATTTTGAAATAGAAATTAATCTACTGAAAATATTTAAAGATTCTTTCAACTTCATAGGACAAGAGCAAGGATTGACAATGTAGAGTTATCCTAAAGAGTTATGAACTATATTAATAATTTTGTAATGAATTTAGAAATGCCTGAGTATGGAACTGCTCTAAATATGTTATGAAATTTAAATAGTAGATTGCTTTAATGTTCTTCCATCACATTTGTTTTGAATGTCTGCCTAAAGGGGCCCTGGAAGTATTCCATAGAGAAATAGTATAAAATATTCAGGTGCCCTCCAGGGAGAATTATTAGTTGCCAAATTTGGTAATAAATTGCAGGCTGAATCCACATTGCTGGCTACAGAAAGTTTTTCATTCATTCATTCAGCAGATATTTCCAGAGGACTTATGATGTGCCTGGGTATACCAGGAGCGAATTAAACTATAACTACCCTTTAAGAACATACAAACTACCTAATGATGCTTATATCTTAAAAATTATGACAAGGCCCTCACATATGAAATACAACATAATGATACAAGGCAGCATGTGATGAAGTGCCAAATGAATGGCACAGAAATACAAAGTGATATAGAAATTTAGAGGAGACTATTATGGGCTGGTGTTTTAGAGAGAGCTTTGTGAAACAAGGGAAATTTAGGTTCTATCGTGTAGCAGTAGGAGAAATTGTCTAGGTGAAGAGGTGGAAAAGAATCTTGAGTCTGGATAAGGATGAAAAGAGGTAGAAAGAGGAGTTAACCTCTGTAACGAACTGTAGGTTTCTGCTGAGTAAAAGTGAAAAAAATATGGTTGGCTGGTTAAGTAGGGAATAATTAAAAGGCCTGGAAATCTATGACTTCTTTCACAAACATTTATTGAACAGGCATTATTTGTGTGACAGGCATGAAGCTAGGCATTGGGGATGCAATAATGAGCAAAAACAAGCACAGTCTCTACGTTTGTAGAATTTGCAGTTTATAGTGGGAAGGAGAGATAATCATATAAATTGCAAATGTGCTACTTAAATGCAAATAGTGTTATGAGAGATTATAACTAGGGATTTGACCTAGACGGGGAGGTCAGGAAATTTCTCTCAAGAAATGTCTATTGTGCTGAGGCCTGAAAATGAGCAGGAGTTAGCTAGATAAAGGGAGGAGGGAAGAACATCTCAGGCCAAAGACGACCATATGCAAATACCCTGTGAAGGAAGGCCCTGAGATGAATAGGAGAAACTGAAACAAAGAGGGAACTTGGGCCAAGATGAGACCAAAAAGGTCGATCAAGTGACAGACTGAAGAACTTTGTAGGCCAGTTTAAGAAATTTTGCCCTTATCCTGGAATCCTGCTGGGAGGAGTTTAGACAGAAGAACTCGACTCCCTTCTGTAGAAAATGGGAAGTTAACTTGTAGTGGTTCCTATGAATCAGAGAATTGCCCTGGAAATTCTGATCCATGTGCCTAGAAGTTGTGCCCAATTAGCTGTTTTTTGTTTTTTTTTTTTAAGAAGTTTCTTAAGTGATTATTAGACCAATGATATCTCTGCAGAAATACTGCAGTGTTTGAGAGCTTCGACTCAAGCCTGGGTTTGAGTCTTAGCATTGCTACTCAGAAGCTCAGCAACTTTGGGTAGGTTATTGAATCTCTTTAAGCCAAAGTTTCCTCATTTCCAGGGGCAGAATTATAGGACCTACCTTACTGGGTTACTGGGAGGATTAAATGAGAAGATTAGAGAGCTCCATTGGTGTTAGCTCTTTTTTTTTTTTTAAGATTTTATTTGTTTCCTTTTTCTCCCCAAAGCCCCCCGGTACATAGTTGTATATTCTTCGTTGTGGGTCCTTCTAGTTGTGGCATGTGGGACGCTGCCTCAGCGTGGTTTGATGAGCAGTGCCATGTCGGTGCCTAGGATTCGAACCAACGAAACACTGGGCCGCCTGCAGCGGAGCACACGAACTTAACCACTCGGCCATGGGGCCAGCCCCTGGTGTTAGCTCTTAATTGTTACTGAAAGTTCTTGAGTAGAGATGAGAGTGATTTAGAGGGATTAACCTTGCAGTGGTGTGCAGGGTGGATTGGAAACAAAGACAAGTTGGGACTGGGCTAGGTCTCAGTAACTTGGCTGGGGTCTGAAACTATTTTCAAAAGTTTGCTTTAACGTGGCTATAAATTCTTGAAAATCCT
The DNA here is from genome assembly GCF_041296265.1 of Equus caballus. Lineage (NCBI taxonomy): Eukaryota > Metazoa > Chordata > Mammalia > Perissodactyla > Equidae > Equus > Equus caballus. Next base: position 37,369,997 of record NC_091684.1, read on the forward strand.
TAGATAGGCTAAGTAGTTCTCAACTAGATAATGTCCTGGGGCCTCTCTAAAGGACTTTTACAGGAGACTTTGGTCCCCAGAATACATTTTACTGGCTTAGCATCTACAGAATTACTTTGAATTGACTTTTTCTGAATTCTGGAAAGAGGCTTCACTGGCCACTTATAGAGGACAGTCTAAAACCTGTCTATGTATGTTCATTTGCTACTCTGAGAATAGAATCCTAACAGCTTATATCCACTCTAATGGAGTAGATATTTACAGAGGGTAAATAATTTTACAAAAAATCATCATCCATCAATTTGCCTTCTCCTCTTCCTCATAAATATAGTGGAAGACCCATTACTTTTTATTATTCTTGCTTAAATTCCTCTCTGTGGGTTATGTGTTCCTGAGATATGCCATGTTGTATCAAGGGTAGGCAAAAGTCACAGGATCACACACTACATTTCCCTTCTTGTATCTTGTTCCTGGAGTATCAATTTTATGAGAAAATCTATATATGAAGAATTATTTTCCGTTTTAAACAAACATGAATGTCACAGAGCAACAGTTCTCAAAGTGTGATCTAGCAGATCCGTAGGGCTCCCTGAGAACCTTCCTTTCAGGGGGTGTGTGAGGTCGAAACTATTTTCATAAAACTACTAAAACATTATTTGCTTTTTTCACTGCATTGACATTTACACTGATGGCACAAGCAATGGTAGATGAAACTACTTGTACCTTAGCACCATTACAGGCATTAGCACCAAACTGTACTAATTTTATATATTCTTCACCACTATGCACATGCAGTAAAAACAAAACAAAAGTTCACTTAAGAATGTCCTTGATTAGGCAGTAAAAAATATTCATTTTGTTAAATCTTGACCCTTGGATACACATGTTTTTAACATTCTGTGTGATGAAAAGGAAACATGTATGCTTCTGCTGCATCCAAAGTATGATAGTTGTCTCAGGGAAAAACTCTTACATGATTGAGATGCAAACTGAACTGGCTGCTTATGGCACACTATTTTTACCTGAAAGACTGACAATCAAAATTTTAAACTTTTTTGCTGCAAAGGATCCTGTTAAGAAAGCGAAAAGACATCCCATAGAATGGGAGAAAATTTTTGGAAATAATATATCTGAAAAGGGACTTGTATCTGGAATATATGAAGATTTATTACAACTCAATACATAATAGGCAAATAACCCAATTAAAAAATGGACAAAAGATCTGAATAGACGTTTCTCCAAAGGTATACAAATGGGCAGTAAGCACATGAAGAGATGCTCAATGTTAGCCATCAGGGAAATGCAATCAAAACCACAATGTGATACTACTTTACTCTCACTAGGATGGCTATAACAAAAAGATGAATAATAACAAATGTTGGTGAGAATGTCAAGAAATCAGAACTCTAGTACACCGTTGTCAGGAAGGTAAAATGGTGTGGCCACTTTGGAAAAACAGTCTGGCTCTTCCTGAAAATGTTAAACATAAAGTTTCCGTATGACCCAGCAATTCTACTCCCAGATATATACCCAAGAGAAATGAAAATATATGTCTACACAAAAACTTGTACATGAATGTTCATAGCAGCATTATTCATAATAGTCAGAAAGTGGCGGGGCCGGCCCCGTGGCGGAGTGGTTGAATTATTGCGCTTCCCTTCGGCAGCCCAGGGTTTTGCTGGTTCAGATCCTGGGTGTGGACATGGCACCGCTTGTCAGGCCATGCTAAGGTGGCGTCCCACATGCTGCAACTAGAAGGACTCACAGCTAAAATATACAACTGTGTACTGGGGGGGGCTTGGGGAGAAAAAGCAGAAAAAAAAAGTAGAGCAACCCAATTTTCATCAGCTGTTGAATAGATAGATACAATGTGGTACGTCCGTACAATGGAATATTATTCAACAATAAAAAGGAATGAAGTACTGACACATGCTACAACATGAATGAATTTTGAAAACATTGTGCTAAGTGAAATAAACCAGTCTAAAGAGCGCATATTCTATCATTCCATTTATATGAAATGTAGTAGGTAAAAATAGGTAAGTCCACAGAGACAGAAAGTAAATTAGTGGTTGCGTAGGACTGGAAGATGAAGTTTTGAGAGGGGAGGTGACAACTAAAGTGTACAGGGCTTTCTTTCTGAGGTGATGAAAATATTCTAAAATTGATTGTAGTACTTGCACAACTCAGTGAATGTACTAAAAGCCACTGAATTATACACTTTAAATGGATGAATTACACATATGGTGTTCAAATTATATCACCACAAAGCTGTTATTTAAAATAACACCAGATAAAACCTTTAAATACATGATTAGTAGACTGATTTAATAACTTATGACATATCCATATAGCACAATACTATATAGCTGAGCTATTGAAACAAATAAGATATTTCTATATAGGCCATAATGAAAAATTGCTGAAGATATAGTAGTCATAAGTTAGGATTTTTTTGTTCCATAGAAATCAGCTCTAGCTAATTCAGCCCTGCTAGGGGACATTTGTTAATGTCTGGAGATGTTTTTTTTTTTTTTTTTTATTAATGTTATGATAGATTACAACCTTGTGAGATTTCAGTTGTACATTTTTGTTAGTCATGTTGTGGATACACCACTTCCCCCTCTGTGCCCTCCTCTCACCCCCCCTTTTCCCTGGTAACCACCGATCAGATCTCCTTATCAATATGCTAATTTCCACCTATGAATGGAGTCATATAGAGTTCGTCTGTCTCTGACTGGCTTATTTCGCTTAACATAATACCCTCGAGGTCCATCCACGTTGTTGTGAATGGGCCGATTTTGTCTTTTTTTATGGCTGAGTAGTATTCCATTGTGTATATATACCACATCTTCTTTATCCAATCATCAGTTTCTGGGCATGTAGGCTGGTTCCACGTCTTGGCTATTGTAAATAATGCTGCGATGAACATAGGGGTGCAACGGACTCTTGAGATTTCTGATTTCAGGTTCTTAGGATAGATACCCAGTAATGGGATGGCTGGGTCATAGGGTATTTCTATTTTTAACTTTTTGAGAAATCTCCATACTGTTTTCCATAGTGGCTGTATCAGTTTGCATTCCCACCAACAGTGTATGAGGGTTCCTTTTTCTCCACAACCTCTCCAACATTTGTCGCTCTTGGTTTTGGATGTTTTTGCCAATCTAACGGGTGTAAGGTGATATCTTAGTGTAGTTTTGATTTTCATTTCCCTGATGATTAGCGATGATGAACATCTTTTCATGTGTCTATTGGCCATATTCATATCTTCTTTTGAGAAATGTCTGTTCATGTCCTCTGCCCGTTTTTTGATTGGGTTGTTTGTTTTTTTGTTGTTAAGCAGTGTGAGTTCTTTGTATATTATGGAGATTAACCCTTTGTCGGATAAGTGGCTTGTAAATATTTTTTCCCAATTAGTGAGCTGTTTTTTTGTTTCAATCCTGTTTTCCCTTGCCTTGAAGAAGCTCTTTAGTCTGATGAAGTCCCATTTGTTTGTTCTTTCTATTGTTTCCCTCAACTGAGGAGTTACAGTGTCCAAAAAGATTCTTTTGAAACTGATGTCAAAGAGTGTACTGCCTATATTCTCTTCCAAAAGACTTATTGTCTCAGGCCTAATCTTTAGGTCTTTGATCCATTTTGAGTTTATTTTGGTGTGTGGTGAAAAAGAATGGTCAATTTTCAATCTTTTGCATGTGGCTGTCCAGTTTTCCCAGCACCATTTGTTGAAGAGACTTTCTTTTCTCCATTGTAGGCCCTCTGCTCCTTTGTCGAAGATTAGCTGTCCATAGATGTGTGGTTTTATCTCTGGGCTTTCAATTCTGTTCCATTGATCTGTGGACCTGTTTTTGTACCAGTACCATGCTGTTTTGATCACTGTAGCTTTGTAGTATGTTTTGAAATCGGGGATTGTGATTCCGCCAGCTTTGTTTTTCTTGCTCAGGATTGCTTTAGCAATTCGCAGTCTTTTGTTGCCCCATATGAATTTCAGGATTCTTTGTTCAATTTCTGTGAAGAATGTTCTTGGGATTCTGATTGGGATAGCATTGAATCTGTATATTGCTTTAGGTAGTATGGACATTTTAACTATGTTTATTCTTCCAATCCATGTGCAAGGAATGTCTTTCCATCTCTTTATGTCATCGTCAATTTCTTTCAAGAAAGTCTTGTAGTTTTCATTGTATAGATCCTTCACTTCCTTGGTTAAGTTTATCCCAAGGTATTTTATTCTTTTCATTGCGATTGTGAATGGGATTGAGTTCTTGAGTTCTTTTTCTGTTAGTTCATTGTTAGTGTATAGAAATGCTACTGATTTATGCACGTTAATTTTATACCCTGCTACTTTGCTGTAGTTGTTGATTATTTCTAATAGTTTTTCTGTGGATTCTTTGGGGTTTTCTATATATAAGATCATGTCGTCTGCAAACAACGAGAGTTTTACTTCTTCGTTACCTATTTGGATTCCTTTTCTTTCTTTTTCCTGCCGAATTGCTCTGGCCAGCACCTCCAGTACTATGTTGAATAGGAGTGGTGAAAGTGGGCACCCTTGTCTTGTTCCTGTCCTCAGAGGGATGGCTTTCAGTTTTTGTCCATTGAGTATGATGTTGGCTGTGGGTCTGTCATATATGGCCTTTATTATGTTGAGGTACTTTCCTTCTATACCCATTTTACTGAGGGTTTTTATCATAAATGGGTGTTGGATCTTGTCGAATGCTTTCTCTGCATCTATTGAGATGATCATGTGGTTTTTGTTTTTCATTTTGTTGATGTAGTATATCACGTTGATTGACTTGCGGATGTTGGACCATCCCTGTGTCCCTGGTATAAATCCCACTTGATCATGGTGTATAATCTTTTTGATGTATTGCTGTATTCGGTTTGCCAAAATTTTGTTGAGGATTTTTGCATCTATGTTCATCAGTGATATCAGCCTCTAGTTCTCCTTCTTTGTGTTGTCGTTGTCAGGTTTGGGGATCAGAGTGATGTTGGCTTCATAGAATGTGTTAGGGAGTTCTCCATCTTTCTCAATTTTCTGGAACAGTTTGAGGAGAATAGGTATTAAGTCTTCTTTGAATGTTTGGTAGAATTCTCCAGAGAAGCCGTCTGGTCCTGGACTCTTATTTTTGGGGAGGTTTTTGATTACCGTTTCTACTTCCTTACTTGTGATTGGCCTATTCAGATTCTCCATTTCTTCCTGATTCAGTTTGGGGAGATTGTAGGAGTCTAGGAATTTGTCCATTTCTTCCAGGTTGTTGAATTTGTTGGCATATAGTTTTTCATAGTATTCTCTTATGATCTCTTGTATTTCATTGGTATCTGTTGTGATTTCTCCTCTGTCATTCCTAATTTTATTAATTTGCGATTTCTCTCTTCTTTTCTTGGTGAGTCTGGCTAGGGGTTTGTCAATTTTGTTAATTCTTTCGAAGAACCAACTCTTTGTTTCATTGATCCTTTCTATTGTCTTTTTTGTTTCAATATCGTTTATTTCTGCTCTTATTTTTATTATTTCCCTCCTTCTACTGACTCTGGGCTTTGTTTGTTCTTCTTTTTCTAGTTCTGTTAGGTGTCGTTTGAGGTTGCTTACGTGAGCTTTTTCTTGTTTAGTGAGGTGAGCCTGTATTGCGATGAATTTCCCTCCTAGGACTGCTTTTGCTGCATCCCAAATGGTTTGGTGTGTCGTGTTCTCATTTTCATTAGTCTCCAGATAAAATTTGATTTCTTCTTTAATTTCTTCAATGATCCATTGTTTGTTGAGAAGCGTGTTGTTTAGTCTCCACATTTTTGCACCTTTCTCTGCTTTTTTCTTGTAGTTGATTTCTAGTTTAATAGCATTGTGATCAGAAAAGATGCTTGATATTATTTCAACTCTCTTGTATTTATTGATGTTTGCTTTGGTTCCCAAAATATGGTCAATCCTTGAGAATGTTCCATGTGCACTTGAGAAGAATGTTTAACCTGCTGTTTTTGGATGAAGTGTTCTATATATATCTATTAAGTCCATCTGGTCTAATTTTTCATTTAATTCTATTATTTCCTTGTTGATTTCTGGAGATGTTTTTGATTGTTACTCTAGGGGATGCTACTGGCATCTGGTAGGTAGAGACCGGGGATGCTGCTAAATACACTGTAATGTGTAGAATAGCCCTTCACAACAGAGAATTATGTAGCCAAAAATGTCAATAGTGCTGAGGTTGAGAAACCCTGAGCCAGCTTAAGCAGAAGGAAGTTCATTGGAAGGATATGAGTGAGCTCATACGATTGAAAGTAAGGCAGGAGAACCAGGCTGGGAACAGTCAAGTAGCAGCCACCCCAGAGAATCTTGGTAGCAGGAACATTCCATGCTCTCATGTGGGTTCAGCGCTAGAATGAATGAACTCCAACTGTTTTTATTCTGCTCACAGTTCAAAATCTAAGGAGGGAACTTCTAATCAATCTTCCTTGCTGCTTGGCTAAGGGAGGGCAGTATACCTTGAATGGAGACAATTCCTCAAAAGGAAGGAAGTACATTCATTAGTAAACACTTATTGATCATATACTTATGTTCCAGGTACTCTTTAGGTGCTGGGGATAGAGTAGAGCAAAAGAGACAAAAACACCCTCATGGAGCTTATATTCTTATGATACTAAGTTAGGGCAAGTCTTTAAGAAATAACATAAAGAAGGTAAAATAGTTGCCAAACACCAAAACCAATAAATACTACCTATGTGTTAAGTGAAAAAATCAGGGAGTAGACAGTATCTATAGTATTATCCCATTTACTTTGTTTTTCTAACTTAGCATGTGTATATAAGGAGATTTCTAGAATGACACATAGGAAATTGCTTTTTAGAAAATATTACCTCTGGATGGTGAGACTGAATAAGAGACAAGGAGACTACTTTTCATTTTATTCCCTTATGGTGTTTTCATTTTTCACGACAAGTGTGTATTTTATAGTTAATTTTTTTTTTCCTTTTTCTCCCAAAGCCCCCCGGTACATAGTTGTGTATTTTTAGTTGTGGGTCGTTCTAGTTGTGGCATGTGGGACGCCGCCTCAGCGTGGCCTGATGAGCGGTGCCATGTCCACGCCCAGGATTTGAACCGGTGAAACCCTGGGCTGCTGCGGCGGAGTGCACGAACTTAACCATTCGGCCACAGGGCCGGCCCCTATAGTTAATTTCTTAAAATTAAATTTAAAAAGAAAAAAGAAAAAATCCCTAGTGCGAGGGAAGAATGATTAAAAGCTTTGAAAAAGTCACAATATTGTATTGTTTTGCTTATAATGAAAAAACAGAAAAGACATCTGACTGGAAAGTGTGACCTGTAATCATTTAACAAAGATTTGTTGAACATCTAGCTGTTTTAGATCCTTTTTGGAAAAGGTGGAATATAAATAAATAAAATATCTAGCAGTAGCCATGTGTGAGCCACTCTGTAGGGTGCTGTATTTGGGAAGGGATGGAAATTTGAAAAATATCTGACAACTGCCGTCAGTGGGCACTTGTTGACATTTACTTATTGAACACCAAATATGTGGCATGTGCTGGGCCCTTTACCCACCTTAAATCCTAACAACCACCTTATCAGATAGATGTCTATGTCTCCCATTTCAAAGATGAGAACATTGAATATTAGGAAGTTGAAGTAATACCAAATAAGTGGCATAGCTGACCTTTGAATCCAAGTATATTTGACTTCACTGGAGAACAGTATATGAGTATGTGAATAGTTAAATAAAAGTAAAAAAGAAAGTGACTTATTACAAAAGCAGTGACAGGACTACTCATGCTTAATTTTTGAAGAATTTTACAGATAAATACCTCAGAAACTTAGAGAAGGGCAAAGAAGTTGCTGCATATTGGAGTGGTTTGAATTGGGTCTTGAAGGAGGGGTATATGGATATGTAAAAAGAAAGACAGAATGTCAACCTTTACTGAATGTCTTCTTGAAGTTAGAAACACCTCACCTAATCCCCAAAGCCCTTTATTGAGAGGTGAGCAAACAGAGGCCTCCCCTTACTCTCATCTCTTGTCAGGGATAGGCAATTAATAGGCATTAATTTTTGGCAATCTGATAGGTGTGAAATAAAATTTCATTGTTATAGTCAAGTGTTTACCTCTATTTTATAGCTTCTGGGTATCAAGTCTTGGGTAAGAGGAATTAATGATAGAAGAGAAAGTGTACATAATAAACTAATAGACCAGGATACACCCTTTTAGGAGAATAGATATTCAACATAAGTAGTTTTCTTCTACTTAGGGAGTTTTAGGCCTTTATGAGGGAATTATGTCTAATTTGAGACCTTACAGCTGAAATCTCAAGTTGGTAAGTCTGAGGAAGATCACCATTCAATCATTTATTCAACATCATTTCTTGAGCTCCAACTATGTAACAGACACTGTAGGAGATATTAGGGATACAAAGATGTGAATAATACACTGTACGCCATTCTTGTCATCAGACTGTTTGCAATTTAATGGGAGAGACATATTATCATATATTTACAATATATGGAAATCTGAGTCAATATATATGTACACATTTCCAGAAACCCAGGAATCCTCCTTGAGTCATCCTTCTTCCTTACCTCACATCCTTGCCCTTCAGTCAGTCACCAAGTAGGGTCCATTTATCTCCTAAATATCTCTCAGCCCCATTTATTTGTTTCCATTCTCCTTGCCTTCACCCTAGTCCAGTTGACTGTAATCTCTTACTACTTACCAGTCTCTTAATTGGTCTCCCCACATTTGCTTTCACCCCCTTCAACTGATTTGATAATTGGCCTCTCCAGTCTGCTCTTTCATCTTTTGACTCCCCAGTAGAATGAGCTTTTAAGAAATATAGAACTGATTATGTTATCTGCTTAAAATCCTTCTATGGCCTGTTTAAATTCTGGTGAGAACAAGCCAGCAGAAAGCATGAACTTAGCAATTTTGGAGAAAGGGGGAACATGAAGGCAGGGACAGGACTGTACCTGTTTTGTTCATTATTCTATCCCCAGTGCTTGGCACAGAGCCTGGCCCATAACAAGTGTTCAGTAAATATTTAGTAAATTTTTAAAAAGAGACACTTTTCATTTTTCACCACGAGTATGTATTTTATAGTTAAAAATTTTTTTAACTAAGTTTAAAAAGAAAGGGGCCGGCCCCATGGCTGAGTGGTTAAGTTCGCGTGCTCTGCTTTGGCGACCCAGGGTTTCATCGGTTCAGATCCTGGGTGCAGACATGGCACCACTCATCAGGCCACACTGAGGCGGCATCCCATATGCCACTACTAGAAGGACTCACAACTAAAATATACAACTGTGTACTGGGGGAATTTGGGGAGAAAAAGCAGGAAAAAAAAAATATTGGCAACATTTGTTAGCTCAGGTGACAATCTTTAAAAAAAGAAAAAGAAAAAAAAATCCTTGTTGCAAGTGAAGGATGATTAAAAATTTTTTAAAAATCAAAATATTATGTTGTTTTGCTTATTATGGAAAAGCAGAAAGAAACATCTGACTGGAAAGTGTGACCTGTAATCATTTAGCAAATATTTGTTGAACATCTAGCTGTTGTAAGCAAATATAAGGTTAGAACGAACCCTATGGTGTTTGATTAGAATTGGAGGTATCAATACAAAGTCATGATTTTATAGATATAGATATATAGATAAACACACAGATGTGTACATACATATACTTTTTAGATTTATCTGCTGAGAGGGCCCAAGGCAATGACACCACTAAACCAATGAGTATACTTAATGCTATCTCCAGTAAAGGGAACCAAGGCTCTTTGGAGAAATTGCTAATTCCAGACTAGGACAAGAAAAGCACATGAATCTGCAGTGCCAGGAAGTAGGATGTGTTCAAAAAATGATAGGTCTGTGTCAAAAGGATCTAGGAGTCAACTTGAAGGGACTCCACTAGCCAAATCAGGGACATTTTGAATAAGAAAATAAATCATAATAGTAATGAATTACAACCCATAGCATAAAATGAGTCCATGAGTCTATACTGATAAAAAGTGAGTGAGTGAATCAGGGGAGAAGGAAAAACTCTTCCTAAAAGTAGCATTCCAGCTAATGTAGAAATGTTGATGAAAATAGCAAATCACCATTTGGAAACACCACAGGAATAATTGATGCAAGAATCATTAATGGATGCTAAAATTCATGTGTGACAGTATGTTGAGAAAGAGGATATTCACATAGAAAGTATCTTCCCAATGACATTTAAGTTAAAAGGGAAAATGGTAGCTTTGCAGTGGAGAAATCTAGCAGACACTACCTTAACCAAGTGATCAAAGTTAACATTACCACAATGGGACACATCGTGTTCCACATCATGTTCCTTCTGAAATGATGCACTGAGAAGGACACTATCGCTTTTGTGTTATTACTGTCAAAAATGTATGACCTGAATTTCACCAGGAAAAAACATCAGATAAACCAAAATTGAGGGACATTCTATCAAGTAATTGGCCAGTGCTCTTCAAAAGTGTCAAGGTCATAAAAGAGACTGAGGAATTGTCCCCTATTAAAAGAAACTGAGGAGACGTGACAACTAAAAGCAATGTGTGATCTGGATTAGATTCATAGAAGGGACGTTAGTGGGCGAAATGGTGAAATAAGATCTGTAAAATAGATAATAGTATTGAATCAATGTTAATTTCCTGATTTTGATAATTATACTCTGGTCATTTAAGATGTTAAAATTTGGAGAACGTGGGTGAAAAGTGTAGGGAATTCTTTTTTGTAACATTTTTGTGATTCTGAAACTATTCAAAATGAAAAGTTAAAAAAAAATTTTTTTTGAAAGATTTTATTTTTTATTTTTCCTTCTCCCTAAAGCCCCTCAGTACATAATTGTATATTTTAGTTGTGGGTCCTTCTAGTTGTGCCATGTGGTATGCCGCCTCAGCATGGCTTGATGAGTGGTGCTAGGTCTGTGCCCAGGATCCGAACTGGTGAAACCCCGGCTGCTGAAACGGAGTGCACAAACTTAACCACTTGGCCGTGGGGCCGGCCCCAAAAACCCACTTCTATTGGCTTTGTATTGCCCCTGCTTACTTTACCAGCTCCCTGTCCCTGCTCTGGCTTCCCAACTAAACCCTGAGCTCTAGCATGCTGGCTACTGGCTTCTTTAGTTCCTTGAATATACCATGCCTCCTCCTCTTCAGAGCCTGAAGGTAGGAAGAAGCATGGTGTTCTCTTTGCATGGAACATACTTCCTTTCAACTTTATTCTTTTGTTCTTTAAGGCTCAGCTTACTTTAGAAAACCCTCCCTGACCTGCTAATCCAGGTCCCAACATCATATAAGATTTCATAACATCTGGTACTTTTTCATAGCATTTTTATCACAACTGCCATGAAATTATTTATCATGGAATTGACTAAAGTCTCTCTCACTCACTAGAAATTAATGTTTATAAGAGATGGAAAGATTGAGTCTTCTTGCTCAATGTTGTTTCCCTAATGCCTTTCACAAGCTCTCAATGACTCTTTGAGGAATTAATGCAAGTCATGCAACGGAACATCCCCTTATTCCCTGTAACAACTTGGATGAAACTGGACACAAGAGACAGTTTGAGTTTGGAGATGAAGGTGGGGACCAGAATTGGTGGCAGTGACAGAAAAGGATAGATGGAGGAGTCTTATCACAGAACGAGCCATAGGACTTGGTAAAGGAGAAGAGAGTCAAAAATGACTCAGATTTAATCATCAGCTGCATAAAGGTACACAGTTGAAATGATACTAGAGTCACTGATTCAGCAGTATTTTTTTAAAGTATGTTCCTAAGTATTTGAACATGGTCTATAATTTTAATGAAAATACTAATTGGCGTGCTAATTCATTTTTTTCTTTTTTGAGGAAGATTAGCCCTGAGCTAACTACTGCCAGTCCTCCTCTGTTTTGCTGAGGAAGATTGGCCCTGAGCTAACATCCATGCCCATCTTCCTCTACTTTATATGTGGGATGCCTAGCACAGCATGGCTTTTACCAAGCGGTGCCATGTCCACACCCGGGATCTGAACCGGCGAACCCCGGGCTGCCGAAAAGTGGAACGTGAGAACTTAACTGCTGTGCCACTGGGCCGGCCCCCTGATTTTGTGTACTAAAAATACTATATACCCATGGTACAGTAGTTTGTGCCATAGTAAACATTAAACAATAAAAATAACTATATGAGAATACTTGAATATCCCTCTGTAGTGGATACTGTGATCCTCTCTTCAACTTACATCCTCTCCTAATGGCTAATGTACTCCTCCCTAAGCTGCTGGGAATTTAGCTCCTCATGGCAGGAAGCTTTTTTTTTTTTTTTTTTGCTGGGCATTTGCCTTAGGATTTGGGGAACTGCCTCTCTCTATGCTCCCAGGAGGCCACAGCCACTGGCTGGCTGACTTAAGATACAAAGAGCCAGCTTCCTTGCCTCATTCGAGGATAAGTCTCTGGACTGTCCCAACTCTAGAACTCATCACAGGATTGGCTGAGTACTCAATTGCAACCACTTTGGGGGGCAGTGTCTCCCTCTGACCCTTCTTGCGTTTCTCTTTTCATTGCAGGTGTGTTTGCCACTTGTGTCCTGCCCCCAAAAATTATTTGCATGCAAAATTTGGCCACAGAATCTGTCTCCAAGGAACCCAGCCTATGACACTCTCTAATCTCCCTATGCCCTAAAGGTCGCCATCATTGGAACCTCTTTGTGTGTGTGGCTGGGTTGTTTTTTGTTTTTCCCAAAACTTAAATAAATCTTTACAAGTATACAAAAAAAGTGCTCAAATTAAGTGTGCACCTTGGTGAATTTTCAAAAATCCTCAGTAGTATTTTTTTCAAAGAAAGAACCGGAAAATGAGTTTGGATAGTGTAAGAACCACGTGAGTTTACAACTTCCTCATGGTGAAAACTTTGAGGGGGAGGATGCTGCCAAGGGGCATTGGAAGTGTTTCAGATTTTAAAATGGCAAACGGTTATCTTTTGGTTTACTGAAGTGCGTTCTGAAATGAGAGGAACATTCTAAGTACACTTTATTATACATTTAGGTGAAAGGGAGAAAATAATGGGTATCAGGAACCAGATGAAAAACTGTAAATAGTTTTTTTTTTATAGACATTTTATTTTTTATTATTTTTTTTTTTTGAGAAAGATTAGCCCTGAGGTAACTACTGCCAATCCTCCTCTTTTTGCTGAGGAAGACTGGCCCTGAGCTAACACCCACGCCCATCTTCCTCTACTTTATATGTGGGATGCCTAGCACAGCATGGCTTTTGCCAAGCGGTGCCATGTCTGCACCTGGGATCCGAACCTGCGAACCCCAGGCTGCCGAGAAGCGGAACTTGCGAACTTAACCACTGTGCCACCGGGCCGGCCCCAAAACTGTGAATTGTTTAACCAGGAAGAAAGAGGAAGAGATAAACTTTCTGAAAGTCAAATATCTATACATCAAACATGTCAAAACATTGCTAAAAATTCAACTAACCAAGATTTTCCTATGAATCAAACTTTTAATAGTCTTTATAGCTCAACCTAGCTCTTTATACTACTCTTTTGATTTTAAAGTAAAATTTTAAGAATCCTTCCATGATTTTGTTCATCAAAGATAAGCATAGCTTTCAGTGAGGGTGGTCAGTTCACTTTCTGTTCAGTTCTTTCTGTCTCTACCACCACCACCACCCTCATCCTCTTCTGCCTGGATGCTACTATAGCTGGCCTCCTAATCAACTCTCTCTGTTTCCCCCCTTACCCTCACCATGGTGTGTTCTTCATACAGAAACACACTGGTCTTTTTAGAGCATAAATCAGATCATGTCACTGCCTTGCTTAAAATTCTCCAGGGGATTCCCATCACAGTTAGAAAAAATCCAAAATCTTAACTTAGCCTCAAAGGCCCTACATGATCTGGTTCCTGCCTACCTTTCAGACTTCATCTTGTACCACTTTCCTCCTTGTTTACTTCCCCTCTAGCTACAATAGATTAGATGTTCCTCTAAAGCAGGGATCAGAAAACTAAGCCAGGTGCCAAATTTTGCCAGAAGTTTATTTTTATATTGCCAGAGAACTAAGATTGATTTTTACATTTTAAAGGATTGTAAAACAACTATAGCAACAAGAACAAAAACAAAGAAAAATATGCAACAAGAGACCTTATATAACTTGTAAAGCCTAAAATATTTACTATGCGGCTCTTTTACGGAAAAAGTTTGCCAACCTCTCCTCTAAAGGCTTATTCTTGCATTAGGATCTTGACATTATCTGTTCTTTCTGCATTCTCTACCACCAGGCTTCACATGGATGGGTCCTTTTAATTCATGTGTGAGCTTAATTCAGGGGTCACTTCGTCATTGAGGCCTTAATGACCATCTAGTCTAAATACTCTACCAGATTCTCTCAATCACATCACCCTTTGTTCTTTTTAGCGCTTATACTTGTCTGACATTTTCTTATTTACTTTTATTTTTTCAGCAACCTTCCCCCCAACCCCACACCATGCAGGAAGATCTTGTCTTATTTACTACTTTTGAGTATTCTTGATCTTGCATTTAGATGGAAGAGAGGAATAGTGGGTGTTGGGAACCTACTGCATAGTAGGTGCTCAGTAAAAGTGTTGAATGAGTAAATTTGCAGATTACTTCTGCATATGAAGTTTAGGTCTTCTGCTTTCTTTTTTGTTCTCTCTGGGACGACCCTAAAGTGCTAAGTGCAATGAAGAGCCACTTTAGAAAGAAGAGGCAAAACAATATCTCTCCCTAGATAGAAGAGATAGACCTCTCTTTTCTTTCTCCTCCCTCTCCCTGGGAGAGGCCATTGCTAGAAGAGTGAGATGTTTCAAACGGATGTCTCAAGCACTTATTTAAACAAAGAAAGAAAGAAAGAAAACCTTTCTTCCTTTCCTCTTTTTCTTTTGAGAGAGGAATTTTTCAGAATGATAAGACTAGTTGAGGTCTCATTCTCCAAGAGGTTTGAGGCTTTTGAGTGAAGACTTTGGGTGGAGGCGTCTGCTTGGGAGATGGATTTAAAACTCAGAGGAGCCAGGTGTGGGCTCAAAAAAGAAGCTGAAAATGATCTGAATAGGTCTTGTTCTAGGTGGTCAGGTATGGGGGAGAAAGATAAAGGCCCAACAACCATAAGTCCTGGATTTTTCTGTAGTTTAATCATTTTGGATTGTCGGACCACATGTTTTGACTTTTGATTTAGAGAAAACATGGTCACTAAAAGAAGAAGCAACGGGAAGAAGACTGATTGTAAAGAAAGTGTGGGCACTGATGTTAGTCCTCTGGGTTGTGCCTGGGTGTGGCAAGAGGTGAGGGATAAGAGTTAAGCTTTAGAGCTTGAGTTTTGGAGTCAAAAAAGACCTGAGTTTATTCACCCACTAGTTATGTCATCTTGGGCAAATTATTTAGCATTTTTAAGCTCTGGTTTCCTTATCTGAAAAATGAGAAGAATGATAGCTTCTATCTTTTCGGGTTATTATGGGGATTAACTGATAAGGCACATGAATTGCCTCTCTAGATGCCTACATAGGCAAGTGATCAGTTGGTATAAACATCATCATCGTCATCATCATCATCATCACCAGATGATGAAGAAATTCTCTCAATCCACAGGTTTTGAAACTAATAATTAAAAAGAAAATCTGTATCCTGTGGCAGTTTAAGGATATATCCCAGTGTATTCTGTTTCCATAAATAGGGAATAAAGGATAGGGAAAGAGGTGGGATAAGAAATGTCTGGATAGCAAGATCATTGTTGCTAGAAGCAGCATAGGCTTACCACTACTTATTTGACTCCTAATATTAAGTGGAAAGCAGACAAGGAAATCTCTACTTAAGTGTAGACCTTCCAGATAAATGCATCTGCATGTCAGTATTGGCTTTGGATTTCATACATTCACCTTGAGTGCTTTACAGTTTATTAAAAATGCCCTCATACACACTAATATAATTCTGATTATTTTGATAGGGCAGCTGTTATTATCATTTCTATTTTATTCTAGAGGAAACTAAGACTGAGAAATTGAGAACATGGGTTTTAGGGTCATGTTGCTGGTGTTTGAAGCCTGGCTTCTCCACTTCCCAATAATGTAGCCTAGGGTAAGTTACTTGAACTTCCAAGAACCTCAATGTCTTCATCTGTTAAATGGGGATAATGAAGGTACATTCCTCTTAGGATTGTGTGAAATTATTCATCATGTAAATAAAGTACGTGGCATGGCAAATAGTATGTGCTCAGTAAATATTTGTTATTGTTATCTCCCAGGGCCAGGCAGCTAATAAGTGGGTAGTGCTAGTATCTAAATTTAGATAATTGGATTTCATATCCCATATCCTTTCCACATACCACCTCCCATAATATTAATAATGTTGACTCCCTGCCGCTGTGATGCTGTCATGATCCATTAACATTTAGGGAGGTGGTCTAATTTGTTTTTCCAAAAGTGGTAGGAGATCTACCTAAAGTATCCCTCTTGATTCAGTTGGCACACACATCTGCTTCTCATCTTCCTCAATAAGAAAGCAGCTATGGCTTCAGGACAGAACTACACCAAAAAGCTCTTGATTTTGGTTCAGCTGGTTGGATCAAAGTGCTAAGAATACCAGTCTGCCACATGAGAAGACAGAGGTAGGCTACATTAAATTGAACCAATGGGAGACTTGTAGTGTAGTTGAAAAAGCATGCTGATTAGTGAGTTGGAAGACTTGAATTGTAATCTTGGATCCACCTCTTATCTTGTAACATCTCTGAGCCTGGGTTTTCCACATCTTTACCGATTTTTTATTTTTTCTAGCTTTATTGAGGTATAATTGACATCCACGTTGTTTTTTTTTTTCTGAAGATTGGTCCTGAACTAACATCTGTTACCAATCTTCCTCCTTTTTATTTTCTCCCAAAAGTCCCAGTATATAGTTGTATGTCCTAGTTGTAAGTCATTCTAGCTATTCTATGTGGAATGCTGCCGCAGCATGGCCTGATGAGCAGTATGTAGGTCAGCGCCCAGGATCCAAACCAACGAACCTCAGGCCACTGAAGTGGAGCACGTGCACTTAACCTCTCAGCTATGGGGCTGGCCCCTGACATCCACATTTTTTTTAAAATTTTTAAAAAAATTTTATTAAGATTATGATAGTTTACAACCTTGTGAAATTTCAGTTGTACATTATTGTTAGTCATGTTGTGGGTACACCACTTCACCCTTTGTGCCCTCCCCCCGCCCCTTTCCCCTGGTAACCACCGATCAGTTCTCCTTGTCTATAATGTTAACTTCCACCTATGAGTGGAGTCATACAGAGTTTGTCTTTCTCTGTCTGGCTTATTTCACTTAGCATAATACCCTCAAGGTCCATCCATGTTGTTGTGAATGGGATGATTTTGTCCTTTTTTATGGCAGAGTAGTATTCCATTGTATATATATATACCATATCTTCTTTATCCAATCATCAGTTGCTGGGCACTTAGGTTGGTTGCATGTCTTGGCTATTGTAAATAATGCTGCGATGAACATAGGGGTACATGGGGCTTTTGGAATTGCTGATTTCACTGACATCCGCATTTTTAAAGTGGGGATCCCAACAGTCATCCTCAGTGCTGTCACCTGTTCCTAACAGTCCCTTTCTGGAAATTCCATGGGGCATATGCAGCTCTACACTGATGTTCATGAGCTTAGTGAGCAGAGGATGTACTAGATTTCAGTTTCTGCTAGCCTCCTTGGCCAGCCTTCTGTTGCATAACACAATCTGCAGAAGCAAATGTGAGCGCCCTGTCTATCCACTGCACAAGGCTGTTAACATCAACTGAGATAGCAAAGGTGAAGGGGTTTGGTAAAGTCTAATGCCCTCTGTGAATGTAAGGCACTGATATTATACAAAGACTACTTGGTTTCGAAGGCTAGGCTCCAAGGGCTACCTGGATAGTCAGACTGACCATTGCCCTACCCTTTGTTCTGATGACCCCTGTGACTCATTAACTTGTACAGCACCTATTAATTACTGGCTGTTAAAGCAGAGGTTGTGGCAAAGAAAGATTTTCTCCATCACTTTCAGGCCTGGACCAGCCTTCTTCTCTAGATCCCTGAAGACTAAAATCAGTTCTTTTGATGATTCATCCTCTTGAAGACAATCATGCTGTTTTTAGAACACCCTGGAGTGGGACTGGGTCTTGCCCATAGATGGAATTTGGAATCCCTTGGTTAGAGCTTATCTCTGGTTTTCAGGCAAAGGTCGTCGTTATATAAAAGCTTTGTGTCAATGGGAGAAAGAAAAGTTGTTGAACCACAATTTGCCCCCTTTTCACACCTTTGAAGCCCAAGCTGTCTCCTGGACTGTATGGATCAAGTAGGAGGACCTGCTTGCATGAGTCACTAACCAAAAGACAGATTTAGAGTCAGACAAACCTGAAATTAGGTCCTAGTTCTGACACTTACTAGTTTTGTGACCTGAGGCAGATAAATCACTTTTCTGTTTCCATTTTGTCATCTGGAATTAGGGGCAATAACAGTATTTACCACATCAGTTTATTACATGGCTTAAATGAACTGATATGTGGAAGGCACTTAGCTTTGTATCCAGCACACAGTATGGGGCTCCATAAATGTTAGCTCTTATTACTAAGCTCCCTGTGAGATACTCTACCAGACTTTGAGGAAGAACAAAAGCATAAGTTGCAGTGACTTCCCCCAAGAGGCATAGAGTTCTTGTTGGGGAATTAACATAATTATACCAGAAAAGGTATATAGAAATGCAAAGCAATAAATATGTGGTACAGATAGATGCTATTGTTAGAAACTCGGTGTTGGAACTAACTTCTGAAGAAAAGTAGGATTAGTATAAGTGGAGAAGGTGAGGGCATTCCATATGGGATTGGTAACATCAGCAAGATTCAAGACCAGGAGTAGACCAAATTGCCTGGAGAAATGGAGATAATGCTATCTGGGAACAGAGGTTGGAATTAGAAGGGGAGAGCCCTAAACACTAGGTTAGGTGTTTGACTCTTGTCCCGTAGATAATGATGAGTGACACGTTGAAATTTGCATGTGAAAATTTCCAGCAGGCAGTTGGAAAGCTCTGGGGAAAGTGCTCAAAGCTAAACTTTGGGGATGGAAGTTGAAACTGGAAGCTGGTAATACTTCTAAGGCTAGCTCCTTGAGAGGTGCCTGTTGATTCCAATTTAGTGAGGGCAACTTTTTTTTTTTTTTAATAAAGATCTTTTCTTTTTTTTTGTTTTTAAAGATTTTTTCTTTTTCCTTTTTTCTTTTCCCCAAAGCACCCAGGTGCATAGTTGTATATTCTTTGTTGTGGGTCCACCTAGTTGTGGCATGTGGGACGCTGCCTCAGCGTGGTTTGATGAGCAGTACCATGTTGGTGCCCAGGATTCGAACCAACGAAACACTGGGCCGCCTGCAGCGGAGCGCGTGAACTTAACCACTTGGCCACGGGGCCAGCCCCTAGTGAGGGCAACTTTTGAAGAGCATTTAAAGTGACATGGTGAAACTGTCAGGAGATTCGAAGAACAACTTAAACGATTAATTGGGTAGGGTTTGCTTCTCTGAAGTCTTCTGAAAGAAGACGTGGCCTTTCAGAATATATTTTTTAAGTGAAAATTTAAAATATAAAATGGCAGTGACTATAGGAGAAGAAATGACCCATATAAAGCTTAACTATATTTTCTGAAATCATTCTGCAAGTTTTGTAGTCTCCAGAGGGTTCTTGTAACTGAGTTACCATGATGAAAATAGGAAAATGAACAAGCTATAGATGATTAAAAGGAGGTATGCTGTATCAAAAATGGTTTGTAAAGGAGAGGACATTGTGGTGAGGGGACTCAATTTGTCATGGTATAGGACTAAAAATAGTGTGGGCTGCTTTTATTTATTTATTTATTTATTTATTTGAGGAAGATTAGCTCTGAGCTAACATCTGCCACCAGTCCTCCTCTTTTTGCTGAGGAAGGCTGGCCCTGAGCTAACATCCGTGCCCATCTTCCTCTGCTTTATATGTGGGACACCTACCACAGGATGGCTTGCCAAATGGTGCCATGTCTGTACCTGGGATCCAAACCGGCGAACCCTGGGCTGCTGAAGCAGAATGTCCACACTTAACCGCTGTGCCACTGGGTGAGCCCCTGCATTTTTTTTCAGAGTACAATGTTAGTTCCTCTATAAGTTCACAAATTTTTGAAGCATAAAACTTTTTGTGTAAAAATGTCTACTGAGCATTATTCACTCCCAAGATGAACATAGTTACATGAAATATATATGAATATTAGGGGTTTTTTTCTGTTTTAAAATTGAGATATAATTGACATAACATTATTTTAGTTTCAGGTGTACAACGTAATGATTTGATATTTGTATATATTGTGAAATGATCACCACAGTAAGTCTAGTTAACATCCATTGCAACACATAGTTGTAAATTTGTTTTCTTGTGATGAGAACTTTTAAGATCTACTCTGTTAGTAACTTTCAAATATACAAAACAGTATTATTAACTATAGTCACCATACTGTACATTACGTCCCCATGACTTGCCTATTTTATGACTGAAAGTTTGTACCTTTTAACCACCTTCATGAGTATTAGGTTTTAAAATAAAATTAATTACAATTGAAATCTAGAAACGTAGAGAATGTAGAAGAAGGTGTTCCTCTTTTTCTTTCAAATGGAATACACACATGTACACATATATATGTCATAATTTGAAATGGAATCTCCAGCTAATAAACATAAGTTGTAAATATATAAACAGCTTCTCTGTTTCATTGTCACATGAAGGTATGATAAAGAAGAATGAAACGGGCCAGCCCGTTGGCACAGCGGTTAAGTGTGCACGTTCTGCTTCGGTGACCCAGGGTGTGCTGATTGGGATCCTGGGTGCAGACATGGCACCACTTGGCAAGCCATGCTGTGGCAGACGTCCCACATATACACGTATAAAGTAGAGGAAGATGGGCACGGATGTTAGCTCAGGGCCAGTCTTCCTCAGCAAAAAGAGGAGGATTGCAGCAGATGTTAGCTCAGGGCTAATCTTCCTCAAAAAAAAAAAAGAAGAACGAAACATTAAATACATTAGGATGCTGAAGGGGACTTAATCTTATTTTTCATATCAAAAGAATAGAGGTGTTTTTCTACATTAGATTATTATCAGAACAATAACTATATTATTCTTTGTTGTATGCACTATTCATACATTGTTTTCATATTAGAAGTTCATTTCTTGGGGAAGTATAAACTGCTGCAACCTTTCTTAAACTAGTTGTTAATATGTATCAAAAGCCTTAATGTTATGCCTTTCAACCAAGTAATTTTTTCTTTAGAAATACGGCTTAAGGAAACAATCAGTTTGGAAAATAGTGAAAACTTGGAAACAGATGTCCTGCAACAGGAGAAAGGGTAAATTAATTATGCCACATTTTAGTATGGGATATCTTCATTAAATATTAAGTATAGAGTCATTAAACATAGTGTTTTTGAAATACTTTTAATGGCAAAAGAATTTCTCTTCATCTAATGTTAAAGAAGTGCTCTTAGCCTCTATAAATTGAGGTAAAAGATACCTTGTTCTTTGATTTGGTTAATAAACTTTATCTCTATGTTTCAGGCCCAGTGCCTGGGCTACAAAGATAAATATAGTCTTGATCCTGGAGCTATGTGTAAACAGATAATTCCCCAAAGTATGAAGAGTATTGTAATGGAGAAATATTTGTGTTACAGAGGTATACAAAGGAGGGAATGGGCAATTTTGCTCACATGCTCATGGAAAGTTTCAAAGAGGCGACATTTGAACTGGTTCTAATGGGAAAGTAGCAGTAGGTTGTCAAGAGGTAGAAAGGTATTTCAGGCACAAGGAATATGTGCAGAGGCATTACAGCAGAAGAGCATGGTCCATCCAGGGACCTATAGCAGTTTGGTACAGCTAGGAAGAAGAGTAGAAGAAGAGTTAAGTTTATACTTTATCTTCTTGGCCAGGAAAATGTAAAGAGTTTTAGGAAGGGATATAACATGGTAAAACTGTGTGTGGACTTTTTTTTTGAGGAAGATTAGCCCTGAGCTAACATCTGCCACCAATCCTCCTCTGTTTGCTGAGGAAGATCAGCCCTGAGCTAACGTCCATGCCCATCTTCCTCTACTTTATATGTGGGACGCCTGCCACAGCATGGCTTGTCAAGCGGTGTGTAGGTCCACACCCGGGATCCGAACTGGGAAACCCCGGGCCACCGAAGTGGAACGTGTGAACTTAACTGCTGTGCCACCGGGCTGGCCCTAAAACTGTGTTTGAATGATTACTCAGGCTTTAGTACGGGGGCCACACTTGGAAGAGTACTAGATGAGAGAGATTAGGGTATTACTGCCATAGTTTGAGTGAAGTATTATACTGGCTGTGAATGAAGAGGAGGGGATGTCAAGGAGAAATTTAGGAGGCAGAATTAACAAGTTTTAGTGACCAGTTAGACTTGTCCTTCAGTGAGAGAGAAGGGAAAGGACAAAATCATGTCTAGATTCCTCACTTGAGTGACTAGATGGATGGTGGTGCTGTTAAATATGGTAAAGATAAATAAACCAGCAATAAAGGCAGAAGCACATTTGTTGGAGAAGAAGTGCTGTAGCTTCCTTGGATAGAGAAGTTGTTAAACAGTGGTTTTGAGCTTAGCAAAAAGATTTGATCTGTAAACCTAGGTAGCAGTGAGCTCAGTTTCCTGGTTCATAACGTAACATTGCCCAAGGAGAGTGTACAAGTAGGAGAACGCTGGGGGAAGCTGCATACAGTGGTTAGGAGACTGAGAAGAACTTTAGAAGTGAAGGACCAGGAAAACAGTGTCTTCAAAGCAAATGGAATAGTGTTGTGTTAGTTTTCTACTGCTGTGTAACAAATTATATCAAGCTTAATGGCTTAAAACAACACATTTATTAACTTACAGTTCTGTAGGTCAGCATGACTGGGTTTTCTGTTCAGGGTGTCAAATCTTCTTTCAAGCTCATTCTTTTTTTTTTTTAAACAATTTTTTTTGAGGAAGATTCGCCCTGAGCTAACATCTGTTGCCAATCTTCCTCTTTTTGCTTGAGGAAGATTCACCCTGAGCTAACATCTGTTGCCAGTCTTCCTCTATTTTGTATGTGGGTTGCAGCCATAGCATGGCCACAATGAATGGTGTAGGTCTGCGCCTGGGAACTGAACCCAGGCCGCTGAAGCGGCATGCGCTGGACTTAATCACTAGGCCACAGGGCCAGCCCCTCAAGCTCATTCTTGTTGTTGGTAGAATTGTAGTTTTAGGACTAAGGTTCCTGTTTTCCTTCTAGCCTGGAATCTTGGAAGGCCATCTTAGAATTCTGCTTGAGATGTCTTTTATGAAGTGTGAATGGCAAATAAAATAAGAATTGAAAAGTGTCAGTTGGTCATTGGTGTCCTTAGTAAGATCAGCAGCAAGAGCAATTTTAGCAGGATGGTAGGGGCAGAAGCTAGATGCAGTAAGTTTGGGAGTCAACTGGAAGTGAGAAAATAGAGTTAGGGATTTAGAGGTTTCTTTCAAACAGCCTGTCTGGAATGGGAAGGAGAAAGTTGGGAATAATTAACTAATGAACTAGGTCTCAAGGAAACAGAAAGAATGGGCTCTAGACTATAGAAGGATGGATTAATTGTGGACCTGTATGGGAATTCAGCTTCCTCTGAGGTGGGAGGAAAGGAAGTGTGGGTGGGAATAGAGATAAGTTTGTAAAGGGGGGCTTGGTGGTAGGTAGCTGAGAAATTGAGAATGTTACTGCCTAATATCCTCAGTGTTCTCTTAGAAATTAGAGACAAGGTCAATAAAAAAGCAGGTGAAGTTTTGGAATTGCTATTTTGTGGCTAGGAGGCCTTTCATAAAATTGCTGAATGAATAAATGAACTCAAGACTAATGGACAGAGAGGCAAGAAACATAAAGAACCCCAGGTGCTCTCCAGATTGCCCACTAAACCACATCTGACTCACCTGGCTCCCTTTCTGCTCCCTTTTTCCCCTCTTCTGTTCTCAAACTTAGTCTGATCTAGAATTGCTTAACAGGTCCTCACTCAGGAGATGTGGACTTCCTGCTTGTAAATTGCTTTAGGCTTTAACAATCTTAAAAACTTCCTAGGTTATCTAGCGGATATGTAATTTACCGTAGTTAACCAAAATTATTTTTACCCCCATAGGCTGTGAGGTTTTGAAGTTTTTGGCTATTTTCATCTTTGCATTTAGTGTCTCTAGCACAGGAGTGGCATATAGGCAGCCCCTAGTTTATTTCTTTAGCTTAGATGGTCCAGATTTAAGGCTCCCCTGCCTATTAGGCCAGATTATGCTTTTTTTTTCTTTTTTTACCCTACAGAAGATAGTTAACCTTTACAAATACATGTATATGTTATATAATTTTAATGGAAGTATTACCACAATGCAGAAAAGTGCATAAATCATGTGTCCAGTTTTCTGAATTTTCAAAGTAAACACATCTATGTAACAGTGTCCAGTTCAAGAAACAGAATATATCAGCAGCATCCCTGAAGCCCCCTTTTGTGTCCCCTACCAATCATTATTTCTCTGCAAAGGTATCCACTATGCTGACTTCTAACCACATAAATTAGCTCTATTAGAACTTTATATAAATGGAGTCATATAGTATGTCCTCTTCTGTGTTAGGCTTCTTTCACTCAGCGTTGTATTCATGCGGTTCATCTATGTCATTCTATAGAGTTGGAGTCTATTCGGTATCTTTGCCTTAAATATTCCATCATATGAATCCCAAATTTATTTATCCATTTTGCTGTGGATGGATGTTTGGGTTGTTTCCAGGTTTGGGCTATTAGGAATAATGCTGCTTTGAACATGTCTTTTGGTGAACATATGTTTGCATTTCTATTGGGTATATATCTAGCTACAGAATTGGTGAATGCTACGGTGTGTGAATGTTTGCTTTAATAGATATTGCTAAATAGTTTTGGCAATGTGGTTGTGTAGTTATACCAAATTATATCTCCACCAGCGGTGTTTGAGAATGAGTTGCTCCCACATCCTTGTTAATGCGTAGTATTGTCTCCCTTTTCCAATTTTAGCCATTCTGTTTTTTTTTTTATTGCAGTGACCTTGGTTTATAACATTATATAAATTTTGGGTGTACATTGTTATATATTTTGATTTCTGTGTAGATTACATCATATTTATCACCCAAAGACTAATTACAATCCATCACCACACACATGTGCCCAGTCCCCCCTTTTGCCCTCCCCCCTCACTCTCTGGTAAGCACCAATCCAATCTCTGTTTCTTTCTTTTTTTTTTAAAGATTTTAGTTTCCTTTTTTCTCCCCAAAGCGCCCCTGGTACATAGTTGTATATTTTTAGTTGTGGGTCCTTCTAGTTGTGGCATGTGGGATGCCGCCTCAGCATGGCTTGATGAGCAGTGCCATGTCTGTGCCCAGGATCCAAACCGGCAAAACCCTGGGCCACCGAAGTGGAGTGCGTGAACTTAACCACTTGGCCACCAGGCTGGCCCCAATCTCTGTTTCTGTGTGTTTATTTGTCATTGTTTTTATCTTCTACTTATGAGTGAGATCATATGGTATTTGACTTTCACCCTCTGACTTATTTCACTTAGCAGAATACCCTCAAGGTCCATCAGTGTTGTCACAAATGACCAGATTTCATAATTTCTTATGATTGGGTAGTATTCCATTGTGTATATATACCATATCTTCTTTATCCATTTGTCCCTTGATGGGCACATAGGTTGCTTCCAAGTCTTGGCTATTGTGAATAATGCTGCGATGAAAATGGGGGCCATTATGGTTTTATTTTGTGTTTCTTTGGTGATTAATGAGGTAGAGTACCTTTTCATATGCTTTTTGGCCATTTGAATATCTTTTGTTGATGTCTCTTGCTTGTATTTTTTTGGGATATCTACTGTTAGTAATTTGTAAGAGTCCTTTATATTTTCTGATTGAAAGTCTTTTGTTGAAAAATATATATATTGCATATTTCTCCCATTCTGTGAGTTTTCACTCTAGTTCTTTTAGTAAACAGATATCCTTAATTTAATTAGTTTATTAAATTTTTCCTTTTTGGTTATTGCTTTTGTGACTTGTTGAAGAAATTGTTGCCTACTCTAATGTCATGAAAATATTTTCCTATGTTCTTCTAAAGGCTTTACTATTTACCTTTTACATTTAGATCTACAATCTATCTGAATTGATTTTTGTGTATGGTGTGGCAAGGGTGAAGGTCTCTTTTTTGCCTTATGGATATTCAGTTGACTCCAATATCCTTTATTGAAAAGACCATCCTTTTACTACTGCAGTGTTACTGTTTTCATAAATCTGGTGACCATATATATGTGGATGTGTTTCTGGACTTTTTATTTTGTTCTGTTTGTCTATTTGCTTATCCTTGTGCCAATAATCACACAGTCTAATTACTATAGCTTCATGATAATCTTGATATCTGGTAG
Organism: Equus caballus; assembly: GCF_041296265.1. Classification (NCBI taxonomy): domain Eukaryota; kingdom Metazoa; phylum Chordata; class Mammalia; order Perissodactyla; family Equidae; genus Equus; species Equus caballus. The sequence goes on from NC_091684.1 coordinate 37,396,402, forward strand.
TGTAGGTCTTCTAGGTTTATTTAGTTTTTGCCACCTGGATTACCTTGGCATGCTTGGCCCTTTGCATATAAATATAATTTTAATCCAATAAATACTTATTTAATACCTATTTATTATGTGCTAGGCACAGTGATAGGCCAACCTGGTGTCTGGTGGTTAAGATTTGGAGCTGTTACCACTTTGGCCTGGGTTTGTCTCCTGGTCAGAGAACCATACCATCCATCTGTCAGTTGCCATACTGTGGCAGCTGTGTTTTGCTGTGATGCGGAAAGCTATGCCACCAGTATTTCAAATACCAGGAGGGTCACTTATGGTGGGCAGGTTTCAGCGGAGTTCCCAGACTAAGACAGACCAGGAAGAAGGACCTGGCCACCCACTTCCAAGAAAATTGGTCATGAAAACCCAGTAAATAGCAGTGGAGCGTTATCTGATATAGCTCCAGAAGATGAGAGTATGGTGCAATAAAACCAGACAGGTGGGCCGGCCCTGTGGCTGAGTGGTTAAGTTCGCATGATCCACTTTGGTGTCCCAGGGTTTCGCTAGTTCAGATCCTGGGCGCGAACATGGCACTGCTTGTCAGGCCACGTTGAGGTGGCATCCCACATGCCACAGCTAGAAGGACCCACAACTAAAATATACAACTATGTACTGGGGGGATTTGGGGAGAAAAAGCAGAAGAAAAAAAAAAAGAAGATTGGCAACAGTTGTTAGCTCAGGTGCCAATTTTTAAAAACCAGGCAGGGTTCTGCTCTGCTATACATGGGGTCTCTAGGAGTAGGAATCAACTCAATGACACTAACAACAAGGCACAGTAATAGATGTTGGGAATTTAGCTGTCAATAAGAAAGGGCTGGTTCTTTCGTTATAGTTGGGAAGGCCACTCACACAGAGTGAGATGAGAAGAGGGCCTAGGATAGAGCTCTGAGGAACTCAGTATTTAAAGTCAGTTAGCAAAGAAGAGAGAAGGAGAGAGCCAGTGAGCGCGCGCGTGTGTGTGTGCCCATAACCTCAAATATAAGAAAACCAGGAAAGGACAGCATGAAGGAAGCTCAGGGAAAAAGGTATATCTAGAAAGTGTGGTCAGTTATGTCAATGTTGCTTCAAGGTCAAGAAAGATAAAGACTGATGGAACATCCATTGGTCTTAGCTCTGAGTGGCTATTGTGAACTTTTAATGAAGCAGTTTCTGTGGAGGGCTGGGTGTGTGTCTTTATTAGATTGTAAATTCTTAGATGGGAACAATGTTCCCTGTTGAATTAGTGCTTCATGAATGTTATTTCATGACGATAATCAAATGATCTGCATACCGCTAAACATCATAACGGCCAAAATGGTTTTCGATTTTATACCACTCCTCTTCATATCCATTCTTGCAGCTGATGAAAAAGTAATTGCTCTTATAAATGGAGAATAATTTAATACTTACTCAAACCTTGGCTGTTTTAGAAAATCAAAAACTATACTTCATCCATTCATTCATTTATTCATTCATATATTTATTCATTCATTCAGCAAGCATATATGGAGCAACTACCAACTATCCAGGACTTACGAGCATTGTGCTAGACATATAAATAGGGAAGGAAGGGAGGGAAGGAAGCCTAGAAAGGTGTCTTTAGCCCATGAGTTAACTCTGCAATCTCTATTTTTACAGCCTTCCATGACTATTCAAAAGGAGCATTGGTTAACCTCTGTGACCTGAAGACACAATTTCAGAAAGTGCTTCCTTTCTGGTTAAATAAAGAACAAGATTTCAGTAGAGGTCTTTGTCCTTGTTGGGATCCTTTTATAATTTATTGTTTGCTTAGTATTTATTTACACCTTGATATTTATGTTTGAGTCATTTTCTTTTTAGATTTGAGTGCTCATTTTAGGAAAGGAAGAGCAGAGATTAGTTCATTTTCATATACAATAAAATCACATTAAGTGTGGGCAGTGCTAACTATTATCATTTATCAAGGGTCAGGGCCAAAATTTATTTTTCTTCGTTGTGCAAATTATTAGTAGACTTGGACTTTGGGTCAGGTGGATTAATAAATGCCCAAGTAAACCATTTTCAAGCACACCTGAACAACGTAAGAATTTCTACTTTACCATAAAATCTTGACGTATTAACTTAAAATAATTTTAAAATTCTATTTCTTAAGTCCTTGTTAGGATTTTATAAGGGAACTTTTTTTTTTTCACTTAATTGAAGTACTTGAAAATGTAGAAGTCTGGTAGCTTAGAGAAGTCTTCAGGAATAAGATTAACCTTGAGTTAATCCTTAAAGACTCTGGAATGCAAATGGTAAGCATACCACATTGGCAGAAGTGAAGCTTTCTTTAGCAGGGTAGAGAAAAAATGAGGAATATAAGCTAAGTTCACAGCAAGAATAAGACGACCATTTAGTTCTTTTAAGAAGAACTTTTGGCAGATTGGTTCAAAATGATTTTTTCCTCTTAAATTGTTTTGGTTTTTTCCTTAGAAATAACTAGAAACAAAGACTACTAACTGCTGCAAATTGGTAGGGTCTGGTAGTATTTTAGTTCCAATTGGTGAAGAAGGGAAATAGAAAATTAAGACAGTTTTAAATGGTGCTTAACATTTTTAGTTCCAAGTTCAATCAGCATAGTCATCAACTGACATTTACTCTGAACCCCTTGGGTGAATGGCAGTGAACCAAATCCCACAAGAAATAATATCTTCTGCCTACGTGAGCAAACTGGTAGTTGAACTATTGCTCTCAGAAGCTATAGATGATAATAGTTGATGTTAATATGTGGTGAGATTCCAGCCTTGGAGTCATGAAAGTTAAGATAGGAAAAATGTATACTGAAAAAAAATTTTTTTAATAGAAACTGTATCTACTTTCTGCCTTGGATAAAGAAGTCACTGTCCTATGGAGTGAAACACTAAACATGTCAAATTATTTTTTAATATTTCACCAAATATTATTCCAGCTCAAAAGAGTTGAATTTTATTTGATCACTGTATGAATAATGCAAGATAAACTTTCATTTTGACAAGTAAAATAAGGAGATGAGTTGATTCAGAGCATGTCAAGTAGAATCTTAAAATAAGTGATTTGTGCCTTCATTAAAAATTCAAATACAAAGAAATCTTTGTGGATAAGATGTCAAAAATTTGTAACTGAAATCTATTTTTACCTGACCTCCAAGGTTAATATTACATTTAACATTAAGGGTTTTTTTTCATTCTATAATACTAAAAATGTTTCTTTTAAGTATGGTCAGATATTAAGTACTTATCTTTCCCCAGTAGGCTCCTCTTCCCTTTTTAATTTTTCCCCACCCAAATCTCTTTCCCTTTGGTGGAGTTCTTATTGCTGGCAACCCAGTCATTACCATTCTAATACCATTTAAGGTAGCTCTGCTGGGTTTATTTATTTTGAGCCCTACAATCTGGCTTCCTAAAACAAGTTGACAAACCAGTTTATTTTTCCCCCTTTTCGCTTCAACACCTCGTGATTTAGATTGGTTAGGAAGATATAATGTAATCCGGGCACAAGCTCTTCCTCTTGGAATCAATATTTTCGAGGCTTCCTCCTTTCTTGGCTGAACGTGCTTAAGTCAGACAGAGTACCTTGTGAAGGACTTCAGCCCCCACAGTTCCCTGTGTGCGCATGCCCTCTCTTCTTACAGTTGTCAAAGTGCTTTTGCCAGAGCGGTCACATAATCAACCTGAAAGAAGAAAATAAATACTGTACACTTTTAAATTTTATCGATCCTTAAAAACTGGACACTCAAAGGTAACTGCTACTAAGAATTTGTTACTTGAGATTGGGTGATTGCATGTAAAGGAAAATCTATTGTGTGTGTGGTGGGGGGAGGGGAAGGAGGTATCTATTTCTCGGACTTGCTGTAAATAAGAAAAAAGAAAAAAACAACAAAAAAAACCCCACCCAAACAAATAAACTATATAAGCAGTTACTGAGAGACATTGCATGTTAACTTTGTAAATGTTATCTTAATCTATTGCTTATCTTTTGTTTCAAAGGGTCTTATTTATTAAAGATGGGTCTTGACCTTGACAGAGTGAATTTATGCAGAAAGTGAAATTTATATCTTTAAGGAGCATTGAGAAGAGAAATGGATGTTTCTTTTATGATAAATTTTTAAAAATTCAATTACAATATTAATTATAGCCTTTATAAAATATTCTGAGTCCAGCTTACTTTTTGGCTTTTTTGCCTTATACAGCATTAATTTTTCCACCAGGAGCATGTAGTTTAAACTGAAGGCATTAACAAAAAGCATTGATACAAGCATTGGAAAAGCTGAGTGACATTAAAATTATAATCAAATGCATATTTCAGCCATGATGATATGGCTATTGTAAAGACAACTCTAGCCCACTGGAAGCGACTCAAATTCCAGATTATAATGGTTTACTGCAGCACTGCTTTAACTGAGTGTGAAAATGTCTCTTTCTATGACCATTTCCTTTGACAGCATTAGAACTTTGTGCTGTTGTCAATCTAAGCTTCGCTTGCCTCTTTGTGTCATATTTTACAATACTGATCAAAGCCATTGTTTAGACCAAGGGAACTGAGGAACATAAAATCAATCTTAAGTAGATTTTATTGGTAGTAGCTGGCAATTTGTGATGTATATCATATTGGTGTTTTTTTTGTGGGGGGGTAAAGCAGGGAGGAGTAGGAAGGAGAGGAGGGTGGCTGTGAAGCATTTCCTTAAGCCCGCTATTTTGTCTATGTATGAAACTTTAAAGTGAAAGATTAACCATTTTAAAGATAGCCTTTAATAAAATAGTAGAACTACTTTTAATTCCATTTCTTGGTCTGACATATTTTGCATAATATTTAAGAGTGGTAGCATCTCTGTTATCCAATACATTTATTTTACAACAGTTATTATCATGAGGATGTCCAAAGTCAGAGCTTCTGTGTGTATCTGAATACTCTTTCACAAGTGTCCTGAGAAAGATGCTTCTCCAAGTATCTGAGTTAATTAACTGCATTAAACCTATTAATAACTTTGTTGCAATTATACCGAATCATCATCTAAAAATAATTATATGTTTGGTCATATGCTTTAACATTTCAAAATATTTGTTTTCAGGGTCTCAGCACTATAATATTCATATATTTAAAACAATATGTTCTAAGGGACAAGCTAACTCAGTGATAACTGTGTGTATGGAAATCTCCTGGTTTTGAGTGATTACTATTTTCATCCTTGAATGAGAAAATAGGCTATATGGCAGAGGTGAATATAGCCCTTCTATGCAAAATGGAAAATGCCATACACTCCTTATATGGCTAAATGAAGCAGTGATAGCAATGCACTATAATTACAATGTATGAGAATTTGGGACTTTGTACTATGCTATTTTTAACACTTTTGCTAGCATATGGTAATTCAGGGTCTTTAAACCATCTTTCACTGCTAATGCTAGTGATAAGAGAATAGATTCTAAATTTGCCGGAGTCTTGTGACCAAGGCAGCAGCAGGAGGATTCAAAAATGAAAATCTGGCAACCCCAGAATTATCTTGACTTTCTACTTAAATCTCAGAGGGATTTTTAAAAAGCCACACCCCATCCCTTCTCACAGTCAGTGCCTGTCTGTCTGTCTCTCTCTTTCTGACCTCAAATCCAACCAGAACATTTCTCCACTCTGCAGAGAAATTCTCAGGCTCCTGTTGAGACCTGAACCACTGAGATGCCAAGAAATCTCTTGTGTGGCAGAATTGGAGACAAGAAAATTGGAGAATAAGCAGAAAAACTCTAATCCTTAGAGTAACAAGAAGCAAGCACTTCCAAACGTTTCCGTAGATTTTTACCTCTTTAAAAACGGTGGTTTTTTATGTCTCATAACAAAATGGAGTAGCTGCAGCTACTGGGAGGCCAGAGAATGATTGTGCAGCTGAGACCTCCTCCTAACAAATGCCAAGGATTTCCTCCCTCGTGGCTCGCTGCTGCTAAATGAAACAATTATCAACGCAAGAAGGCAGTTCGCTAATCAAGAGGGATAAGATTGCTGTTTCTTTAAAGTGCCTGCACAGGGAAGGGGGAAGAAAGGGTCGTGTTCGGTGTCTTTTTAACCTTGCTGAAGGACGCAGCAGTATTTATTGACGTATGCAAATAACTGGGGGAGGGTGGTGCTTGGGAAAAAACAGGAACCAGAATCAGTTTCTCATTGCAGGGTGAACGCTCTGAGTTCCGGTGAAGGGAAAAGAGACGTGGCGAAATTGCTGTCTTTCTGTCTTATAAGCACATCTCTCATTAATACAGAAAAGGAACCAAGACATCAGAAAGGGTGAAGACGCTCTCACAGTATTTTTAGAGACCTTGCGCGAGCCCCCCCACCCCAGCTCGACCTGTTCTTCTAAATGGGAGATTATGGATTTGCATTGCAATTGGCTAGGAGCGGAGGCACTGGATTTTCGCAAGTAAAACACCCGTCCGCTTCAGCGAGGGGCATTAACGATCACATTGACAATAACGCGTCTCTCTTTTTTCCCGTTTCAGCTGCGCAAACCATGCAGGATGATTTACTGATGGACAAAAGCAAAACCCAGCCCCAGTCCCAGCAGCAGCGGCAGCAGCAGCAGCAGCAGCAGCCCCAGCCCGAGCCCAGCGCAGCCGAAGCCCCGTCCACGCCCCTCTCTTCCGAGACCCCCAAGCCAGAGGACAGCAGCGCAGTGCCGGCCCTCAGCCCCGCCGCGGCCCCGCCGGCCCCCAACGGCCCCGACAAGATGCAGATGGAATCGCCGCTCCTGCCGGGCTTGAGTTTCCACCAGCCCCCTCAGCAGCCGCCGCCGCCGCAGGAACCCGCGGCGCCGGGCGCGTCACTGTCGCCGTCCTTCGGCAGCACCTGGTCCACGGGCACCACGAACGCGGTGGAGGACAGCTTCTTCCAGGGGATCACCCCAGTCAACGGGACCATGCTCTTCCAGAACTTCCCGCACCACGTCAACCCAGTGTTTGGAGGCACCTTCTCCCCGCAGATCGGCCTGGCGCAGACCCAGCACCACCAGCAGCCGCCGCCACCCGCGCCACAACCCGCGCAGCCTGCTCAGCCCCCGCAGGCACAGCCCCCGCAGCAGCGCCGGTCGCCCGCCAGTCCCAGCCAGGCGCCCTACGCTCAGAGGAGCGCCGCCGCGGCATACGGCCACCAGCCCATCATGACCAGCAAGCCGTCCTCGTCCTCGGCTGCAGCAGCCGCCGCGGCCGCAGCCGCAGCCTCGTCCGCCTCGTCCAGCTGGAACACGCATCAGAGTGTGAACGCCGCCTGGAGCGCGCCGTCCAACCCGTGGGGTGGCCTGCAGGCAGGTCGGGACCCTCGCCGGGCGGTCGGCGTGGGTGTGGGCGTGGGCGTCGGGGTACCTTCACCACTCAACCCCATCTCGCCGCTCAAAAAGCCCTTCTCCAGCAATGTGATCGCGCCGCCCAAGTTCCCCCGCGCGGCCCCACTCACCTCCAAGTCCTGGATGGAGGATAACGCTTTCCGGACCGATAATGGTAACAATCTGTTGCCATTTCAGGTAATGCTCCAGTGCACCTGCACACACCTTCCTTGTACCCCCCTTCGCTTTACCCCTTCTTCTCTTTTAATCGTGCGTTAATTTTGTTCTTTAAAAAAGTCAGTGATGTCCAGCTCCCCTGTCCCTTTCCAAAACCCTCAGTTCACTGGGGTATTCCACTACCGGGGAGAAGGGTCGGGGAACATTGTGACTGCTCAAGGAATCGTATTTATGCATCCTGACAAGATAGAAAAGGCCCTTTTTCTTTTAGTTTATTTTTTCCTTCATCGTGCTTGTGCCTATTATTTTGACCTTCTTTGACAAGTAAAGCTGCAAGTGTATGGCAAGGTGCCTGCATAGTCCCGGGATGAGTAGGCTGAGATTCCTGTCGTTTTAAGTAGCTACACATTTCTGGTTATGCAATCTCGGTCTCAGGGTGCCGCCTGAAAGGCGTCCACTCCCAAACCACCCTGGCCCTGCTCTTAAAGAGGTTAACAGCCCCTGAGTTGTGCTATTTCAGACAGTTGCATATGCTCAATTAAACTAATGTGAACACATGTGTTTATGTCTCGCTAAGGTGCTGGCATCATTAATAGCAATCAACATATTGCCCCTGCTGGGAAAATTATGAGTGTGAGATTCCAATAAACACCGGAACTCTATCAGGGACTGAGATGGAAGAGTGGAAATTCTAGGGGTAACCCTTCATATGTTATCTAGGAGAAGGACTTAGAAATTGTTTTTTTCTAGAGGAAAGAGACAATAGGACACGACCTTCAGAGCCATATTGCAATGGAGTCTATTTACTAGCTAGCACTGAAATATTTAAAGCTGCAGTGTCCTTCAATTGGGTTATTTAAGAAGACAATGCAGATCAATTACACCATTTGAAACCCTGCAAAATGAAAGTCTTGCAACTTTAATGAAAAATGAGCCTTGTGTCTTGGTGTTAAATGCCAATTAAAAACCGAGGAAGTGCCCCAGACAAAAAGGTTGAATGGAGTGTGCGTATTCTGTTCTTGCTTTCTGATCCAGCTCATGGCCACATCAGTTGGCAGTGTTCTGAACATCTTGATTTGCAAAGGGGTAGTGAGGGTGAGTGTTCACTGGGGGCTTTTGTTCTCAGGCAAACATTTATCCTTCACTTACGAATTGATTTGGCCATAAGCTTCTAGGCTCAGTTAAAAAAGAAAAGAAAGAGAGAGGAGGGCTTTGGATAAGACCCAATTTGGGTGGTCAAGAAAATGAAACAGAAATCCTTTGAGCATTGCTAGAAAACTGCAGAACCGACATTTGACAGAGGTAGTTTACAGCATCAGGTGCAATTGGAACCTTCGTTTTGTTGCTCTTTACAGTTCAGATGTGATGTTTGGGGTCGCTCCCATCTGTGAAGGAGGAGACAGGGTTATTGAGAAGAGTATGATTCTCTAGGCTAGAGCAACGATTTTTAACCTTGACAGTTAAAGGGGGCTCTTGAAACCCGTAAACTGTGTGCATGAAAGTTTTTGATGAGAGAAGATCTTACCAAATTTTCACAAGGGTCCTTCAGGAATGGAAGGTTTTAATATTAAGGTGTATTTCTCCCCATTACTCTAAAGTTTGTTTATTTTAATAAAATAAATAGACAGCGCAAAATGGAATTAGTTTGATAGGTAGAGAAAAGGAGGAATCCACTTTCTGGAATTTCTCTATGTGCTTTTTTTTGGAGGCAGTAAAACAGGGAGGCTGCAATTGGTAGGAGATCTCTTTTTCTAACACTCTCTTTTTTTATTCTGACGCTCCCTACCCAAGTCCAGTCTTAGAGGATAACCTAAAATCTGATGGGGAGGTTTGGGGTTGGGGAGCTGGTGGTGTAGACATTGTCTTTTTCTAGGAGTTGAATCTGAATACCTAGTTTTTGATTAATTATGTCTGGAAATGGGGACTGGGGAGAGATTAAATCCATAAGATTTTTCCAAAACTGATATTGACAAGGAGTGTGGGGATTGCCAGTTGTTTCTCACTGCACCATTTACTAGTGATGCTAATGAGAGCCAGACCAACTGGATTGAGTTGGGGCTCTTGTCTTTTCATCCCTGGTGGTACTACTGAGTAGGCAAAGATGGCCGAAAGATTTGTAGGAGGAGAGATCTGATTGAAAATTGAGGATTATGTATTTGACCTCAGGAAGAATTACGTGGACTTTATGTCTCGTTTCTTTTTCTTACTTAAAATGGAACTTCAGGGCTTTGAAGCAATGTTAGAACCAGAGTAGGAGTAACCTGGTTGTGTTTTAGCTTGGAGCGTTACCAGACTTAGGTTGCGTTGATAAATATATCAAGGATGTTTAAAAAACAAAACACCTTGAGTCTTGTGTGCAGAATTTTATGTTTGTGCATTTATTTAAACAATTTTTCCACAAAAGGGAGAAAAATAGCTTAAGTAGTTCTAATGACTTTAAAGAAATTTGTTTATTTTGACAAATAGGATTTTTTTCTTTAAATTGACGAGTTTATTTCCAAATCAGCTTAATTTTTTATTTCAAAGACTCTCTGAGCTAAAAGGGGCTTTCAACAGTGGTCTACTTTAATGTATCTTAATATATATATTTTTAAATCGAGGCCCCCCCCCACCCCTGCATCTCCCCAGTGCTGCTTCACTCTCTTTTGCCAACCAACACAATAGATTTTTTGAAGCTTTACTTCTGTGGTTTATATTGTAAAACCAATAACTGTATTTGAAGGTGGTTTTTCACACTACACATGTTTCCTTATCCCTTTTCCTCAATTCTCATAAAATTGATTGGTTTCCCTGGGTTGGGGTGGCTGCCTCCTTAGGTATTTCTTGTATCTAAAAGCTGCTTCATTTCTGTGAATAAGGAAACTGAGGTCCTGAGAGGTAGAGTGACATAACTTAGGTCCTAGAGCTTTGGCTAATTTTCTTCATGTGTGTCCTTTACTTCCCTGTAGTACTAGTATTGTCAGGTAGAGTTCATTTTAAGTCAGATTCTCTTTGGACTCCATTCAAAGGGACTTAGTTATGAAACTATCTAGTGAGTTCTCTATCTGGCTGATGCCTCTTAATGGTATACCTCCCACCAACAGAGCTCGAGAACAGTGAGGCACTCCACAGGGGAATTATGCATATGCATCATTCTATATTTATCTAAGATGGAAGCCTAGGTATGTAAACGGACTAGAGCAGAGATGTTTTCTCTATGTAGTAAATTTGGATTTAAATAGCATTGTTGTCCATAGAAATTTAGAAGGGACTTTTGAGAGCACCTACTGCACCGTTCTGCTCATTTTCCAGAGGAGGAAATCGAAGACCTAATATGTGAAATGGCTTGCCCAAGTTCAGGGGCATAGTTTCTGCTAGAAGCGGGCTTTGGAGGCATATTGCCCAGGTTCACATCTCAACTCTGCCAGTTAACTGGCTTCATAATCTTGAGCAAATTGTGTATACATGTTGACCCTCAATTTCTTCATCTGTGAAATGGGAATAATAATAATAATTTCTTGCTTCATATGAATTCAAATGAGAAACTGCCTGTAAAGTGCTTAGCACAGTGCTTGGCCCATAATAAAGTACTACATAAATGTTGAGTTATGATTTTTGTTATTGTAATGGTAACCAGAGGCTGTGTGTGATCTTATCAAGTATGGGTTACCAATTTTTTATACAGTGCAATCCGAATAACCCCAAACTTCTACGTAATGTCATTTAGTCTTTTTTCCTGTCTTAAGGTACCCTCTGGTTACTGTAACAATATGGTAATCCACCATTTATCTGTGGGGCAGGCTATGTGCTAAACACTTTGCATGTAGTTTCTCTCTGGAACTCCTTCGAGGTAGAGGACTATTATTATCCTCATTATACAGACAGAGAAATTGGGGATTAGTGCAGTTATATTATTTGCTCAAGATCACACAGCCAATAACTGACAAAGTTGGGATTTGAACCCAGGCAATCTGCCTCCACAGCCAGTGAAGGCATATAATATCTTGGCTATAATACCTCTAGGACATCAGTTTAACAGTACAGTGTAGAAGCAGAAGACTGGCCTGAATCTCTACTTGACCTTACGCTATACCTTGGAAATTGTGTTTTAAAAAAATTTTGTATTGATAGAAATGGAGGAAGAAAAATATAGTGCCCATATGTATACTACCATTTAGATTTAACAGTAGTCAATATTTTTTCTATTTATTTACTTAATTTATATATTTTTGGAAAAAATTTCAAATTATGTTTTTCTTTTTGTCTACTTCTTTGCCTTTATCCCTTTCCTCTTTCCCTATCCCAAATGGAAAGTGATTGTATAGATTTTATATTTTCTGGCATAAGTCTAGTTAAATGTAATTTAGTGTTAATTTTGCTGGTGGGTTATCTATAACAGAGGAAGAAATTCCTTACATGAATTCATGGGAATATAAGTTATTTTTAAAAATAAATATGCCTTTTCATAATAAATTTTGAGGAAACATCAATACTTTTTAACCCATCTACACTGCTTAAAAAAAAAAATCGTTTTTAGGAAGTAAAATAAATCATCTAGTTACTGCTTGCTTTTGAATAAGGATAGTATGACCTAGATTTAAAACCCGAGACTCTTCTGTAGTTGGTTTCTTAACTACTGCTCTAACACGAAACCGCTGAAGGTCCACCCAACCTCATAGACTGTTTCAGAACCTGTTGTGGCATGGTTAATGTGAATGCCAGCAAAGCCACATTATCTGTATTCTATTTAAAAGAGGAATTGGCTAGGAAATATTAGGAGGTTTTCTGTGCTACTGAAAACATTAATCTAATAATATAAACCGTATATTTCAAAACTACATGTTGAAAAGTAGTCAGCTTTAAACTCTTCATGACCTTGCAATGAGTTGATACAAAAGTACACTTTCAGAAATGTAGTGTTTTAAAATATTCTCTGTGACACAATTTCCTACTTACATAGCTTTCTCTGTTGGTTGACCTATTTTGCTGTCTTTCAAGGGCTGCACAATGTGTAATGCTTGTCCATATGGAACTTGTTGTCGTTGCTTAGGTGGTTTTTGTAGTGTTTTGATCTGCAAGTATCAAAAGATTATGGCTTTGTTTGCTACAATATGAAAAGTTTGATTAAGCTGTGTGGATTTTACTGAGGAAAGAGATGGAGGCAAGCATAGAGTAGTGGACAGCCAATGAAGCTTGGAATGAGGAAGACACTGGTTGAAGACTCAACTCTGTCACTGGTGATTGGGGTCAGGTCATTTATCTAGTGATTCTTTTTCCCAGTCTGCAAAAATGGAGAGAGCAAGCCTATCTTCTGCCTTTGCTTTATGAGAAAATGTGTACAAAGTGTTTAGAAAATTAGATACTGTTATGGTTCTTAGATGCCTGCTTAACAACCAGTAATTATAGTCAGTTATAGTTTAATAGAGGAAATATTGTTGATTGTATAAGTAGTCCAGAGTTAAGCACTCTTTGATAGCATCTGGAAGTGGAGAGGGGCTAGAAAGATGTGTCTAGCAGGGATAGAAGAGTAAGGAAAGTCTCTTTGTATGTTATGGTGATTGCTTGTCCTAGAAAGCCAGTCATGGTAATCTGAGGGTTAGGGAGCATGGGCTTATGTCACAAGGATGGTGTACATTTGTAACTGCTTGCTTCTGCTTATGGCTGACTCACCAATGCAAGTATAAGAGTTTTCCTTGTTCTATGAACATTTTAATTGGTGGTGAGAGAAATACTTAAATTCTTAATTTCCTGACTGCTACAAGTGTTGATTTTGGTAGTTCTAGAGCTACAAAGGCTCTAATAGTTGAAGCTCGTTATTGCCACTTCCCTGAAGACCGTGCCTGGCTCTCTTAAGGGGCCAATGTGGTTGTCAGTGACAGAATTCAGTATAAAGCCCCAAATTTGGATGTTGAGAGTTGGAGAATATAGCCACAGCTTCAAAGGGGGTTTTCTGGGGAGATGGCTGTGCTTGCAGTAGTCACCAGCCTCACAAGGAATTTTCCACAGCTAGCCCTTAGACTTTGTAGATGGCTTGTTTTGTGGGCTTCTGCTTTGGTTCTATTACATTTAATTTTCATATCCTTTAGTGTTCTTTACAGGTGTGGGATATGTGAACTTCTTAATGTGAAACCATTCTAGTATTTGTATTTTGACTTAACTTGAAATAGAAAAGTAATAGTCAAAATAATACAATAAATTAGCATCTTGGAATCAAGCCTACTTTTCTCTACCCCAAAGCACTATTATATAATTCTCAGAAATAATAAATATATGATATGAATCCTTGTTGATAGACTTCAGAGGAGAGAAAAAAAAATGGGCATGAAACAGCCTTTATATCATTTGAAGTGATCATAGAATTAATGTACATGTGTGGAAGGAAACATTGTGTACTGACAGACAAATATCTTCATTCCTCAGGCATTCAAACCTATTTCAAGGTCAAGATCAAGTACAAGAGAAAAAAAGTAATTCCCTATCTTTAGTAACTCAGCGCAGCTAATTAAATGGTCAGTGCTACCAAATGAACCTGTGTCTGGAAGTTCATGAGCGCCTGACACTTAGTAGGTGCTCATTAAATGAATGAATAAACATTTAAACACAAGTTGCTATAGTTTTGTTCTTCCTTCAGTACAGTATATTAAACATTTTTGAGATAGTTTCTCCATTGTAGCATTTCCTTACAAAATGTCCGTAGAATATGGAGACATAGGTGAATGTACATAATGTCATAAAGGACGTCTTCAATTTCTAAAAATAGAAAATATTATCTGTGTTCCCAGACTTTATAGACATCCCATAGTTTCTGGGCTGTCACTCTGTATTTGTAGGTTTGGTATGCCAAATAAGCAGGGTTCTTGCTTTGACATAAAAGGTTTTGGCAATCAATAGATGAGAACACTAGCTTACATCCTATGAGCTAAATTTTTCTTTGCCTCTTCACTGTTAATTAGTTCATTCTTGTGGAGTTAATTTACCCTGTCATGGTGATCTGTTTTGTTCCTGACTTCCAAAATCAAGTTGTTAATGTTGCAGCTGATCAGAATGAGAGTCAGGATAATTCTGACAATAGCACTTAGAAATATTAAGGAGAAAATTCTTTCGTCTAAGAGGTTGACTAAGAGTGGTTTATAGTAGGCCTGTTCAGCTAGTGTTTGTTAGAGGAATGTGAGATTGGAAAGCAGAGATGTAAAGGGCAAAAGACTTTCTATCTTAAATATATGGTAGGGTTTGGGGACTGATTAGGGATTGAAATACTTCAGAGGAAGCATGTTAGTGATCTGACAATCTAACTCCCTACTCAAAGCCCAGAAGACCTAGTTCTTGGGTTTCAGATAAGCAGCAATTAAAAAGGACAAGAGGTAAACGTGCCCGGAAGCCCCTCTCTTTTGCAGTCTGCCATGGCAAATTTCCTTTCCTCTTTTGGACTAGAGAAATATAACCTAGCTATGCAAGAGATTAAAAGTAGTGAAGACCAGTGAAGTTTATGAGATTGTGGGGAAAGGCTGAGAGACAGTTTTTGGACTGTAAAACTGTTTTTATGTGTTTGCATTTGATTTTGTGGCTAGACTATTCAACTCTTTGCCACGTTCTTGTTTAAAGCAATGGTAATCAGCAGTAGAATGTGAGTTCAGATAAACAGTTAAGAAGGATAGCATAGGCAGTATTTTTGTTAACTACATATCCATTACAGAGTTCCCTGATCAAAGAGATGGGATTTACATTGTTAAGTTTCTTTTGGCATCTTCACTCGCAGTCATAATCCATGTACTCAAGCTTTTGGATGTTGTATTATTTTTGATGTTCTTCTCCAAATAGATCCAGCTGAAAAATACAGGGGACCCTGAATGTCAAGCACTGGCCTTACGCTTTTGATATAAATTATTGTATTTAGTCTTTACATGTTCTTGTGATTTAGGAATTATTATCCTAATTGAGACTCGGAGAATATTACCTGACTAGTAAGGTGACAGAGCAGGAATGGAAATTTAGGTCTTTTGACTCTATGTCCAGCTTTTCCATTCCACTACACCTGCTTCCTTCTTAGCTTGTCACTCATCATCTTTCAACATGCTTTTGATGTTGCAGTCTTTCCCCAGATCGTCCCTGATTCCCATGATCCCATATTGTCTTTATAGCATTTGTCACTCTTTGAAATGAGCTGGTTTATTGTGTTTTGTTTCTCTACGCTAGAATGTGGGCTGCGCAAGGGCAGGGACCTTTCCACCACAGTGTTCCCAGGGGTTGTGACACTACCTGGGATGTTTTAGGCACATGGTAAATATTTGTTGAATCTATTAATGATTTACATTTACAAGTGATTGATTAGGCATTTATTGGTCATTTGCATGTAGCCAGCAATGTAAGAGTAATTTCATTTTATAAACATTTAACTGGCCTCTACCAGAGGTCAGTCATTAGAGATTGAAGCTGAACCATATTCTGTCCTCAGACAGCTCCCTTACAAATGTGAATTAAAATATAGGATGATAAGTTTTGTAACAGTATGTGATATGCACAAAAAAGAGAATGTGTACTTGAATCAGAGGAAGGAATGATTAAATTTGTTGTCTGTGTAATTGGGAAGGCTCCAGGAAAGTCTTCACAGCTTAAAATATTTTCAAAGTTTTTATGATTTTGAGAGTAATACATATTCACTATTTAAAATTTGAAGGGGGAAAAATTGCCTGTAATTCTGTTACCCAGAGATAGCACTCTTAATCATTTGGTGCATTTTCTGCCAATTATCTTTTTTTTAGTGTGTATGTATAATGTATTTTATATAGTTGAGATAGTTCTGTGTAAACAATTTTATAGCCACTTTTTTAGCTTTTCAAACATTAAATTTATAAACATTTTTGTTGCATAATATTCCATCACAGGAATCCATTGTAATTTAACAAATTATTTCTATATTTGGAGGATTTAGGTTGTTTTCAGTATTTAATTATTAAATGTAATGTTGTCATGAATATCTTTGGGCATTTTAAAGCTTTATTTAGAGCTGAAGGAGGAGGGTTCCATAGGCAGACCAGGGGATTTGGGAAGGGATTGCAACAAAGAAGATTTGTTTTAAGCAGAGGGAACAGCAGGTACACAGGTAAGGGCAACATGGTGTGCTGAGAGAGCGGAAGATTCAGGGTAGGGGTGAGGCAAATGAGAGATGGAGCTGGAGAAGTAGGTAGGGGCCACATCACAAAGGACATTCCAGCAGTCTGTGCCTTCAACTTTGTCCAATAGGGACTTTGCAGGATTTTTTTCTTTTTTTTGCGGAAGATTAGCCCTGAGCCAACATCTGTTGCCAATCCTCCTCTTTTTGCTGAGGAGGACGTGCTCATCTTCCTCTACTTCATATGTGGGCCACCTGCCACAGCATGGCTTGACAAGCGGTTGTAGGTTTGTGCCTGGGATCTGAACCGGCAAACCCCAGGCCACCAAAGCAGAACGTGCAAACTTAACCACTGCACCACCGGGCTGGCCCCGACATTGAAGGATTTTTAAGCTGAGAAAGATAGCCATTGTAAGGCTTTTAATTTGGTAAATGAAGTGATCACATCTTTGTTTCAGAAAGATTGTTCTGGGCATAGATTGTCAGGTACCAAACACAGGCAGGGAAACCAGGTAACATGTAAGGACCTAAAGTGATTGAGAAGAAGGGACAGACAGATTTGAGAAATAAATTAGGAGGCCGACTAGAAGGACTAGTGATTTTTGGATGTGGGGAATAAAGGAAAAGGAGGAATTTAGAATGATTCCCAGGTTTTGGTTTAGGCAGCTGGGGGAAAATGATCTAGAGGTGAAAATGCTTAATAGCGGCAGATTAGAATTTTCATGACTCATGAGCCAGGTGGATTTAGAGTAGAGGAACTTCAGAAAGAAGCTGTGTGTTGAGAATATTTGAGCAAGTGATCTGACATCTGTTATCCACCCATGGTTTTGTGTGCCTCTTAATGCATGGGAAGGAAAACCTTATTAAGATAGATTACTTCATGAACTACTTATTAGAACACTAAATCTGAGAGCAGAAATAATTACCATTCTAAATCAAGAGCTTTTTCTGATTCAAGCCTGATTTCTTTTTGATTGTACCCTGAGAATTAGAGTATGTGTTAGCTGATTAGTCATCTTGTTTATGGGTTACAGCCTGGTATTGCAAAGATCTATAAGGAATTACTAACCAGTCAATTATATGGGAGGATCACAGGCAACAAGAGAAATGAAACCTGGTATCCTTTATTACTTAAGTTGAATAAATTCACTTCAGAGGTCAGTGGATGTTATTAGCTTGTCTGAAATATCATTAATAGGGTCTTAGCAAAGTTGAGATTAGACCTTAGGAATTTAGTTCTGCTGTACTAATACAATGCTTAGTTTTTTAATGGGTGTAAACATGATGAAATGCTTTGAAGCTTAGATTCCGTAGAGCCACAGGGAGATGAGCTTTGTGGGAGGGTGGAGGGGAGAGGAGATGGGGACAGGGTATAAGAACCATTAGAATTGCATATTGCTTATTTATTTGTATTTCTAGTGAGAGAGGTGGGCTATAACATTTATTAAATTTCCAAAGGAGTCCCTAACTCAAAAATGGTTAAGAATCACAGATATAGAGTAAAAGCACTGCTACATAGCACCCAATAAACATTTAAAGGATTTTAAAAACTTAGGCATCTCATAAAATTTCTCTTTCTCCCTCTTCATAGCTGAGAGAAATTCTTCCTAACTTTGAGAACTTTCTAAATAAAAGAGACTCAACTCCTCTTTTATCTAACTCTTTCTAGAGCTTTCAAATTGCTTTTTATCATACAAATAATTTTTTGGCATTCATTTCATTGGTTTACATATATTAAATTAAATCACATAATGACAATAATACTAGCATTACAAAGGTTTGGAGACAAACCCACCATCTTTAGGTTAGCTTACAGCTCATCTAGGAGGACAGAAATTTATGGGCTTATTGGTCACAGGTATTGAGTGTACTATGGGCATTTTTCATTTTTATTTATTTATTTTTCTTCTTCTCCCAAAAGCCCCCAGTACATAGTTGTATATTCTAGTAGATCCTTCTGGCTCTGCTATGTGGGACACAGCCTCAGTATGGCTTGATGAGCAGTGTTACATCGGCACCCAGGATCTGAACTGGAGAAACTCTGGGCCATGGAAGCAGAGCGTGTGAACTTAACCACTTGGCCATGGGGCTGACCCCTTTGGGCATTTTTTATAGGAAGATGAAACTCATGGGTTAATCTGGAAAATCAGCTAAGCAAAGCTTCAGCTATAGTAGATGCTTGTGTTTGAATGAATAAATAAATGGACTAGAAAGTTTTGATTCAAGAGAGAGATGTTTCATTTCTGGTATAGGAGGTACAACTTCAGATGAATTGCTAATATACAAATGACCTTCTCTCCTTAGAGGAACATTTCCATTCTCCCATTCACTCCTTTATTGTTGCTATGACCTTAGAAGCCCTATTCCTACTATTGTAACCTAGAGAAGAGAGTAGAGAGTAGAGCTAGGGGAGTGAGTAGAAGTTGGGAGTTTGTGGGGTAGAAGAGCAGTTGTCAGTTAGATCTTGATGATAGACCTGCAACTCACTGAGAGAAATGCACCAGACTTTGTAGTTTTCTTTTTGAAACAATGTTGGCTACATGATGTAGGTTTTTCTGTTTAGTTTTGTAACCAATTATCTACTTATAGGCTAGTGTGGAAACCTAATCATCATCTGTTAGTACTTAGTTTCTGTTGGTAAAGAGTCATTTTAACAACAGAGCATTTTGGAATACAGTTTGTTTAAGATGTATAGCATCAAGGAGTGGTAAAAACAATTGACCAAACTTTTGCCATTTCTGAACTGTTTTTTAGCATCATGTTTTACATATACCTAAATTAAAATAGAAAGACCCTGTTTTGTTTGTTTGTTTGGAGAGGCGATGGTTTTTTTTTCAACATGACAGTTTAAGTTGAAGCTTTACCAGGCACCTCATTGCCAACGTGCTCATCAAAGGGCAAAAATTATCTAGAGTAAAAAAAGGACTGTATTTTTAAAATCTGTGTAATGACAGTATCAAAATAGTTGACTCTGGTTAAAAAATAGTTGGCCCTTAAGCTGCAAAAACACAATCTAAATACTTTGAACCATTTTATAATCCTGATGAAACATAATATTTTGCAATGTTTATCAAATTAAATTTTGTGTTGATTTTAAGCAGAATAAAGACAGACTAATTGTGCTAACGCTTCAGGCTGTTGCAAAGTAAAACTTTGGTGAACGGAAAATTTTAAACTCCGCTTTCAAAGGCTTTATAAATTTAGAAGATTTAGGGTTGGGTGGGGAGATTGATTTTATCATATTTTGACCTTGAATTCCTCAACATTCCAAAGACATAAGCTCATCTGAAGGTAGCAAAATTATTTACTTAACGTTTTAGAGCTTACTGGCTACTTCCTATGTATTCGCCAGTGTAGATGATTCTAATTGACTTATCAATTTTGGTGTGATCTAGTATATG
Source organism: Equus caballus (assembly GCF_041296265.1). Lineage (NCBI taxonomy): Eukaryota > Metazoa > Chordata > Mammalia > Perissodactyla > Equidae > Equus > Equus caballus. Next base: position 37,416,377 of record NC_091684.1, read on the forward strand.
AAATATTCCAGAGTAGCTGTTTTAAAGTTGGTGAATCATGCAGGTATAACACAAGATTTTCATTTTAAAATATAATGGGATATTTGATATTCTAATTTAGGCCTAGATTCTGTTAAATGTGAAATATAGAAAGAGACTTAAAGGAAATTACAGGTTAATGTCAAAAATGCAAGGCCTGGAGTGAGGAGGAAACGAAAAAAATCTCTTGATAGTGAATATATTCCTTCACACTAAGGGATATAATGGAGGATTGAAGCACACAGGGAGTTGGAGTGACACAGGGAGTTAGAGGGACATAAATAATAGAGAATGTATTGAATACTGAGACATGAAAGGACATTGAAAGACTGTGAAGAAGATTTCAACGGAGAGGACAAAGCTAGGTAAAAGGATGCTTCAGCTTTTGTTACACTAATTAAATATTCAAAAAGGCAGCCATTTTATACTATCCAGGAAGTTAAGCACTTGCCCATTTTATATTCCAGTTTTATACAAGCAAGCCATAGGCAAGTAAGCTGACCTCAGGGATTTATATGAAGTTTCTTCTAGGGAATGTCATAAGCAAGTTCAAACCCAATCTTTTAATCTCCTGTGACGTGATCATAATATTCATGATGCCCCTAAGGCACTTCATGTTTGTTCTAAACCATCAAAGAAAGATAGGCCCTGTGTTCAGCATAATTTGCATTGTGTATATTATTAATGATCTAGTCTGATGACTTCTCACAGTAGTCAGTATTGTAAAAAGACATGTTCTGTTTACCTGTGTTCTATAGAGACAGCTGCAGAAATCATCTATGCTGTGCAAAATTCTTATATACTCTTTTATATATTTTCCCTTCATATATAATAGAGCTATAGAAATTCACGTGTGCTATGCTGTTAACTGGAGTTTGCATGCAGTAAGCGTTTACAATGCACATGATATGTTCTTAGACTGGTGTTAGGTCTTATGGATGACGCAAATTATCGGAATCCTGTCCTTAGAAACTAACATACATGCAACAGAGCAGTATATGAAAGCAAGTACCAGCTTGTGTGATGTATTAGTTGCCAGGAATGGTTAAGGAGGGGCAAGAATAATTTAGCCTAGGGGCCGGCCCGGTCGCACACCGGTTAAGTTCGCACATTCCCCTTCTCAGCAACCCGGGGTTCGCCATTTTGGATCCCGGGTGCGGACATGGCACCGCTTGGCACACCATGCTGTGGTAGGCGTCCCACATAGAAAGTAGAGGAAGATGGGCACGGATGTTAGCTCAGGGCCAAGCTTCCTCAGCAAAAAGAGGAGGACTGGCAGTAGTTAGCTCAGAGCTAATCTTCCTGAAAAAAAAAAAAAAAAAGAGAATAATTTAGCCTAGAATGGTTTAAAAAAAAGTGATAGAGAGGGTCCCTGTAGCTCAATTTTTTTTTTTTTTAAAGATTTTATTTTTTCCCTTTTTCTCCCTAAAGCCCCCCGGTACATAGTTGTATATTCTTTGTTGTGGGTCCTTCTAGTTGTGGCATGTGGGACGCTGCCTCAGCGTGGTCTGATGAGCAGTGCCATGTCCGCGCCCAGGATTCGAACCAACGAAACACTGGGCCGCCTGCAGCGGAGCACGCGAACTTAACCACTCGGCCATGGGGTCAGCCCCTCAATTTTGAAGAATAGATAGAATTTGGCTGGATAGAATGGGAATCCAAAATAAAGAAAAATGAGTGATAAGGGGGGGTTATTGAGCAGACCTTCTTGACTAGAGCAGGGGACTTTTAGGTCTTCATGAGAGATAGGGATGGATTGGTTGTCTCTTAGGATTAAAAAAACCCAATACATTTTTATTTACTAGATTCCACTTGGTTTTAAAAAGACTTTAAGATGTCATTGTACATACCACACTGCAAGAGGACATAGATTAGAAGTAGGTGAGAAAAATGAGATAAAGGTAAAATAAGAATAAGGATGCAAAATGGAGTCCAGAATTAGACTAATACTGATGATGCTTATCACCATAGTGACAGTCTTGAATGTCTGGCTTAGGAATGTGGATTCTCCTGCAGACCATAAAGATCAGAGCAGTGGCACAATAAAAATATGTTTAGAAAGACCAGGCAGATAGACTGAAGAAGTATATGTGCCTGCCGCAGCACAACCTGGGAGCAGGGAGGCTGGTGAGGAGGCATGATGGTTATCTTGGGTTTAGCACAAATCTAGGAAGATATGACTGTAAGAAACCTTACGAAGGAAAATATGTCAGGAGTGCTGACTGATGGAGTAGAGGATACAAAGGAGTGCAAGATGGTTCTGAGCTCTGTTATGCTGAAAACAGTATCTACTTTTAGGTAATTTTTTTTTCCATCTTTCTCTTTTCCTACATGGCTTTGCTCCAGCTAAAACTTGGTGACACTGTGTGTCCCACACCATTTTCCATGGAGGTCCCTATTCATTAAAAGGATTGAGGGAGAAGAGAAGATGGTCTTTCTCCTTTCTCTCTTTGGCACTCCAGTGCATCAAACTGCTGCCTTCTCTTTGAATCCTATTATTTGAAGCTCAGGAAGTCAAAACTGCTGTTGTCTATTCTCAAACTACTGATAAGGATATTTCCATTTCTTGAATTCCTGTCCCCACAATAGGTTGAGTGTTATGGTGCTAAGGGGCTATTCAAGTAAAAATAGGCAGCAAGCATGCAATTAAAAGTACGGAAGTAGAACTGATGTAAGGTCAGGCTCTGGGAGTGAATGAGAGCATCTCTTTATGCTATAGTGTTCCCTGTAACAACCTGTATTGCTCTTCCTCCATAGAATTCACAAAAGGGTCATCTTATCTTTATAATTTATGTTGGCTCATTATGGGAAATACACTTGCATGTAGGCTGGAGCACAGAGTCTGCGCTGGTAATTTTTTGCATTGAAACACATACTCATATCTCTCTCTTTTATATACATATGCATACACATATACATGCACCCTGTAGAGACTAAGAAGGAGACATATTGAGTAGACCATGTAATTGTGAAGTAGTAGTAATGATCTAAAAGTCAATATCTCTCTTTGATTTTGGAATACTCTTTTGTCAGTGGTCATCCTTAATCATGTTCTGTTAGTATGAACCTAATTTGATTTGAGCATTCATTGATGGTGGAGAGAGACTGAAGAAGCATACTGAAAATCAAAGTAAAGCTACCAAAATTGCAAAATTGATTGTGGGTCATATTGCTAAATCAAGTAAATGTGTTAATATTTAGATGCAACAACATTGGTTTTTGACATCAATGTATGGTTCCCAAGATGGGAAATTTTTTTTTTTTTAAAGATTTTATTTTTCCTTTTTCTCCCCAAAGCCCCCCGGTACATAGTTGTATATTCTTCGTTGTGGGTCCTTCTAGTTGTGGTATGTGGGACGCTGCCTCAGCGTGGTTTGACGAGCAGTGCCATGTCTGCGCCCAGGATTCGAACCAATGAAACACTGGGCTGCCTGCAGTGGAGCGCGCAAACTTAACCACTCGACCACGGGGCCAGCCCCAGGAAAAATTTTTATTCTGATGTTCTGTTGTTAGGTTGCCGTAGGATTTGGAGGGTATCTGATGTCTTTGTTTATTAAATCTTTTACTTACTGGCGTGCAGAACACAGAGAAAGTTGAAAGGAAATGGTTAAAATAAGTTTGGATGGGATAGGTGACTATTTTGGGTAAGTGAAAATGTTTGTGTGTTGCTTGAGATTAATATGTGTGCAATGGTAAAAAGTGAAAATTGAGTCATATGTATGGTTTTCTGTTTAGTGATTTGGGGATAAATTTAGCTTTTCATAAATACGGCCTATTTAAGTAGCTGTAATTCTGGAATTTAAATATAGCCATTGATTGGAATCATAATGGCAGGGTGCAGTTCACTCTGTACTGGGGAGACTTGGTGTTCTTCAGCTAGCTTGCCACATTCTAATCAGCTCTAGACTAGAGGGTTTACCTTGGTTGTTGGGATTTGAAAATGGTGTTCCACTGAGTCCTGAAACTGAAAGAAAAGTATAGAGATGGTCACATTTATATCTCCTGTAAAACTGCACCCATTTGTACTCTAAAGACGCAGTCAGGAGTTGAGTAGCAGATTAGGGAAATAATAAGGGTCTACAAAGTCTAAAAATTTAGATCATGTTTCTAGCCTGTTTATAGGACTCAGAAATGTCAGTGAAATTGATATTATACCTGTTGTTTCTAACTTAATGTTAAGTTTTCCTACTCTGTTGTAGCAGAAACCTTAATGCCCACGCGATTTACGCTTTTACTCTTCTGAAATAAGGTAGATTGCTACAAGTGTGGATTTTAATTTACATAATTTTAATCACTAGACAGAGCAACTTATATATTCTTTCTAACTGTTCCTGTTTGTTATGCATCCTCAACACAACTTATTGCATTTTCCAACTCTTTGTCGTTGACTTTGTCAGAGCCCAAACAAAGACCACTAGGGAAACCTGTTGATTGTACAAAACTGGGTTTCCTAAACTTGCTGAGCAAACATCACCTCGACAGTCTCAGGAGTGTCTTAGAGGGGGAGAAATTAGAGTTCTTAAATAAAGTTTTGGAAGCTGAGGTTAGTCATGGGATGGTTTTAGAGCAGAAATTAGTAAGCAAAGTTTGGGCAGGGATTGGTTGAATTTGTAAACAGGTCTAGTTGCTGGAATAGTCAGTGGTCTTAACTTTGGAACATAGGAATTGAAACTGTTACCGTTAAATCTATTTGTATGTAGGAGCGCTGCCAAATAGAAATAGACTGCAAGGCACATAGGATAATTTAAAATTTTTTAGTAGCACATTTGAAAAGTAAAAAGAAATAGGTGAAATTGTATTTAACCTGCTGTATCCAAAATATTTCAACATGTGATCAATATAAAAATTATTGAGATGTTTTACATTGTTTTTTTCATACTAAATCTTTGAAATCCAGTGTGTATTTTACACATAGAAAAATCTCAATTCGTTCTAACAACATTTCACTTGCTCAATAGCCACATGTGGGTGGGTTGCCTTATTGGACAGTGCAGATATGTAGTCTTATCTTAGAAGAAATGGGTCTGAATGAGCTGATGTTTAAAACAATTTGATCTTAGGTAGTTTTTGTTCCATGTCATGATTTCACACAGTTTATCTGTACTAGAAGTCATAGTATAGTTTTATAACTTGTGGTTTCTGTTTCATTTCTCACTTTTATGCCAAAATCTGTGGTTTTCCATTAGCATTACAAAAATTATTGTAATTTACAAGGAGAATGTAAGAGTTTTCTTGTATGCTTGATAGACTGTCTACCAGACTGAGCCTCTGCTTCCAGTAGGTAGAATTTTCATCAGATTTTCTAAAGCTATAGAGTGTTTGAACAACGATAACAAATATTGCCTGGAAATGGCTAAATACGAATATTATACTGCCGCTTTTTCTATTAATTTTATGTGGTGCTTTCTTTACAGTTGACAAAAGCATTTTGCGTATATCCTAATTTGTTTCACTAAAGATATTCCTTTATTATCTTTGAGTTTTTACGTTTATATTTTAAATGAAATTGTTTTTATATAGGATAGATGAGTTGTCAACAAAATTGTAAAATTATTCAAATGAAACATTTTTAAAAACACAATGTATCTATTGAAATCTTGTTCATACCTGCAGTTTTTCCAAGTGACTACAGATTTTTCAATAGTTTATGTATTGTTCCTTAAAGCGTGTGTTTGTGTGTGTTTGTGTGTGGGGGTGTGTGTGTGTGTGTATATGCATGTTTGTAATATTTTTCCTCCTTTCTTTTGGTCTCTGACAACTTTCCTATCTTCCATTATTTCAAAATAATTGCTGGAGATTTTTCATATGCCTTATGTATATTCAGTTCCACTTAGTTGAATGCAATTTATTTGCCACTTCCCTCTTTCACAATTATGGTTTGTAGCCTGTAAATCATGCCTGACTTTTACCTTGGTTCATTATTACTTCATGAAAACAGAATTGAGGTTCATTCTGAACCTCCGTACCATGACTGTCTTCACCTTCCCGTGTGATGGCAGAGAAGAACGGTATTTTGTTTACTTTTTTTATTTAACATTCTTTTCGTGCTTACTTTATGCTACATAGTGTACTAAGTGCTTTACAAATACTGTCTTCATAAGGTAGGTGTTACTGTTATCCACATTTTTCTTATGAGGAAACTGATTCACAGGGATGTAAATTAACTTGTCCAGTTCTATTGAAATTTCAGTGCTTATGATGTACTCTGACTTACGTATTTTGCTTTTATCTAACTGCAGAGCAGCAGAGCGTTATAATTCTGCCTACCACTGGCCATCCCAGTGAAAAGATGATTATCTTGTGTATACAGTTGTACAAATAGTGAGTTCTGTCTGCTTTTTCCTTTTCATTTCTTCTTGGTTTTCTCACCTTTTTCCTTCCTCAAATTGTGTGTTGAAATTCCTCTTTTGAGTCTTTGCTTGTAGAATAGTCTCATTGAATGAGGATAATCACAACGCTGCCAGTCTACTTGCTTGTTTTTCCCGCTGCCTCTGGAAGGCGTAATATATTCTGGTTGATAGTAGAGTCCATGGAAAGAGTTTTATATATATATATATATATATATATACACACACACACACATACATAAACATATATTTATGTTTATATATTTACATAAGTTTATATATATAATTTTTTTACATTGGTATTTCACTTTTTAGGCAATAAGTGTTTCCAAAACATTTTGGGAATAAAATTAAATTTTATAAATTGAATCAATTTAAGAAGTTTCAGATAGCTTCAAAAAAGCTTCAAATATGTAAACCTTAAAAGGAGGTCCTACTTCAATTACTTTTCAAAAGCAAATTATTACTTCAAGTTTTTGATTTAAGTAAACTTTCCTCAAAATAGAGTTTGACGCACAAATTGAAGTAAAATATTAAGGTTTTTTTCTTTTCTTTTTCTTTTTTTAAAGATTGGCACCTGAGCTAACAACTGTTGCCAATCTTCTTTTTTTTTTTTTTTCCTACTTTTTCTTCCCAAGACCCCCAGTACATAGTTGTATATTTTAGTTGTGGGTCCTTCTAATTATGGCATGTGGGATGCTGCCTCAGCATAGCCTGATGAGTGGTGCCATATCTGCGCCCAGGATCCGAACCAGCGAAACCCTGGGCTGCTGAAGTGGAGCGCGTGAACTTAACCACTCAGCCACAGGCCGGCCCCAAGGGTTTTTTCTTTCTTTCTTTTTTTTTTTTTTTTTTTTACCAGTCCTTTAATAGGTCTGGAAGAGTGACTTAAAATTATGGACTGAAAAAATGCTTTAGAATTATTCATGTTTTTGCTTTCCCTTCTTCCTGTGGAATTCAGCTTAATAAATAAGAAAACAATAATATAAGAGGGTACATATCTCTTTCACATACACACCCCACACCAAGATGACTAGAAAATAATGGTTAGATAATAAACAGAGATGAGAATTTTTAACTGGGAATGGTTCTCAACCTAGAGGCAGAAGAGCACAATAGTTTTAAGACTCTGAATTGCCTGGGTTTGACTCCTGTCTCAGATACTTTCTGTGTGATGTCTTTGTGCCTCAGTTTTCTCATTTGTAAAATGGGATAATAATAGTATTTACCTCAATAAGCTTTTGTGAAGAAGAAATGAGATAAAACATGTAAAGTGCTTAAAACAGCACTGGGCATAAAGCCAATATTGACCAGTTTTGCTCTTATTTAATTCCAAGAGTTTTTCATAGCTCTATTGTTGGTTTAGCAAGAGGAGAAAGGTTCTGGGAAAAGTTGAAGTGGGATAGGGCATGCTAAGTAAGGCTCAAAAGAACTCCTTAATGAGGTTCAGATGAGCAAAGATGTCTGTAAAAATGCTTTATGAGATGTAAAGTACTCTATAAATAAACTATTATTGGAAGACGTTAGATTATTTGTAGCCTAGTATGCTGGAGAGTGCATATTTGCAGATCAGGCTCAACAGATAGTGTTAATATTCCCCTCCAGATCTCCAAAGTTGAATACCAGGGAAAAGATTTAAGATCATACCAAAAATGTCTTTAAAATAAAGTCGGATTCTTTCGTGGTAGACATTATTCTGAAATTGTACATATTCACACACAAATTAACCTGATGCTGTCCTGGAGAAAGGGTTTGCTAAACTACATCCTTAATAGTATTTGCAAACAAGTCTTATCTATTTATAGCCTATACTCTATATATCCTTTGAGGAATCTCTTCTTGGGTCCTTCCAAATTTCTGAGGAAGCTGGGACCAGGCGTCTGTGCCTCTGGCCTTCCTTTTTTGGAAGCTTTCTGATCTCTCTGTCATTTGTGCTCCCATAATTTCAAGCACATAGCTCTGTTATTACATTTACCTCATTATATAGTAATTATCTGTAAACTAGACAGCTGGCTTCTTGTGGACAGAGAATATGCTTGGACAAAGTCTATGCCTCGCTTAACTTTTTAATCTTTAATGCCTGGCATATTAAACTTCCCAATAAATATATGTGAAATACGTGAAAAAAAAAAAAGTAAAACAGCCCTTAGCACACTTGGCAAAATTTTGTTAGCACTAACATTTGAAAGTAATAAAGAAAGCTGTTCTTCTAAAACATATTCTGTTCTTTAGACATTTTGGAAATTCTGACTCAACTTTTCTTAATCTAAATTATTGCATTTTACTTTATGATCTCTAAAGTACCTTAAGGTAACATTACTAAAATGATACAGGCTTCATTTTAAAGTACAGTTTTTAAACTTCCAAATACCAAATATTTTAATGAATATAGATGCTTTGCATTTTAGATGCTTTAACATGTTCATCTTAAATGTAGTTACATGTGTTGGAAGGTTAGGTTAAGGACATAATGTTCTTTTCTTTCTGGAATGCTTACATAAATAATTTGTATATGGTTAGCTTTCTTCAGGGACACTTGATTTGTATTAAGAACTGAATTTAATATTTATTTTCCTCATCTAAAAATAGAGATTTTAATATCTACCTCATAGGACAGTTTTGAAGATTAAATGAAATAATCCAGGTAAAGTCCTCAGCACAGGGTCTGGCACATATTAATCTTCTGTTATATCGTAGCTATGACTTGATCAGTTCTACAAGACTTGTTATGAAAAACAATGTACACATCCATTTCCCTCCCCCCAGAGGTAGATTGGTAGCTATTTTTATAAACCAGCGTCATCTTATGGTCAGAGATGGGCTGGGCATAAAAGGGGTTAGGGGGTAAGCCTGCTCAAATTCAAAAATAATAAAGCTTTAAAAATGGTTAAGACAGTTTGGTCTTTTGACCATACTATCCTATTATATTTGTTTGATTACTTTATTTTTATTATTGGTCTCATCTGGAATCAGAGTTGTGCAATAAACTTGAGATGCAGGGGTTCTTTTTGGTTTGTTTTTTTGTTTGTTTTCTCTTCTTCCATTAGAAGAGAAGAATTCAGAAACTGAGAAAAAATAATGTACTTCTCTTCCTGTGGTCCCAGTCCGTCAGCTTGGAGTGAATTCTCTTGGTACTTACCAGGTTCCCTGCTTAAAAATAAATACATGTGCACCTTGGTGACCTCTCCAGTGGTGGTGGTGCCAGAGAGTGACAGTGAACTATAGACAGAACTATAGTCCATAGCTCTTAATCTGTGTATACACTGGGCATCTGTTGGGTTCTGAAAGGGGGTAGAACCCTAGACATCTGCTAGCCCAAATTGGCACAGTTATTTCTTTATTGCTTTCTTCTCCGTAGGGCTATTTGCATAAAAGCAGCTGTACTTTGCTGCTCAGTTTTTAAATACAAGGATCATGGAGGATAACAGGGGGCCACAGCAGAAGCGTTCACGTCGCGGCCCCTGTCAGATTCTGGTGAATCTGCGAATTCTGCTGTGTATCTCCTTGCTTAACCATTCAAGTCAAACAACAATTGAAATGAACAGCAGCAGGGCAGACTTTGGTTTTTATGGATATAGTATCTTTTATGGTCTAGTATTGCTTCTAGCCAGATACTGGAGCACATCATTCTTAAAATGTGCCCTGGTTATAAATGGGACGGGCTGGGTCTCTGAAGGACACAGTGCATTAGTATAAGACAGGAATCTCTGAGATAGAAAAACTCATCAGAAATAATGGAAGACATGAGAAGATGCTTCTTGTGGATAATGTGACTAATAACTCCTTGTGGGTCTCTGGAGGAGTGTTAAAGGCATCCTCAGAAATGTAATTGACAGGGGCCAGCCTGGTGGCGCAGCAGTTAAGTGCACACGTTCTGCTTTGGCGGCCTGGAGTTTGCTGGTTCGGATCCCAAGTTCAGACATAGCACCACTTGGCAAGCCATGCTGTGGTAGGCATCCCACACATAAAGTAGAGGAAGATGGGTATGGATGTTAGCTCAGGGTCACTCTTCCTCAGCAAAAAAAGAGGAGGATTGGTAGCAGATGTTAGCTCAGGGCTAATCTTCCTCAAAAGAAAAAAAAAGATTGAAATGTAATTGACACATATTATGACGATGGATAGCATTAGAGTTATGTTTTGAGCTTTACTACTGTCTTGTTTAGGTTTAATTACCTGAGTCCTTTAGTGACACCTGAATGGAACAGCTGGAGTCAAGACTTTGCATTTCTTCAGTCATAGCTGAAGTGTAGTGTCATAGTTCCTGTTAAAATCTTAGAAAAGCTTTTTTTTTTTTTAAAGATTTTATTTTTTTCCTTTTTCTCCCCAAAGCCCCCCGTTACATAGTTGTATATTCTTCGTTGTGGGTCCACCTAGTTGTGGCATGTGGGATGCTGCCTCAGCGTGGTTTGATGAGCAGTGCCATGTCCGTGCCCAGGATTCAAACCAACGAAACACTGGGCCGCCTGCAGTGGAGCGCGCGAACTTAACCACTCGGCCACGGGGCCAGCCTCAAAGCTTTTTTTTTTTTAAATAATAGCTTTATTGAGATATACCATGAAGTTTATTCACCCTTTTAAAGTATACAGTGCAGTGGCTTTTAATATATTTACAAAATTGTGTGTCAATCATTACTGCCTAATTCTAGAACATTTTCATCACTCCAAAAAGAAACCCTGTACCCATTAGCAGTCAATCTCCATTTGCCTCCTGACTGCCCCAGTCCTAGGCAGGGACCGATCTACTTTCTATCTCTATGGATAATTTGGACATTTCCAAAATAGCCTATTTCTGAACCTTTCATGTAATTGGAATTATACAACATATGATCCTTTGTGACTGGCTTCTTTCTCTTATTATAGTATTTTCAAGATTGGTCCATTTATAGTACATACCAGTACTTTATTTCTTTTTTTTTAAAGAGTGGCACCTGAGCTAACAACTGTTGCCAATATTTTTTTTTATTCTTCTCCCCAAAGTCCCCAGTACATAGTTGTAGATTCTAGTTGTGAGTGCCTCTGGTTGTGCTGTGTGGGACTCTGCCTCACCGTGGCCTGATGAGCAGTGCCATGTCTGTGCCAAGGATCCGAACTGGCGAAACCCTGGGCCGCTGAAGCAGAGCGCACAAACTTAACCACTCAGCCATGGGGCCAGCCCCTATTTCTTTTTATTGCTGAATAATATTCCATAATGTGGATATACCACAATTTGTTTATCCGTTCATCACTTGATGGGCATTTGGGTAGTTTCCAGTTTTGGGAAATTATGAATAAGCTTGTTTTATAAAATTGTTACAAACGTATTTGTATACAGGTTTTTCTATGGACATGTGTTTTTATTTATCTTGGGTAAATAAATACTTAGGAATGGGGTTGCTAGGTTGTATGGGTAGGTGTATGTATAAGTGTATAAACTCCCAAACTGTTTTTCCAAAGTGGCTGTACCATTTTGCATTCCCACTAGCAATTTATGAGATTTCTGGTTGTTCTGTGTCCTAGTCAGCATTTTGAAATTGTCAGGGGTTTCCTTTGTTTGTTTGTATTTTAGCCATTCTAATACATGTGTAGTTCTTTGTTAGTTTTAAATGAAACTCTTGCAATGTGAAACCATCAGAAGGACAATTTAAATGCAAAGCACTTATTCACTGAATGCCTATTATGTGTCACTGCTAGGTGATGGGAATATGGAGAAATAAGACACATCTCTGCTCCCATGGAACTTGCAGTTTATTGAGGATGACAGCCATGTAAAGAAATAATTACTCTAATACTGAGTTGGTGCTAATTACCTGGAGTTAAAATATGGGAGTGGTGAAGGAGAGTCCAGCTGTGCCTAGAGTGGTCAGTTTTGTGGAAGGATTTTGACATTTATAATCAGTAAAAAGAAAACAATATGAGGAACTACATGTTCTTTGCATAATGTTCTAAGATAGGCTTTGGTTGCAAAGGTCAAGCTCCCTTTACGTTATCATGCCTAATAAGCTGCTTGGGATAATATTCTGCTTGCTAACAACCTAGTGATTTGGGGCAACATTAACTAGTCACATATGCACGATGGCCAGGGAAAGGGACAACTTTAATTTTGTAGTGCCTTGAAGCTTGCTCTTTTGACCATTGTGTAGTTACTTCTTTCCCTTTCTGTATCCTTGCTAGATTTGGCTCAGACTTAGGTCTGACCTAGGTCTGGCTTTCTGCCTTTTACCTAGCAAACTGCTAAACTGTATAATCACTCTTTTTTTAAGTGCATATGTACTTAGCTCTGAAATGTTTACCACAGTCACAAGTGATAGCAATAGGCATTTGTAGTTTTTGTCTGGTTGATCTTTTCAACATTTGCCAGGCTAGATCTGGCCTCAATATGTAGGCCATTTCAGGTGAATAAGGTGATTCTAAGAGCCCTGTTTTCCTATGTTGGATAAAGGGGGCCTCTTATCTGACCTGTGTGGCAAACCAATGAGAAGGGCGGTGAAGGAAGATGGGGGATGGCAGGGAGCAGGAGGAGACTAGGTGAAAATTGCTGGGTTATGCTTCAAGTTGTCTTGATTATCTAATTTTTAAGCGTCCCTCAGAGCAGGTGAAACTGTCCTCTTCCTTTTTTTAAATGTCTTGAGAACCTTGGTTAGCTTGGTTTGGTGTTATACAGCAAGGGAAAATATAATCTGATAAAAAGGTTAAAGTAATTGCAATTAGTCATCCTCAAGAAGAATAAGACGAGGAAGTCATAATTTCTTTGTATACCCTAATCTTATTCCAGGCTATATTGAGGGTTCTTGAGAATTTCTTGCTTGGAGGACTGGGTTCAACAATAATTTTAAGAAATATTAAAATTCATAGCAGGGGGCCGGCCCCGTGGCCGAGTGGTTAAGTTCGTGTGCTCCACTTCGGCGGCCCAGGGTTTCACTGGTTTGGATCCTGGGCACAGACATGGCACCACTCGTCAGGCCACACTGAGGCGGCGTCCCACATGCCACAACCAGAAGGACCCACAACTAAAAATATACAACTGTGTACTGGGGGGCTTTGGGGAGAAAAAGGAAAAAAAATAATAAAATCTTAAAAAAAAAAAATTCATAGCAGATGCTGATCTATTGTTTTTCTTTAAGGACAGAAAAGGAGAAAGGTTTCAACTTCATAAGGACTTTAGTTATGTAAAAGAGCATTTGCTTGCTATTGGGTGACTGAAGAAGAGTCTACAATCATGTTTTCCAGAGGGTTACAAATATGGTAGTCTCATTTGGGATGTTTAAAATTTACCGTTGACTGAAGGACTTGATACTTACTGAAGAGAAGATAAAAATCTGCATTTGAAAAGTTATTTTTTTCTCCTTCCCTCAGGCTAGTGACATACATTTTCCTTTATTTGGGAAAGGTTTTAATCTTAGGGCAAATGTCTGTCAAGTTGCTGAGTAATATAATGAAGTTCAGTTTCATATAGGAACCTCATGCTTTTGATAGGTTCTGACAAATAACAGCAGTAAGTGTTTAGAACTACAAATTCCTAAACTTCTGCTTTGTGATACATAGAAATTTTATACTACTATTCATCTAATTGTTTGCTGCTTTCATCTAATATTCATTATTAAGTGTCCTATTTGTTCTTTATGGTACTCTTAAGCACATTCTGTGCTTGAAATTATTACATTTTGAGCTTTTGGATGTACTGCCTCTTTGGTTTTCAGTCTGGGCTGGCAAGTTCCATGGATCCTTAAGTTTTGTTATTAGTGGTGTCCTTCATATAAATTGGGGGTCAGGAAACCATTGTGCCAAAGTAGGCCAAGCATGGAAGAGATGCAGTTAAAGAGCCGGAACAGACATTTTGAGAAAATTGGGGGATGGGAAAGAAACCTCAAAATCAGAAATTATTTTCTAGAATGTTCACTGGATTGATTACCTGATTTTTTTAACATAGTCACTGTGCATTTACTTTGTAGGAGGGGTATATATATATATGGTTGGGTGGGGAGAGGCAAAAGCATATATATTAAAAGGGACCTATCTCAGAAGCATAGTATTGGCCAAAGAAAGCAAGTTGCAGAATAGTATGCATACTTTTACACTTAGGGAAAAAAAATAACATAAAACAGTATATATTTTCTATGGGTACATATATATGAATATGTTTTAAAATGTTTGAAAGAATACATGCCAAATATATATAGTGGTCTAAAAAGAGTACAAGAAGGCAGGATTGGAGACTTTTGCTTTTTCTGTAATACTCTTTTTGTGTGTATGTTTGAGAAGAGTAGGTTCATATATTAATTATGTAATTAAATATCCATTTAAAAATAGGAAAAGCATATTTGTTACCTTTAAACAGTGTTTGTAGTGTAGACAGGGAGCTGAGATAGTTTCAAATAATGTAAACTAACTAGAAAATAAGAACAGTAGGGTGGAAATTCAGAAATGGCTAGTTTTGTGAGTTAATCCTCTCTTATGTGTTGAATGCATTTAACTTTGAAATGTTTTATCTATACATACGTTGAAGCCATATGATAAATAGAAAAACTTTCCTTCGGGAATTCCTCTTGTTTTTCTATATTATTTCATGACCCCGTTTATCCTTTCCTAGCCCTTTCAAACATCTACCCACCTTTGATTTTTGATGTTGCCTGTGCCCCTTTCTTCCCAGACAAGCCCCTGTTGTTCATGGGATGCACAATAACTGACCAGTGTAGAAGCATTGGAATATTATGTCGTGGACTTGAAAGTCACAGACCTGTGTTCACATCCTGATTTCTGACCAGCTATGTGACAAGCAGTTACATAACTTTTATGAGCCTTTTAGTTTTCTCCTCTGTGAAATGAAGATAATGCCTACCCTGCAGGGTTGTGGTGAGGATTGAGACCATGGCTATAAAGCGTTTAGCCCAGTACCTGGCACATAGTAGGCACCATGATTAATTTTATAGTTTGGTTCCAGAGCTGCTTTTTTGTCAGATGCTTGGCCCCTTGCAGCCTTCTGCCTTGATCTCTAGGAGAAGAAATGTCTGGGGATAAACCAGAAAGAGTAGAAAAGGGTTCTGAATTTTTCTCCCAAGAAAAATGCAAGCGAATAGACAGGGATGGTAGAGGCAGGCCTGGGCTGTGCTGGAGCGTAGATCAAGCTACTTCTTGAGTTTAACTAGTTGTCAGTTGAAGAAGGGTAATTGACCAAGGGCAAATGAGGGTTAGGTTGCTTGAGTGGCAGGGTAGGGTCAAAGAGGCCTCTCTCTCTATGATTGTGTCAGGATTATGTTGAAGGGGGTGTTTGTGAAAAGGATTTAAGGCGGAAGGGGTAGGAGGAAGTTAGGGAGGCAGTGAGTGTCCTTAAGAGTATAGTCTGGTTTTGAGTGGGTTTTAGCCCTGGCTTTGCCGCTTACCAGCTCTGTAAACTTGGGCCAGTTACTTAATCTCTCTAAGATTTAATTGCTTAATTTATAAAATGGGGATAAAAGTTACCTACGTCATAGAGTTGTAGAGAATGTATTTAGCGTGCTTATAACAGTGCCAGGCACATATTAAATACTTGATAAATTTGTTAATATTAAGTCAAGCTAGGGGAAGAAAGAAAGCAGGGCTAATGAACTGTACAGTAGGAGTGGGCTGCCTCTATGTACAACTAACGGATAACATCTGTCATTGGTTATCTTCAGAGAAAAAGAGTCTATAATGGGATGCATTGTTTATAAATGTTCTAATACTTCCTGGTGTGTTTGCTTGTTAAAAACAAATAAAAAAAGATGTTTTCCTTATTTTCCCTATATCAGGAAACAAAACATGAAAAAAAGGCTTAAAAGGTTAGTTGTCACTCTTAACTTTTGTCGTTTAATGATAAACTGTGGTCTTGTTTTCTCAATGAGTAATTTCCATTGAATTTCACTGCAAATTTTTAAGTTTTTCTATCCTTTTTTCTATTTCTTGCAGGCTTTCTGGTTAATCAGTTATTTCAGCGACATTTACTATTTGTAAAACAAAAAGGATGAATAGTATGCAGCAAATATAAATTGATGAGGCATAGATAGAATTCATTTTAGTGAGAAAATAAGTTTCTCAGCACTGAAGTTTGTTCAGTTAAGAAGCTTGTGCAAATTGTGTTGTACATTTCACACCATATGTCTTCATCTGTTCACTGGTGAACCCTGTTAAGTTAGCATCCCTGAACCCCTAGGTTTTTAAATCTATGTTCCAGTTCTCTGAGGTGGCATCTCAGAAGTCTCTTTGTGTTCTCCCTAATATTCCAGTAGCCAGCACTGTGCAAATGCCTTGTTGTACATTTTTTCATTTAGTACTGAAAACAACTATAAAGAGGGAATTATTGTCACTCTCATTTTATAGATGAAGATAACCAAGGCCTAGGAATTTTTTCAGAGTGACATGATAGCAAGTGGCAGGAAACTCACATGCTTGATTTCAAAATTTGTGCTTTTAAAAACCAGGCCACAAACTGCTTCTCTAACCCACAATCAATTGAAAGACTGCAAAGCTGACCAGGCTTGTTTATTTCCTGCTGCTATCCTTCTAGTCCCTTCCCTCATTTTGTTGTCCCTTTTCACTGATCAGATTCATGGATGTAAAGGCTTACCTTGAAGAATCATTCAATCTAGTGGCTCTCAAATCTAGCTAGTATAGGAATCACCTGGGACATTTATTCCTTTTTAAATTATGATTAAATTGGTTTTAGCTGGAGCCCAGGAACCTGCGTTTTAACCATTTTACATGTGATTTCGACAATCTGACACATTTGGGAACCACTTCGGATACATGAATACCCCTCCAAACATCCCCTCCAATTTTCCTGACAGGTAATCATCTAATATCTGATACTATTTTCTGACAGGAACTCACTACCTCCTTGCCAGGAAGGTCATTTCATCAGTAATTAGATGCAACACTTACATAGAGCTTTCATTTACTATCCCATATGGATTGGATCAACTTCTTTGGACAGATTTTTATACTCCCTAGGTACTGAGTTTGAGGTCAGATCCAGGCTTGAATCTTCTCTGAATCTCATCTTCCTCTTGTGTAAAATGAGTATGTTGTTATCTACCTTGAAGGATTATATTAAGAATTAAAAAATGAAAACAAATAAACTGTCTTGGCTGGAAAGATTCTTGAATGCCTTCAGACAGCCATTTCTTATAGTCCCTTCACCTTATCAGCCTGTTTTGAAACAATCCCACTTTGCAGGGCTCTAGTTGGAAGTATGGATATATATGATAGAAGGCTCCTAGACAATCATTCTGGGATTGTCAGTGCCCGAAGTAGGTTGTCATTTTACCTCCTCATCAGCACACTTTCCTACCCCTGGCTTTTTCTTTGGACAAAAATTACGATACCTCTTAGAGGAACAGATAAGCCTGCAGTTCTGGGAATTCAGTTTTACTCCTTAAGTAATTAGAGTTTCCACTGATAACGTGAACCCAAAGCAAAACAAATGATCTGCAGGAAGACCTTAAAGGTAAAAGATAAGACCTTGAATTAGATAGAGACCAAAATGGAGAACCAAAGAAAATATTCCATGTCTCTTTTTTTATCCAATAGTAGAGACAGATAACTGAGGAGTGTTATAAAGAAAAAAATGGGGTTGAAGTAGAAAGTAGGTGACAGCAGTAAACTTAAAAATGTTGACTACTTACTCTTTGGCAAACACAATGTGAGTAAAATAAATACTTGGGTAATTTCAATGTAATCCTCACAGGTAAGATCCCATTTTACCAATGAGGTTACTGAGGACATTGAGAATAACTAAGACAAGCCTCATACGTGGTCAATTGGCAGGTTCAGATTCCAGACACCTAGGACTTTATAGAATGTGATTTTTCAAAAAGGAAAAAAAATTACACACATACACAAATGGATGTTCTTTAAGAAATAGATGTGACTTACTTTCCATTATATTGTTTACATTCCTCTGTCAAAACACCTGTCATGCTCTTATTTTAATTGATTATGTCTCCCTCTCTCTACTAAATACTTGCAAACAGGGACTAGGTTATAACATTCATCTCTGAATCACCAGGGCCTAGTAGGGGAGTTGGCCCTTGACTCGTGCATTAAGGGCTTGTAGAAATGGAATTTCTCTTTGTGGCATTTGAAAACATCTGCCCCCTCCACACCTACTCTTCATCTCTGAGTTAAAAAAAAAAAAAAAGTATAGGATTGTAAGGGATATTAGAAATAATCTCTCTCAATCCTCTCATTTGTATAAAGGGAGGCATTTCAGGCACAGATTGGAGAGGTGGATCATAATGTACCCAATTGACTAGTTGTTCTGGCATTCTTGCCTCCTGATTCTCAGTTCAGGGCTTTTAGGACCTGTGTGTGTACATACTGCATTTATTCATTCAATAACCCTCTGAGTTCCTCATTTATGCTCAGTGCTGAGGAAATGCCACCTTCCTTTCTGCTTCCCTGGATAGGTATACAGCCATGCTTGCCAGAAACCAGAAGAAAACTGCCCAAGAGTTAAGACTGAACCTAGAAAATTGTCACTGTAGCTGAGGTTTTTACCTGTTGTATCCCCTTTTGCTCATCTAGGCAGTCATTTTGTTAGTTCTCTTGTTCACAGGAGAGGATAAGTGATTATTTGCAAGGTTGGATATGCTGTTTAAGAGTCTGAAAATAATGTCTCATTGCTGTAGTTTGATTTGATGTGGTTGAATGGTTGTCTTGCTTTTCTTAAACAAAAGCAAACTAAATCTGTCCTACAGTATTAAGTTAGGCCATAAGCTGCCTTTCCTTTTAGGCTCACACTACTAAAAATAATTTTTAGGTGATGGTCTCCCATGGGCTTGAGTGAAATGTGGCGGAACAGTTATTTTGTTCTTCACTTAGTTTGCATTAGCTCTCTAATTTCAAGGTGTTTTTGAATCTAATATCATGAAAACACTACCTTGGGTTAAAGTTTTTTCAGGTGAGTACCTTTCAAAAGGTAATTTTAGTACTTTGGACACGTTTTAATTTTTATAAAGTGTATCTAATGTATGGAACTTATTGGCAGTAAACATGAAAGATACCCAATAAAGTTACATTGAAACTACAGTCATCTTTTTATTTTTCAGGAAAGTGATTCTCTTCTTAGACTGAGTGTTCTTAATCATGGTCTTCCTCCAGAAAAAAACCTCTCTGTTCATTTGACAGTGGAGGCAGGGGGTGTAGGGCTGAGGGCAAAGCCAATTCTCTTGACTCTTCCTTTTGAATTTACTTCATTTAGTTCATTTGAGAGAAAGTCAGTCTGGAGTAGTGGGACGTATACATTAAAGTACATTAAGGAAAAGGATGCAATTTCATTAATTATGGGAACTTGTGTTAAACTTAATGTTGCCAAGTCATTATTCTTAATGAAAATAATGACTGTGTTGTTAGAACTATCTGGAACTTTGATTCATGTCATCAATCCATGGCAAGAAGCAAAGGATATGGTATTAATTTTGTGAAGTAATTTTATGTATTGTCTTGTTCTCTGTTTTCATTTGTAGGACCGGAGTAGGCCCTATGACACTTTTAACTTGCACTCGTTGGAGAACTCCTTAATGGATATGATAAGGACTGATCATGAGCCTCTGAAAGGTAAACACTACCCTCCCAGTGGCCCACCAATGAGTTTCGCTGATATAATGTGGAGGAATCATTTTGCAGGTTAGGAATATTCATATGTCCATTCCTTGCTTGGTGTTTTAAACAAAAATCAGCTTTTTAATAATTGTTATTTTCTTTTGTTTTGGTTTGTTTGTTTTTGTTTGCTTCTGTAAAGCATTGTGGAATGTATTTAAAGTTGTTTTTTTTTTTTTTTTTTTTAACCTGGGTTCAGCTACCTACAATAATCAAGGTTGATTGCTTTAATCATAATGTCTGGCAGAAGCATGTGATGGGTAGCTGAGGTCATGGTTATAGCATGACCAGAAACCAGGTTTTCTTGGCTTTGTGCATTTGGAATCCTTAGCTGAACCTGGATAATTCATTTAAGTCCAAGCATGCTGCAAGGAAGTAAGAAATTTGGTAAGCCAGTTTCCAAAGACTGCTGCAGAAATCTTCATAGAAAAGTGTTCCATTTTATTAAAATATTATTACTTTCCTAGTAGAGGAAGTATCACTACACAGACTTAAGAGCCTCCAGTGATCCTTTGCAGTCTCTAAGGATAAAACACAAGGAAAATGTCTTAAAGTGTATAAACGTTTTGGGTTAAATATAAGGCAGAAAGTCCCAATGTCAGCAGTTTTAGGACTTCCTATTTTTAGAGCCCATGTAAATTCAGGATAGAGGCTGATGTTACATTCATAATTACAGATAGTTCTTTTTAATGGGTTATAGGACTTGTTAGGGTCCCTATGATATTTTAAAATAGTGTAGTGAAAATTTTCTGTGGAAAGATCCACTATACTTGGGTTTAGAGTCTAAATATCTGAAAACTGTGAAGCATTAGCCACAGGGATGCCCATCTTGTATGAACCCTTATGCCCTCCTGAGTTGTGAGGAATTTGATCCCCTCTGGTTCTCTCCAGGCTCTTATATAGGGTATGACTGACCGTGAACACCTGATAGTCATTTCCTCAAGCCACATCAGAAATTCATTTCATCATTTTCTTGTCACACTCATGATTTTCTGCTGCTTTCTTCAATTTCCAGTGAAAAGAAAGTAGTTAACAGGCTATGAAGAAGATAAAGGATTTTGAGAAAAGCTATATTTTAAGGCCTTCAGAAGTAGAAAAAAACCTCTCATTTATTCATTGTTATATTTAGTCACCGTTACCTCGTCTTTCTTAGAAGTGAGAGTGGTGTTAAAAAAAAAAACCAATGATTTTCACAGACTGTTTTGTGTTTTTAGTATCTTGGAAGGCTGCATTTATCTTCCTTCTCTACCACGAACAGCTATAAGCCTCTCTTAATTATTCTAAAATATTCAGCCCTTGTTCTCTATGCATACTGGTTTTATTGTGCTCTGTATTCTTTTCTTCTAGCAATGAAAGATTGTGAAAGGATCTTAGATTATAGTTTGTAAAATAATTTTCCGGAATTTTGTGAAGATTTAAGCAGGAAATATTTGTGCCCTTTTGAGACTAGCAATGGCAAAGTGTGAGGAGGGTACCTCGCTATGGGGTAATGTAAATACCTTATTCTATTTTTAGTGGCCCCTTTTTTTTTATTGGATGTCCAACTACCTCTGCAGAAATTTCTCCACTACACTTGCAAATGTGAAGTTTCATCTGTAAGAGCCTTCTGCACTGTACTTACAGATATAATGTATTCTAATAAGTTGGAAGGCACTTATTACGTACTTTTTTACAGCCTCAGTATGATTGCAACTTCTCAGTTCATCATACCACCCACATTGATTTCCTGTGAATGGACTATTTCCCATGGTCAATGACATCACCCTATCATTGTCCTCTGCTTAGGGTTAGGGTGTCCTCTGTTTCCTGCTTCTCTTTTCCAACTGGGAGACTTTTAGATCTGGTTTATGGTACCATGTGTTTGGTCCTTATGACTTCTAATAACATAATTATGATGCTAGCATTTTAAAGGAAAGATTTTAAGTAATTTTTGACTTTAAAAAGTGGAGAAAATTATAATAACAAAAAGATAACTAAAAAAAGAAAAGAAACATTGTGATGGTATATCCTTTATTGTTTTACCTCCCACATAATGAATATTATCTGTTTTTATCTGGTCTTTATAATTTATTAATAGGCCTTAACTTTAGACTTTTAGACTGCTTCCAGCATTTTTTTCGTAATAGGTAATGCTGCCACGGACAAGTTCTTGCACATAGCTTTTCCTTAAGGTAAATTCGTAGAGAGGTTCTCTGGGTTAAAAGATGTAAACAGCTAGGTGAATTGAGCTTTAATAGAAAGGTGATAGGCTAGGGGACTTACTGTGTGGCTTCTGTCTGAATCTGTCCAGAAGCACTTCCTTCTAGAACTCTATTGTATTTTTTCCTCCTGCCTTTAGTGTCCTCTTCTCCCACTTGAACATGGGAACACTATTTTGAGGGTCTCCAAACTCAGGTTACAGAGTCATTTGTTTTTTGTATGCTTGTGTGTCCCTCCCCCCCCCCCCCCCCCCCCCCCGCCCCGAGCTTGATTTTGTTCAAATACTACATAAAAAGATAAGGGAGTGAAAAAATCACCTGAGACTTACTACCTGGAGATAGCAAAGATTATTATTTTTATTAACATTCTTCCAGACGTTTTATATTCTCTGTACAGGAGATAAAATTTTAACTGAGCCTTTCTGACTTTGCAGTCATTCAAACCTGAGTTTGAATTCTGGCTCTGCCTCAAGTTGGCTATTGATCTAGATAAATTAGTTAGCCTCTTCAAAGCCTTAGTGTCCTCATTGTTAAAATAAAGCACCTACTTCATAGAGTGGGTGTGAAGGTCAGATAAACTCCCTGACACTTTTAGAACTGCTCAAATGTTATCTTTAATTTTCTTTGCTGGCAGTGGTAGTGGTGTGCCTACTGCCTGGCCTGGGTAATAAATTAAACCTTTATATCCCTACAATATTTACTTCCTTCCAGCTAGGCTGCAGCTAAATGTTGAAAGCTTTCAAATGCAAGTTGTCAAATTTTGTATTTGCCTTGGAGAAATAGTGACTATTGAAGGATAAACGTTTTATTATTATCAAAAACCACCTAAAGGAGAACGAAAACTAATCCTCCTAAGTTATGTTGGCTTTCTAAAATTGTATATCTGAATAATGTAAAGAAAGTATAATAAAATAGGATAGCACACTGATGAAAAATAAAGTACTTCATGATGTACTTAAAGTGAACTTGGTGAAAATGTGTTCACAGTGATATGACATCTTAGAAATGCAGTTAGTAAGAAATCCCTTTATTCAACTATTCTCTTGATTTGGAGAAAAAAAGGGTTAGTGGGAGGAATGACAGAATAAGAAGTTTAGGAAATAATAAGACTTCTATTTTAGTACAGAGCTTTGACAGTTTTTCCTATCACGTTTATTTATATTTGTACTAGGTCAGCCTTGAAGATGTTTGTAGGGAATTTTAAAAGGTCCCCTATCTCCTCCCCCATGATAAAAATGTCAAGTAATGTAGAGGAAAAGTTGAACTGAGCTTTCTTCACAGCACCCTGAGGACTGTCTTCTGTGTTATTGGTCAGATCACAGAACCCTCATTTAAATAAAAATTAGACTAATTTTTTTTTCCAGCTTCTTAAAGATCTCAAACTACATTCTTGGTTCTAACAATAACAATTTAATCATTACCTGTTGTCTCTTACCATATCTTATGCATTTCTTTTCCTATTGTTTGTTTGAGAGAATGCTTCTGAGAGATGAGGAGGGTTTTGAGAGGGGCAATGGACTAATGAAAACTGCCCCTTATTTCTTTTTTAAGTACAGAATTCCGTGGGTTGGTAGAGGTATGAGTTGAGGCCTGAGTGGGAGGATTTGTTCTCTGCCCTCTTTTCTAGTGGACTGAAGGGAAATCCAACTCTCATCATAACTATGAAGATTAAGAGGATTTCTGGCACTGGGAGAGGTGGGATAAGAGGTAGGGAAAAAGGTTCATCTCCATACCCTCTTTACAGCTGTCCTCCAAATTGCTACCAATAAGGAGGGTTCACCTAGCCACTGGGAATCCCCGTGAAAACCCAGGGTCCCTGGGTTTGACTAATCAACCCCTCCTTTAGGATTAATATTCAAAGGGTACAGAGTGACGAGAGAGCAGAATAATAGGGAAATACTAGCCACAGTGGATTGGGCAGTGTAGGTGACATTGTGAAGCAAGGATTGATCCCCTGGCTGGGGTAGCACAATATAGGAGACATCTTGGCAAAAAGCAGGAAGGAGTCACCCGTCTCTCATCCCATGCAGTCTCCCTCTTACGACAGAAGTTGGCTGACTCCTTGAGGGTTAATGCCTGATGAAACATTTTTATATATTTGAATTTTCTTTTCCTTTGCCATTCATGGAACTGAAATTTGAAAACTGAAAAGAGGCGATGTCAGTTGAGAACTAATATTGAAGAGTTTGCTTTTCAAATCTATACTGAATCTGGGGAAAAAATAGCTATCTTCTGATGATAGTACTGTAAAACATTTAAATTGACAGAAACTTGGAAGGAATCAATGCCACCCCTTTTGTGTTATAGAGGCATTTGTCTTTATTTATCACAATTTAAATTTAGTATTATAGAGCCTTTCACACAATTGGCCCCTTTTGTGGAATGTGGAGGTTCCTTTGTTTTAGAAAAAGTACACCTTCATTACATTTAGTGCCAGAAAAACATACTGTCTCTTTACTTACTTGAATCGTTGCTCCAGTTCTGTTTTTGTGCTGCCTCCCTTTGGCCCTTATCAGTTTGTCTTGTATAAAAGTTAGCAGATTCCACAAACTGTTAGGGCACAGGTTCTGAGTTAGCAAGAAATGATTGTTCTTAATCTATGCAAGGGAGGAAAGTAGATAGAAGCTGAGTGATTTTTTTTAATAGGTACCTCCCATTAATTTGCCCAATGATCCTTTCAATATAGCAGTATAATCACCTGAGAGTTTTAAAAGAAAAAGATTATGTGTACTTTAATCCTGGGCACTATGTCCAGAAATTCTGATTTGTTATAGAGGACAGCCTGAAATGAGTAAATGTAGGCACAAAGGAATTGATAACATGCCAGAAATTATCCGCTATTCATATGAGAAGAAACTAGGATATGACCTCAGGTCTAAGCTCACAGCTTTTGCTTCTTGATTCTTTGGAACATACTTAGAATATTATAGTACCAAACTTCTATTGTTTTTCCTTAAGAAAGATTTAAAACACCATTTTATTGTATTCTTACATATCATATTATTGCATCTTGTGCATACTTTTTCTGAAGGAGTATATCTTCAACTTTATAGAGAAAATTGTTGGGAAATAGAATCCAGTAGAATATGCATTTTTTCTTATAGCTTTTTCTAGAACACAGCACTCACATTCTGTTATGTGAAGGTCTCTGAAGGACTTGACTTTTTAGAGCAAATGGGGATTATTAGAGGAAGATACAGCAGTTGTTTCCTATCATAACATATTGCAGAAGTGAAGAGGTGACTTTCATAATTATGAATTAATAAAAATTCCAGTTTTTATTTTGGACATATAAAAGTATGAGTTTAGTTGGACTCTGAAACTTGAACAACAGGAGAGGTAGTTTTTTATAACTAGCCTCTTAAATATAAATGTGAATTGAGCTTACGAGACTGTGATTTTTACAGTCTGAAAAACCCTATGTAACCCTATTCTACAACCTCTCCCTCCATCCCCTCTCACCCCCATTATCAGGCCCTGGGCAGTGGGGAAAGTGGGACACAGTCTTCAGTTTCCACAGCATCATTTAACTCAGTAAAACCAAGTATGCCTTCCAGTTTTCGAAACCGTATATTTTACACTATACTTAACAGATAGCTAGCTGACAAGAACAATTTAAAAATAGCAGACCATGGACGGGTGACAAAATGTCACGCTGGCAGCACCAGACTGCATTAACAAAAATCACCAGATGTCACACACTTGATTCTATTTTCACAGCTGATTAAACAGCAGTATTTGTTGGACAAAAGAAAGAAAAAAGAAATGGCCTCATCTGAATTTGGAATTAGTTTTTCTTTTGCTGTTATATATTTTCTTTCTCCTCCAAAATTCCATAGTAACTGTAAAATATAAGATGCACAATATATTAAGTAAAAAATAAAATTATAAAATAATTCCAATTTTAGAAAAGAAACCTTTACACTTATTTACACTTCCAGTTTCTCTAAACTGGAAGACCGTAAATCAAATTATGTTGACAGAGCTTGTCTTTGATTGGTGGTCTTGTTTTCTTCGTTTTTCTGTATAGTCTAGCTTTTATCCAATGAAAATGTATTGTATCTTATAATCTGAACATTAATTTGTGAAGAGGTAAAGAAAGTAGCTTACAGAAGCCATAAGTTACTAAAAAGAATTTGCATTTAGTTGGGAAACATTAGATTGTGCTTAAATAATTGGTCCTGATGGATCTGGCATTGACCCAGAGTTTCTTATAAAATCTGTTGTTGATGATATTGATTAAGAGATTCGTTGAAGTCAAAGAAGCCAACAGAATTAGGGAGGTTACCTGGAAAGGGAAAAAGTTTCCTGTTTTGCAGCAAATAGTGATGCCTTCATCTACAAAACGTTGCCTAAGACTCTTGTTTTACTGCATCTTTAGAAAGATTGAATTGGCAGTCATCAGTGTGGGATAGAAGATCATAATTAGAAAACTACTGAGCTTCTTTTTAGTATCATCTCCCAGGCTGAAAAGTCCTAAGACCTCGTTGTAAGAGTCCAAAAAGGATCCAACTTCCGGAGGACTGCAGAGAGGGGCAGCAGTTTGGGAACATAAGTAGTTCCGGAACCATACAAAAACTATTACTTGATGTAGTGATTGTAAACTACATAATTCTTTACCATAAATGATTGTAGCACAGGAAATAAAAGAAGTTGAATGAGGATCAGCTAAATTTGGGCTTGCTTGGTTTTCTTGATAACTCTTTCTTATTCAAGAATGTTTAGAGAACATCCCTAGCTTTTAGGAACCACACCCACGTCTGAATATTCCTTGGTCAAAATTGAAGAGACTCTCTCTATATGCTGTTTCTTCAGGTTCTGATAGGCACTGATTTTGAATGCTTGTTGGGTTTTTAGGCAGAGTTTCCAGTGACTGGCTATTTACTGTTAAATTTGAATACCTCAGAATATGATGAGTAGATCACATCTAATTTCATAGTTGTTAGTATTTGGTGGTAATAAATCCAAATAAGCTCTTGATCATCTGAAAATAATAAAGGAAAGAACATTGATATAACTAACTGAATCAAAGCCTTGCTCTGGTGACAAAATTTCCTATAATAGGTTCTGACCAAGGTGGTGGTAGGAGATAGTACTTGTTGCATATGGTGTAGACTGTAACTTTTAGGGACTCTAAAATGACGTAGGAGCTGGAAAAACATAAGAAACATAGAGCAATTACATATACAGATACCATTAAAAATGTTTTTTAGCAATGGGTAGTTTTTGATCCTCCTAGTAATTAGCTTCTTGTAAATATAAAAAGATCTACAAAATCTTTCAAAAATAAAATAGGCATTTAAGAGATGATTCTTTACTAATATGATAATTTTCTATAGAAAACATTAAAATATATTCTATAAAAGAATTTTACTATAATATAAATGCTAGCAAAATAGTCTCCACAAAACTACACATAGCTGTAACATCTTCCTCCTAGTAAGGAAGTTTAAAATAATAAAAACTAAAAGTAATTTTCATTGAAAGTCCTGTACTGCTTCGTGGTAAAATTAGAATAGTTTCATCCATGAATTGTTTTGATCAATGGAATCCATCAATTGTTGATTTTTCTATTCTTAATTACTCACTCTGTCTCTCTCACACACACACATTCATCAATACAAGCAACATTACACTTATGAGAGTTTTATTTTTTTCCCTATCTCTTAATATGAAATGACCTTTCACAAATTACTGTGACCTGAAGGTCCTTGTTTTTTAAAGTGATTTAGAATTTTTTATATTCAGCCAAGTAATTGTGGTTTTTTTGGGGTTTTTTGCTGAAGAAGATTTGCTCTGAGCTAACATCTGTGGCCAATCTCCCTCTATTTTGTATGTGGGTCGCTGCCACAGCATGACTGATAAGTGGTGTAGGTCCACGCCTGGGA
The DNA here is from genome assembly GCF_041296265.1 of Equus caballus. Lineage (NCBI taxonomy): Eukaryota > Metazoa > Chordata > Mammalia > Perissodactyla > Equidae > Equus > Equus caballus. The sequence goes on from NC_091684.1 coordinate 37,444,417, forward strand.
TCCAAACCCACCAGCTGGGGATCCAAACCCACCAACCTGGGCCACCAAAGCAGAATGTGCCCAACTTAACCACTATGCCACCAGGCTGGCCCAGACCTGAGTCTTTAAGAGATTAGGATGGCCTTCTCTAGGCAAAAAATTGATTTGACTAGGAATTCATGATTCCCTCTTTCTTTTTTCTTTTGCTTGAGGAAGATTTGCTCTGAGCTAACATCTGTGCCAATCTTCCTCTATTTTGTATGTGTGTTGCTGCCACAGCCTGGCCACTGACTAGTGGTGTAGGTCCACGCTTGGAAACCAAACCCAAGCTGCCAAAGTGGAGCATGCCAAACTTAACCACTAGGCCAGAAGGCTGGCCCCTCATGATTCCCTCTTTTTATTTGAAGCAAATACTCTATTTTGTCCACCGTGATTCTTCTCTTTGGGGCCAGAAGAGTATGATAATGCTGTTTGCCTCCAGTATTCCATAACAGAGTTTAATACCAAATAGTCACTGACCTTTTGTAATTGTATATAACATTGTATTTGTTGTAAAAGTCAATCACTTCTTCCTTATTTCCAGCTTTCTTTGTATCACTCTCCTCCAAAATACTATTGATTTATTTATTTAAACCATGGTAAGTGACATAAAATTAACATTTTTCTGAGAATTTCATGATAACCCTTCACATAATTGGACATGAAATCCTTGCAGAGCCAATTTCATAGATAATCAGCTTTACACAAAAGCATTATTTCAATAACTATTTTGTTGAAGGAATTGGCCAAGAAAACACACTAAGTACATTTTTTTTCATATAGCACTCTATGTCTCTCTGTTTTGTTTTTCTTTTGATACATCAACCTCCTTTTCCCAAATAATTAATGAAAAAACATACCAAATGTCTACATCTTCTCTTAACCCTGGAGGCTATTAGTTGAAACATCTGATTCAGACTTGTCATCTTAGAGACCAAAGATTGGCAAACTTTGTCTGTAAAGGGCCAGAGAGCAAATATTTTAGACCTGTGGGCCATATGGTCTCTGTCACACATTATTCTTTGTTTAGTTTTTATCTTTGTTTTTACAGCTCTTTAAAAATGTAAAAATAATTCTTAGCTTGGCGGCATGCAAAAATAGGCAGCCAGCCAATGTGGGCAGATGAAGTTTGTGACCCCTATAAGGACAAAAGTCTGGAGACACAAGCATTATGCCCAAGGTCATGTAACTAGTTAGTGGTGGGGGCAGCATAGGAACTCTACATTTTAGGTCAGTCATTGTTCCCCACTATATCTGTTATATAAATTTTACAATCTTTCTTCTTATTGCCATTCTGGTAATTATGTTGCATTTTTGAGCCACTATGAAGTCTTTATCTTTTTATCCCCTCTAAGCTTCAAGTTTATATACTTCTTTGAATTCATTATTTTGCTGCTTGAATTTGAAGAGCGGTATGAATGGTTGTTTAAATAAAATGCTTTATCCAAGGAGTTGGCATGTTGAAATCGGAATGCAGAAGATGCGTTAAAATTTCAGACTGTTATAATGGAAGCATCTTTTTTGTTTTGTTTTGTTTATTTGTTATTATTGAGACTTTGGCTTTGTTTTAAGATTTTTTTTGTGTGTATGTTTTATGACTTGATTTAAAAACTCTTGCAAGTGCTGTGGTCTTTGATAGTATTGTTATAGATTAATCTGTCGTAGCTTTTTGTAATGTTCATATTTTACAATGTATTTGAAATGATTATATTAAGTATTATTTTCTTTGTGCTTAAAATAAAATTATTTTATTTTTTCAGGACGCATGGGAATAAATTTCCATCATCCAGGAACAGATAATATTATGGCACTTAACAGTAAGTCTTCATATAAAATGTTCTATAAAATTGGCAGTCAAGTTTACAACATGTAATTTCCACTTTCCTAGTTGTTCATTACATTTCAGCCTTCCACCGAGTGCATCATAGATCATTATTCTATACCAGTGGTTCTCAAAGTGTGGTCCCTTGGACCAGCAGCGCCAGTATCATTTGGGAACTTACTGAAAATGCAAAGTCTCAGGCCCTACTACAGACCTGCTGAATCAGAGACTTTCAGGATAGGGCCCGGAAATCTGTGTATCAATAAGTCCTGTAGGTGATTCTGATGCAGGCTAAAGTTTGAGAACTGCTACTCCATATCAGGGGTTGACAAACTACAGTGCTGTGAACCAAATCTGGCCCACTGCCTGTTTTTGTAAGTAGTTTTATTGAAACACACCCAAACCCGTTCATTTATTGATTGTCTGTGGCTACTTTTGTGCTACAATGGTAGACCCCCAAAAGCCTAAACTATTTACTATCTGGCCTTTTACAGAGAATGTTTGCTGACTCCTGCTGCATACCATTGGGGAGGAGGAAGGAAAAAGGAAGAAAGGAGGGAGGCGAAGGGAGAAGAGGGAGTCGGGAGAGAATGTGAATGAATAAATCAGCTTATTTATATATAACTCAGAACTTTCTCATCGTGCTAGATGGCCAGCAGGTGCTTCAAACAGGCCATCAGGGGTCTCCCATTAGTGGAGTTTGTGTGGTATAGGTGTCATCAGCTTTGCAAGTTAGAAATGGTTTTGTCGGTATAATTGCTGGATTGAGTTCTGGAGCATCGAAACTTTATTAACCAGAAAGTCATTGTATTAATTAATACTGGAAGAAATATCTGACTGGCAACAGTTCTCCTTCCTAGTGTCTATAGACTGAATAGCTTTGCAGAAGTCGGCTCTAAATGGAACTTGTTAGTTGTCAGAAGGATCATACAAGCCATTGAATCTCTCAGGATTTAAGTTTTCTCCTCTATCAAATGAGTGATAGCAGGTTTTCTTCTTTCACCCTCCTAGATATACAAGCTGACTCTCCATATACATGGGAGACATACTGGGTAAACTGTAGGTTGTGTACAATATTGCCCCTTTCCCTCTTGCTTGAGTAAGGATGTTGAAATGCCATTAGGGCAGATTTTAGGTTATCTCTAAAATATGTGTTCCACATTTCTTTTGGTTCTGACGTGTAGCTTGCCTCCCAGTAAGCACTGCTGAGAACCACTGGCTGTGCCTGATGATGCAGGTCCTAGGCCACTCCACCCTCTTCTGTTCTAAACAGCCATCCCCTCTTTTGGGAGGGTCTTGGAAACAGTAAAAATTCCAGACTATCCACCTCTATTTTCTAATTTCTAAAATAAAGGTCACTTTACATTTAGATTATGGTACCTCTGATTTTTTTTTTCTAGAAGTAGGTACATTGGGGTGAGGATTAATAAACATGCTTAACTTGCTGAGCTTCAGCAATTCTGTGAAATTTTGTGAAAACACTTCAGTTAGGTGATGGGACTTAGAGTTGAATGTAAAAGGAAAGAACAGTGTGGTAGTGTGTCTGCTTGAAGGAATGAGTGTATATTTTAGAAAAGACTTAATTTGACATGATGTAAGCCTTCTTTTGCAAGAGAGAGAGGATATAATTTCTGATTTTCTGTGTAAAAAATGAAGCTAAAAGGCATTTTTCTTTTTAAAAAAATTTGATTCTCTTTGATTTCTCTTTAATTTTCTGCTTTTAAATAAGAGGTTTTGTTTATGTTCTTTCCAGTTTTGCATATTGCTTAAATCCCCCTTTTAGCCTGTAAATTCCTCGTCTATAAAATAAGGGGATTAGATTAGGTTGTCTTAGTGATTGCTTTCAGGATGAAGATTATGTGATTCTGTAATATTTTTTTAAAGTACCAAAAGGGTCATTTTGCCAATATTTATATCAACTGTTGATGAGTTATGCATGTTTCCAACATTATGGCAGAATCAGAGTGCATAATCTTCAAATGGCTCTGTGGGTGCTGCCCTGTAGGCTCCTCAGAGTAAACCATAAAAACAACCAGAGGTTGACATTTGCATTACTTACTGTCAGTTCTTTTTCAAAGTTGACTCCAACTCAAAATGATGAGAATAAACAAAGTATCCTTTTTGGCAGGTACTTGTGAGACCTACAGGTTTTGACAAATTTGCTGTGATAAAGCTTTTTTTCCCTTTTGTATGATTGGGCCCAGCCCATCTGGTGACTTAATATGTAACACATGTGCAAATACACATATATTTTTTATCTTCCCTTTTATCCCTACCATTTGTTGGCCCAACCATTATTGTCCTGTGACTGGTCTATCCTTCTTCTTTTCCCTCAGCCTTCGTATAGGAATAATTAAGATGAAGTCACAAACCACTAAAACTTTATTAATTCACAGTTCGTCATTATTGAAAGGTACTGGGTTGCAGTTGAACTGTATTTTCAGACAAGAAGCTACTGGCTAAGAGAAAGAGAATTGAGTCAATGGTTAAATTTTTTAAAAAATGAAGTATGAGTCAGTTGTAGTTCCTTCTTTATTACCCTTTTTTGCTATACAAAATATATGCTTCCTAACTCTATATGTAATGCTGCCGTTCACTGTCTTCAAAAAATCTTCCATCCTTTTTTTACTTCCTTGACCTCACCAAAACCCAAATCTCTCCTGAAGACACCATGCCTTCAGCTATCCTGACTTGATGGGAAAGACAGAGGTGTCATGGTGAGCATTCTCACTTCTTAGTGCTACTTCCCAGCTTTGAATCAATTCCCGTGTTTTGGTGTTCCCACTGCATGCCTTTCAGTTATACTTTCCTCTGAGAGTCACCGCCACTGATGTCATCTAGAAGACAGAAAATGGAGCTTGGGAGAAGAGGGTAGGCTACCAACTATAGAAAACAGTAAACCTATAGACATTTAGGGTGTTGAAGGACTGGCGAGATTTGTGTAAAGCCAAGAATCTACTGATTTTTCTTACTCATGACCATGAATCTACGAAGAATTACCAGGCCAAACTTTGAGGAGTAAACTAAGAGACACATCTAAATTTTGGCTTTTCCTGAAAATATTAGGTCCTCAGGTATTGTAGAATATAGAAGGGGAGATGGTGGGAAGAAATTCTAATCCATCAGTAAGACCTGTCTCTTGTCCAGTATTTCCAAAGTTGTTAGTTCTGAAACAGTATGCCCCTTCCATTTAAACTGGTAATATATCTTTTCTTAACTTTTTAATAATTCTGTCCTTTCATGCTCTTCATCCTTACACCAAAAACGTGGGAAGTTTGCATAATATATTTTTATTTTTTCTGCTGGAGAAGGAAGGAGGCTACTGAGAGTGGTTTCAGCTATATATGTAGTAGTTCTATGGGCCAGATTTTTTCTCACACTAACGGTTGCTTGTGTTTTTTGTTTGGTTGTTTGTGGGTTGTTTTGTTTTGTTTTCTTGGCTATATTCTAGGAATGGAGTTGAGTTTAGCAGTTGTGGGCTTGTACAGGATTCATGCCTGACTTGGTGATTTTTCCTCTATTATGATGAACCTCAGAAAAGGATATTGGTACCTCCATGGTTAGTCAAGTGAGCCAAATTTATGGTCAAATTAATGTTCAAAACCAGAATACCTGGTCTTGTAATTTACTCTAAGAGATAATCACTGCCAAGTATATCCCCTTTATTCTTTTTGACTGGTCGGCTCCTCTTTTTCCAAGTAGAGAATGGGCTTGGAAAAACAGTTAAATATCAGAAAACTGCTTGATGAGTACAAAATTAGAAACAGAGGGAGTAGTATGTCTTAAGCGGGGGGTATCATTCAGCTGCAGGGAGCTATCTTCCAAGCAGGCTGCAAGGCATGTGAAACCTGAAGATGGAGCAATGAATTAGTGTAGCCCTGAAAAGCATTGTCTAGGGTCAGGCAGATCTGGTTCCACCTCTGACAAGCCAAATGACCTTGGGGCCACATTCTTAACTCCTCTGTCTCTTGCTTTTCCACCTGTAAAATGGAGATAATGATCATTAAAGTGGCTGTATTTAAATCTTGTAAAGCTTGGTATAGTGCCTAGTAGATAATGCTCAGGTGAGCTGCTATTTTGATTGCTTGCATCAGCTTTATTGCTGCCTTTTTAAGATTTCCTTTTTTTTGGCCATGTTAGACTTCCAAAACATGTTTATCTTACATTGTTTATACTTAGATGTTTTCCCGATAGAATTTAAGACAGCACACCTGCAAGTCACTCATAGTCTAGAGTGGCTGTATTGGGGTACATTACCATCTCTTTTTGTATTAATCTTCTTTTCCTGCATGAAATGCTTCCTGCCTCTGTCCCCTGACATTGGAACATGCACCTTCTTTGGGGCTTAGAGTTGTTGTAACTCTCGTAATGTTTGGCACTTTTAAAGGTGCTATACAGTGATGTTTGGAATATAAAATGGTACAGTCATGCACCGCATAATGACATTTCGGCCAGTGGTGGGCTGTGTATATGATGGTGGTCCCAGAAGATTAGTACCATATAGCCTAGGTGTGTAGTAGGCTATATCATCTAGGTTTGTGTAAGTACACTCTATGATGTTTACACAACGACGAAATTGCCTGACGTATTTCTCGGAAGGTATCCCCGCCATTAAGCGACACATGACTGTATAGCCATTTTGAACAACAGTTGGACAGTTTCTTAAAAAGCTAAACATATACCTACTATATGATGCAGCAGTTCTACTCCTAGGAATTTACCCAAGAGCAAAAATGAAAACGTATATCCACACAAAGACATGTAAGTGAATGTTCAAAGCTGCATTATTCATGATCGCCAAAATTATAAATAACCCTAATGTCCCTCAACTAGAGAATGGATAAACAAATTGCAGTACATTCATACAATTGAATACTATTCAGCAATAAAAAGGAATGAACTATTGATTCATGTATGAATCATGCAACATGAATGACTCGAAATAATTATGCTGAGTTAAAAAGCTAGATGAAAAAGAGTACATACTAGATGATTCCCTTAATATAAAATTTGAAAAAATGTAATCTGATCTATAGTGAGAGAAAATACAACAGCTTCAAGAATATTTTGAAGTACTGTTATCTCCCTTTTTTCAGAGGCAAAAGTAAGGGCTTAGATCTTAGAGGAGTCATGTGATAAGGATGGCCATCTAGTTGCGCAAGTCTCTGAATCTCCTAAGTCTCTCCTTAGTTTAGAAACCTACAAGAGGATAGTTAGGCTACTCTAACTACCTCATTGTTCTTGTGAGATTCAGATGAGATTAGGCACACGTACAAATAAGGTATTATTACTGCTATATTTGGAAAAAAGATATGCCAGAGAGTGATTTTTTTAGAAGTAGCTTTGTAATGTAACAGAGGTTCAATTTTAGTTAAATTAAAAGTTTTCACATCATTTGTATTGTGATATATTTCGGCTTGGAACTAGAGTCTGTTCCAAATTATAAGAGGTGAAGAAGAAATATGAAGTGCCACTTTCCTTCTGACAGGGAGAGGTGATTGTTTGCTCTTACTCTTCCTGATCAAAGCTTTAAAAATGTTGATAAATTGAGGAGTCCTAGAATAAAACCTAGACAGTTTGAAGACTTGTATTTTTAATATCTTAAAAAAACCAAAAAGACATTTACCTGCTTGAGAAATTGTGAGGTCGCTGATTGTTAGACCCCTAATACATAGCTGATGCACCAAGAAATGTGGAGCTTTCGATTATGCTGTCTTCCACTTTTTTCCTCTTGTTAATGCCTTGAAAGTATTTTGGAAGGTTTCGCTTATATTTCTGTTTGAACTGAGGGCTGCCAGAGCATTTGTTGAATTGAAAGAGGAAATGTGAAAGGGTTTTGGTATGAACTTTTGTGTTGGGCAGAGACTCCTGTGTGGCCGTGGAACCTCCCCTTCCCCCTCCCTTTCATTCTCTGCGGGAAGTGAACTCCTTGGGGAGAGACTCAACTGAGAGGAAGTGGCAGAGAGGGAGCCGAACACATGATTCTTTTATGCCAAAGTGGGAATAGAGCCAGGTTTGCTAAAATTCCAAATGGAATTTTCCAAAATTTGAAGAGTATATTGTATTTCTGCTCACCATGAGTGGCTGTAAGTAAATAATTTTTTAGCAGAGTAATAAGATAGTGAAGGAATTATTTTGAGATTCTCAGATTAAAGACATTGTCTTTGAGTATTTTAAACTTTTAGAAGACAAGATCCAGTGCTGCTGTTTCTATCTGAACAGATTTAGAAGTAAAATTAATATACAATTGTGGTATGAATAGATTGTAAATGATAGCTAATTAAAAATGAAAAATAGTAGTTAGGAGGATATGTAATGTTCTATAACTTTTAAGTAGTCAAGTTTCAAACTGTTTTGGATGGATGCTGTACATGAATGTGGTAGGGGACCTAAGGGCATTATTATTCTGTTTTGTTTTGACCTTCTCATTTTACAGGTGGGGAAGCTGGGGTTCAAGAAACTGTAGGAATTGGCTAGGGTGGCACGATGGAGCCAGGAACAGAACCTTCTGCCTCCAGGTTGAGGGTGATAACCTTTGCTTTCAACACTTAATTAATTGTTAGGAGTGGTTGTATTATTTTTCTGCTGAGACAAACACACAAATTCAGTGTCTTTGGGAAAATCATTGAAAAAATATTACTTGTCACCTTGTTTATGTGCTGAATGCTTAATAAATTCTATTTTCCTGAAAAATAGAGTAATAAACCTGGTCTACGTGGTTTGACATTGTAAATAAGTGAAGTCTGAAATATTCTTGACTTACTTTATTGGAGTTTGGAAGAAGTTCCTTGTGTGGGTGAATATGTCTAAAGTGCCAGGAATTGGGTGCTTCCAACCTAATAAAAAAGATACAGGAGGGGTCAGCCCCATGGCATAGTGTTTAAGTTGGTTTGGTGTGCTCTGCTTTGGCGGCCCAAGTTCCTGGGTACAGATCCCAGGCACAGACCTACACCACTTGTCAGCCATGTTGTGGCAGCAACCCACATGTGAAGTGGAGGAAGATTGGCACAGATGTTACCTTAGAGCTAATCTTTCTCAGCAAAAAAAAAAAAAGAAGAAGAAGAAAAAAGAAAAAAAAGATGCAGAAAATTTGGAAGTTACCTACTTTTCTCTATGAACTTCCCAGTTTGCTTTTTCTCCTTGTGTAGGTGATAGAACCTGGACTTCCCATTTTACCACTCACCACACTTATGATTTAATGTTGATGTTTCTCTTCAATATGTATTCTTCAAGAGGGCAGAGACTAGCTTTTATTCACAACTGTTCACTGCTTCAAGTGCAATGCCTGGCCCATTGAGTACATACTCAAATGGGAGACCAGAAGAAGGATTATCTCAGACAGATGGTGAAAAGCAGAGTGTAACAGCTTTAGAGAATAGCTAATCCACCTTAATTCCTTCCTAAAGATTTATCTTAACTCTTCCTTTTGGAAGATGGTAATAACATACATGGATCTAGCAATTAACAGTTTACAAACTGCTTTCACAGACCTCTGTGCCTTGGTAATGCTTATAACAGTTTGCTAGGACATAGTCAAAACCCACTTTCCTTGAGCAGCCCAGGATTATTTTCTTATCCAAACGAAGCATGGCTATGTGGTAGACTAGTAAATGAAACTAAAATGTGGTTTTTAAGATAAAGCTGGAGACTTCAAAGGGTTTTCTAGACTTCAAGTTTTAAGAATGCTCTGTGATTCATTTCCCTCTGCTATTGGGGCACCTTGATAGAAAAGTTGAGAATGATGGTCATTCATTTCATCTTTATTGCAACCTTGTTTAAAGCATGGCAGTGTCTTCATTGTCGAAAAAAGCTGAACGAACTTGCTGGTGTCATACAGCCGGCAAATAGCCATGTATGGCTTAGCCACACAGATTATTCTGCCAACCAGTCCCTTAATCCAGTATGATTGCTACTCTTCTGGGTTTTCCCAAAAAGATCACTCAGATTTCATTTAGCTCCTTAAGTAACAGTTTGCTACATAATTCTTTATTGATTGTAGAGAATTAGTGTACTTCCAAAAATGATCAGTTTTAGTTTCAGAACATAGTCTTCCTTGTTAGTGGCAGCAATTCTAACCATACTTCTACTCAGGCCTCTGGTATATGCAGATTGGAAGTCGGAGACTTGAACAAAGACGTGGTTTGCAGATGATCTCCAGGTAAAGTTAAGTAGGTGAAGCTTTGCCTTCTTTTTTGTTGCTACCATCCACACAGATATACCTTTGTTATCTGACTAAAGTTTTTTTTTTCTTTTTCAGCCTAACATAGTGGAAATAATGCCGTTTTGGAGGGGCCAAACAGATCTGGGTTTTAATCCTGGATATATCACTTATTTGCTATGTAACTTGGGCAAGTTATCTGTGTTTTTAATTTTAAATGGACATATTAACCCCTTTTTAATAAATGGTGAGGTTAAGTGTGCAGTGCTCCTATTACCAAACCTGCCAAGATGCACACACCTAACAAATGCTTATCTCTGCTCCCTTACTCTTCTACCCCTCCTCCCTGTTTTTTCCCTTTTGAGTTAGCAGTAATTCTTTTTTGGGGGGAAGCGTGAGGGGGTGGGGATTGGCCCTGAGCTAACATCTGTTGCCAGTCTTCCTCTTTTTGTTTGAGGAAGATTGTCACTGAGCTAACATCTTTGCCACTCTTCCTCTATTTTGTATGTGGATGCTGCCACAGCATGGCTTAATGAACAGGGTGTAGTTCTGTGCCTGGGATCCAAACCCACAAACCCCAGGCTGCTGAAATGGAGTGCATGAACTTAACCACTACACTGGGCCGCCTCCAGCAGTAATTCTTAATCCTGGCTATACAATCAAAATGGGAACCAAAATAGAAAATACCTATGATCCCCACACCAGAGACTGTAATTTAATTGGTCTAGGATGAAATCTGGTTGTTGTTGGTGGGCGAGGGATGGATAGAAAAGACGAGAATTAGAAGTAGTTACCTCTAGAGAGATCCACTGCTATCCCACCTTTTGCCAATGTCTTATCTTTATCTGAGTGTGAAGGAATCAAGTAGTTTAAGGTCCATGCTGTGCATTCCCTCCTGTTCTTTCTTTTCCTTCAAGGCTTGGCCTGCTTTTATTGTCCCTTCATGTTTTCCCAAGTCCAGGTCAGAAGAAGAAGCTGTCTTTAAGAGGTCAGGGCAGAGGTGAGGGGAATGAACAGCTCTCTATGTTGCTGGAGCTCTTCCCAAATTCTCAGGTCAATTCCTTTCTATAATTTTCTTCCATGAAGGAACCCTCCTTCCCTCGTAAGAGGAGCCTTGTTGATAGGAAGGAGACAAGGAGCATTGACCAGGGGGCCCGGCTTTTGATGCTGCTTAGGCTCCTGAGCATACTAGCACCCATTTTATTCACCCTCTCTTTTCTCTATATAATTCCCTGCATTATTTTGGGGTTTAGAAATAAACGTAGGATTAGCAAGTTTTGGCTGTCCTGAACAGTCCAGAAATTTAGTATTTATATAAAGTTTGAAGAGAGACCTCATGAGATTTTGGCATAGTGGTTCAGAGAAAATGCTTTGTTAAGAACATATGCCAGATATTTGGATGCATACCTCTGTTGTAGGCAATTTCAGACCTGCTTTGGACAGATTTTGTCTGTGTAAAGTATAAAATACCCTGTTATGTGATTAGAATCCTCAACTTCTCTTGATTTTTTGCTTTTTTAGGGGGGCAGTTATCATGTCATTTAGCAATGTGCTACTGAAATAAAAGCAAGATGGCAATTAGTTACTCTCAGTGGAACGCTGTTAGGCCACAGGTGTGAGGATGCCTGGACATCACCTGCTGTAAATGGATATGAGCGCCCACTCTTTCGAACCAGTGATAGCAGTATAGGGCAGAGATTCTTTACCTAGGTTTGTTTCCAGAGAAATCTTATCAGATGTACACATTTTGAATGACTTTTTTCTGTTTTAATGAGCAATTTAGGACATGGACCTAGAAATTCTGAAGTGATTACTTTGATAACGTGTCACATATTGAGATGTTCTGTCAGTAACCTATAAGGTAAATGTAGTTTAGAATGTAACTTAATACTAGGTATGCGTGGACACTGCAGGATGGTATAATGAAACCTTGAACTTACGTTTGGGACAAGATGGGGAAAATAATAGTAAGTGGAAATGGACAAGGGGGTTAGGGGTTTCTGAGGGAGCAGAGAAGAATAGATCAAGACATGTGGGTATCTAAATTCTTATGCTGACCAGATAGGTGCTTATATCATAATAGTACTATTGGGAGAGTGGGTTAAATTGTTGTGACTGGGATATCTGGGTCTGATGTGTGGAACAGTGGGAATGAGGATCTGTAAGGTGATTAGGGCTCAGATGGTGAAGGGCCTTGGATATTCTCATGAGAGGTTTGGACAGTCAAGTGTTGTCTTACTGGAAAATTAGGTTTATCCAAAGGAGAATGTTCAGGATGATATGGGGTATGGAAAACCATTTTTTATAAAGGATAGGTAAATATGTCTTCACTGTAGGAAAGAGAAAACCAAAAGGAAATAAAATAATGACCCTCAAATAAAAGTGGGATTAGGCTGGGGTCCATGGTTAAAGATAATAGAGAAGCAAGTATAAGAAAGAACTTTCTAATAAGTAAGAATGGTCCTACCATGGAGTATAGATTTTCCAGTCATGTTCTGTGGAACCCCAGCAGCCAAGAACATACTTCAAGGGCCACTATGGAGGAAGGATACCTGACAGGTGGGCTTTGTGTCCCTGTGCTGCTTCAACTTGAACAGCCTTGTTCTGTCTAGGGAACAAATACCTCATATTTGTTGGAGGAGAAAGTGTTCTGCTGCTTAGAAAAAAGTTTGAATAAAACAACTGAAGAGGCTGAAGTGAGCCTCCTTACTCTTCACCTTAACTCTCGATTAAGGTGTTCTAGCAAAACTGGATAGAACATCTTTGTGTTGGTCACAGAAGTAATTCCTGTTTTGTTTGGGAGATTGATTAAAGATCTATAGGTTTTCTGTAAGATTTTGTAAGCAATAAAGCAGAATGTTGCAAAAGTTCAGTTATTTAGAATGCAGGGTACAGATTCATATGTTATTGATGACAATTAGATTCTCTGACCAATCTACACAAATTCCTATTACAAATACTGATTTTAATTCATAAAATAACAGCTTTAAGTGTGGTGATTAATAGAAAACAATAGTACTATGGTAGTAACAATGAAATAAAGCAAAAAGGAAAATTTGGATAAGTTCCTTTCTATTAATCTTGGAATATGCTGCTAAAAGCAAACATTTAGAGGATGATGAAGTTTGTGGAAATTCTAAATGCAATTTCTGGGTACTTTCAAGGACTTTGTAGGTTTGAAATACTGGCTCTTCAATCTTGGTGGTTAAGAGTGAGGGCTTTTCAAATGTCCATTGACTGGTGTATTACTCTACTAGGGCTGCCACAACAAAATATCATAGACTAGATGCTTGAACAACAGAAATTTATTATCTCACAGTTCTAGAGGCTGGAAGTCCAAGATCAAACTGCTAGCAGCGTTGGTTTCTCCGGAAGCCTCTCTCCTTTGCTGGCAGATGGCTGCCTTCTTGCTCTGACCTCACATGGCCTTTTCTCTGTGCATGCGCATTCCGTTTTTTTTGAGGCAGATTAGCCCTGAGCTAACTACTGCCAATCCTCCTCTTTTTTGCTGAGGAAGCCTGGCCATGAGCTAACATCGTGCCCATCTTCCTCTACTTTATACGTGGGACGCCTACCACAGCATGGCTTTGCCAAACGGTGCCATGTCCACGCCCAGGATCTGAACCAGTGAACCCTGGGCCACCGAGAAGCAGAACATGCGAACTTAACCGCTGTGCCACAGGGCCAGCCCCAGGGCATTCCTGATTGATTATCTCCTTTTCTTATAAGGACACGGGTCTTATTGGATTACCCTTATGACCTCATTTAACTTTAATTACCTCTTTAAAGACCCTGTCTTCAAGTACAGTCACATTGGGGGTTAGGGCTTCAACCCATGAATGTTAGGGGGACACGTCTCAGTCCATAACAACTGGTGAATGGATAAATTGTGGTATTTCCATATTATAGAATACTACTCAGCAATAAAGAGAAATGAAATATTAGCACATGCGACATGGATAAATCTCAAAAACATACTAAGTAAAGGAAATCAAACACATTGATTCCATTAATAAGAAGTTGTAGAAAGGGCAAACCAAACTGTGGTACAGAAGGCAAATTAATGGTTGCCAGGGACCATGAGTTGGGGGATGGGACCAATAGCAAATGGGCATAAGGAAATTTTTTAGGGAGATAAACTGTTTTATATCTTGATTATGATGGTAGTCGTTACACGACTGTATATGATTGCCAAAATTGATCAAACTGTATACTTACAGTGGATGTTTTATCGAATTTAAGTAATACTTCAACTTAAAAGAAAAAAGAATAAATGCTTTAGAGCCAGTGTGGACCTAGATTCAGTCCCAGCTCTGGTGTTCAGTAGCTGAACAACCTGAGGCTGGTCATTCTCTCTGCACCTCAGTTTGCCCATCTGGGAACATATATTATGATAGTTACTTTGGGAATTAGAATAGACATGTTAAGCATTTAGCATAGAGTTCCTGGAGCATGGCAAATTATCAGTAGGTTATTATATTTTCCTTTATGATATTTCTTCTCCTTTATAAAGTATGTCAGTAACAGTAGTAGTATGCTTGTCAGTTATTAGTGTTACTTTTTAGGCTTGCAAATGGAATGGAAAAAAAGATTTTCCTGAGAAAAATGGGTAAGAGTCAAAGAGAGAAGGGTAGGAAGAAGGGATTTTAAAATGTCCAAATACTTTATGTGAATGTAGCATATGAAAATGTATCCCATCCCTTCAAGGATCATTTTTACCTGCTAAGTTCATATTGTTTATGGAGAAATTGATCCTTTCAATTATAATTTGCCAGAATTGAGACTCACTGGGCTAAAACTATTTTACCTGACATTATGAAGAAAAAGATAGAAGAGGAGAATTTATGGGACAAACTTCATCACTTCTCCTCTTTGGGAATTTACAGTCTAATTAGGGAAAAGGGGACATTTTTGTACTAACTTTAAGATTTTAACCCATCTTAGTTGGAATTTTTCACGTGACTAATACTTAGATGGAAGCTGAAAGGAACCATTAGATGTTCGAATAGAATTTAATTTTGCCTGCTGAAATGATATTTAAAAAGTGTTTGCAGGGGGTTTTAAGAAACTGATTTTATTGCAAGGAAAGTAATTAACAGTTTGTTGTTACAGTTGACTTTAACAGTCTTGACAGATATTTCCAAGCCAGTGAGTAAAATGTTATCCTAAGGTCGCTGTATCCTGTTCATTTGTTTTTCATGAGTATAGCACCTCAGGGACTCTGCTTAAAGTTTCTGAAATGGTGCATGCTACTTTGATACACAATAGAATGGAGATCAATCTCTCTCTCTCTCTCTCTCATTTTTGAGCCTCTGTGGTGGAATCTGTATATGATGTTACTTTGCTTAGGGAAATTTCAGCGAATTTGGATGAATCCATGTAGTTGAAGAATTAGTTTAGATTTTAAAATCAGATCATAACATGCCCTTGGGGAATCACATGTATGAGTGCAACTGTTTAAAACTGAGTGCAGGCCAAGTCATAAGGAGTAACAGATGATCCATTTTATTGTGTTTCCTCATATGCCTAACAAAGTCATACCATTAACATGAGAGTGCCATTCACAATGTGCTAGTCATTCATCATGTAAACTTATTTTCAGAATAAATTCGGCATATCCCACTACAAAGTTCATGTGCCTTTTTCTATTTATTCTGATGGATTGAAAGTCTAGTTTTTTAAAATTTTGGAATATTCTGGTTTATGATTTAAAGACTACAAAAAATGTTAGCATTTTGGATTTTCTACATTAATCTTGTAACCTTTTATCCTGTGAACCAATCTACAATATTTGTAATGTTTTGTTTTTTATTAAAGAATAATATACATACCAAACAATGCACAGGTTATAAACGTATAGCTTCATGTATTATCACAAGTTGAACACAACCATATAACCAGTTCCTAGATCAAGACCAAAATATTATCAACACCCAGAACCCTCTCAGGTTCCCTTCCTGTTAATACCCCTAGCCAAGCGTACCACGACCTTGACTTCTACAAATTAAATGTAATTTTTTTGAGGCCTAAAATTGTTTAGTGCTTATAAAATGGTAAAATAATTTTATCTGTGATGATGATGATTGAGAATCAAGTATTAAAGTTCTTGGAGGAAGTAGATAGGACTTTGAAAGTATATCACATCTGGTATGTTATATCTGGTATGAATTTATACTAGCATAGAATATAGTATATAGATGGAATTAGTTACATTACTCTCTCTCTCTTTTTTTTTTTTCTATGTGGGGTCATTTTGTGCTATCTCATATAGTTTATATATTCAATATTCTTTCTTGTTTAAAAGTCCTGTTTGTTCTCAGGGGAAAGCACTACTTTTGTGCTCCAAAATTTCTCTCCTTGGTGTTCATTTCATTACTTCTCCCTTAGGGAAGAGTTTGACTCTAATTAGTCTATTTGCAAATGGCCATCATATGAGCAAATTTTTAATCACCAACAGAGTTGACCTACATTCGAAAGCCCATCAAGGCGTGTATTACTCCCTCCCTTGATTGTGCACTCAGCTAACAAGCCATATTTGTTGAATACCAGCTTGGCACAGAGCATTCTGCCAGGTGCATTAGAGGATATTAAAAAAAGTACAAAATGTAGACCTTGCCCCCTAGAAATTTAACAGTATGGTGAGGTGGTTGAAAGTGTGCACTCTGGATCCAGAGTGCTTAGATTTATATTCCAAGTCCACCACTTCCTGGCTGTGTGATTTTTAGAAAAGATATTTAATTCTGTGCCCCATTTTCCTCATCTGTAAGGAGAGGCTAGTAAGAATACTTACATCATAACGTTGTGATGTATTAAATGATATTAATACATGTAAAACATTTTGAACTGTTCTGGGTGCATAGTAAATACCATTAAGTTTTAGCTGCTATAATAATAATCACTATAGAGATTATAGATAAAATACTGAAATTAGGACCAAGGTAGCACATAATTAAATGCCACAATGAATGATGAAAGCAAATTGAAGCATCTCAGATCACTTCTTTAAATTGGCTGCCTCTTCCATATGCCATCTTGCCTCCATGATGTCAGAATTCCCAGGCTGACATGAACCAATTTACTGTCTTTGATTAGAGAAAAAGAGAAGAATCAATAAAAATCATGAACTGAACTTTGATTAAAACTTGCAGGTATGGGCCATCCCTGGTGGCCTAGTGGTTAAGTTTGGTGCACTCTGCCTCAGTGGCCTGGGTTCAGTTCCTGGGTGCAGACCTATACCACTTGTTAGTGGCCATGCTGTGGTGGTGGCTCACATACAAAAGAGGAAGATTGGCAACAGATGTTAGCTCAGGGCAAATCTTCTTCAGCTAAATAAAAAAATAGATAGGATAGAATCTTATTTTTTTAAAGATTTTATTTTTTTCCTTTTTCTCCCCAAAGCCCGCCAGTACATAGTTGTATATTTTAGTTGTGGGTCCTTGTAGTTGTGGCATGTGGGACGCCACCTCATCGTGGCCTGATGAGCAGTGCCATGTCCGTGCCCAGGATTCGAACCAATGAAACACTGTGCCGCCTGCAGGGGAGCGCGTGAACTTAACCACTTGGCCATGGAGCCAGCCCCAGGATAGAATCTTTTAAAAAAATCCCAAAGCTCCCAAGTATGTCTTTTGCAACTCTTCCCCCTCTCCCCAATTCAGGATGCTCTACTCTACCCCCAAGCCTGTCTGCATCTATTCACTTCATGTTCTTTATTACCTGAATATTTAGCATTTGAAGACTTGAGTGAACACCATTCTCATTTATCCTTTAGGGGTGTTAAGGTCTGATGAGTCATTTGTACCTAGTATTGTAATCAGATTCTTTTGCATTGAGTATCTGGCCAGAAATCAATAATGAAAGAATGGGAATTTGTTGTTTGGAAGAGAAATGAATAATTTTGAAATACAGAATGTTTTATTTCCTCCCTAAATAGAGGTTTTGCAGTTAGGGTGTTGGGCAGCATGACATCATTGGGGATGAGGGAAGGAACAAAGAAATAAGTGTAGGATGTCAAAACCTATTTAATCTCTTTGTAAATGTTGTCTATGAGTATTGATTCACCTATATTATTATAAATGAAGTAGACTTTTTGGGAGGCCACGCTAGGAAGCTACCATTTATTATACATTCTGTGGGGAGATGAATTCCAGGTTCCACATAATGAAAAGTGCAAAAGTTCCTTAAATTTTTTTTTTTTGAGATTCATTCCCTTTGTAAGTGATTAAATAGTAATTGCTTTGTAAATTCAGAAGAGATGTTTTTCATTGAGAATTATAGTGATGGAAGGAGCTAGGGAGCAAGTAGAACTTGAATTGGATAATCCTTTTTAATATTTGTGTAAAGGGAAAGTGAAGAAGCCAAAGTTGTGTGGCAAGGGTGAGTATGATATCTGAAGAAAAGTGGGAACTAGTAGATGATGAGATTGGCCAACTGGTAGTTCAACTTTCCACCTGAAAAGTCTGAGTTCTTTTCCTAGGAGAGAAGTAGTGTTCTTTAGTACTACCTTATACTGTAAATGTAACCCCAAATTATCTTTTATTATGACGTTTTATGCTTTAAAAAATGAGTTACAGTTCTCATTTATTTTTATAGAACTTGAGGTTTCAAATTTGAAAAACTTTCCACTTTGAAAATCATTTTAGATGACAGGATCTCCTAGCAATATATGTATGATACCACAGTCTGGCTCTATTAAACACTGTAACAATGCATTCTGTGGGCCTTGAGTTTTGAAGGGGAAGAAAATGTTCAATGCACTCTATTCTTCAGCATGGCTTGGGATGTACCAAGTACCTTAATCCCTTACTACTTTTTCAGTTCACTTTCTAGATGAAAAAGATATGTTTTCTCCCTATCTGTGATACTATGGAAAGTAAATGGGGAGACTAAGAGAAACTTCACTGAAAATTTTACAGAAACACATTCTCTAAAGCAAGAGTTAATTGTGTGTAAAATATCTATACAATTTTCAGGGACTGTATTTATGAAGTGTGTGTGCATGTATGTGTGTGTGTGTGAGGAGAAACTCAGAATGACCACCACCCACTACAGTTTTTAGTTATTTAGAATGAATGGTTTTTTCTTTAAATTAATGTCTGATGGTAATATATAGTACAAATGAAGATGTAAAAATCTGAAAAAATTTTAAAATAACTCTATTTCTCTATATATGATATAGATAATGGGCCACGATATAAATCCTTATAAGACTTGTGAAACTTAAGCACCCATTGTATCTTTTCCAGTGGCTGCCACGTCCAGTTGAATTTCTCTTTAAGATTGTGATTTAACTTGTGCTTCGTAAAAGTTTTTTTTATATATGTCTGCAGTCAAGTTGAACAGTATCTCCAGATTAATTAATTCTGAGAATACATAGAAAAGGTTTGTGTGAATATTTTTTTATTTTTAAATTCACCATTTTGATACAAATACCCATGGTTTTCTTCTGTGTTTACATGCAGCCAGGAGCTATGGGCGGAGACGAGGTAAATTTTTTTAATGAGATCTTTTGCTTGCCAAATTGTGAGTAAATACGAGTGTGTGTGTGTTTATACTTGTGTGTATGTAAAACAATAATTATTGTATGGTATGATGTTCTAGCTTAATTATTTTAGCAAAATAATTCTCTTATCACTTTCATTATAATTATTTTTTGTTGTTAGTTGGTAATTTGTTCTTCTAATCCTAATAAAGACATAGCAAAGACTTTCTACCTGGAAATTTTTGTTATATGGTTTATTGCAAATGATCTTGACAGAATAAAGGCCAAGCATACATGTTTTTTTGTCTTGTATCCACTGTTCTTTTCATACTCCTTAGAAGGTAGAATTTAGGTTTTAGAGGGCAATTCTTGATCTTAGTAGGTTGACTGGTGAATTTTTTGTTTTACATCCGGAGGCAGATTTACCTTGAAGCTAAATGAAGCTTAAGTTTCAGGGACCCTCACTTTCATGGGCCCCCTCCAAAATCTTTACCTTATTTTTGTATTCTTTTTTTTAAAGAGGGATCCCCAACTTGTGTAGACTCTAGGCCCCATAAAACTTGCATTCTTTCCTGGTCACACTCAAACAAAATAATATTGCTTTCATTTGTGTAATGCTGTAACCTTTCTAAAGCATTTCCATATCTATGATTTGTTCAAATAATTTTATGAAGTAGGTAGGATAAGCCTAATGTAGCAGAAAGAATATGAGATTTAGAGCCAAAGACCTAGATTGTAATCACTGCTTTATCACTTATGTCTGGTATCCTCATCTGTAAATTATGAGGTAATAAAATCAATCTTGTCCAACTTCAAGAGTGTTAGTGAAGTTGTAGTATAAAGAGAGAGGAAAACCAAAAGCATTCTACAAATGTAAGTTGCTTTGGTGTTCATTTGCAGAAGCTGGGAGAGATGAAGTAATTTATTTACTGTGTGATCTCAAGTTAGAAGTCAGAGCCAAGTCTGGAACCTTCGTCTTTTGGCTGCTTACTGGGTGATGTTCAGTGTTCATCAGGCTGTCTCAGACTTTGTAGTTAAGTTCTGAAAAGAAGATAATAATATTAAATTCACAGTATTTTATTATTTATTCCACAGCAAATGTGAACCTAATATATATTTGAGTTACCATTGAAACTTTCTTTCATGGTTGAATCGTATAGTCAGTTTTGTTTTCATGGTGAAGAAAAACATTTGTGTAGTTGATTATTTTTAAACCATGTTTCCATAAATACCATTTAACATTTTTTAACATTTCTTATTTTTAAATTTAAAGTGTAGAAAATAATATTCCTAGAAATCATTTTGTACCATATATTTTTTTCTCATGTTGCTAGAAAATTGACCACTCTCAGGAAGAAATAGGGAATGGACCATTTTACATGGAAAATGGACACCATCTGGAGGGTAGACAATAGGGCTGTCCTCTCCTCTTCTTATGCACTGATCAGTCACCAGATCTTGTCACTATGTTCCCTCTAGTTTCTCAGGCCTCATCCCTCCCTTTCCATTTCGGTTGTTTCATCTTTCTGAAACACCTCTTTGTCCATGTCACCCTCCTCTATTCAGGATTCCCATCTTCTGGCATCTCTTGTTTCACCAGCCTCATCATCTCCATTTTTCCCACCTCACCTTCCCCTGACCAATCTCTGTGCTTTTCCACTCTCTGGCCAATGCAAGTACTATCCACCCCTCCTGTCATTTACTTATCTAAGGCCTGTCCTTAGTTCATGCATTTAGGCCTGATTCAAGCCTTGCATCTTCTAGGAAGCCTTGCCCAGTGGCCTTGCAGGCAGTGTTTTCCTCTGCTTAGACTGTCTTACATTTTTCCTGTCTTTTCTGTATGACCTGATTCTTCAAGTGAATATAAGTTCTTTGAGGAAAGTTGTCTCTTGTGCCTAACACTGTGACCTACATGTATTTAGTACTTATTACATGCTTGTTGATGAGGATTGTTTTTATGTAACATTCCACATCTATGCAGGCCAGAGTTTGGCATCATATTTTTTAAAAAGTTATTTTATTTTTACAAATTGTAGTATATTAAATAGTAAACATCAAGAATATAATATCACTCACAGTTTCTAAACTCCTGAAAAAATAATTATTCTTCCTATTTTCATGTTACCTTCCCTTTATCTATTTTTAAGTTTTGACTTAATCATTTTCAGAAGCCATGATCATCTTTGCAACAAGTGCCAAGCTAAACACTGCCTAGAATGACTTGTTCCTTGCTCTCTATGTCTGTGGTTTGATAGTTGTAGATGAAGAAGATGAGATGTGTCTCTGTGTGTGTCTGTGTGTGTGTGTGTGAGAGAGAGACAGAGAGAGACAGAGAGCATGTGCGAGAGAGGACTAAAAGACTGATGTTGACTTTCTGTAATGAGAAAAGAACAGGCAGAAAAATTTTGTTCTGTGCTCTCATTTTAGTCCTCTATTCCAAAAGTTGAAAAAGACAAGTCATCTTCCTTAAATCTAGTGACATAGCCATGTGGGATGGGGCAGGTGTACCTCATATCCACTCTCATTCCCTGAAATATACTCATCTAGGTCAACACTGCATAGTATAAATTTGACGAACTGACAGACTTCCTCATGCTCATTTATTTGTGTGATCAGGGATTATATGAATGCTTGATTTCTTTCCTCCAAGCAAAATTTAGACATTCCCTTAAAAGCATAAAAAGTGAACTTCCTGATGTATGTTACTTTACCTATGATTAAGTTTTAGCTATAACTCGTATTCTATGCGTTAGATATACACGTTGGTAAATATTTTAGGAATAGAAAGCAAGGGGAATTATCTGTGACAGTTTTGAGGTCTATTAGCAAGATTTAGGCCAGTGGAATCTTTCACCTCTCCTGATAAACCTAGAATAGGTAGAATTTCAGGATCTATTTGGGTGATGGAAGAGGAGTGGGAAGCAAGACATTCCAGGTATGTGACTCAACTTGAAAGAAGCTTCAAGGTGAGATTGGCATGACCAGGTTGCTTGAAGCATATGTCTCTGAGCGTTTGCAGTGGGGGCCAGCTGGAGAGGAGAGTTGGCAATGAGATGGTCTGTCCTGCCCTGATGAATGGCTTTTGAAACAGAGGATAAGACTCCTCGACACAGATATGTCAGGCTTTAGAAAGAGGGTTTCATGATACAAGTAATGAAAACAGGAGAGGACTTGGACATCAGTTGAAGGCTTAGATGGAGAAACAAGTATTGGAGGCTAGACTCTTTGGCAAACCAAGTGCTTCCAGGGGTGTAGGTGAAGCAATAGTAGCAGGGAAGAAGAAGAATTAGATGTGAAAAAATAGGATTTGAAAATGAATATTGATTGTATATAAAGTATTTAAATATCCAATTATATTTCCCATTGATACCCACTTTTTTTTTAGAGGTGTTTTCCAGTAGACAAATATTGATTACCCCTGTGGAACCAAAATGACACCAGAGAATCTTAGCATTTCCTTCTGGGTATTCTGGCTTTCAGAGCCTTTGATATGTGTTTTCCTACAGAACTGCAGCCCCTGTTAGAAACTAGTATCATGGGTAGTGTCATATGAGATATTTGCCTACACAGTTAGCAGCACACCTGGTTAAAATATATGTTGTGTTGTTTCTTTTCACATGAGTTTTTATGGTCTCTGGGAGACTTTTGTCCATAAGTAGACATGTTGGTTGTGCCAGTCCTCTTGATGTTTAACTTAATTTCTTAAAGAACAGCAAGGATAATATAAAAGATCCTTTTAAATAATGTAAATGAGCAAATACAAAGAATGATTAGAGTTACTTTACTATTGGAGTTACTATTGGATTGGAGTTACTATTGTAAAATGTACTTCTGTGTATATTTAATCCATAAAAAATCTGTTGACATTAATGGATGATTTAGTTGATAACAAAGGTTCTAAAAATCCGATAAAACAAACTTGTGTACCAAGTTGGAGTTGGATCTTTCTGCTAAAAGCCTGCCTAAGAGAGGAGAGACCAGCTATGTCAGTGAGACCATGGTACAAACATGCCATCCTCTTAATTCAAACCCAGTTGTGTGAGCTTTCTTGTCTAAAGGAATGAATAGTCGCAAAAAGAAACATGGATAGCTGAAGAAATTTCTGAGTGTTCATGATTATAGTATATGAAATGTTACTACTTATAGTAATAGGAAAGTTTGACCACAGCAGATGATGAGGGGAGTAAGATCACTAGTTTTTCACTTTTGCAAGAAGTTGCTCTGGGAGAGGCCTTAAGAAATAATGAGCTGTCCACCCTAATTTCGTTTATTGTGTTCACGTGCTTTCTGTAGGTTAGAAGCTGTGCTAGATTCTAGATGTGTTCTGTTTCACTACTGAGTGTTCACAATAAATAAATGAAATAAACATTTTTATACTCAAAATTTGTGATAAGTACTAGGCAGGAGAAATGGGAGGTTCTCTCTAAAGTAGGGTGGTTTTCTCTGAACAAGTATTGTTTAAACTGAAATCCAAAGGATGGAAAGACAACTGTCTTTAAATAAATTTTTTTATTATGGAAAATTTCAAACATATATAAAAATAGAGTAGTTTAATGAATGATATTCCTATCATTCAGCTTCAATGATTATCAACATTTTGCCAATCTTGTTTAATATATCCCATCCCTTTTTTCTCTTAGAATATTTTAAAGGAAATTCCAGACATCATAAGACAGCTATTGTAAGAGGCTTAAGGCAAAGTACTGATAAATGCTACAGCATTGATAGACTTTGAAAACATTATGCTAAGTGGAAGAAGACAGTTACAAAAGATCACATATTGTATGATTCCACTTTTATGAAGTGTCCAGAATAGGCAAATCTATTGAGACAGAAAGTAGACTAGTGGTTGCCTAGGGCTGAGAGGGTTTGAGAAAAATGGGGAGTGACAGCTAATGGGTTAAATGGATGAATTATGTGATATGTAAATTATATCTCAACAAAGATGTTATTAAAGGCGGGAGTAGGGCCTGGCCCCGTTGCCAAATGGTTAAGTTTGTGCACTCTACTTTGGCAGCCCAGAGTTTTGTTGGTCTGGATCCTGGGCGCAGACCTAGCACTGCTCGTCAGGCCATGCTGAGGCGGTGTCCCACATAGCAGAGCCAGAAGGACCTACAACTGGAATATACAACTATGTACTGGGGGGGTGCTTCAGGGAGAAGAAGAAAAAAAAAAGAAAATTGGCAACAGATGTTAGCTCAGGTGCCAGTCTTTAAAAACAAAAAAAGAAATGCAGACTCTTGGGCCTCCTTAGACCTCCTGAGTCAGAATCTGCATTTAAAAGAATAAAAATAAAAAAATAAAGGCGAGGGTAGCTTGAGGCAAGAAAAGGCTTTGCGTGTTTGAGGAAGTATGTAGAGCCCAGAATGGCTGAGCTTGATGGGAGAGGGGAGGGTGCATTAAGATGAGGTTGGAAGAAGGAAGGAAATCTGATCTTGCTGGGCTTCAGCAGGATTTTGAACTTGGTCCAAGTGCAGGAGGAAATCTATGAGTGTTTTAAAGCAGGGTCAAGTGATTGGACTTGCGTTTTAAAAGAGCACTCTGGCTACTGTTTGGAGTGGAGTGAGGAGAAGTGGGTTGTCTAGATTGAAATGATGTTAGTAGTCTAGGCAAGACATGATGGTGTTTTAGGATAGGGTCATGGCAATGGAGGTAGAAAGAAGTGAATAAATGGAAGATATATTCTGGAGGGTAGAATCAACCCACCTTAATGGCATTAGATTGAAGAATTGAATGTGGAGAGTAAATAAGGAGGAAGACTCACAAATGACGTTCAGGTTCTAGCTTGAGCAGATGGGTGAATTGTGATGCCATGTATTGAAATGAGACTGGAAAAAAAATAAGCTTAAGGTAAGTTTCAAGAGTTCATTTGTAAACACATTAAATTTGTGATGCCTAAGAGATATCCGCATAGTAATGCCAAGTAAGATGTATTTTTATTTATTTATTAGGGTTTTCTATAAGATTTTTGGGTAATAGAAGGAATTCTGCTGGCCCCAGAGATTTGAAAACCCTACAACTAGTTCAAATCTCTCATTACATAAATGAAACTCTGGTAAGTGAAATGTCTTGTCCAAGGTCACAGAGTACAGCCTAAGTTGAAGCCTGACTATCTTGACTTCCCAAGCAGGTTTTTCTTAAGAGAGTCATGCCTCATAATCCGTTTTTTTTTAAACCCCCATAGTGACTAATTTCTAAGCTAGTTGCAAAACTAAGATGGAAAAGGTCAGGCTTGGAATGGAAGTACTGGGCCAGAAGTGCCCTGGAACTGCTGGATTGACAGCAGAGGCATTGGTGGGAGTTCAGAGGTGAGGTCCCAGCAGCTTTGGCAGCCCAGCATGGCCAGTGGGCTTTTGTTTTCCCATCATAAGCTGCAGGAAAGGGAGCCTCCTGGGGAAGAGTTTTCTTGGGCAAGCCTTCTGTGCTTAACTAGTGCTTTGTGGGTTTCTTAGTTGGCACTGTTCTTACAAGGCTCCTTTAGCTTTAAGTCATTCAGAGATTATTTGTCCAATACGGGACCAAAAACTACATTCTGGTTATTAATTGAAAATAAATATCAGAAAACCAGATCGTTGGTGGAAGAGAAAGCCAAACAGTCAAATTGTAGCAGTTGAGAAACATTTCTCCTACTTCTGTTGAGATATTGAATATGAATATTTTATATGGAAGTATTATGAGATTCTAAAGCAGATTTATATGCTAGGTACATAAGAATGTAATTTTGGTAAGTAACATGGCTTATGTAAAAGATTTTGGTCTTGGGGAGTATTTTCATTAAAAAAAAGAAATCCGTCAGAGAGATGCTAGTTAGTGAAGCAGGGCTTTTCATGGGACACAATTTGGGTGCAGCCTCTTAAAGTTTCAGTTTCTAGTAACACATGTCCAGGGACTAAAATTTTACTCATCTTCCCAGGGAGAATTTGTCTTGGGAGGATGGATTTATACCAACCAAATGAATGTATGAATACCAACCTTGCAAGGGACCACTGGACAAATTAGAATACCAGTGTTTTAATTTATCATGGAGATGGATGGATGGAACAGAAATACAATTTCAGTGGCTGATTATTTGTCTGCTAGTTCAAGGGTCACCTCTTCACAATAGCAAGGTACTAAATTAATAGAACAGTCCTCAGGAGCTTATAATTAGAGAATAGGGAAATAGTTTTTAGGCTATGGGAACATCAAATGAACCATTCTGTCCCACAGAGGAGTAATCCCAACAGTATGATAAAATCCTCTTGTCTCCTGTTGGTCTGTGCTGGGTAAATGCTACAAGTTCTTACTCTACACTTCCATCTTTTAGATGCTTCCTGTAGACTTTTTGTTCCATCAGCACTTTAGGCAGTCATGTTACGGTAAGGTTGATTAGATTACAGATTTTACATTCCATTCCTGAGGATATACTTTCCTTAACTTGATGGAACTAAGATGTTTCCCAAGGCTTCATACACTTCACACAATATCAGTGGCTGCCTGCTACAGACAGATAATCTCTGTTTCAGTGGTTCTTAAACTTGACCATAGGAATCACTGGGGAAATTTGTTAGAAGTGCAGATTTTCAAGTTTGACCCCTACAGATTCAGATTAAGTAGATCTGGAGATTGGCCTCTGAGGCCTATATTCTTAGTTCTTACAGTTAGAGAAATATCACATATGTGTGAATGCTTAGTAGTTTCATTTCAAAGGGCAACTTTATTGCTAAAGTCTATGGTACTCTAAATACTAATAATAAGACAGAGTCTTGATTTCAAAACCTTGGAAAGTTTCTTCAGTACCCATAACCAATTTTTAAAACAGTACAAATTTTTACAATTAACTCTTGCTTTTATTTTCTTTGCCAAAATACTCTGGGGAAGCTGTGGTTGTGTTGGCCATGCAGAAGGAAAGTTCTCTTTGACCAGAATGTCTTGAACATCCGCTTCTTCTCTTTCTTCACTGCTCTGGTTCAAGACTTCCTCATCTCTCATCTGGAGATTTCTTCAGACTCTCACCTTGTCCACCCTCTCCCTGGGTGCAAATTGCTGGTGGAGGTGATGGTAACTATTGTCGGATTTGCGGTAGAAGGAATAACATGGTCAGCGGCATCTTAGAGAAGTCATTCTGACAGGATGGAAGATGAATTAGATGGGAATATCCGAGTCTCCAGGGAGTGAGTGTAGTTCACAAAAAGCTAATATTGGAATGAAATAGTAAATTTGGAAAACAGGAAATTTCCCTACTGCTTTTGTAATATAGAGTATAGAATGTAATGCTTGAACAAATAGAAGCAATAGAAAAGGTCTCAATTTTCTAGCACGTGGTCCCATCTCTTGCTATTCCCACACTTGTGTATTGTGTTCCAGCATGTGCTTACAGCACATGTATTTGTACATACTGTTTTCCTTTTCTGGATGCTGCCTCACTTTCAACGTTTATTGGATATCTTTTATGTGCCCTTATTAGGACATGAAGATATAGTGGTGAACAAAATTAAATTGGTCCCTGTCCTAATAGAACTTACAGTTTAATGGGGTTGGGGAATGAGATACCAAATAAAAACACATATGATAATGTAATAGTAAGTGGGAAAAGCGTTAGGAAAAGTGCTATAAGTGGATAGAAAAGTGGATCTAACTTAATCTAGAAGGTCAGGAAAGTTCCACCTGAGGAAATGACTTGTCAGCTGAGACCTGAAGAATTAGTAGGAATTAACTAGGAAAGTGGGAGTTGAGAAGAGGGTGTTTGTTTTGGGTAGGGGGAGCATCTTGTCCTTAGGGCCTGAGGCAAAGAGGAATAATCAGGAAATTCAAAAGAGGTCTGTGTGATTGAAAGTTAGTGAATCAGGAAGAGGCAGCAGCTATGATGTAGGAGAGGTAGGCAGAGGCCTTACTGTTTACAGTGAGTTTTTTTTTTTGGCTTTATCCAAAATGGGAAGTTATTGCGGGGTTTTAAGAATAAGGGTGAGGAGTGTGGATATGTTCAGATTAATATTTGAAAATGGTGACTGGCTATTTTATGGAGACAGCATTGTAGGGGTATAAGGTGGGAATCAGTAGACTAAACAGACTGTTGTATAAACTCATTAGACTGTGAGTTCAGGGGAGAGATGATGGTGATCTGGACCAAGATGTTAGGACTGAAGATGGGGAGAACTGAATGGATTGAAGAATTATTTTGTAGCTTGAATTTTGGTAGGACTTAGTGAGAAAGAGATTAGATGTGGACTATGAAAGAAAGGGAGATGTCAAGGATGACTCCTAGATTTCTGGATTGACTTGGGTGTAGATAATAGTCGTTTTTATTAAGATTGCAGGGAATGCTAGAGGAGCAGGTTTAGAGGAAAAGATCGAGAGCAGTTTTGAAAGTTCTTTCTCTGTGGATTCTTGTTCTTTACCTTAGAAACTCCCACAAGATTCTGCTCAAAATTGCCCTCCTGTGAAATCATGTTCAAGGTCTTTTTCCCCTCCATCTCCTATAGAACAGTAGATTGTACTCTTATGTTGTGTCACTTGTTGTAAAGTCTTCTCTTAATACTTCTCTCTCCATTTTATAATTATGTACGTACCTATCTCTCTCACAAGACCTGATTTGTTTGGCAGAGACTTCCAAATAACTATCTTGTTTGGTCTTCCTGGAATGTAGAAAAATATTTCTTCAAGTGTTTTCCACTGAGTTATGTATGTTAAAGTTTCCTTTATCTTAAATCCAGGATTACTTTGCTGAAGAACTTTGTCCAGACTTTTGTATCCTCATGCGGATTGTGACTCTCTGGAAAGGGTGTAAGGTGTGCAGTATTTTCCAAAATTATTTAGTTCTCCCTCCCCTCCCACCAGCTTTTGTTTTCTGAGCATCTCATGTTACTTGTGTTGAGAGTAAGAGGTGGGCGTAGGAACATTCTGTGGGAAATGCTGATCTGTGTGTGTCCCTGTCACAGAGTAGGCACATAGTTCACTGAGCCTGGACTACATGAAAAGCAAATCTGACGGCCGTGGGGGAACATCTCTGGATGTATTTGGGAAGCTCATTTTGCCTATAGTTGAGCTGCAGATGTATTTCTTTTACCCATAGTGATCAAAACAGACACCAAGGGATGAGAATTTACTGTCTATTGTTTGTTCCTGCCAGGCTAAAAAACCTAGGTGACATGAGATGACAAATTTTGTTCTGTTTCTTTGTAGCTAAGCTGAGAAGAACTGAACAAAAAATTCTTTGGTTCTTTTATTTATTAACTCCCAACATCAAAACAGTGCCTTTCTTACACCACCTGGGTTGTTCATAAAATAAACAGAGTTATATTAGTAACTATTTTTTTGTAAAAGAAATAAATGTCCAGTATTTTTCTAAAGGCTATTTATATTCTGTTTTAGAGAGTTGGCTGTAGTGACGCAGAACCTAGGTTTCAGGGAAATATCGACAGGATATAGACTAAATGGAGAAGACCCTGTTCTTTTTTTGAAGACTGTGTGAATTTATTTGGGAGGGGAATTTTTCTTTATTTCAAAAGTTAGAGTGTTCAAGACAGTTATTTTTTAGAGTGAACCTAGAGGAAAGTTTTACCAGGAGCTCAGTGACTCAAACAGGAAATATATTTGTTTTTAAACTTAGACTTTATTTTGCAATACCAGATGGCATTATTGTGTTACATTTATTAACAGACTCTGACTGCTAGTATCTTATAGTCGTGTGGAGTGGGTAGGTGCCTTTGCTCTACAAACTTTATTTGGCTATAGAGTTAACTATGAAAATAATTTTTTGAGTGATATAAAATATGGCCTAGATTAGTAGGGTAAAGATATGGTAACCACATCTACGTGTGTACTCCCACCTCTTAATTTATATATTTTCATTTACTTTCCCCACCTTTTATTATCATAGATGTTAATTTCCAAATTGGAATAGCTTGAAATGGTAAGGAAAACTTGGTCATCTTTAGTCCTGCTATCAGAGAAGTTATCATCCCTTTAATATTCCCTCAACTGTCAGGGCTAATCTTTAGAACTGAACTTCTGAGGTCACCGTAAAGAGCAAATAAAAATCTGTGAATAAGGATAACTTTTCCATTTATTTTAAGAAATGCCTGGGGAAAGGAAAAGTAACTGCTGAATATTTTTAGCAGTGGTGATAGGGACTGTATGAGTAAAATGTAGTGATTTTTTAGCAACAAAAACAGCTGCAAATTTTGATGCTTCTTCCTCAGTATCAATCTCATCTTTTCTGTGCTGTACATACCTTTACACAAAAATGATCTTATAAATTTTTCTAGACCTGGTAATCTGTAGTTGCTTATTCAAAAAGCCACAGCTCAGGATACATTTTTTTGTATGCCTCACTCTTTACTTTGGCTTCTAATAAAGCATTTTTTGTCCAGGAAAATCATTTTAACTGTAGAAACTCCCACATTTGTTTCAGGTCGATCTTCTCTCTTTCCCTTTGAAGACGCCTTCCTGGACGACAGTCATGGCGATCAGTCCTTGTCATCTGGCTTAAGTTCTCCCACTCGCTGTCAAAATGGGGAACGAGTAGAACGCTACTCTAGAAAGGTGTTTGTTGGAGGCCTTCCTCCTGATATTGATGAAGGTACTATGCATTCATTAATGACTTTATAAAGGTCAGGTTTGTTCTTTCTGTGCTCTGCCTCTCCTCTCCAAGGCAGCTTTAGGACATTCATGTCTTAGTGTGCACGAGGTGAGACTGTTTGATGGATGAGGAAGTCCTAGGTTGTGCACTTCAAGTCTGCTGTTCATACATGTTCATACATAGCAGTCTCCCAAGAGCTTCCCATTTCCTAGTTATTAATTTGAGGATAAATTTTAAAATAATAATGAGAGCTACTATTTATGAAACTCTTACTGTAAGTCTATTATTGTGCTAAATGCTTCACATTATATTATCTCATTTAATCCCAATAGCTTTCCATACCCATAGTTGGTAAGGCATATCTTACCAACTCCATTTTATAGATGAGGAACCTGAGGATCAGATGGAAACAATTTGTCGCAGGTCATGTAGCTAAAAGTACAGTTAGAACTCAAGACCAGTCTGATTCCAGAACTTTTGCTCATGTCCATCACACATATCATCTAATATTTTAATGTAGATACCTATTAATGAAAAGCCTCCCTTGCCTTTAAAAGAATGAAGAATAATTAGAATTTTTAATATATTTTTGAGATACTCACAGTCCAAAAGTGAGTTTTCACTTGTGCCTAAAGCCAGTCGGTCAGCACATAGTATGTTGTCAGTAAATATTTGCTGGATGTATGAATGAAATAAAATTGTGACAAAGTTAACTTAAGGGAAAAAACAATGTCTCTGGTTCTAGTAGGCTTTGGATTTACCAAAAAAATATCGTTAAAGCAGAATTGTTTTGCCAGCATTATTCCAGCTATGACATTTCTCTAATTTATTATAATTTTCTTTTTTTCGTGATGAGGGAAGAATAGTCTCTAAAAATATTTTTATTTTAGACTTGCTGCTTGAAAGTTGTACACAGCTGGAGTCTCATTTTCCTTCAAACTATTCTTGTACTAGTGTTAATCTCATTGATCAATTGGATTTTTCTTTAAGACAAAGTTTTGATCATGGCTGAGGGAGTGGCAACTTAAGGCTTAGTAGGAGCTAAGTTATAACCTCCTGCTCTGAGTCAAAAGTCAGAAGGAAAAGATAAATTTATTGAGCTGTAACTTTTGAAACATTTTCTTTATAGCATGTGTAGTAGGTATATATGGGAAAAAGAGACCGTTGGCTTTTAACTTTTTCTTATCACCAAATAGAATTACCTACTTATTGCCCCTTCACCTCACCAAATGAATCATATCTATTTCTAAAATAATCTTAGACATTAATAAACTTAGATTAAAAATAATAATCTAAGATTAATAATCTTAGAGATCATTTCATATGAATAAAAGCACACATTAAATATTTTGAATACTTTTGCCTTTTTTCTAAAAACAGAACATTCCTATTTTTAGAGTCTCCTTTTTACTTGGCAGAAAGGTCACCTTAGCTAATGTCAGATTTTTTCTTCCAAATTCTTTATATCAAATTTATTGGCAGTGAAGGGAAATGAATTATAGTTAGAAATACATTCTGCATGATTGAAAGTGAATAACCAAATGTACCCCCCAAACAATGGTATTTCACTTAGTAGGTTTGACTTCTGTAAATTTGCTTTAGAAAGTAGCTCTCAAAACATTTTTTACATAAAAAGACACGTTTTATGCTATTCTGTTTGCAGTATTTTTTTCTCTTTTGCTAAGATTCCTTCTTTGTTTTGTAGATGAGATCACTGCCAGCTTTCGCAGGTTTGGACCTCTCGTCGTAGACTGGCCCCACAAAGCTGAAAGCAAGTCATATTTTCCTCCTAAAGGTAATGCACATAAAATGTCTCTACTGCCTGCCTGTTTCTCCAAGATGCAGTTCAATAAAAGGTAGCCTTTTAACTCCTGAAATAGCTGGTGACTTTTTTCTCTCAATTAAGAAAACATTTTTAGGTTGGTCATCTTTTTGTGACTTACTGTTTCCATTTGGAGACTATTCCCCCAGGAGTACACTGATTGTTTCATGGCATCTCTTTTATTGACCGTGAGGTCCTGTGAATCTGTATGAATGAGGCTTGTGCTAACTTTTCATTATTTGAGAGAAAAGATCTAGAGTTTTGGGGAATGTCAGAGATGGGAGAGGAAAAGATAATTTAGAGTCAAGTTTTATTTATATCCCATAGCCCTGTGGTTTTATAGATCTTATAAACCCCAAACTTGGAAAACCTAGTGGCTGAAGAATGACATTGTATGAAACTACCTTTATCCATATCTGTATCTAAGTGACTTAGCCTGTTGAGGGGTAGAGGGCAAACTAGCAAAGGACTCTTCACATGACCTTGCTTCCCTTATTTCTGGTAGGCTTTTTTGATGTTTTACAAAACCATAAAAATATATTACTTTGTTCATAGTTTGTCATTTCTGTGGAACTTTTCTGATGATATTAACTTTTGGTATATTCCTAGATTTATATAGAAGAATGTTTTGGGTTAAAAAGGAAATTTTCTTCTTGTGTTATGTTCTGTAGATCTGTTTCAAGAGTGTCTTTTATCTCTAAAGAAATGTTTTTTGATATGTAGTATTATGTAACATTACTCACTACAAGAAGATGGAGTCAAAATACTTGTCCTTCCTATACTTTGTAAGGAATTAAATTATAGCTTAACCTGGGAAAGGCAAGTGGCTTCCTTTTATGTCTGGTTTATTAGGTTTATCTGTCACCTATACTTCTTCTCACACTCTTTATTTTATTTTTTTTTGCTGGGAAAGATTCACCCCGAGCTAACATCTGTTGCCAATCTTCCTCTTTTTTTTTCCTCCCCGAAGCCCCAATACATAGTTATATATTCCAGTTGTACGTCCTTCTAGTTCTTCTGTGTGAGCTGCTGGCACAGCGTGGCTACTGACAGATGAGTGGTGTGGTTCTGCGCCCGGGAACTGGACCTGGGCCACCGGAACCCAACTTTAACAACTAGGCCATCAGGGCTGGCTCTCTCACTCTCTTTATAACCTATGAAAATAAGTTACTAAATAGAGGCCTGTTTGTTTACTTTTAACATTCTTCTGTTAATTCTTTCCAAGAATTTTTAAAGTTAAATTAAGTTTTATATTAATCAGAAAGGATAAAAATCATCATGCTGATTATTCCAGTGAAGGAATGTGTTCACCACTTTGTGCTGCACGTATGGCACTATGTAAAGACACATGTTCAAAACATGTTTCTAGGAGTGCTAATAATTTGTTGAATCACAGTAGTGTTATTTCAGTGAATGAGTTCACCACACTGTGCTGCATGTAATGCACTCTTGTAAAGTCACATGTATGAAAAGGTGTTCCTGAGAGCACTAGTTGCACATGTGAATCAAGACAGTGTTATTTCAATGAAAGAATGTGTCCACCACACTGTGGTGCATGTAGCAAACTCTGTAAAATGACATGTATAAAAGATATTTCTAAGAGTGCTAGTTGAAAAAAATAATCATGTCAAAAACGCTGTAAAAATGATTCTTGAATAAAAGGTGTCAGATGATGGTTGTAAAAAATGAAAACAAAGATCAACATATATATATGGTCATGTCCAAAGAAACTTATCCCAAATCTACCTCTATCAGAAATAATCACTGTATATATTTTATTAAATATCCTTCTGATATCTCTTTATGAACATAGACATTTATATGAAATTTTAAATTTTACATAGATGGGATCACACTATACATGTTATACAAAACTTGCCTTTTCCCTCCAGCAATATCAATATCTTTCTATAAGAAACCTACATTGTCATTAATGACCTTATTTTATTTAATCAATCCTATTGGTGGACATTTAAGTTGCTTTTAGCTGTTGCTTTCATGAATCATGCTTCAGTGAATATCCTTGTGCCTTCATCTTTTTGCCCTTTTATAATTACCTCTTAGGGTGAACTTCCAGAAGCAAGGTGCATATTTATACAGAATGCCAAGCTACCCTTAAGGAAGATCATACACTTTTATGTTCCCACCAATAGTACCTGATTTACAAAACAGTTTTATTGAAGGTCTAGGGAAGTGACTCTTTCTTATTCATTGCCAATCTGATGGTTAAAATAACATCCTTTTATAGGCATTTTTTTTTTCTCTTTACTGGCCCTTGAATTCATTTTACTTTTTTATATTGGCTTCTAATTTCTGTCTGGAATTTGTATTGAAGAAGGCACAAGAAGGGATCCCGCTTTATTTCTCCAGGTAGCATGCCAGTCCTTCCAATAGTCACTTATTGACTATTCCATTTTTTTTTTCATTGATTTGAATCATTAGAAATAGATATTGAGGGGCCCAGCCCCGTGGCCAAGTGGTTAAGTTTGTGCGCTCTGCTCCGGTGGCCCAGGTTTCACCGGTTTGGATCCTGGGTGTGGACATGGCACTCTCACTGGGCTACACTGAGGCGGCATCCCACATGCCACAACTAGAAGGACCCACAACTAAAATATACAACTATGTACTGGGGGGCTTTGGGGAGAAAAAGAAGAAGAAAAAAGAAATAGGCATTGATTGAAAGGTCGTTTCTTCTGTTTTTCAATAGAATGCTCAAGTTCTCTGGAACTGCTCTGTCCAGTATGATAGCCACTAGCCACATGTAGCTAATGAGCACTTGAAATGTGACTAATTCGAATTGAGATATGCTGTAAGTGTAAAATATACACTGGATTTTGAAAACAGTTTAAAAAAAATAAAAGATCTCTTAGTGATTTTATCTGTTAAAATGATAATCTTTTGG
Organism: Equus caballus; assembly: GCF_041296265.1. Classification (NCBI taxonomy): domain Eukaryota; kingdom Metazoa; phylum Chordata; class Mammalia; order Perissodactyla; family Equidae; genus Equus; species Equus caballus. The sequence continues at coordinate 37,480,177 of NC_091684.1, forward strand.
ATGTATAGGATTAAATAAAATATATTAAAATTAACTTCACCTGTTTCTTTTTACCTTTTAAAATGTAGATACTGGAAAATTTTAAATTAACATATGTGATTCATATTTCTATTTGGCAGCACTCCTTTAGAACAGGGGTCAGCACACTACCTGTTTTTGTATGGCCTGTGAGCTAAGGAGAGTTTTTATATTTTTAAGGGTTGTAAAATCACACACACAAGAAGAGTATGTAACAGAGACTATATGTGGCCCTCAAGTCCCTTTGCAGAAAATTTGTTGATTCCTGCTCTAAAATAGCCCAGAGAACTGCTCATTTAGCTTCTGGGACATCTACTAACAAAGGAGGCAGTTTATTTCAGAGGAAGTCCATATGTTTGCAGACCTAATTCTTAAATTTTGTTCTTCTGTTGGGTCAAATGCTTCCTGGCAATCTGTACCTATTGGTCAATTTTGTCCTATAATGTAAAACAAAATGTCATCATTGTGACATCTATCTCTTGGTACTTAAAGGACTATCAGTTTCTCTTTCAGTCTTCTTTTTTCTAAGCTAAATATTTTCACTTCCCTTAGTCATACCTCATGTCTAATGGTTTTTGGATCACCGTTCTTCTTGTCTACCTTTTCTGTATATATTCTCACATTTACAATATCCTACTTAAATTTGTTACTCAGAATTGAAGAGAGAACATTTGGGTTGGTTTGAGCAATACAGAGTTTAGCAGCTCTATGAACTCCGTGGTTTTTGGTACCACTCCTATATAACAGCATTATAACATAGAACTATAAAACATTAGAGGTGGTGCCCTTAGTTCACAGCTGAGGTTAAGTGTTGAGATGGACCAGTGAGAGCCAGGCCAAGAAGAGAATCTAGATCTCCTAATTCTGGTCCTCAGGTTTGCATCCTCGGAGAGCAGATTGCCTTTCTGGTGATTGGGGTCAGGGAGGAGAAATTATTATTATACTATTGGCTCCTGTTGTGTTTTGCTCTCAGCTAAAGTCCGAAGGTTGACCTATTTTGGGAGGACCGAAAGAAATTTGATGTTATTCCAAGATTGAAATAACTTTGGGAATCCATGCCCATTGCTTTGAATGTTGGGAACAACTAAGGAATTCACCCCAAATTGTTCTGTACCTCTTAATAATGCTCCCTTGTGCTGTTTCTACTTTTCCTTAAATTCCTTAGATTTTAATTCAAGTCTGTGCCTTCTTGGTAATGCCCCTCTTGCTGATTGTACTTTTCTTTAGGTCACCTCAGGTTGACCATCAGGTACAGTTTGTTTGGCTCTATGTTTTAGGCTTGTATGTAAGTAGAGAGGAATATGTGAATCATCCTCTATTGAGCCATTTGGCCTTTTTCTCGGAAAGTATACGCCTATTGAAATAAACAAAACCATTCATCCACCCAGCAGATTTACCTATACAAATATCGAGTAGGGTTTGTAAAACGATGACCATTTCAGTGGACTGTGGGGAGCTTAAAGTCAATGTAGAGAAACAGTGGCCAGGCACATGAATTGTCCCCTTAAATGTTGTTGAGCCAGCAGAGTGGGAGGTGGTGGAGACAGGGGCTCTCTCCAGGACAAAGGCCACTGAGGCATTTGATCAACCATTTGAGAATATGCAGAGTTCTCTGGATCAGTTTGCCTATGGCCTGCAAGCAAATAATTGCTTATTGTTCTCCAGAGCACCACTGAGAACATGGAAATGGTAGATAGGCATGAAAGTCAGAATGTGTGTCTTTATGATTTGGTCTCAGAGCTCATGAACTTATAGTCCTGTGGGGGAGATAAGAAATAAGTCAGATGGTCACAAAAATAAACACAATTACAAACTGTGATAATTCTGTGAAGGAAAAATAGAGAATGCAGTGAGAGACCCTAAAAAGAGGACACCAATTACAGTTGGGGATATGGAGAGACCTTCTCTGAGAAAATGACAGTTAAGCAGACCTGAAAATTGAGGAATTAGCTAGAAAGTGTAGGGAAGCAAGTTCCAAGCAGAGGAGTACCATATGGCAAAGACAGTGTGAAAGGGCTTTAGTACCTTTGAAGAAATGAAGGAAGTATGGTTGGAATGTTGTAAGGGGGAGAAAATGATGCAAAAGAAAGAGCCTTGAAGAGGTAGGAAATTTTTTTCTTCCCTAAATTGATCCAGTCCTCCAGAGAGAGTGGACGTGAAGGTATTTGTGTGGTGTTTATCTTTGGAGTGGAAGGAGGATGGAGTTGGTCAAGTAGAAATATTAGTTTAAGATACTTTTGAAAAATAGTTGCTGATAAAATTGAAGCAAAGTCTTGCTTTGTATTTTCTCCATTTAGTTCTTGATGATGAGAAGAAATCCAAATCTAGTCAAAATATTGAGGAGAAGTTTCCTGAGATTGCATTCACATGCTTTTTAGTTTTGGAATAGTAGAGTTGAAATTGTGAATGCTGGAAAGAGAGGTTCTCCCAAATGTTAGGGCATGAACCAGATTGCACGTTCATACAGAATACTAACCAACACCATTATGTTTGTAATAGCTTGGGTGCAGGTAATTTAAAGATAGTTATTGAAAAGGGGTGGTGAGAGAACAGAATAAATGCAAACAGATGGCTTAGGTCCTGGTGCACATGATCATATAGCATTGGGAATATGAATCCATCAAATCTTTGTTACATGTTCGTCTCGGGAAGAGTCTGTATTTGGCCTTGTGGGGAATCTAGAGAAGACACCTTTCTTGTTTTTGAGAAGGCTGCAGTTTCTTAGAGGAGACATGAAAACACAGATGTGAAGCATTAAGAGCATGGATTCTGGAACTAGACTTGCCGGGCTCCCCCACCTATTAGTGGTATGACCTTAGGCATGCTGTTTAACCTTGCTGTGCCTTCATTTCATCACCTGCAAAAGAAGGATAATAATAGAACCTACATCATAAAGTTGTGATAAGGATTAAAATGAGTAAATCCATGTGGAGTGCTTAAAACAGTCCCTGCATATGGTAGGTATTGTGAATGATGTTGTTATTTTTTTCTTAAAATACAGATCAACTTATGGTTAATGAGAAGTGAGCAAAAAATATTCTAGGCATCCAGAGGTGGAACAGATTACTGTGGACTGTGCAAGACCTTGATCTTCAAAGCTAGGCAGGAAAAGAATAGGCAGAAATTGTAGGGTGCTGGAATTATAATTAGGATAGCTAACGTTTACCGAGGGCTTGCCCTGAGCCAGGCAATGGGTTACTATTTTCTATGCCTAGTCTCATTTAATCTTCGTAACTCCACAAAGTAGGCACCTTTAGCATTCCCATTTTATAGAGGAAGAAACAGGTTTAGAAGAGGGTAATTTGTCCAGTCATGTGTTAAATGGTAGGACTGGGATTTGATCCTAAACAGGTTGACCTCAGAGCCGAAGATTCTTAAATATTGCACTCTAGTATTCTTATCTGGGAATAAGAATGGCCCAGAGCTAGGCAGCAGGCTTTGATTAAGGCAAGGTTACGTGGTAGCCTGATTGCCAGGCCTAGGACTTGGGCCAAGGAACCACTGATCTAGAGTACAGGCTCTGGAGCAAGCTGCCTGGGTTGGATTCCTGTTGCACTACTTGCCACCTCTGTATCCTTGGGCTAATTATTAATCTTCTTAAATCTCTCTCTCTTTTTTTTAATCCACAAAATGGAAATAATAATAGTTTCTACTTCTAGTTTCCTATGAGGATTAAATGAGAAATGTGTGTAGAATACTTTCATAGTGCCCAGATATCATTGAAGTCTTCTTTTTTTTTTAAGCAAGAAAGAGGTTGGGTTTTTTTATTTGGTTTTAGTTTTTTAGCCACGGTCAGAAAAACTGTTTAGGAATTTTCTGTAATCCAGCTCATAGAAATAATAAGGACCCCAAAGACCTAAGATATTAACATGGAGATATTACTAGAATGGAGAGGGAAAAGGACCAGTCATTCTTAGTGATAAGGTAGATCATGATGGTGGTAGATTTGATGGCAGGGCTGTGCTAAAATTCCTTCCATTGAATGAGACTCACGGCACTATTGAATGTAGAGGAGTCAACTGAGAAAACTAGTTTGGTGTAGTGATGATTTGATTAAAGACATGTACAGTTTGGTATGTCCTCACATCTGATCTGAGAGGAAATTCCTAATGGGCAGTGGAATTGTGGTTAGGGAGTTTGGGAAAAGAGACTGGGGTTGGAGGTACCCAGTCTCTGACAAGAGTCATGTTTGTAGAGAGGAGGGAGAAGTAAATGAAAAACAGATAATAAGTAACTTTTGTTAGGAACCAGAAGGGAGAAGATGACATGGCAGTGGAGATGTGGGTGAGTGAAAGACTGGGAATATGTCTGTGGCTGTGGAGACTAAGGAAAGAAGCTTCCAGAAAGAATAGTCAACACCATCAGATATTGCAAGGTTACTGAGAAGACCTTCATGGACTAGAGATGAGTGTGGCCCACTTGTGAAGTATAGGATCACAGTAATTTCTATTGTTATCTTAATTCTAGGCCTTAATATTGTAATGAAGTAGTAAAACCAGAACAAAGCAATCTGATTTGCAGTGAACAAGTATTATTTTATAAGCAATGAGAATAATCCTGCCTGCCCAGCAGAACCAACCCGTCGTCATTTTTCTGTTTCCTTCCAATCTTTATTCATAGGTATCTTTTTTTGTGGGGTTGTAATAATAGCAGAGATATAATTTTCTATTCTCCTTCCCCTTTGCCATGGTTTTAAATAATTTTCATATTTTTCAAGAGGCTGCTTAACCTATTGTTACACCGTAATTTACTTGCTTGTTGATCATTTAGGCTGTTCCAAATAATGCTTCTGTTAATATATTCTTGTATATGGCTTTTTCTTTCATATTATTTTCTTTAGGATAAATTTGCAGAAGCTTAACCAGAGTTAAAAGAAAGGAAAATCTTAAGGACTCCGGATTTGATATCACATGGCTTCCCAAAGCAATTTTCTTTATGAAATTTATGCTAATTTGGACATCTGCAGCACAGTTTTTGCTTTGTTCCAAGTCAGATAAATGATAGATTGCAGTTGTAGACTTACCTTTTTGCCTGTGTGTTTGGAATATAATGGACCCCCACAGAAGCCAGGAACCACGTTGGTGTGAATCATACTTGAAACATTTAAATCTTTTCCTCCCCTGTCTTGTCTGTTGAATCTTGGATGTTCTTTGACATCATCTCCTATTATTCTCTCTCGTACCCACTCCGGCCATGCTGACTTCTTTGCTATTCCTTGAGGTCAGCTAAGGCATCTCAGGGCCTTAGTACTTCCTTTTGTTTGAAACCATCTTCCCCAGATTTCTGAATGGACTGCTCGTCTTTTCTCTTAGGCAGACCTCTACTCAAATGTCCCTTTAACAGAGGGATCTTTCCTGACTTCCTTATCTAAAATAGCAGCCCCTCTACCCTCTTGCTCTCTATCCCTCTTATCTTCACTTTATTTTTTTAATTCTCATTTTATTTTTCTTCAAAGTGCTTACCACAACCTGAGGAAATTATATGTGTTTTTCTGTCTGTTTTCTAGATTGGAATGTAAATTTTATAAGTGTAGGGTATTTTTTATGTTTTGCTCACTGCTCTATACCCAATACCTTGGATACCTGTCTCAATGGCTGGCCCTCAGATATTTATTAAATGAATGACTTTTATCTTTGCAAATGATGAGTTCCATACTTGCTCAGGAAGTAGAGTCCACCAAATTTTAGAGCTGGAAAGTTCCCTAAAGATCATCTCATTTTAGTACAACCTTTGTTTTAAACTGAGACTCTAAGAGGTAAAGTGTCTTTTCCTAACAGCACACAGTCTTTGTTAGACAGATTTGGACCTGGCAGACCTATCGTTTATACTATTTTACCTGGTGAGTTGTAAAGAAAGTAGTTTTTATTTGTTTTGCTAATATGTATCATTTGTGGGAAAGAAAGTTAGGTTTAAACTGTATAATCTGATAAATTAGGCTGTTATTTATAAGGCTGAATTTTATATAAAAAGTAGCAACTTAAGATATATGACCCATGGTACACTTTCACAGCTATTTAAAAATGAAAGTGGTCCTTGGCTTTTTCCTGAATTCTTCTGTTCTGTTGGTCATACTCACAAAGCTGGGATATTTCTAAGAGCTGATTTAGGCTGAGGCTGCAGGTCTGAGCTGCCCTTTAGTTGTAGCTTAACCGTGGGATTCTGCCTCTTGGGTGATGCCACATCATTTCTGGACATGAGTGCACTACTTTGTAGTTGAGTTCTTTGACTGCAAGAATCAGAGGTTCTCTTGTGCTACCTCAGATTGGGGATGTGGTTATGAGTAACAAGGAAAGCCCAAAAATAGGAGCTGTGAGAGAACCAGGTGTCATGGAGACTTTGCTAGGGGGTGGCAGGCTGCAGGTATTTGAATTGTGGGAGCTGTTAATTCTTCATTGTATTGTTCCACCATTATCATGACTCAACTCTTCTCTGCATGTGTGCTCCTCTCTCCGCTTCCAGTGGCAAATTTTCCTATTTCTACTTGAATTCCAGAGAGAGGGAATCTGATTGGCCCAGTTCATCTTTTAATACCTAGCTGTGACATAGGGCATCCTAACAGTAGTAGCCTTAGAATCCTTGACTGCTTAATAAAGAAACAGTTCATTTGTGCTTCCTTGAGCTTGGGGCCATGAATTTGGCATCTAGGAAGATAAGTTGGGTATAACAAGCTTTTATGCTGATATTAGATATGTTTAGCAAAACCTCCCTGTTTGCCTCCTGTGAAAATAGCCTAAATCCAAAGTTGCTGTCACTGGAGTTACAAAAAATGTCTACCCATCCTGAGCCTTCTATACGTGGTTCTGTGCTAAGCAGCTGCTCCTGATATTGCCAATATCTCACTTCTTGTGGCCCCTGGGGCTGGGGCCAGGGGGAGGAGCTGACCTCTCCTGGGCAGTGAACACAGCTGCACTACCAGTGTTGGCAGAGTCCTCTGGGGCAAAGGCAAGGACAGCAGCCAGCTGCAGATGTTGGACAGGAGATTGGCTGCGTGGCTCCGAAGCCTGTTCAGAAGTCATTGGTGCTGGCAGTGGAATGGAGGAGGCTGTCCTCCTCAGCCCACTTGCTTAGCCAGCTTCAGCTCTGGCAGTCCAGGGCTACAGGGTTCAGGTGCACAGCCAGGTGAACTGGAACAGTTACAAGCATGCAGATTTACGCAAAAGTGACCCATGCCTTGCACTCTGCTGATGCCCACCCACCTTGAGTAAAGTGTGTATAAAAGTGTGGCTGTACTGCTGGTAATCATGTGTTTCCTCTGCAGTGGCCAGGCTGGCTTGACTACTGATTCTTGTGACCAAGATCATGCAGTTGTGGAAGTTTATACAATACTAACATGGTTTGTGAACCTGACATAAGCCAGGCCACATGGGATTCAGGTCGACTTTGAGCCAACAAGCTAAGAAGAAACTTTGAAGAACAGGAAAGAGGACTCTAAAGGGACAAAAATAGGTCTTTGTGAAGCTGCAGTGGGCTGGATTCATGGCATCTATTTCTTTTTCCTTCAGTTTGTCTAAATCTGGCTTTGGAAAGGAAAGTTTTCAAACTCACATTTTTTTCCCTTGTAGCATAACTTGAATAGAAATAAGTCAATGTTGTTTTAGGCCCAGATTCTAAGTTTTTCCACCTTCTGAGTTACATAAACTGATCAAGTTGGGAAGCTAAATGGTTTTAGCTTGTACTTAACCTTTTGCAGTTTGTAAGCTTTTGAGTAATGCTTTACCTTTTCTTTTTTTTTAAAACACGGGTCCTAGCTTATAGTACTCATCCTATTTAGTGAATCCTATATTTTAATATTTAATCTATTGAAATTTTCATTCTCAGGAAGGATTTTCTTGTAAAAACATGAAAACTGCACTGCATAGCAGCAAGAGTGGGCTTTTTGTTTTGTTTTGTCCTATTTTGACAGATGGAGCAGTATCTTATTGTTGTTTTTAAAAGCTTAGCACACCCTCAGTTTAAACTGTTTTATTAAACACCTATCTCTTCAACATTGTATTGAAGATGAATTATAAGAGTTAGTCTTTGATTTCAAAGCATTTGTCGTTTGAGGGACCTTAGAGAAAGGAGTAGGCAATAGGAGTGTACAGGATAAGGCCTGAGCAGCCACATAAATGAGAGATGTCTTGTACTCTGTTAAGCAGTACTTGTGCTTTGCCCAGGCAGAAGTGCTTGGAAGGGAGAGATGCTTGTTTAGTTTAGAGAAGCCAAAGCCACCCCTGATGAAAACTTTCTCTGGAAGAGAGTAAATTTCGGGAACTGAAATGGAAGGTGCAAATTTGGCAGGCTGAGGCAGAGAGAATGTTTTAGAAGAGGGTGTAGCTTGGGACAGGACTTGCTGACAGGAATTGGGTAGGGCTAAGGCCATGAGCAAGTGAGACCAAGAGAGGATATGTCAGTTGAAAGAGTTTGGAATGGGAAGCTGAGAGGATCTGTTGAAAAACTGTGAAAGCTGAGGGCAAAGATCTGGATTGTCTTTCAAAATAATATGGATAGCCTTAGTCTTGAGAGGGGGAAATGGTGACACAGAGAAAACCTATTGGCGGCAGCATTAAGAGCTCATCAGATGAGCCAGTCCTGATGGCCCAGTGGTTAAAGTTTGGCATACCTCCGCTTCAGCACCCCAGGGTCAGTTCCTAGGTGTGAAACCACACCACTTGTCTGTCAGTAGCCATGCTGTGGGGGCAGCACATGTAGAAGAACTAGAAGGACCTACAACTAGAATATACAACTATGTACTGGGGCTTTGGGGAGAGAAAAAGAAAAACAAAAGAGGGAGATTGGCAACAGATGTTAACTCATGATGAATCTTTCCCAGCAAACAAAACAAAACAAAAACTTTACCAGAGGAGTATTAAAGTGTAAGGAGAAGAAGAAATTAGATTGTCAAAGTTCAGGCAGTGTACAAGCAGGGCTGGACTAAAGCTTCATCTGTAGGGAAGCATCTGCTGGGTTAAAGTGTAGAATTTGCCAGTTGTCTGATGTTGAATGAGGGAGAGCAATAAGCAATGGGGCAAGAGCTAGGTATTTGTGGACTCAGATGTGGATACCAGCAGTTACTAGTTATATCACACTGAGCAGGTCATTTAGTTTCTGAACCTCAGTTTACTCATCTGAGTTAATACTGCTCCTTGGGTTATTAAAAGGATTATGTGAGACAGTGCACATACACATCAACACAGTACTTAGGCTTAATAAGTATTAAGTAGTATTAGTGTCCTTCCCCCGGTGAAAATGTAATGCTTCATAATAATAAAACTGCCCAACTAGTTTGACCAGTTCCCTCCCTCACCCCCAGGCTGGTCTCAGTTTTCTTGGTCAGGTGCTTGTTAGAACTGACTGTGACTAGAAGTGACAGATTGGCAGACTTCACAAGGATCTCTTTATATAAGAAATGTGTGGTTATATAAACAAAGCAGACTATAATCCCAAATGCCCCAGGTCACTGCCCTGGACTGCAGGACATTACTAAGAACACAGGAAGTAGATTGCTAATTTTCAACTCTGAGGTGGTTCTACCCTTCAGACTTGTTTTCTTATCCATTCCACCTTGCCCAACCCCTTGCCTGCCAAGCAACGAGCCCACAAAGAGACAGTTACTAGTGTAATAGAAAACGAAACAGTCTGGTACCAAAATGTTTGAGCCTTCAGCCCTAAATGTAGTCAAAGAAATGTGTTTGGTTCTGAATGCAAGGGGAATGTTTAGGAATCTATGGACTTGGGTGGTACCTGAGGAGCCATCTCTACATCTTAACTTAGGCTAACTCCTTCCCTTGGAATGTCCTCCATTTTTCCACCTGTGTCATACCTTTAATGTCTGGCTTCTCTACCCCCACCTACAGAAAATCTTCCCTGATTTCTTTATTTATGACTTCTTCACTGAAAGATCTGTCTTCCTTCTGTGGAGTCCAACTTGTAAAAATATGTTTTAAGAAACACTTCTTGGGGGTCCTTAATGCATTATTCCTAGGTTAGAGTTCTCTCTGTATTTATTCTTCAGGACCTTCTTGTACTAGCTTATAAACTACTTGAGAACAAGGACTTGCTTCTGTCAGCATTTCCCCATAGTGCCTAGGGCACATAGTCAGTATTCAATAAATCTTGAAGGTCAGATGTTCTCATCCAAGAGCAAAATAAGTAACAAATCTAGTTCAGAGACCTACAGTGTTCTCCAGGCAGCAGACCAAGGGTTGAAGAGATCTTGGTCTCTTCTCACCCACTGCCCTGGATCCTATGCTCTACTGGTGAACTCTACTCACTCACTGTTTTCCAAATGAGCTGACCATTTGACCCTTCTGTGCCTTGGCCTGTGCTCTTTCCTGAACTTGGAATGCCCTTACTTCCTAGAAGAGTAACTATCCTCTAGCTCAGATATGGCCTTTGCTTTGTGGCTTTCCTTGATGTTTGGACACCTCTGCTCCATCTGTCTTTCACCAGTGTTCTGTAGGACATACCCCCAACATAGCACTTTTCATGTTGTTTCTTAGTCATTTATTTACAGGCTGAGTTTTTTTAGGGCAGGGTTCTTCCTAGGCTTATTCATCTTTGTAGCTTCATTGCCAGCATCATATCTTGTACCTCCTAACTATTTTTGGTTCTATTAAATTGAATCCAAGGACAAAGACTCCTGAGGCAAACCAGGTAAGTCCCCTGACCTGAAAGCCAAGGTCAGAGAGAATGTTTGGAACAGACTTGGTGTGCCCAAAAAAAGTCTGAACTCAGGCAGCTCCAGCTGGAGAGGTGTCCTTCAGGTTTCTCTAGGAAGGTCACAGGAAATCAGGGAGGCTGGATTCTGTGCAGGGAGAGATCTCTCTCTGTCCAGACTTGGAGGCTTCCTCCTGGGGCTGATCTCACTTAGTCAGAAACCAGCCAGCCCTTGGTCAGGCCACTGTTTTATGAATGCAGTGGTGGTTCAGGCACAACCCTACAAGCTGGAATTATTTTCCCATTATAGTTGATACTTGAAACATATTGATCACTAAAAGCATTAGTTGATTTTAAGAACTACTGGGTCTTTCAAAAGACCACATACCTCTTTAGAGAATGGGAGTGTATATTACCCTCTTCTTCAGAAAGACTTTGTGGTTTTTAATTTTTTCTTTAATAAATTTTTATTTTGAAAAATTTCAAACCTACAAAAAAGTTGTAAGAATAGTTCAATGAACACTTACATAGCTTTCCTCTAAATTCACCAGTTGTTAGCATTTTGCGGCATTTGCTTTCTCTCTCCTTTTTTCTGTCTGTGTGTATATACACACACATATATTTTTGATGAATCATTTGAGAGTTAAGTTGTAGATATCAAACCCTCACTTCTGAATGCTTCAGATGTCTCCTGAGAACAGGAAATATTCAGATTGTTCTAGTAATGTCCTGTAGGACTTTTTTTTTTAACCCAAGATCCAGTGAAAGTCTAGCCTTACATGTAGTTGTCATCTCTCTTTACTCTCCTTTGATTTAGACAGTTTTTCCTAGGTTTTTGTCTTTTGTGTCATTTAAAGAGTTCATGCCAGATGTTTTATAGAGTATCACTTAATTTGGAATTATCTAGTTGTGCCCTCATAGTGAGATTCAGGTGAAACACTATTATCAGGAAGACCACACAGATGATGTGCTGCACTGAGAAGGACACATGCAGGAGGCACCTGATGGCAGTTTGCCCTGTTGTTGGTGATGTTAAGTTTGATAATTTGGTTAAGGTGTTGTCTGCCAGATTCCTCCGTTGTAGAGTACCTTTTTTCCCCCTTGCGAATACTGTTAATCTGTGAAGTGGTACTTTAACATAGTATGAATATCTTGTATTCTCTCCTCAAATTCACCCAATGGTTTTAGAATTCATTGAAGAGTCTTGCTTAAGTTGATTATTACTATGATGGTGATATTCATTTTATTAAAATCTGATTTAATTTAGTGAGATCTGCTCTGTAACTCTCTCAAGAGCCTTCATTCTAAATATATAACTTAAATGTATATTGAAAAACAGTAAGCATCTTTACTAAATATGAAAATTTGCTGGACCTTAATAAAACTAAATGTAGACTTCTGATTATTTTGAAATTCATCATTTCAACTCTTCTTAACATAATTTTTATGGGCTTTAGAGCAAATATGTCTACATAGACCTTAAACACTAAAACACAGGTAACCACTTCATGCTACTGAAACACTGCCAAATGATCACTGTCACTAAAGTGACAGTAAATAATAAATAGGTAAGTCCTTATTTGCTAGTGATATTGAAAGTTTTATCTTACCATTTTTAGATGAGACAGTATAAATTAACAGTTGAAGAATGAGGGCTCTGGAAGCTGACTGAGGTTTTAATTCCAAATTAACATCTAGGTTTTAATCTGAGGTGGCCCTTACCTCTTGGAGCTTCAGTTTCCTCATCTGTAAAGTGATAAGCATAACAACTGTATTTACTTCATAGAATTACTGTGAGGATGAAAAGAGCTAACAGATGTAAAATGCTTATTCTTAGCAAAGTACCCGGCATATTGTAAGCACTTCGTAACTGGTACTTGTGGTGGTGAAGTTGGTGGTGATATTTGTACTAGAGATCAAGTATAAAAAATTATAATGTGAAAAATTATTTATTTAAGAGCTCAGGGAGCTTTGTTTTTGAAAGATAGCCAAGAACATTTTGGAGCTTGTTATACTTAATGTGTTCTAAGGTATTAAGAGAAAAAAAATCTTTTAATTAACTTTACCCTTCAAAAATCTGGCCAAATAAAATGGAATTATCCCAATTAAGTCTTCCCCACCTCATACCTTCCTTTTCCTCTTTACCCCAGAGAAGTGCATTGGTCAGTTCTGGCTTGTCCAAAAATCCCTCACTGTTCTACTCTCCTTCCCCCAACCTATTTGGCACCAGTGGGAAAGCAAGCAATTTCCTGCCATCCATTCTGCCCATAACCCAGGGTTGTGATGGTGACAATGCCAAGAGTCCGTACTCCTCCCCTCAGAGCCCATATTTCTACCCACAGAGGAGCTCTGAGTTGAGGGCCTCTCATAGCTCACTGCATCTCTGAAACCCCTACATACTCCTCAGGTACTTGGGAAACAAGGTCACCATTTCTGAAACTTGAGGAATTTTATAATCCTGTTATCTCTTACTGGCTCAGATGGCAAGGGAGAACAGAGGGAGTATAAATTTTTGGCCAAGTTTCTTTTATATACCTTTCAAACTAAAACCCTGGCATCATAGTGACAGTTTGAGGAGCTCAATTTATAGGTATAATAGGCTTTTATTTAAAGAATGTATTAAAATCAGCAAATAATACCACATCTGATAATTATCTCTTCTGGTGGAAATAGCTAATGATATATGAAAGCAAATATTCAGTCACTTTATTGTTTTTTTAGAGTAATATTCAGCCTGTCACTCAAATAACTTTAAGGGTTTTCTTTTGTTTCTATATTACTGCCCTTTATTCATCAAATGCTTGCAAATGCAAAGTAGAAAGTGTATATCATTAATCTGAACTCTAATCTTTATAATGAGACCATATGCAAAACTCAATTTTACATATCACATAAATAACAGAAAATGCAGTAAGAGAAAAATTGACACTTAATATCCTAGTTTACAAAGCACCTTTACATATATTATCTCACAACCTACATCTCTGTAAGATAATCAGGACAAATATTTAAGTTTCTTCATTTCACAGAGAACGAAGTAAGGCTCAGAAACTTTAAGGTAATATTCAAGTTCATGGTTCCACTTACTGGGTGAGCTCAAACAAGTTGCTTAATCACTCTGTGCGATTTCTTTAATTGTAAAACAGAATAAAAATAGTGCTTACCTCACAGGGTGTATGTGAAGATGAAACGAGTTATTATACCTAAGGCATTTAGAACAGTGGTGCATAGTAGATACTCAATAAATGTTAGCTATTAGCTGTTATTACCACACAGTTAGTAAATGTTAGAACTTTGACCCAAATCCAAACCTTCTGATTCCTAGTCTAGATCTCTTTTCATAGTACCACGTGGAATTTCCCTTTTAGTAAATCATTGATTGAATTTCCATCTCACATTGACCTTGTTATTCTTGAAGGGATCTTTTTCTACATTGTTTACTTTGACCTTAAATTTCTGAAGATCAAAAAGGAAATGTGTTTGAAGGCTTCTTCCTTCCTGATTTTTTTTAATACTCTAATTTCTGTTGTCATCTGGGTTTGGTTGACCTTGAGGTATCCAAAGTTATTTTAGTAGGTGAAGGTATCATAAAGTTGTTTTCCTCAGTGATTTTGGGTGTTTATGGTGATTTTGTTTTGGTTGGAAGGCTAAAGTAGGAAGTAGGATTGAAGGAAGTTCTTGGACTTGAATCACACTCCTTGTGTGTAGTGCTAAGAGAATATTGTCGTTACTGAAAGTGGCAGCTTGCTGATCAGGGAGTAGAGATGATTGTTGTAAAAGATCATTTGTTGTAAAGAGTCACCGTAAAATATTACGTGCCATTCCCTGGCAAAGGATAAGAAGTTGTTTGTAGATATTTTTCTTGGTAATAGTATTTGTAGCAGGCTTTTACTTGTGAATCCCAGTTGTTTTTACTCTGTCTACTGCCAATGTTAGCATTTTTGGCTGTGAGATAGGCCTGAGTGAAAATCTCTGTGCTTCTGTGGTAGCTACTCAGCTACTATGTGGAGACTCCCTCCCTACCCTCTGATGCCCAAGTCGAACCCAGTTTGGGATTTGATGCAGAAGATTGCAGAGGGTGGGCAGCAATGTGCAGGAAGGGTACAGTCAGCCTGGTGGCCTTTCAGAGGCAAGGAGCTGGAGAAAGCTCCAGCTCACTGAGCACGCCCATCCCCAGGCCGTTTTATGTGCCTGTGCACAATGTACCCAGACAGGGTCCTCTCCAAGAACAAGATATCCAGTATGCCTCTTAGGATCTTTTTGGAAGATCTGTACCAGGATTTAACTTGGTGAGCAAGGAGGTTTGAGAGGATATGCTAAGACTTCCTCTTGGTGATATTTGCATTTTTTAACCCATTCATCTCTAATATTCTCTTTGGCAAGTGCAGTTAATGTTCTCACATTAAAAGAAAACACAGAATTTTTAATAGATTCCCTAGGGCTTAGTGATAGTTTGATACTGTTTGTAAAAGAGAGAATATGAAGAAATGATGTATTATCTTTTCTAGTTTTACAGTTAGGTTTTATTTTTCTTGCCTGGACATCTGCTGAATCCTCTGACCCATCCAGCCTGGGAGCAAAAGTCCAGGAAACAGCTCTGGGTCCTGCCACATAGGCAACCTCCCTCTTGCAGCTACATCCCCACTCCTGTGGGCTTGGTCTTTTCCCCTGTGTGTGTTGGCTTTTGCCTGTTGCATTGGTCACTCAGTGTGCTGGGTAGTGGTTGATCTTTTTCCTGCTCTGTTTGCCTAGATGCTCTGTAGTAGATGAGGAATTGGGACAAAGGATAAAAAAAGAGTACCCGTTATTTATTATCCTCTGCCACTGTCATTATGTGCTGTCCAGGACTCCAGAGAGCTTTGCTTCTAGGCCAGTCGATTAACATCTTTGTTTAATGGGTGAGAATCTTCTGAATATGAGGGTTCTTATTATTCTCCACCACTTACATCTTTCTGGCATGCAGTGCACCAGGGGAGAACCGTATTGGTGATGGTTTCCTTTAAGGTCAGTACCCAGGACCAGGAGTGGAGGTGACAGCTGAGAGATTTAGCAAAGCTAAAGGGTTTGTAGAGAGGTTGAGTAATTGAATACCAGGCTTACACTAGCTCAAGATGGGCCTTTGCTCAGCTGCCATTCATGAGTGCCAGTGTGGCAACAAGCACCAGATTTGGCCCTTTGAACATGTATTGTCCTCTTTGAAGTCTTTGCTGATTCTCTCGAGTCAGATGCCTTGCTCCTCTGGGCTCCCACGGCACTTTTTGTCCCCACTTATCTCCCTCAGCTTTGTAGCAAGTAGTTAATTGTCTAAATGTCTGTTTCTTCTGCCACATAAGTCTCTTGACAGCAGGAACTAGTCTCACTCATTTCAGTTTTCTCATAATGTATAGAATGTGTCCCACTTGTTAACAGTTGCTCAGTAAATCTTACTGATTCTGTGTGTGTGTGTGTGTGTGTGTGTGTGTGTGTGAGGAAGATTGTCCCTGAGCTAACATCTGTGCCAGTCTTCCTCTTTGTGCTTGACGAAGATTGTCCCTGAGCTAACATCTGTGCTAGTCTTCCTCTATTTTTTGTGTGGGATGCCGCCACAGCGTGGCTTGACAAGCTGTGTGTAGGTCCACACCCAGGATCCAAACCTGTGAACCCTGGGCCGCCAAAGTTGGAGCACATGAACTTAGCCATTACACCACAAGGCTAGCCCATAAATCTTACTGATTTTGAACTGAACAAAGCTGACTGTGTCTGTGGAAATCCTGCAGTTAGCATCCATGTTTATACATCGTGTACTCTGCCATGAGACAGGAGAGTATCCTTGGAGAAACAGCATTATCATCAGAAGTAACATGTAAAATACACTAGCCTATTGTTGGGCTTTTTTTTTTTGGATAACCTTTGTTGAGATATAGTTCACATACCATACATTTCACCTATTTAAAATGTACAGTTCAGTGGTTTTCAGTATGTTCACAGAGTTATGCAACCATCACCACAATCAATTTTAGAAAATTTTCGTCATCCCAAAAAGAAACCCTGTGCCTATTCTCTCTAGTCCTCCAGCCCTAGGCAACCACCAGTCTATTTTTTGTCTCTATAGTTTTGCCTATTCCAGACATTCCATATAAATGGACTCATGCAATATGTAGTATTTTGTGACTGGCTTCTTTCACTTAGCATTATGTTTGCAAGGTACATCCATATTGTAGCATGTGTCAAGCCTAAAGCTTGGTGGAAGTTGGAGGGCAGGTGCTACTTGTTTCCTGGCCAGTAGTTCAAGAATGGTGAGTCTGCCTGGTCTCATTAAAGATGACTGGATCTATTTAGTGGAAATTCTATAGAGGTCTTCTGAACTTGCTCCCCTGAGTAAATATCTATGAGCATCTAATACAATGGCTGGCACATGAGGGTCTCAGTGGCTGTTACATCCCTGTGTCCTGCTTCAGGTTCTTAGATTATAGTAAGAATTTGCCAAAGTGAAACAATAGATAAATTTTTAATTGGTACTTTGAGTTTAATTTACTGATTCCTCCCCCCACCTTTTTGTTTTTGTTCTCCCCAAGGTTATGCCTTTCTGCTGTTCCAGGAAGAGAGCTCAGTACAAGCTTTGATAGATGCCTGCCTAGAAGAAGATGGGAAACTGTACCTGTGTGTGTCAAGCCCCACCATCAAGGATAAACCGGTAAGTAATATGCAGCTAACTATTGCTTTTCCAGAGCACATGTACAATTGGAATAGCTCATCGCCTCCTTTTTCTAATGGGAATGCTGGTAACTGGGATCCTCTTACCCAGCGTGACCTTGCTATGCAGTAGAGCTGGACTGTTGTTGATGGGAAGCTAGTAACAAATTATTCAGTATTTCGTTTTATACCTTTGAGACTGCATGTAAACAAATGTGCCCTTGTGTTTCACTTTACAGCTCTTTTAAGCTAATTCCTATTCAGAGACTCTGAATTGAAGTAAATAATGCTCTTAGTGGTTTTGGCAGCTGGTTTCTGTCATTATTTCAGACCAAGGACAGGAGTAATTTATTTTTTTTTTAAAAAAAGATCATAATTGTCCATGTTTATGTGCCTTTGAATGCAAGGCATTGTGCTGGGTGGTAACCACAGCTGGCTAAATAGAGCCTTCTGGGCCAGGAGCTTACACTCTAAAATGGATACCTTTAAACAGGGTAGGACAGGGGAAGGACAGAGAACATGGACTCAAAACCATAAATACACATACACTTATACAGAGTTTGTGGTATTTGAGCCAAAGAGTGTGAGTGAGTAAGTCACTGGATAAGAGAGGAAGACTGCTTCTTTTCTCCTGGCAGAGGGTGTTATCAGTGGAGAAGGGGCAAGACTATGTTCAGAATAGAAGAAAAGAGCTTGGTTAACATGGCAGAAGTAAGGATCCATGGGAAGTTGGGACGGGGGTGAGTTTGTGTGTCAAGACTTGATGCTTGGAGTAGGGAACAGAATAAAAAAGTGTTGTGGACCAAGGGACCAAGGCAAGTGTCTGTAATGAGGCCTGAGGCATCCTCTGTAAGACTTACACCAGAGGTGTGGAGCTTGCTTGGCAGCTAGGTTTATTCTCAGAAATGTGCATGGGGAAAGACTTGGGGTCAGACATAGAAGTTCCCGGTTTGAGTCTTGACTCCAGCATATAAATATTTACTTGACTCTGAATGAGTTACCTAGTCCTTGCTGAATCTTGGTTTCCTCATCTATAAAATGGTTCCTCTCTTGGATGTTGAAAGGCTCAGATAAGAGGAAAATGAATGTGAAAGCATTTGCTGAGGTCAGGTACTTGTGCAGACATAACTGGATGGTGCTACATAGTGCTACATATTAGTCCTACATAGTGCTATACAATTCAGGAGAGCAAGGTTAGAGCTTATCTACACGGTAACATCTGTTGAAAGAATGCTGACTTCTAGAACAGGCTTTACAATTGATTGCAAAGGAATGATTCTGGGACTTGACCACCTATAAGGAGGAGACTACAGCGGGTAAAGCAGAAGAGAGAGTTACTAAAGAATGGGGATATTGAGGCCTAGTAGAATAATTGATGCAGAAGCAGCAGCAAAGATTTTAGCAAGTATAAAGGTGCCACTGTAATTTTCAAATTCTGGGGCCATTACCAAATTTTTCTAACAGCAGTTAACAGCATTGGATAGGATAGTTGTAGAGGAGGGGGAAACAGTAGGAAGCAGTAGGTGGGGAAAAAAGAGTAGGGAAATTTTGTTAAGTTTGGTCTTAATTTAAACAGTGTGGAGAGGCTGCGTGTTATGAGGGAGATGTGGGGACTGACTAGAATGGGAGTGTGCAGTGTTTTATCTGAGTAATAAGAAAGCTGAAATAACTTCTCTAAATCTCTTTGGAATAGTGTGAGATTAGAAAGACTGAACCCAATTTGGCAGGGTCTGATGTCTGAGAAGTAAATGGTTAACTTCCAGAGAGCCTCTACCACTGGCACATCAGTAGAAGGGGAGTGGGAGTGAGCCAGGAAGGGTTATGGTGGGATTGTTCATGCACTGTAGGAGAGGATTGGAAATATATTTATATATATAAAAAGGCAGAGGAGTAGAGGCACACATTGAGATGGTTCTGCCCATAGTGGATTAAGAAGCTGTCGAATTGAGGGGAGGAGACAGGAGATAAGCAGTGGGGCTCATGTACCTTGGAAGGGTCATGTCACTGGCTCTGTTTGAGTAGGAGGATAATATGCCTTGTCAGGTAAGCCCTCACCAGGACTGGACATCTTTTGAGAGGAGAGTGAGCAGTTGTGGTTGCAGATGGAGGTGGTATGGAGGCCACACCAACACTGTTGAGTGTTTTCACTCTAAACAAATCTCTTACCCTTGACTTGAAGGACTTCTGAAAATAATTAGTGTAATTATCTGTTTTGGAAATGTCTATAGGGAAACTAACTTTCATTGTTTGTGTTTTTACAAATTTCTGCCTTATTGCAGTTTTCGTTTTCTGAGCTCAAGGGAAGCAGTTTTATTGGAGCTTGGTGAATTCTGAATGGTGGCTGCTGATCACATATTTCTTTGACCCAGTCATACTCATAATTTCCAGCATAAACAATTTGAATAAAACTTTGGATGGGAAACATAAAAGTCCCCAAATACCTGTAGTTCTAATGAACTGGATCCTGTTTGGGGTTCCAGCTCTTTGGGCTCCATTTCTGAAACCTTCTCTTTCTTGGCTTCAGTTCCACATCTGCCGTTCCCAGCCTCATTTGGCCGCACTACCCTATCCAGGTTGTGGTACATCCTGCCTCATTTTGGAGGCTCCCACAGAAAGTGAGAGCTGGGTTGAACCTTTGGGAGTAAATGAGGACCTTGGCAATAGCTCAAGGTAAAGTCAACCCTTGAAGCTTGTTCACCAAACCTTCTGAACTGTGGCTCTTTCTCATTTATTCTGCTTCTTAGCTTGGCTGCCTTTCAGGATCCTAGTGCCCTCATTCTGTTGTTTAGCTCTCTTTGATCCTCCGTGGGTTTCTCCTTGGAAATACATCATGTTCTAAAATGAACTCAGATTTTCTATCTTTTGTTCTTCTCCCTTACCCCTTACCCCAAATCAAACCCCCACTCCCTTTGGGTGGATTAGGTTAATCAGATTGTTTTCCTAATCCAGAGCCTGGTAGAAAGTTCCCCTCACTTATCCTTTCTATGATCATGTTTGTTTTTTAACTTAAACAAATCCCTAATTAGTGAATTTTAGGTAGTGTTAGGGAGATATTTTTGGTCAGTGATTACCTTTCATTAAATGGCTCCACTCAGACTATTCTACGTATAGATCTGATCCTGAAATATGGCAAAAGAAACTGTATTTATAGCCTGGTTAATTGAGACCTCAGTCCCAAACAATGGGAAGACAAATTGGCAAGAGCAGGAGCCATTGTAAATCTTCTAGATCTGTGATATTTTTTCCTCCTCCAGCAAGAGGAGTTGCGTAGTTCATAGTCCGAGGCATCCCAGAGGATAGCTGTGTCTTTGTCCGGGCTTCCAGTGAAGTGGACAGACGTAGTGACAGTGGTCCGTCTTATTAGGGTGACTCCACTTTTTGAATATATAAATAGACTGAACCTGAAGTTTTAAGACAGCAAACTGATAGAAGAGGAAACTTAAGAGAGTCTAACAGATTTAGCAGCTGAAGAAGAGTAACCTTGAAAAGGAGGTAAGGAAGGAGATGTTTATGGTTCTTACCTTCTATAACACTTTGGCCAGAGATATGGGATAGCAAACACCTTGAAAGGAGTATTAGAAAAGTTTCCTACTCCTTCTCCTTATGATTTATAGCACAATCACAATTTATAAAGGTCCTGAAATATGACAAATTGATTTTGCTGTATATTTAAAAATTGTTTTACCAAACTGAAGTGTGCTTATAAGCTCAGTTCATTAGGTTATTGCTCAGGTAACATGATCATCCACTTAAAATTTGAAAAACAAAAATTGAAAAAATTGTGGGAGCAAGGAAGCTGGAAATAGAGGCTGGTTTAATTCTTTAATTTTTAATTCTGTCCAATCTGTCCATCATTCTGGTCTTTGCTACCCCCATTTATATATCAATGGAATCTCTAGCAGTTTTAATCACTCCTCTTTAGTTACAAAAAGAGTCCAGATCCTTTGCCTGGAATTTAAGATCTTCTAGCCTGACATCAAATGTTTTTCCAACCTTACGTTTTTCTGCTTTCCTTCTGAACCCCATGTTCCAATCAACTGAACTATTTCCTCTGCCATCTCAGTTTCTAATTCCTACCTACCCTTATTTTAAGACCCCTCTCACATGTTATCTCTTTCCTGAAGCCTTCTCTGATCACTATGCCATCTATAGCAAATCATACCAGCTATTATAGCTGTCTCCAGTCCATATACACCTATCTTTTTAAACAGTGTGCCTCTCTTCTTTCCTTCCTTCAAACCACCGTTGAATGCCTACTGTGGGCAAGGCATTGTACTGGTTACTATGAATTAGAACTTACTATGAATCGCACATAAAATCCTGTGTTCAAAAAGTTAATAGTGTAATGAGTAGATAAAACAAGTATATAAATACACAGATCTTATAGAGACTGCACATAAAAGGTTTTCAAGTATTTGTCAAATTAAGAAAAATAACAAATACAATGAAGATGAGATATAGACTAAGTACTTTGGAGAGTTTATATACACCTGGAGTGATGAAAGAAAGCTTCTTGGGTGAAGTGTCATTTGAACTAGACCTTGGAGGATGAAGAGAGTTTGGAGATTGGCCAGGAGAGGGGTGGAGGTGTGGAGGGGTAGAGAAATAGACATTTCAGAGAAAGGCAACAGTATGAACACAGAAATGAGAAATTGTGCAGTATGAATGAAGAACATTTAGGTGGGTTAGATGGAGCACAAATATATGAAAGGGGGTAGAGAGAAATTAAATTGAGAAAAATAGGGGGCTATGTTTTATAGGGCATCTTGATTGATGGCCTGACTCCTTGGATTTGTGGTATATTTATTCAGACTTTTTCATTCTTCACCTAATACCTCCTAAAATAATACTGTAATTTTATCTTGGGTCGGTCAAATCTGGTTTTGTCATATCTCACCTTGGAAATCTTCAGCACTTCTGATCTTGTTGATTTATTTATTTGTTCTTTGATTCCATGATCTAAATTCGTGGTTTGGACACCTGTCATCATAGGAATTTCTCCAAAGAAGGAATTCCTCCTCTAAAATGAGAAAAGTACTTCCTGTTCATAATAAATTCTATTTTTTCCCCCTAAGTCTGTGAATTTGCAAATGGGTCCAGAGTTTCTTAGTGTTTGAGTGCTTGGAAGCTGTTATTCCTTTTAGGGAGGTCTAAAAGATGCTGCACTTCCAATGTACCATATGGTGTCGAGTGGATGAAATAAGCCAATACCCTTCCCCTAAGGGATCATAGTCAGTGTTTTCCAAAGTGTATTCTGAAGAACACTTGTCCCATAAAACACAAGTCTCTTGAGAGGACCATCAACAAAAGCTTTGCTTGTAATAATAGGAGTCATTTATTGAGCATTTTCTATCCATTTCTTTGTGCATTTTATATTGATTTTCTCCTTTAATTAAAGGTTACATAGCCAAAAATATTTGGGAAACATTGATATATTAAGGTTCTGAGAAGTTTTGCAGTAAATAAATTTGTGTAATATTGTTTAATTCAGCATATTGTATACCTCTTTGGGAATTATACTTGTGAAGATTCTGGTGGAATTAGTATTCCATGAAGCTCACTCAAAGAATAGGCTTCTTCCCAGGAAAAACTTAGGTAATTTGAACTTTGATGTGTACATTCCTCTCAAGAGTTTTAGTGATCAGCATGCCAGTAACAACATCCTTGTCCTAGTACCATGGAGCTGAAAATACACATTTATGTAGACATTGGACAAAATTGTCTGGCTGCAGAGCACGATTGCCTGAGGCTATGAACCTGGCAATTAAAGTAGTTGAATATAGTGCCAGTTTCACTGCTAAATCATTTTCTTGAGCTTTTCTGTTAGTTTTGTTAGTAGGTTTAAGAAGAATCTATTGGTTATTTCTTAATGCACTGAAAATGGGCGGAATGGGTTTGGAAAGAAGAGAGAGGTTAATCACTCACAAATAAACATGCATTTTGACTTGTCCGGGAGACTGTTAGGAAGCACGACTGGTAGCCAGTAACCTGGAGGATGAGATCCTTGCAGCCTCATGACGTCAGATAGTGGAAAGAATATATATAGACTTTCGGTCAGATAAACCTAGGTTTCAGTCCCGAGTTGACTTCACTCTTCTGAGCCTTAGTTTTCTTGTCTCTAAAGTAAGGTAGCATAATGGTTACGGTGAGTTTAAGTGTGAGAGTGTGTGTAAAATGCCTGGCACAGTGGTGCAGTGTAGGTGCTCAAAAGTGCTGGTTTCTTCTTTCTTTCAAAAGGGAATCATCTATGATGCTTACACTTTCTAAGTAATATGAAAACATCATTAGTGATGATGAGCAGTAGGTAATTCTGATCACTGAGTGGATCACCTGGTGGCATCAGAAATTTGCTCTGATTAGGCCCAACCCTGGAGCACCCACTGGTGACCAGACACACTGTATTTCCATGCCCCTGGAAGATGGCTTTCAGGTTGGAGGGCAGCTGCTAGGCATCTTGCAGTGTCTGCCCCTCAGGAAAACCTTTATTAATTCACCAGAACACTGATGAGCACAGAGCACTCGCTAGGGATTGGGCACTGTGCTGGGCAGTTGGGACCTGTGCAGACATATGGTCTTAGCCTTAGAGGACCCTGAAGTCCAGTGGAGGGAAAGAGACATGTGAATAGTAAGTGAAGTAAGGAGTCACAGGTGCTATGATAGAAGTGTTATAGGAAGTAGTTGTGGGAGGGGGGCTCAAAGGGCAAAGTGGTCAGATGTTCCTGAGGGAGTCAGGAAAGTCACCAGCCTTTAGGAGGAAGGTATTCCCTTGAATCTTCCAGTTATGTGTGGGTATTAGTCATAAAATTTAATTGATAATGGCTTTATTAAGTCAAGCATAGAGTAAGGATATACATCACCATTTTCAGGGCACAGTTTATGCATGCTTTATTTTTGTACTGTGTACCCTTATGAAACAGTATACGGAATGCTGTTTGAATTGTTCAGCAGTAACTGACGGTCCCAAAGCGGGCTGTAAGCGTGCAGTTTCTGCACATCAGGCAGCTTGGTGCAGATGGCAGGGGTTTCCTTTTCGTACCTGGACTGTTTCCTGGTCCTGGGGCATCCTGGAAGGCCACGAGAGAATTTCCTAGGGTTACTTTTGGCTCCCTGTCTAGGAAGAATCCTGGCTATTTTGACAAGGCTCTCTGAAGCCTGTGATCTGCTTGTGTCTAAGGAATGGGAGGAATAGTCTGTGTGTGAGAGTTGCAGCTTTTTGCTTTGAGGCCCAATGGAGTTCTGACTGGAGCCCCCAGAGCTGCCCAGGGTACAGAAATCTTTCCAAGGCCAACAACTCTGATCAGCTATTAGGTTCCTTTCTAGCCACTTTCCCCAGAAGATACAGGGAGGGCGCCTCCTTCTCCTCTCCATTGGGTGGAGGGCAGCACTGAGAGTAATAGTAGCATCTAAACTGCTGGAAATTGGCTGACCTGTTTGTTAGGGAGCGATGTGGTAAAAATTAGGTTGAAATGAGATACTAAATATGAATGTACTTTGAAGAGTCCAAACCGCAATTATTGCTGTTGTGGCTGTTAGTTTTGGTGGTTAATAATAAAATAACTCCTTACACCATGGAAAAGATAAAGATGCCTCACAAACCACAAACTAGTTTATTTGTGATACTGTGGGGCACTCCAGTCATTCTGTGAGGTCTGTGATGCTTAAAATAGAATTGCTGACAGCTGGGGTGGGTCTGAGTTTATTACCACTACAGCTGAGCTGTTGCAGCTGCATGTCAGCAGACCTAGGTTCAGCTGACTCATCCTGGCTGTCAGAAGAGCCGGGATGCTGCTACTTGTTGGGGAGAGCAGTCCTGATGGTTCTGCAGTATGTATTGTTTTTCTCATTCATGTAGATTGAAAGGATTGTAGGATTAGGGAGAGAAAAATGGAGACTTTTTCCTGAGGAGCTTAGGTAGGAGTTTGAAGAGTATTGAAAAGAGGAAAAAGGAAATAGAGGGGTGGGGAGGCTGAGCCATGTGCTTTATGGGAAAGAGAACAAATGACAGCAAGGGGTTTTTGGTCAAGTAGTTTCCTGAGCTGGCCACTAGGTTGCCCTGTTGACTCTGAACAGTTTGGTTGCTTTTTGGAGCTGCCTTGAGACAAACAGATGAAAAGGAAGGCATTGTGAGTAGGACATTGATGTGCTGGATGTTTGTAACCAAAGGAGATGATCTGACAAGGATGAAATACAGGGTGAGATGTTCAAAATGAGCTTGATAACATTATTTATTGGTAGGTGAATGTCTAAATTCTAAATACAGACATGCATTGCTTAACAATAGGGATGTGTTCTGAGAAATGTGTTGTTAGGGGATTTTGTTATTGTGCAAACGTCATAAAGTGTATTTCTGCAAACCTAAATGGTATAGCCTGCTGCACACCTAGGCTGTATGGTACTGATCTTATGGGACCACCGTCGTATATGTGGTCTGTTGCTGACCAAAACATCATTATGTAGCGCATGACTGTAGTGATCTAAACAGAGAAGTACAG
Organism: Equus caballus; assembly: GCF_041296265.1. Taxonomy (NCBI): domain Eukaryota; kingdom Metazoa; phylum Chordata; class Mammalia; order Perissodactyla; family Equidae; genus Equus; species Equus caballus. The sequence goes on from NC_091684.1 coordinate 37,505,997, forward strand.
AGCTATAGGGAGACTTGGTCATGTTTGGCAACTTGAAGCCCTAAGGATTGTGTTAGAAATTGTTCTTATTAAAACTGTATGTTTTCTAGGGGGCCGGCCCCGTGGCTGAGTGGTTAAGTCCGCGCGCTCTGCTTCGGCGGCCCAGGGTTTCACCAGTTCGAATCCTGGGCGCGGACATGGTACCACTCATCAAGCCATGCCGAGGTCGCATCCCACATGCCACAACTAGAAGGACCCACATCTAAAAGAAATACACAACTATGTACCGGGGGGCTTTGGGAGAAAAAGGAAAAATAAAATCTTTAAAAAAAAAAACTATATGTTTTCTCTTATCCTGTTATTAACGATACAATAAAAATGCATTTGATATTTAATTTCAACTTAGAGACTTTCACAAATTTTCATTGAAATTTTCTTTTTAGGGAATTATGTTTTCTTATAGCTTCCTGTCAAAATAAATGACACATGTTGCATTTCTTAAATTTTTTCCTAGCACTTGGCCTAATCTTATCCCTATTAATGACTTTTAGTTTTAGATTTAACTAGGATGAAACTTTAGTTTTTATATAGGACTATAATTAGATATTTTATTCTTTATTGATAGCAAAATAGTCAAAGTAGTTTGGTAGCATCTCTTTTGTGCAGTTTAGTCAGAAAACTTTCAGTTCTTTGAAGAGCTATCTATTATTTAAATTTACTATATTCTTAACCATTTAAGTTAATTTCTATAGAAGCAAGCTTTTTAGAGCAATAGCAGGAAATAAGTGAGGAAAAGACCTGGATTGGAGTGAAGTTTCTAACAACATTTTGTTCAACTTATTATGCCGTATTTTGATACATACTAAGAGTAAGATATAATAAGAGGAGTATTATCCAAAGTGTGGCTATTAATAGGTGTTACGCAAAAAATATTTTCTGTGGAAATAATTTTGGAAATGCTGGATTAAACAACATTTGAACAGATTTCTTTCCTGTAGAACTTCTTAGAGCCTTTATTTGATATACACCAGTGGGTGCCATGAAACTCCAAGAAGGAAGAGATGTCTATGACTTTTCCCAAACCCTAGGGACCTGCACTTCACAAAACACACCGTGGGAAACCTCCAAAAGGAAAATTAGTGCTTTGAGTCCCAACTGTTGATACCATTAATGTTATGTTCTTTTAAATATCTTGAAGGCTGTTAAAAAGTCACTATATGGTATAAATTAGTATATTTATACCAGCAGACTTTGTTTGGTTGTTGCCTTTGGAGATAAGCAATTACACAAAGCAGATTATTAATTCAGAAGATGAGAATTTAGAAGAAAAATAATTCAGTCAAAAGTAGGTTTCATGGTCCTCACGAGAGCTTCCACAGGAATATATACTTAAAAAAGAAACTAAAGAAAAACGATTTTTGTATTTTCTCTCATACGAACTTATAAAACAGACCATTCTATTGTGAGCTGTGTGTAAACTAAACCTTTCTGGCCAGAGATCACAGACTGGGGCCCACAGTCTAGATCTGGCCTGCAGATAGTTTTATTTAGCCTGTACAGTGATTTTAACATTTGATTTTGATTTTAACATTAATTCCCAGCATTTTAAAATGTTGAAATTTTGCATAAAAATCTGAATTTTTAGCTACTCTTGAAAAATGGATGTCTGACAACACATTCACGAATAACCACTTGCTGGAGCTAAAAAGTGTCTGCTTCTTTAAAAGGACTGGATTATTCCAGTGCTAACTGCCTACTAACTATTGTCCTGGTGTCTTGACACATTTATGCTACGTGTCCTATCCTACAGACATTTGGTTTTGTGTAACTTCTGCTACAAGGTCACGGCTTGGCCAAAGGGCTGGTGGGTGCTGTCTTCCAGATGATAGCCTCTTCCTAGAGTCATCTTTGTAAGCAAGTGTAGCCAGGATTCTGCAGGAAGGAGTGTTGGAATTGTGTCAGGCTCATTTAAGGAAATCTTCACCATTCCTAGTGATGTCCCTACGCTTGTCTTCAGGATGTTGAGGCTTTTACTGCCCAGGGTATTGTCTATTTGATATCATACTGGAAGAGTTGTTTTACACACAACACAGAGTAATCTCTGTATGTGTAAAAGTTGTATCGCTGGGGGAAATTTCTACTGAATTAGGACAGAGTTCTAATTTCATCCGTTATCAATAATAATTATTAAAGAAACAGAGATAATAAAAAGCAATTCTTTTGTTTATGTTCTACCCCTTTCTATAAAATATTTGAGTCAGCTTATGAAGTATGGTATTAAAAAATTAGAGAAACATATATGTATGTATATATAAATCAGGACCAGGAAATATATTCAGGGAGTAAGAGAGATATAAAACATGGATATCAGGCCCTGAGTTCTGAGAATAAACCTTAGAAGATGGAGAACATGCCCTGTACGTGAGTGGGCATTTTTTTTTTTTTTTTTTTTGTGGAAGATTAGCCCTGAGCTAACATCTGCTGCCAATCCTCCTCTTTTTGCTGAGGAAGACTGGCCCTGAGCTAACCTCCATGCCCATCTCCCTCCACTTTGTATGTAGGATGCCTGCCACAGCGTGGCTTACCAAGCAGTGCCATGTCCGTACCTGGGATCCAAACTGGCAAACCCCGGGCCGCCGAAGTGGAACGTGTGAACTTAACCACCGCGCCACCGGGCCGGCCACTGAGTGGGCTTATATTTTAGAGAGAAACCAGAGTGTAAATGGAACTTCTCAGTGCAAACAGTACGACAATATTACTTTTTGCTTAGCATGTAGAGTGCTGATGTTGGCCTATGTTGATATTTCTCTTATTCTGCAGTGGTGCAAGCTCTGAGGAGCTGTCTTCTGGTGGCAGCTGGGAAATGTGACTTTTGGAAATAGGGTTAATCATTACTGTCTCCTGAGTCCTCTTCCTGTATTTTTATGTAGTCTGTAATGCCAAGAATAGGGTAAGGGAATGGGTTGTGTATGACGTAATGAAATGAGGGAGGGCTGGGGAGGAGAAGCAGCAGTAATGAAAGCTCTCAGCAGGAAGGTTTGGAGATCCTCTGCAGATTGCTTTGAGCAGCAGGAACCTCCAGCTGTTATAGAAGGCTGCATTTTCTGTACTTCTTGATTAAATGAAAGCAGAACACTAGGGATACTACACAGGAATTGTTTTCATTTGTGAAATAGTTATCTATGATCAAACTCAATTATCGTAAAGTTATTGGAATTACCTTACCAGGTCCTGAAGCTGCCTTAACTGCCTTATTAGGGATGAGACTAGAAGAAGAGAGGATTCTGTGTAGAAAAAGATACATCCTACTTTTTTTTTTTATTGGTGACATTAGAATCCTTGTTCTTACAGTGTCGGGAAATTGTGTTTTAATTAAAAATTAATAATGGGTCCTCATGAAGGCATTTAAAAGTGGTGTTTTATGGTATTAGTGAATCTGTCTTTGTCGTAAATGTCAAGGGAATGATAATTTAGTCAAACAGACCAAATTTTACAAGGAAAGAACTGGGTTTTTTTTCCCACACGATAAAGATGGAGCAAATGCCTGAATGTTAACAGAATTGCAAACAGATCTTAAGTTTAACTGAGCAATGCCAGTTTTAGAGTTGATTCAAGGTGTTTTGAAAGTGTAACATGCCACAACTAGAAGGACCTACAACTGAAAAATACACGACTATATGCTGGGGGGATTTGGGGAGACAAAGAAAAAAAAAGAAAAGAAAGTGTAATTGACAGATTTACTACCTTTCAAATGAGAGTCCTCCCGGATATAAGCCAAGCCACATAAGAAATTATCTTATTTATGTGTTTCCTTGCGTTAAGTATTGCCGGTTGAGCAATGGGGAAAATGAAGAATTTTGTTGATACTAAGGAAATGACAACTCAGCTGTTTTGTTTCCTATACTAATCAGTGAGGGGAAAGGAGAGGCATGTTTCTTAACGACTGACACAGGTTTATCTGATTCTACTCCTAGCCCACTTCCCAGAGCACGTGGTACCTGAGTGGCTGGTTGGTTTTCAGGCAGTGTTGAAACTTGCCTTTCAGTATGAGAGAGTTTTTTGTGGTTTTGGTTTGTTTTGTTTTAAACAATTCTTTGATAATTCAGTTATGGTTTGAAAGGAATATGTTTTAAGGTTAAGATTCTGTTGAAATACCTTATTTTTTGTTATATGATGAAACAGTACAAATTATGGGCAGGAAGTCAGAGTCCCAGTGAAGAGATATTACTAAACAGAAAGAAATATGTCATAAAGATTTCTTTTTCTACTCTTATAAAATTTACTTCAATTTCTAGGCTTGCCTTTATTTAACCAGACCTGAGGAAAATCAGATAAATCAAAAGTAGATAACTGTGTGCTTCAGTATTTGATATTGCTGGTAATTCTGTGCTAACTTGATGAATGTTAATCTATGTTAAATCATATTACTGAAAGATAAATGTTTTAATTTTAGGGGGATGATAAGAATTTAAAAGCCACACATATAGATAATTTTTAGAAAATATTCCTAATGTTCCTCTTCCCTCCCTTTAGGTGAGCTCCTAAAAAGCTAAGGGCTGCTCTGTGACAGGTTATAAACACTCTATCATGTGTTAAAATGGATCTGATTCAAAACTCAGAAACTGTCTCTAAAAGACTGCCTTTTTTTAAACCACAGACGGTTTCTGAAGGTTTTATGGTATATGTCTAGTGTGTTGAGTACAGTACCTGTGAGTAGGTTCCCCAAGAGTTCTGTTGAAAGGCACTTAATGCAGATTACGTTAACTGTAACTGGATTTTCTTTGGGTTGTATATGTTGTAAAATGCACAAATCAGTGGGTTTGTCTTTAGTCACCTTATTCTCATTTGGGGTTGATGGAAATGAAGTAAGGACCAAGTAAACGACTTTTTTTCAGGTGCAAATTCGACCATGGAACCTAAGTGACAGTGACTTTGTAATGGATGGTTCTCAGCCTTTGGACCCCAGAAAAACTATCTTTGTTGGGGGAGTTCCACGACCCCTTCGAGCTGGTGAGTGGAAATAGTAACACCACAACAACAAAACCAACAACAACAAAATCCCCAATGTATTTAGTCTTCAATATTTTCTAGGTTTCTGGTCAGCTATACATAATCTCCAAAAGGAAGGCTGTCATGTCAGTTTCACTGAGCTGACTCTTTCAAGATTAAATGTTTTCTCCCCAAATGCTCTATTTTCTTATGGTGCAAGAGTGAATTTCATTAAACTGTTATTTCAAAAGGATGAATTCTATTTAGTGCTTATTCAACCACATATTTTAAAAATAATAGTGATACATTTGGCAGTGTGCGTTCTTATGCCTGTTAGCATTGTTATGTATGACAGAAAAAGAAGTCACCCAATCAGAAATCTGTCCAGTGCAGCTGTGTGCCGACTCAGTGACCATCCAAACCACTGCTGGAAATTGTGTCCCTGGGAATCCAACTGAACTCTTCCCAAGTGAAGCAGATTCCTATTTTTTCTTATGCACTTTGAAGAATAAGTTATGTATTTGAGCATTTTTATGATGACTTTTTAAAAGTTTCCCTGTTTTTTTTTCAAGTTTCTTTCCAATAAGGAAATAATTGTACCTGCTAGGATTGGGCAGAATCATAATTGACTGGCGTGTTTGAAGTGATGCTGAGCTGATGACCTCAATATTTAAATCCAAACACAAATCTAATCAGTTGTGGATCAGTGTTATTGCCAGTGGAATATGATAAAATTATTTGTAAGAACTAAATTTTTTAAGTGCTTAAAATAATTGAGTTTATTTTTTAGAAGCAAGATGAAAAAATGAGGGTATTGTTGCCACTGTAGTTGTGAAAGTGCAATGTTATCTCTGTGTTATTTGTAAGCAAGAAGACTTAGTTCTACCTAAAAATAAAAGAAAAAGCAGAGATCATTAAAATCAAATTGTAAAAACAGTATTATAAAATTTACCTATAGCTATTTGGCTTTATGACTTTTATGACCTTTTAATTCGGAATGTTTGTCAACATTTCTAACATATTTATTCAAATTTCAACTCTCCGATCTACTCCTAAAAGACAACTTTAGACCTATGTAAAGATATATTCATAATTCCATTTTGAAAGACTTTAAAACATTATTAATTATGACTGTGGAGTTTGTAATTTTACAGTATTTCGGAAAGTCAAATATCTTTGGGTCTTATTCTCATTCTAATGGAAAACTGTGCCGAAAGAAAGCAAGCCAAGCACAGAGATGCCTCCCCTTTATCTGCTGTCAGAGAATAAAGTCTAGGAAGGGCTAACTCAAACGTGAACAGCATTATGAGATGAGGGCAAATGCAGCCCTTTGTTTCTAAACTGCTTGTGCTTTAAAAAAAAAACTGTAATGGGGGCATTGTGGAATATTCCTGACTTTTTCTAACTGGTGTTATATTAATGAGCGGAGAGGGAGAAAACCTCCTTTGATATTCTTTTAACTGCATATATATTCTACAAAAATGAGCATTCATTGTGAGTATTCTAGCTATTCTTTTTTGCAAGTAACTACATGCACAAATTAGTTTTAATATTCTAGCCCTTCTCCTTTTTCCTAGATGGGAATCTGAAAAAAAAAATTCTGAAAGAAAAAGCCCCACAGTTATAACAGAACTGGTGTTAAACCTCTTATGTCTGTTTTTAAGTCACAGACACAATAGTTTACAAACTAAATTCCCTTTTTATTTTTCTCTCTTTATTCTTCCCATTTAAGTGATTTAAAGGATAAGTAAAGGCCAGTGTATCATTTTCCCTCTATAAATCCTATGAAGATCCATTTTTCACACTTGGTCTATGATCACACTGACACTGCAGGACAGAAAACCCAAGACGCTAAATTATGTTTTTTTCTTTAACATTCTATGTCTATAAGATGCTGCAAATTCTAGGATTAGACAAGAATTATATTTAGTTACGTAGTCAGAAATGGGATTTTATGTTCCCTTCCCAGATAGTATACCTTTTATAAGTCTCAAAGTTCTTTTTTTTTTTTTGAAAGTTAAGCTAAAATTGTTTGTTTTAAAATTGTTTTGTTTTTGCCATTATGTGGATAGTAAGCTACAGTCACTTGGTCTAATGGAAATGTTCCCCTATGCCAACACCTCTCATAAGTGTAGCTAGTTTCTAGATGGCTAAACAATCTATATAGCATCTTAGAATTTTACTATCTATGCAAGACTTTCATATTGGAGGCCATGTAATCTAGACGAAAAAAGAGTTAATGTCTGCAGCTTTTATCCAGTTGTGTAGAATTGAGTTTCTTTGGAACACACAGAGATTTGTGGACTGATGTCTACCCTGGAATAGAAGACTATTTTTAAAGGAATTCATTTTGACTTTCCTATACAATCTTAAATTGAATATAGCGTGGTTCACTTGAACAATAAACATTTATTGAGCATCCACTATGTTACTGGCACTGAGCAAGTCCGCATCGTGCTAAACTGAAAGAACATCCCCCTGTTGTGTTAAACAGATCATCATCTACAGAAAGTCAAAGATTTCAGAACAGAAGAAAATAAGAAATGTATTAGAATGCTAACTCAGAATTAATTGGATGCTAAACTATATTCTTTGACATAATGATTCTCAAATTTGGTTTTTAAATACTTCAGGGCATTTTTTATTATTTCCAGGGGGTGCTGTAGTTATGGAATTGTGGAAATTCTTAAAACTATTTCAGACGCTATGTACAGAGTGATCCTGAGCTAGATATGGGTGATGGTACTCAACAGGTGAGATTCTGGGTATCCAGATTGATTTTCACCTTATCCTGAGCCAAAAATGGTTCTTTGACATGTTAACAGTGACTAAAATGTTATCACTCAAGAGTTATTCCTTTGGATCTTGTGAGACTTTTTATGTTTGATATTTCCCCATTGTAAGACAGGGACCATTATCACTGATAAGTTATTCTAAGTATAGTCTTATCCCACCAAATGGAAATATACAAACACTTTTAAAGAGAAGTGTTTTAAGTGGTATTGTCCTGATGAGCTTAGCTTGCTCCTTCTGGTCATTTGACCAGCCTTCCTTTTTATAATTCAGGTTGGAAAAAAATCACAGGCCTGGAAAAATTAATCTGAAAATGGAAAAATAATCAGTGGGAAATCTAGATGAATTTACCCAAAGTTAGATTGCCTGATTCTTGGTTTCTCTAGGTCAAATAATACACATTTCTACTATCTCTTGTCCCTCCCTTCTTCTATCACTGCAGTCAATGACGGTGGCAAGGCAAGGACAGTTTGCCTGAAGTCTCCTAATTTTTCCCAGGTCTTGTTTTTCTTCCAGTCCCAGCTCTTCCCACCCACATGCTAGGAAAGACTATAGGTAGACTCACCATGCCACCATGTGGCTAAAGTTTACATATTCTTCAGAGAATCAGTACAGGGAAAGGGGTAGTCTGTCTGATTCTCCACCTGCTACCACCTGGAAGTGCAACATCATGTTGCCACTCTTCATTTCAAGTAATGTAGTCAACGTGTCCTCTTGAATCTCAGTACGGAAGTAGCCCTGTTGCCTATCCTTATAGCATTAGGACCTCTCCAGAATGCATCTCTTTGCTCTGAGAGGAAATAAGTGCCAGGCTTGGGGGTTATGAGGAGGCCACCAGGAAAAAATGGAGAATGAAGCTTCTGCTCCCTGTTCTCTCCTCCAGTTTATAAACATTGAGTATTCCCTGTCTCCAGCTTCCCGGCTGAGACATCTGATTTAAGGACTGCTTCAGGGATCAAGCTTTGGGACTGATCCACTTCCAACGTTGATCAGGCTTGACCCTCTCTAATTAGAGGCATGTGAGTTCTTCTACTTCATGACTTCCTTCTGACAGTCTATCTGACCAGGTCCTGCAGAACAGATCAATCTTGAGAGATTGCTCATCTGAGTTTCTGGAGCCTACTATTTACTCATCATCTTTGGGTCTCCTGTCTCTCCTAACTATTCCTTTGATAACTTTTTCCTGTCTTTTTCTCCCCTACTAATTTTCTGTGATGGATCCTGAAATTTCTTTCTTTGCCCTTTTTTCCCTTCTGACTGTTGTAAGGATGGCTTTTCTGTGGAGGAAAAAAAAACCTTTGAGGTAAATACTCAGTGATAAATAGCATCCATCTAGAGAACATACATCCTAAATTTGTCTAAGTGCGTTTATTTCAGACCTTCTGTATAAACATTCTGGTAGTTCATATGTGTTAGGAATCCTCATTTGTGATTGAGAAAATAGGAGTATTGTAACCATATCCTCTTTCTGTTCTGTGAAGTGGTAGCAGGCAGAAATCATTTTATATCAAGTTTTTCAGCAGTAGAAGCCTTTTTTTCCACCAAGTCCCAAGTTCAGCAGGAGTTGTTCCAGATGAACTCCAGATTTGGCATACTGACTTGATTAACTGCTTTACCCTTAGGGTTAAGAATTTTCTAATGTTAGTATGTATTTGTGTTCTCCCTCCCCCAAAAAAGCAAACTGTTGCCCACGGTTGATGTCAAACTTTGCCTTATCAGTGGCAGATGAGTAGCATTAGCATAAAACCAAAGAAAGACTTGGGATGAATTGGTACTTCTGGAACAGAAACGAGGACAAGTTAATGTTAAGCAAAGATTTATGAGTAGAGGGAAAAACAACCCCTGGACAAAACTAAACATTTGAGTACCACTCTGTGCTCAGCAGTATGCTCAGAGCCTTTCATGTATGTTTAATCCTCATGATAATCCTGTGAGGTTGTAAGTGGTAGACTTTCCATTTTAGAGATAAGGAAGCAGAGTTCAAAGGGGGTGATTGGCCAAAACCACGATAAGTAAAAAAGCCAAGATTCAAACTCAGATCTCCAGACTTCCCTATTGGGGCTCTTTGCACAGCAGGAAGCCGCTTTGTCAAGCTGAGATCTGAGATGTTGTCTCAGTAACAGCAGTAACAGTCAACGTGGTACCAGTCCAATTTAATCAAGTTAAACATTCCATCTCTCTGACTTAGCTGATTGTTCATACCATTTATTTGAAAACATTCTTAATCTCCCAACATCTGATGCAGAGTAGAAGCTTATGAACACATTTCTTCCGCTGAAGATGTATGAACTGCCCTTGTGAACCAATTCAACAACCGTGGTAAATCTGGAAAGTCCACCTTCAAGTTGAATCTTACTTTCTTTCAGAAGTCCAGACCTCTTCATCATCCTGAGGTGCCTGTGCCTCTTTCCTTTCTGCTTTGGTCTTATTTCCAAAGAGAAGAAATGTGGCTTTTACTTTCACAGTTTAGGATCTGGAAAGATGAATGTGTTGATATTTCCCTTGGGAATCCTCATTCCTGCTCTGCCCTATTTGATTTTCATAGTATCTCAGACTTAGACATTGCCTTATGGCTGGCTTTAACATCTAATTAAATGATAGGAACAGGACCCTGAGGTGGGGCAGGATGAGGGAGTCATCATAATTTCCTCTCTGGTGAGCTAAAGTCCCTTTCAGATCTCTGAAGAATCAGGAGCAAATCTAACAAACCATAATTGGGGTTCAGAGTCAACTTCAGAGGCATAGTCACCACAACCCAAAAGAATTCTTGGTATGTGCTGCACACAACTGCAAATTCTTGTTTCCTTCTCTAGTCTATGGCACAGTGAAGCTCATCACAAGAGCCAGTATTTGGGTTAGACTCATAGTAATGTTTCTGTTACCCTGAAACTGTTGTTCATGAGATGTCTTGAGTTGTCTTAGGAGCACAGAATGTCTTATCTAAAATACAGAATGCCCTTGGATAAAGCTACCAGACCTGCTAATTTTCCACCCCTGTGGTGACCAGACAGACCCTGTGAACACTGTCTGCATAGGAAGGAAAAAATAAAAAGTAGTTTGGAGACTCTTGACTTCTTCATAGACTCTGTCTATGCCTGCTGTCACCTCCATCTGTCTGAATTCCAGGCTCCACCTGTATGTCTTGCTCTGGTAGTCTTATCTTCCTTAGGTTAAATGTTAAGAATGTGGGAGCTACACTGTTCCTGCCCTCTACAGAGGACGGTTTAGAATGAGGATTCACTGTCATTAGCTCAGTACGTGTTTTGACTACATTTTCCGGATAAGACACATCCTTGATCAAGGGCTCACATTTCATGAGCAGGGTTGAAATCACAAGGTATACATAAACCCGTGAAGGTTTTAGTTGACTTCTTCAGATCCTTGCGATCTTTCTTCTTTTTTCTCTCCTCCTAAGAAGTGAAAATGGTAGCCCTCTTCTTGGCTCAGCTTCCCCCCATCAGAAGAAGGGAATTTATATGGAACTTCCCTATATTAACTAATGAATGTCACTCTAAATCCTTTAAAACCTAGCCTCTAAAAGTAGTTGTACATTCTAACATCTGTAGGTGAATTTGTATCTTCTATATCAAAAAATTTTTTCAGATTGGAAATTTATAGGACTTGAAGTCTTGCTCTGTGTTTCTGTTAGTCACCTACGTAGTGGATGAATTAAGTTAGACCTTTCTTTAATGCTACTTTTACCAGGTAGTCACTTTTCTCAGTAAGTAGGAACTCTGTTTAGTACTGAAATGACATCCCTCTGGTGTTTGAGCCCAGCATGTTTAGCCTGCAGGAAGTACACTTTTAGTGAAGACGTGCTGATTGAGTAAAGGACCAAATGCAAACAGCAGTTGTTGGACCATTATTTACTTTTCTTCAAGGATGATCACAGTATTAGACCTTCTGTAGTTAAAGTATAGATTCGAATAGAAAGAGAGATGGGAAACCTTCATACTCTTCCCCCCAAAAAACTCTTTAGTCGCCTTGGTTTCTTCTAGCTTCTCAGCAAATTGCCTTTTACTTGAGTGAGACTTTATTGACTCAAATGTCTGCAGACTTTTTGGTGGCCAAGAAAATGACTGTATATAAGCTTATAAGTGGAAATGATTTATTTGTAATTAGTTTTCATAAAGCATAAGTGAGTGAGAGTTTCTGCTTCCTATCAAAAGTACTTGACTGCCAGCAACATCAGTCATGACCTAATCTTTGGCACATGAAGATGATTTTCCAGCAGCTAGATTCACGGAGTAATGGAATGTTGTGCTTTTGGAAGACGCCTTCTTTAGCATCTGAAGATCCTTAGGATTCCTTTGGAGATCACTCTGCTATAGAAGAACCTGTGGTTACAGTAACTGTCTTCCTCAGCTGGAGCTTCAAGCTTACAGCTGGTATACCTTCTTTCTAAATCACTTTCTTGCGTCCTTCCTAAGGAAGGCAAACAAGTGCCATTCAGTGCCTTGCCAGCACAGCATTCTTCTCCTGGCCGTTCACCAGGCTGAGGGAGTGTTTACTCTCCTATTCTATTCCAGAGGAAGCCAGGTCTTTGGAAAATTAGTGTTTAATTTCTAGGCCATGTGGTTACTTATTTTACGAAGCCCATTTGACCAATAAGGGAAATTCATTAATGACTGCAGTTAATTAATGCTACCTTCAGCTTCTTGGTCTCTGTTACTGGAATAACATTAGCCACATGAGGAGGTCCTCAAGTCATCAGAGGTTGTTGGGATGAAGTATAAGGACCCACTGAACTCTGATATTCAGGGTACGTGCACGATTCTTATTGCATTGTTCGGATGAATGTGATGCCTGGATCCTGCCCCAAGACTGCAGTCATGGTCCAGTTGGGCTCTAATCAGCAATGTTCCCTTGGCTGATATGACTCAGTAATTCTGATCATAATGGGATCATTGGGATGGCTTTCTGCTGTTCTATCTTTTTTTTTTTTTTTTTTTTGAGGAAGCTCAGCCCTGAGCTAACGTCTGCTGCCAATCCTCCTCTTTTTGCTGAGGAAGACTGGCCCTGAGCTAACATCCATGCCCATCTTCCTCTACTTATATGGGGGATGCCTACCACAGCAATGGCTTGCCAAGCCGTGCCATGTCTGCACCCTGGATCAGGACCGGTGAACTCTGGGCGGCCAAAGTGCAATGTGTGCACTTAACCACTGTGCCACCGGGCTGGCCCCTGCTGTTCTATCTTTAATAGTACTTATTTTGGGACTTAGTTATTTCTGGCTTATTTTCTTACTTTCTAAAAATTACCTGTTGGTTGCAGGTCATTCTTCCTATTAAGAATAGGCACTTAGAAAACAATATTAAGCAGTCTAGTATGGAGAGAAATCATTAAGTAGAAAGACAGCCTTTCTGCCATGGTGACATAGCTTTTCTTATTGTCTCACCAGCTTCATATTACAGGAACCAATAATACTTGGCTTTCATTCTCTTTGTAGAAATCTAGTGGAGTTCTTATTACAGTTCAACCCTTCAGCCCTTGTATCTGCTGCAAAGTTCTTCCTCTTCCCCCCAGGTTGTGCTGCTTCTCTTCTCCCCAGATACTGATTCCTGTGGAGCTCTACTCTGTGATGGTCTTTGGCACTGACTGTGGCCCAGGTCATCATTTATCTTCCTTGTCTTTTCCTTTCCATATACCGTATGTAGGTGTTTGAGGGAAGCAGGTTCTTGGGTTGTTCCCTAGAGGTAGGGCTAAGTCTTTTGGACTTAAACCATGTAAGTGACCAGAAAGGAATGGTCATACCTGGAGGAGATGCCATCCAGTATCGAGTAAACAATTACCTTCAGGCAGTTTGGATCCAGGTAAGTAACTGCTACATGTCTCTCCATGGTACCTTTATGGTGAGGATAATTTTAGAATATTAGACTTTCGGAATGGTCCAATTTCCAATGCCTTCTGTACGTGTTTTTAAATATACCACTATAAAGGAATATTTAGAAGAAATGTGGCAAGGAGTGCAGACTAGATCTCTGGATTTATAGCAGGGTGCAGGATGGGTATGTTTTTACTGCCTATGTAGCAGCTTAGTATTTCCTGGCACGTTGTAAATGCTCAATAAATGTTCATTGCTGCTATTGTCATACTAGTAGTAGTATTTAGAACTCAGTGTGAGAGATTAGTGTGGAGATTTCTCAGTTGGGATAGAATATACTCTAAAAATCTTTATTGTTTTTAATTGTAGAGATTTTCTTTAAGACTGTCGACTTATTGCCTCTAGTTAAAATGAAGAGTTAATTTTTTCTATAGCTTAGTCTTAATATAACAGTGTGACTTTCATAATTGCTTTCAGTCTTAGAGGTCAGTAAATAGGGCTGTTTCTTATTAACTTGTTAGGTATTGTGAGATGCTTTGCCTACCCGGGGCCCACTCCAGTGGACCAAGCAGTTAGAAATTAGAACAGGAGGATTATTGATAGATCTTTCCTTTTATACTGTTGCTGAAGTTTTGATTATGTAAATTCGTGTGTGTATAAATTTGTATTTTTTAAAAAATTTTATTTTTAAATATCCTGTGAGGAGCTCCCCTACTTGAGTTGTAAGACTGGTGTGGATACTCTTCATGATACTTAATGTGGATTTTCCTTTTCTTGATTACACTGCATGATCCTTAAATAGTTCTTCCTTCTGGGCAAGAGTACCTTCTAAACGTTTATACAAAATCGTGTTTATTTTCTTGCAGTTGAACTGGCAATGATCATGGACCGTTTGTATGGTGGTGTCTGCTATGCTGGCATTGATACGGACCCAGAGCTGAAGTACCCGAAAGGTGCTGGCCGCGTGGCGTTCTCCAATCAGCAGAGTTACATTGCAGCTATCAGTGCTCGCTTTGTGCAGCTCCAACACAATGACATTGACAAACGGGTAAGCAACTACCCAGGGGATAATAGCTTTGGGAAAGAAATGAAGTTTGTTCTGTGGGAGAAAAGCACCTTGTGATCATAAGTGAGCAGCTCTACCTTACATAGCATTAGTCCATGAGTCCATCTAGGTTGCCTGAAAAGCAAAGCTCCCTTGGTATTTAAGGCGTTAATGAACCTTTCTGCCTCACCCATCCCCAGGGTGATGTTACACTTATGAAAATAACCCTGCAGAATTTAGCATACCAAACCAGTGCTGTTCAAAAGATGATGCCAACAAGTGCAAGGTTGAAAAAGTGACGAAGGTTGAGAATGTGACTTAATGAAGTTGAGAGCGGGTGACCTGTTTGACCCATGGGGTGCTCTTGAAACAAACAAACTTGGACTAACATTTGATGTTAATGTTCAGCAGTATACACAAAGTTTTGAAGTTCTGGTTTCTCTTAAAATTGCAAGATCACACACGGTAGCAATCATTAGAGCCAAGTATCCACTGTCCCCTCTGGTCCTCTCTCCCACTCCCTGTAGTTCTACTGCTCATACCATATATGCCTATACGTTACCTGCCTCTTCACTCATTGGTGTTACCTGCCTGGCAACTAGAGGTGTTCAAATTTGCTACCTCTGATCTAAAGAAGGGGACACAAGGTACAGTTGTAGGGAGTTGGTGTGCTCAGTAGGTTTTGTAGACAGACATACGTTTAAATGTCAGCTTTGCCACTATTTGGAAGCTTGAGGGAACAGAAGGTGATAGGAACTAAACTGAGACCTATATTAATAGATTAAAAGCACAAGTAGGAGAATAGCATTGAGTCTTGAGCGTCTCCCTGTGTAATTGTACAGTGACTATTAATGCTTCCAGCAAAGGATGTTCCTGGGGCGGCATACACTGGACTGCAATAAGTAGAGTAATAAATATGTTCTATTATGAAGTTTCACCTATACTCTGTTCGGTTGACTTTGACTAATTTTGTGCAGCAGACTTAAGTTTCTTAGGAGGTGAAAGTTTCAATTGGTGATGAATTTTTTATATTCAGCGAGATTATATTTTCATTAAGATATGTATCTGATCAAATTATAAAAGTCGGTACTTAATCTATTTGCTACATCACTGGGCTCCTTAAAAGTAAGTAGTGGTGGTTTGTTTATTAATTAAAATAATTCTTTTTCAGAGTTTTCAAATACTCTTTGAATTAATGGAGATCAGAGGGATGATAAAGATTCAACCCCATTCCTAGTTTTCAAGCACCCACAGCATCCTGAGCTTCTCCTTTTGTAACAATAATCCCCCTACAGACTATAAGCTCCACAAGGATAGACATGGTATCTGTCTCATTCTCTGCTTCATTCCCAGTGCTTACCCATTGCTTGATGTATAGATACAGTAGTAGATGCTCAATAAACCTTTGTTGAATTGACAAATGGTTCTACTTGGAGGGTTCTCTTAACTGCTATTGCTGGTGTTAGTGGACTTGCTTGTGCCCATACATTTGTGAGTCTGCAACACCAAATTCCATTACATTTAGACTGCTATTGCACCATCACTGGTGACCCCAAGCAATAAACTTAACCTGAATAGCCTTAGGTTCTCATCTGTATGGAGGTAGCTTTCTTTGTCCCCTCTGAAGCCACAACTAGTGACTGTACAGGAGGTAGGTCCTAAAGATGATAAAAGAAGGTTCCGTTTCCCCATGCTTGTCTTCCCTTTGCCCCCACCCTAACAACCTCCTGGCCTATTCCTAAATAGAGGCAAGTACACTTGCCCCAGGGGTTATGATGATCTCAGAGCCCCTTAAAGAATCATTTTACATTTAGATGCTATTTGTTTTGTTGCCTATCCCTACACCCGCCTCTGCTAGGTCAGGCCCTAAGTATTTCTTCCCATAAGACTTAGAACTAGGTAAAAAAGAGAGAATTTGGGGCCAGCTGGTGGCATAGTGGTTAAGTTTGCACACTCTGCTTTGGTGGCCCAGGATTTGCAGGTTCGGATCCTGGGCATGGACCTCGCACCACTTGTCAAGCCATGCTGTGGTGGCGTCCCACATACAAAGTAGAGGAAGATTGGCACAGATGTTAGCTCAGCAACAATCTTCCTCAAGCAAAAAGAGGAAGATTGGCAACAAATGTTAGCTCAGGGCCAATCTTCCTCACAAAGACAACACACGAAAAAAAGAGAGAATTTGTTTTTCTTTTGTTAGTATGATCGTAGGCCATGCTATGAAAATGTATTTGGAACATCAACTTCTCAGGACTGAGGAAAGCCATTGACTGTTTTCTGCCTGCTATATTTGGCTTAACCATACCTTCCATATCTTAGAGTCATTCTTGATAAGCATTGAGAGTAGTAGCCAGTCGTAGTGGAAAGAGTATGGAGTTTGGAGCTAGAACAGATTCCAGTACTTTTAAACCTTTGCTGCCCCAGCCACTGGTGACCCCAAGCAAGTTACTTAGTGCCAGGAGCCTTGGGTCCTCATGTGTAGCTCCGTCCTGGAGACGGTCTGAAGATTAAATGGGATTTGAGGATTGAACAGCTAGATCCTTATGGCAGTTGGATAGATATTTAGCTAGCACTTGCTGGTTAACAGTATTCATCTTGCTACAGTATGCCCTTGATACTGAAGTCGTTAATATTACATAGCTTGAATTTTATCGCTTGCTCTGCTGAGGATGTAGTGAAAAGGTACACAGGGCCAGAGTCAGATGGCTGGGTCTAGATCTGGTCCTGTTCCCCGTGAGCTATGTAACTTTGGGCAGGTCACTTAAATTCTGAGCTTCAGTGTATAATGAGGGTAGTAGTAATAGCCTTATGTACCCCACAAGATTGTTGAGAAGCCCAGAAGAGATATTGAACAAGAAAGCAGTATATACAGTGTAACACAGTATACACATGTATAGCGGGATTATTATTGTGGTCACAAAAATGCCACCTCCATCCACAAGGTGTCAAAAAGGCACTTCTCAGTTCCCTCAGTGCCCTGGGATGAGAGTCATCTAAGCGGGAGAATTGGAAATCCTTGAAAGTGGCAAAGCCCCTACTTTCCCGATCTTCATGCTCTTTGTTTGCCCTGACCAATATGGAGACCATTTTCTTTATTATGAACGATGGAAGCCAACTTCCATCTTGAGTTGGGCTCCTTTTTCCTTGTTCTTCTGTTCTTATGTGAACAGACTCCCTTCCCCCAAACGGTTACTCTGTCCTCTTCTTGTTGTCTTCTGGCTTTGAACATAGCCAACAATGCCATTTCGAGCCTTTGTAACTACAGTCTTCATACATGCTTTTTAAGGTTCATTCCTAGTTTTATTTATCTTTCTCCTAAAGCTTAAATTTGAGGTTTCCAGAGAGTGCCCATTATATATAAGCACATTAGTATTTCCTTAAGTAATGCCCTTTTTCTTTCTCAGAGACTCTGTTCTTATCTACAGAGGATTTCTGTCATTATGCACACTCTTCTTTCCTGAATATCTCCTCCAGGTTTTTAGCAATACAGCAGTCTCATAGCCAAGATTTTGAAAATTGTTGTCCTAAAAGTCAGGGGGTAGATGTCTACCTATGCCCACAGTCCTTTCCTTGCTCTTGCAAATTCCAAGATCTACAGTCATTTTCTCTTTCCTTCTCATGTTAGCCTAGAGTTGCCTTTAAACAGAGATCTTGACTGTTTTAAATAGCATCAACCTTCATTACCTTTCTGGTCAAAGGAGCCTCCTTTGCTGTCTCCATCATTATAAATGCAGGCTTAGTGGAATCAGTGGATTTTTTAAAAAACTATAAATGGCATTTTAAGGGCCACTTGCTTCCTGCTTGCAGTCTTTACCCCTTTCACTTTTTTGCCCCATATGCAGAGTGGGAGAGGGCCACTTGCAGAGCAGCAATGCCTGGAACCATGGAAGTTCTAGGACTGCTTGAGGGGTGTGCTCTCAGGTTGCCCCTTTCCTGGGTGAGCTGTGGGAGGTACAGGAAGAAGAATTTGACTGGTGTATTTCCTTTATCTCTTTTGTATCCAACTTTTTAAAAAAAAAGGCATGTCTTTTGAGAGTTTATATGTTATGTGTTTATTATTATTGTTATTATTGTTATTACTGCTCTTTGGCTAAGCTTTTAGATGGAGTGGTTTATGGGGAACATACAACCTTTATAGGTTTGATTTCTTCTCACCATCTTAGTGTCTTTTTGGCTTGCCTATGAATGTAAAATATGTCAATATACAACATTTATAGGAACAGTCGATCCTGTAACTTTGGCACTTTCATCTCTGCTGTCATTTCACTCATCTTTAAGGAAGAGGTAGTGTTTTTGTTTTTGCTTTTTGTTTTGGTAACAGCTCTATTGAGATATCATTCACATACCATACAAATCACCAGTTTAAAGTATACAATTCAGTAGTTTTTAATATATTTAAATAGTTGTGCAATCATCACCACAGTCAATTTTAGAACATGGAAAGAGGTATTTTAATGTACAGCCTTTTAGTTTGCAGTAAAAGGATAATTGAACAATAACCCCAGTGAGGAGCATGGGGAACACTGCATTTATCCTGTATAATTTTGCTCAGCTCATTATAGGGAGAGGATCTTACTTAATTAACCTGTGCTCTTCGAAGTCACAGGAACAAGGCAGCCCAGGCTGTTGGGACAAACTCCTGACCCTTGCGTTAACTGTAATTAGGACCCCCCAAGAATATGTGACTTTTTGGAGTGGGCTGGTAAATCTACACTTCAACAGACTTTTTGCCATGGTCTGTCTAGTAATGGGAGGACTAGCAGAGGTGGACAAGAGCGTCTACTGGTAGTTCCTTACAGAGCTGCCGTGATCTTGGCTCTGCCACCTGTGCTCAGAGGTCTGAGTGCGAGTGCTTGGTACATGGGTGGCACGAAGTGAATGTGTAGAATAAATTAGGATGATCCATGGGAGAGCAAGAACTGGAAGCAACCATGGAAGGCTGTCAAGGATACTGGAGTGAGTCATTCTCATCTCTCACCTGGACATCAGAGTAGCTTCCCCATTGGTCTCCCCAATTCATTCTTTACATAAAAACCAGAGTAATCGCTTAAAATCATAATTTGAATCATGTCCTCCCCTCCTGTAAACCTTTTCATTCTGTTCTACTGCCCTTAGGATAAAGGTTAAAGTCCTTAATTAACATTGCCTACATGACCCCTCATGTACTACATACTTCTGCTTTAGCTCTCCTTTCCTCTTGAGCCAGTCACAACTGGCCTTTTTCTCTCTTTTTCAGGATTATTATAGATGCTGTTTCCTCTGCCTGCCTAATAGCCACTTTTCCTTCAGGTCTTAGTTTAATTGGGATATTTTTAGGAATCTTTTCTTCACTGGAGCTTACATCTCCCCCATAGATCATTGTGACAATACCATCTGCCATTCCTCTGTGGCATTAAATACCTCTGTAATGAAATAATGCTTTGTTTAATGTCTATCTACCCTGCTAGACTATACAATTGATGAGGGCAATGACTGTGTGTCTTTCGTGTTAGCTACTGTGTACTCAATATTTGACACATAGTGGAAACACGTTAATTATTTATTTTTGAATGAACTAATGAGTGAGTGACTTATTGAGAGAATACTGATTTTTTGAGAGGTGGCCCAGTTGGGAAGCCATTAAATCCAACCTTTGGCGTTATCCAACTATCCACCAGAGGGCACTTTGCATTACTTTCCTTTTCTACTTAGTTAAGAACTAAGAAATAAATTTCTCAATAAAGAAATTTAGATTTTGCTATGTAGAATATCAAAAAGTGTTCTTTGACACTTGTAGTACATTAAAGCTGGACTTATGCATGACCTCATCCAAGCTCCTTTATTTCGTAACAGAGGAGAATCTAGGAATGGTTTGGAGATTCAAGATACCTGTTGACTCTAAGGACTGAGTTGCCTCTGCTCAGGGACTCCCTTCCTAAAACTTGCTGCTCATCCAAGAGTCTGATGTTTTTTCAAACCCGCTTATTCCACAGACCTAGGTTAGGAACCCCTGAATTAGATTATAGGTTCTTTATTTAGTTTTATACATATTTCAGTATTTCACATAAGTTTTCAGGTGAACATATGCTGCACAGAGCAGGGCACAGCTAGAGTTTGTTAGTAGGATTTTCTAGTATGTCTGTAGATCATTTTGAACATTAGCAAAGTGAGTTTGAAATATTTTTGCTTTTTTTGGCAATTGTTTGGCTTTTGATTTTCACTTTGATGTTGTCTTCATGTAAAACCTTTTTCAAGTCAGTGTGAGCCAATACAGCTCCATTGGATTATAACATTTAGTGGAAATGTTAGGAATTTTTAGTGTCATAATGATCCTTGTTATGGAACATTATTATAAATGATACAAATGCAATTCGTGCCTCAGTTTTTACTTCAAAGGAAAAATTAACATCTTGGAAAAAAATCCCTTAAGGCTTATATTATGCATTATGGCTAATGTTCACCAGTTATTTGCCTATTGGTAATTTGTCCCTGTGTTGACAATATCCAGGTTGTATGATATCCAGCACAGCTGTTCTCAGCATTTCTTCTGCCTTGGCATACATGAGGCATGTGATATACTCTCATGGATTGCAGAGGCTTCCTAGAACACTAATAGGGTGGGGCATTTATGTATCTAAGGGTCGGGGGCGTATATCCCCCACCCACTCCTATCCTTACCACCCAGAGAACCATGGTCTTAGTGAAAAAGTGTCCTGGCTTGGGAATTGGGAGATCTGAGTCTATACTTTACCTTTTAGAGGCTTGATTTTACTGATTTTATTGTCCTATACTAGTAAAAACACCAGCCTAACTATTTTATGGTTTATTACACAGATAAACAATGGTAGATGAAGAAGTGCTTTGAAAAGTTATTAAGCTGTACAGATGTTGATTTGTATTATTGCTGAGCCTGGCCTATTTAAATTGTGCTGTTGCCTAACCATATGTCCAAGGCTAATTAGTGACTCTTTTTTTTTTTCCTTTCAAAGTGCCTACTCAGTTCTACTAAGAATCTTTAATATAAGGATAATAAAATAGTTGAAATTGACAATAAGAAAAAAGAAATTAACATGGGTGCCGATCTGCCAACGTGCTGGTTGGATATTAGTCAAGACACACACATGGAGACTCCTAAGTTCCTTTTACTGACGTAAACACCTGTATACATTTTCCCATTTAAAGGATTGAAGGTTTTTTTCTCTTTAGTTTAGAAAGGGGTGTTTTTACCAGTATCTTTTCTCTGATAATGAAAAAATTTTGAACCTGAAATTGAGTAGAAGGTTAGGATTAAATTCTTCTTATATTCCTTTGAACAGTGTTTCTGTGAAAACTGGAACAGTTTAAAGTATTTAAGTACAATAAGGGCAAAAGAGGGCACCTGTACTCATTCTGTCTGTTTTAATGGTATTTTTAGAAGTGATGCCAAGTGAACACTTAAGATGTGAAAGCTCTGCTAAATCTAGTTTTCTTTATAACTCAAGTCTAGGTCACTTACATATGAAAGATTTTTGTAGTGTGAAAAATGAGATCATTAGAAAATGGGTAATCTTTTTACATGGCCATTTTTCTACCCTTTTGTCTACTCATCGCGGTCCTGAGAAGATTCGCAAGAGTAGAATCAGTCGGATCTCCCTTGGTCTAACAAAAACATATGATTTGGTTGATGTGAACAATTTCTTTACAAAAATCTGAGGGGCTCCCCCCACAACTACTGTTTAGCTCAACTTGGTCATGTTGTCTCCTAAAAGTCTGTAAGTCAAATGTGTATAACTTGAAATGTGTCATGCAGTAAACATTGGTTATAGTCTGCCAACTCAGCCCATAGAGACCTTTTTACTAGTAGAAAGGATATTAGGCTAGAATCAGCCAATCTGGGCTTTAGTCTTGACTGGACCACTTCTTCTATAGCTTGAAGGAAGGATGTTTGTATGTGTGTTAATGAAAGTGCTTTTGAAAACTGGAAAGCGCTCTGTCAACGTGTAGTGGCAGTGATAGCACTGATTTACGTGAACCTATCAATGACTAATATTTAAGCTCTTCTGGAAGATGCTTATTAGACAGTCGAATTGGAATTTCACGTGATGAAAGGGGTTAAATATTTCAGGCAAGGTAGGGGTAAAGGTGGGGGTTATTTGAGTTTTTGAAACAGGAAAAGGAGCTCGTGGTAGGCAGGTCTGCCCTGCTCAGAAATGTGTCCTTAACATCAGTTCCCCTAAACCACCGTCTCCTAAATCGTTCTCCATGAAACTTGAACCCTTGGAAGTTTAGTATCTGTTTTACACACTGAGTCTTTTTCTGAGTCAGATGAGTTCAGAAATGCTTTCTTGAAGAAAGTTAAATAGACTGGTTTATCTAGGACTTCTTAGAATATTTTATATACTTATCTTCATTGTGAAGCTCCAAAAAGGAGACAATAAGCAATTTTTCACAAATTTTTTTGATCATAGAACTCTTCTAAAATGTACCGTCTCTTGGGAATAATGTTTTAGGGAACTCAGTTGAGAAAATACTGTGTTTTCAGCTTCTTTTCTTCTTTCATGCTCAAATTCAGAAGTTTTATAAGCAGTTGATTGTTTTTCCCTTCCTCAGTCCCTTTTTTCCAAGTGTGTCCCACTCACCGCATATATTCTTTTTTTATTATTATTATTGTGGTGAAAAAACACGTGAGACTACCCTCCTAATAAGTTTTTAAGTGTACAGTACAGTAGTATTAACTATAAGTGCAATGTTGTACAGCAGATCTCTAGAAGTATTTCTTCTTGTATAACTGAAACTTTATGCTCTTTGAACAGCAACTCCCTGCTTCCCCTGCTCCCAGTCCCTGGCAACCACCATTCTACTTTCTGCTTTTTATGAGTTTGACTACTTTAGATACCTCTTATAAATAGAATCATGCAGTATTTGTCCTTCTGTGACTGGCTTATTTCACTTAGCATAATACCTTTAAGGTTCGTGTTGTTGTATGTGACAGGATTTCTTTCTTTTTTAAGACTGAGTAATATTCCATTTAATGTCTAGACCACATTTTCTTTATCCGTTCGTCTGTTGGTGGACATTTACGTTGCTTCCACACCTTGGCTATTGTGAATAATGCTGCAATGAACATGATAGTGCAAATCTCTCTTCAAGATGCTGATTTCAATTCTTTTGATTAAATACCCAGAAGTGGGATTGCTGAACATATGGTTTCTATCTACAGGAGGTTGAGGTGGGGCAGGGAAGCAGCAGGTACATATCCATGGTGGTGGAGCATCAAACGTGTGGTAGATATTGCCTTTGGTGTTTATAGTTCTTTGTCTTTTGATTGCTTGAAATTATCTATGGTATCTTTCTAACATTCCATTCTCTGTATAAGAAGGAAAAATAGTTTGAAATTAATATACCGTTGACAAATAATGTTCCCTTGACTCTGTTTTAGCTTAATGCAAAATACCAGAGAGACTGACTTTTCATTAGCTAATTTTGGGCTTTCTGATACTTTTATTTAAGGAACGTTGTGGTAGCTAAGCTATAACATAATATTTGCTTTGAAGAGCGTACTCTTTAGAATAACGCATTTTTGATTTAACGGGATGTTATCCATTGCACCTCTCTTGGCAAGCATTTCAAGTACTTCATGTATTTCATCTTTTTTTCTCTCTTTGCTAGAAACATGTTGGGCCTGAATTTTAGCTAAAGACTATCAAAGGCTTTATGTTTTTAGCCTGTGTGAAGATTAGTATGAGCCACTAACCACTCTAACAGAAGTGCTGAGAATACTACACTTTGTTCCTGGCCGGCTGGAATATGTGAGATGACTCAATAGCAAAAGAAGTGAGGGTTCTGATGACCTGTTCCCAGACTGTCTCTGCTCCTGGGAGTCTGGGACTCCCACAACCCAGACATTTATTTTGCTGTCACTGGCCCGCCTTGATCTGGCGTGATTTCTTCCTAGCTGTAGCTATAGCTATGTTTGATTTGACCCTTTGAGAGGAAGCAACACCCAGAAGCAAGTTCAAGTCTTATCTAAACTAATCCTACCTAGGCTTATTTTAAAGCACAAGGAGTCGCAGAGCCTTTGACTAGAAATAGTTTTTAAATGGAGTTTGGGTCATCTAAAGAAAGAGGGAAAGATGTCCTCTTTTCTGAATAGCGTTGACCCTTTTTTGTCTTGTCTGTCCTTCCTAGTCTTGACCCCTGATCTCTCCTGTCCAGTTCTCTCTTGTCATGCCTTCTCTCTTGGAATTGTGATCATTTTTAATGTGAAAACACTTTAGAGTTGTTAAATGTTCTTTCTTGCTCATATCTGAGTATAGAGGCTGTTTATGAGATTACTGATAGGGAAAAGACCATCACCATTTTTTTAAGTAGTATTCTTAGTGGGATATGATTCAAGTTCTTTAACCCCAGAAGCCAGGGAGTATCAGTCAATTAGCAATTTCTGGTGAGTGCTTATTCTTACTTGGAAGAGCTGGTCTAAACCTCTCATAGGGTAGGAGAAACTGAGGCCTGGAAGGTTGTGATATAGCGAGTTAATGGATAGAGCCAGGTGCTCTGCACTCCTACACCCTGGGTGTGGGGGTGCTGCCATGGCAGTTAGGCATTTCACAGATATTTCATGGTTTTCTTACTCTTGATTCTCCACATGATGCACTCTTCTGCTACTAGAGCTTGGTTTGGGGCTGGTTTACATCCTCACCTCCAGCCCCACTCCCAAGCACCATGCAAGGAAACTAGAGTAGGGGGTGGATCTATGGATTGTGCAGGATGTTGTCAGTCGGCCCTTCTTTGTTTTGTGAAAAAGTTACCTTAAGGCCAAACAGAGCACTCACAGATCTCTCTGTACTCTATAAACATATCACAGATGTGTCAACATTAGCACACGTAAGCACACTCTGAACTGTGGGAAAGGCACAAGGGTGATTTTAAAATCTTCCTTCCCCTAGCACTTTGGGAAAATATGAAAAATGGTAAATCCCGTCCTTTGAGAGGTAAAAAGAAAAATAAAATCCAAACCATTTCCCCTATGTTTTTTTTTTAATCTACCCCAGATTGCTGCTAAAATTAATAACCGTGAATTTGCTGTATCTGGAAGGTTGTGGATAACTTTGTTGCTAAGGAAAAGCTATTTTCACGTTGCTACTTTAACTTCCTAGGCATCTGTCATCTGCATTCTAAACAGCAGGATTCCAGCTCATAGTCAATTGAAAAACTAAAAATTTATGTTTAAACATTCTTAATATTGTCTGCCGGTGGAGGACCTGCATTAGCAACTGTAAAGACACAGTGTTCAGTGGGAATGGTATTGAGATTACTGTGGTTTTTAGGCCTGGATAGATGTACTCTATGACACCTGCCAAGACGATTAGGAGCACATTATATTTAAAAGTTTGGAGCACACAAAATAAACTGGTTTTTCCAGGAAGCATCTTCCCCCGGATGATCAGTGGCCTCCCTGAGTTCTGGCAAGGTTTACATTTCCCCTGTTAAATTAGACCGCTTCACTTGGCCTCTGTCTCCAGTTTGTCCTCTCTGACTCCGTTGTCTGAAGTTATTGCTTCTACTCGGATCTCGTCTGCCTGTAGGCATGCCTTGCCTGCCTCGGGATGGCTAGGTATCTGACAGGCTTAATTTGGTTTTTCCTATCACCAAAGGGGGGATTGCAGCAGGGACCAGTCTTGTGGCCCTGGGCTAACACCTGTTGCCAATCTTTTTTTTTTTTTGAGGAAGATTAGCCCTGAACTAACTGCCTCCAATCCTCCTCTTTTTGTTGAGGAAGACTGGCCCTGAGCTAACATCTGTGCCCATCTTCCTCTACTTTGTATGTGGGACACCTGCCACAGCATGGCTTGCCAAGCGGTGCCACGTCCGCACCCAGGATCCGAACTGGCGAACCCCAGGCCGCTGAAGTGGAATGTGCGAACTTAACCACTGCGCCATGGGCTGACCCCCAATCTTCTTTTCTTCTTCTCCCCAAAGCCCCCCAGTACATAGTTACATACTCTAATTGTAGTCCTTCTGGTTGTGCTATGTGGGACGCCGCCTCAGCATGGCCTGATGAGCGGTGCTAGGTCCACACCCCGGATCTGAACCAGCAAAACCCTGGGCCACCAAAGTGGAGCATGTGAATTTAACCACTTGGCCATGGGGCCGGCCTCAGGGACCAGTTTTTGGTCCTTAATATGACCTTTAGCACATAATTCAAACTAAGCCTGATCTTGGCTAATGCCTCCCTCCTCATTACTACAACTTCTCAGGTCTAAGGAGAGGGAATTCTGGACCTGTGAATAGTTTATGGTCTCCCTAGGTATCTCCTCTCTGCCACCAAGAGCTCTTTAGTCATTGCTTTATTTACTTTGGGAGATCATTTTATTGACTGGTACCAAAATAACTGCAGACAGAAATATTTTCTCTAGCTTGTTAGAAACAAAACAATGTCAGCACCGAGGTCAGGTTGTGAAAGTATGGCTTTCTCTTGTTGATATCATTCTAAATATGTTATTCCCTTTATCCATCTTCTTACAGCCACTTATGCAGGGTTCCACATCAGTCCTCCTTATCCTTATTGGTTACCAGCTCATCAATAAGTTGCACATGTTCCTCACCATCTTTGGGCATGGTCATCTCCATTTGATATATGGTAGGAATTTAAGTGTCTCTCTGTAGGAAGTTTTCATCTCCTTGCCTGCAAATCTCTTTGAATTAGAGGGTCAGCTTGGTGATATGATTGGCTCTGCATAGGGTTCTGGTGTTTGGACTTTAATGGTAGCATAGATCAGCGATGTGATCCCAGTAGGTTGGTGTCTCGAAAGTGTCAGAGCTTAATGATACTTCAGGTGATTTAGGTGATTAACAGAGAAACCCATTTTTATTTTCATAGCTGTATATCTGTGTATGGGGAAAAATAGAATTAATCTAGATAGTCAAGTAAAACATCAAGTCATAGTACAGATGGCATTAGGATATGGCGAAAACTACAAACTTTGGGAATACCTTTAAGAAACTCTCACGTAGACCATGAATTATCTTAGGAAAGAACTATATCTTGTTCTCTATTATATTTCAGTTTTTAATGTAGTGGCTTACAAGGTATAAGTGCTCCATAAATATTAGTCAAATAAGTGAATCCATTTGAGCCAAAATAATCACCCTTCCTTAGTGCAGGGGCAGCCAGCTCCCACGTCCTTCATGCAGCTGCTTCTCTTTGTTGATATAAATTGTCAGAGACACTCTTAACTGTTGCCTTTTGAGAGGTTGTGGTCGCCAACTTGCACCTCTGTGTTTTGGATGATTTTGAGTCATCATGTGTGTCTTGTCTGTGGGACAAGCCTCTGCTCTTTGGACCAGCACCCTGCATGCGGGTGCTGGAGTGGCTTCGTGGCAATAGCACTCTTCCCCATCTGGAAGGCAGCCCCCTGGAAGCTGTCAGGAAGGGCCTCTGAGAGCACAGGAGCAATCCAAAAGTCACATCCTTTTCTTTTTTTGGCTTTATTCAGAGTCTTACTGACTGGCATTTAATGTGCAAGTCTTAGCAAACTTGATTATCTAGCTTTTCAGTCCGATTGGAAGTTGTAAATTTATAAAGGGTCATTGAAAGGTATTATTCAAAGTGATAGAAGACAGATTTTGAAGTGACAGGAAAAGTGAAAACTGTCCCCTGCATTGTATTACCTGGCACTACTATAAAGGACATTCATAATGTCCAATGATTAAGAGAAGGCAGAATAAATAGTACATTTTAGAAAGATTTCCATTGAAAAGGAAAAATTTCTGCTCTCTGGAAGTGTAACTTAGGAGGAATCTGTTATTCACTGAGAAGGCTGATTAAATAAGGCATCGCTGTGTACCTCTGGCCTGGAGACGGTCATGATGGAGCTTCGTGGCAGACCTCCTGAGCACTGTATTGACTCAATCCCTCAAAACCCCTCAGCCAGTAAGGAGCTTTGTTGTGAAGCTCAGCTGGAAGCCTGAATAGACATTCTGCATTTTCGTATATCAGCACGAATGTATTACGTGACCTTAATTTGTTTGTCCGTTGTTTTACAATTTGTGGTAGGTGTTCATGACCATCGTTCCGCTTGAATTTAACATCCCCATGTTGTGGAAATCCTTTCAAATCAACTGGTGGAGCACTAATTCAGTCTTTTTGGTGACTGCATGATATTCCATGGGGGTAGATGTACCACATTTTATTCAACCATTTCCCTATAGGTGGACATTTACTTTGTTTCCAGTTTTTGGCCACTCTGGGTAATTCTGCAATAAATATACTTTACATGTGTCCTCACATCTGACGGTTATATTTCCAAGTGTTGGGATTACAGCATTAACAACAATCAACAGTGGGATTCTTGGATCAAAGAGTATAGGTATTTTTAATTTTAAGAGTTTGCTAGTTTGCTTTTTAAAAATGTTGTAGCAATTAACATTTCTGTCAGCAATTGATAAGAAATAGTTATCACTTCTTAAATGTTTGCTGGTCTGATGTGAATAAACTGATATTAATTTTCTTTTTCCTGACTGCTAATAAATGTGTACATCTTTTTATGTGGATTGCCTGTGGATTCTTATGTGAATTATCCTCTACCTGTTTTTTCACTATGTTGTATGTCTTTTTCTTGCCATTTAAGTATAGTATAAATAATAATCTGCATTTTTTTTTTTTTTTTTTTTTTTGCAAATCTGTCATTTGCCTGTTGACTTTTCTCATGGTATCTTTGCCGTTTAAGCATATTTTATTTTTACATAGTCTAATATATTTATTTTCTTCGGAATCTTCTAGGTTTCTAGTCCTTATTAAGAAGGTCTGCCTTGCCCTTAATTTGTACATACAGACCTAGTTGGTGTGTGTTTTTTTTTAGTTACTTTCTTTTTTTTATTTTTAATTCTTTTTTCATATAGGTCCTGTGTCTTTATGGTTTGGTTCATTCCGACTAATTTATAATTTTTGTTACAATTGTGAATAGGATATTTTCTCCATTTTTATTGCTACAATAGCATAAAGCTACTACTTTTCTTACAAGTCTTCTTGACAGAGAAATATCTTGACTAGATGCTGCAGGATTTGGGGATCGTGTCTTTTTCTCTGAGCCTAATAGACAGTATTCCTCGGTGTTCCATCTTCCAGTGTGCAGATAAGTCTGATGCCAGTTTGTTTCTTCCTTTCCTTTGTAGGAGACAGTAACTAGCTTTTTTCACTTGGAAGCATGTAAAATTTTCTCTTTACCTTTAGAGTTCAGAAATTTTAGCTCATGATTTTACTAAGATGTGCCTGGTGGTGTGGTTTTTTCTCATCAGTCCAGACTGGACCTGGTGGTATCTTTGATTTGCAGTTTCAGGACTCCTGTCAAGTGATTACTTTTCCTCCGTTTTTTTCTGCTTCTGGAACTTTTGTTACTCTAATATTAGGTTCTCCTGGATCTAATCTAAAATTTCTTTTCTTTCCTCTTACTCTTTACTTTTCAAATTGTTTTTTTCCAGAGCTTTGAAATGCCACTGAACTGGATCTCAACAGTGGTTATCCTCTCTTCAATTCATCTGATAGCTTAATTAGTCAAAATGCCACGGCTTAGATTTTTTAACTTGTTAGTAATAAAAAACTTTGAATACATGCAAAAGTATAGAGAACAGTGTAATGAACCCCATCATCCATTTACAACAATTATCAACATACAATGTTCCTGTCGTCCAGTTTCAATAATCATCAACTTTGACCAATTTTGTTTCATCTATACCTCTACCCACTTTCCCACCCTCACCTCAGATTATTCTGAAACAGATCCCAGACATCATGTCATTTCATCCTGAAATAATTCAGTTAAATAATTTAGTATGTATCTCTAAAAGAGTGTTTAAAAAAATAAAGCTGGGAGTAAGAGGTTTCCTTTTGGGGTGATCAAAATGTTTTGGAACTAGATAGAGGTGGTGGTTACACATTGTGAATGTATTAAATGCCCCTAGATTATTCATTTTAAAATGGTTATTTTTTTGTGACTTTAACTTCAATTTGAAAAATTAATTAAAGCTCTTAAAAACGAAGGAAACTGGAGGGGAAGAGAACTCCACATGACCGTAAGACCATTTTTACACCTGAACAAGAGCAACCTTTTTTAAAAAAAATATTACCAGAAAATCTTCTTTGTGATAGAGTTGAATCTCCTTAAGTTCTCTTTTCATATTTATAAATGGTATATATTATACACGGCTGTTGTCTTTTTCATCCAGCAGCTTTCTCTTACTGAGTGTGAATTCTGTTTCTTCAGACCAGCCCTCTCTATGACTGCTGGATCCCCTTTTCTAGGCTTACTGAGGCTTAGATCTGGTTGCTGGAGCACCCTGAGCGTAGACATCTGCCTGGTGGTGGAAGCAAAGCAGCCCTCAGCTCGTAGACTGGAGCTGGGAAAGCAGGCTGCTGCCATTTCCCTCCGTGCCCTGCCTCGGCCAGCCGTCCTCCAGTCTTGGGGCAGAGGGAATTCGTTCCACCATTTGGGCTCCTTCTTGGCCTTCAGATGCAGGGACATCAGGCCAGTTCCATACACTCTCACAAGCCTATAGCTCCCTTACCCCAGGAGCTCAGATCTCTGCAGACCGCAGTCTTACCCGGATCTGCCACGGTCCTGTCTTGCCGCGGGACTCTGTCCTCAAGTTGCTTGAAGCTGTGGAGCAATGCTGACCAGGACAGGACTACCGACGGGGAATGTCAGAGGAACAATACGGAGTATTAAGTTCAAA
This sequence comes from Equus caballus, assembly GCF_041296265.1. Taxonomy (NCBI): domain Eukaryota; kingdom Metazoa; phylum Chordata; class Mammalia; order Perissodactyla; family Equidae; genus Equus; species Equus caballus. The sequence goes on from NC_091684.1 coordinate 37,537,313, forward strand.
GGAGGAGGGAATAGATCCCTGTGGGACTGAAATAATTAAGGAAAGCTGGGCCTCTAATTGATTTTCGACAGGGTTTTCAACACCATTGAAAGGGTAAAGAATAATCTCTTCAACAAATGGTGCTGGGGCAACTGGATATCCACGTGTAAAAGAATGAGGTTGGACCCTTGCCTCACACTGTATACAAAATTAACTCGAAATCATTCGACCTAAATATAGGTGCTAACACCATAAAATTCTTAGAAGAAAATATTAGGGTAAATCTTTGTGACCTTGGATTTGGCAGTGGATTCTTAAATATGACATCAAAAGGAGGAGCAACAAAAGAAGAAAATAGATAAATTGTATTTCACCAAAATTAAAAACTTTTGTGCATCAAAGGATGTTATTAAGAAAGTGAAACACAACCCACAAAAATAGGAGAAATGACTTGCAAATCGTATGTTTGATAAAAGTCTAGTATCTAGCATAAACGACTCAACAACAAAAAGACAATCCAGTTAAAAAATGGGCAAAGGACTTGAATAGACATTTCTCCAAAGATCTACAAATGCCAACAAGTACATGAAAAGATGCTCCATGTTATTAGTCAGTAGGGAAATGCAAATCAAAACCACCACAAGACACTTCTTCACGCCTACTAAGATGGCTGTAATCACAAAAATGGAACACAGCAAGTGTTGGTGAATGTATAGAGAAATTGGAACTCTGGTACATTGCTGCTGGGAATGTAAAATGGTACAGCCACTGAGGAAGACAATTTGGTAGTTCATCAAAGAGTTAAGCATAGAATTGCCTTGTGCCTCAGCAATTCTGCTCGTAGGTGTATACTCAACAGAATTGAAAACAGGTATTCAAACAAATATGCCTACACACATATTCATAGCAGCACTATTCACACCTACCAAAAGGTGGAAACAACCTAATTGTCCATCAATGAATGAATGGATTAAAAAAGTGTGGTATATATACACACATATACATACATGTATAATGGAATATTATTCAGTCCTAAAAAGGAATGAAATACTGCTGCATGCTATAACATGATTGAACCTCAAAACATGATAAGTGAAAGAAGCCAGACACAAAAGCTCATATATTATATGATTCCCCTTATATAAAATATCCAGAATAGGTAAATCCATAGCGACAGAATGCGATTGGTTGTTGCCAGGGGCTGGGGAGAGAGGGAAGGGAATAACTGCTTAGTCGCACAGGGTTTCTTTGAGGGCGATGAAAATGTTTTGGAACTAGATAGAGATGGTGGTTGTACAACATTGTAAATGTATTAAATGCCACGGAATTGTTCACTTTAAAGTGGTTAATTTTATGTTAAGAAAGAAAAAGATAGACTGGGCCTCATTGGATACATGAAATTGTTGAGTGGGCTGAGCATTTAAAGTGGGAAGAAAGTGCAGTAAAAATAGAGACTAGGCAGAGTTTAAGTTGAGGCCGAGTCGGGAGAGAGATCGGGGCAGACCACGAAGGCTCTTGCTTGTATTTGAGTTGTTGGAGACGGAGGGTCCCCTCTCCTACCGAGGCAGCTGGGCTTGATCCTGTGGGCGGTGGAGAATCTGACCAGGAGAGGGACCTTGTGAAAGGAGATTATTGAAACGTCAGCATGTACATGGGAGAATTGAACCAGGGAGGTCTCGGAGCTTGGAGGCCATCGATAGTGAACACATCCAGACGCAAGTTGTGACAGTCTACACTAGAGAGGAAGCAGTAGGAAGGATAACTGTGCTTAGTGCTTTTGACGTGCCTGCTGCCGTTCTCTGTGCTTTGTGTGATTTAACTCATTTAATCCTCATGGGAACGCTATAAAGTATGAACTCTTCCCCCCAGTGTACAGATGAGGAAACAGAGGATCAGAGTGGCTAAGAAACTTGCCTAAGGTTGCACAGCTAATAATGTGGCCTGGATTTGAACCCAGGCAGATGATACAAAGCCACTACAGTTGTGATTATGATGCAGAGATGAATGTGAGAGATTTCTTTTGAAGCCCACTCGCTAACTTGTCAAGTTGGGAAGGGAGAAATAGGAAGAAGGGAACTAGGGCCAGAGCAGAGACATTTTCCCCCTGAGCAACCAAGAGCTGATACAGGTCTTCTCCGATCTTCCAAGTAGAAATCTCTAGCTGGCCGAGGGGCCTGCAGACTAGAGCTTGTGGCTGGAGATAGAACTCTCGAGGAGGCCAGCAAAAGGGCTTTCGGAAGGGAAGGAGAACCAGGAAAGTCGAGGGTCTGATCCTCAGCGTCCCTACCTTTCCTGCTCCCCCGACGCTGGCCTCCCTGCTGCGCCTCCTGTGCAGCCCACCCCGTGCCCTGCCGGAACCTCCTGGCGGCATCCAGAGGCAGCTTGAGTCGTCAGGCACGTAGCTCAGGTCACAGACCGCACAGCCCCAGCGGCCACAGTGGCTACTCTTCCCTGGGGTGTCTCTGGAGGTCGGTGTGGGGAGGAGCCTGATCGCTGACCTGCCACCTTCCTGCTCATTTCTAACATTCGAGATGAAAACATTAATGACGTTCCTTTTCTGAGGTTCTGGGAAGAGGACAGGGGAAAACTGTGCTACCTTTTGCTCATTCTTGCTTTTGGTTTTCACATAACACAGTGTAGCTTCGTTTAGATTATAAAATGCCCCCTGAAGGGCTGTGATGAAAAGTTCTCCTCCATTGAAGCTTGCAGTCTTGGGGGGACAGTAAATCATTAAAGTCCAAAAAACGGAAAAGCCACAATTACTACGGTAGCGTCTAACGTCTCACTAGGCGCCCCCTTTCCCTCCGGCCCGCTGTCTACAGTGCTGGGATGCTGGTCTTCTGAGGCCTTGTTAAAACACCGAAGCCCGGAGCCTCACAGTGCGTCGCCCTTCAGCCTGCCCTGCCGGCCTCGCTGTGACTCTGCCTGTGGCCTGGCTCCTGCCAATCCGTTCCCCAAGTGTGTGCCCTGCTTCCCGCCTGCGGCCTAGCTGGTTCCTCTCCCTGGAACGCTCTCCCTTGTCCCGCCTTGTTCAGCTCGTGTGCTTTCTCATCGCTGCCTCTCAATCCTCCGCAGCACCCTGTGAGGGAGACACTGTTATACCCATTTTACAGATATATAAATACGTGTGTGTATAAATGTTATACCCACTTTACAGATATACAGATGGAGCCAACAGAAGCACAGAGAGGTTAAGAATTTACCTACAAGCACACGACTAGTAAAGCAAGCAGCAGCTTCCGAAGCCCGTGCTCAGCTACCATTCAGCCCTAGCTGAGTTCGAAGCGGCGTCTGACTGAGCTGCATCATTAAGCTATACTGTTGACTCTCAAAAGGAAGAAACACGAGGCGGCTTTGCTAAAGCTGTTTTCCTGTCTTTCCTCTTTGGGTCCAGGTGGAAGTGAAGCCATACGTGCTGGATGATCAGATGTGCGATGAGTGCCAGGGCACGCGCTGCGGTGGAAAGTTTGCCCCGTTCTTCTGTGCCAACGTCACCTGTCTGCAGTATTACTGCGAGTACTGCTGGGCAAGCATCCACTCCCGCGCCGGGCGAGAGTTCCACAAACCGCTGGTGAAGGAGGGAGGTGACCGCCCTCGCCATGTCCCGTTCCGCTGGAGCTGAGCCCAGGACAGACCCAGCCACAAGTACTGGAGTAGATAACAAGGAGGGAAAAGAGAGGGCACTGCCTCAGGGCTTACAGTGTTCTGGAAATCTGTGCATTCGTTCTCAATTTTTAAAGAAGAAATGGGTCTTTTTATTATTATTATTTACAGTCATATTACTGAACTCAGTGTCCAGTATAATGCAAAATTGCGGAGTGTATAACGGTACTGATTTGCACTTTGATTCACACCTTTGTCTGCTTGGTACCTTCATTTCTTACACCTGATTTGTCACTCGTGACAGTACGTAGACTGCCATTCTCATCTGCGGCCACCAGGTTGACGTCTGTGATTTTTTGTTGTTGTGTTGTTGTTCTGATTGTTTTTGAACTGGAGCATGCACTTATTTTCAGAAACTTAGAGAGTTGCCCCTAGGAGAAGACTTACCAAAGGTAATGCTCGGGAGTAGGTGGCAGATGTAGCAAAAACTTCACAACAATTCAGCAGTCATTAGTTGGGGTCATTTAGAGTAAGGATAACCCTTAATGAAAATAAGCCTTTAGTTGCTCTCTATTTTGACATGTAAGGATACCTCATAAGCTGAATCTTTATTTTTCCTTCATGTTTGACTTTTGTTTTGCTAAGGATTTTAGTTAGATCTTTTAGTGTTATGTAAATTTATGCTGCAATAGCTTTTGCTGCTATTAAAGTGGTATTATTAATACCATAATACTCTATTCAGGCTAAAGTATCAATTTAAAAAAAAACCCAACAACACACTTTTGTGATTTAGGGATAGAATCAGCTGCCGGAAGGAGATCAGAAGAGACTTGAGAAAGCTTCAACGGAAGGTCACTATTTCTGACTGCATGTTTACTTAATCAGGTTGCTGCATGCAATAAATTTTATATCCAATGTCTAGTATAAAACCTTCCCACAATGCACAAATTAAGAATCTATATAAGCTATAAAATACTGATTTTTTTAAAAAGATTTTTCATTCAAAGAATTGGTAATTGACTGGAGGAAGGCATGCCTCAATAAATGGAATGCTTCTGAAATTAGGAAGAGCCCATACAGAATGGCCTATATTACAACCAATATAAAAGCTAGGTGTAGGATATTCTTAAAGCAAATTCGTGGATGGTAGATGAAGTACTTTGCGGTGCTCTGTTATATATTGTGCAATTTATTTTATATAGTAAAGTGATTATGTCTAACTGTGATCAAACTTAACTGTTTAAAGCCTCTGTGTCAGACATTAACGAACTTGACAGTTCCTAACTGGTATATTATTAACTAACACATGAGCTCTTAGTTACAATCTCCTAGTGCTTGCACCATTTTACATAGCTTCAGACCTTGTCCAGAAAACCAAAGAGCTCATCTTAGCTTACAAACACTAGGAATATATACAGTATATAGAGATAAGTTGTCAGATTGACAAACTAGGCACATTTTAAGAAAGTTGCGAGATGGTGATGCTAAAGAAATGTCTGTGCAAACTAAGATGGCCTGGGCAGGGTTGGTTGTCTGGGTGAGAAATTAACTACTTAATTCCCTGGGTTTATCCTGTAAAGCTTGAATAGAATGAAGACCTGCTGGGACTGCCATGGACATTTTTAGCATTCACTCTTGGGCTGCAGATAGTAATATATAAACACACACAATGATTGTGAGACTATGTAGATCTTTTTTTTAATCTTCTTCCTATGTTTTGGAATTCTGGGGACAATCTGACTGGATATGACACTGCAGAATAGATTTAAGTCGCTGTGTTTTATGTGCTGTGATGTCCGTGTACTGTCTTAAGTTAATATTGCTTGTTTTTGTTTTGTTCTGTTTCTCCAGTGTTTAGTTGCAATTACCAGCTCTCAAACTATAGTTTGTTTTCAAAAAGGAAAAACAAAATAGTTTTTTACTGGATTAAAAATGCTTATTAGAATTCTCCCCTTTTGAGGTTACCTCTGGGCTTTTTGGTAATAATTGCTTTTTTCCAGCCCAGCTGTGGTTTTCTGTTTGTTTTTTTTCTATGTTTGTGGTTTTTTTCATCTGTACAAGAAATTTTGTTATGCACTACTACTTTTTGTATTCTAGACAGTTTTCAAAAGTTGGCTGAAGATTTTTTTGTTTGTTTGTTTTTAAGGAAAAAGGCATGCTTTCTGACTGACATGATCTTTTGCAATACCTCAATTTTGAAATATAGGAAAGAAAATGATATTTTCTAAGTAAGTTTATTCAGAAAAATATATATTAATTTAATTCTGCAAGAAAAATGATTTAACAGATGGGTAACTTTATTTTTTTCATGCTTATTTGTGTTTTTTGAAAATGAAGAAGTTAGAGCTTTATAACTATAATATTAAAGATCATATCTAACCTACAGAAATCTACCTAATTATGTGAAAGAAGCAAAATGTTTTGAAGAAGCACCCCTCTTTCATGTACTAAAATAACACTGAGATAAAAAAAAAAAACCAAGCTGGGAGATTGTACAGCATAAAGCTAACGTGAAGGCAAAAAACCATTGTTGTGAAGAACAGGTTCCAAAAGCGAAACTCCATTTGGTGCTGAAAGTTGTGAATAGATGGTGGAAACGACTTTCCCTTAATTTGTATATTTATAATCAAGCGTTGATTGTGCACGACTGACCAGGATTGTGAAAGAGTTCTTCTGTTTGTATTTTTTTAAAGAGAACTTTTTTAGTTTATTAAATTATAACATGTTCCCTTTTGTTTTGTAAATAAATGTGCCCCCAAGTTGTTAATGTTATATTAAAAGAGAGGGTCCTTCAAAAAAGAATTATTTTTTAACACACAGAGGTGTTCTGACCTGCAGCTTGACTGGGGAGCCCCTGAGTATCACAGGGCCTGCTGTGGCCTTTCCTTGATGTGACACTTGAACTAGTCGATTTTTTGAAGGCTATAACCTAACCTCGACTATTTGTTGTTATGTGCAATACTGTTTGTACTGTTTGTATAAAAAATAGAAAAAAAAAGAAAAGAAAAAAGGCATAAATCTTTATTGCAGATTTATTTTCATTGCAAACTTTAGACATTGTGATTCACTGAAATCATTTTTCTACTGTCAAATATGTACCTTTTCTTCATGCTGGTATTTTTTCAATAGTAATGTAGCCTTTGTACTGAGACAAATTTTCATTGTTATTTTTAGAAAGATTTTTTGCTAAGAAAAAAATTAAACATATTTACATATTTTTCATTTTATTTCGTATTTTCTTTAAGGAGTGCTTTCTCAATCATTAATAGAGTTGTTTCTGGGAGGGACTTTCATATCTGGTCAATGTCATAATATTATTTTGTATTTTTACTTGGAATAAATTAATTTTATGATGCTAATTCTTTAAAAGTTTATTTTTTTCATTTTCAGTTATTTTTGAAGCTAAAACCTTTGTAATATTGTTACTAAAGTGTCTAGTTTTTTGAAATGCAAAGCTTTATGTATTAACTTGCTGATGTGGTTTACAATAGTGTGACAACGATGAAAATGGTTGGTTATGTAAAGTGATTGGAAAATGTAATGGATAATTGGGTAATAAAATGACAGAATGAGCAGAACATGTGAGATTTTGACAAGCCTTTTCCTTTATCACAGTGGTTTAGTGTAAGACTAGGGATGTCACAGTACAGTTCTCTAGGGATGTCACAGTGGATTTATACAACACCAGGTGCAGCCAAATCTGTGGCCCTGATAATGAAGTCACCCCTACTGAAGTGCCACCGGGTTGAAAACCTGGCTAGGTCACACAATGATTCATTGCTTTTCCCCTCTAACTCTTCATTATGTCGCGTGTGTGGTGTGTGTGTGTGTGTGTGTGTGAATCTGACACCAGCTGCTGTCCATGTGTGAGACGGTGCCTTTCGCCCCGGCCAAATCTTTTCCATGCATTCATAGTGGTGACGTCTGAGAGTGGAAGGAAGTTGCTGAGAGGACACACCTTCTGTGTGGTTAGACTCGGGTGGCGGTGTCCCCCCTGAGCTGCCTGCCCTGCGGCTCGGGTGGCGTGCTGAGGAAGCACACTTGGGCGTCACCACTGTATATGGACGGTCTCAGACTTCGTCTTCCTCCACCCCCCCAGCCCGTTCCCTGTATCATGTCCCTTCTTTGTCCCTTATTGTGGCAGCACAAATGGCCCCTCCGAGCATGATCTGTCTGCCCTCCTGCTTCTTTTCCAACACCCACCTCACCTTGAAGCTGTGCTGTGAAGGCAGCCTGTCATTGTAATGGCACCTAAGATTAAAACAAACCAACAAAAATCTTCCAACTGCAGAACTGGTGTTGCGTAAACAGAACATCCAATGACTTGCTCTAGATAGATGGCGAGTTTCTGCTAGTCCTTGATGGCCTCTTCCGGTTCCATTGCCACGGAGGCGAGGTGATCAATTACTCGGAGAAACGTGTGTCCAGAGTTGGCTCTTGGGTATGCTCTATGTATTCAGTTTTGTAAATAATATATAGATTAGATCAAGTTGTGATGTAAAATTTTAACTCGAATTGGGTACTACTGGTTGGAATTTTACATTAACTACAAATAAGTGATTAGGAACAGAAGAAAAGAAATTGGAAAATTCTTGCTTAGTGGTATAAAGATTATGCTTAGATTTCTGCCTATATCTTGTGTTTTATAGCTTGTTAGTGAGGCATGGGCTAATGCAGAATGTACTGCATTTATGCAATTAGCAAATAACTGCTAGTTTTCATTTTATCTATTATATTAGCAACAAAATGGCATTTAACTGGGTAAAGCTCCTATCTAAATATTTGAGTATTGTGACATCTCTACTTGCAAGGTTTGAGTGAAAGATTAGTCACAGATTAGTGAAAAAAAGTATCTTTTTGTTAAACTGGCTTATTTGTATGGATTGTTGCTTTTTCACCAGTTTGTATGGTATGTCAGCTAACATTTTCTGTTTTTTTTTTTTTATATTAACCAAACTTCTCTATCTCAGCTGCAATAGTGTTCCATTTTACCCACAGAGTATTTTATAATTAATGCTGTTGACTTTATACCCCAAAACGGGTCAAGAAGTGGATATGTGATTTGGGGATGTTTAAATTTGTATGACAGTGAAGTTAATGCAACAAGTAGAAAACTCGGGTGCTAACACAGGATAACTTCTGCTCTTTTCCTTTTCTGGATATAGTTCTGTTGGGGTATAAAGTATTAGGTATTTGTATTTTTGCTGTCAAAATAATGGACATAACTTTTAGAGTGTTCACAGCTAAGATCTCTGTATTTGTTTTTTCAACTAACAACTAATTTTAAATGTATCGTATTTTTTATTACCTGTTCTCTTAGATTGTTTTTGCTAGTAACCTTACTCAGCTTCCGCCTGTGGGGCTTGGCCTGTGTTGCTTGTGTGGAACTGCAGTACTGTGACTGAACACGGAGCTCAATGCAGCTGTTGCTTACAACCGCTTAAACTTTGTAGTTTGGACTTCATTTTTTTTCTGTAATAACAACTTATTAAATCTAGTTGTATGAAGTACTGACACTTGTCATCCTTTGCATTTGCTAAGGAATAACCTGGAGCATGTGGATCGCACCTGGGGTCATTTTGCTCATTCCAATTTGCTCGATTGGCTTTCTGGGGGCGGGGAGAACAAATTCCTTTACGACAGATTAAGTACAGCAAAATTCACCTTTTCTCTGACACAACACTCATTTTAAAAAAAAAGGCACGAGTATATTTGAGACGGGAAGGGGATTGTTGACACAATGTGACCGTGTATTCAGTGCAAGGTGTTTAGAGCTGCAGTTGGGTTTTTATGCCAGCGCTGCCTCATGAAACCAATTCTCAAAATCAAAATCAAGAAAGGCAGTGAAAACGTAAGTACGCCCCCTTTCGTTTTATTTTTCACGCTAGGCCCTCCAATCGTTTCCGAAAAAGGGTCCTTAAAAATCCCAGATCGGTTGTGGCCGAGCCGGAAGCTCTCGTGGGGCGCTAACTTGAATCCTTTTAGAAAACGGACCCCAACAAAGAATCGCCTGAAGGGTTTTGAGGACCTGCCGGGGCCAGCGGCCCACCCCCGGGGTTGGTCTCGGTGGTCAGGTGGGGTCCGGCGCAGGGGTCCCGCAACTTCCCGGCCGCCGGCCAAGAGCGCGAGCCGCGCTGCGCCCGGGGCCGCGCGGGGGGCTCGGGGCGCCCAGGGGGCCGCACTCGCGGTGGGGGGCGGAGGGGGGCGGCCGCCGGCCGGGAGCCGGGGCTCCAAGTGCTCCCGGCTGGGCGGCGGGGCCCGCGCGGGGCCGCTGGCCTCGGGAGGGCTGAGGGTCGGCCGGGGACGCCGTGGGCTCCGCTGTCCCCCGCGCGGCCGCGCCGAGGGCTGCCCGGTGCCGCACACGCTCGCGCCGCGGGCCAGCCCGCCGCCGTCTGCGCCCCCCGTCTCTGCGGCGCGCCCCTTGCTGCCGCCGGGCCCCAGCCTGCCCCTCCCCTGGGTGGCCCGGCGGGTCGCGGTGGCCCGTCCCCTCCTCGCCGCAGCCCTGCAGGTAAGCGGGCCGGGCCTGGGTGCGCGCTCGGCCGCCGCGGCGGCGGGACGGCGGTTCACGTTTGCAGCTCCCTCCGAAACGGGGAGAAGAATATAATGTTTCAGGTCGCGTTTACAATGGATTTTGTGAAAACATATCATACACTAAGCGACTAATGGAATCCTGTTTTCAGAACCCTGGGCTGGCTCGGACGCCACATTTGTCCCCTGGCAAAAAGGCTCGGTTGGCCTCCCTCTTGGAGCGGAGGGGGAGTGGGAGCGAGTGGTGCCTGTTCTGCCTCGGGGTGAAAACCGGGAGTCCCGGGTCCGGGTGCCGTGGGCTGAAGCAGCGCCCCCGCTAGGTCCTGGCGGCCCGCGGAGCGATGCGCCGGCCGGGCTGGGGCTGGGGCGGCTGGGGCTGCGGTCAAGGTGCCCGCTTCACAGGAAGGGTCACTACCCGCAACACGGAACTCAGCTTTAAAACTGGACTTGGGTGGGTTTCACCAGACCCTTGACACCTGGGTCACTGGGGCACTCTCAAATTGGAAGACACATTTTAACTGGAACGTTGTGCTAAATAGATTTCCTAATGGGGCGAAGGGAGTCCAAACTGATGGGTATACTGCTGTTCAAAGGATTGTTGGGAAGAAAAACTGTTTCCTCCACCAGTTTGGGTTCAGAGATTAGGAGCCTGCGAATTAACTGATAGACAGAGTTGCAGGGGAAAAGACACAGTTTATTCCTGTGCAGACACAGCACCCGCAGCAGTGGCCCATCAGCAGTTAGAGACGGGTTTCTAGCCGTCCTAAGGGGGGAACGGGAGGGAGGGGAGAAAGGGCTTCTGTGGGAACAGCAAACGGCTTCTTTAGGAAAGACGGTGGGTTTTTAGAGGAACAAGTGGAAGATGGGAAAGTTGGTGCTAGTTTGTTTATGCAGGTGCAGCGTTGTCGCCGTCTTCCTTCCAGCCAGTGAGACTCCCCCGGAGGGGGCATGATTACAGCCTCCTCTCAGTTTCCGCCTTAGTCAGATCAGGGAAGCTCTTGAAAAGCTTCTTTTTGCATCTATTGATTCTCAAATGCCTTTGGTTTAAGATTTTCAGGGGCCCGCGGCCTAGTGCTTAAGTTCCCGCGCTCCCCTTCGCCAGCCCGGGGTTCGCAGGTTCGGATCAGGGTCCGGGACCTAGCACCGCTCATCAAGCCATGCTGAGGCAGCGTCCCACATAGAACGACCTACAGCTAGGACATACAACTAGGTACTGGGGCTTTGGGGAGAAAAAAAGAGGAAGCTTGGTAACAGATGTCAGCTCAGCGCCAATCCTCCCCACCAAAACAAAACAAACCCATCTTCATATCAACTTGGGGGGACCCTCGGGGGTCCCCACGTAAATGGCTGCAATGAAGCTATCACTGGAACGGGTAACTGAAGTTGCCTTTACTCTGTCCCATGACATAGTATTATGGAGGGAATGGAATTCTGAGTCTGGGCATTGTTGGTGTTTAGAGAAGGCGGCCTTGGCTGTAGCTGCATCGTGCACTCACCTGTGTTTCATTCCTGCCCGACAAGGGTCAGCTGAGGTCAGGTCATTTTCTTCTTTGCTGTTACTGGTCAAATCTTTGGTTCAGATGGTTTGAGCTGAACTGTTACGTGTAAGGGAAACTTTCCAACTTGTCAACTTCAGTGCGGGCCTAAACCAAATGAGACTCCTTGAAACTGGAAGAAAAACTCCCCCGGCAAGGTTTGGTCCCTCAGGTGAGGAGTTGTCTTGTGCGCCCGGCCTCTCCTTTCGAAAGACATGGCCCTTCTGCTCAATTTCATCGCTCCTCATTAAAACCAAAATGCGATTCAAAGACATATCCACAGAATGACGACAATTGAAAAGACTGAAATACCAAGTGTTAGGGAGGGAGGATCTAGGTAAGTGCTGGTGGAAGTGTACAGTGATGCAACCATGTTAGAAAACCATTTCACAAGAGCTGAATCTGTGTATATCCCGTGACTCAGCTTTGTCACTCACAGGGAGATGCCCAAGAGAAATGTGGTGTATGTTCCCCAAAGACACATATGAGAATGATCATGGCGGCACCACTGACATAGCCCCACCTGGAAGCTATCCAAATGCCCTGCACATTAGAAGGGATAAACTGTAGTAGATCCAAATGGAATACTGCGTAACAATTTGAGAATGAAGATCTATGAGTATATGCAACATTACAGAAGGATCTCACAAACTTAATGTTGATCAAAATAAGCCAGACACAAAAGACTACAGAATTTATGATTCTATTTATATAAATGGAAGGAGTGACTGAAAGGGGGCAAGAAGGCGGCTTCTGGGGTGCTGGTGACTTTCTTGATCTGGGTGTTGAATTCACATGTGTGTTCAGCTTGTGAAAATCCATTGAGATATACACTGTGATCTGTGCATTTCTCTGTTTCAGTGGAAGATTAAAACAGAAACAGGCTCTGGGAAAGGAAAAAGCTGATGCTGGGAATGAAGGGGATTCTTTCTGGGCACCCTCTACCTAATTCACTTTTCACACTCTAGAGTAACCAGATTCCTTTTCTGGCTGTCACTGCTACCAGTTACCCACATAGCCTGGCCCACCTTCCCAATCACCCAAAATCCACTTCCTTGCTTCCAATCTTCCCCCCTCTTGTCTCCAGGCTCCTTTCTGCTCCTCCTGAAGCCTACCAACATCCAGGGTGATTTTTTTTAAGTTAATTTGCGGGGAGAGGTGGAGTAGAGAAATAAAGTTAAAAAAATTTCATCGTTAATCTCTGCAGTTGACGGCTGAGCATTATACAGTGGAAGCCAGTTCTCTCACAGCGCATGTGCTGACTGGCTTATCAAGTCTTGATTAACATCCAGGATCTGTTGGCCCCACTTCCATGTATAGTCTGATTGATTTTTTAACATTAAAACTTCTTTATTTTGAGATACTTGTAGATTCAGATACTGTTGTAACAAATAAGACAGATCCTATGTATTCTTTACCCAATTTCCCCCTAACATGCTGCAAAACTACATTAAATATCGCAACCAGAATTCTGACACTGATACAGAAAAAATAAAGAACATTTCTGTCACCGCAAGGAACACTCATGTCGCACCCACCTCCCTCCCCCTCTTACCCCCTGAGACCCTCACAATGACTAATCTGTTCTCCAGTTCTGTAACTTCTCAAGAATGGTATATAAATGGAAATGTGCAATATATCCCCTTGTGGGACTGGCTTTTTACAATCAGCACAATTATCCAGAGATTCATCTTGGTGGTTGTTATGTATCAATAGTTTGTTCCTTTTTATTGCCAAGTACAGTCACTTAATGACGGGGCTACGTTCTGAGAAATGCGTCATTAGGTGATTTTGTCATGCGAACATCATAGGATGTACGTACACAAACCTACGTGGTCTAGCCTACTCCACACCCAGGCTGTATGGTACAGCTATGTGGGACCACCGCCACATATGTGGTCCGTCGCTGATCAAAACTTTGTTCTGTGGTGCGTGACTGTGCTATTCCATAGTATGGATGCGCCATAGTTTAACCATTTACTTGTTCAAGGACATCTGGATTGTTTCCAGCTTGGGGTCATTACAAAGCTGCTATAAACATTCATGCACAGGTTTTTGTGTGAACCTGTCTTCATTTTCTCTGGGATAAATGTCCAGGAGTGCAATTAATTGCAGGGTCATATGGTAGTTTCATGTTTAGTTTTTAAGGAAACTACCAAACTGTTTTCTAGAGCAGGTGTACCTTTCTACACATCAACCAAAATGTATGAGTAATCCAGTTTCTCTGTACCCTCTCCAGCATTTGCTTTTGTCACTACTTTTTGGTTTAGCTGTTCTGATAGGTGTGCAATAATATGCCATGGTGGTTTTAATTTGCATTTTGCTAATGACTAACAATACTGAACATTTTTCATGTATATATTTGTCATTCTATATCCTGTTTAGTAAAATGTCTCTATTTTTACCCACGTTCTAATTGGATTGTTTGGGTGTTTTCTTATCATGTATCTTTTTTTTAATCATTTTATTTTACAGAGCAATTTTAAGTTCACAGAAAACTGATCAAATAGTACAGAGTTCCCATGTGCCCTCTTCAATCCCCCCCTCCAAGTTTTCCTTATTAACATCTTGCATTAGTGTGGTTTATTTGTTGCAACTGATCAACCAATATTGATAAATTATTATTGACTAAAGTCCTTGGTTTACATTAGGGCTCAGTACATTGTGTTGTACATTTATGGGTTTTGACACATGCATAGCATCATGTGTCCACCGTTACAGCATCACACAGAATAGTGTGCTCAAAAAGACCTGTGTGCTCCAGCTCTTCATCCCTCCCCCTGGCAACCACTGATCTTTTTATGATCTGTATGGTTTGAGCCTTTTGCAAAATGTCACATAGTTGGAATCATACAGTGTGTAGCCTTTTCAGACTGGCTTCTTTCACTAAGCCATATGCACTTAAGGTTCCTCCATGTCTTTTCATGGCTTCATAGTTTCTTTCTTTTTTTTTTTTCTTTTTTTTTTGAGGAAGATTAGCCCTGAGCTAACTACTGCCAGTCCTCCTCTTTTGCTGAGGAAGCCTGGCCCTTAGCTAACATCCATGCCCATCTTCCTCTACTTTATATGTGGGACGCCTACCACAGCATGGCGTGCCAAGCGGTGTCATGTCCGCACCCGGGATCCGAACCCGCAAACCCCAGGCCACCAAGAGGCAGAATGTGTGAACTTAACCACTGAGCCACTGGGCTGGCCCCCAGAGTTTATTTCTTTTTAGTGCTGAATAATATTGCATTGTCTGGATGTACCGTACTTTATCCACTCACCTACTGAAGGACATCTTAGTTGCTCCCTGTTTTTGGCAATTATAAACAAAGCTGCTGTAAACTTGTGTGTGCAGGTTTTTGTGTGGACATAAGTTTTCTGGGTAAATATCTATGAGCACGACTGCTGGATCATAGGGTTAAGACTATGTTTAGCTTTGTAAGAGACTGCCAAACTGTCTTTCAAAATTCCTGTACTATTTTGCATCCCAATCAGCAATGAGTTCCTGTTGCTCCACATCCTTGTCAGCATTTGGTGTTGTCAGTGTTTTAGATTTTAGCCATTCTTATAGATATGTAGTGGCATCTGTTTTAAATTTGAGTTCCCTAATGATGTATGCTGTTGAGTATCTTTTCATGTGCTTATTCACCATCTGTCTTATCTTTGGTGAGAAGTCTGTTCAGATCTTTTGCCCATTTTTGTACTGGGTTGATTGTTTTCTTATTGTTCAGTTTTAAGAGTTCTTTGGATACAAATTCTTTATGTGTTTTGCAGATATTTTCTCAGTCTGTGGCTTATCTTTTCATTCTTTTAATAGTGTCTTTTGCAGAGCAGAAGTTTTTAATTTTAATGAAGTTTAGCTTATCAGTTTTTTCTTTCAGAGACCATGCTTTTCATGTTGTATCTAACAATTCATTGCCAAACCCAAGATCATCTCGATTTTCTTTTATGCTATCCTCTAGAAGTTTTATAGTTTTGTGTTTAATATTTAGGTCTATGATCTATTTTGAGGTAATTTTTGTGTGAGGTGTACGTGTCTACATTCACTTTTTTGCATGTGGATGTCCAGATGTCTCAGCACTGTTTATTGAAAAGACCATCTTTTCTCCATTGTGTTGCCTTTGCTCCTCTGTCAAAGATCAGTTGACTATATTTGTGAGTGTCTATTTCTGGGTCCTATATTTTGTTCCATTGATCTATTTGTCTATTCTTTCACCAGAACTACACCATCTTGATTACTGTAGCTTTATATTGTCTTGAAGTCAGGCAGTGTCAATCCCACCATTTGGGCTTTTTTTCAGTATTATGTTGGTTATTGTAGTTTTTTTTCTTTTTTATAAACTTTAGAATCAGTTTGTCAATATCCACAAAATAACTTGCTAGGATTTGAATTGAGACTGCATTGAATCTGTAGATCAGGTTGGGAAGAACCAACATAACAATATCACGTCTTCTTATCCATGAATATGAAATTTATCTCCACTTATTTATTTCTTTCATTAGAATTTTGTAGTTTTTCTCATATAGATCTTACACACATTTTTTAGATTTATACCTAAGCTTTTCATTTTGGGGGAACTAATGTTGGTTATGGGAAAGCAATGAACTTTTTAGCTTTATATCCTGCAAGCTTGCTATAAGCACTTATAAATTTCAGGGTTTTTGTTTGTTTTGTCAATTGTTTGGGATTTTCTACATAGACAACCATATGTCATCTGTAAACAAAGACAGTTAAATGTCTTCCTTTCCAACCTGTATGCCTTTTCTTATTGTATTAGCTAGGACTTGCAGTGTAATGCTGAGTAGGAGTGGTGAGAGGAGACATCCTGGCCTTGTTTCCAAGCTTAAAGGGAAAGCATCTAGATTATCAGCCTTAAGTGTGCTGTTAGCTATAGGTTTTTTGTAGCTGTTCTTTCTCAAGTTGAAGAAGTTCCCTCTATTCCTAGTTTGCTAGTTTTTATAATGAATGGGTATTGAGTTTTGTCAAAGGCTTTTTCTGCTTCTATTAAAATGATTATATGATTATTCTTCGTCAGCCTGTCAGTGTAATGCATTCTATTCATTTTTTAATGTTGAGCCAGCTTTTCATACCTAGAATAAATCCCACTTGGTCCTGGTGTGTAACTCTATTTATACACTGTTGGATTCGATTTGCTAATATTTTGTTGAGAGTCCCATGAGACATACTGGTCTGTAGTTTTCCTTTCTTGTAACGTCTTTATCTGGTTTGGTATTGGAGTAATACTCTCCTCATAGAATGAGATGGGATGTGTTCCTTCTGCTTCTATTTTCTGAAAGATATTGTAAAGAATTGGTATCATTTCTTCCTTCAATGTTTGGTAGAATTTGTCAGTGAAACTCTCTGGGTCTGGTCCTTTCTGTTTTGGAAAGTTATTAATGATTGATTCAATTTCCTTAATAGATGTGGGCCTATTCAGAGTATCTATTTCTCTTTGTGTGAGTTTTGGTAGACTGTACCTTTCAAGGAATTGATCTATTTCATGTAAGTTATCAAATTTGTGGGCACAGAGTTGTTCACAATCTTTTATTATCCTTTTAATGTCCATGAGCTCAGTAGTGGTGGCCTCTCCTTCGTTTCTGATATTAGTAATTCATGTCTTCTCTTTATTTTTTCTTTGGGTTAGCCTAGCTAGATAGAGGTTTATCAATTTTATTGATCTTTTCAAAGAACCAACATTTTTGGTTTTAGTGATTTTTCTCATTTTCCTGTTTTCAGTGTCATTGATTTTTGCTCTAATTTTCCTTCTTTTTTTCCATTTGTGTTAGATTTATATTACTCTTCTTTTAGTTTACTAAATTGGAAGCTTAGGTTTTAATTTCAGGTCTTTCTTCATTTGCAATATATGCATTCAATGCTATAAATTTTGCTCTATGTACTGCTTTCATTGCATCCCACAAATTGATAGGTCGTTATTTTCATTTAATTCAAAACATTATTTTAATTTCTCTTGAGATTTCTTCTTTGACCCATGTGTTATTTAGAAATGTGTTGTTTAATCTCCAAACATTTTGGGGTTTTTTTTCCCCAGCTATCATTCTTCTATTGATTTCCAGGTTAATTCCATTGTGGTCTGAGAGCATACTTTCTATGATTTCTATCTTTTAAGTTTGTTGAAGTGTGTGTGTTATGGCCCAGAATATGACCTATCTTGGTCAATTTTCCATGTCAGCTTAAGAAATATATATATTTTGCTGTTGAGTATTGTTCAGTTCTACTGTATCCTTACTGATTTCTTTGCCTGCTGGCTCTGTCAGTTACTGATAGAGATAAGGGGATGCTTCCACCTACAGTAGGGGATTTGTCTCTCTCTCCTTGCAGTTCTATCAGTTTTTGCCTCACATATTTGGGCGCTCGGTTGTTGGGTGCATACATCTTAGGGACTGTTATGTCTTCTTGGAGAATGGATCTTTTTATCATTATGTAATGCCCTTTGTTAACTCTGAAAATTTTCCTCATTCTGAAGTCTGCTTTGTCTAAAATTAATATAACTACTGCAGCTTTCTTTTGTGTGAGCATGGTATATCTTATACTTTCAATTTTTATTTTTAATTGGGGTAAAAAACCACAGAAGACAAAATTTACCATCTTACCCATCAGTTCTTGGATGTTGTTCACTTGTTCCATTAAACCCTGTGGCACAACTACAGTTCAGTAGTGTTAAGTATATTCATTATTGTGCAATGGATGTCCAGAACTTTTTCATCCTGCAAAACCCAAACTCTATACCCATTAAGCAACAACTCCCCACTTCCTCCTCCCCAGGACCTGGCAATGACCATTCTACTTTCTGTTTCTATGAACATAACTACTCTAGATACTTCATTTAGGTGGAATCATACAGTATTCGTCTTTTTCTGACTGGCATATTTCACTTAGCATATCCTCAAGGTTCATCCATGTAGAATATATCAGAATTTCCTTCCTTTTTTAAAGCTAAGTAATACTCCGTTGTCTGTCTATACCACATTTTATTTGTCCATTCATCCATTAATGCACCACTTGGGTTGCTTGGCTATTGTGAACAATGCTGCTAGGAAAATGGGTGTGCAAATCTCTCTTCGAGGTCCTTTCAAATGTATTGGATACTCAGAAATAAATTGCTGGGTCATATGGTGATTAATTAATCTTTTGAGGAAACACCATACTGTTTTCCATGGTGGCTGCACCATTTTACATTCCCATCAGCAGTGCATAAGGGTTCCAATTTCTTCAAATTCTTGCTAACACTTGTTATTTTGTTGGGGTTTTAAAAAATAGTATCCATCCTAATGGGCAGAGGTGATTCCATCCCTTTACTTTTAATATATGTCTTTATATTAAAGTCGGGTTCTTACAGCTAACATATAGTTGAGTCTTATTTTTTTGCTGAGGAAGATTAGCCCTGAGCTACTATCTGTTACCAATCTTCGTTTTTATCCCCCTTTGGTGAGGAAGATTGGCCCTGAGCTAACATATGTTGCCAATCTTCCTCTTTTTGCTTGAGGAAGATTGTCACTGAGCTAACATCTGTGCCCATCTTCCTCTACTTTGTATGTGGGACACTTGTGACAGCATGACTTGATGAGCGGTGTGTAGGTCCATCCCTGGGACCTGAACCCACAAACCCCAGGCCACCAAAGCAGTGTGTGTGAACTTAACCACTATGTCACTGGGCTGGCCCCAACCAATCTTCCTCTTTTTTTGCTTGAGGAAAATTAGCCCTGAGCTAACATCTGTGCCAGTCTTCCTCTACTTTTTATGTGGGTTGCCACCACAGCACAGCGGATGAGTGGTGTACATCCATTCACAGGATCTGAACCCACCAACCTGGGCCGCCAAAGTGAAGCACACCAAACTTCACCACTAGGCCACAGAGCCAGCCCCAGGTCTTATTTTTTTTTTTAATCTACTCTCTGTCTCTACCTTTTAACTGGTGTATTTAGGCCATTTACACTTAAAGTGACTGTTGATACAGTAAGATTAGTATCTACCATATTTGTAGCTGTTTTTTATTCACTGCTTCATTTTAAAATTTCCCCTCTTTTTCTGCCTTTTCTGGATTAATTTGAGCAAATTTTAAGATTCCATTTTCTCTCATCTCTTAGAACATCAATTATACTTCTTTTACAAATTTTTTTAACGGCAGCCCTAGGGTTTGCAGTTTACATTTAAACTAATCTAAGTCCACATTCCAATAGCACCATACCATGTTTCATGGGTGTGCAGACACCTTATAATAGAGTACAGTCATGCATCACTTAATGATGGGGATATGTTCTAAGAAATGCATTGTTAGGCGATATTGTCACTGTGCAAACATCATACAGTGTACTTACACAAACCTAGATAGTATAGCCTATTACACACCTAGGCTATATAGTACCAATCTTACGGGACCACCGTTGTACATATGGTCCATCATTGACCAAAACATCATTAGGCAGTATGCAACTGTATCTCCAACTGTCCCTTTTAACATGGCCGTCATTGTTTAATTATATATAAGCCATAATCACTGAATACATTGTTGCTATTATTTCAAAGTTATATATTAGATCAATTAAGAATAAAAAAAGTAAAAGATTTTGTTCTATTTTCATTTATTCCTTCTCATGTTCTTCTTTTCTTTATCAAGATCTGAGTTTCTGATCTGTATCATTTTCCTTCTCTCTGAAGGATTTCTTTTAACACTCCATGTGAGGCAGGTCTACTGGTGACAAATTCCCTCAGTTTTTGTTTGAGAAAGGCTTTATTTCTCCATTTTTTAAGAATTTCACTTGATACAGAATTGTAGGTTGGTGGGGTTTTTCTTTCACCACTTAAATATTTCACTCCACTCTTCTTGCTTGTGTGGTTTGTGAAGAAAAATCTGATGTAATTTTTATCATTGTTCCTTCATAGGTGTTTTTTTCCTCTGGTTTCTTCCAAAACTTTTTCTGTCTTTGGTTTTCTGCTGTTTAAATATGATATGCCTAGGTGTAGATTTTTTGGCACTTATTCTGTTTGCTTTCTCTGAGCCTCCTGATCTGTGGTTTGCTTTCTGACATCCATTTTGGAAAATCCTCAGTCATTATTATTTAAAATATTTCTCTTGCTCCTTTCTCTCTCTCGTTCTTCTTCTGATACTCCATTACGCATATGTTAAACCATTTGTAATTGTCCCTCTATTCTTGGATATGGTCTATCTTTTTCATTTTTTTTCCTCTTTGCATTCCAGTTTGGGAAGTTTCTAAGCCCATCAAAGGTATTTTTCATTTCTGTTCTGTTTTTTTTTAGCATTTCCTTTTAATTCTTAGAGTTTCAATCTCTTGGTTTAAATTACCCATCAGTTCTTGGATGTTGTTCACTTGTTCCATTAAACCCTGTGGCACAATAGTCATACTTACTTTAAATTTCCAAAATAATTCCAAACTCTTTGCCATAAGTTAAGCCTAGTAGTGATGCTTGCTTTGTCTCTTCAGATTGTATCTTTTCTTGCCTCAGCATCTTTTGTAATTTTTTGTTGAAAACTGGACGTGATGTATTGGGAAGTAGGAATTGAGGTAAACAGGCCTTTAGTGTGAGATTTTGTTTATCTGGCTCTGAGTTAAGCTCTGTTTAATGTTTGCTGTAGTTCCAGGTGTTGGGGGCTGCAGTTTCCTCCAGCATCCTTGTTTTTGTCTCCTTTTTTGCCTTTGGTTTCCCTAGAAACTCTCTTTAAAAAAACCAGACTTCTTGAGATATAATTCACATACCATACAATTCACCCATTTTAACTGTACAATTCAGTAGTTTTTAATATATTCACAGATATATGCAACCATCACCACAATTTTAGAACATTTTCATCACCTCACAAAGAAATCTGTAACTTTTACCTATCATCTGCCTATACCACACTCCCAGCCTTAACTACTAGTTTTCTTTGTCTCTATAGATTTTCCTGTTCTGGATGTTTCATATGAATGGAATCATATAACATCTGGTCTTCTGTGACTGACTACTTTTACTTGGCATAATGTTTTCGAGGTTCATCCACACTGTAGCATGTATCAATACTTTATTCATTTTTATGGCCAAATAATATTCCATTGTATGGATATACCACATTTGTTTATCCATTTGTCAATTAATGGACATTTGGGTTGCTTGCATCCTTTGCCTGTTATGAATAATGCTGCTGTAAGCATTGTGTACACGTCTGTGTGTGGACATATGTTTTCACTACACTTGGGTAAATACCTAGGAATGGGATTGGTGGGTCATTGGTAAGTGCATGCTTAACTTTATACGAAACTGCCAAACTCTTTTCCAAAGTTGCTGTTCCTCTTTGCATTCCAAACAGCACTGTGTGAGAGCTCTAGCTGCTCTGCATCTTCGTCAGCGGTTTGTATTGTCAGTTTTACAATTTTGAATTATTCTCGTAGGTCTGTAATGGTGATGATACACCACTACACATCTATTGGAAAAGATGGTGAACACCTTTTCATGTGCTCATTTGCCTTCTGTTTATCTACTTTGGTGATGTGTCTGTTCCAAATCTTTTGCTTGTCTTTATATTGGGTTGTTTACTGATTGAATTTTGGAGTTCTTTTTATATTCTTGATATAATGAGACATAAATCTCTTATGAGATACATGATTTGGAAATATTTTCTCTCACTCTGTTGCTCTTCATTCTTTCTAAAGTGTCTTTCAAATACTGTAAAGTTTTTTTTTTTTGAGGAAGATTAGCTCTGAGCTAACTATTGCCAGTCCTCCTCTTTTTTGCTGAGGAAGCCTGGCCCTGAGCTAATATCTGTGCCCATCTTCCTCTACTTTATATGTGGGATGCCTACCACTGCATGGCTTGCCAAGCAGTGTCATGTCTGCACCTGGGATCCGAACCTGTGAACCCCAGGCCGCCCAGAAGGGGAACGTGCGCACTTAACCACTGCGCGACCAGGCCGGCCCCCTGTAAAGTTCTTAATTTTCTTACAATTTATCATTTATTCTTCTATGGATCATGGTTTTGGTATCATATCTAAGAAATCTTTACCCAACGTCACAAAAATTTTCTCTGATGTTTTTTTCTAGACGTTATACAGTTTTAGGTTTATCACGTATGTCCATGATGAATTTTTAATTAAATTTTTGCATAGGGTATTAGGTATGTTTGGAGGGTTTTTTTTAGCATATAGACACACACTTTTTGAAAAGATTATCCTTTCTCCATTTAATTGCCTTAGCACCTTTGTAGAGAATCCCCTTTGTAGAAAATCAATTGACTATGTAAGTGTCAGTATATTTGTAGGCAATCACTTCTGTTCCACTGACCTATTTTTATGCCACTACTATACTCTCTTGATTACTAAACATTTATGGTAAGCTTTAAAATCTGGCAATGTAAGTCTTCCAGCTGTTCCTTTTTCATAGTTGTATTTTTTTGGTTTTCTTTTTTCTTTCTTTTTTTTTTTTTGGTGAGGATGATTGGCCATGGGCTAACATCTGCTGCCAATCTTCCTCTTTTTACTGGAAGAAGATTGTCACTGAGCTAACATCTGTGCCAGTCTTCCTCTATTTTGTATGTGGGATGCTGCCACAGCATGGCTTGATGAGCAGTGTGTAGGTCCATGCCTAGGACCTGAACCTGTGAACTCCAGGTCACCAAAGCAGAGCATGTCAACTTAACCACTACGCCACTGGGCTGGCCCCTCATAGTTGTTTCTGATTACTCTGGTTCCTTTGTCGTCTTTCCAAATAAATTTTAGAAATCAGTTTACTGATTTGTACAGACTATCCTCCTGGAATTTTGATTAGAATTGCTTTGTGTCTACAGATTAGTTTGGGGAGAAGTAAGATGTTAACAATACTGTTTTCAGTCCATGAACTTGGTGTATCTCTCCATTTTTTAAGGCCTTTTTGATTTCTTTCATCAGCCTTTTGTAGTTTTCAGGACACAGACCTTTTACATATTTTGTAAGACTTATACCTAAGTATTTCATAGGTTTTGGGGCTATTACATAAAGTATGCTTAAACATTTCAGTTTCCAATTTATTACTGCTAGTATATAAAACTACAACTGACTTTTTGTATACTGACCTTGTATCCTGGGAACCTACTAAACTCACTTACTTCTAGTAGCTTTTTTGTAGATTCTTCAGAACTTTCTACATGGACAACTGTAGGTAGAAAATTTCTTTTTTAATCTGTATGCTTTCCTTTTTTGCCTTATTGTACTGGGAAGGAACTCAGTATTTTTGATCTACCTTTTTACCAATCCTACACTCTCCCAAACAGGCGTGGAGAAAGTGGACACTAAGAATGACTTTAATTTCTTGACATTTGCCAGGACTTGCATTATGGCTCAGCATATGGTCAGTTTTGGTAAAGTTCCACCTAAGCTTTCAAAGCATGTATTCTGCAGTTGTTGGGTCTATCTATAGATATGTAATACATGTCAGTTAAGTCACATTTGTTAATTATATTGTTAAAATCATCTGTATCTTGTTGCATTTTTTTCTTTCTGGTCTGCTTGTTCCATTGAAAGAGGTGTGTTAAAATCTCTGTGACTTGGACTTATCTGTTTCCTATTTGTAGCTTTGTCTATTTTTGCTTTATGGATTTTTGAGGTGTATATCAATTTGCAGTTATTATAACCTCCTGGTTAACTGAATCTCTTATTATGAGACACCCCTATTTACTGCAAGTAATACTTTTGTCTTGAAGGCTACTTTTTCTGAATTTAATGTAACTATACCAGCTGTTGGCTTCAATATCCTCCTTCCTCACTGGTCTTTGAGCTTCTCCCACTGTCTTTTGTATTTTCTATCAGTTCATCTCTCTACCCTTAGGTAGGTGATTTTGTAAAGTCAATCTCCCAGTTCACAAATTCTCTCCTCAACTGTGTCTAGTCTGCATTGATAACTATCAAGTTTTCAATTCCAATAACTATTTCTCATTTATTGGATCTTTTTCAAATCTGCCTAATTTAAATTTATTATAATGTTTTCCTTATTTTTATGTCTAATTATCTTAATATTATTTTATGTTTTTTCAGATTATTCTACTTGTAGTTCTTTTGTTTTGTTTTGTTTTGAGGAAGATTAGCCCTGAGCTAACATCTGCTGCCAATCCCCCTCTTTTTGCTGAGGAAGACTGGCCCTGAGCTAACATCCATGCCCATCTTCCTCTACTTTATATGTGGGATGCCTACCACAGCATGGCTTTATGCCAAGCAGTGCCATTTCCACACCCGGGATCCGAACTGGCAAACCCTGGGCTGCTGAGAAGCGGAACATGCGAACTGAACTGCTGAGCCACCAGGCCAGGCCCTATTTGTAGTTCTTAAAGAACTAACTCTCTTATTTGCCTCTGGTAACTTTTCCTTCTGGTAGTTCATTGCCTCCTGTAGATTTGTGTGTGTGTATAAGCTTAACCTTAGAATCTTTCCCTCTGTGGTAATCCTATGGGACCCTATCTGGAACTGTCCCTCTAGGGCAGTTTTGTATCTGCTTCTCATAGGGGCTCAGAGTTGATTTTGTCATTTTCTTGATTTGTGGTTCCTCCCGTTTACATTTAGCATGAACTCAGACCTTAAACTTACCTGTGGTGCAGGCCTGGGATTCTGATTTCTCATAGATGACTTTGTGTTTCTGGGTTCATGGACAGTTGTGCTGGTCCTGTTTGAATCCATGAGCAATTTGTGGCTTTATGTAGGGGATTAAGTTATAGCTGCAGTTTCTCCCATAAGCCTGAAACCAAGTCTTTTGTTCCTACACAGATATTAGGATCTCAGCCCCTATATTCTTCAACAGAACTTCACTGGTTTGAAGGAATTTACCATAGACTGGTAGGAACCCTTTCTTGAAGCAGGAGTCAATTTTTGTCTCCTTAGAGACACTGATTTGTGTGAATAGCAAACATTTTCTATTAATTGGCAAACTCAAGTTTTTGTTTCATAGATTCACATTGAATACTCTGGCTTTTGATACCAGATATTCCTGCAATCAATCAATTTCACTTTAGATTCCACTGACGCCAGACTGTATTCTAGGAAATTGACAAGCTCTGTCTTTAACAGAAGGTATAAAATTGTATTGGGATTAAATATTTGAAACAGATGTGTGATAGAACGCTTGTTACTTTGCTATAATTTCTATCATGCTCCATAGTTCCCCCACTGTTGCCTCTAAATGGTCACGTTCTCAAACAGTTTTATTGGAGTATTTACTTTTGAATAAGCTTATATAACCATCCATAAGGAATAAAGCTATACTATATTGGCTCAATCAGTTCCAACCTCAGAGACTTTCACTCTGGTTACCATTATAATAAGCTCTTGTTGAAAGACTAGAATATTTTTTGGAGAAATATTTGTGGATGTATACATATATTATACATATAACAAAAATTATACCCAGAACCCCAAATTTTAATATTTGTTTAGTGCCAAAAACATAAGATTTTCCTATAGGAAACACTAGTGATGACTCTGATAATCTCAATCTATAGTTATTTTTAACAGTTTGAAATTTTCTATAATAAACACACAAAAAAGGGAAATAGTACAATGAATATCCATGAACCCATTACCCAGCTTAAAATATTACCAACATTCTCTCATGCTTGTTTTGTTTCCCATAGGCACAAATTTTAAAAAACATAACTACCATATCATTATCACATCCACAAAATTAACAACCACAAATGCTTTTAGTATCATTCACTACTCAGTTCAGTTTTCCCCACATACCCATTACTCTTAAGCAGTACTACTGACTAAATGGGTGATTTAATTGAGCATACTTAGCTCTTACCTCTATGTGTTTTTATTTATTTGGGAAGCTGGAATGTGTGATTTAATTTTGCACAATGCAAAAGGTTATTTTTTAAATGTTACAATCACATTAAGTCTTCCTCTCACCTCTGACTCTCTTTTCTTACTCAGAACCAATCACTGTTATCATTTTCTTATCTATGCTTCTAGAAATATTTTAGTTTTTTAAAATTTAAACTGCCTAAATATTGGACTTCCAGCTTTGTCTAACCTTTCAAATTGGAAAAAAAACTTTAACTTTTATGGTGTGAATTCTTCTGCCCTTCCTATCTCTTTAAATAGCTGGCCTACAGAATAGCAAATAAACAGTTAGTTAATTAAAAAAAAATTCACCTCAGGATACTGGCTCAGTTACCCTATGCTATGCTATGTACAATGGATGTTCTATGTAAAGTCAAGAGTTTCCTTTTGGTCTTCTACAATTTGAATATAAATCCTAAAAAACGATGAAATACCCATTTAGTTAGAAAAAAGGTGTTGAGCTTTTTTAGAACCTTTAGATCTGAACTAATAATTTTAGTCTTTTGCTTTTTCTAGTGATAATTTCCTACAAATAACACACAGTTGCATATATTTTACAGTTTCAATCTTATTTTTATTCTCTTGTGGAATGCTAGGTTTAATGTTACAGTATGGTTGTCAAAGCTACTGAAATGTGACAAATGTCCATGTCTAAATGCTGCAGAACAGTATAACTTTAATGATTTTAGACAAAAAAGTTGTTATTTTACAGCTGAGGTCTGATGGTTTTTAAACCAATGCCTATGTGTATGTCCAGCCACAAACCCTGGGGATGTTTATTACCTGTACATGTATATACAAATATATCCCAAACATATATATGCACACAGGCATGTATTAATTTGTGTGAAATTTATAAAATTATATACATACACATACATGCATATCTATATACATATACCCACCCTCATCATTGAGCTCACTTTTCTAACATGTTAATCAACTTCATGCCCAATTATTATTGCTGCCCAGTATAACTACATGATTTTAGTGCCAATACCAAGCACCTTTTCGGATGCAGGATAGGTAACATCTGTGCATATAGATATGTGTATTTATGTATGTTTGTGTACGTAGAGGAATTATTTCTCCCTTTTATGCTTCAGTCATGCATTACTACAATAAACAGTCTCTTCACCATTGGTTTTGGAATTCCAAACAGTGTAAAATCTACTTCTGGAAAACTGTATATAGTTGTTCATAGTTACAAAAAATATATTATATATTTATATGATTGAAACCTATTGAGTACATATGTTCTCTGAATCTGGCTATATCCTAGCCATTAGATAAATTAAAAAAAACACCCTCTTAATAGGATGTTATGAGAGCCTTAAATAGACCATTACCTGTATTTAGAATAGTTGATATATTTTAAAAGTTGACAAAATGATGTTAAAGATTTGAAAAACACTACGCTTCTGCATTAAATATATAAAGGTTTCCATTGAGGGCCTGGTTCAATTCATTGTCTAAGATTTTCATGTTCCAAGAGTGACCAATATCATAGTCATTATTCTTAAAATTATGGCTCATTAAGGCTTTTATACAAAAAAAAAAAGCCCTATTTTTAATCATTTATAAAAACAAGTTCTACTTAAAAGAAAAAATGTACATGAACACTAAAGTACTCATGGATATTATCCTGTACAAAGTGACTAGGTAAAGACAGGAGGCTCGTTCTCAGTAAGAACACCTCATGGTAGCACGTGTAAACCTGGTTTGGTTCCTCTGCTCTGCAGCTATTCAGCATGTAAAATTTAAACCATTTCACATTAACATTTAAATTTAATACAGTGCAAATATTTGAGAATAGCTTGTTCCCCCCAGTGAAACAAGAACCAGCGTTATGCTGAATATTCTTCAGATCTATTTACACATTGAGCTAAAAGTTCACCATAAACTTTGAAATTTGCTGAATATCAGCAGAAATGTAACTGAACTAGCAGCAATTGCATTTATAATATTTTGATAGTTACTTGAGAGAATGCATAAAATTTTCCAGGCTGTACTCTGAATCATATTGCTCTTGATCCCAAAGATCACTCAGGTTTTCAAGAATTGATTTCATACTTGCTTTTCCAGAAGTAGAGGTGTCAGCTTTTTCTGCTTTGCCATCCTTAAGAGAAATTGGCAGAAAGATAAAATGAAAAATTATTAACTTCAAAAATTATATTTTCCTTTAAAATATCACACTTGTTTCTAACATTGCACTTACTCAAGAGTTAATCACTTCAAGTGATGGGGAAGTTCATGATCTCATAAGATAGCCTATTCTATTTTCCCAAGGCTCTAATAATTTTATTTGTCATTTTAAGCTTTTTATTTGGGAAGAATTTCAAGATTAATAAGAGCATTACAAAGAACTTATCGTTCACTGTATCACAGTGGCTTTGTCATTCTCTCCCCTGTATATGGACATGTCTGTGTATGTACGTATACACAGATATATAGCTATCAGCTTTTTCCCAAAACCATCTGAGAGTAAGTTGTAGACGTTAGGCCCCTTTATGCCTAGATAGGAATCAGCATGCATTCCCAAGAACAAAGGCATTCTCTTGAATAACCAAAGTACAAAGATCAAAATAAGCAAGTTTAATACTGATATATTAAAAGCTAACATATAGTCCATATTCCAATTTTGCCAGTTGTCCCAATAGGATCCTTTATGGCAATAGCTTTAGCTTCTCTGCAACACCCTCCTAAGCCCAGTTCTCCTCACTGAAAGTCACCCATAAGAATATTCTTTCAAACAGAATAAAAGCTATGTGAAGACAGCAATCCATGTTTCTTTGAGCTTTCTTTTTTCTAGGTTACATGTATCTTCTTCTTTCAACCTTACCTAATATGATATAATTGAAGAACCTTCCTCCATTCTGGTCATCTTTTGCGGACTTACTAATCTATTACTGTTTAAAATGCAGCACCCAGAACCATACATAATATTCTAAATGTGGCTTTACACACAGAGTACAGTGGAACTATTCTCTCAGATTTGGACATGACAATTCTGCTATTACAGCCAGTTTAATTACATTATATAAGGTATTTCTCATGGTAATTTATGCTGACTATACCGTTTTCTGAACCTGTGCAGGACCTTAAATCGAACCCTATTAGTTTTATATTATTAGATTGATGAGTATTTCCAGCTGGTGTATCCTCTGATTATCAATTGTTATCTGATGTACTAGTTCCATCATCCACAATAACAATAATGGCTACTATTGAGAATCTATACTAGGTACCCTAAGTGCTTGCATATATTATTTCATTTTATCTTCATAACCATGTAGTAATACAGACATTATTATTCTGCCAAGGGTGTAGATGCTCAGAGAAGCTAATTTGCCTAAGGTCACCAGTTAATAGGAGGCAGGGCAAGAAATGCAGACCCAGGTCTAGCTGATTCCAGTGACAGCTATCCTTCAACAAGAAAGGACTAAGGAGAGAAACCTTGGGGCAAGTCACTGGAGACATCAACCAGAAAGTTAAACTTCAAACATCCCCTAGTATCCTGGAGAGTCCTATCTGGACATCAAAAATTCCCTCAGAGGGTTGTCTAGCTGATACCAAAATGAATGCCTTTTCTGGTCCCTTTAATACTTTCACTAAGGAGTCCCAGGAAGTCTGTGAACACATTAAAGATACAGCAAATTGTATAAGTTCTTTACCTTATCAAGAGTAAACAGATCGAGAAGCTGATCTGTCCCCATACTCTGCAAACTAGAATTCTCTTGGCTAATGACAGTATTTGCTATGTTCATCTTGAATTTCTGTAAACCCATTATTTTCTCTTCCAATGTTCCTCTGGTTATCAATCGGTACACGTTAACCACACGTTTCTGAATGAGAAAAAGAAGTTAAGCAACTATAGCACAAATAAATTGATAAGCTTTGAGGTTGACCAAGTCAGGCGGCTTACATACTTATACTAAATACTTTACTACTATCTAATTAGGATTGGGTTTTCTTTATTTATCTGGCCCCCTGAGCTTAAAATGTTTGCAGAGAATCACAGAATATTAGGAATGGACAGTGTCCCAGGTTTTCTTAGCCCCAGAACCTCATTTAATGCATGAGCAAGTTGTGCAACAGAATTTAAAGTGACTTGCTAAGGGTCACAACATTTATTAACATCAGAGTTGGAACTTAAACCAAAGCCTTCTGTCTTTTTTGGGGGGAGTATTTTTCCCAGTGAACAGGTTAACACCTGTGAGTGATGACTTTTTACCTGCCCAATGCGATGGGCCCGGTCCATGGCTTGTAAATCACGCATGGGATTCCAGTCGTGCTCCACAAATACCACTGTGTCAGCACCTGTTAAGTTAAGCCCTAAGCCACCAACGTGAGTTGTAAGTAAGAGAACATCTATGGATGGATCATTGTTAAACCTAAAAGTATAGATATAAAAAAATAAAATTAGTACATTTCTTTTTAAGGTTCCTATAACAGAAACTGTTTAATAAACTTTAAACAGTTTAATAAATTGTTTAATAGCACAAATGAGAACACATTTAAAAATCCATGATATGGACATTTCTGTGACCACTTGAAATGAAACTATCTTCTTTTAATATACATAACACATTTAGTAGTAGAAAGAATGTATTCTAGAACATGTCATAAATTTCATATACAGAAAGAAGTCCAATTAGGTTGTATTTTAGGATATCAGATAAAGACTAAGTTGCAAAAATGTAATTAAACACTAATTATAATTAAGACAAAACCCAACTATAAACCTTTACCATATGGAGACAGAAGAGGCAAGTGGGGGAAAATGCTAGATCAGTTAGGGAAGGCAGAGGATGAGGGTGTTGGTTGCTACTATCGTACTAATTCTAGAAGATATTGACAAAAGACATCTACTAGCTTCTAGGAAAAAAAACTAACATTATTACCAAGCTACCATTTATTACATTCTCACTATGAGTCAAGCAATGGGCTTTGTCTGCTATATGCATTATGTTATTTCACTGTTACTATAGCTCTATAAGGACATTAGCATTGTCCTTATTTTAGAGAGACTCAGGTTATGTGGATGATAAACAGACCCAAGAGAACACTGCCTAAAATAGCAGAGTCAGGAGTCAAAATTGGGTCTGTCTGCCTCCAAAGCCCCTTCGTGCACCTCTAACTATATTGTGCCTAACCATCTCTTATGGATGCTTGTTAAAAACGCTGACTCTTGAAGTCAGCAGGTCTGGGACAGAACCTAGTAATCTGAATTTTAAAAAACTAACCCTAAGATTTCTAAACCAGAGGGTGCAGACCACACTTAAGAAACACTGCACTCACCAATTCTGCTTCCTAGCTGGGCCAGCTTCAGTTTGTTCTCAGCAGAGACACAGAGATCAGGATAGAAATCTTAGCTAAGCTACCTGTTTGCTTCCTCCCACCTCAACCCTCCAAAAAAGGTGAGGGGGAAAGTAGTTATCTCTATTTTTTGTTGATGCCTTAAATTTCTTTCATGCCCTTCAGAGTGCTTTCCTACTAGTCACATTTTTTTACTACTATTCAATTATATCTCTGTGGTTCTATATTTTAAACAGGGTTTAGTTGGGTTGAATTATAAAATAACAATAAAAAAAATTGCAGATATTTAGCCAAAGAAGATACTTCATGAGGCAAACATCTATGGAAGTAATAATATAATGACTATAGCTTGATTTATAAGAGTTTTAGAAGCCACTTACCGGGAAACAATGGAATGTCTCTGACCAGGAGGTATGCTGCCATCTAATCTCAAATAAGTGACAGAGGGTAAATGAGGTTTGAGAAGATCATGTTCTACTATATCAAGCATGCTTTTAAGCTGACAGAAGATCAGTATCCTGTGCTGGGCCACAACAGACTCTGTGCCACTCTCTGAAGTGCTGCCATTTCCCAAACCACAGTCCAACAGCAACTTGAAAAAAGGATCAATTGTTATACAGGTGTTCAATATAAGTAGGCAACCAATCTCACTGTGACAAATATTTATCTTTGTGGTGAGAAAAGGCTAAACTTACCTATAACCTGGAAAACAGATTAGCATTTTGGGCTGCAGTGTGTTACCCTACAGCATCAGGAAGTAGTTTCTGAGGTGCTCAGGCTTAGAATTTCCTGGTCGCCTCTTGAAAGAGGTTCTCTAACCGGCCTTCTCCCCTTGCCTGAGTTCCTTGAGGCTCAGTAGGGCCTCAATAAATGTTTACTGAAAGTTATGACAATGAAGATACCCAGGCAAAATGGTTCATGAAGGGTTATGAGAAACTAGGGTGTGAAGAAAACATAATAAAGCAGCTAAATTTGGCAGAAATCAAAATTACAAAAAAGAAAGAAGAGAACCAAAAGCAGCATCTAGCTAGATCTCTTGGATTCCTGAGCTTACTACTACATCTGTAGACCAAGATCTTTACCGGCAAGAGCAACACTGCTATAGATCTTTGTATTTCCTGCTACTGAAGTGGTTCAGCGCCTGGCACATAGCAGGTACAATAAATAAATGAGTGAACAAAATCCAAGAGAACTGAGACAAACTTCAAATTCAATGTAAAACTCTCAGGGTATGGTGCAGAAAAAAGTCAACACGGTAGGCCTGAACTACTTTTCTTAGAAAGTCCTGCTTGCAAGGTCAGCCCTTGGCTGAAAGAAGTCTGGCAACTTGGATTTCGGGAGACTTTGCATCATTCTCTCTCTGATAAGGGTGGCTTACTGTGCTTAAACTGCTGTGCAAACAATGTAATTTATGCTGAGAGCTGCTGTCTTTCTGAAAGTCTAGAATTTTGGTACATACTAGGCAGAGGGAGTCTATGTGATCAGACCCAGTAAAAACTTTGGACAATGAGTCTCTAATGAGCTTCCTTATTCTTTCTCTTCTACCCAACAGCCCTCAAATTTTAAATTTTTATTAGACTGCCCTAGGTATTTTCCCATCCTTGAGAGTAGAGTAGACATATAGTGTACTACACCAAGGAACTTCTCCAAGTGAAAGAAAGAAATGGGATAAATGTAATTATCCCTATCTCTTGCCCCTAAATCTGTAATCAGATTGCTAACCAAGTTAAATTAATTTTTAAAACTCCCTTCTAGGATGTTTTATGAGATTATGACGTGTGGTACGCAGTATAAAGAACGTGATATCATCAGTGGGACATTCTACATGGATGCTATAAAACAGGAGTTTGAGAGACAGAATTTATCAGAAGGTCATTGTCATGCACATTCAATTATCTCAGTCCCTTATGCAGCAATATCACAAACCTTCCAGACAACCAGTCATATAAAGAACATTCAACTACGACTTCTTCTTCAAGTCCACACTCATCAGACAATCTTCCTAATATAATCTTCATTCAGGGTAGCTATCCTACTGGGTTGTAGGGACAGATCATTTGATATAAGTATTCTTGTCTGGTGGCAGAACTGCCCTTCTGGTTTTCCCAATAACGTTGTATAACTTGAGTCTGCCCTGAGACTGCTGAACTCCAAGTATCCTGGCAAAATCTAGTTTGTGGCCTTCAAAGGTGTAGACTCTAGAAAATGGTTACCTAGGCCACCTGATATGGATGTCTGAGAGGCCAGCTGCCTCCCCAGAGAGGAATTTAATTTTATTTTGCCCTAACTTCAGCATAGACTAAATTACCCCAGGTTTTTCAAGCTATCCCTCATGTAAAATAATCTCTAGATTATTTTGATCTTCCATTTAAAGCCCAAAACTATAAATGATATTCAAAATTTGGTCTGACTGGTATAAAATACAGTGAAACTATGATGCCATCATTTTGGCCATTACACTGTTATTAATCCCACCGAAGACCATATTAGCTTTATTTATTGGCAACTAATTCATTTAGTAGGTTTATAGTGAACTTGTCATCAACTCAAACTCAACTTTACCCTATATGAAATGTTCACCAAGTCTGACAGAATCTATATTTACCTAAATGTTTTCTTTTAAATTTTTTCTTTTTTAAGATTGGCCTCGAGCTAACATCTGTTGCCAATCTTTTTTTTTTTTCCCTCTTCTTCTCCTCAAAGCCCCCCAGTACATAGTTCCATCTTCTAGTTGTAGGTCCTTCTAGTTCTGCCTCAACATGGCTTGATGAGCAGTGCTAGGTCCTCGCCCAGGATCCGAAGCAGCAAAACCCTAGGTCACCAAAGTGGAGTGTGTGAACTTAACCACTTGGCCATGGAGCCGGCCCCACTAAGTGTTTTCTTTTAAACTTGACTCTGCTTATCTCCCTTAAATTTCACTTAGAGTTTCAGTTCATCATTCCAGTCTCCTGAAATTTTAAAATTCTGTCTCTGACAATATTAAATACTTCTGGTACTATTACTTGCTGATAAACCTGTTTCTGTATTTCTAGTGCCCGATTTTTAAAAAGCAAATAAGACCTCTCCCCTACTTCAGATAACACATATTTTAAAGGAAAGGGAGGGGAGGAGAGGGACGGAGGGGAGGAGAGGAGAAGTGTGGGGAGGAAAGGGAGGAAGGAAGGAAGGAAGGAAGGAAGAAAAGAAGGAAAGAAGGAAGGTAGGTACGTTCTCTCTCTTGAGACAGAACCTTTACTTTGCATGGCTGAAAAGAACTGAGAAAATGGAAAAGAAGGGTTCTAAAACAGCCCTCTGTGACTATGGCCAGAAACAATCTGGGCCTAAGTTGCAGAGTTCCTAAAGCATCTTAATTCCCAGAAATAACTGCAGGAAAAAAAATAATGTACCAAAAAATAAACTAAAAAATAATTTCAAGCCTGTAGTATAATTAAAATTGTGGATGAAATTCAATTTTTATTTGAAAATAGATCTAATTAGCTGATTCCTTGACTAAATATATCTTAGAGCTTTACCTAATGTATCAGCTATGTTAAGAAAATCATCAACATTTTATATACAAAGTTTGGTCAAACAAGAAAACTATTCCATATATAAACCACCTAAACATAATAGTCATTCTTCAATTTTATGGTAAAAGTCCTTTCTTTAACATTTAGTGAAATAAGGATACATACTTGGATGTCATATTATAATGATTATATATTACCATTATATAATATTTTCTATACTAACCCATGTGAAATCTAAAATCTTCATTCATTAGTTATTCTCAATGAAATTTAGGCCAGAATAACTACAGAAACCTAAAAGAATTACTAAAGTCCAGATTTTACTATAAGATATTAATTTTTAAGACTAGTTAGAACTAAAGGATATTAGCATTAATGTTTTGGTGCTTGAAATTGGTTCTTTTAATTTAACCTTTTGAAATCTTGGAATTTTTTAAAAGCTATACCAAGACAGTGACATGAGCAAAATGGCAGAGTAGGCAGCTCCCAATAAACTCAAAGAGTTCCACAGTGACACACATTATAATCAGACCCTTGAAAGACAAAGAAGCTTGAAAGCAGTAAGAGAAAAGTGATTCATCATGTAAAAGGGATCCTTAGTAAGATTAACACCTGATTTCTCATGAGAAACAATGGAGGACATTATGGAGAAAATGAAAAGAATCTACGGAATGGGAAAAAGTATTTGCAAATCATATACCTGATAAGGGCTTAATCTAGAATATAAAAGAACTCCTAAAAGTCAACCAAAAGACAAACAATCCAACTAAAAAATGGTCAAAGGTCGTAAACAGGCATTCCTCCAAAGAAGATATACAATGTCTAATAAGTACATCAAAAGATGCTCAACATCATTAGTCATGAGAGACAGGAAATCAAATTGACACTGAGATATCACTTCATACCTACTGGGATGGCTATAATTTAAAAAAAAAAAAAAAGTGAAATATATGTTGGCAAGGATGTAGAGAAATTAGAACCCTGGCCCATTGCTGGGGGGAATGGAAATGGTGCAGGCAACTATGGAAAACTGTTTGGCAGTTCCTGAAAAAGTTAAACATAGAATTGTTATATGATCCAGCAATTCCACTCCTAGATCTAAATCCAGAAGAAATGAAAAGAGGGATTGAAAGAGATACTTATAAGACAACATTCACTGCAGCATTATTCACAATAGCCAAAAGGTGGGAACAACTCAAGTGTCCGTCAGCACATGACTGAATAAACAAAATGTAGTGTAAACATCATCACCATAATAATAATGGAATATTATTCAGCCATAAAAATGAATGAAGTACTGATGCATGCTACAACATGAATGAACCTTGAAAATAAGTGAAATAAGTGAGTTGCAAAAGGACAAATATTGTATGATTCCACTTACATGAAATATTTATAACAGGCAAATTCAGACAGAAAGTAGATTAGAGGTTACCAGGGATTGGGGGAGAAGGGAATGGGAAGTTACTGGTTAATGAGTATAGAGTTTCTGTTTGGGTAATGGAAAAATTTTGGAAATAAATAGTGGTGATGGTTGTACAACATTACAAATATAATTAATGCTACAGAATTGTACACTTAAAAATCACTAAAAATGGCATATATTATGCTATATGTATTTCACACACTTTTTAAAAAAGCTATACCAAAAATTTAATAAACCAAATTAAAAAATAAAAGAAACAGCAAACACATCAGTAATCTTTTGGAAAAGCAAATTTACCTAGTGTTACAGATCAGGAATGTACAACACTCATCTAACACTTAAAAGATCTACTTACTTGTTTCAAAGCTGAGAGTTTAGGGGCATGTTGAATATCGTGAAGAGAAGAATTCTGAACTGCCAGTTTTTCAGTAGTACTCTTGAACTCTGGATGTTGAGGTGTTAAAACTAATGCTGGATGGTTGCATAGTTTACGTAAGTACTGTAATGCCTTTAAGGGGTAAAAAAAAAAAAAAAAAAGCATAAACAAGTCCACTTCACATGCCACAAATGTTTGTATCTCAATATCTCTTCCATCTATCTAGAATGCCTTTCTTTCTCTTCTCGCTACTCCTACTCATTTGTCAAGAACCAGTTCAAATGTCTCATCTGTGATGCTTTCATATGTGCTTCTTGTGCAGTTTGTATTTATGTTTATGAGAGCATCTATAATTTGTACAAATTGTACTATTTATGTCTGTCTCTCCCACTAGACAATGAACTTCTCATGGCAGAAAGAGTATCTTATTCATTAGCTTCTATAGCTAACCCTTTCCCACTCAAAGTGCCTGATAATGCTTAACAGATGCTTCTGGAACCAGGCATCATTTCCTAAAGAAGGGTGTCTCAAACTTTAGTGGGTGTAAACATTTCTTGAGGACCTTATAAGTCGGCAAATCTCTCCCCTCTACACAGTATTGTGACTCAGTAGGTCTGGTGTGGAGGAGGGGAAAGTGGAGCTAGGTAGTTATTTCAAGTGGTTGTGTTTGAGAATCAGCATCCTATAGGATCTCTTCTTTCTTTTCTCTGATTCAGCCACACCCTTTCTCTTTTGCTTTTTACTTGGCTTATGATTTGTGTCTCATCCTTGGCACAAAGATTTGTATTAGTAAGCTCCACTGACAAGGCTCAAGAGACTGCTGGGCACTATGGGAGAGGTATAAGCCTTCACAACCACCTTTTCCCTCTTCTATCTTTAAAAATACTACAGTACTTACTTTATTGGTGGCAAGGGGGTTTGGGAGGTTTTCTATGGTGATTATTTCAAAAGAGAAAAGAAAAAACTTGAGTTAACGCTTTCCATCTTTTTCATTTGTTATTCCCGCAAGCACATTAGGCATCCACTGTCTCAGGACTTCTCTACTTTTGGTATCCTCTGCCTGGAACTGCTTCCCCCACATATCTGCATGCCTCAATCCTCCTTCAGATCTCTGCTTAAATGTCACCCTCTCAGTGAGGCTGTCCCTGATCCCTCTATTAAAACTTACAACCTACCCTCTTATACTGTATAACCCCATACTCTTTTTCTCTTACATAATATGTATTTTACTTACTTACTCATTTTTCATCTCTACAAGGGAAAGAGTCTGTTTTGTCCACTGTTTTAATTAACCCCCGAGTTTAGAAAAATTACTGCCTTGTGGTAGGAGTTCTAATAATTTTTTAATGGAAAGCAAAAGATTCTCTACTCTAAAACCCTTCTTTTTATGCAATATACAAATGTATATTGCATTTTACACATTTAATATTCAATTACCTAATTACTAATTATGAATATGAAAATAAGTTGGCCCTTTTACCTATTTTCAAGAATGTATACACAATATTGAATAAATTTTAAAAAGCCATATTTCAGTGTTCCATGTAAAAATTGTTGTATTGAAGAACATTCTTCAGCAACATTTAAAAAGTGGACTATAATCTATACCTGGAATACATGGCCTGTAGCTTTAAGCTTCGGTTTTTCAGTTTCTTCAGAAAGTGCAGCTGAAGAAACTGTTTCATCTACATCACATTTGGCACGAGACTTAGCAAAATCCTCATACAGCTGAACCTGTAAAATCACCCCCATGAAAGTAATAAGTATATTTATTTTCAATTAGTCAAAACATAACTGCAAAGGCCAATAAGAGCAGTAATTTCAAATCAGCCCTCATTAAAGAAAATAAGTTATGATGCCTATACTTCACTACTGATTAGATTATCCACTGCATCTTGGTGAATTCCTTTAAAATTACATTTAGAAAACAAGTGTAACACATTAAATTTGGTGCTGAAAACTAGTCAAATAGGCCTGACTCAATTTTTCCACTTTTTTTTTTTTAAATATTGGCTCTAACATCTGTTGCCAATCTTTTTCTTCTTCTCCCCAATGCCCCTCAAGTACATAGTTGCATATTCTAGTTGTAGGTCCTTCTA
Source organism: Equus caballus (assembly GCF_041296265.1). Classification (NCBI taxonomy): domain Eukaryota; kingdom Metazoa; phylum Chordata; class Mammalia; order Perissodactyla; family Equidae; genus Equus; species Equus caballus. The sequence goes on from NC_091684.1 coordinate 37,576,491, forward strand.
GTTCTACTCTGTGGGGTGCCACCTCAGCATGGCTTGATGAGCAGTGCTTAGGTCCACACCCGGGATCTAAACTGGCAAAACCCTGGGCTGCTGAAGCAGAGTGTGCAAACTTAACCACTCAGCTACAGGGCCAGCCCTTTCCATTCTTTTCAAGAAGATAAAAACATTATCAATAAAAGAGAACCTGAACCCTTACAAGTAAATGACAAATATTTTCCTTAAGTGAAGTTATATGGTCAAGACCTTATAGGTATGTTCCCAGAGACAAAGTTTAAAAATAATACTACTGCTGCCTAAAAGGGAACTTTTATCAAGTTTAAGTCATTACACTGGGCTCTGGGTTCCTATCTTATACATGCTAAAACAATGTGAAAGAGAAGAAAATCTAGAGTGCCAAAGAACAGAAGTAGAGAATAAAAAGCTATGGATGCTAAATAAAGCCAAATGTTACTTCCCTCCCCAGCTCCCTTCCTCCAGTCTACTTAAATGTGTTTTATGCTCATGTAATAATACCACCACCAGTCTATCACTATAGATTTTTTTCATATAGCACCTCTTCTTTATTACACTTACTTTAAAAAGTCTTCATCTCATTACCCTTAAAATATTCCTTTCAAGGAATATTAATAAATCTTTACAAATGAGGAATGGAGCCCCAAGGAGATGAGGTTGATCATATAAATGAACACAAAGCTCTCAGCATCTAGATTAATGTCCTATCTGCTAAACTCAAGTTGTATACATAAATACTAATAGGTTAACTGTCTAAACATTGGAGGGGAAAGAAGGTAAGTTTCTGGGTGTCTCTGTATCTTTTACTCACTTGGCCATACTAAATCAACTCATAATACTGAAATAGATTGATGCATACTAACCTAGAACATGAAGTAAATATTCAAATAGAAAGTTCTGATTACAGGCCATGTCTTACTAAGATAAAGGACAGTTTCCCTTCCTAAAATACTACGCAAGGAAAGGCATACAATAAATTCCTTTGATAATGGTCTCTAGGTACAAAATCAGTACTGTATAGAAGCCAAAACTTATTTCAAAAATTTACTGGCAATGCAATAATACTTTGAAAGGAATGAGGTTCCACTTCCCAAGGTTTGAAACTCAGCTCTGATGTATATTAGCCATGTAACCTTGAGCAAGTTACTTAACATTTTTTGAGCTTTACTTTCCTTATTTGCAAAAATGGGGACTGACAATATCTATAATGCTGTTCTGACGATATGATATTACAGGCAGATTGCTGGCCCTTATAAATATTGCCTTATTTCCTTATCACTTTAACCTTGTAACTTTTTAAATTAACTAGACATATAAGAAAGCAATTATAATACTGGATTTTGTTTTAATGCTATATGCAAAATGCACATATCCAAACAGATTCATTTAGGTTTGAAAAAGAATATTCCAAAAGTCTAGGGAAGCAGAAGCTAGATTAGTGTGATAAAGCCAAAGGCTAATCCCCTTTATTCAATACTTTTGTGGCTTACTCAAAACATTCTACTAGTAAGTATACCACCAACAACCACAAATACAATCACCAGATTCCTAACCTGGAGAGGACTAAGAGTACAATAATAGTCTTGAATAATTTTGGGTGGAAGATCCTGCAAAACGTCTTCTTTCATTCTTCTCAAAAGAAATGGCAGGACTTGGCGATGTAGTGCATCCATCGCAAGAACACCTGTTAATAAGAGAAAATAGCTTTAAAAAAGTTAGGAATAAGTTATATTCACTTGCACAGAATATATAATTACATCTCTTTTTCATACCTGCTTCTTGTTCTCGACTGGAGCTTCGAGCATCCCTACTTGCTAATATAGGTTTACCATACCGAGCAGCAAACTGGCGTTCAGTCCCCAAAAATCCTGGCATGAGGAAATCAAATAATGACCACAGCTCCAAAACGTTGTTCTAAATATAAGAAAGGAGCACCAGTTATATTTTATACTGAGATTATTTCCTTACACTTAAAAAATGGAACATTAATGAAAGCCCATTATGATGACATAGATGAGAGTTTATCACCACATTTTTAGGTATATGGTAAAAGTCTGTATTTTAAATGTGTAAAATTCAGGTCAGCATCCTTGGAGAAAATACTCTACCCTATTTGGGGGAAATTTTCAAGTCTCTTCCACCAGAAGAAGGCTTGGTCCATAGTATTTAAATCCTATTGGTGGCATTTATCAGGTAGTGAATAGGAGGAGCAGAAAGATGAGTATGTTTCTGATTCTTTTAACTTTGACACTCAAATTAACAGCAAGATTTAAGGAATTCGGCCAATATCACCATTTCTTTAACAAAGAAGAACTTAGAAGAGTTTGGTTATAGGTCAAATCTACCCAGCGTTTATGGATGACAAGGAACTGGCACAGGTTCTTTCCAATTCTACCTTTAAAGCTTCATGAAAAAAGAAATCAGTACTTTTTCATTTTGGATGCTTTCCCAATATGTGTGGATACTAAAGTACCATCCTACCACCCCCTTGTCCCTTCTGCTCAGGCTCTGGCTCACCATGCTGGGCTGCCCTCCCATATGGACATCCTTTTAATCCCATTTAGGCTATGCCCCACCCCAACCCTGGGCTAACATCGATCTTTGGTGCCGAAACCCCCATTACAACTTCAGAACTAAATTGTTCAGTTGGGGAAGGGAGAAAGAAAGAGGGCCTTTAAGCAAACAATGACAAGAACAAATTTAAAAAACCTTTTGTTGTGAAAGCAATAACCTATTTAAAAATACTGTGAAGTTTCTGTATAAATTTAAACTGAAGCAAAAGAAATCTTGATAATTCAAGCCTAAAGAGTCTTTTTTCCCTTTTAAATATACTTCTTACTTCTATTAAATTTTAAAATGCTTGTAATTAAGTTATCTCTTGTGGTTATTAAAATCTGTAGTGTTCACTTAATGGGTAAAACCCTAACACTTAGAATAATCAGTCTATCACCAAAAATAAACTTAAAAGAAAAGTAACAAATACATAAAAAACCATCAATTATTTTTGAGAAGGAATCTTACAGGTCACTTGGCTAAGTGGAGAATGGAGGGTATTTTCCCATCAGAGTTGGCTATCCAAACTAGGTGTGAACTTTTGCAACCTATTCCTCTGGAAAATAACAGAATCTCTCAAAACTATCAGAAGACATCCACATACGCGCCCATTTCCTTCCTTTTCCAAGATAAACGTCTACAATCTCTTCCCTTCAAATTGCCTCCTAACCACAGGTATTCACACCTCCACTATATGATGATTCACCTCTAGCTTTTCAATGTTAAATAAATCAGATTGTAGTATAATACTGGAGAAGAAGAATGGCCTGTGTAGAACAGTCTAATGTCTCCCATACTTTGGACATAAGACTTCTATTTACATAGCCTAAAATTATATTTTAAATATGAATTTTAAAACCTAGTTTGCTACATACCAAATGAACCATCAAAACAGCAAGGTAATTACAGGAAATCATCATTCCTATAAACTAAAAAAAATTAAAAACCTCTCCTTTAATTCACTGCCAAATGCCAACTCTTCTTCCACATGGCAAATATTAAAAAAAAAAAAAAAAGTACATAGTTACCTGGATTGGTGTTCCAGAAAGAATAATTCTGTAATTAGCAGTCAGTTGTTTTACTGCTTTTGACAATTTTGTTTTCCCATTTTTGATGACATGGCCTTCATCAAGAATACAGTAGTTAAATTTAATATTTCTAAGGGAGAATAAACAAAAAAATTTTAGCATCTTTTACTATATGTCAGGAACTATATGAAGAGTCTTTGAGGTAGGAAAATATTAAGTCTCTTCAAATTTGATACTAAGTTTTTCTGAAGAAAAAAATTTTAATTCTTACCTAAAGAAATCTATGTCATTCCTCACAACATCATATGAAGCCACTATCAGATTGTGCCTTTTTACTTGATGCTGTAATCTGTATTTAAAAATAAGTAAGGTTAGGAAACAGGGAATCCGCAGAGTTTATAATATAATTTCAAAGGGGGAAACTACAGCTACCATTATATAAGGTGCTTTCAATTTGCCTACTAAGCCCAACATTCCCTTCTGCTTACTCTACATCTCTGACCCTGCTACTTGAAGGCCATTCCACTTATGACTTGGCCTTGTTGCCTTTAAATCAGTGTGATTAGAAAGAGACAGGTATCTAACTCAAAATGCGGTGGACATTTTAACTTTATCTGCCAACAACTTTCCTTCACCACTCCATGTTGTGCTGGGGCGGGGATGGAGCAGCTATCAATCACACGTCCCCATTATCACCAACGAGATGAAGTATTTGAATCAGGTTGAGCCATTCACAGTATTTTATTCCCTGACTACAGCGGCTGGTTTGGCGATAACCCAAACAAGGCCAGTGAGTGATCTCCAGCATTGATACATTCATGATGAAAGAGAGATCTCTCTTTACTGTAGTTGCCAAGCTAGGAGAATGTGGGTCTAAGACTGTCCATGGTCATCTTATCCACCAATTTTAGACTGAAGTCCAGCACAGACCAATAGAACAAGTTATTTATGGGGAAGAAGAGCAAATGAGAGCAATCTAGATATGCCTGAAGCAAGAATTCACCACTGAAATTCTCGATTTGGTGAATTGATGAATTTCCTATTCACTTAAGCTAGTTTGAGTTGAGTTTCTATCACCCGTAAGTGAATGAATTCTAACTAACACACACTACAGTAAGTTCCTAAAGAGTGCAAGCTGTTGAACTGCCTGTGTTCAAATCCTCATTCTGCCAATTAGCTGAGTGACCTTGGACCCAGTCCCCATGTCTTGGACTCCTCATCTGCAAATTGGGAAGAATAATAGTACCCACACCTCATAAGGTGACTGTGAGAATACACAATATACAATTTTACATAAATATAAAACTGCTTAGAATAATGCCTGGCCATTAAGTGTTCAATATATGTCAGCTATTATTAATACAGAGGGCAGCAAGACTATGGAGTAATCAGCAACCTATGATTATCCAAGCTTTAAAAGATAAACTGAAATCAAAGAGACTGCGCTCTTCAAAATTTGTATTTAGGAACATAAGAGATGTACTAGTTAACACAAACAGGGCAAAGCTAATAGAACTCTATTGCTGCTACGGTATCAGGGCACCTGGAGTAGCCATTGTGGACCAAAAGCACTTTTGGGGAGAGAGAAGAAGGAAAAGGGAGCTCTTAGGGAAAGTGGGTAGAGAATAAAAATACAATAGAAGCAGCTAGGAGATGCTATGGTCAAAAGGGTAGCAAGAAGGGCACAGAGATGGCTTTGGTTCATTAGTTTCTAGTTCCAATACTTAGAAAGCCCACTTGATTGTTAACAATGGCTAAAGTCCTTGAATTTTGATAAGTCTCACTCATCAAAGATAATTATATCTTTACAATGTACACTCACCTTCTTAAATTAGTTTCTATGTCTGACAATCAAAAAAACTAACTAGAATTCATTTTTAATAAATTTTAATTCTTCCAAACTACTTAAAGCAAAAGATCAAACATTTTTTGTTGTACAGTTCTTACCTTATTCTTTCAGTAGGAGGTCCAGTATAGTGCAATGGATTGAGATATTCTCTGGAGCAAAATTTACCTACTTCATCCACCCAATGACCTGTTAATGTTGGCGGACAAACCACCAAGGAAGGAAGTGGCATACATTCTGCCAATTTTGATCTTGCATATTCCTGTGCCCTTTACAAGAACAAAACACAATAAATTAACTAGCTTGTTTACATTTCTCAGCATCTGGAAGCCTTCTTTTAAAATATTTTAAATTACCTGTGACAATGATCTCCTGCTAGAATGCAGATGGACTGTAAAGTTTTCCCTAAACCCATGTCATCACACAGAATTCCATGAAGTTTATACTTATTAAGAAATGCTAACCAGTTCACACCATCCTGAAAGGTTGGGAGAAAGAGAAAAATTATAAATGTTAACAGGCCATAAGAATTTTTTTCTTGTAAAAAACACGTTTGCACAGACCAAAAATCTGTATTTTTACAGGCAAAAAAGAAATAAATGGGTATAAGACACTAAATCTAAGATTTTACTAAATAATTTAAAAAAACTCTTCAAGGTACATTCAAAAGGAATAGTCACTATTTATATTTTCAAGACAAGTATAAAACTTTACCTGCTGATATTTTCTGAGTTCAGCATTGATTGGTACTGGAATTTTGTAATTTTCTAATTTTTTCCCATCTAACAATTGCTCCAAAAAGTGTCGTTCCTTGGCTTTCAATTGGATTAATTCTTCTGACATATTTGGAGGGTCTGGAATGCCTGCCTAAAATGATTTTTTAAAGTGTATTAAAACTATTTAGTCACAATTTTTTCATCCTCAGATTATAAAATAATTTCAAGCCTTTTCAAAATATAAATGCAGAGAAAAAAGTAATTCAAAAATAGTATAATTTTAAAGACTGAAAGACAAACAAGCAGACTTTAAAGAATTTGACAAGTATTAAAAGTGCTATAATGAGACTACTAAACAAACACATTTGAGGTATTTTAAAGAACATAGCTACAATTTAATTTTTCCCACACCATGCATTATTTGATAAAGAGGCAAATAAAGTTGTATAGCTTATTTTAAGTAAAATGCTGTTACTGGAGCTTCTCAGTTTTAGTGTTATGATGCCCCAAGGTATTGGTTCTCAAAATGCTGTCTGCAGACCCCTCAGGATCCCCAAGACCTTTTTTTTTTCTGCTTTATCTCCCCAAATCCCTCCGGTACATAGTTGTATATCTTAGTTGCAGGTCCTTCTAGTTGTGGCATCCCCATGACCTTTTCAAAGGGTCATTGAGGTAAAAAGTGTTTCATAATAAAAGAAAGACACTTTGCGTTTTTCACCGTGTTAACATCTGTACCAATGCTGCAACAGTAATGGTGGGGAAAACTGCTTTTGCCTCACAAAGAATCAAGGCAACGGCATCAAATGTACTGGTAGTCACTGTATTCCTCACAGCCATGCACCGGCATTTTTTTTTAAAGCTAGTTTCACTTAAGAATGTCCTTGAAGCAGTAAAAATAATTTTATTAAACCTCAACCCTTGAATGCACATCTTTTTAACATTCCGTGCAACAAAAAGTGAAGTACACATAAAGCACTCCTGCTGCATATCAAAGCACAATATGTTGAGGGAAAGCACTTGTGAGATTGTTTAAATTGTGAGCTGATCTAGCCATTTATTATGCAACATTTTACTTGAATGGACTGACAAACTCTGGTTATTTTGACTTCAGTATTTGGCTGACATTTTCTCAAAAATAAATTTGTCACTTCAAGGAAAACAACTGACATAACTTGTTGCCAGTGATAAAATTCAAGCTTTCAAGAGAAACATGGCGCTGTGAGCTTGACAGCTTCCCAATACTTAAAAAGAATTTTCCATTGGTGATAGTAATGAATCTAATTTTTTGTTATTGTATGATGAAATGTATCAACCTTTAAAAGATTTATATAACTCAGTGAACCAGTATTTTCCAAATAACCAATGCATTATCTTACAAAACATGTATGAATAAAAGATCTATTCAAAAGTGTAAGACAAACTAATGAATATTAACGTAAGACAAATTACACATTCACCGCTAGGATTTTAGATTCTATATTGCACATAAATTTAACAAGCTTTCTCTTTTTGAGTTTTGGTATGCTATCAGATAAAAGAATATCCACAATAATTTGGAAAGGCAGTCAAAATACTGCTCACTTTTCCAACTACCTATCTCTATGAGGATGGACTTTCTTCGTATACCTCAACCCAAGCAACATGTAGCAACAGACTCAATGCCCAAACAAGAATCCAGCTATCTATTATTAGGCCAGGCATAGAAGAGATTTGCAAAAACGTCAAACAATGTCACTCTTCTCACTGGCTTACTGTTGTTTTAGAAAACAGTTACTTTTCATTAAAAAATGTTACTTATGGTAACATCTAATGGGTTTATTATTTAAATGAATAAATCTTTTTACATTTCTCAGTTTTAATTTCTATTACAGAAAATTTGATAAACAAAAGCTCTTTGGGGTCTTCAATTTTTTAAGAGTGTAAAAGAGATCCTCAGACCAACCAAAAAGCTTGAGATCTACTGCCCTATGTTATCTCTAAAACTAAGAAATGTAAAACTCTGGAAACAGAATTTCAATTAAATTCAATTAAAATATGTACTCCATATAACACCAGAAATAGTATTGGAGGAGTGAAGTAGATACACTGAGACTTAAAAATGACTGCGTTATATTTTCACAAGCTTTGAGAATTAGTAACTTTAATAAGATATAAACTAACATTTTAGCACATCTAATACCATGACAATCATCAAAATGAGGACTTTCTCACAATGCTTTACAAAGAAGTAACAAAATCTTCAAACGTTTATCCTCAACCAGATATAAAGCCATATATGAAGTCCATTTCCTAACAATGAAACCCTAAGGCCAAGAGTCATAAATATTGTTCAGTGCCAGTAACCCTTCCTCTGAGTATCTTCCTCACTCCAATTCCTATAAAATTAGCAAGAGTTACTAACAGTGAAGGGAATTAGAGCTCCTGTCAAACCACTGGTTGATAGTTCCTGAATCCTTGACAGTATATATTTCAGAAAAGTACATGATTCTTCCCAAGAAGATGTAATAGAGGAAATCAAGATAAAGAGGAACAGGAATGAACTTGCATGACATAAGCATGTTTCTATTGCTGTGTCTTCAAACTCACTAATCTTTTCTTTCACAGTGTCCAATCTGCTTTAATCCCATCCAATGTGTTTTTATTTGTAACTATATTTTTCATCTCAAGAAGTTCAATTTGGGTTGTTTTTTATATCTTCCATTTTGCTCCTCATTACACTCATGCTTTCCTCTACCTTCTTGAACATATGAAGTGTATTTTAACGTCTTTGTCTACTAATTCTATTATGTAGGTCAATTCAGGTTCTCCTTCTATTGACCGACTTTTCTCCTGGTTATTGGACATAACTTCATACCTGGTTATTTTTTGGTGGGTGCTAAACATCATAAGTTTTACATTGTTGGGTGCTGGGATTTTTTTCTTTTAAATAGTTTAGGCTTTTTTCTGGGATGTAGTTAAGTTACTTGAAATCAATTTGATCCTTTTAAGGCTTGCTTTTTTTTTTTTGAGGAAGATTAGCCCTGAACTAACATCTGCTGCCAAACCTCCTCTTTTTGCTGAGGAAGGCTGGCCCTGAGCTAACATCTGCGCCCATCTTCCTCTACTTTATATGTGGGACGCCTACCACAGCATGGTGTGCCAAGCAGTGCCATGTCTGCACCCAGGATCCGAACTGATGAACCCTGGCCGCCAGAAGCGGAACGTGTGTACTTAACCACTGTGCCACTGGGCCGGCCCCTAAGGCTTGCTTTTAAGCCTTGTTAAAGCAGGTCCAAATCAGCCTTTTGTCAAGGGCTAATTTGGCCCCACTACTCAGGCAATATACTTCTAAGATCTGTACTCGATGCTCTATATGGTGGAAGGTCTCTTGACTCAGCTTAGTGGAAACACAAACTATTCCTGGCCCTTATGAGCTCTAGGAATTGTCCCACCTACTCCCTTTTAAATTTTTTTCCCCTAGTCTCAAACATATGCCCAGATGAATACTCAGCCCTTGTGTGGACCTCTGGAGCTTCCTCTCTGTGCAGCTACTTTCTCAGGTACTCTGCCTTGCAAATTCTAGCCATCTTGTCTTCCCTGCATTCTGAACTCCGACTCTTCAACTTGGTGAGACTGCTAAGCTGTTTAGGTTTCGCTTTCTTGTCCCATGGCCTGGACACTCACTCCAGACAATAAGCTAGGGCACTTCATTTGTTTCCCTTCTCTCATGAATCACTGTTCTGTGCTGCCTATTGTTCAACATCTAAAAACCATTATTTGATTCATTTTGCCTGGTTTTCTAGTTAAGGTGGGAGTATAAATCTGGTCCCTGTTTTTCTATCACGCCTGGAAGCAAAATATGCATCACCTTCTTGTAATTTTTACATCTATCAAAGGGAACCTTACCAATCTTTTCTCAATCTCTAAAGTCTAAAATCTCTTTTCTCTGCCAATCTATTATCAAGTACTGTTATTTTCCCTTTTAAAGAAAAGCAGTTTAGACCCTTTGTCACCTCACAGTGGATTTGGGCTCTGTTTTGGGGAACTTCCATTCTAATCCACATTCAAACAGCTATTAAACTGATTTTCCTGACAATGCTTTCAGCTACTAGACTAATTTCCCTAAAACAGTGCTTTCATCATCTACTCCTTTGCTCAAAGAACACATGATAGTTTCCCACCACTCATTGATTTGAAAGCTAAAGACGGCCAAGGGAACTAAGTATAACCAATTTCGTTTACAGGTAAGATGATGCACGCCCCAAGAGATAAAGGATGTGATTAAGACCTAGGAAGCAGAGGATGGAAACAGTTCTGGAAATGACACTTGGGTCTTTTGATGCAATAGTCTAGTAATTTTTTTTTGTCATGGTGGTTATTTTACTGTGGAATATTCATGTAGAGAAATATATAAACAAAGTAGAGAAATATATAAACAAATGTACAGCTTAATAAACTATAGAAGACTTTTATAACTATTACCAAACCAAGAAAAATAGCCCTGCCATCATCCTAGAAGATCCCATATGCTCCTTCTCAGTGACAATCCACTCTCTTTTCCTCAAGAGGTAATCATTTCACTGACTTTCATGGCAATTTCTTTCCTATTTTTTTATACCCTTATCACCTAAGTATGTATCCCATGTACTTCTATTTTTGCAATTCACAAAAATGGAATCTTATGTTAAGGATTCACTAATGTTGTTGTATGTGTCTGTATTTTGTTCATTCTTATTGCAGTATAATAATCCACAGTTAACAAATCTACTCTACCAATGACGAATATTTGAGTGGTTTTAGACTACTATAAATAATGCTATAATAAATATTATTGAAGATGTGTCTTGGTACATGTGTATGAATTTATTTAGGGTACATACATAGGATGGATTTGCTGGGTCATTGGGACGGGAATCTTCAACTTTACCAGATATAGCAAAACTTTTTTTCAAAGATCCTATCCAATTTACACTCATACTTTGCTGGTAGGAATGGAAAATGTAAAATAGTACAGTTACTTTGGAAAACAGTTCGGCAGTTTCTTAAAAGTTAAATAGCATATGACCCAGTAATTCCATTCCTCCATATCTGCCCAAAAGAAATAAAAGCACACATCCACACAAAGACTTATAAGTGCATGTTCATAGTAGCATTACCTGTAATAGCCAAAAGTTATTAACAACCCAAATGTCTATCACCTGGTGAATGGATAAACAAAATGTGGTGTGTCCATACAATGGAGTATATTCAGTCATAAAAAGGAAGTACTGATACATGCTACAACACAGATGAACTGCATATCTACTTATTTCCTGAATTACAAAAATCTCATCAAAATACTTTAAGCAGCTTGGTGGTAGGGTCCTGGCTCTTCCCCTGCTTCAAGCCACTTCTTCTTCCCACAGTGGCCACAAACATTATTTCTATCCCATGAATATATTCCAAAATTCTACAACTTCTAGTCTGCTTTCTCCATACTCCCACAGAGGCTTCATTTGCCTTTTACACTTTCAATTACCATCTCTCAAATTGACCTTTCATATAAACGTCAGCACCCGAATCTTTACCTAGATGTTAGCAGGGATACTTAAGAACAATTCGATTTCTAGAATAGCATCAATGAATTATCATTCTTATAGGAACCATAGTTTTACTTAAAACCCTGTGTGTTAAAGAAAAAAAATTAAAGCATGAAATTCTTAGTGCTTGTAATATAAACATACTCAAAATGTCTTTTTTTAAAACCTGACCTGTTCTTTAAAAAGTGTTACAGTTATTATGAAGTTATAGAAAACATTAAGTCCATAAACCAAGTATCTTCAACTTACCTCAAGTGGCATGAGTCTAATTAGTGTTGCAAAGCACTGCGTAGCCATGAATCTTACACTGTCTGTTTGATCACTCATTCTTCCCAACACAGGCACAACTAAAAGGACAATATATGGAACAATACCAACATCCAGTTGTTCCATTACACCTGAGTAAGTTATTAAGGAAATTTCCAAATGGTTCGGAGGTACATGTTTTTGCAAACAAACTGACATCTTAAGATTGTAATTTCTAAAATTGTTCCCCATTTTCTCATCTGTATTATGAGAGAACAGACTGCCTCTCAAGGTCGATGATTCAATTATAACAGCATTTGCATGCTGCTGCTCCTTTGCAAACATTACGTAACTTTCTCATGATTAGTAATATAAAATTATGTTTTTTATCTGAGGAAAGCTGGAGAAGCTTTACTAATAAGATTTTTTTCATAGAGAAATTCCTACAAGTTTTTAGAATTCCAATACCAAAATAACATGTTACATTGCAAGCAAGGGAGGACAACTAGGGTCACTCAAAGGTTAATTCCAAATTTCCCACCAGGATCTTGACAATCAACAACTGGACAAAGCAGGTCCAGTAAGTTCAGTCCTCCTGCAATCTCCAGCATTTCTGAACCAGAGTTTCTACTCATTTGATCACCATCCGTCTTTCTTATCTTTCATGTACTTCAAGTTAAAGAATGTCAGTGGATGCCATACCCTTAGCAAAGGGCTTCCCTGTATATTTCTAGTTATTTAGTACATTTAGTATTTTCCACCCAAGTAATGAACTTTGGAAACATGTTTATAATATGCCTATGTAGTATCTGATTAATATTAATAAAACATTGCTTATAAACCAAAGAAATAGATGAGTTACTAGATACAGTTCATAAAGTACATAAAATTATTTCTGCCTATTAAAAAGAATTCTTAAAATTAATAACTATTCTTCAAGCTTTGTGTGAAAATTTTCATTAAAAAACATATTTGTAATGTATTTATAATGTAATATAAAAATACTTCAAAATAAAATGTAAAAAAGTAGTTTTCTTTTCAGAACAGGGCAGGCTATTTATGTGCATATCTGAACAAATCAATTTTATTTTAGTCATCCTTAAATAAAATGCATATAATTTCTGAATAGTTTGTCAAAATAAAAAAGGATACAGGCAAGTGCTTCAATTGCACCCTCTTGTTTGATATTGTCATCAATTGCTCCCAGCCATGGAAGTACCTTCTCCAAAAAAATATTCATGGTTTCCATGGTAGCTATTTTGCTCATGACACCAACACAACGAGCAGCCATGTGCCTCACTGCGGTGCTGGGGTACTGAAGGCACATATAAAGATGAGGCAAATGCTGTACCAACTAAAAACAAAGAGTTTAAGACAATCAGAATACTCATTAGGGAATCTACTGTTTAAAATATAACTATAATAGCCCATACTCAGAGGTTCTCAACATTCTAAGTGACTCTAAATTCAAGAATATCTCTGATTACCTCAAAACATTATTGTTAAAACATCCTCAATAAAATTTAATCTAAATCCAAACTCAGTATCACAGTAGTCCCTCCTTATCCAGTTTCACTTTCTGTGTTTCAGTTACTGCAGTCAACCGTGGTCCAAAAATATTAAATGGAAAATTCCAGAAATAAACAATTCATAAGTTTTAAATTGTGTGCTGTTCTGAGTAGCCTGATAAAATCTTGTGCCAGCCCACTCCATTCCGCCCAATAGGTGAATCATCCCTTTGTTCAGGATATCCATGCTGTATACATTACCTACTTGTTAGTCACTTAGTAGCCACCTTGGTTATCAGATCGACTGTCGTGGTATCCTAGTGGTTATGCTCAAGTAACCCTTATTTTACTTAATAATGGCCCCAAAGGCAAGAATAGTGATGCTAGCAATTTGGATATTCCAAAAAGAAGCCATAAAGTGCTTCCTCTAAGTGAAAAGGTGAATAAGAAAAAAAATTGTATGCTGAGGCTGCTAAGATTTATGGTAAGAAAGAATCTTGTATCCATGACATTTTGAAGAAAGAAAAAGAAATTCATGCTAGTTTTGGTGTCACATATATACCAAATATACATGTACAGGAGAAAAACACAGTATATATAGGGTTTGGTACCATCCACAATTTCAGGCATCCACTGGGGGTCTTGGAATGTATCCCCTGGAGATAAGGGGGGATTAGTGTAGAAGTATTTAAAAAGAAAAGGTGCAGAACTTCTCCACTGCTCAACATCCTCTCTCCAAGCATCAGAGAATACTCAGTTCTTTCCAAAATTAACAGGGAACACATCAAAAGGCACTTGTAAAATTCTCCTACTGAGGTTGGGAAAATGACATCACACAGCACTAGTCCCCTTCAAATTTGGCAGCATTGGTTTAGGTTTAGGTACATACTTTTTATTCACTGGGCTGAGAGATCCTGTTTTGTTCTAGGCACCATACTTTGGTAGGTATTTTCCACTTTAACCTCCTGGCTTACCACAGGCATTATGATCACAATAGCATGACATATCCCATTGTTAAATGCCTGCTGCACAGAACGCCAGGATTAATGTTAATGAGAGCCAGATACCTGCTCGACAGACTAGCCTTACAGCTCAGCTGAATGCTGGTTGTTAATCATGGAGGGTAAGAACACAAGGATAGATTCTGTCCTGCTTTAGTAATGATAAATCAGTGAAATTTAACAAGTAAAAGGACATACTTTATTACTACATAAACAGAAAAAGATCATTTTTCTCTACTCTGTTCTAGATTTTCCCTTTACAGATATGAATAGAGAATTGGAGTTAGCACCTTTCACAGTGCTATAAATTGCAGAGATATTCCTATTGCAGTTATATGGGAAGAATACAAGTTTCTTCTATAGAAAAATCAGACAATTAATTCTCTAGTCTATTTTCCTCCTCCCTCTGTCCCAACTTTTTCGTAAGAAATATTTTAATAGTCAAAAGACACAAATCAGTGTTCTACCTTTGCCACTGACTAGTCTCACCTTAGGCAGGTAACTTCCTTCTACCTTTACACTTACTTATCTTGGGAAGAGGTGTTATTACCTATGCTTTTCCTTTCTTGGAGCTCTATTATTAAGATAAATATTATTAAGATGAATAGGGCTGCAGCTTTCTTTCCTGTTTACACCTGGCTTCCATGTCATCAGAGCCCTGACCTCACTCCCCCGTGGCTAAGATCTGTTTCAAAGACCACAAGTACTGTGCTGTCAGGAAAGAAGGAATCTAGTTATACCATATAAAAGAAAACGCAATTACTGGGGATGACATCAAAGTTGTATTTGCCAAGCCTTAAGATTACTTGTTTTATTAGAAGAAAACTACACTTGCATTAGTTACCAAGGGATGAAGCTCAGAATCCATTGATGCTGCTGCTGTTTCAAAAACTTGCAGAGAATTCACCAGTTCTTGGGCAGGACCATCTCCCTTTTCCAGGAGGGACTTTCCATCTATTAAAATATATTGATTTAACCACATATCACCTTGCAAATAATTTTTCAAAATCTAGAGCCCACAAAAAGTTTTAGTACCTCCTCAGCTACCATGGGAGAGTCTATTTTGCTTTTTAACATAAAAATTAAATAACATGCCCTTAATTTAAGTGCTGAGATACAACACAAAGCAACTAAAGAAGTTTAATAACATAATGATCCATTTCAACTATCTCTTTCTAAATACATAACAGAAAAAATAAAAAACAAAAAAATATACAAAATGACACGAAAATAAGTTAAAATAAATTTTTTTACCAACCTTCCATTTTAAAACTTACTAGCTGGTCTGAGATAAACAAGTTTAGGCATTTTTATTTTATAAGGATATATGTAATGACACTGAAGGAAGGATATATGTAAAGACACTGATTTACATATATCTGAAGGATATATGTAAAGACACTGAAATTTATTAAAAACCCAACTCAGAAAAATATGTACACACCAAAATTATTTATGTCAATTGTATTCCTCAGTGGACCAACCATAGCATCCCAGAGATGTGGCAACTTCACTGCCATTTCACCGCCAAAATGTTTCACTATAGTTGTCAAGGCAAATTCGGCTCCTCTCCGTTGTACCAGGTAAGGCTTCTGGGCCTAAAATTAAATGTTAGTTGAAAAGAGAATTTCAGAAAAAAGTACAATGCATTTGAAATTTTATTATGAGAAACTGGAAGTCACCATCTAAGAATTCACAGTGTTACCATTAACCAATTAACCAATTATCGGATATATTTATCACAAGTATAAACATTTTTCAATAATAAAGTAAAATGCTTTTTTCAGGTTGGGGGTAAGGAATAAAAGAATACATGCCGTTTCTAGAGATGGTCCTAAGTGACATGTTTTCTTCTTCTTCTCCCTTCCCCAAAGAAACTTACCAGATAGAGAGAATATGAGATAAAAAGATCTGTCCTTATTTATATTTGCTTAAGGGACAGAATAAGGGCATCTGTTTACTATAACCACAAGATTAATAACCTCTCACTTAGAAGTAATTTTATTATAATTAAATACAAAAAAAACTGTCCCCTCAGAAAGATACACACATATTTTTTAAATTACTTTTAAGTCGAGAAAGAACAATGCAAACCATAGAGGTATAAATATTAAAATCACAATAAATTTTCGATTGAATTACGAGAAGAATTTAATCAGTGAAAAGCCTTCATTCATAGACTATTTTAAAAGAAATGTAGACAATAAGCTAAGATTTTGATTAAAAAAAGAAACTTAAGACAGGTCTATATATATATTTTATTTGCTTGTTTGTTTTGCTGCCAAACATTATCCCTGAGCTAACACCTGTTGCCAAACCTCCTCTTTTTTGGCTTGAGGAAGATTAGCCCTGAGCTAACATCTGTGCCAATTTTCCTCTATTTTATATGTGGGTTGCCACCACAGCATGGCTAACAAATGGTGTAGGTTGGTACCTGGGATCTGAACCTGTGAACCCAGGACGCCATAGTAGAGCGCCCTGAACTCAACCACAAGGCCACAGGGCCAGCCCCTAAAATAGGCCTATATTTACAGAAATATATTAAATACATGTCTTTTAGCATTGATAGTTCACTGCTGAACTCAGATAAGTTCCTACGTCTTGCAACCAAAAGAACTACCTAGAACATTCATTCCATAGTTAATAATGTGACTGTAAGATTTTCAAAAACCACTTTTTCTTATCGTCTTTAAAGAAGATGGTACTGTAGAACAAGTAGATCAATGAAACAGAATAGAAACCCTAAACAGATCCTCACATAAACGAAGCATGATATATAACAGAGGTGCCATTATAAAGCAGGGAGGAAAGGATTCACTAGCAGGATAACTGACTGTTCATATGGCAAAATAAATTTAGATCCCTACCTCACATCACAAATTTACTAAATTCCAGGTTGACTAAAAGTCAGGTAGGGGACAATTATTTGACACTTACAAACTTATCCTCTGAATATCGGCAGTAATTCCTGGCATTGATAAGATTGAGAAAAGTTAACTTTCACTGTTTATAACATCTCTGCAATCACTGCTACAGGAGTGAATTAGTTTATATTTATGAATGACTTATGTAGCTTGTAGGGTTTCTTGCCTAGGAAAATAATCAAAGTTAAGCTGGTAAAAATTACAAGAGGCAGAAGAAATTTAAAGAAGTTGGCGGTTTTTCTGGATCACGTTGCTGGAGTACTCCAAACGTTATTAATTCCAGTTCTTTCACTTAAAAATACAAAAACACAATTCTGGAAGCTAGGACAACAATTTAGCTCTCAATCTGTAAGATATCTGTTTAAAAATCAGAGTATTCCAAGAAAAAAACTACTTACCTCATCAAGTTCAACAAGGATATTTCCACTACTTCCTGCAGGAAGGTCTGCTATTTGAGCTTTTACTGCTTTGGGGGTAGGACCTCGCCTACTTGTGATAGCAAAAGCAGCTTTCTGATGCCTATAAAGTGTAATTATACCTCTGTGCTTGGTGACACTATGCTGCATTCCATCTTTTTCAGAGTTGGATCCTAATAAGAAAAACAATTAAATAATCCGTTAGGCATAATATAGGTGACCAAACGCTTTCTGCTCCAAAAGAGATATAACATATTTTAAAACTATGACTTTTAAGCCTCAATTTTTACAGGCCAGTGACATTTTCTTTAGACAATGAAATGGTAACAAAATAATCAATAATTTATAACATTAAGTTAAATGTTTTGATATTTGCACAGGATCATATTTAATACAAAGTTGCAGAATCATGTTAACAACAAGAAACATCACATGCAAGAACGACTGTGCCTTCAGTTAAAGTATACTAATTTTTAAAAAATGAATGATTGTTTCTAGGCATAAAAAGAAATATTAAAAAACAGTGCAAGAAAGCTCTCTCTAAAAGAAATGTCCGTAGTCACCACGAATTCAGAAACATCGACCACTACAAAACACTGCTGCCTCACAAAGCATTGCGGCGTGGGGGGGGGGGGGAGGGTGGAGGAATCACCCTATTAAACTTTTAAGATGTTGATATTCTAAATGTCCACTTTCCTCTTCTAGTTCATTTGCATTTTTTAAAGACCCATATTGCACCAAAGTTGTAAATCTATCACATTTCAAGTAATTTGCTTTTCCAAAATCTTATTAACAAATCAAATAAATCATATAGGACTAAGGCATGTGAAGAAACATTGGTCCTTGAGACTAGCCTAAAGAGAGCAGTTCTTATTTTCCATATAAATTCTCCAGATGAAAACAGAAAAGTTAGTTAATTATTTGCTAAAGGTAAGAGAGTTTACTTATCTCATAAGCCATGCACTGAATCAGAGAAACCAGAGTTTTACAGGATGAACTTTCACTTAACATGTGATACAATTAAGTTTTCTAGCCCAGTTAACAGTAAACTCTATAACAATGGTCTTAAAAGAGAAGGTAAGGGTTAACACCTGTCTCATAGATTTCGGTCATCTTATATGAGATATCAGGTCTTTTATGAATAGCTTATTTGAGTTTTAGAGGGTTGTGATTTGATTAGCAATATGTGCAAATTCTCTCAAAATGGGAAAAAGCTCTAACATCAAGTGGATTTGTGCTTAAATTATACCTATAAGTAAATGAAAATGAAAGTTTAGATATATACCTTTAGAATTTTCCTGGCCACTTTGTGTTGGTACTGGACATGTGACACAAGGAGTTAGATACGGGTCCACACAAAGTGAGCTACAGAGGTTCTTAATAATTTTTGGATTGGGACAGGGCGTCCTTGTTGTGCACTGATGAAGTAGTTTGGCTATGCACTGAGCCGCATAGTTTTGCACTAGTGTATTCTCTTCTTTTTTAATTGTCTCCATTAATGGTTTTATGATAGGATTTAATTTCTCCGGAAGCTGCTGCAAGCTCACAACCGCACATGCAGCAAAAGTATGCACTCTCAACTGCAACACTTGCCACTCCTGGTTGGTCTCTGTAACTGTCATTTGGACCTGCTGTCGTTTACTATCTAACTGCTGTAACACTTGAGGATTTAATTTGAAAGATGATGTGACTTCATTAAAAACAGTAGTGACCTATTAAAAAAGAGAAATTAAAAATAATTAATGACATCAACCCCAAATAGCCTATAAACTCCTAAAGGGCAGACAGCAAGCTTTCTGTTTCAATCTTAAGTTTCACAATATCTAGTATTATTTTAACATTCAGTAAACTAAATAAATGTCTAAAACCTCCCAACTAAACTTCATTTTAATTTGCCTTAATTTAATATTAGCATTATATTCTTTAAGATACAGTCCCTTGAGAAGAACAAAATGACCTATCCTTTAAATACATCTAATAAGTTTGAGAGAAAATCACACTCAACACCCACATAGTACTTTGGTGAAATGAGACAGCTATAAGCAAATATCAACTAACTGTTAATTAAGGAATACCAAAACTCATAAACTTCCTTTTACAGAAAAATATTCTTCAACTCAAAAACTTTTAGGGTAGCTGTTACTAAGGGGCTAAGTGTTGCTAACTGGATTATTTTCATTTTTTTCTTTCACTTCCCTTCTGGTGAAAATGCCCAGGTAATGGCGGGGGGGGGGGGGGGGGGGGGGGGGCGGGGGAGAAAATGGTTCAATAACCATTAATTCTTCAATTACCACAGCTGTCTAAGTACTTTACAAATCCCATTAAAAGACTGTTCAATACAACTTTTTAAACAATTTTATTGAGATATAATTCACATATAATACACCATTTAAAGTGTACAATTCAATAGTTTTAATTATATGCACAGAGTTGTGCAACATCACAATTTTAGAACATTTTCATCATCTCCAAAATAAAATTCATACCTATTAGCAATCATTCCTCATTTCCTCCCAGCCCTATGTAACCACTTATTTACTTTCTCTCTTTATAGATTTGCCTATTCTGGATATTTCATATGAATGGACTAATACAATATTGTAATCTTTTCTGACTGGTTTCTTTCATTTAACATAACACTTTCAAAGTTCATTGATGCTGTGGCACATATCAGTACTTCATTCCCTTTTTTTGCCAAACAATATCCTACTATATGGATATATCACACTGTATTTATCCATTCATTAGTAGATGAAGGTTTGCGTTGTTTCCACCTCTTAGCTATTATGAATAATGCTGCTGCGAACATTTATGTACAAGTTTTTGTGTAGGGATGTTTTTTAAATTACCATCTAAAGATTTTGTGATGGCTTAAATAACAAAGTCTCCTTGTTTGATAGGTAACTGGAATCATAAAGAAGCTCCATAAATAGATCAGTCTGATCAATATGGGTCAGAAAAGCCTGAAACACTGAAGAATTTAAGTTTTTTTTTCAATGGAGAGCCTAATTTTTCAGACTTAGAAATGATTCTAAATCTAAATCTTAGATTATGGACAAGACTGATAATACTGGCCTCTTATTATGAAAAACAAAATAGGCACACAAATAAGATGGTCTGTTATCATTACAAAATACCAAAGGCTTTAAATTGAGCTATATCTGCTTGACCATGTCGATCTGCTCACTACAAAGAAACATGAATACATATCACATTCCACTTTGTTTTGTCTGTTTTATTTGTTTGAGTTCTGCATAAGATTTATTTGAAACAGGGTTTCACTGTTAAAAGTTTAAAAACATTGTCCTAAATACACTATGCTTCTGTCAATTTTCAATGATTCTAGGCAGCTCAGGAAAAGCTTTCCAATTACCCCCAATTCACTCATTCAACATATATTTATTAATACTAAAAGATGAGTAAGATCAGTGTCTTCATACACTCAAAAAAATGCAGAGACTAGTGTGGGAGATATATATATATAAGTAAACAATTAAGACAATATAACAGAGAATTTAGGTTAAGTGCAAGTTGCTATGGGAGCACATGGGTTGCTTAAGTCTTCTTAGGTGACAAAATTAGTGGAGGCTTGCCAGAGAAACTTAACACTTGTGCTGGGTTTTTTTTGTTTTTTGTTTTTTTTGTTTTTTTTTTTTTTTCCTTTTTCTCCCCAAAGCCCCCCGGTACATAGTTGTGTATTCGTCATTGTGGGTTCTTCTAGTTGTGGCATGTGGGACGCTGCCTCAGCGTGGTCTGATGAGCAGTGCCATGTCCGCGCCCAGGATTCGAACTAACGAAACACTGGGCCGCCAGCAGCGGAACGCGCGAACTTAGCCACTCAGCCACGGGGCCAGCCCCTGTGCTGGGTTTTTTAAGAACAGCTAAATCAGAAGTTGTAGGGGCATCCCGGCAAACAGAGTGAGACAGGGAGTGGAAAGCGAGGCCTTGTCCAAGGAACTGAAAATAGCTTACCATACCTTGAGCACTGGGTGCAGATGGAGGAATGTCAAGAGATGAACTTGGGATCAGAACAGAGGGTTAAGGGTAGGGAATTCCTGGCAAAAGAAAACAGGAGTTCTGACACAGAAGCGAGAGAGTGGTACACTTCTGCAAGAGGAAAGCGAACTAGGGTTAAGTGGAAGAAGTTTGAGAAATAATGAGGAGAAAAGAAATGAGGAAGTTAGAGAAGGTGTTGAAAATAAGAATGGAAAAACTAAAATCAAGGAAAAAGAAAATAATGTTTTTCAGCAGGGGAAGGATGTGTTCAGAGTGGCACTAACGGACTTTACTAGTCTGACACAGCATGCAGGACAAAATGGACCAGAGACTGCCTGGAGCCTTAGAGATGAGTCAGGACCTAGTCATAAAGTACTAATGCCTTTGACTGGGTTGTGGCAACAGAAACAGAGACAGGATAAACATATGAGATTTTTTGAAAGGCAACGTTAACTAGATTTGTGACTGCATAAAAAGGGCACTTTTTGTTAAAAAAAAAAAATTTCCAGTTTTGGTTGTGTTAAGTTTGAAGTGACAGTAAGATGTCCAAGTAAAAAGGCCTAATAGAAGAACACAAAACATCAAGAGAAGACAGGATAGCACATAGATAAAAACTAAATTGTGAGAATGGTGAGAGACAAAGAAAGGCCTTAGGGAAAAGCCTATATTTGGCAAGCAAGAGAAGAATAGGGATTCAATGAAAGATACAGAGGGCAGTGGCTCTTAGCCAAGGCCAAGACTAACCTTTTGAAATTGCCCTTCTCTCAAATACTCTCTTCCAGAGATTCTGATATCCCAGGTCAAAACCGCTGGACTAATGAAGTTGATGAGACAGAACAGTAGTTTCATTGGGGAGTAAAAAGTTTGAATAAGAAAAGCTTGGGAAAGGGGCCATTTGCTAGCTTTAAAAAGAAACATTGCCAGAAATAGCAGGAAGGGAACCCAGACCATACAGAAATTTGAGATTTTATTCCAGGCGCTCAAAAAGGTGTGTGTGTGTGGGGGGGGGGGGGGGGGTGAAAAGGAGAAATTATACAACAACAATTAGAAAAAGAACTTTATAAAAGAACAACTCAGAAAAAAATAGCAATTTTTGCTTTCTTTCACAGGTGAAAAGAAAAAATTTCAACTACGGTATTTTTTAATTACAAAGGGGCATAAGAAATGAAGACTGCTATTTCACAGGGAACAACACAAATGAAGTGGCTCAAATAAGGACAAACTTATTTACAACACCCAACCTCAAGGACTTAGTACAAAGCTAAGTACAGTATTACTAAGTATAGTAATCAAGACACTGGTGCTGGCATAAGGAGAAACAAAGAGATTGAACAAACAGAGCCTAGATAGAGACCCACACTTATATTTCAACTAATTTTACACTGTACATAAATATTAATTCAATATGCATGTTAAATATCTAATTATAAAAGCTAAAACCACAAAGTTGTAAAAAAAGTATATATATGTGAATACTTTTGCCACTTGGAGATAAGAAAAGGTACTTAGGTCACATAACACAGTAATCATAAAAGAAAACAATTGATAAATTAGACTTAAATATTCAGAAAGCATCTATCTGACAAACGATTGGTATCAGAATATATAAAGAACTCCTACAACTCAATAATAAAAACAGAATCTAATTAAATATAGACAAAAGATTTGAACAAACATTTTAGAAAGGAAGATCCACAAATGGCCAATAAGACATAAAAAAGCACTGAACACATTAAGTCATCAAGGAAACACAAATTAAAACCACAAGAACACGATCACACAACCACCAGAATTGCTAAAACTAAAAGAAATAACCACATCAAATGTTGGTGATTATGTGGAGCAACCAGAATTCTCACATATTGTTAGTTAGACGATAAAATGATACAGCCATTTTGGGAAAAGGTCTGCAATTTTTTTATAAAACTAAGTAAGCATCTACCCTATGACCCAGCAATTCCATTCCTATGTATTTACCTAAGAGAAATGAAAATATATGTCTATAAAAGACCTGTACAAAATGTTTACAGCAGCTCTATTGATAAGAGCCAAAAACTTGGAAGAGCCTAAGTGTTTATCAACAGGAGAAAGGCTTAAACCAACTGTCGAATATTCATATAAAATGGAAGAAAACTCAGCAATAAAAAAGAATGAATTATTATAGATATAACAACATGGATGAAATTTAAAGAACATCATGCTGAAAAAAACCCTTACACCAAACAGCACAGAGTGTATGATTCCATTTATATGAAATTCCAGAACAGGCAAAAGTAATCCATGATGGAGGAAAAAATCAGAACAATGGTTACTTGAGGGCAGGGAGAGGCAGAGATTGACTGGGAAGTGGTGATGGTACTGTCTGTATCTTGATAGGGTTTGGGTTTCATAGGTATATGCTTCTGTTAAAATTAATCAATTGCTTCATTTAAGATTTGTACACTTGATAATATATAAATTTTACCTCAAAAAGAAGCAAAAAAACCACAATACTAAATTTTAATGATATACATATGCTGAAGTATACTGCTATCTGCAACTTACCTAGAAAGGCATTAAAAAATAAGATGAATTGATGGTTGAATAGAGGGGTAGATAGTTGCATACATACGTGACAAAGCAAATTTAGTAAAACGTTAACTGTGGAATCTAGTTGGTGGGTATAGGAATGTTCGTTGTGTAATTCTCTTACCTTTTCTTTATGGTTGAATATTTTCATTATAAGTCAGGAGGGGGGAGGAGAAATACTCAGGAATGTACAGAAGTGGTTTTCTCTATACTCTGCCAGTTTTAACCAAAACTGAAAAAATGACGAAAAATGTAACAGCTTTTTCGACTAGGTGCATTGGTTTGTCAGAATCTGAGTAAAAAAAAAAAATTCCTCCTCCATCCTCTTATTTCAAGAAAAGTCAATATAACGAAATAACTCTTCTAAAGGGTACAGATGACAGGCTACCAAGCCAAAGATAGATTCAACAAATTAGTGTTTTTGTGGTAAACATGACATGACAAATTTCTAATCTTTATTTCATGCTCTATCTAAAATTAAGAAAGTTACTTCTTTACTCACCAGGTCATTAGCTTGATCTATTGTAAAAACATTGTTGTTTACTCTATTACCAACATCAATATGTGCATCAGCTAATGACGAAATAAGCTGTTTACACTCATTCTGCATTCGCGTGAACGGAACGGCAATTTCATCATAATATAAATGTTCTGAAAGGATATCAAGTAAACGTGGCTGCACAGCTAGGGTAACAGCTTTACACTCCTAAAACATAACAGACAGCAATATTCAGGGCAAACATATAAACATAATTCTAGAGATGCATAAATTTTCACTTGCAAACTACCAAGTTCTACATTCCTATTGATTTTGAGTCTGTGTTCTGTTATCTCCCAGAACAATATCGTTAGTTGCACAAAGAAAAGGTATCACACTCAAACTGCTCTAAAATTTTAATATGAATGACTACAGAACATGCACACAGAACTATTACAATTCCATCAAATTTTCCTCCTAACTACTCTTACTTTAAATTTACTCCAAGTTTATATATAGCATAGATTTAAAAATATGTAACTATAAAAAGAAATCAATCAGAAAAGAACACTTAGCATGCACTAAAAATGTTATTTAAAAACTCATTATTAGATTTCTTAAGAGTTGAACCCACAGCTTCACATGCCATACTGTAGAAATGGATATATAATTTAAAAGCTACTCACCTGCCCCCAAATTTAACTAACCCTTCCCACTCTCTCTGGTGGTTGCCTGCCCAACCAGAGGGGGAATGGCCTCAGTGGTGAGCCATGAGGGGTTCTGTGGGATCTGGGTGATCAGCCTGGGCTTCACAGAGTAAGTCCAGAGAAGCTCTGTGAGGGTCCAGAAACCGAACTGTCAACACTTGCTGCTGAGTCTGAGAGGCACAAAAACACAGCATCACTGCCTCTCCAGCACACCGAGTCCTGCCTAAAAACAGATGAGCCTTGCTTCTTTCCAGAGGCAAAGTTAGGGTCTCAGTTCAATAGAGCATGGCTCAATTACTTTTAGACACAGCTCTGACAAACTGCTAAGAGGCAGTAACAAGCAACTCTCACAGCAAGTGCAGACAGTTAAATTTCCAGAATTCCAGACAATGGAATAAACAAAGCCAGCAGGAAGTTTCTTTGATTTACAGAAGCAAGCCTTACACAAAATCTTACTAGGTGTTAAAAGTGAAAGGGGCTGCAAGGGAATGGCTTATTTGGAAACATGAAGATTTTGGTTTAAATGTGGAGATTTTATTCTTCCTGTGACCAAAAATTCTGCCCTTGCCACTACTCATGCAAATAGATCTCTATTACTCAAAGCCTCTTGTCTTTCGTAGTTTTCAATGATATATCTGAGAGAGATACTATAGAGGAATGAATGACCAACAGTTCTGGGCCATTTCCATATATACACATGTTTTCTAGAGAGGGACATTTCTTAACAGATTGTAGGACCAAGATCAAATAAGTATGGGCATAGCTAGTAGTCTCAAGTACAAGACTGAGGGTTCTAAGAAAAAAGTATAGGGTTAAAGGCAAAGAGGACAGAAACAATGTTTCAATATAATTTGGAATACTTGTCTATAAAGCGTTGGATTTTTATACAGAGAAAATTTTCACTTTTCTGTTTGTAAAATATAATGAAAATAATCCTAACAGCTAATGGAAATTGGTTTACTCAATTTGTCTTCATTACTTTTTGGGAAAAATCTTACCTTTTGTAAAGCAGCCCATTCACAGATTACCAAAGCAACACTAATTCTCTGTAAGGCAGATTTGGAGTTCAAATGGAAGAGTAGTAACTGGCCAAGGGATTCAGCTGGTTTAATTTCTTGGGTTACCACATTTACACCTGGATCACAAATACAGCAACAAAGTGCTCCTAACAATCTAAGAGGTAGAAAAAAGAAGTTACTATAGAAATTACTTCAAGGTCCCCCTATTGAAGCTGTAACTTTTCCCAAGGAAGACATAACTCCTATCTTCTCTTCATAAAAAGATAGAAATCTTATCTAAAACTTCAAAAAAATTAAAAATGTTTTCTTCACTTTAATTTTTTCTTCCTCTGTAACCAGTGTGATGGAGGAAGGACTGACAGACATATCAGAGGAATCTTTGGTTAAATTACTTTTGAATTTATGAATACTCACTTGGCTGCCATCATTCTGGCCCGCATAACCACAAAATCCCTTGTAGTGGGCTCTTCCATGATAGTGTCTGCACCTGCAATGTACTCCTGAAGTACTTCTTTACTCTGGCTTTGGCCTTGGCGCACTTTACCACATGTTTTTTCCTGGAGGGAAGGAGGAAAAAAAAATAAAGATTAATCATTAAAAGTTAATAGGCAACAAAAAAAATACTCTCATTTGTTATAATCCCAATAAACTAGTTCTTTTCACATAATTTTAATGGATAAAAATTACTATGCATTTTGTCAAGGACCTAACTAAATAATAATTTCTCCTTTTGTTAAATTAATGAAATCACACCTATAATAAAGCAATACAGATTTCTTATATGGTTATCAAATTAATAATTATGAGCTGAACATACAAATACATTATGTCCCTCTACACTTACCTTGGCTCTAGCTTTTACTTCCAGCAACATATTTATATCAATAGGTAAATGAGAAGGCTGCATCATTAAGCAAAGCCAAGCACCCATCCACGGACAAGCAGCTGCTACTACATACTGAACTGAAGCCTTGCTCAATAATTCCATCCAAACCTACAGGGTGAAAGGGGATCAAGAAAGTGAAGCTTTTCTAGTAAGGGCTAGTAAAGCCTAATATTTATTTTTAGGGATACTGAATTGAAAAAAATAAGTAAGAAATAGCATGGAGGTTAATTTTAAAATTCAATATAGAGGCTTATTTTTAAATACTGTTTTTTGGTAAGTTTGTATACTAATAAAAGTAATACAAAAGAAACTTTTTAAAAAAAGGAATACAAAGAATTTTCTTCAGTATTTTATGAAAATCATTTAAAATAAAAGCTACTCATGAAAATAACAGAGTTGTCAAAATCTCAATAAGTCACTGAAATACTTTGTATATATCATAAAGTTCAATAGTAATGCAGTCCTGTGTTCAACACACACTTCAAGATATAACTCCTGATAAATATCCTTTAAATTTAGAGGTGCTAATATCCTAATATAAATTCAAAACAGTGTAAGTCTTGACTCATGATCTTACTCACTAAGGTACCTTTCTTGATTCCTAACATTAAATGGGCCGGGACCCGCAATGTAGAAATACCACCACTGTTAATCCAAGGCTGTTAACAATGAGCTACCCCAGAGGCCAATAATTGCGCACTAACTTAACAGGTTTTAAAGGTACAACAGTGCCATTTCCCCCCCTAAATATTACTGAATACATCAAATGGCTCTTCTTTAACAATTCTAACACATATGAGCAATCTTGCTAAGTATGGGAAAAAGGTACAAGTTTAAACTATGACAATCAGACTCTATATATTACCAATAAATACCAAAAGATACTTTGCAGGATCAATAAGCATACTGATAAATAGCAAAATAAGCGACGGAGGAAAGCAGTTTTTCATTTTATTTTCTGTATTGAGACTATCAGAAAGTACTTAAAACACTTGCTTAGTAGTTCACAAAATCAGAGGAGGAAGCATGACCAACCAGGACTTAAGTATTATATTCCGTAAGAAGCCTATTTCCTTGTCTCATCTTGCACATCTCCAGACTTTTCAAATCTCTTGAATGATTTCTAATTTCTTAAAATCCCTGACCAACAACAGTATAGCAATTATGAACATTTAAAAAGAGCTATCCAAGTTACTGGGAAAAGGAGTACAGATATATTCACTGTGTACCTTGTGAATGAGGTCCAGAATTTCCTGGCTGCTTTCTAAAACGCAAAACTGAAAAATGTGTCTCAGCATATCAGCCAGGATAGGTATAAGCCAAGATGAAGAGTTCTGAAAATAAAAACAAAATCAAAGATATAGCATATACTTCTTGAGTATTAGCTTATTTGAAGAGCTCTAAGTCAAATAATGGAAGTATTACCATGAAAAGACTATATGGCTTTATCAAAAAGGTTCAAGTGTAATAAATTTTGACAAGATTTTGGAGTAACAGTACCATAGTTGTTATTCCAATGATTTAAAGAAGTTAAATGGCATATACTCGCTGGGAAGCTAGAGAGAGTCTCATTAACAACACTGAATTTTGCATCAGATAAGTTGAAATCCTCCTCCATATGGAAGCAAACTCTAACCACCAACATTCCCTTGATTATATTATATATCACTGCTTTGTCATGCAAATTTGAAAAATGATCAGATTACTACTGCTGTGCTGGAGGACCAGAGATTAAGTTCTATGTGCTCACCAGTAAGGCAAGTAATGAATTATAATATCCAACCTAGAAAATTCTACTTTGAGTTCACTACAAAATTAAAGGCAAAGGTTCTTAATCTATTTTGAATCAGGGACCCTTTGAAAATCTGATGAAAATTATGCACACGCTTTCCTTAGAAAAATACAATTATACACATACTTAGGCATAACTTTTTGCTTCCAGTTTCAGAGGGCTTAGGGATTCCCATAAGTCCAGGTTTAGAACCTCAAACTAAGGAATTTTCCAACAATTCAAAAGCCCACCCAAATCAAAAAATCAAATAGTGCCTAACCAAGTATCTGTGTGTTCCCAGAGTTCTCAGAAAAGGAATCTAATGTGTTGTCTATTGTTATTCAAATGATGACAAGCTCACTAAAATAAGACTGGTCAACAGAAAAATTCTAGTAACTAGTTCATGGTACCTATCACCCACTTCCAATTGTACCAATCGTAATTTTTTAGGCAAAAAATATTTTGTCTGGAAGAGACTAAAGAGAAATCAGAAAATTTTAACTGAAATTCCAGAAAGGTACCTATAATTTTCTAGCCAATGGAAAACTAATGACAAAGACAGGACCACGGATATATGTTCTCAAAATGGTTTGAAAGAAGTTTAAAACAGACTACAAAATCATCAGCTGGGGAGCCTAATCACTGATTTGCTATGCCTTAACTACTTTTCACTGAAAGGGGAAGGAAAGCTGGGAAGAAGAAAAGCTCTCTTTTCTCATCAGAGAGAATTAGGGACAATCTTAACAGAATTGGGAAGACTGTAATAGCACTAAGCAACTAATTTAAGATTACTCTTTTATAATCTCTTATTTCTGATTTTCCCCAATCATACCTACCAACTCTCTTAACCCACCCCAACCTTTTCATTGGAAATCCAAATAGTTGCTTGTAGATCCCAAAGCCACATCTATAGAGGAAGATTTTCCCCCCTATATTTATAAACAATAAATGTGATATAAACCATAGCAGTCTTCTCAGGCTACAAGCTTTTTTACTCTAGTAATTGCTACTTTATTAAAAACAACCAGGGGGAGGAACGGACGAACAGATAAAGCAGAGGGGGTTTTAGGGTAAAGAAATTATTCTGTATGATAGAATAATGGTGGAGAGATGTCATTATACATCTGTCAAAACCCATAGAATGAATGTACAATATCAAGAGTGAAACTTAATGTAATTATGGACTTGGTTGATAATGATGTGTCAATGTTGGTTCATTGATTATAACAAATGTACCACTCTGGTGTGGGAGGTTAGAGGCTGTGTTTGGGGTTGGATGAGGAGGTATATGGGCACTCTTTGTGACTTACCATTTAATTTTGATGTTAACTAAATCTGCTCTAAAAAGTAAAGTCAATAAATAAAATAAAGAGAAAAATAAATAAAATTTAAAAAACAAAGAGAAAACAAAAACTCAACCAAACAAAAAAACCCACCCCAGAATACATAGGTCAACGTCATCACAGGAACTAGTATTGAAAAATACGGATTCTCAAGTAACAAAGCATAAAGTCTGCTTAGCAGAAAATACAAGATACAGCCAAGAAAACATCTGTAGGTCAAATGCGGCCCACTTGAATATCGTGTAAGTATCTCCTTTTAGATATGGTTGCAAAAGTAACATGGCTTTAACTATTATTACTATCTTAAAAGATCACAAGGTATAGTTTGGCCCATCTAGGGACAATCTGTCTCTTGCAAATACAAAAGTTGTCCCACCTGTTTTCATTAATTTTGTACCTGTCTTCCAGTAGGCATTGATTTAGGCAGGTAAACTAACGCTGTTGCTTTGTATTTATAGGTTTATTTAATTGCATTGGTAGGAGAGTGGGGACGCATTGAGGAGTGTAGTATTTTTAGTCCTTTAGAGATTATCCACCTTGGGATTCCCCTCCTCAAATTTTTTTTAAATAGTCAATGGACTTTTAGTGTGCTACTAACTAGCACTCTACTAATCAAAAATTTCCCCCCTAATCTTAGGCAAAGTCTGGAAAACTCTGATGACTGTTTAGTATCAGTCCAGCACAGTGTAAACTAAAATACAGAAAAATTCCTACCAGACTCTTTACTTCACCAGGTTTAAATTAACTATATCTGGACTACTACAACTTAAGTTATAAGGGAATTCATGTTTTTTTGTTTCTTTTTTTAAAGATTTTATTTTTTTCCTTTTTCTCCCCAAAGCCCCCTGGTACATAGTTGTATATTCTTCATTGTGGGTCCTTCTAGTTGTGGCATGTGGGACGCTGCCTCAGCATGGTTTGATGAGCAGTGCCATGTCCGTGCCCAGGATTCGAACCAACGAAACACTGGGCCGCCTGCAGCGGAGCGCGCGAACTTAACCACTCAGCCATGGGGCCAGCCCCGGAATTCATGTTTTAAGAGAGCTTTTAAGAAAATTCTTTTGGTTTGTGTTAAACGATTCACACAATATTAGCACTTCATGTTAGTGCTAAAAGCAGTCCCCAACATTTTTGTAGTGAAGATTATATGGAGGGGAGGGGATTTGCAGGAATTAATTCAGGGAAATAACTGACATTATTTAACGTGATTTGAATGGGGTAGTCTCTCCCCAGCTTCTTTATTCAGACTGATGTTCCCTCCTGTGTTCTGCCTTCCTGGGACTCAGAATAAAGAGAATTAATGACAAACAGAAACAAGACTATCAGACATTTCACTGCAACTGAAAATCAAGGTGAAACTTCTGGCCATGTAGACTCCCTCACACTCTACTCTCCAGCACATCAATTTCCTTTCACTTCCTCTTTAGTGCCATTATGCTCTCTCTTGCTTCCAGAGTTTCACATACTGTTCCTTCCTTTCATTCTTATGCTGCTCTTTATCTGGTTAAAGTCCACTCATCCTTTAGGTCTCAGCTTAAACTTCACTTTTAGCAGGATATGTTCCCTGACTTTCACTCACCTCACTTGCTAGGATCCAATAGCACTGCCTACTTCCCCTATCAGACACTTACCGCATTATGATATTAGAGCTTGTCTAGTTGTCTTCTCTATCTTGTTTAATGTCCTGTTTTAAGGTCTATAGAAGGACAGAGACCTTGTCTGGTACTGATCAATATCTAGAAAATTGTAGGCACACAGTAGGTACTAAAATATTTGTTGAATAAATCCATTGTGCTTATGGGAAATGGTCCAAGTCACAGGGGATAGTTGGTAATATGCAAGATTTTCCACAATTGTAGTTGGTAATAAATCACTAACTGGGAAGATTGGCATCTTAGGTGGGGTAAGATTTTGCCAGTATCCTTTTGCTATGCCCCCTCTTTTATTTTCACACAAGCATTCCCACAAAAATGTGTAGACGTGGAAAAAAGTAGCAACCTGATCATCATTACCATGAAGACCTGATTCCTGCCTGTAGGCAAATTCATCATCATTTCTATCTCCATATCAAGTGATTTGGGGTTGCAGGGAAGAAGATCTGCAAAGAAGCTATAACAAAGTGATGAATCACACTGAGTTTTTCCACTAATTTGGTCTGAAGTCCTAGTTTGGCCCACTGCCAAAAAAACCCCCTCCAACTCTATATTTAGACAATTTATAATAACCTGTTCTATTCGTTTGTCTAATCAACATTTATTGAAAGTCAACTAGAGATTTAAATTTTGCTCTCCCCTACCTTTTTTTCCTTTTCCTGGAGAAGATTCGCCCTGAGTTAACATCTGTTGCCAATCTTCCTCTTTGTTTTTAAATGTGAGTTGCTGCCACGGTATGGTCACTGACAGACAAGCGGTGTGGTTGTGCACCCAGGAACCAAACCTGGGCCGCCAGAGCAGAGCGAGCTTATCTTTAACCACTATGCCACTGGGGGCTGGCCCATGCTCTCCCTTTTTAGTATCTTTACAAAATATGGCCAAAGTCTAATTGTGCTAATGATCTCTAATGCCAAAGTCTTAGTCAAGTCTGTTCTTTTGTTTTTCTTTCCTTCTCTACATATGCATGTTAAATTTTCTTACATCCTAGATTAAGTATGCCTCAGATTCCAACTCAATCCCATGTATGTCTTCATGCTGAATATAAGCTTCATGCTAAAGCTTGCCTTTCAAACAAAAGTCAATGCTGTATGGAAAGTAAAATATTATGATGTACACCTGAAATATTGTGATGTACATCTGAAATTTTTTAAGCCAATTTGAGTTTAATAAAATAATTTTTTAAAAAGCTATGATTCCAGTTATGAAATAAATAAGTAAATGAGGATGTAATATACAGCATGGTGACTAGTTAACAATACTGCATTGCATATTTGAAAGTTGCTAAGAGAGTAGATCTTAGAAGTTCTCATCACAAGAAAAAAAATTGGATAACTGTGTATTGTGACAGATGTTAACTAGATTTACTGTGGTGATCATTTCACAATATATACAAATATTGAATCATTATGTTGTACACCTAAAAGTAATTTAATGTATGTCAATTATACCTCAGTAAAAATAAATAAATTACAATTTTGACCAAAAAAAAAAAAAAGTCAATGCTGTATGTATTGGTAACTGAAATTTTAGAATGACTCACAAAATGACTGTGATGCAAGTGCAATGGAAAAGTTGACCCAACCAGCAAAACCTGACTAAATAAGATATTAAAGTCCAGAAGCATATCTTTCTAGATCATGGAGTCAAAGTTGTAGCTACAAAAGTTAGCAGTTATCAACACTAGTTAATCTAGATTTTCCAGTAAAGTAGTTCACTGATAGACATATACATTCATAAACATAATCTTGCATGTATAAACACAGTCATGGGCTAAAGAGACAACACAGAAAGGAAAAACTTTGATTGCCAAGCTGCTAGTTTAGCAAATAAAGTTACACCTTGATTCTAAGTCATTACCAAATGAAACTAATTTGGTTTGCTTAAGTGTTCTTATTTCATGCTCCCCAAGAAGTCAGGCTTGCCAATACTTTTACATGTTAACACCACAGATAAAGGCACAGGTATTAAACAATTTATTTTCACAGATGCCATGGTATGTCACGGAGAAGTCTAATGAAAATCAAATTTTCTAAATAACTGTAGTTAAGGACATTTTAGAGATGCATACCTGCATACATACTTACAATGGGATAAATTTTAAGCCTAAGGACATCTTCCTTATAAAGTCTTCTGGTTTCAAAAAGCAAAACAAAACAAAAAGTTACTAAAGATAATCAGAATACTTTCAAGGGAACACAGGCTTCTGTCTTTAAAAGGTACTGATGTACTGAGCTACAGCCACATTTAGCCTCACCAAATTACCCTGGAGTTATTGAGAGGAATAGGTTGACAAGTCAGAAATTGAAACCAGAACAGAGCTACTAGTAATTTAAAGAT
Source organism: Equus caballus (assembly GCF_041296265.1). Taxonomy (NCBI): domain Eukaryota; kingdom Metazoa; phylum Chordata; class Mammalia; order Perissodactyla; family Equidae; genus Equus; species Equus caballus. Next base: position 37,611,056 of record NC_091684.1, read on the forward strand.
GAGGTTCATTTTTTCACTTTGCATGTAAGATGACTTCATATTCAGAAGTGGGAAAGCAATTCAATAGACACTTAATCCATTTTGTCTCCATTTAAAATTAAAAGCTGAAAGTCAGCTAGAATTGGATCTGAATCTGAGTGGAGCTGCTCATTGTGAGCTGTGTAGCTATGTGAGCTTGGGAAAGTTTCTTAATTTTTGATCATCAGTTCTCTCATTGCAAAATAGGAATGGCAGTAGTTACCCCATGTAAAGAGCTTACCATAGTTCATAGCATAAAGAAAGCCCTCAATAATAGCTTGGATTATTATTACTATTATTAAATATCATTCTTACATCCCAGAATATAAATAAGACTTCCAAATTGTTAGGAAAGAATTCCCAGAAGTGGAAGCATTATTATTGTTCTTATATTCTGTATTATTTATATTTGCACAGTATTAATATTTTTAAAGCACTTTCACATACATTATCTTACTTGGCCCATATAACCCTGAAAAAGGCTGTGTGGAGATTATCATGAGAGGGTTAAATAAACCTAACTAAGTTCATGAAGTTAACAAATGGTATAGCCAAAGTTAGAACCCAGATTCTCTGTTTAGTTAAGGGATCTCTTCATTAAACCACTGAAGAGGAAACCATAGTGAGAGAAAGCAGCTCAGAAAAAGTAAGGCAAGTTAAAGTGAGAGAAGATTTTATCATCACCACAGGCCTATCATCTCTCATCCAAATTCCCTAGAGCCAAATGTGTTCTAAAATTGAAAATTTTTCAAATTTTATAATAATAATGAGGTTATATATATTATGTAATATCCTCAAGAGGGTCTGAGGCAGCACCTGAATAAAATGTATTAATATTTCTGCAGCAAAATTTGTGAATAGGCACATTAAGTAGGATAAAGGCATATAAATAGTTTCTCTTCAGAATGGTCAGGTTTTTCCATCGAAGAAGTAGTTTTATCAGTTGACCCAACTTATAAAAAAGCTTTGGTTTTCAAAACTACAGATAAGAGATCATGGACTTGCATTACAAGAGAGTTTGCATGTAGCTATGAATCAAGCAGTAACAACCATCAGGCACTGCCAGAGAGGGGAATACAATAAGAGATAAAAGCATCAGACATGGTTTACTCTGACATCTTCTCAGAAAGCAAATAATGGTGCTGGGATCACAAGATTAACAATAACCATTAAATAAACAAGTTTTTCACTGCATAAAAAATCAGTTTTCTACTATTATTTGAAAAAACAGAATGAAAAATCAAATAAAAATAGTAAAGGATATATATGGGGGCCAAAAGCAGAATGTACTAAAGAGTGAGTGGTAAGTGCCATAGCTATAAGTCTTCAATGGTGAGGATATTGGAGAGCAAGGCTCAGGGCAGTGACAAAGCACAAAATAATCTATATGCATCAATATTAAGTTTCACTGACAGCATGACTTTCAGCAAAGAGATATTCTGAAGATAGAGGCTAGACAAAAACAAGGGGAAATTCCATTAATGATACCATTAAAATTTTTTTTTTGAGGAAGATTAGCCCTGAGCTAACATCTGTGCCCATCTTCCTCCATTTTATACGTGGGACACCTGCCACAGCACGGCTTGATAGGCGGTGTGAAAGTGTGCACACAGGATCCAAACTAGTGAACCCTGGGCCGCCAAAGCAGAGCACACAAACCTAACCACTACACCACTGGGCCTGCCCCCATTAAAAATTTTTTAGGAAGAAGAGTAAAAGAAGTTAGAGATGTAGATAACTAAAAATGACATGGGAAACACAATAAACTTAAGACCCAAAAAATAAAGGATCATGCACACACCAGAATAATTGGAAGGAAATATGGAAGCAGGATATATTTAATGTCTAAAGAGAGTCGACTAGAAAATCTCTTTTGTTCCAAAACACATTCTGTATACCTGCCTAATTTGAAACTGACACACTACTCAGCAAAATGAGATGTTTGTACAAGTACATATTGAAGATATTAGATATTAAATAAAAGTCAGGGAAGATTGGTTTTTAACCTTATCACCTGAATCCTCCTGATCTTTAAGCACTTAGTCCAGCCTTCGGTGCTGCTTCCTGGTACTTCTCATATTCTGGTGTTCCATTATTTAACTCCTTGCAGAGGTTATTAATCTTACTGTGTAAAGAGTCTTGTCATAATCACACTGTAAACTTTTCCAAGGTAAGAACCGTGTAGGGTTTTTTCTTTTTCTTTTTCCTTTCTTCTCCCCAAAGTTTCAGTACATAGTTGAATATCCTAGTTCTAAGTCATTCTAGTTCTGCTATGTGGGACGCTGCCACAGCACAGCTTGATGAGCAGTGTGTAGGTCCGCACCCAGGATCTGAACTGGAGAACCCCAGGCCGCCAAAGCAGAGTGCATGAACTTAACCACTCAGCCATGGGGCCAGCCCCAGGATTCCTTTTTAATTCCCAGAGCACCCTGCATAGAATTTTATACAAATTTATTTAACAAATATTAAGGGCCTATGCAAAGTGGTGGCTGACATCCCACAAATCACAAAGACAATAGAATTCTGGTATAAGAAATGATGAAGAGTCAACATCATCAATTCTTGATATATGCTAGAGCCAAAGCCTTTATTTACAATCCAGTAAAGGCAAATTCAAAAGACCAAAAAAAGAGAAAAAACCCCTGGATAAGAAAATCAACATCACAGAAAACAAAGCTGTTTTCACAACCATGTAATTTTAAGAGCCAATATCAACAATCATTGAGGGGCTAAAAAACTTCGAAGAGGATTTGGAACAATCTTGGATCTTATCTAAAGTGTAAAAATTATAAAACACAGGAGGAGACACCACATCATAAGACTAACAAAAGTAAGAAATCACAAAGAGGGATTGTCAGCATTGTGGCAGAGTGAGCTGTTCCCTTAGTCTCTACTCCGTAAGTTACAACCAAAGGGACATTCATTAACCGAGGATTCCGTATAAGGCACAACAGGACATCTGAGAGATCCACGCAGCCATACATCTGAAGGTGGGGGTACTGGATCCCTGGAAGCAGTGGAAGGAGTGACAAGCATACTTTCTACAGTGCTGCTGCTAAGATCTAAAATGGTTCTCAGAGCAGACCCTGAGCTTTGCAGGATGGCAAGAGGAAACAGAGAGAAGGCCTGGATATGTTCTTTTGCTGATACCAATGACCATGACCAATAACGTCAACAATACATGATCATTCAGGCCCCTGCCTCTCTGGAGCTTGAGGACTAAGAATAGCAGGCACTGACTCCCTCCTTGAAGGAGTATCCTGCAATCTTCCCAAAATGACCCAAATATATACTAGGGAGGGTGAGGGCCTTGAGACAACAAAATCTGATCATGTATTACTGTGACTGCTCTGATTCCCATGACTGTTAATTAAATTTAGTATTCCTTTATACCATAAAAATTCTCTCCCCATCACAACATAGTTGTGATAACAACCAAAAAGTTTTTTGTAGAACAAGATTGTTGTTCCAAAGTATTTTTGATAAGTAGGTATTTAAATTTTGTAAATTAGCCGTTGCTTTAGAGCAAACATTTGTAAAAGTAAAAAACATTACAACAAACAAAATCAAATAAACAGTGCACTGGAGAAGTGAATAAAATGTCTGTAAAAAAAAAAAAAAAAAAAACTAGGAAAAAGCAACTGAAAAAGAACAGTTCAATCACCCAAAGCAGTGATTCTTATGTATCTCAACAGTCCCACAGTATACCATAATAAACACAGTAAAAAACTAATGACCAACAAGCAATACTGGCGACTGATTCATCAAAAAATATTAACTTATGTTTAATACACTTTAAGATGATGATCAAGTGTGTCAATCATTTTAATGGTTAACTATTGCTGATGGCAAAAACAGTATGTTTCAATTATTTAGAAAATTCATTTACATAAAATACGTTATTCCCTAACAATGTAAATTAAGTTGATATTACTAAATAATAAAAAGCCATAAAAGGAAGTTAAAAAGAGCCTGCAGGTGGTTTAATCACCTTATAAAGAACCGAGAGGCTTAAAAAAAACAATGTAAGACTCGTACCCAAAATGTACAAAGAAATCTTAAAATTCAAAAATGGGAAAAAGATCTGACAGACACTTCACTAAAGAAGAGACACAGATGGCAAATAAGCGTATGAAAAGATGCTCAACATCATATACCATTAGGTAATTGCATGTTAAAAGAATGAGATACCATACTACACACTTATTTTCTTAGAAAGGCTAAACTCCACAAGACTGACAACATCAAATGCTAGCAAGGACGTGGAGCAACAGAAACTGTCATTCATTGCTGGTGGAAATGCAAAAATGGTACAGCCACTTTGGAAGACACTTTCTGATAAAATTAAACATACTCTTACCATATGATCCAGCAATTATGCTCCTTTGTATCTACCCAAGCACACTGAAAACTTATGCCCACACAAAAACCTATACATGAATGTTTGAAAATTTATTCATAATTGCCAAAAACAGGAAACAATCAAAATATCATTCAATAGGTAAATAAATGAACTACAGTACATCCACACAATTGAATATTATTCAGTGATAAAAAGAAGTGAGCTATCAAGCCATGAAAAGACATGGAGGAACCTTAATTTCATACTGCTAAATGAAAGAAGCCAATCTGAAAAGGCTACATACTATATGACTCCAACTATATGACATTCTGGAAAAAGCAAAACTATGGAGACAATAAAAATGTCAGTGTTTCCTAAAGGTTTGGAGGGAGCAAAAGAGGGATACATAGGTGGAATACAGGCATTTTTTAGGTCAGTGAAACTATTCTGTATGATACTGTACTGGTGGATACATATCATTGCACATTTGTTAAAACCCATAGAATCTACAATGCAAAGAGTGAAACATAATGCAAACTATGGGCTTTAGTTTATAATGTATCAATATTGCTTCATCAAGTGTAACAAATGTATTACACTAATGCAAGATGTTAACTACAGGGGAAACTCTGTGTGTGGGGGGGGGGCACATATGTACTATTCACTCAATTTTTCTGTAACCCTAAAACTGCTCTTAAAAGTAAAGCTATTAAAAACAGAACAATGGGAACAGAATAAGTTTGATAACTTCAAAATCCCTATCCAGAGTGAATTTAAGAATACTTACATCAGAAACATTTAGGCAAACCCACAAAACTAAAGCAAAAATGAAATAAAAATTCAGAACCTATGCCAGTTTTGTCATATCAGCCCACGCCTGATCCACTCAGGATTACAAAATAGATCTGACAGTTTTTCCTCAGAAGATTCTGATTAGATAAAACCAAAAAGATAATACAAAAACAAATTTACAGATGTTGATTCACACAAGTACAACACAATACCACGCTACAGATTAAAGCAATTCTACATGAAATATTCCTAATTAACATAGAAATGCATGGTTAGTAAACACAAAATACACATTTATCCACACTGTAATACTGTCTAAAAAATTAACCACTTTATTTTTTTTAAAGATTGGCGCCTGAGCTAACAACTGTTGCCAATCTTTTTTTTTTCCTTTTTTCTGCTTTATCTCCCCAAATCCCCCCAGTACATAGTTGTATATCTTAGTTGCAGGTCCTTCTAGTTGTGGCATGTGGGATGCCGCCTCAATGTGACCTGATGAGCAGTGCCATGTCGGTACCCAGGATCTGAACCGGCAAAACCCTGGGCCACTGCAGCGGAGCGCGCAAACTTAACCACTACGCCATGGGGCCGACCCTAACTACTGCTTTTTAAAGATCACTGGCTCAAACTGTAGTACCTATAAATAACAGCATGATAGAAGAGTGGATTCTTTATATTTCCCTAAATTCTAGTATTTTGCTTGACCTATAGAGTTATTTTAAAAATAGGAATGTAAAACCTTTTATAGACAGGGCCAGGACTCCTCAGCTCATCACAGATTCCATTCACACACTACTACCTGGATGATCTCTATAGGCATTTCAATGTGTGACAGTGAAGTATACTACCCATGAAAATAACATGCTCTTAAGATTGAGTATTCCAATGCCTAAGAGGAGGCAAGTGCCTAGCAATTTCATCATCAGTCTTTAGAAGTCATACTGCAGAGCTTCAAATGTAGCCTTCTAACTTGGGATGGGTTCTACCAACCATCCAAAAGTCAATCACAGACTAAATAACAGGTCTTCAACAGGAAGGGACTATTCAACCAATCTTTCATTCGACAAGTATTTAAGCCTTATGCCAAGTGCTGGGAATATGACCTGGAACAAAATATTAAACTATTTCTGCCATCACAGTGATTATATTCTTACGTGTCTACATGGTCACCATACATCTTCTACTAGGCACAGCAGTCTCCTGATCTTTGGATATGTTGCAAGGGTAACATGGTGGTCAGATTTATTTTATAAAATTAATTTATATAAACTTCAAGATTACTATACATAGTTATTAGTTCTTACCTGGTCCTGTGTTGATAATAAAGTAAATAGAGTTTCCAATGCTGCTCTTCGAACTGATGATATAGTGTGATGCAAAAAAGGCCAGACACGTGGAACTAGAACTGTGAGTGACTGCTGAATACTAACAAAGAAGACACAAATTAATCTTACTCATTCTCTGCTGAAACATTGTTGATACATTACCTAAATACTATTTCCTTGTGGACCCAGTGTGTTTTTTGATGAATTTTAAAAAGATACTACAATTTTTATACAAATATTCATTTAATAGCCTCATTCAAAACTGTTATAGCCCCAGAATAGTCGGAGCAAACATAGTCATAAAGAGTAGAAATATTAACATTAGGTTCCTCAATGGCATTAATGCCATGAATTACCTTTATCAAATGAGAACTTTCCAACATAACTGCCCTTATTCTCAATCTGCTCTTACTCAGGAAAATAGCATATGTATTTTAGTTGGTAGTCAGCCTACACAAAATCAGGATTGCTAATCCTTACTCCTTTCCCACAGGTAACCCCAATGGGTAACTATTAGATGCACAAAACTCATATCCCCATTTGAAGCCATCTCTGCTCCATACCAAATGGGCAAGAGGTGGTATGGTAGTAGCTTTGAAATTTGTTATCCTGATTTAGCATTACTAAATAAGGAAAACTTAAATATCTTCCTTTTCACAGATTAGATTGTAAATGGGGAAACAAGTAAAGCCACGTCTAGACTTTGCATTCCTGTCACATCCCTGAGTCACTTATAAAAGTTACCTGGAATTAGAAAATGATTTCTAAGCATTTGAAATGTACACCTCTGTACAAAAGGTATGAATAAAAAAGAATATGTCAGTGTAACTATTTGTCTGTTCTTTTGTGGTTCCTCTCAGGAGGCCTATCTTTTAATACTATTTCATTACTTTAGCTTTGTATAAACATCACTTCTTACATTTATTTACACATTTAGTAAATTTACTTATCAAATTAAACACATGCACACACAGACATAAAACAGACTCAAAATATGTAAAAGCATTATAACAAGATCTTGTTAATAGTGAAACTCTTCATGCTCCAAATGACATGCTGCATTTCTTCTTACATAAGCTGGAAAGTATCTGCCAAATATCACAATATATGAAGCAAATTTTCCAATAAGGCAATTTTGGGGGGAAAAACTACATTATTCCACATTGAATTAATAGAATTTTCACTACATTCTTTCATTTTCTTACATTATCTAGCTTTTCTGACACTATCTACTTGATGATTTTTTTAAAAAGTCCTAAGTCCTTTATTTAGGACAGGTGTCAACAAACTAAGGCCTACAGTCCAAATCCAACCCATTCAGTTTTTTAAATAAAGTTTTATTAGAACACAGGCACAGTCATACCTTTATGTATTGTCTACAGCTGCTTTTGAGCTACAATGGCAGAACTGAGTAGTTTTGAGAGTGATCATATGGCCCACAAAGCCAAAAATATCACTATCTGGGCCTTCACAGAAAAAGTTTGCCAACCTCTGATTTAGGATAACTTAAAATTCTTGCATTTTGCAGCTTGAGAAGGGCTTTCACATAGATTAACTCATTTAATCCTTATAGCTGTCATTACTAATGAAAGCATCTGAAAATTATGAAATCCCATACATGCACTACCACCTCAAATTTTCTCTTCATTTGCTTTTACAGGCACTTATTCTGCTATTCCATCATGTGGGCTGTCCTACTAGTCTAAATTTAATGTTGAAGTACCACCGGTAGATCAGTATTATTTGAAACATTCTCTACATGTTTTTCATACATCTATGATTTTCATTGAAAATAGTCAGAAATCACTTAGTCATTATCACATGAACATTCACTGAATACCCTCACTAGGCTGAAGAATAGCAATTAATTTTCTCATCTGTGATTTTTTAAAGTTGCATACAAATTTTTTCTTCTGTATCTCCAAGAGTACTATTAATAGGAACAATAACATTCAGGAGCCAGAAAAAGTAGGGAATACATTAATTAGCTGGGCTTCATTTCAAGTATCAGGTTAGGAAAATAGGTGACACTTTAAATTTTTGATTTACAGTTTTGGCTTCATCCAATCTCTGCCTTTGGACATTATATTACATTATTATGTATTCCCTTCTTGATGAATAATTACTGAAATCAAGGGCAAGAGCTGAAATGAACATTACAAAGAAAAAGTTCACAGAGGAGCAAATTTTGGAAAATGTAATGCTGATGTTCAATGATAACTGTTAACTAAATGTCACTAAATAAGGCTAAAATTCTATATTCTGGGGCTAGAGGTAAAAATAATATGCAATGATTATATTTCTAAAGTTAATTATTATAGGATGAACAAGATGAAGAATTATATAACTGAAGCAACTCAAGGATAAAGAATATGACCTTTTTAAGCTCCTGCTCCAAATGTACTAGTAGCTAGAGAGTAAAAAATAAAAAGGCCTCCTGAAAATAGCAAGCTTTGGCATCTGAACTTACAGTAGTATTCTTAAAGGTGCTAGACCATTTGATTTTCAGGCTTAATTATCTGGAAATGTATGTAAACACTTTTTACTTTATTCCACTAACTAGAAATAATTACCTGCATTGTTGGACCTGAGGATAAGTTAACAAGGATGAAAGAAGAGTCATAATACTATTTGTTGAAGCTGTTAGATCATCTAGTTCCAGAAGAGCATCCCATAATGTATTTATAATGAAGGGTACCTATAAGATCAGTTATCAAAAAAACAGTTATTAATTTTATATAAAATATTCACAAGCTATCCCAAATCATATCCCAGGAATTGCTACTGATTCATCAACATATATAATCTCAATGATCTTGGATAGTGCCAGTTTTGAGCAAGGTCAAGAAGGAGACCTTATTTGCCTTTCAGAGTTCTCTAACCCCTCTTTTTAATGCCACTCAACTCTACTTTGGCACGTCCCTTCCTAACCAGGCTCATAATGGGATAGACAATTCAGGAAATAAGATGGCCAATACGCTACATAAAAAACTAAACAATACAGTGTGGGCGCAATAAGACATGACCCTCTACATAAAGTAATTTTAATATACAATCATGCACCAACCACATAACAATGTTTCAGTCAATGATGGACCGCATAAATGATGGTGATCCCGTAAGATTAGTACCATATAGCATACATGTGTAGTAGGCTATACCATTTAGTACTCTATGATGTTCTAACTCTATGATGTTTGCACAACAATGAACTCGCCTAATGACACATTTCTCAGTATGTCTTCCTGTCATTAAGCAATGCATGACTATTAAAACAGTACTAATCATCACAAAAAGACAAATTAGCTTTTGAGCTTTTAAAATAGTTCTTGCTGCACTTTCAAATATACATGTTCTGGTTCTGAGAATACAAAAGAAAATCAGACCTTAAAACAGGCACTTCAAAAAATGAGACCAGATTTAAAAACCAAAAGCCAAAACCCAAAAATCAAAAAAACCAAAAATCTCATACGTCTAAAAACCAGGGGTAAAATAAAGAAATGTTTGTTTTCTTCTCAAGGAAGTTCCCTATATATTCTGTACACAAAGAGGAAGTAAATTCACTCTTCCCAAGGATAATATGTAATTAAGATCACATACATCAGAGGGCTATGTGTCATAAGCAAAACGGAAGATGAAGGAGAAAAAAGTACTCAATGTTTTCCTAATACTCTACACCCTAAATGTAAACAACCCTGATGGGAAAAAAATGCAAAAATATTTAAATTTACCTTATGTGTCTGAAGATACACCAGGCTTTCTACCACAGGTACTAATGATGCTGCAGCAACAGCTCTGACATCATCATCAAGGTCCTGGAGTCCTTCAATTATTCTAGTTAAAACTTTAGGCAATAAAGTATTAATTACATCCTGTAAAACAGTACATCAAAATAGATTAATTTACTGTAGTACAATTATTGTAAACATTTTTTATTAAACTTGCCATATGAAAGCATAAATTTAATCTTTATTGATTAAAAAAGTCACAAACAGAAAAGAAAAATAACATTAATAGAAGCCTATGTGACTAATCTCATTTGAAAAAGATTACAACAAAATCAAGTACTTTACTATTCAATGTGACTTAAAACATCAGAACACGTTTTTGAGGTAAGACTATGAATTCTCTGTGTGAAAACACACACATACGTACCCCTGTCCTAGAACCTTAACTTCTATTTCTCATTCAATGCCACTGACAACCAAAGGGGGTACGAGAAAAGAGGGAAGAGAAAGCTATCCCTTCCCGCTTCTCATTATTCCAATCTACTCTCTTTTCAATTTTCCCAGTAGAGCTGCCCCCAGAGGCTACTTTTGTGATCATACACTAGGAAACTAGCTGTGAACTGGTCTTGCTAAGAAATAGGAACAAGTTTCCGCACCTAACAAACCATCTGTTGTCATACTTAATTCTTAGCAGCATCACCTATCTCTATGACACTACCTCAAAAAGGCAAATCTTGAAGAACTGGCTTATCTGTAACACTAAGAATCTAGGGCCATTTCATATAATTAATGAAAATAAACTAAGAGGGGGGGAAAAGTCTCCTATATATCCTTCAAAAACCTAAACATTTACCTGACGAACTGCCAAAGCATATTTTATTCCCAGCAGACCTCCATGTCTAACTTCCCATTGTTCTTGTGTAAGTAACTTAAGCAGCACATCCACAGTCTTATGAACTCCAGTTTCATTCATGTGCTTTAACACCACACCTAATGTTTGAGCACAAGTTTCACGAACTGGTGCCACAACCTACAAATGAGAAAATAAGAAACCTCATATTTACAAAAAACTTATTTTGTTGAATTTGACATTTGATTGGGCAAAGCCTCACTTAGGCGATACTTACTTCATCAGAAACAAAGTCTCCAAATCTGTCTAATGCAAAAACACAAAGGAGTCTAATAACCAAGTCTTCCAACCACTCTTGATGCTGCTGAATCATCTGTTAAAATGATCATTTTTTAGTAATGAAGATCACACTTTGTATTGGGGGTTGGGGAAACACACTAGGTCCAAAACCAAAACTAAAATATCAGGACAGATTATTTTAGCTGTAGGAATAATAATCAAAATACAGAATAGTCCCAATTACTATCTTTAATATTAACCACATCCTCTTTGATGTTTAATTAAATTCACATATACTATACTACAATCTTTAAGATTCATGAATTCTATTAAGTTACTTGCACTCCAAGAGAAGTTAAAAAACTATTGAAGATTGCTCTGATATCAATTATATCTGTCACGTATCTATTATCTATCTATCCTATTATCAGTGTCTCCATGCTACACCAATCATATCGCTCACTGACTTCTAAACTATCCTCTTATTCATCTTACTTTACCTTCCAGTCCATTCATTATATCCTTCTCAAATACTCTTGCTTCCACATATTTTTCCACTCCATGTTTCTGAACAAATCTTTCCCGTGAACTCATTCTTCCTCTGTCTACAGACTTCTTCCTAACCGTTTTTCTCATATTCACCTTTCCATATTTCTTCTTATTTACCTCTCATTTCTACTTCATGGCACATGCTCTGTTACTTCTCTGTCTTGGAAAAAGAGGCCAACCACTGAAACTTGGTGAATAATTGGTGCTTTACTACACTTACTTCTTCTAAAGTGCTGTCTCCCATTTTACCACCGCTTTTCCCATGAGCTTTAAGGATTTCCCTAAGTCCAGTGCCTGCGCCATGTCGAACCTAGAAAGAACCAAGAAACAAATGTCTGAGGTTAAATGCTTAAGAAACTGAGTTTAACTTTTCTTTACTATGAAAAAGGGATATCGGATCTTTGAGAAATTAGAACAAACTAAGTGATACATCACAAGAACATGTTTTTCTTTTACTATCTAAGAAGAATTACATAGTACATTAATTTCACAACTTTGGTTATGTGGAACTTTTTTAAAACCAAACTAAGAAAATAGCTATTCTGAAATCCTTCTGAGATATTAATCCACTTGACTGCCACTCCTCTACCCTCTACCTGCATTCAGCATTATCCACAGCAAAGGAGAGGAAAGAAAGTATCATACATTGCTCCTTATAGCCCCAACACCAACATTTTAGAAATATATGCATCAAAACTAAGTTCCAAAGCTACCAGTGTTAAGTGTGAAATGAAGACAATACAATTAAAATGTCTCATGACTAATGCTTCACTGTAGCCCTGTAGCCTTTTGAAGCGTCATCTGAGAGGGAAGAAACAGGCCACTGACACTGCACCCATTTATTTAAGACTCCGTTTGAATTAAGACTTGAACAGTTTTAAACGGAAGTACCTCAAGAAGCAGAAAGGCTGCTAAAAAGTTTTTCAAAGCGGTGTTTTTTAAATTATCCAGAAGCCAACAAAAGCAGGACAGAATGTTTTGAAACCACCAACCCTCAACTTCAACCAGAGGAACTTCACTTTCATTTCTCATACGTATTGGAACCTGTTCAAGATTTTCTTTGAAGAAATTATTTCTGAGGCTAAAAAGCTGGTCTGGAAACTACTGTTCTTAATCAAAATCGTCTACTTCCAAAGAAAATTTTTACATCTGGGAGAGATACGCAAGTCTTTATATTATTGCTAAAAGAATGAAAAGAAATGAACAATTCACTAAAGAAATAGGACAAAAAGGGTATGAAAGGGGAAAATGAGTCTAAAATTTTCTACTTAGGTGAGTAACAAAGTGTTCTGGCCAGTGGTCCTAAGAGGTAAAGAGGGGAAGCATAGGTTATGCTTGACACTGTTCCCTTCATTAGTGAAGAAAATAGAGCTGAGACACAATAAAATGAAGAAATCTTACCTCCCAGGAGGGATTAAAAAGGTCATTGCAAAGTTCTTCACAAAAGCTTTCTAACGGCCATTCATTTGTCTGAATAAGAAAAACAAAATTACTACTAATTCAAAAGGTCTATTTTATGCTAACAATTTAAGTAATTTAGTAAAGCGTATTTATTTGTAGGCCTAGTAATAATAGTCAGGTTTTTAAAAACTGAAATAATTAAAATTTTTACTAATGAAGACAAGATTTTTAATTAAAATTTCTCTCAATTAATAGATTATTAAGTACTATCTACTGAGACATTAGTATGAAAAAACTATAAACAATTTCAAAGGACACTTTAGGGCATTTCAATAGTACCTCTTCAATTAAGGAAGAACTGTCCGGCATATTATCAATCAAAACTTTGGAATCATTTGCAGACTGATTAATAACAACGTTTGCTATTTTTCGTCTCTTTTCTTCTGGTTCCCCATCAGTGCTATCATTGCTAAAAAATAAAAGTCACGAATTTAAAAAGTGAGTAAAAGATAATGTGAACCACAATGAATGCAAGAGAATCCACCATTTGAACAAATGTTTTGCCATATTCTGATTATATGATTTACTTAAAATTTCATGTATCAAATAACTTAGATTAACTACTTAAAAATTCTTGAGCAAAATATATCCTACTACTCTTATTGATGAAGGTAAAATAGATCAATGAATTCTTGCTTTCAAACTGTATCTCAAATTTAACAAGTCTTTTTTCCTTTCTCTCTACAATCAGCTCCTCTCCTTTTTATTTGAAACTCCTTTGGTCTAACAACCTAAATCTGGCCCAGCATATTGTTTTTAGGCTTTTGTACCCTGGAGAAAACTAATATACTGAGTAATGCACTATAATCTTACTAGTTCTTGAAAAACATAAAAGAACTGAGCAACGAAAATGTGCCCAGAAAATTTGAGGAAATGTTATTTTATGACTAAAAGACCAAAATACCAAGGCTAGCATAATAACAAAATATTACAAAGGAGAATACAGGTAAAACTATTTAGTATTAACAGAATGGAACAATTAGCACAGTTAAGGTATACACAGCATTATTTTTTATAAATATTCCCTCCCTCCATCTTAACAGTGTAATTTATTTCTCCAACTACTTTTTCTATAAGGTGATGAAAGAAATCTGAGCCTCCCTAATCTCATTCCTACTATTCTTTCCCCAATTCTCTCCAATCTAGCCAGGCTGGTTGTCGTTAAACTAGATAGTCACGTTAGACATGTTTCTACTTCCAGATATGTGCCCTCTATTTGAAATGTCTTTTCCAAATATTCATATCCTCCCTTCTTCCAGGTCTTTACTGAAAAGTCACCTCTGTGAATCCCTCCCTGACCATCCTATCTAAAATTTCAAATTCTCCCCACAAAACATTTCACATGTTCCTTCCTTGTTTTATCTCTTTTTTCTTCTTAACCTTTATCATTAACATGACATATATATGTGTGAATAAAATTCAATGAGATATATATGAATAAAAGTCACTAGAAACACTTATTAAGTTACTATATGAGCCTAATGCGCTGTTAACTTGAAAAACGCTGTGGCTAACAAGTCAAAAACATTTTATACTTAAAAAAAAATAACTGCCAGTAAAAATGTATACCAAGTAAATGTTTATTATTTATCCCTTTTTGTGCCTAGCTTTTAAATAAACACTGTAAACACTTTTTAGCTTTACATCAATACAAAGAACAACAAAAGGTTCTGTCATGTGCAACAAAACTCTATTTTCATAAGTTCTCATGTGTTTATTAATTCATCATTTAGTCAAACATTTCTTGACCACCACTATAGATTCTAATTTAACAGAGCCGTGTGGGGCCTAAGAATCGGCATTTCAACAAACCCCTCAAAGCGCTTCTGAAGGGGGCTGTTTTGAACCACCCTTTGCTCCAAACTGTACACAGATATCACTTTTATTAACTCATTAAGAAAGTGAGGACAGTGATTTTACCCACAAAGTTCTTTCCTACCACAGAAATATTACTCACTATATGACTTAGCCCCCAACCTAGGGAACAGGTGGTATAATACTGTGACAATTCACTTTATTAATGCAGTACTTCTAACTTGTGGCCCTTAGACCATCCTCTGACTTCACTCTACTATTCTCACCTCTGTTCATTCATCATGTTTCTTGAATATTTCAAGATTAAGGCAGTTATACTTGTTCCCTCTGCCTGGAATGCACTCCCTTTGGAAGATCTTCTGCACTTATTCAGAGTTCATAGTGAGAAAAAAAATCTGCATATGAGGATTTTTCTGGGGAAGTTGTCCTAGTCCTCAGTAACAGTAAATTTTTGAGTGGTTATTAGCGCCGTGAAGTCAATCCCTACTCTTACAGCCCCTGTGTACAGCAGAGTGGAACCTTGCTCAGTCTCTGCATCATTCTCTCACCTTCTGGCACTGTTTATCAGACAGTGCTCCGCTGCTGTTCATAGAGTTTTCATAGCCCATTATTTTTGGAAGTGGGTGGCCAGGTCCTTCTTCCCAGTCTGTCTTACTCTGGAAGCTCTGGTCAAACCTGTTCACCATGGGTGACCCTGCCGGTATTTGAAATACCAGTGGCATTGCATTCAGGATCACAGTAACATGCAGCCACCACAGTATGACAACCAACAGAAAAGTGGTATGGCTCCCTGACCAGGAAATGAACCTGGCTGCTGTGGTGAGAGTGCTGAATCTTAACCACGAGACCACCAGGGCTGGCTGTAATAGTAAATACTCTCTAAAAATTGTGCAAGACAATCCAAATGGTACTCCATGGCTAAAGACAATGTCTGCAAAATGTTTTTAGAAATCAAGCACAGATCTAAGCTACACAGCATTACTGTTTTAAATAAATAAGCAGAAAAGGATTACTACCTCTTCTCGTTAGTTTCCACTGCATCCCTGGATCTCTGTTTTGCAAATAACTTGGCCATTCTTTTAGCTTTGTTTTTTTGTCTATTGCTCATTCCTGTTCGAAATTCTGAGTCAATCAACTCAGCTGCCTGGAGAGTCTAAAAGAATAAAAGAATGGTGAGTTTGAACTTTTGAAGTTAAAATAAATACTCAGTCTCAGCCTTAGAAGAGGACTAAGTCTACAAATTTCACTATATACAAATTGAGTCTTTTTTGACAGCTTCATGCTATTCTCTTATGTGGCTGTACCATAATTCCACTCTCTTCTTCCTTCTTCCCTGTTCTTCCAATTCCCAACAGATGTTCGTGCATATAAGTTTTTTTTATGTTAGAATGTATTATCCTAACCCACAGAGGGCTTTGAACAGATGAGACTTTAAAATAACCATACCACCCAAAAGTCATAAGAATAAAGAATGTCAAAAGAAACGGATAATCATCATCTACTGAAAAAATAAAATAATTACAGCCATAAGTGATTGGTAGGGCATCCTACAGTCAATTTAGCCCATATGCACCTTTCCTCATAACCCCTCATGCCACTTTTTGCTTTCTTTTCCATTCACGGGAGACATTATAAAGACTGTGAGACAGAAATGCTTTCAGCCCAAGCCTAAAAATCCTTTCTGCCCTTAACTGAGTAAGATTCAACTGAACTTTACACTTCTACAACCAACTGGGGTCACCAGTGTGGTTGACCTGCTATAGTCTTGGTCCAGGGACCACTGGCACGTATACAAGGCAATGCAGCAGTGATGAGCCTATGGAAACAAGCAACCTTCAGCAATTCTTTCCAAAGGTCCATGACATATAAAGCCAACCAAACTTGGATCTTCCAAACCTCAAACTGGCTGTTGCCCATCCCACATCCCACTATTCTATCCATTGCCCATTTTCTCTAATACACCCACCCATTCATTTTCTTATACCATGTCCAACTACCACACTGTGAGCACATTACTACATTTTTGTTCTCCTTTATTATACTCTAGTTTCTTCTTTATTTTTTATTTACATTTATGCTTCCGTTTGTAATCCATTTCTTTCCATTGCTTCCTGGCTGTCATTAGATTTTCTGCCTCTTTATACTCTTCTCCTTTTTCTCTCTGATATGTGCCATTTTTTTCTTGTCTACAAAAGTCATTCATCATCACATACCCCCAACCCTAAAAAATATACTTTACAAATTCTAATGGTTTGGAGGACTAGTATAAAGGCAAACAGAACCATTCTCCACTTAAGCAAAGGGAAAGGCCAAGGAAATGACAAGATAAGGGTTTCATGACTACAAAGCAGGAATTCTTAATGGGGCCCATGGAATCCTTAAAGGATATTGCAGGGGCAAAACAAAAGAGTACTGAACCCTTTGAAAAGTAATATTTCACTTGTAAGTGAATTTTTCTAAGGAGAGAGCCACAGTTTTTACTGGAGCTTAAAAAGAATCTGAGGCATAAAAAAAGAAGCACAAAGGCATCCACTGGGAACTGGAATAGAGAAAAAGGAGGAATACGGAGCAAAATTATGGTACAGTCATAAAACAAAATAGCATGAAGCCATAAAGAATGTGCTCAACCTGTATATAATGATATATATTAAGTTACACGAAGTGAGAAATGCAAACAAGGCTTAAAAGGATACATATCCTTGTACGTACATAGAAATTTTCAGGAAGAATGCACAAGTAACTTAAAAAGGGTTGCCAGTGGGGTGTAGAGACATGGATGTCCACCAATTTTTGGAGAAAAACTTCTTTTCCTTCATAATATATACCGTTTTGCATTGGTTGAAAGTTTTTTTTTTATCATGTTTGTTACTTTAGAAAATAAAAGAATGAATCATAGCTCTGAAGATTTCTAGTATCATCATCCCACTCTCTCACACATTTACTTTTTCTTTCCTTCACTAAAGAACAAAGGAAAGAGTAACTAACACAACTAGTTCAATACTAGTTGAGTATCCTTCAATACAAGTGGCTCCTAAAAGGTATACCACTGCTTTTATCCAACAGTTTGGTGTCTTCAAGGTAGGTTGAATTTCTGTCTCTTTAGAATCTGTCATTAGAAATCCAAATTATGAAAACACTAAATTATGGTGGCACTAGGCAGCAATGAACAGAATCCAGGATAGCATTTTCTTTTTTAATTACAATTGCATAGCAAAATGAAGCAAATCTCTTTGATTATTACTTGCAATCAAACAACCAAAGGTTTTACCTACAGGTTGTTTGTTTATAAGGGCTGCTGAAGTCGGGGTGTAATCCAAATCTTCATCATTAAAGAGTTCTTCAGTACTCATTCCAATGGCTTCTCCCATATTAAGGCCAAGTTTCTTCTGTAGTAGTTTCCGTTGGCGTGCTATCCTCTCTTTAGGATCTACTTCACCTTTAAACAGAAAAGAAATATACTTCCTCTAAATCATTTAAGAAATTTTCTAACACATGAAGATAAGAGTTGATTCAAATGTTCTTAAAAAATGTAACTATTAAAATACCCCTCCTGACAATAAAACAAACTATACACACAATCTCTGAATATGCCATAAACTCTATTACCTAACCATGATTGGTAAATAGTATTCTAGCTAATAAAACACTCTACCAGTTTTCATGAGATTCTTCCATTGTCCTACTGACAATTATCAAGTATATATAAAATGAGATGCATTCCTATGAAAATAAAGCAATCTTATTTTATAGCTACACCTTGTATATTCTCTGAAAGATCTAACCAGGCTAAAAAAACAAAACCTAGATTTTACTTGACAGAAAAAGATCTCAACAAATACATGCTTATTCCAAGTGTGCTCTTTAGGTATTTTTAGCCCATACAGCCCTAACAGCCCAGATAACAAAGATAAAGGCATACAAGTAGATAGATTTTGAACGTCCCAAATAAAACCCTCAATAATTCAGTGGAAAACAGATCAAACAGTACTATTTTAAAAATAAAAATTTGGGCTTAAAATAACTTAGATGCAAGAGACAATTCTACATTACTGGGAAAAAAATTTAACATTTTAAAATCAATAATGATCTGTTTCTAATAATGACCAAGTTCTTATTGGACTAACTCTCCACAGATTATAATAAACTCTTGCCAAAACACAAAAAAACACCTGAAGGCACTGAAAGAGAACAAAAGTAGGCATATACATGGATGTGTTGTCAATACCTGGAAGAAGGGCATGGTACTGGGTGAGTTTCCCATTTCTGCAGTTTTTAACCTGAGAGTAGACCCAGTCCATGATATGTGAGGTAGCTAAAAATTTAGGGGAAAAACCCAGTCTTTCTGGCTTGAAGAACTAGAGGAAGGAGAGTCAGAGGTCACTATAGCCATTAGAAGGTAGACAGAGAAAACCCATAAGGAGAGATCCAAAGAGAAGGCCCAAATTCTGTGTAAACTCAGCCAAATCTTTGGCTGAATTCTGAACTATGCATGCACAGGGAAGATTCCAAACAGTTCAGCTAAAGCTAAAAACTAAATTGAGATGTGAGCTGTTGCCCACCACAAAACAGTTTGTGATTTGAGTTTCCCCAAATTAAATGCCTGCTACAACAAACAAACAAGCAAAGAAACCAATCAAACCAAAACACTCTTGGGAAGAAAATGACAGAATCTAGCCTGCACAGTATAGCATTTACAATGTGAGGGATACACTTCAAAATTAATTGACATACAAGGAATCAGGAAAATATAATCCATTTTCAAAAGAAAAGACAGTTGATTGAGACCAACTCTGAGAAGATCCAAATGCTGGAATTAGAAGAAAAGATTTTTAAGCAGCTAGTATAACAATGCTCAAAGTAAAGAAAGATATCATCACAATGATGAAAAGACAGGATACCTCAACAGAGAAACAGAAACTATAAAAAAGAACCAAATAGAATCATACACTTGAAAAGGGTGAGTTTTGTGATGTGCAAAAATATGCCAATAAAGCTATTTTTTTAAAAAAAGAAGTAGGTCTGGAATTGAACAATATCTGAAATTTTCAAATCACTAAATGGGCTTAGCAGCTGAATGGAGATAACAGGACCAAATATAAGTGAATTTAAAGATTGGATACTTTGCATTGCCCTATCTATAGAACAGAGAGGAGGGGGAGAAAAGATTAAAGAAACAACCTGAAAATGAAATTAAGACAACAATTATACATATAATAGCATCAAAAGCAAAACTTAAAACTTATATTCCTACAAAATATTGATGAAAGAAATTACAGAAGATCTAAATAAATGGAAAAACATTCTATTTTCATGGATCACAAGACTTAATATTGTTAAGACAGTAATACTTTCCAAACTGATATACAGATTCAACACAATTCCAACCAAAATATCAGATGGCTTTTTTGAAGACATTGACAGACTGATCCTAAAATTCATATGGAAATGCAAGGGACCCAGAATATCCAAAACAATCCTGAAAAAGAACAAAGTGGGAGGCGCATGCTTCTTGATTTTAAAACTCACCACAAAGGAGCAATAACTAAGACAATGAGTTATTGGCATAAAGATAGACATCGATGGAATACAACTGAGACGTCCAGGAAAAAAACTGCATGTCTATGGCAAACTAGTTTTCAACAAGGGTGCCACGACAATTCAGTGGGGAAAGAATAGTTCTTTTCAACAAATGGTGTTGAGACAACAGTATAGCCACATGCAAAAGAATGAAGTTGGACCCTTAACCTCACAACAGACAGAAAAATTAACTCAAAATGGATCAATAACAGATAGTAAAAGCTAAAGTCATAAAACTCTTAGAAGAAAACGCAGGGGCAAATGGCCTTAGATTTGGCAATAGCTTCTTACATATGACCTCAAAACCTTGAGAAACAAAAGAAAAAGATAAATCAGACTTCACCAAAATTAAACACTATCGTGCTTCAAAGGATACAATCAAGAAAGTGAAAAGACAACCCACAGAATGGGAGGATGTTTGTAAATTATATTATCAGGTAAGAGGTTTGTATCTAGAATATATAAAGAACTCTTACAACAATAATAAAAGAACAAATATCCCACTTAAAATGGGCAAAGGATCTGAATAGACAGTTCTTCAAAGATAAACAAATGGTCAGTAAATACATGAACAGATGTTCAACATCATTATGCAGCAGGAAAATGCAAATCAAAATCACTTCACACTCACTAGTATGGATATAATTAAAGTCAGTTAATGACAAGCACTGGCAAGGACACGGAGAAATCGGAACCCTCATATACTGCTAATGGAATATAAATCAGTAGAGCCATTTTGGAAAACAGTCTGGCAGTTCCTCAAATGGTAAAATATGGTTACCATATGACTCAGCAATTCTAGTCTTAGCTACCTACACAGGAGAAATGAAAATATATGTCCACACAAAAACATGAACATGAATGTTTACTGCAGCATTATTCCTAATAGCCAAAAGGTAGAAACAACCCAAATGTCATCAACTGATGAATGGATAAACAAAACATGATTTACAATATGGAACATTATCCAGCCATAAAATGAAATAAGACTACTTTACACCCATTAGAATGGCTGCTATCAAAAAAACAGAAAATAACAAGTGCGGACAAGTATGATGAGAAAACAGTTACTCTGAGTTGCTACCGAAGCACTGCACAGTATGACAACCCTCCTCATATACAGAGTCTGGACATGTAGATAAAGACTTGAGTTTAGGATTCCCACCACAAGTTCCCACTTTGCTTTTCCTGGGGCGCCCTTTAAAATAACCACTTAGAGCTGAGCCCTCCAAAAGTTAGTGACCTCCACCCCAACCACCTTATAAGTAATAGGTGCTTCCTACTCGTCTCTCTCTCTCCTGCTTGCTCATGACCTGGGATGAAAGTCTGCCCTTCTCTCAGCTCATTGCCCCCCACCCCCCTTTTCTGGGATTTGTAAGTCGTAAATTTTGTGACTTTACTTTCTTTGCATGAGTGTATTAAAACTGTGCCTTCAATCAAAATGATCCCCGGGGTTTTCACTTCCCCAAAGTGGGAGATCAGATGCTGAAAGAGCTACCTGCCGACCCTGTGTGGGTGGCTTGTGCCTCCTCATTCAGCAGGTCATAATCTGCATATTCTTAATTTAACACACCAGCTACAGGCCCCACAACACAGCAAGATGTGCAGAAATTGGAAACCTTGTGCATTTTTGGTGGGAATGTAAAATGTAAAATGGTGTAGTTGCTATGGAAAACAGTATGGCAGTTCCTAAAAAAACTAAAAATAGAACTACCATATGATTCAGTAATTCCACTTCTGGGTATTTTCTCAAAAGAACTGAAAGCAGGAATTCAAACAGATATTTGTATACTCATGTTCAAAGCAGCATTATTCACAACAACCAAAAGGTAGAAGCAAGTCAAGTGTCCACTGATGGATGAACGGAAACAAAATGTGGTACAAACACACACTGAAATACTACTCAGCCTTAAAAAGGAAGGAAATTCTGACACATACTACAACATGGATGAACCCTGATGAGAATATTATGTTAAGTGAAATAAGCCAGTCACAAAATGACAAATACTGTATGATTCCACTTATTTAAAGTACCTAGAGTAGTGAAATTCATAAAGACAGAAAAATAGAACAGTGGTTGCCAGGGGCTGTGGGGAGGGAGGAATGGGAATTGTTGTTTAATGAGTACAAAGTTTCATTTTGCAAGATGAAAAGAGTTCTGGAGATCAGCTGAACAACAATGTGAATGTACTTAATATTACTGAACTGTACACTTACAAATAGTTAAAATGATAAATTTATGTTGTCTACATTCTACCACAATTAAAAAACTGATACATCCTATAACAGTAATAAAAACTATTTAGAATTAAAAAAATGAAATAAGCACTGATATATACACCACAATACGGATAAATCTTGGAAACATCCTGCTAAGTAAAAGAGGCCAGTCACAAAATATCACATATTGGGGGCTGGCCCAGTAGCATAGTGGTTAAGTTTGTGTGCTCTGCTTTGGTGGCCCAGGGTTTGTCATTTTGGATACCAGGCACAGACCTACGCACTGTTTATCAAGCTATGCTGTGGCAGGCGTCTCACATATAAAATAGAGGAAGATAGGCAAAGACGTTAGCTCAGGGCCAATTTTCCTCAGCAAAAAGAGGAGGATTGGCAGTAGGTGTTAGCTTAGAGCTAATGTTCCTCAAAAAAAAAAAAGACTACATATTGTATGACTCCATTTATCTGAAATGACTAGAATAGGCAAATCTATAGAGAAAGTAAGTTGCTTAGGGCTGGGAAAGGGAAGGGAGAAAGTAGGGGGATAAGAGGGTGACAGCTAAAGGATATGGGGTTTCTTCTTGAGGTAATGAAAATATTCTAAAATTGACTGCACATATCTGTGAATATACTAAAAACCACTGAATTGTACACTTTAAAAATGGGTGAACTGTATATGTGACTTATAGCTCAATAAAGCTATTTAAAAAAATTGTTAAGGCTGTTCTACCCAGAGGGAAAAACACTAGGCATCCAAAAGTGAAGACTGCTGGCTCACAAGTCTAGTACACTTACACAGAGCCCAAAATAGTCCTCTCATTCCAGGGAAAGTCCTATTGGGGAAAATATCCACACAACTGCAAAGGAAACAGGCCAGCACCTATACTGATCATGTATGTGTCTTTCATATATATGAAGAGACAAACACAGACGAGCAGACATTTAAAGAAAACCTAATTATAGGGTTTTAAAGGAGCACTATTCAGCATGCTGTCACTTAGCCTTAAAAACTGAGTTCTCAAAAAATTGGGGTTCCCAATCCTGGTTACATATCAGAGTTACCTATGGCATTTTTTTTCTTTTAAATAAAATTTCCTAGAGCTCTCCACAGATCTATTAAACCAGAATCTGTAGGATAAAATCCAAACACACATATTTTTTTAAAGTAACAAAGGTGATACCGACTTTTACTCCTGGATAAGGGTCAATGATTTCTGCTGATGTCCTTGGGTACGCTAGTAAGATCAGTAAACCTACTGTTTAGAGATAACTTTTTCAAATTAGGAAGTTTTTTAAACAATTTCTACCTCCCTTATTAGAAAAACTATGTTTTTCTGGAACTTAAGCAAATTCTCCTCTTATTTCTCTCCAAAAATAAACTAGACCTTTTAATAGAAACCATATTAAACAAGAGGGAATGGGTATTTGACATTTTTTTAAGATGAACAAACTGAAGATCATTTCATTAACTTAGCTAGATAGGTATGTTTTGACTAATAATTAATTTAATTAGCAAAAAAACAAAACACTGTTCTGTTTTGGTTTTAGTCAAAAGAGCAACTTATTTACTTACAGAAATCCATTAAAAACATCAAGGTTTTTTCCACTCAAGGCATCAATCTTGAATGGCCAAAACATTTATTTTATATCCAGATAGATTCTGTAAGTTTAAAGATAATGGGACAATTACCTATCCAAGATTTATTTTTCATTTCCAGTTTTTGCTTTGGTCACCAGCATGAGTAGATCCAATTATTTAAATATTTAAAACACATTATAAAAAGAAAACTATCATACAGCCTCTCAAATTTCCAGAATTGTGGAAAACATGACCACAATCTACACTAATACTGGCTTTTAAAATCTATTCAACTGAGGCTCTTGTGTAACACTTTATAATTTCTATATTACATAATAAAATGGCTGCTGAAATATTAATATGTATCTATTAATGATGTATATATATAGTACATATTCACTTAACAGAAGAAAAATATTCATATGGTAACTTTAGACCAAGTACTTCTGGTTACCTTCCCCACCCAAAGCGTGCCCCACCCACAATTGTAAACTCTAGCCAATTTACATTTCATGATATCTGCTGGATTTTTTTGCATGACTGATACATAGCATACCAAGTGATGAATTACTTTGAACCACACGTTTCAGATTTTCTTCTACAGAACTACTACATACCTGATTTTTCATCTTGTACTTCGAATTCTGCACCAGCAGATCCCAAAAGCGATGCCCCATGTTGTAACAATCTACATATATCAAATCTGTCAAAATTCAATCGATCTGTAGTAGAAGAATCTTCCATAGCACTTTCTGAAGTAGGTTCTAGACAAAGTTAAAAAAGATTTAATTTGATCATATAGCCAAAGTGTGGGATTAAGGAAAAGAGCATTACTTGGGGTGGGTGGGTAATATTTTAAGAAAAGTAAAAGGTGGAGGAAGTAGAAAAGCTACTGTGGGTTTATTTATGATCAGCTCTTAGTTATTTATGAATAAACTATTTAGTTGGTGGCTCCCCTTCTACAAACTACCTGAATGTTAGTGGGTGTATGTGTGGCTGTTTTTGACTACAAAAGCACGATGTTATATGAAGAAATGCATCCCAATGTTGAAATACGTATGTTAGATATCGTGCTATCTCCACTTTCTGTTGACAGTTAAAAAGTACCAAGGTAACGGCATGAGTTAATTAGAGTGCTAAATTGGAAGACAAACACATACTTACAGAATATATTCAGAAACAAGACTAATAAACATCATCCCTCCCTATATCTGAGGAATATCTAGGATACAAAGCAACTACTCATTCAATAGGACTCACTTCTCATAATATAAGCAAATTATAATCTCACAGTAAACTGCTCAAAATTATCTATCAATCTGAGGCCTAAAATTATCTATAAAAGGTTCTGTATTCCTCCCAAAAAAAACGTTATGCTGCTAAATTTTAAAATATGTTGTAACTGTTCACTGACCTAATGGTTTGTTTAGCTGGCATTTGCATATAATTCATCTGTAAACTAAAATACAATTGATTGACTTAAAGGGAACTACTTATATTTTAAATTTTCTACTGATGACTAGCAACCTTATTTACTATAAATTTTAATGCTAGTGTACCTGATTTAATAAGTTTTATAAAAAAGAATCTAAGTTCTAATAGCTGTATATATGAAAATAAGCAGAGATAATAAGCTGGAAAAAACTCTTCTAAAATAAGTTAAAAGTTCTTTTGGTTAGGTATTTCATTTGATGAGAGAACACAAATTAACACAATCACTCAAAATAATTGGTGCCAGCAAATTAAAGCAAAAATTTTGGATAAGCTACTACTTATGATAAAAGTGATGTTATCAATGTGACTTGAGAATGAAATCCAGTTGCACCATATTAAATTTGCACTTAATGAAAATATTCACCTTTACAAATTTTCAAAAGCATACGTTCATTTTTAAATATCATTACAGGCAGTCAGAAAAAATAATTTATATGTTTTTCTAAAATGAAAAATATAAGACATCTAAAAGACACGTAAAAAACTAAAGACTTACCCCCCCAAATATCCATATATAACTGTGCTTAAATTTAGAAAATAATTACAAAATTTAGAAAAATTACACTATTCTCCCAGCAACAAGAAAAAATAGACTGTTTCAAATATTTACACTGTATTGATTTAATTTATTTTTTAGGACATAAATTCCTTGAGGAAAGTAATAATCTCTGTAAATCACACATACTGTAGAATTAATAATTTAAAAATATATATGAAAACATTTATCTATCTAGTTTTTTTTTTAAAGTGTGGTGAAAATCGCCTTATTCAATGTCATTTCCTGACAAGCCTACACCTAAAAGCATGAAAATTAAGCCTATAAATTAAAATTGAAACTATATTAAAATATAAAATGTACAGTAAAGTTTTTACTGCAAACTACTTTTTCTACTTAAAAGCACCTTGTTTGGTTCTTGGCACTGGATTCCACTCAGGTACATTTTTCACTATAGCTTCAACAGCTTGTCCTGCTGCAATCCGGGTATCCCAATTTGTACTCCTTAAATATATCAACACCTTAAAAAATTATAAAATGAAATAGTCACACACCAAAAAATATTGTTTGTTCAAGGTAACCAGAACAGAGAAATACAAATTTACTTGTTATTAACTTCTAATTTAGCAGTCCTCAAATTTATATAAAACACTTTGGAATTATTAAAATCATTTACAGGGCCAGCCCTGATGGCCTAATGGTTAAAGTTCAGTGCACTCCACTTCAGCAGCCCGGGTTTGGTTCCCAGGCATGGAACCACACCACTTGTCTGTCAGTGGCCATGCTGTGGTGGTGGCTCACATATTAAAAGAAAAAGGGAAGATTGGCAACAGATGTTACGTCAGGGTAAATCTTCCCCAGGGGGGACAAAAAATTTATACAAGATTCTGTCATTCACAGGAAATATCACTACCCCTTAAAAAAAGGAAAAAGGAGTTTAATAAAAGAATGCTTATGTACATTTAGAAAAATAACCTAGCTTTTAACATAGTAAAAAGCAAAGTGTATATTATTCATTAATCCCATTACTTAATGCAAAGAGTTAAGTTATAAAAACTAGGTGAGGGGTCAGCCCTGTGGTGCAGCAGTTAAGTTGCCACATTCCACTTCGGCGGCCCAGGGTTCACTGGTTTGGATCCCTGGTGTGGACCCATGTGCTGTTTGTCAAGCCATGCTGTGGCAGGCGTCCCACATATAAAGTAGAGGAAGATGGGCATGCATATTAGGGCCAGTGTGCCTCAGCAAAAAAGAGGAGGATTGGTAGCAGATGTTAGCTCAGGGTTAATCTTCCTCAAAAAATAAATAAATAAATAAAAATAAAAACTAAGTGAAAGAATAAATGAATTCAGCAAGATTGTATAAGATAAAAGATCAACATACAAAAATCAATTATATTTCTATAAACTTTCCATAAACAATCTCAAAATGAAATTAAGAAAACAATCCCATTTATAACAGCATCAAAAAGTATAAAATACTTAAGAATAAATTCAGGGGCTGGCCCCATGGCTGAGTGGTTAAGTTCGTGCGCTCCGCTGCAGGCGGCCCAGTGTTTCGTTAGTTCGAATCCTGGGCGCGGACATGGCACTGCTCATCGAACCACGCTGAGGCAGCATCCCACATGCCACAACTAGAAGGACCCACAACGAAGAATAGACAACTATGCACTGGGGGGCTTTGGGGAGAAAAAGGAAAAAAAAATAAAATCTTTAAAAAAATAAAATAAAATAAATTCAAAAAAGAAGTGTTAAACTTGTATACTGAAAACTACCAAAAATTCAAAATCCTGTTGAAAGAAATTAAATAATATCTAAACAAACAAAAAGACACCTCATGTTCATGGATCAGAAGACTTAATATTGTTAAGAAGGTAATACTCCCTAAATTGATCTACAGATTCAACATAATTCCTATAAAAATCCAAGCTGGCTCTTTTACAGAAATGGACAAGTTGATCCTAAAATTTATAGGGAAATACAAGGCACTCAGAATCTCCAAAACAATCTTGAAAAAGAATAGTAAAATTGGTAGACTCACACTCCTTGATTTCAAAACTTACTACAAAGCAACAGTGATCAAGACAGTGTGGTACTAGCAAAAGACAGATACAAAGATCAATGGAATAGAATTGAGAATCCAAAAGTAATACTATGTGTCTGTGATCAACTGATTTTTGACAAGAGTGCCAAGACAATTCAATGAGGAAAGAAGAATTTTTTCAACAAACGGTGCTGGGGCAACAAAATAATGATTTTGAACGCCTACCTCACACCATACATAAAAATTAACTCAAAGTGGGCCATAAGTCTAAAAGAGCTAAAGCTATAAAATTCTTAGAAGGAAACATAGGGGTAAATCTTTGTGGCCTTGGGTTCGGCAAGGGTTTCTTAGATATAATCTCAAAAGCACAAGTGATATAAAATATGATAAATTTGACTTCATCAAAATTAATAACTTTTGTGCTTCAAAGGATAATGTCAAGAAAGTGAAAAGTGGGGCCGGCCTGGTGGCATAGTGGTTAAGTTCATGCGCTCCGCTTCAGCAGCACTGGGTTCACAGATTTAGATGCCAGGAGCAGACCTAACACCGCTCGTCAAGCCCGCTGTAGTGGCATCCCACATAAAATAGAGGAAGATGGCACAGATATTAGCTCACTGACAATCTTCCTCAAGTAAAAAGAGGCAGACTGACAACAGATGTTAGCTAAGGGCCAATCTTCCTCACACACACACATACACAAAAGAAGAAAGTGAAGACAACCCACAGACTGGAAGAACATAATTGCAAACCAAATACCTAATATGGAGCCTGTATTCAAAATACATGAAGAGCTCTTATAACTCAATAATAAAAGAACAAATACCCCACTTAAAAATGGCCAAAGGATCTGAATAGAAACTTCTCCAAAGATATACAAATGGTCAAAACACACATGAAAAGACGTTCAACATCATTAGTCATCAGGAAAATGCAAATGAAAACTATAATGAGATATCACTTTACACTCACTACTAGTATGGATACAATCGAAGTCAGTTAACAAGTGTTGGCAAGGATGTGAAGAAATCAGATCTCTCATACACTGCTGTTGGGAATGTAAAATGGCAGAACCAGTTTGGAAAACAATCTGACAGCTCCTCATAAAGTTAAACATAGTTACCATATGATCCAGCAATTCTACTCACAGGTATATACCCAAGAGAAATAAAAACATACATCCACACAAAAACTTGTACATGAATTTTCATAACAGCATTATTCATTATAGGCCAAAAAGTGGAAACAACCCAACTGTCCATCAACTGATGAGCAGATAAATAAGACGTGGCATATCCAAATAGTATATCCATATTCCATACAATGGAATATTATTTGGCAATAAAAAGGAATGAAATAATGACATGCTACAATATGAAAGAACCTTGAAAATACTATTTTAAATGAAAGAAAACAGTCACATAAGGTCACACATTTATATAAAATGTTTAGAATAGGCAAATCTATAGGCAGAAAGTAGATTAGTGGTTGCCTAGGACTGGGTATGGGAGGGGGAGTGATGGAGAGTGACTGCTAATGGCCACGAAGTTTCCTTTTGGGGAGATAAAAAATGTTTTAAAATTAGATTATGATGATGGTTGCATTTATCTGTGAACATACTAAAAATCACTGAAATGTACACTTTACGTGGGTGAACTGTATGGCATGTAAATTATATTTCAATAAAGCTGTTTAAAAAACAAAACCAAAAGGCAACAAGAAAACACTGAGAGCAAAGAAAAGAGGATAGGAGGTGAGAAGATAAACTTTGCCTCTTTTGGAATTATTTGATGTATGCTGGGCACTGAGTTAAGAAGACCTGAACTCACTTAGAAGGCTGGAAACCTTTTCTCAGTTCAGTACAGACTAGTCTTGTTCACTGTTTCCAGTTTCAGCTCATTCAGTCCTCTATCTGTTCCCTTGGGATGAGACGAAATGGGTAAACCTCTCTATCCTCCCACCATACACACGAGTATAATACTGCCTAATAATGCATCCTTCTCCATTCTGAGAACATGGAGGCTGCAGGTGTCAAATCACTGTCTCTCTATCTACATCTTGGTTAGAAAGTTCTAATATCTAAGTGGGGAATACGTTGAAAAGAAAGTCCTTATGGTAGAAACTATATAGGGCAGATTTCTATATGTCGACAAAGGGCTTAGAACTCCTACTCACACAAATCAGGCAGAGACAAATGAGGACAAAAGGAGGGGGTAAGACCCACAGAAAGAGAGGTATCCTGGGGCTTCGAGCGTCTGGGCTATCATACGGCTTCCACATCCTATCCTCTATTCATCCCCTCCTACACACCCCTCCTCCTGTTTTTACTTTGCATGCCAGAGAATTAAACACATGGAATTTGCTTCTTACTATCATACGGCCACACTTCTACAAGCCCACAGAGTTCAGTGAAAATACAGCCATTGCTTAGGAAAAGAACATGGGCTGGGATTATGAAAACATTGATCCACAAAAGCAGAAAACCTTCACTTTCAAGCAGCTGATAAATAAGAATGTAATGACAACTAGTTTCTCATATATTTCAATCGTTGCCATGAGTATTCATCCATGTGAAGACTGCCAACTATGATATACTATTAGCCATTAAGAACAAGTTAGACAACTAACAAACTAGATTAACAACTTAGTTCACTACCAAATTGGGTCAGATGTGCCACAGGCAAAAGGTTCTATACTGTCAAATTCCTTAAACAATTAAGTTTGATGCAAAAAACAAAATATTTTAAATCATGTGACCAAAAAAACACATAAAGAAATAGCAAAATTTCTTACATATTTGAAGAAATATTAAGATATTTAACGGAATTTGAAGACCATAAATTGTCACTAAAATAAGGCAATTTCTATCTTCACTTTCATGTTCCTATCCAAGCACAAATTTCTACAATTGTATTATACTACAAGGAAAAAAAGGGTTCTTACTTTAGATAAGAGATTATTTAGTTCATGAGGATGAAGTTTCACCACTTCTCCAAGTTGCTGTGCAGCAGCTTTTCTTGTAACTGGAGTAGTGCCAGTATCCAGTAAGATAAAAAGACGATCAAGCCTAAAATAACAAAAATATAATGGTTACTCTGAAGTGTGTTTCCTCATATGTATGTTTGAGTCAATAAACATATTGAGCATCTATGAATGAAAACCTATGCTAGGGTTTCAGGGAATCTCTACTCTCAAGGAACTTGCTATGGGGCTGCAGTGAGTGGGTAAAGCAAGTACACAAATAATTAAAATACAGGGCACAAAGATATATGTGTCAGAAAAGAAGTACAAAGTGCTTTGAGGAGTGGGAACAGAGGTAGCACCTACTGTATCCCCAACCGTGTAATACTGAAAAGGCTTCATAAAAGAAATGGGGTATGAGATGGGCATTAATGGTAGAATAAGATTTCAGTACTGGTGGAGATGAGGTGGTGAAAAGGAAATGGGGAAGAATATCTGGAAGAGGGAATAACAAGAGCACAGCAAAAAGAAAAGGGAAACTATATTTAGGGAAGTGAATAACATAGTTTGGTTTTAATTCAGGGTACAACTAAGAGAACAGTGGGAGATACAGCTATGAAAGCAGCTAGAGCCCTATTGCGGAGACCTCAGAATGTATGGTTCAACCAAGAAGGTCTTGGGTCAAGAAAGTCATGAGACTGGAGCTATGAGATTAATCTGGCAGCAGTGAGAAGCATGAAGTAAAATGAAAGGAAACTTTTAGAGAATTTTAGGCTAAAAGTGCTGACTTGAACTACAATCATGGCAAAAGACTAGAAAGAAGTTGGGAGAAATGCTGCAGAAGTATAGAAATTAAATGAAATGCCAAGGAAATGAAAGGATTCTGAGGCTCTAACTCTTAGAAAATGAAGACGTCATTAAAAGAAATGGGAAGTGGGGTGGGCCTAGTGGTTAAGTTGGGCGTGCTCCACTTTGGCAGCCTCAGTTCAGTTCCCGGGCACGGACCTACACCACTCATCCGTGGCCATCCACATACAAAACAGTTGGGAGAAAAAGAAAACTGGTTACTTTGTTTTGAGGATACAGGAAAATCCTAAGGTTTTAGAAAGGCAAAGTCACAAGTAACTACCACCAGCTGCCCACATATCACACAAGTCTAGCCCTCCTATCACACTACTAATCAGGCTCAATGAGGCAAAGTAGATGCCACAGGTAATGAAAGAAAAGCGGTGTCATAAGTGGAATAAATGGGTACTTTAAACAAGATGGAGGATGGCAAGAGGCAAGATTATACTAACTATGCCCAATCCTATATGCAGGGAGATTCAGTCAACATACCTTCAAATTTTATCTAACGAGGAAAAGCAGCAACCAAGGTCCCAAAGCTAACTGTGAGCATTAAGCATTAATAAACTGCAAAGAGGCTCATATTTCACTTCTGGGACTCTTTTTCTTTCACAAAGAGCTAAAAAACTACAAAGGAAAGTTCTGAACAACTTTTATAAGATAAACCTATATGGGAGCAAATGGGTACTTTTTTTTTTTTTTTGTCTGGTAGTATTTATCAAACTAGCCAGTCACTAATAAGCACAAAATCATGGTAATTGGTAAGAAATATAACTAAAATACATCTTTTCAGTCAAGAAGGCTGAGGGTATTATGAAAACTTTTTAACTGTTTCAGAACAAAAAACTAAGAGACAAGGTTCAAATTTTATAGTCAAGGGTATGTAAGAAGGACATAGTTTAAGAAAAATATTTCAGGCAATTATAGCTAGTGACATAAAAAAAAGAGTAAGTACAACACAGTTTTTGCTTCCAATATACTGAACGTTACACAGAGTGACTATAAAGAAATTAGTTTTTACAAGACATGCAAAAATTAATTTACTTTATACATATACTTTGCACAGACACATCCACCTTATGACACAATATTTCGCCTTATTCAATCAAGGCTACGTAAATATTTGCCTTTACTCATTCATTCATCAGTTTTTGCTACAGGATTTGGTGAACAGTGACTCAGAGAGATAATGGGACAAAGGAATGGGAGAAAAATTTTTTTTCTGACAGTTGGTGTTCTGAAGTTCTAAGACTAAGTCAGACCTCAAATCCCTTCCCCATAAAATGACTTCCCTCACCCATGCCATACATAACTCTCAGAACACCCTTGGACTTATGTTCGTCTTTAAAACTGGTTGAGATGTTCAAGTTCATGAGAACCCTCTCTGAACTTTCACAACTAACATCTGCATATTGCCATGACCATGACCATATGATTATGAATGCCTAAGCTCAATGAAATTTGCAAAAAGAAATCTTAAACATCTATGAACAACTTTCTGTAAGTATCAAGATAAACATTCACTCTAAATCTTCTATATCCTGTGGCAGGAAAAATTATCAAAACTTAAGTGTTTTATTACAAAGAATATATTAGGAGCCAACCCTGTGGCATGGTAGTTAAGTTTGACGTGCTCTGCTTCAGCAGCCCGAGTTTATGGGTTCAGATCCTGGGATCTACACCACTCATCAGCCATGCTGTGGTGGCAACCCAAATGTAAAGTGGAGGAATACTGACACAGGTGTTAGCTCAGGGCTAATCTTCCTCAAGGAAAACAAAAAAGGACTGTATTAGGTCAAATTTATGCTACAGCAGACTTATATTTGTATTTGCTGCATGTATTCTTTATAACAATATCAAGCTGTCCTGTATGTGTACAGTTCACATAGATCCAGGACTTTCCTATAGGAAACAAGGGTAAAATGAAAAACAAACTAGACTAGAGGTTAGGAGACACGTAAAAGTCCTGCTTCTGTTACTTGTTAGATGACTTAGGGATGCACACTTAACTTTGCTTACCTTCTTATTTTGGAAGGTCAAACTAGGTAATTTAGCCTTATTTTACAGCTTCACATCATTATATGTTGTGGAGTTTTTTTGTAGTTTTTTCCCCCTTACATAACATAGTGTTTGTCTTATCTTTGACTTATTTGATGCCAAGTTCTTTAGACTGCACCTCTGGAAAGATTGCAACTACTTCGTAATTCCTTTTCCTTGACGCAGTTTTTGCTTTTTGTGACCAAAAGCAAAGCCGGCTGCAAAATGCACACTCTAAATGATAATACTAACTTGTTTTATATCCATGTGTAAAAGGTTAAAAGAAAATTGACAGTTTTCAAAGTTTTCCCCAACCATTTCCACTTTCCTCAAGCCCCAATTACTATTCCCTATTCCTTAAAATGGAATGGACTACTTCACTGAGTAGATCTCTAGGCTAAGGAACACACATTATCACAAGTTCTCTCCTCGCTACCTCTAAAGTTTGTTCTTTATACTTATCCTATTTCAGATGAAAAGACAGTCCTCACTCTTCTTCAAGACTTAGATATTGTTCTACTGTTTTCTTGATACCATCCCCTTCTATCCTCATTCAATTACTCTTTCTCCAATATCTTAAATCACTGCTTTATTAATCTATTCCCTTCTCTATCTTCAAATATGCAGGTCTCTAATGAGAAAATAAACTGCTTGACCTCCACCTTCTAGAACATTTGCTTTTTAGTGTCAAGCATCCTGAACAAGTGTTTAAAATCACTTCTCATATTTCCTCACCATACACAATTTAATCCTTATCAGTCAAGTTCCTATCCTTCTCTACTACTGAAATAGTACACCAGAAGGTCACCAATGAGCTTGTAAACTCCAAATCCAATTTTTTTGTAAATCCAATTTTCTTGACTCTTCTATGACATCCAACATCAGCAAGTATCACAATCCTAAAATACTTCCCTTCCTAAGCTTTCACAATATTATACAACCCTGTTGTTCTGTGAACTCTTAATTCCTTCCTTGGTTTCACTACTCTTACCACTCTTAATCTGAACATTCTCCCAGATTCAATCCTCGGCTGTTCATCTCTCACCAGTTTCTCCTTTAGGAAACTACTGTTATCTGCTTAAACTATAAAACAGCACAAATAATCCCCAAATCTAGCCCATCTGGGAGTTCTAGTACCACACTTTCAACTGCCTGGTGAGCATAATCCCCATGCTAATATGATCTTATTGCCAGATTTACTTCCTAAAGCACCCTTTGATCAAATTACTGCCTCACTCTAAAACTCTGAATGACTCACCCTTACTTATCAGACAGTAATCAAAAACAAACATGAAACTTTATGGTTTCCACATTTTTGTCTATACTGTTTCCTTAACTTGCAATGCCTTTTCTTGGTTCAATTCTTCAGCTAGCTCCCATCCATCAAGATTTTAACTCGTCTACCCTCTTGAAACCATCACAGACTACTATACCATTGAAATTATTTCCTCTTCTAAAATCCACATGAATTCTCATCTTGAATAGCCATTTTGGTTATTACGCTTTGTTTTGTGGCATCTCTTACATTACTTTGTCACATGATGTCTTATGTTCCTCATTAGGCTTCACCTCCTTTGATGATTCTTTTTGTCCCCCACAATACTTTGCACAGTATTCAAATATTTGTTGAGCAGTTGGTATTTACTGTAATTAAAATTTTTAAAAAGTTCAAGTTTCTTGGGCACAAGTTTAAGCAACATTTTTAAGCAAAGAAAGAGTGTGCTACATTACAATTGTTTTTGCTTCCTTTGAGAAACATCCTTAATCTGTAACAGCTATATTACATAAAAACAAGCTATAAAAATAGCAAAAGTGATGCTGAGGTAATGTTTCAGTAAGTGAAAAGATCAGCACAGCAGGACTTCAGCATTCTGAACATCAAGGCAGTTGTGCCTGTTCCAAACAGCAAGCTGAAAGAGACTGTGCAGTAGGCACTGTATTCCTTCAATAATTTCCACCCTTCCCAAACTTTCCTTTAGTCCCCTGCTACCCAGCTTCATTAGAACCATACTCCTGCCCAAAGACCTTCAACCCCTCTCTAACCTAATGCTGATCCTGTCTCACAGCCACACAGTTCCTCTTGCCTCTCCTTTCTGCAAAGCCTTTTATCCCAATGCCATGTCATGTCACCTCTGCTCCTCCACCAGCCAACTGCCTTGAGGGCAGCAGATCAGCTCACGCTCTCATCCAATTCCAGGCCTGTTTATTCTCACATCTCCCACTTTGGTGGTAGCCAAATTTGCCTCCCTGAATAGAGGAATGGGGACATAAGATTGCTTCTCTGGTCCTCTTGACTCAAAACCCCTTCTGGAGTTCTCCATTCCTCTCTCCAGGACAGCAGATTAGACACCACACAAAAGGAAGAACAAAGGGATAAGCAGGCCAGGATCGGACAAGAGGGCAGTCTGACCTGTTACCCCAGGGTAGCCAGCTATGAGGCCAGCAGGGTAAGCATCAGGGCCAGGCCACAATGGAAAAGGCTGGTGCAGTGAACTGGTGGGGGAGGGGGAAAGGGCATGAGACAGGGTCAGTATTATGTTGGAGGGCGGACAGGGCCCTTGGTGAAGGAGAGGTCTGAAGGAAGCTAGGTGGTCAGAAGAGAAAGAAAGTTAAAAGGAGGGCTGATTGAGGGAACACAGTACTTACCACAATACTTCTTTCGGCTAAATCTTCTCTTGCAGAACAGCTAGTAGAGAAAATGCCATTCTTCATTCTCTGAAGGATAGACAGATGGAGGAGAAAGAGGTAACAGATGTCAAGCTGAATGGATACCAAAGACTGTAGGAGAATAACTTAAATAAAACATAAGGCAATTATATTTGACAATATCCACTGGTTATGAATCTGCTGATGGTAAGAAATTTGGCCATTTTCAATTTGCATTTTAATTCAGGGAGATGACTATACAAGACATGATTCATGTTTTGCTTACCTACCTGTGATTTCAGGCAACTCTAAAGACTGCCTAGAAAAAGGAAAGAGTACATAGAAATTTGTAGAGGTTATGCTGCCAGCTGCAATCTAACCCATCTTCTCTTCAGTTGTTTGCATTATGATAATTCATAAAGATACATATAAAAGAAACTGAAAGAAATCATATAGATTTTCTACTGTGTCCTAGATTAGTACTTCATCGTTAATAAACAAGTATATGTTGCATTTCCACTCCTAAGCCATTTGAGGATGAAAAACAGAAAGGTACAGTCAGAGGCTGGCTGGGTGGCATACTGGTTAAGTTCATGTGCTCTGCATCGGCAGCCCAGGGTTCGCAG
The DNA here is from genome assembly GCF_041296265.1 of Equus caballus. Classification (NCBI taxonomy): domain Eukaryota; kingdom Metazoa; phylum Chordata; class Mammalia; order Perissodactyla; family Equidae; genus Equus; species Equus caballus. Next base: position 37,648,731 of record NC_091684.1, read on the forward strand.
GTTCAGATCCTGGGCGTGGACCTACACACTGCTCATCAAGCCATGCTGTGGTGGCATCCCACATACAAAAAACAGAGGAAGACTGGCACAGATGTTAGCTTAGGGACAATCTTCCTCAAGCAAAAAGAAGAAAATTGGCAACAGATGTTAATCAGCTCAGGGCCAATTTTCCTCACCAAAAAAAAAAGGGGGGGAGGTACAGTCATGTATTGCTTAACGACAGGGATATGTTCTGAGAAATTCATTGTTAGGCGATTTCATCATTGTGCAAACATCATAAGTGTACTCACACAAATCTAGACGGTATAGCCTACTACACACCTAGGCTATATGGTACTGATCTCACAGGACCACCATTGTATATGTGGTCTGTCATTTACTGAAACACTGTATGCAGTGCATGATCGTGTAAGATATAACTTCTTCAATCTACTTCCAATCTCAATATTCTCAGAATAAATTTAATCTCTCTAAACTCTAAAAAACTGTGGAAGGTCAACTGACAGAGTGCCTCACAAGGATGGCTTTGTAAACTAAAAGAGAATGATCAGTCAAGTTTGTCCATTTTGTTATGCATTTTTATACCCAGCAAAAGTGCAGTAAAATTTAAAACAGAAACTATTTGAATTTTTACTTTTCTGTGTTATTTACAGCATAAGGAAAGAAAATAAATTTCTGATATGAACACTATACCAAGTCCCACACATTATCATTAAGCAAAAAAGTTATGGTCAAAAGAAACAACTTCCAAGAAATTCTCTAGGCTGGTGTTTTAAAATGTATACCTTCTAGTTCACATTGTGGGTAGTTTGAAACTATGTTAATGTTGCGTTCTTTAAACAAGAAAGTAGATTAATTTAACATACCACATAGAACACTAAGAATCAATATAAAGATGTGAAACTACACCAAAGCCAGGTGCAAGGCCAGGTGCATGCTAGATAAATTACATTTCCCCACTCCCACCTAGAACATAAACTCCACGAGAATGGGGACTTCATTTTTGTTCTCTGCTGTGTCTCTAGCACCTAAAACATACAAAGCATTCCATAAATACGCATTAAATGAATGCTGAAAAAGTACAGTGAAGTTGTGTTATTTCCTTCAGGACCTTTTTTTATAAGTTCTACCCTTGATTCAACAACCTATGCCTCTGTATGACTTTGTCTTAAACATAAAATCTAGGTTCTTTAGCAGAAATATCTGTGGTTTTAAAACTTTATACAAAAAAATTGCATACTTTAAAACGGTGAATTTTATGTTATGTATATTTTCACAATTTTTTTCTTTTTTTTCTTTCTTTTTTTTTTTTTTTTGGTGAGGAAGATTGGCCCTGAGCTAACATCTATTGCCAATCTTCCTCTTTTTGCTTGAGGAAGATTGTCACTGAGCCAACATCTATGCCAATCTTCCTCTATTTTGCATATGAGATGCCACCACAGCATGGCTTGATGAATGGTGTGTAGGTCCGTGCACAGGATCCGAACCTGCAAACCCCAGGCCACCAAAGCAAAGCATGCAAACCTAACCACTATGCCACCAGGCAGGCCCCTTACAATTTTTTTTGTTTTGTTTTGTTTTGTTTTAAAGATTTTATTTTTTCCTTTTTCTCCCCAAAGCCCCCCAGTGCATTGTTGTCTATTCTTCGTTGTGGGTCCTTCTAGTTGTGGCATGTGGGACGCTGCCTCAGTGTGGTTTGATGAGCAGTGCCATGTCCGTGCCCAGGATTCAAACCAACGAAACACTGGGCTGCCTGTAGCGGAACGCGCGAACTTAACCACTCGGCCACAGGGCCAGCCCCCCCTTACCACAATTTTTTAAAACACAAAACAAAACAAACCCCTTTATACAAGTACTTTGAAGTATAATCCAAAGAAACAGGAAAGCATTTACCACAGGGATTGAAATGGAAAAACTTCTATAATGCCTCCTCTACCTTTCCTGGCTTTTTTGTCACTAAATCTTTTTAAGTATGAAATATTTGATATAATTTACAATAGTCCCTCTGTCAATCCTATAATGGATTGAAATTAGCAATAATGAAGGAACAGTCCCAGCAAACATGAGAAATCTGTGCTGTCCTATAAATAAGATCACTTTAGCATTTTTCCTGTTAATAGGAAGGATCCACTGGAACTTCCCCCACATCAACAAACTTCCTTTTATTTGGCAGAATAGACCTGTTGAAACAATGTTTCTCTGAAGTATCAGCAGTGTAGAGAGAGAATTAACAAAACAGAGAAAAGTCCTGCTCAGACTTAACGATTTGTTTCTTCTATAAGAGGGTGTCTTCCAGTTTTTTTTCCTGAATCTTTTCTGAACATTGGACCATCTCAAATGCAAAGATGTATGTCACAGATCTAAGGTGTGGCTTCTACAGAAGTCAAATCATAACTGCCATCTAGACATTTTAGACATGACCCTTATAGCTTAGATCACTGAGGAAAAATTCTCTAAATTATATTTTTAACTTTTCTCTATATGATCAAGGAAAAACTATAATCATACTAGCTAGTCAATGTACAACAGTCAACTCAATCAATTTTGTGGCATAAACAGGCAAACGTATCAAAAATAGATTTTTTAAAAAATCTCTATTAAGAAGGGAACCCTCATACACTGCTGATGGGAATGCAAACTGGTGCAGTCACTATGGAAAACAGTATGGAGATTCCTCAGAAAACTAAAAATAGAACTACCATATGACCCAGCTATCCCACTACTGGGTATCTACCCAAACAATTTGAAATCAACAATCCAAAGTAACAGATGCACTCCTATGTTCATTGCAGCACTATTCACAATAGCCAAGACATGGAAGGAACCCAAGTGCCCACTGACCAATGATTGGATAAAGAAGATGTGGTATATATATACAATGGAATACTACTCAGCCAGAAAAAAAAGACAAATTCATCCCATTTGCAATAACATGGAAAGACCTAGAGGGAATTATGCTAAGCGAAATAAGCCAGCATGAGAAAGACAAACACCAGATGATTTCACTCATATGTGGAATATAAACAAGTACACAGACAAAGAAAACAGTTCAGTGGTTACCAGGGGAAGAGGGGTAGGGTGGGGGGGGCATAGGGGGTGAAGCGGAGCACTTATGTGGTGGCAGTCAAGAAATAATGTACAAGTGAAATCTCACATTGATGTTAACTATTATGAACTCAATAAAAAATTTTTTAAAAAACTCTATTAAGCCATGGAACCCAGCAATGCCACAGATTCCCCATCTTCCGTAACGAGCATTAGTTTTAACAATCCCTCTAAGGTTGCCTTTACTGTTGGTGGCCCAACCCCAGTCAGGTGACAGATGATACTGGAAGAAAGGCTCACCAAGCCAAACAGCAGTCTTCAAAGATTTAACAACTAAGATTTTAATTGTTTGCAAGCAACACTGTAAGCTGTAATATATACAAATTTGTCTTTTTGCTGAGGTTGGTTTTACGGGAACAAGTAGCTAGTGAGTGAGCTTAGCTTACTTTCCAGCATTCACATCTTAAGGGCAACATTGTTCTCTACTCCTACATTTATATACTGTCTCTTTTATTAAGGGTCTAATGTACTCATACATTTTTCGGTAATATTTCACTACATTTTATGGAGAACTTCAAATGGTATAATTGTATTTGCAATTTTGGAGAGTCGCAAAGTTTGTTTGTTTGCTTTTGCAAGATTTAACTCACCCACAGACCAAGAGTTGACCATGCCATTTCATAATTTGCCACAGTCTTACAATTCAAAGTACAGTAAAACTAGGCCTTTCTAAAACTATAAGCAGGATCTAAAAAATCTGATCACACAAAATGTTGGGTTTCATTACATCCAATTTGCATTATAAAAGGCCACACTAACAGAGAATTGTACTATACTATAAACTTTTAAAAATGGTCCTGGTAATATTTATGTTTTTAAAATTATAATTCTGGCCAATATTCAAAGCTATAGTGAGTTTTTCTTCCTGAGGAAAAACTGTAGCTGAACTCAGAAGCACTCTCTGAAAAACACCAGAAATATTCTACTATACATAAGTTAGAGCAAAATCATAACAGGCATTAAAACAAACAAAACCACTCACTTATTCATTAAAGAAAATGTATTGAACACCTACTAGGAGACAAGCACTCTGCTGGGGATAGAAAGATCAAATATATTCCCTTCTCCCACAGAACTTATGTAAATCCCCAGCAGGGGAGAGAACAAGTAAACAATCACAGGTATGATAAGTATTATTACTGATAGAAGCACACATTGGTGCAAATAGCTCAGATGAAGGAAAAATCAGAGAAGGCTTCCCAAACAAAGCGACCCATAAGCTTAGACTCAAAACCTAAGGTTGGAATTTGCCAGACTTGGGGGTCGGGGAGGGGAGGGGGCAGGAAAGAAATGTTCCAGAAGTAAAGATTCGAAGGTGAGAACACAGATTCAGATTCAGAATGAAGGAGAGAGGGGGAAAGGAGGAGAGAGAAGGAAAGAGAGAAAGATGCAGAGAACTTGACACAAGAGGAAGCTAAAAAGGTGAAGCAAGAACCAGATCACAAAGAATCCAGTAAGAATATGGTTTGGTAAGGAATCTGGACTTTATCCTAAGGTAACAGAAAACAATTAAAGGGTTTTAGACAGAAAAATGACCACATTAAAAGTCACATATTAGCAAATAATATAGCCAAAGAATAAATTAGAAAGAGGTCCCATGGGAGGCAGGAAGAGCAAGTGGCTGCTATTGCAGGCGTCTTGGATTAGAGATGATGCTGGTATGGAGAAGGATTGAGGTAACTGGTATGGAAAGAAAAAAGACTGGCCAGAGAAACATTAGAAAAGTAGAACCAACAGGATTGGATTTGGTGACTGGCTAGATGGGGGGGAAAGGAGGGAGGGAGAAGTCAAACATTATTTTCAGACTTCTGAACCTGGCAACTGAGGGAATGATGGTACCAACTTACTACTTCCCTTCTGTTGGAAATATTTACAAGGTCTTAAAAATATTACACCGTGGTCTAGAGGTTAAGATTCGGAGTTCTCACCACCTTAGCCCTCAGTTTCCAGGTCAGGGAACCACACCACCCAAACGTCGGTTGTCATACTGTGGTGGCTGCATGTTGCTGTGATGCCAAAAGCTATGCAACCACTTATTTCAGATACTAACAGGGTCACCCATGGTGGACAGGTGTCAGTGAAGTTTTCAAACTAAGACAGACTAGGAAGAAGGATCCAGCCACTCACTTCCGAAAAAACTGGCCATTAAAACCCTGTGAATAGCAGCAGAGCACTGTCGATATAGCGCCAGAAGATGAGAGGATGGCACAAAAAGGCCAGGTAGGGCTCCACTCTGCTGTACACAGGATCACTAGGGATCAGGATCGATCCAAGGGCATAGCAACAAAAAATATTACATAGCTCCTTTTCAGTTATGCACATTGACATAAACAGTGCAAAATATATTTCAGATTTGATTCTGGCAAATATTATTTTTATCTTCTGAACCATCTTCTACCTATTCTGTACAAAATAATATTAAAATCAGTCTGTATTCCACAAACATGCAGCAACAGGAGAGAAAGAAAATTTAGTTAGTAAAGAAATGTGCTTAGTGCCTGAAGAAGGCCAGTTTGAAATTAAGGTGTGCTATTCAAAGTGAATCTGCAAAAGAAAAAGGCAAGGACAGTATCCCAAAAACACAGATGTCTCAAATGTGTTTTCCTTGAATCTATTATATTACCAAAATAAGCACAGAAGCAGCTCTTTCATAAGACTACGAAAGGCTTTTTTTTTTTCCTAAGGAGAATTTAGTAGAATTTTGCCAAAGTGAATAAGAAAGAATGTACAGAAAAAAGAGCACTACCCTTTGAAATCCAAGGTCAAGAACAAAAGGCCATAGCTTTCCAAGCTCATTCATTCAGAAATGTAGGTGCCCTAAACTTCTGTAAATAGACTAGCATTGGCCAAAGAGATGAGGATCTTGCTAAACACTTTCATTTTGTCTCTATAAAATTATATCCAACACTGTGAAAACATACATAGTCTGCTCTAAGAAAAGAATTTCAAGATCTACTCATTCCCTTAAACATTGTATCACATGATAAATCTCATATTAAGTTTATGTATCAGTGTATTTATGTAGGAGGTAACAAATCAGAAGATACACCTTTCTATATTTGCAAAATTTGAAAATACAACTGGCATTCTCAAGGCAGTTTCATATATGAGAAAATAAGAATTCCCTCACATTGAATGGATTTAACTAATCTATGAAATAACAATTAGATGCCCTACACTTCAGGTACGTAGCAACCCCACTGCCCTAACTCCCATGGGTTTCTCCCACACGCTATTTCATCAGTTATCCAGGGAATCTGAGAGGGATGGGTTATCCTTTCGCTTGCAAAACAGAGAAAGCTTGGGCACGTATTGTGGTCAAGGAATGTGTTGAATTAACTATGAAAGATGAATGAAAACAATTTGTTTTCTGAACTATCATTTTTTCCCTTCAGTCTATGTGGTAGAAGAACCCCGTTCTCATAAAAACTTACCTCATCAACTAATGAACTCGGTGAATCTTTCTGATTGCTATCAGAGAAACGAGCCCCTACTTCCATGTACACATGTCCACTAAAATCAAACTACCGACAAAAAGTTTTCCCACCATTCCATCATATTGGAGGAAAGGAGCACTTGCCTCCTATAGCTATCTAAATACACGTCTTGCTGGTCTTCCTAGATTTTCCTGTTGACGAGCAACATTTTAAAATAATTTAAGATTCGTGATATACCTTTCATGCCTTAAAGAAGATGGTGCTAATACAATTAATTTGCCAAAGGTTACAATGCTGACGCCTGAATGTTTACCGCTAAACAAAAGGAAGAATTATACCATAAGGTAAGGAAAAAGTCCTCAGGAAAGAACACATCCCTAAAGCCATAAATAAAAAACTTCAACATAATCAGAAGGTCACTTAGATAAGAGCAATTCAAATCTCCCCAACTTCGACAGTTACTACCAAGTTTTCCCGTGAAATGGAGGTTAGGGATCAGCCTTAAAATACTAAGCAAGATAAGAGGCTCTTCTAGAACTGAAAGAGGGAAGAGAAACCAGACAAGAGAAACACGGTTAGGAAAGAGAAACACCAGCTCTAACGTGGCAAGAGATCTATTCAGCACGAAAAAGATATTTTTGAACCTATTTCCTGGGAGTAACCCGAGCCCAAAGCCCCACAGACCGAGGGGCGAACTCTGAAGTCCGGGGAAGAAGGCGCCCGGGCGCAGTGACAATGGGAACCGCTCCTTTTTGGGAGCGAGTCGGGGCACCAAGAGGAGACCGCGCCTCGCCGGGGCCGCCTTCCCATCCGCTCGTCATGAGCGAGACCCACCTGGAAACCGCCATGGCCGGGCACCGGCGGTTCGGGGCTCCCCGCGAGCTACGCGCCGCGCCGCTGAGGCGCTAGTTTCCAGAGAGCAGAGCGGCGCAGGCCCAGGCCGCGGAGCACAAGGGAGCGGCCGGGGCGAGCGGGGCGACCCGGCGCGGGCCCTCGGGCATCTGCCCCGCCGCCTGCCCGAGCTCGTCCCCGCCGCGGCTGGGGAGCAGGGGTCTGAGGCAGCGGCGACGGCAGCAGTCCTCCGACCCGCACGACTTCAAAACCGGTGCCCCCAGCTCCGCTCTTTGCTGACGCAGGCGTCGGCACGCCGGACTTAGCGTCAGCGCGCCGGAAGTGACGTCAGCTCACCGCCCAGAGCTCCTCTCGGCCGGTAAGGCAAAAGAGTGAGAGTGTCTTCGGCTTGGCGGCGCGCGCGGGGGGAAAAAAGTCTCTTTGTGCTGCTTTGGAGAGGGTCGTTAGTCTCAAAATGAGGCGTGGAGGAGAAATAAAGGTCCCTTTCTTTTCCAGAGAAGGAAAAAAGGCGGTTTAGCCAAGGTTCTGGAGGTTCGAAAACTTGGTTTCTAATTCATTACCGCTCCGATCTTCATCAGACTGCTTCCAGAGAAAACTTGATCCCAAGGACTGGGATGCTCTAGTCCAGGTGGCGATACCATGGGAAGGGTGAAATCAAGAAAGATCTGCAGTGGCCCTTAGGACACGGCTCAAACGTTTGCCCTATTTGCCAGCAGTTCTGCATGGATATTGGAGGGAAGGTCTTCTGCCAACCATTTTTGCTAAGTTTGATTTCTTAATTGTTTATGTTGTTAGTACCATCATTTTCTCAACTAGATATGGAAACTCCCATCTTATTTTTTTTTCAGTCTTATCTGCCTATTCACTCGCTTAATTCGTTAGGCTTTTAAACATTTTTCTGTCACCTCATGCAGGCCCTCATCAACTTAAACGTGATTTTTATGGCAGTAGTCAAAGTCATATTTCTTCAGCTTGTTCAGTCGAGCCCATCTTATAGGCTACCAAGAGATTAATCTTCAAAACACACTGCTTTTATCGCGTCACTCTTCTGCTTTTAAAACAGCTTGCCTATTGGCTTCTCATTACCTGAAGAGGCTATGTCTCAACCTTTGAGTCTGTTTTTCCATTATAAAATGAGGTCATGTATCGAGAAGAACTTACAAGAGCTTTGTAAACCATAGAGTAGTATATAAATGTAAGAGGAAAGAAACTACGTGCCATGTGGTAGGCATTTGGCATGCATTATCTCATATAATTTGTAGGCCAACCCTGTAAAGTAATTTTTTTTTTTTCGAGGAGAGATTAGCCCTGAGCTAACTACTGCCACTCCTCCTCTTTTTGCTGAGGAAGACTGGCCCTGAGCTAACATCCTTGTCCATCTTCCTCTACTTTATACGTGGGATGCCTACCACAGCATGGCTTTTTGCTAAGTGGTGCCATGTCCGGACCCGGGATCTGAACCAGTGAACTCTGGGCCACCGAGAAGCCCAATGTGGGGACTTAACTGCTGCGCCACCAGGCCGGCCCTGTAAAGTAGGTTTTAATCTTCACTTACAGGTGAGAAAACCAAGCTCAGAAAGTTCAAGTAATTCGCCTAAGATCCAAGCTAGTAATGGTATATACTGTCGTTCATTCAACAAATATTTATTTGGTACCTGATCTGTGTCACTCTGTTAGGCAGTGTTTATACCCTTAGACAAAATCTGATTAAGCTGATGTCCAAGCTTCTTCACATTTCACTGCCTCCCGCCACCTGCCTTCTCAATTTATCTCCCATCACTGAAACTAACAAGCAGGTTCTATTTACTGATAGTGTACTACATTCATTTATTCAGCCAAAATTAAGTACCTACCATATGCTAAACTCTGTAATAGAGATTTAGGCTTCAAAAGAAACCAAAACAGAAGGTGCCCACTCTGGCTGAACTTACATTTTAGTGGAAGGAAAAAGAGTAAAAAGATAAACAAGAAAATAGCATGTTTATATGCTATATAAAACAGAATGATGGAATAGAGAGGGTGATTAGAGACTCTAGACTAGGTAATTAGGAAAAACCAAGGAGGCGCTCAAGCTGAGGCCTGAGTGACAAAAGGAGCCAGCTGTGTGAAGATCAGGTAAGGCTACACCTAATGAAAAAGTCTAAGCAAAGTCTGCTGTGTTGGGAGATGAGCTGGGAGAGAGAGGGGCCATTGTAAGGAATTGGGATTTTACTCTAGATGTGGTGGAAAGTCATAGGGTTTTAAACACATGAATAAAATGATCTGATACACATTTTAAAAATCGTATTCTTTAATATCCAAGAGGTAATTAGATATGCAGTTCTAAATGACATTTAGAAGAGGAAAGGACTGGTATTAATAGGATTCTAAGGGATAAGTGTAACAATCAAATATATTGATGTTAGAGTGAGTTGTTTTTAAATCCTTCCTCACCACACTTAAAAGCTGTGTGTTCAAGGGAATTGTATAACCTTTCTAAACTTCAGTTCCTTCATCTGGGAAATGGCAATAATAATGGTACCTCTTAGAATTGTGAGGATTCGATGAGATAATGAATATAATGCATTTAACCATGTGACTGCCACAATAAGCACTCAAAAACATTGTTAACTACGTTGATTATACTTTTTGTTAACTTTTCAACCTTGAGCAAGTGACTTAACTTCTATGTCTCAATTTCGTCAGCTATGAAATGGGGATAATAATATATTGGTCCACAACCCTTATCTGAAACCCCTGCCAGATGGTTCTCTTTTCTTTTCTTTTTTTTGAGGAAGATTTAGCCCTCAGCTAACATCTGCAGCCAATCCTCCTCTTTTTGCTGAGGAAGACTGGCCCTGAGCTAACATGCATGCCCATCTTCCTCTACTTTCTGTGTGGGATGCCTACCACAGCATGGCGTGCCAAGTGGTGCCAAGCCCATACCCGGGATCCGAACTGGTAGACCCTGGGCCGCCGAAGCGGAACGTACGCACTTAACCGCTGCGCCACCAGCCTGACCCTGCCAGATGGTTTTCTGAATTTAGAATTCTTTAGATTTTGATAAGTAATCCAATAGACATACCTTGTATTATGTCACACGCCAGCAGCTTCTAGGGCAGCACCCTATAATCAAGGACATTTATGGTTCTGCAGCAAAATGTATGAATAGCCATACTAAGAGGAATAAATAAAAGACTATAAATAGCTGCATGCCAGTTCAGGTCAGGTTTTGCTGCCAAATGAATTTTTTTTAACTATGGTTTTCAGACCTTTTTCAATTTCAGAATTGTAAATAACAGATCATGGACCTGTACTTTGGAAAAGTGTTTTTAAGGATTAAATGAGTTGATACATGATACATGTAAGTGCTAAATAAATATTAGCTATTATTTTTTTACCACCAGAAAGGTACCTTCAAAAATCAGTGGCGGGGCCAGCCCCATGGCTGAGTGGTTTCACCAGTTCAGATCCTGGGTGCGGACCTAGCACCACTGATCAAGCCATGCTGAGGCGGCGTCCCACATACCAGAGCCAGAAGAACCTACAACTGGAATATACAACTACATACTGGGGTGCTTTGAGGAGAAGAAGGAAAAAAAAAAGATTGGCAACAGATGTTAGCTCAGGGCCAATAAAAAAAACAAATCAGTGGCGAGTCTGCCCTGATGGCCTAGTGGTTAAAGTTCAGCACTTTCACCACTTTGGTGGCAGGGGTTCAGTTCCTAGTCACAGAACCACACCACTCGTCTGTCAGTAGCCATGCTATGGCAGCAGCTCAAATAGAAAAACTAGAAGGACTTAGAACTAGAATATACAACTATGTACTGGGGCTTTGAGGAGGAAAAAAAAAAGATTGGCAACAGATGTTAGCTCAGGGCGAATCATTCCTAGGGAAAAAAAAAAATCAGTGGCAAAAGAACTATTGAACAAAGAATGTTGGTTAATTGGCTCTCCATGTAGAGGAAAAAATAAATTCCCTACTTCTTACTATATCCCCAAATAAATCTCAGATGGGTTAAAGGTCTAAAAATGAAAAACAGAACTCTAAAACTACTAGGAGACTCCACTGAAGAATATTTTGACTTTAGGGTAGGAAAGAATTTCCTAATGCACAAAAAAATACCGTTGAAGAAAAAAGTAGGTAAACTTGAATCCACTGATCTGTAAAACTTGTATGGTGCAAAAGCAAAACATCCAAGGGAAGGGAGAGGAAGACTGGCTTTCTGTGAATCTTTTAAGAGCAGAGAAGAACTTTCCCAGAAGCTGAGAGCAAACTTCACAAAGTGTGCATAATTGGGTCGCACGCTCATAATTAAACCAACTATGGGCAGTGGAGATGGAATTATCCTTAGACCACCCAGGAGATGAGAATGGAGTCAGCTTCTCCTGAGACCAGCTCTCCTGGGAAAGCTGAAATGATGGCTGCGTCACCTGCAGTTATCATACATCCAGGAAAAAGAAGGAGTAAGACATAGTATTTGTCTCGAGAAAGCAAAAATCTTCCCAGTAATTCTTAGCAGACTTACACCTCATTGGCCAGAATTGTGTCACGTGACTACTATAGCTGCAGGAGATTCTAGGAAGATAGTGGAATGATATATCAACTAACTTTGTCCTTCTGCTATGATCAAAGGGACTTTGATATGCATATAAAAGTATAGATTATCAGTTAAATTATTTAGACTTTTACATCAAAATTATTAGATCTACAGTTATAATGTTAACTAATGCTAAACAAAAATAAATTTTAGATGGATTAACATGGATTATTTTATTTAAAAAATAAAAACAATATAAAAATGCATAAATATTAAATTTTATGTATAAAATCTCAAGTGAGATTTGATATGGATGAGAACTACGCCTTTGTGTAGTCAAGTGAGAAATGAGCAATTGTGAAAGGAGGTGGCAAAGGAGAACCAGCATAGTACCCCAAACATTGGTCTATACCCAGGCCTGTAGTTGAGATAAACACATGGAGGAAAGCACGCACGTAGAGGTTGTGGATCTTGAAATTAAATTTGTAAAAAATCTATACAGGCCTAAACACTTCTCAAGAAGTTTTTGGGTGTCCTCCTGGATACATATACTCCAATTTAAAGGTGACAGGTCTAGGGAAACACTCTTGTACACAAAAAGATCTCTACAAGGGTGTTCACTGCAGCATTCATTATCATCGAGAAGACCTGGAAATGACCTAAATGTCCATCAGTAGGGTGATAGATAAATCAAATATAATATAGTCATACAATGGGCTATCAACAGCCCAACATTAACTAGATCTACATATGCCAATATGAACAAAGCTCAAAACCATAAATTCAGTAAAAAATGCAAGATGCAGAACAATATTTACAATATCATACAATTTCTATGAATTGTAAAAACTATACTCACAAAGCAATACTATTTGTATTTTTAAAATTATGAATTCTTTCCAACATACATAAAAATATAGAGAATAAAATCCATCCATATACTTAGCACCCACGTTTAACAACTATTAAAATTTTACCATATTTGCTTCAGATAAATTTTCAAAAACTTAAAGATAAAATTGAGGTCTTTTACTTCTCTCTAATCTCATTCCCCTCCCTACCTTCCCAGTAATAACTGTTATTATGAAGTTTGTGTTTTACTTCCTGTCCATGTTTTTATCATTTTGCTACATGGGTGTTCCATAAACAATAAACAGTATCATATAAGCTTGTTTTTAATTAATGAATTAGTTAACTGTGTTTTCAAGAGCTATTCCATTGTATAAAAAATCCATAGTTTATTCATTTCTCTACTGAATTTCTCTACTCTATTGCTATTTAGGTTTTTCAAATTTTTCCTTATTCTGAATAAAGCTGCAGTGACTATACTTGACATGCGTTTTACCTGTATGTGCATAAACAAGTATACAATTATTGCAAGTGGATTGAAAGAATATACCCCAAACTTAGAATAAAAAAGCTGATTACCCTTGGGTGGGAGTGGAGTGGGGAGGAAAATGGGATTTGAGAGGGGTAATGGAAATAGAAGAGTTATGCGACATTTTTTTCTTAAAAAATTGTGGAACGCAAATATGACAAGGTATTAATATATGTTAATTCTTAATGGTAGGGATATAATTTTTAAATTATATTTTTGTTTTCTATTTTTTCCAACATTTATTATGAAATTTTTCAAAAATACTGTCATTGAAAAAAATTATGCAGTGAACACCCGTATACCTACCACCTGGCTTCTACAATTAATATTTTACTGTATTAGCTTTATCACATAACTGTCTACTACTCATTTCTGTCTATTCGTATCTATATTATTTTTTTATATATTTAAGAATAAATTGCAAACATCAGAACTTCACCCCTAAACTATTCAGCATGGATGTGATTAAGTTGGGCTTAATAATTGTTTACAGGTTTGGCTTCTTTTTTAGGTAAAAGTTACATACAGTGAAATACGCAAATCTTAAGTGTAACCCAAACCTCTGCCAAGATACTTGTCATAACCTGGAGAAACTTCCTTCATATCCCTTCCTTGTCAATACAAACCCCCATTCATCTCCCTGAGGCAGTCCTTTTCTGATTTTCTTTCACTGTCAATTAGCTTTTTTATAACTTCATATAGATGCAGTCATACAATATGCGCTCTTTTGTGTCTGGTTTCATTTGCTCTACATTATGGTTTTGAGATGAATTCACTTTGTTGCATGTTGCAGTAATTCATTCCTTTTTATTGCTGAGTAATAAACAGATTGTATCACAATTTGTTTATCCATTCATTTGCTGGTGGATAATTGGGTCATTTCCACTTTGGGGCTATTATGATGAGTAAGGTGCTATGAACATTCTTGTACCCATCTTTTTGTGGTCATATGTTTTCATTTACTTTGGCTAAATACCTAGGAGTAGAATGGCTGGATCATAGAGTAGATGTGTATTTAACTTTATAAGGAAATGTCAAACAGTTTTCTAAAATGATTGTACCATTTTATGCTCCTACCAGCAATGTATGAGAGTTCAGGTAATCTACTTTTCTCCTTGAGCACTGTCTTAGGTACAAAAGAAATAAAAAAACTTATTCTTGTCTAAAAAAGCTTATGATTTAATTTGGGATATTAGGCTAATACACATGAAACAAAAAAATTGAATATTAAACTGTACAAAGCTGATTTTACATGCAGGAAGAATTATGTAGTCTTAAGAAAACAACAGGCAGGAGGCCTCTACTCCGCCCCACTCACTGTAGAACTTTGTTGGATCAGGTGCTGCAGCTAACCTCCTCTAGGATAAGAAGGGAAGGAGGTGCCCCATAGACTCTGTTCCTTATGATAAGATTTTTCCCTTGCAGAATTCAGAGCGCAGGACTAAGCAGTCAATCATTGAAACTATCGAGAAATGTCGCCCCATTCTAAACTATTAGGTGGTATATGGTATGAATCCAAACAGGCCTGTTGTATCACTGATGCAAACAAGATTATTTTTTAAGAAATCAATATTGGGGGCTGGCCCCGTGGCCGAGTGGTTAAGTTCGCACCCTCCACTTCGTTGGCCCTGGGTTTTGCTGGTTCGGATCCTGGGCACGGACATGGCACCGCTCGTCAGGCCACACTGAGGTGGTGTCCCACATGCCACAACTAAAATATATAACTCTATACTGAGGGGACTTGGGGAGAAAAAGCAGGAAAAAAATCAATATTAGGGTATATGTTTCATGTTTTCTTACACATCTTACATCATGATATTTTTAAAGTGTCTCCCTTTGGATTATATCAAAATGCAAAACTTTTGGGCTTCAAGAGACACTATCAACAGAGTGAAAAGGCAACCCACAGAATGGGAGGAAATATTTGCAAATCATAAATCTGATAACAATTTAATATCCAGAATATGTAAAGAACTCCTGTAGCCCAACAACAACAAAAAACAAACGTTAAAAATTGGACAGAGGACTTGAATAGACATTTCTACAAAGAAGATCTACAAACGGCCAATAAGCACATGAAAAGATGTGCAATATCACTGATCATTAGAGAAATGCAAATCAAGACCACAATGAGATAGACTTCACATCCCCATTAGGGTGCTATTATAAAAACAAAAACAACCAAGCAAACAAACAAACAAATCAGAAAATAACAAGTATTGTCAAGGATGTGGAGAAATTGGAACACTTGTGCACCGTTGGTGGAAATGTAAAATGGTGCAGCCACTATGGAAAACAGTATGGAGTTCCCTCAAAAAGTTAAAAATAGAATTACTATATGACCCAGCAATTCCACCTCTGGTATATACCCAAAAGAATTGAAAGCAGGAACTTGAACAGTTATTTGTACACCCATGTTCATAGCAGCAGGGTTCACAATAGCCAAAAGGTGGAAGCAACCCAAGTGTCCATCGACAGATAAATAGATAAATAAAATGTGGTATATATATATATATACACTGGAACATTATTCAGCCTTAGAAAGGAAAGAAATTCTGAAACATGCCACAACATGGATGAACCTTGAAGACATTATGTCAAGTGAAATAAGCTAGTCACAAAAGGAAAACTACTCTATAATTCCACTTACACAAGTCACCTAAAGTAGTCAAATTCGTTGAGACAGAAAGTAGAGTGATGATTGCCAGAGGGTGGAGGAAGGGAGGAGTGAGTTATTGTTTAATGGGAATAGAATTTCAATTTTGGAAGACAAAAAACATTCTGGAGATCCGTGGTGGTGTTTGTTGCATAACACTATGAATGTACTTAATGCCACTGAACTGTACACCTAAAAATGGTTAAAATGGTAAATTTTATGTTACGTATAATTTACTACAATTTACAAAAAGTAACTTCTGGTAAAAAGGTACCCCTTCCTGACATGGCACAGCACATCTGTGTGCCCTTATTTTTCTTCTGGGGATAATGTTTCCGACAGCACGGTCTCTTCATAATTGTGACTTTTCAGATAATAAACCTTCTCATTGTAATTAGTGCAAAATGTCACAAGATGTCACTCTTTAGCTGAAAAACTGTTCCAATTTCGTTCAGTAGCTGATAACAGTAAGTAAAGGCCAGAACAACAGACAAAAGCCTGCAACTACTCATCAGCACTTTGCTAATACAAATATGGTTTTCTGAAAGAAAAGGCTTCCATCTGTGAAATGTATTAATAAGCTACTCTTGTTTATGACACATGTTAATATTTCTTAACTTCATAGATACTAATTGTTTTTCAGTATAAATTGAATTGGTGTAACTAAGACACAACTAACTGTGAAAGTGATACTTGTGAAATAAAAAGCTGAAATGTAAAGATCATTGATCACTGAAAGTCAAGTGGCTTGTGGCTTTATCACTAAATCATGTGTGATCTTGGGTAAGTCATTTAATCTCTCTGATTTCACCAGAGGGGTAAAAACTTCCTTTCTTAGGTTAATATACACTACTATATATTTAATATGTGTGAAAACATATTTAAGTACATTTTCCTAATTCTAAAATATTTTGGTTGTTATAGTAGTAGTCAAATTATAACTGTTCAAATACCGATCAGAGTTCAGTAATAGAAAATACTGTCTGAAAGAAGACATTAGGAAATATTATGAGACTTGCTGACATCTTGGGGAATATTTTAGGAAAATACTTGTATAAAACAGTTATAGTCAGAGGTATAAACTCTTGAAATAAAAAAACATTACTGAGAACATTTTTTTAAAAGATGATAGAATATCCTGTAGTATAAAAAAAAGCTTTGTTTAAATATAAAATTTTCAAGATTCAAGAACATTAATTCTTAAAGATTAATTATTCAAATTGGTAATATTACCTTGCAACTATAATTCAAATTTTTTAAACTTCTAATTTTTGTAAGAATTTTATAATTGATTTATAATACCTAAAAATAATCAAAAGCCCAAATGCCCACCCCTGGGTGAACTACTGGACAGCATGGTATGTTAATAAACTAGGATATTACATTTTTATTAGTAGTAATATTTTTATTAGGATAAGTTAGGATGAGAAAGACTGTCGGCAATGATGGGTGAAGATATAGAACTCAGACTGATATGAAAAAGAGAGGGTAAATAGTGCCTGGTTTAGAATATTGACAACTGTTTTGTTTCATTTCGTTTCTCTTAAAACTTAGATCTTTGTTTAACTTCTTTTTGGATAATTAAATTTGTAAAAGGAAAGAAAAGAATGATTTGTTAAAATTCACGTGATTATTTTAAACATTGGAAGCAAAATACAAGATCTGTATTTCATGTTACATTGCCATTTCCATCGGACATTTGGATGCGTGTGTGGCGTAGGGGTGAGAAATCTCCCACTGCGAGAGAAATCTGGGAGGGGCATGTGGGAGAGGCCCTTTCTGTCCCACTGATAACACGTTCATTCACTGGGAGCCAGCTGAAACGGACTAATCCTTCGTGCAGTCATTCCCTCCGCCCTAATAAGGCTTCGCTGCCTCTCCCTGAACTCGGTAAGTTCAAAGTGCATGTTTCCGAAGGATAATCTGAAATGATTTTGAAGAAAGTTTATTGGAGGGTGGAGAAGGGAGAGGGTGGAGGAAGGAGCGGAGGTGGTAATTATCAGGCATCGCTTTGCTACCGTATTGGCACGGAGAAGAAAACCTCAAAGCACCAATAGTTTCAAAACGATTATTTAGACAGTAAGCGGCTTTCTCCCAGGAAACTTTTCAGAGGGGGTCCTCGCAGGCTGTTGCTGCCTGCTGGAAACCAGTGTTCACAAAGTCTGGGGAGGGGGATTCGCAGGTGCATGGGCTCGAACGAAGGGCTGCGCCTGGCTCAGTCGGACGCCGTCTCTGCCTCTGTCCGCAGGTCCAAGGGATGTCCCTCTCTTGGCCCTGCCGTCACTGAAGCGCCCACGGGTCCCAAAAGAGCCGACCTGAGCGCAGACATCGCGGGCCATGAGTGCTCTGAGGCTGCGAGCGTCGCTCTCGCTGCTGCTGCTGCTGGGCGGCTGTGTCCTCTCAGCCGTCCGAAGGGACAAGGGGCGCGCTGGCAGCGCAGCAGAGCTGGCCCTGGGTCCCGCAGGCCCCTCCTCTGGCCGCTTCGTCAGTCCCGAGCGCCACGCGTGCAGCTGGCAGCTCCTGCTGCCCGGCCCGAGGCCCGCGGCCGGCAGCGAGCTGGCTCTGCGCTGCCAGGGCCCGGCCGGGACGCGCCTGCACTGCGCCTACCGCGGGGAGCCGGAGAGCTGCGCCGCCTACGCCGCGCGCCGCGGGCGCTTCTGGAAGCAGGTGCTGAGCCGGCTGCGCAGGATGCGGCGGCCCTGCCACGACCCCGCGCCGCTCACCGCCCGCCTGTGCAACGGCAAGAAGGGCCGCGGCGCCAAGCTGCGCCTGGTGCCCTACCCGTCCCCACCCGCCGGCCCCACTGCGGGGAGCTTCCCCCGGGATCTCAAGCCCGGAGCCGGGAGCCAGGGTCGACCCCAGGAGCCCGCGCCAGGCCCTCCCGCAGGGGCCCGGCCTCCCCCGAGCGCTCCGCCCAAAGAGAAGCCCTCTGAGAAGAAGACCAAAGACGGCAAGAGGAAGGCGGCCTCGGACCCCGAAGAGGAGCGACCGCTGGGGACCGGGCCCGACCCTGACGGACTGGATGAGAACGCGAAGCTCACGGAGACCTACTGCGCTGAGGAGTGGCGCTCCGTCTGCAATTTCTTTGTCAGTTTCTGGAATGGCTGAGGCTGCCGGCCCGGGGAGGGACATCCGGGCGGGGGTTGGGGAGGAGGTAGCTAAGGGCGTTATTTAGGCCAAGAGATACGGGATAGAGAGTGGAGGAGAGTCCAGGTTCTAGAATGGGGCGGGGCTGGGGGTGGCTTGGGTTGAGAGTGTAAGGGGTATGAAGAATATCTGAGACAGCAAAGAAGTTAAAAATTTTGAAGAGTCTCGACTCTGATTAACAGCAGAAGAAATAGTGGAAACAGAAGTAGGCATACCTTAAATGTGCGAAAATTGTAGGCTGGGGAGAGAGATGGACACAGGCTGAAAAACATGAGAGGAAAACAGTGATTGAAGTGATGTGAATCTCATGTGGAAAGTAGGATACATGTATACTGTTTAACATTTATATTAAAAGGTAATAATGAGCGGTTGATAACCTGAGCCAGGTTGAATTGTTCAGTGTCTTCTTATCTAATCAGTTGACAAGATTACCAACTTTTTTTTTTCTTTCAGAATTAGTATGAACTTGGATGCTGCTTGGTGTCATAGATGACCTCTATAGGTATAGACCATTTAGAGTCAAAACTGACTCCAATGAAAGATTTTCAGGATGGTTGCCTTTGAAGTCTTTTAGAAGCACTACTTTTCGGGCCCAGCCCGGTGGCCCAGCAGTTAAGTGCCCACGTTCCACGATGGTCTGGGGTTCACTGGTCTGGATCCCGGGTGGGGACATGGCACCGCTTGGCACGCCATGCTGTGGTAGGCGTCCCACATATAAAGTAGAGGAAGATGGGCACGGATGTTAGCTCAGGGCCAGTCTTCCTCAGCAAAAAAGAGGAGGACTGGCAGTAGTTACCTCAGGGCTAATCTTCCTCAAAAAAAAAAGCCCTACTTTTCAACAGAGTGATGCCTGATGTTCTGAAACTTCCCTATTAACCTTCTAAATTCAGAAGTGAATTGTAAAACTTGAGTGCTCCAGTAGGTTTTAAAAACAATTCTCTTTATTTTTGATCATATTTCTTAAAACAGCTAAAGTGTTAAGTATATACGTCAGAGTCATTTGGACCATTCTGGAAGTTGTATCTCTGTTTCATGTAATTGTTAACATATTTCATTTTAAACAAGATGTAATGATAGACTTTGCAAATGTTAGGAGCTCAATAAAAACTATATGGATAGATTTACAGAACTGTCAGGGCAATGGAAATCCTGACTGTGTTTGATCTAGTTCCGAGTCTACCTTGAAGAAGTCCCTGAATACGTCTTGAATTGTTGGGGAAAGACAGGAAGGAAGGAAGAAGTCTGCATAAGGCAAGAGTCACAAACCGGCAAACTCTGGGCCGCATTGCTGTTCTGTTTGGCCTGCAGGTGGTTCTCTTTCGTTTTTCCTCTCCTCCTGTTTCCCTCCTTTCCTTCTTTCCAATTTGGATTTGTTGCCACCATTTAAAAATTAGATAATTTCCCCCCAAAAAACCCAATAGCAACCAAAACAATTAGATAATTTTATATAAAAATCCAGATTTCTGAGTTCTCTTGAAAAATCAGATCTAGCAACATCGGACCCGCCTTCCTACATGACAACAATTGGCTGACACTGAATGTCTGCCGCCCCCTTTAGATTAGGCATGTTTTCGAGAGTTCTTCACTGCTCCTACACATCTTGTCAATTGCCTTTACTCATTTATATTACAGGCCTGAGCCCACTAGACATTTAAGCAACCCCCAGTTAGAAGGTTTTTACCTTTTTGCTGACCTTTTCCCCTCCCCTTTTAAAATAGTGGTAAATGCAAAAATCTTATAGATACTGAACATCTCCTGAACTTTTTCCTCTTTGACCAGCCTCTAGGAAATATAAACTATCTTTTACCAATTCTATACATTCTTGAATTCACATAATTGGCAAGACATTCGAATTGCACATAGTTTCAGGCGGGGTTCATGAAGTCACATTCTGAGTAACATTGACCATTAGACAAAATTCATCTTGGCCAAGGAAGGGAAGCTCAGAGTAGCTGGAGACCACTCCCTAAAGACAGGAACCAATATACACTTTCTCCAAAGAGTTCGGCAAAATTTGGGTATCATCAGAAAAGGGTATTGGGAATGAAACAGCATTGTCTAGAACTGTAGCTAGAACCATAGTTCCAGCTCTCTGTACAAGAGGACTGGCAAGTCCTTCCTGTGTGCCCTTTGGCAGTCTGATGAACTTACCTCTATGAAAGAGGGACTGGCCAAACTCTGTAGGCCCAAGTACGCAGTGTAGGTTTCTGCTGTCTCTGCTCCTTTACTCTTTAAGAAGAGCTACATCAGGACTCTGTCTCAGGAGCAGAATACGGACTGACAGGGGCCAGTTGCTTGCAGTGGAAGGGAAATGGACAGATCCTGTTGACTTCCAGGCTGACTTTAGCTAAGTCCCATTGTCTCTGACATGCACATTGAAGGAGTTGGGCTGGGTTAAATCTGAAGTCCCTAAGACACACTGCTAGCACTCTACAGTTCTATACATAGTTTCACATAGATATGATAACATGTGAAAATCAACAAGTACTATGTGTAGAGTATTACATGTTATAACCCAAGAAAGATCATGGAGTTAGGAAAGATCCAGAGAAAGACAACCAAAGTGGCCAGAGAAATAGAGCAGGCTTCTGTATCTGGAGCTTCTAGAAAGATTTGAAAGGTTAGGCTAGAAGGACAAACCTGCAGTTGGGAGAAGACAGGATCAAAATCTCTAGGAGGCCGGCTGGGTGGTGTAGTGGTTAAGTTCTGAGCACTCCACTTCGATAGCCTGGGGTTCACAGGTCTGGAATCTGGGCACAGTCCTAGCACCGCTCATCAAGCCATGCTGTGGCAGCATCCCACATAAAATAGAGGAAGACCTAGCACAGATGTTAGCTCAGCAACCATCTTCCTCAAGCAAAAGGAAGAGGATTGGCAACAAATGTTAGCTCAGGGTCAGTCTTACACACACACACACACACACAAACCTAATATTTTATCACAGATTGTTTTGCATTAACTTTGATTTTTTAAAATATTGCATTAAAATATTATGTATCTTGGGACTGGCCCCATGGCCTAGTGGTCAAGTTCAGGGAGCTCCGCTTTGGTGGCCTAGGTTTGCAGGTTCAGATCCCAGGTGTGGACCTACACTACTAGTTAGCCATGCTGTGGTGGCAACCCACATATAAAGCAGAAGGAGATTGGCGCAGATGTTAGCTCAGGGCTAATCTCCCTCAGCAAAAAAAAATTATTTATCTTGATTACTGAGTTTGTTGGGTTCCCTTTTATTTTGCACCCTAGGCAAGAGGGTGCACTCACTCAATTCACTTGCCTCCTTCTAGTCCCGGCCCCAGAAGGCAGCTCCTGTGATGTGGGCAAGTACTGGTATTGGAGCCAGAAAGGGCTGGTTTGAATACTAGTTCTGCCTGCAACTTACTCTGGGTTATTTTGAGAAGGTTGCTTAATCGCTCCATGTTGCACACTCTCCTCTTTTTAAATAAAGATAATGGCCAGCTTGCAAGGTTATCATGAAGAATAAATCATGTGACATATTGGATATTGCCCAGCACCACACACTAGGTGCCCAATAAATATTACCTCTCCTTCTCTTAAAGAATGATAAATTTTTAAATCAATTAATTTAATAAAACAATAAACAAATAATTTTTTGATGCTGTGCCAAATGCCCTGTCCTCTGGTGCTGAGGAAGGGGGTGGGGATACCCTGACATAGTATCAGCCTTCAACAAGCTGGAATTTAGGATAACACCATGCAACCACTGGAAAAAACAATGAGATTAACAACAATAAACATTAGGTTTCTAGATTAGGAAATGTAGAAATTAGGAAGATGAAAGGTGAGTGTAGGTCTGGACATCTGGGAGATGTTAGCTTGAAGTAAACTTTGGTGTAACTCAAGAAACACACGTGGGGAAGAAAACAAATGATGGATGATGTAAACGTAAACCTAAAATTTAAAACCAGGCTCTGTCTCTAAGTCTAATTCTGGGCAAGTTGTGAAAATTTTTGTGCCTCAAAATGACATAAAGAAAAAATATATACTGTGCTGCTAAAGGTTCTAGAAAACGAGCTCCGGATAACATTGGTGGGAGTGTAAATTGGTATTCCCTCAGTGGAGAATAAGTTGGCAATTTATTTTATCAAAATTTGAAATAGCCATACCCTTTAACCTGGAAGTTCGACATCTTTATCCTAAAGACATATCAGTACAAGTACGCATAGAACACGTAAAAAGTTATTATAGCAACATTATTATATTGGCAAAAGATTAGAAACAAACAGCTTAAATCAATGGGAAATTGGGTAAATAAATTGCAATTCATTTATATTAGATTGAACCACAAGAACCTGCTGATATTTGACCATTTTTTACCTACAAAAAATAGCAATTTTATGTGGTTCAACCTAATACAATATTTTGTGGCCACTTAAAAATGAAACATCTCTATGTGTACTGATATGCAAAACTGTCAAATGTGTATGGTTAAGTCAAAGAAATATATATATATTCAGGGAGAGAGAGAGTTGGAATACTAGTTAATAATTATTAGTAAAAACTTTTTGGAAGAATTCAAGGATCCTGTGTGACAACTACTTACTTCCAAGCTTGAAGGTGAGTCCTCATGGTCATTCTCTTCCTAACAAGGTAAGATGGTTTTATTCTGACCATTCTGGTCCTCCATTTGGAACATACCCTTGCATATTACATTAAAACAATAAATTCTTGGTACCTGCAACCTAAATACCTTTGATCTCAAACAACAAAACAAAACAAAATCAGTCCAAAAGAAATCAAAGTTAAATCCAAATTCTTCAAATAAGAGTAAATATTTATCTTATTTTATCATTTTTTAACTCTACAAGACATATACTGCGGCAGACAGTATATACAAGTATATAAGTAAATATAATTACTTATTATACTAGCCTCACCTCCTGGTAGTCACACTTCTGTGTAATCCCCTTCAGTTGAGTGAAAGCGGGCCTGTGACTTACTTCTAATCAAGAGAATACAACAAAGGTGATGGAATATCACTTCCATAATTACATCACATAATATTGTAACCTCTGTCTTGCCAGCAGACTCTGTCTCTTGACTCTGTTCTTTGCTGAATTTGATGAAGTAAGCCACCATATGGAGAAGCCCGCAGGGCAAAGAACTGAAGGCAGGCTCTAGCTGACAGCCAGCAAGGAACTGAAGCCCTCAGTCTGACATCTGCAAGGAACTGAATCCTGCTAACAACTATGCGAATTTGGAAGCAGATCCTTCCCCAGCTGAGCCTCAAATGAGACTCCAGCCCTGGTTGCTACTTTGATTGCAGCCTCACAGGAGACTGTGAAGGAGAGGACCCAGCTAAGCTGTGCCTGCCCCACAGAGTGTGAGATAATAAATCTATGTTGTTTAAGCTGCTAAGTTTGTGACAATTAGTTATGCAGCAATAATAGACAACTAATATAAATATATAAAAATAACTTTGAAATGATTTTATTGTGCACATATGCAAGTACATCTGCAAGATAAATTCTTATACGTGGAATTTGTGGGTTAAAGGATTTATGTACTTAGAACTTTGAAAGCTATTGATCGATTGCCCTCCCTAACATTGTACCAATAAAACTCTGATAAAGACATTTTCATTAAAGTTTTCTAAAATATAAATGTATAAAAACTAAAATGTGAAAATCTCTATTCACCTTCTCACTCTTTCCTCCTCCCTGTCATCTTCATAGAAGTACAATTTTGTGGGAACCATCAGAAGTTTTTCTTCTCTGGATGTGATAGATATTCAGACCAATTCTCAGTGGTCTATAGCTGAGGTTCTTAACCTAGGGTGTATGTAAAGTTTCAGACTATGTTCTTTACAATTGCCTGCATATATTTACAAATATCTTGATTTTTTCTTTCTTACATAAATGGAATCATGCTATACATATCCTACAACTTGGTTTTCACATAATATATTTTTGAGATCTTTCTAAATTAGCACATGTGAATATAAATATACCACATTCTTTTTCATTGGTCCACAGTACATAAAATAAGTATAGTTTTATCTAACCACTTCCCTCTTGATGGACAAAAACTAAAGCTCTTTAGCTGCATAGGAAGTGATCACAAAATTGAAATCACCTGACTACTTCCACAAAGTTTTCTTCTATGCTTATACTTCTTTAAATAGTGATTGTATGAGTTTGCTAGGGCTGCCAGAACAAAGTACCACAAACTGCATGGCGTAAACAACAGAAATTTATTGCCTCATAATTCTAGAGTCTGGAAGTCTGAGATTAAGGTATCAGCAGAGTTATTTCCTTCTGATGGCTGTGAGGGAGAATCTGGTCCATCTGTCTCCTAACTTCTGATGGTTTGCTGGTAATATCTGGCATTCCTTGGCTTTTAGATCTCTGCTTTCTTCTTCATATGACATTCTCCCTGTGTGTTTCTCCAAATTTCCTCTTTTTATAAGGACACTAGTCCTTATAAAAAGACACCAGATAAGAGGCCTACCCTACTCCAGTATGAGGCCTACCCTACTCCAGTATTACCTCATCTTAACTAATTACATCTGCTATGACTCTATTTCCAACTAAGATCACATTCTGAGACACTAGGGACTGGACTTTAATTGAATTTTGTGGGGATGCAATTCAACCCATAATAGTAATGAACCTCTCTGTCCCTCCCCCAATTACTCCTTTGTTATTATACACAAACATATTCCATTCTCCTATGGATATTGTTTTCATTTATTTTTCTTTCAATTTTATTTAAACTGGAAAGAGATATCTTCTCTAAGAGACTGGTCCAATTTGGCTGTAAATTTGTTTGGCAGTCATGGGACATGGCTAGTCACAATATGTTTGGCATGCTGTCAGTCTGTTCTGCATTTTCAATCCAGAAAGCAAATCCATGCAGGAATATTATTAGCTATAATTATTAATATTATTAGCATTATAAAATGCCAACTTTTTACCATATCTCATTGCCTGGGAATACTGTCACCTGAAAGACGTGTCTTAATTTTCTGCTTTCTGATGACTGAAAGAAAATTCTAGGGGTAAACTTCAACAAGATAAGGTTCAAGGTCAAAACAAGATTCCCTGAAAAGGTCAATCTAGAAACAGCAGGCAGGCCCAGCCGAGAGGAAATAAACAACAGAGGCTCTAGGGGAGAATCCATTTCCTTGCCTTTTCAGTTTCTAGAGGCTACACACGTTCCTTGGCTCATGGGCTCCTTCCATCTTCAAAGTCAGCAAGTCCTTACTCTGACCTCTGCTCATCACATCTCCTTCTCTGACTTTCACTCTCTTGCCTCCCTCTTTTACTTAAAAAGACCCTTGTGAATACATTGCACTCATCTCAAGATAATCTCATCTCAAGGTCAGTTGATTAGCAACCTTAATTCCCCATAGCCATCTAACATAATTTACTCACAATTCTGGGGATTAAGACATGGACATCTTTGGTGGGGAGCATTATTCTGCCTACCACAACTGGTTATGTTAATATCCAACAAAGTAAACTCTAAAACAAAGAAAAAAGATAAAGATGGACATCACATAACATAAAAGAGTTGATTTATAAAAAATAACAATCCTAAATGTGAACATACCTAACAACAGAGCTACAAAAGACATGAAGCAAAACCTGTCAGAACCAAAGGAGAAATAGGTAAATCCATAAGTATATCTTCAGACTTCAACATTTCTCTCTCAGTAATTAACAAAACAAGAAGACAGGAAATCATTAAGAAAATCATTCTAATCATAGAAGACCTGAAAAACATCATCAGCAAACTTTACATAATTGACTTTTATGGAATACTTCATCTATTAACAGCAAAATACACATTCTATTCAAAGATACATGAAACATTCACTGATAGATCATATTCTGGGCCATAAAACAAATTGTAGCATATTTAAAACAATTTAAATAATACAAAGTATGTTTTCCAAGCATAATGGAATTAAGATAGAAATCAATAACAATAAGAGATTTGGAAATTTTCCAAATATTTGGAAATTAAACAACATACTTCTGGATAACTCATGGGTCAAAGATGAAGTCCCAAGGGAAATGAGAAAATATTTTGAACTGAATGAAAATGAACATAGACCATATCAAAATTTGTGCACTGCAGCTAAAGCAGTACTTAGAGGTAAATTTATAGCATTGATTGCGTATATTAGAAAAGATAAGTGGCTTATTAGTGGCAGGGGTAGAATAGAACCCAGGTCTCCCCAGACTTCCCATGATACAACATTGCACATAGCTTCAGGATTAAAAATATACCTCTGGTTTTTTAATTACTCCTTGTGGTAAACTGCCAGTTATCGACCCCAGATCTAGTCTCCTTTTCTTCCTGGGTGCATGATGCCCAGCCAGAGACATTTTCTAGCCTTCCTTGCAGACCGGTGTGATCAAATCACTACATTTTTGTGGGTGATTGTGTGCACCTTTAGTTTCAATATGCTTTAAAAAAATTGCTTGTCCTCTCCTCTCCGCTTCTGGAAGGTGGCACATAGATGTTCTAGGAAGTCACCTTTACCTATGCAGAGGAATACAATATGCTACAGGATAGCAGAGCAACAAGATGGAAGGAATCTGGATCCCTGCATAACCTCATGGAAAATTGCCTCTCTACACGGGCCAGATTTGTACATGAGAGAAAAAGAAAATATACAATCTATCTTCATTATTCGTGGATTCCCTATTCATAAATTTTCCTACTTGCTAAAATTTACTTGTAACCCCAAAATCAATACGCAGGGCAGTTTTGCAGTCCTTTGTGGACACGTGCATGCACAGAGTGGTGAAAAATTTGAGTCATCCAATGTGCATGTTCCCAGCTGAGGCTGAAAGAGGCAATGCTCTGCCTTCTTGTTTCAGCTCTTACACTGTAAACAAATCTCCTTTTCGTGATATGTATAGTGCCATTGTTCTGTCGCATTTCTGTATCTTCTCTTGGTAATTTCACAGCTTAAAATGGCCCCCAAGCATAAAGCTGAAGTGCTGTCTGGTGTTCCCAAGAACAAGAAAGCTATGACGTGCCTTAAAGAGAAAATACATATGTTAGATCAGCTTTGTTCAGGCATGCATTATAGTGCTGTTGGCCACGAGTTCAATGTTAACGAATCAGCAATACATATTAAATAAGTGTCTTTAAACAGAAACACACATAAAACAAATTTATTCTGTGTTGTGAATGTTGTGGCCAGAGGCTTGCAGAAACCCAATCCTGTATTCTGCCGAGGAGCAATGCTTCAGAACACCGATTCTGTGTTCACACCAACTCTATAGAATATTACTGCTGCAAATAATGAGAATTGACTCATTTCTTATTTAAGCCTCTGTAGCCTGAAATTAACCTTTACATTAACTAATACAAGATTCTAGTGCAATTTCTATTAGTCAGAAACAATACTGTGCTTATTGATTCTAAGGTGCACATTGTATCATCAGTGTTCCTATGGGAAACACAACATGCACTCAGAAGGGGTAAGGAAAGAGTTTAATTAAGAACTATTTACAAAAGCGTAGAGTAAGGGGGACTGTAGTAGGTTCAATAGTGTCCCCAAAAGATTAATATCCTTCACAGAACCTCAAAATGTGACCTTATCTTGAAGTAAGCTCTTTGCAGATGTAATTAGTTAAGATGAGGTCATCCTGGAGTAGGATGAACCCTAAATCCACTATGACTGGTGTCCTTATAAGAAGAGAAGAGACATAGACACAGAGGGAAGAAGGCCATTTGAAGACAGAGGCAGAATGTGGAATTATGCATCTCCAAGCCAAGAAATGCCAAGGATTGCCAGGAACCACCACAAACTGAAAGAGGCTAGGAAGGATTCTTCCATAGGGTCTTTAGAGTGAGCATTGTCTTGCTGGCACCTGGATTTCAGACTCTGGCCTCCAGAACTATGAGAAAATAAATTTCTGTGGTTTTAAGGCACCCGGATTGTGGTACTTTGTTATGCCAGCCCCAGGAAATGAATACAGGGACTAGTAAGAAAAGATGGCACACCCTGGGACTGGCAATAGGGGAAGCTATTGCCAGCCCCAGGCCCAAAGAAGCAAAGCAAAGGAGTGGTTTCCAGAACCCAGAGAGAAAGAACTGGAGTTGTAGGAAAAGGGTTGCCCACTAGGAAACTAACTAGATACCTAACATAAATGTAATCATTGTCAAACCTTGGCTTATAGGGAGGGACTCAAGAGAATAAATATGCTAACCTCTCTCTAAAACTACCCTTTGAGCTTCCGTCTCCACATTCCATGGACTGAACCCAATCAGAAGCCAGAGACAAGGGAGTCTGGTGGATGCAGTGCTTAGTGGTCAGCCTGCCCGGCCCAGAGCAGGGAAGATGGAGACAGGTGGAGGGTGATCTGTAGGGACAAAGACTATACAGCATACATTTTCCCCACATTTATATCTGAAATCTGAATACATCTTATAATCAATGGCATGTCATGATTAATTGGCAATATCTTTTTACTTTCTTGGTGTTACATAAAAAATGGCATGTATTACAATTGACACAGCCTTACATTCATTGAAATACAGTAATAAAAGACCCACCTATGTGTAGCAGAATTCTAGATATTCAGGATTGACAGAAATATAGATATATTAAACACTATTCTATGTCTCCTGTCCAGGTTAGGAAATAGGCGTAGTAAGTGAATATATCAACATGCAGACCAACTGACAAAAGACTATTTTACAACTGAGTGTATCTACATGCTTAACTGACGTGTTAAGGACTGGACCAGAGGTCAAGCTCTTAGCCCATAGCATAAATACGACACCTGTGACCAGTGTCATTGCTGCTCAGTTCTGGTCTGAACGGTAGCATATTTCCCATTCTAGGGCAAGGAGAATATAGAAACTTCGAAGACCATCCATGGAGAACCACAAAGATGATAATATCTTTGAGGAAAGGAATATCAGAGTGGTCCTCCCCTAAGAATCAGATGGCAAGACTTACTGGGGGAAATGCCTGTAAGAGATAAAGCGAGAGGGAGCAGGGGTAGGTGGGGAGAATCTCTGAGTTCTATGCAGGGAGAGTGGGAGGAGGGACGATTGGATAGAAAGAGGCTTAGCTCTATGCAGCTCTGAGAAAATCTCAGTCAGACTGGAGGGGAGCCCCAGCACAGAGATTGGAGGAGCTCACATTGGACAGGAATGGCCTGATTCTAGTTCCCCTGCAGGCACAGTCACGGACTGGGAGTGGCCCAGGAAGAAGATGCTCTTGGTGTGAACACTGTGGTGGATCCTGAAGGTGCTGCTGGACACTGTTAGCTCACTACACTGCTCATAGCTGGCTCTCACTTAAAGGGAGATTTGAGCAGTGCACTCCCATGGCTGCCACAAAAGGTTAATAAAACACTAATGATTAGTTCGGTTAAGGCATGATTTAGGTCTTTTATCTTCCACTGTTGTAAAATTATATTACAGCTAAAAGCTACTAAGAGTTTAGGTGATGGAGGCCAACAGGTATGGGTTCAAATCTTGGTATTACCACGAAGCAGCTGTGGGACCTTGGACAACTGACTTCATCTCTCTGAGTCTCAGTCTTCTCCTATGTAAAATAGGGAGGAAAATTATAGTAATTTCCCCATAGGTTTCTTGGGAGGATTAAGTGAGATGCTCATGTAATGCACAGTGCCTGGCACATTTCAAGCATGCAATAAATACATCCTTAGTGCTTCCACTTCCTTTTGTATACCAATGCAGGCATCTAAAGGGAACTTTCAGCCTTAAAAAGCACGTACACAAAATGGTGATCAGCAACTCTCCATCTCAGCTGGGAACAGCATAAAAACGAATAAGCAAGAAATGTGTAGTTGTAGAAGAGAGAATTATCTGATGATGAGAACAATATACAGTGCTCATGTCCCTAATGTGGAAGCAAGGGGATATGTGAGATCTTCTTCAATGAGGATGACTTGAAAGGAGATGAGAATGTTTCTGGTCTTGGAGGCTTGGGGACCACAGCTGACCTCCCAGATCCACGGCTTTCTCACAACTTCAAAGAGCAACTCTCCTTCCTTCCTGACCAATGAGCGCCGCTGCAGGACTTTGATGGACTCACCCCAACTCTGTCCCTCCTGTGACCTCGGGTTTACCACACTCAAACTCTGTCCCATGTCAACTTGGTGTGTGTGTGTGTGTGTGTTTGTGTGTGTGAGAAAGAGAGAGGAAGATTGGCCCTGAGCTAACACCTGTTACCAATCTTCCTCTTTTTGCTTGAGGAAGATTGTTGCTGAGCTAACATCTGTGCCAATCTTCCTCTACTTTATGTGGGATGCCGTCACAGCATGGCTTGATGAGTGGTGCTAGGTGCCTGGGATCCCAACCTGGGAACCCCAGGCGACCAAAGAGGAGCACACAAACTTAACCACTACACCACAGGGCTGGACCCCCCATTTCAATTTTTAAAAGCAGACCAAAGCCCACTTCTTCCCTTTAAAGCAAGAAGGCTGCTTTGGCCATATTAAAATTATTGGGTACTCATCATATACAGACAACAGGCAGTTAGAAAAGATAATGGGAGGTGACATTAAAAATAGCAACACAAGGGGCTGGCCCCGTGGCCGAGCGGTTAAGTTCGCGCGCTCCGCTGCAGGCGGCCCAGTGTTTCGTTGGTTCGAATCCTGGGCGCGGACATGACACTGCTCATCAAACCACGCTGAGGCAGCGTCCCACATGCCACAACTAGAAGGACCCACAACAAAGAATATACAACTATGTACCGGGGGGCTTTGGGGAGAAAAAGGAAAAAATAAAATCTTTAAAAAAAAAAAAATTTAAAACTTCGAAAAAAAAAAATAGCAACACAAGGTAAAATACTTAAGAATGAACTCAATAAAAAATATGCGGGAGCTAGATGAAGAACACAGAAATACTTCTGAGGGCAGAAAAGAAAGACCTGAATAATGAAAACATATATGGATTTCTTATTATTATTAGATAAGAAACTGGAACATTTAAAAAATATCAATGCATAAATAATCTATACATTTAAATATGATTACAATAAAACTACCAATAGGATGTTGGGACATGAGAAGCAGGCAAACTGATTCGAAAGTTCCAAAGGAAAACCAAAATGAACTTGGGGGCTGGAGGGACACAGCTTGTACGCTTCAAAGAGAAAAAAAAAGGGATGCTCTCATTAAGGGTAAAACCTGTAATGGCTAAATACAGAATCTTGCAAAGAACTGTTGGCAGCACAGTGCAAAACAATGTAAATGTCATGAGGGGACAGTTCCTAGGTCACCACAGGGACTCTCTATGAAAGGCCAGAAGCTTCCGGCCAGCACTACAGTTGACAGCTGCTGCCTTTGAGCTGGGTGGTCATGTGATGGTGGTGGGGCTGAAGACCCTAAACCTTTGATCCATATGTTCTTTGTTCCCACACACAATGATCACAATGAGAACGATTCTCTTCCAAATTGAGACAGGGATAGAGTCCTTGTGCGCTGATTTTAAGATGTGGGGAGGGAGGTGACAAGAAGATGGCCAGTGTGGGGTCCCCCAGGAGGGTGAGATGTCACAGTTTATATTTAACCATGTATGAGTACTCCTTGGCAGTGCCACAGGATGAAATATATACCCTTCTCTCTTCTTATCCCTTCTGATTACTGCCCAAGCTTCGGGAATGCTCTCAATTACATTTTTTTTTTAAAAAAAAGCAAAGAAAAACAACATGCAAAACACCAGAACACACACACACACACACACACACCCCCAGAGGATTGGAGTATTTTGAAAACTTACTAGCAGCAGTGTGTCTGGAGGAAAGAAAATATTTGGGACAGTCATAGTTTTCATTCCTTAGCTCACACCGGCCGTCTCAACCATGTGGGTTTGCGACCAGTTTCTTAGATTGGTTCGGATGTTCCTGCAAAGCCTTGTTAATATCCACAACATAAACCCTCAGGAAAATCTGGAGAGTGAAACCACTTTGAGTAACTGTGAATGGCTGGCATCACTACGGTGTTATAAAAACTTTCAGTGAGTCAGCCAGAATGAAGGAGGACCTCAGTGTAAGATTATGGCATGTGTACCTAAAAGCCAGTAGGCTGCCTTGGGAAGGTTGGGAGCAGATTGAAGGCTGGAAGGCTGAAGTTATTTTCAAGGGGGATAATTAGCCTCCTTGGACCAGCTGGTAGGATGTAAGAGGGGAGGGTCCGGAAGGGGCCAGCAGGGACATTTGTCAGCAGCCTCAAGTTCCTAGCAGCCTCAAAATTTGCCTACTGCTTAGTGGTAAATTTGTTCAAAATAGCAGAGGAGGCCTTCTCTTGTAATAGCCACGCCATTTCATTTGCCACTTAAAAACAACAACTATTGTTTAATGTCTAAATGATCTTCTGGAGTTTTGAAGATGATTTAGCAAACAATTTAGACATGATTGGTGCATTGTTTTGGTAATGCAGTTTTGCAAAATTCGGTATCAATAGCATAAAAGTTCTCTTGTTTATCATTTTATTCTCTATCTCAAAGTTTGCCATTAGATCTTAATTAAAATTCATAGACTTCCTGGTACGTGCTAAATATTGAAGGTGAGAGGGCAGATCTAAGGGTGAGAGGGGTCCCTAATGAGCTCTATGAGCTTGTGTTGGTGGCCTGTTCCCAAGTCTGAACCTCGAGTGTGTTTGGGGAACAATTGCTGCCTATTAACCTCCCAGCGGTAACAGCTGGTGAGGATCAAAGGCACCCTAAGCTGCGTGGTGTTGCTGAGATTGACTTGTGGTCTGACCCCCAGGAAATGGTGCCAGGTCCCCAGGGACGGGTGGGCTACACTAAGCTGAGGAGCACGTCTGAGAGAAGGTCTGTCCCACTAGAGTCTCTTTGGAAACTCAAGAGGGAGAAGGTAAGAAAGACACCAGGGGAGGCCACAGAGGTAAGGAATTGGTTCTCAGAGCTGTGGAAATAGGTGTGGGCACTACTGAGCTTTTTTAGGCTGAGACATCACATCCAATAGCAGCTACTCTTTAGGTCCTCCTCCACCATTTGCAGGGCCTGAGGGGAGCGTTCCAATGGAGGAAAGTCCACATATCGTATGTCTAAAGATTAAATAATCATGACTCAAGCTAATAAATTTATTCTGTCCTTCTATCTTGACTATGCTGTCAAACAACAAAATTTAAATATATGCATATGAAAACTATGATTTTTATAGGAATGACAGTTGGTAACATAACAAAGACAATGAATTTTAATGATCATGGTACGTGTCTGGTGTTGTCTTGATGGGCCGGTGAATGTTGGATGAGTAATAACAATATATATGATTTACAAGTTATTATACATTTATGTTTTGTCTTCGTTTCAGCAAAGTTGGTAATTATGCTGTTTGTATTATAACAGCATGATTTGTGCTTTATTGCCAGAAATGCCAAGTTAGATAATAATTTTTGAGTCGTTATAGTTCTTAGGTGATTTTTTATTCATTTCAGTTTTGAGATACCTCATTCTGCTGAGACAGTAGCAACTGAATTTGTCAATAAATTTCTTAGATTCAGAAATGAGCCCTAAACTTTACAAATCACATTCAAGCATTGTATTGGGATGGCATATAAATTAACATTATTGCAGAAAATATTATAAAATACTTGAAATATATTTATAAAATATTGTAATTTAATCATATGAATTGCTATCATTTATATTGCAATGTTTCATCTCTTAAAGCAATATCTAGAACCATACAATATTTCTTAAGTTCTTCTTTCAAAGTTTGCAATTTGTTTAAATCTCTCTTCAATTAAGATTATATCTTATTCTATAATGGCCAGAAAATAGGCTCTATTGAAATTAGTTTAGGATTATTTATGAATGACTTTTCCTTCAAAGTTGTGCAAGCATTTTCTTTTCCTTCTTTTGATTTCCTTATGTTTCCTGGAATGTCGCTTTTGTTCATATGTCACACACAGTTTCATTCAATTTAAATAACCAATTTTCTCTAAACTTAAGCAAGTATTTTTAATCCTTTTAAAAGTGAAACAGACAATCTTGAACCTATTTGTGGTTCTTGTAAGGCTTTTTGTTTTTGTTTGGTGAGGAAGTTTGGCCCTGAGCTAACATCTGTGCCCATCTTCCCCTATTTTATATGTGGGACGCCTGCCACAGCATGGCTTGACGAGTCGTGCCAGGTGTGTGCCCCGATCCAAACCTGCTAACCCAGGCCGCAGAAGTGGAGCCCACGAACTTAATCCCTATGCCACTGGGTTGGCCCCTCTGGTTCTTGTAAATTTTTGATAACATTATTAATGGCAAGTGATACTTACACCAAATAAGTATGGACAGAGCAAATTTAAAATTAATTTCATTTTCTACCACCAACTGCATTCTTCATCTGAAGATCTATTGTTCCAGTTAACTCATCTCACACACCTTGTGTCTTGTCTAGTTTAAGTCTAACTGCTTCAGCAGCATTTAACAGGCACTTACATTGTGAGTCTGAAAGGTCAGTTTTGATACGTATTTCATCAAGGTGTGACATTTCTGGGCAGATCCAGAAAACATTGCATATAATCTTTGAATTGTTCCAAAGAATGGCATTGCTGTTAACACAGTTGAGGCCACATTCCTGAAATGAATTTAAACTATGTGCTGCACTGCCCATTATGGCAGTCATTAGACGCATGAGCATTTGAAATGTGGCTACTCTGAATTGACATGTGGCACAAGTACAAAAGACACACTGGGTTTCGAAAGCATAGTATCCACCCCCCAAAAGAATGTAAAATATCTCATGAATAATTCTTTAAATATGACTTGCATATATCTAAAATTTTAATATATTAGGTTGAATTAAATAAATCATTAAAATTAATTTCACCTGTTCCTTTTCATGTTTTTTAGTGTGACTACTTGAGCATTTAAAATTACATATATGGCTTGCAATATGTTTCTATCGAACAGCACTGGTGTAGAGCCCAAAGAATGCCTCTGGATTTTTGGTCTAAATTCTGGCTTGTACATCTCTCCCTTTACCAAGGTGTTAGCACTGTTACAGGCCTGCCTTCAGCAATCTTTTAAATCAAGGCCTACAACTGAATTTTTTTTTAATTTCTTCAATTCCTTACTTGAGTGGAAACCTGTATTTTTTACAACAGGTGTGAAACTAATTTTGACTATTCTAGCTTTAACTTTTGAAATCATTTTCATTAAATCTAGAAATTTCCCATTATTTTCTGTGAATATTGTGTTAGTGCCACGAAAAGCATCATTATGTCTGGCTAAGTATTGGACATGTATTATTATTTTAGGACTCTGCATGGATGTTTTATATTGGTGTTTAGTTGTCCCTGTGGAATATCGTCAATTGCTGTTTATTCAGCCTTTTTGTTTTTTTGGTTTGTGTGTTTTTTTAATGCACAAGTGACAATCATTTTCTTTTAACAGAGAATCTAAATGTATCATTTCACAGGTCCCTTCATTAACCAACGTTAATCATGAAGATGCTTATGAAAAATGTGAGAGGAGCTACAGAATATTTTGTCTTTGTGCTTAGAATATAAACGCCAGTTTCTGTAGTTTCTCCATTTGAAGGAATTTTGATGTAAAATGAAATATTAGACTTTCTGCCAAGTTCATACAATGAGAAATTGAATAATCATTTATTTGAATTTTTTTTTCCTAGAAACATTCTCATACTGGCAGAGGAAGTGACAGCCCTTCTCCAGGATCCTTACCCAAAAAATACAGTAAAGTTCCATAGGTCTCCTCTTTGTCCTCCAGCTTGCTGATTTCATGGATGTCATTTTCTTTATCTCCTAATAGACAGTCCAGGTAGTATTTGAGCTTTCAGAATGTGGTTTAGAAGGAATAATTCTCTTTTTCAAATTCTCATTGCTTTGATTAGTCATTATTTCTCCATTTAGTAAAGAATTTGAAAGTGTGGAGATTTTCTTCTACTTATTCAAGCTGTAGATTTGATGAGACTAATTTTCTAGCCAGATTTCACTATTTTGATAAGTAATAAAATATTCATTAAAGAATTTCTAATGCCTTGTTTGCACATTTTATATGGTCATTTTCTACAGTTTAGGGTTTAAAAAATTTAAACAGATCATTCTGAATATTTTTTATTTCTTTTTTCCTTTCAGCTTTTTTTCTCTACTCTGATTCCATTTGGATATTTTCTATCCCAATCTTGACTAGTACTCATTCTCAGTGATCTAAGGGATTAAAAAATAAAATGTAATAATATTCAGTGGCTACAAAACTTGATACATCTTTATTAAAAACATGTGAATTTTAAAAAGTGAAAGAGTCCAAACATTTGAATTATTTCTATATGTTTTTAAAAGGTTATTTTTAAGATATTAAAAATTACCTATTAAATTAAAAGGAAAATACAAATTATAACTAATGAATTTCAAAATTTTAAATAAAAATGATTAAAATAAAGCTGATAACGATTTTTTGAAATGTTATTAAACGTTATTAAATATTTCTATAAAAATTATTTCCAATTTTGGCATTCAATGTCCATTTCTAGTTGCCAATGCAAAGCACTATTATCAAGCTTCATGCATGTTACGTTCAGAGCCACATATATGCAAAATGAAGAGTAATATGAATTGTTTACTATTGAAAAAATTTTAGCTGGCATATCTATTGTGAATACTGCACTTATTCATGAGTACTTCTGGAATTACGAACTTGAACACAGAAGAGAAGCAAGAAAATGGTCTCTCAGTATTATTGGGAAATATATAATAATATATTCATCATATTCAAGAATTTACTGCATTCCTGCTATCTGAGAGGAAGGACTTGACAAGTTAACTTCTCTTCTCATACCTAAGGGTTTCACTCTCCAACATCAGGAGCCTTCACACACGGCCACCTTTTGTTGTGAGAACACAGGGCAAAAAATATGGAGAAGCTGTTCCCTGAAGACTAAACCGTGTTGTCAGTAAAGTGATGTTTAGGCTTAGGGTTGTGCTGGGCTAGCACCCAGCCCTCCCTCTGATGACAGAGGTACTCACGTGGTCTTTAATAATTTGCTTGTAAATGTGTTTGCGACATGCAGGGCCCTCTCCAGAGGGGGGCTCAGGCAGAGGCTCTTCTCATCTGACCTGAAATGTGGTACTGACCCTCCTGGGAGTTTATGCTCCTCTCCTGAGCCTGAGGGATGCCCACTAACTGACTCTGCCTTGGCTGCAGCCTCTTCCCCAGGCACCGACCTCCTGCACAGGGCCTGACAGGCTGGGAGACTGGCACTGACTGAAGACAGAGAGCGCTGTATTCTACACACATTCCTAAGAATGAGATCTTCAAGGACCACTGCTCTGTTCTCCCATTTGTGTGACATCTAAAAAATGTTGCAAATTGAAATCTTTGCTCTTCCCAGAACTCTCTCACACATATTTGTTTTAAAGCTGTTATCAATAAAAACTCATCAATGATAATTCCTATAATTTCTATTTGCTTTTTAATTTGAAAAGCACTTTCTTGTATGTCCTCTTATCTGCCTCACGAGATGGCATTTTATGAGTGAGGAAACAGGTTCAGAGACAATCAGTGACTTCTCCAAGGACACAGAGCAGAGCTGGAACTTGAACCACAGTCTTTCCATTACTGTACAACTGTCCCGTCTCCAGGCCGTAGACCTTGGACACCCTCTGTTAATACTTCAGTTCTTCTTCTTCTATGAATCCCTTGCTTCTGCTGAGTCAGAGCGACTTTCTGCCAGTCCTACATCCACAGCCTAAGGATGCACCAGACCTTTCCCCTTAACCAGGGGGAAACCACTCAGTGATTTTCTTAGACAGATGGGCTTAATCCCTTCCATCTTGGCTTGCAGACTCCATCACAATAATCCAGCTAACATAAAGATGTGTCTGATGAGTCACCCCCTTATCGGCAAAACGATGCTGTTGGCCCATATGGACAGACCCAAAGTCACTTCATCATAGGGCTTATTTATCCATCTACCACAAAATGAGAAAAGGAAAATATAGTGAATTTTGATAGAGATGAATTTATCAAATTAAGGATTATTCTTTATTCTGAGATTATGTCCCTCAATCTTTTTGTAGGAGTGGAGAAAGAGAGGTTTAAAATATCCTTCCTTTTCTAAAATCATGATGCTAGTGTTATAAACGGTAATTCAAAAAGTTTAATATCCTCACTTGGCAAAGTAACAAAATGGCAACCTTCCGTCTTTCCTCAAAATGTATCAGGAGATTTTAATGGTCTTGGAATTCCAGACATATGGAAACCACTGGTTAAGAGGATGATCTAACATTCTCTTGCTCCCGGGCGTGTCACCAGCGGTCTTCTACGGCTTCCGTGAGCCAAAAGCTCGCTGAAATGGCTCTCCAGATGTCATTTGGCTAAAATGTTAGCTTGTGCTCAATATGCAGCTCTGGCACACGAGTGTCACCAATTTCTACCAAATGATTTATGAAAATAGCGATGAACCAGAGTTACCTGATGGACGAAACACCTCCCAGTTATACAGGCTCTTTACCTGTCGAATAAAAGGAGGGATCTAGGGCGCCGCCCCGTGGCCGAGTGGTTAAATTTGCGAGCTCCAATCTGGCAGCCCAGGGTTTTGCCAGTTCGGATCCTGGGTGCAGACATGGCACCACTCATCAGGCCATGCTGAGGCGGTGTCCCACGTAGCACAACCAGACGGAGCTACAGTTAGAACATACAACTATGTACTGGGGGGCCTTTGGGGAGAAGAAGAAGGAGAAGAAAAAGATTTGCAACGGATGTTAGCTCAGGTACCAATCTTTAGAAAAAAAAAAAGGAGGGCTCTGGACATGCTGATGTCTCAAGGGTGATATATAACAGTGTTAAGAACATGGACTCTGGAGCCAGATAGCCAAGGATCAAGTCCCAGCTCTGTGTCTTATAATGTCACACCCACTAGACAAATTACTCTAAGTCTCAGTATCCTCATCTTTAAAACAGAAGTAATGTTAGTGATGCCAACTCTGTAAGATTGTTCTGAGGACTATATACATATATACAGTGATTTAATATAGTGTCTGGCATGTAGCAAGCACTCAATACACATTAATTTTTTTTATTTTTATTTATTAAATTTTTTTTTTTGAGGAAGATTAACCCTGAGCTAACATCCACCACCAAGCCTCCTCTTTCTGCTGAGGAAGACTGGCCCTGAGCTAAGATCTGTGCCCATCTTCCTTGACTTTATACGTGGGATGCCTTGATAAGCGATGTGTAGGTCCCCACCCAGGATCCGAACCTGTGAACCCTAGGCCACCGAAGTCGAGTGCAGGAACTTTACTGCTACTCCACTGGGCCAGCCCCTCAATACACATTTATTATAGATAAGCCAGGAAAGAAAGGCAATAAGACTGTAGGAAAAGAATTCTGAGGTCCACATATGGGACAAGAAGAGTGACAGGACTTGGGGAAGTTTAAAAATGATTTTAAAGTTTTCTCTAAAAGAAGAAAATAGAATGGTTTAATCTGGGTTTGATCAGAATTGCTGTAAAGCAGCATGAAATCATGGATCCAAAGGGGAGGTAAGAGAAAATGGAGAGACTAAGAGCCTTTACGGGACACTTGACTCTGGAGGAGAGGGCCTGGGGAAGGCAGCTTTGCTGTATCAGGGTTGGGGCAGACCCCAGGGCAGGGGAGCATGTCGGTCTGCATACCAAACCTGCGGTTTGTACCAGAAGTTTAGCAACAGAGGATTTCTGTCAAAATCTTGTTTTAAAAATGTGCTAACTAGCCTTGGGTACAAGATAGATCTAGGATAATCACAGTATCCAAATTTAAACTTGAGAAATGTGCCATGCAGACTGAAAATAATAATAAAAATTGCATAGCAAAATTACTGTGAAAAGTAAATAACATAACTAGACGCAATGCAGTCCATCTTTATTGAACTCTGGATTATAAAAAACAGTTAAAAGGCATTTTTGGAATAACTGAGAAAATTCAAATAAGGTCTATATTTAAGTGGGGTTAAATTTCTTTGGTGTGGTAAAAGTACTGTGGTTATGAAGGAAAATGTCCTTATTCCTAGTCGCTACATGTGAATTATTTCAGGGTAAAATGTCAAGAGATCTGCAATTTACTTTCAAATAATTTAGGAGAAAGAAAGCTCTCTGTACAGATGGATGATCAAGTTAATATGGAAAAATGCTAATAATTGGTGAATCTAGATAAAGGATACAGGAATGTTCATTTGTATTATTGCACCACACTTTCAACAATTCTGTACATTTCAATATTTTGTAAATAAAAAGTTCGAAGAAAAAGCAACTGGAAACTGGTCTACTTACGAATATAATAAAGTTATAGAGAAGGGGAGAAAAGTAAGAGAAAAGGCCATTTCTCACTGTTCCCACGTGCAAAGTGCGGAGGAGGAGGCTGCAGTTTTAAGAGCTTGCTTGGCGCTCGCTTCCCTCTTCTGGGCGCTGTGCCATGAGTTCCAGCAAGGGAAGCCGCCTACATTGCATTGGCTTCCGGCCCCCAGATTACCTTAAAATGTTTTCTAAATTATTTGAATTGTATTGAGAATATGTGGTTCTGGGGAATGTAATCATGGTGGTTAAATGGTGAGATTCTTTTGCCTTTTTTTTAAAATGACAACACCAAAAGAGCCACACGCTCACGTAGAGGGGAATGAACTTGGCAAGCCAAAGCACCGCGCGCGGGGGTGCGCTGGAGGATGCTCCGTGCGTCTTGTGATGCTCCGTGAGCCGAATGATGCTCTCCGCTCCGGGCGATGCTCCTCCGCGGGTGCGCACAGGGTTAACGGCGGGCCGGGGGGCCCGCGCACCCTCTGCCCGCCCACATTCCGCCGCTGAATGGAGGCGATGGCCTGATGCCGGTGGGGTGATGTCGCTGCTCCGCGTCCGACATTCCCACTGGCCAGACCCGCGCCCCTCCCGGGCCAACCCCGCGATCCGCAGTCACATTATCTTCACTGCCATTGACGCAGCCCGGCAGAGCTACAAAGCGGGTCATTAAGAAGTCTTCGGGCGTCGCAGAAAGTAGAAATGTGAGGCCAGGAACGTGGAGAGAGTCACCGTGGTTCTGAAGGCCCCCGGCCCCCAGCTTTGTAATCTGACCCCTTCGGTGATGTTACAGGGGGCTTGTGTTTGTAGATCTGTTTCTTTGTCTGAATTTTGGAAATAAAGCGCGGTACAACTTCAGAAATGTGTGCGTGTGTGCGGGCGCTTTCTTTAAATCCGTATGAACCGAATAAAATGGAGACACTTTTACTGATTTGCCTTTGGTTAATTTTATAACGCATATCTCATAAAATATGTCTTTTTAATAATAGGAGAAAAACTAGGTTTTACGCCTCCCGAAATCTAAATGAACATATATATTTTCATAAATAACTCTGCTGAACCAAATCTAATCATTTAACCTTCTGTTGTGACAAACCACATTTTTGGATCTTTTATTTGAAAGCCTCAGCTGGGCATATTTCTTAAAATATAGAATACATAAAATAGTGTAAATGATTCATTTTTATTACGTGATCCAATGACCATGCAAATGAGAGAAAGTGCGATTAAGTGACATTAAAATGACATTTATTATCACCAGAGAAAGTAAATTGGCATGGTGGAAATGAGTAAAACGAAGTGTCTAAATAGAAAATTAGTTCACTCCTTCGACTAGTACTTACAGAGCCCACAATGCTCCAGGCCAGGGATTCAAGTGTGAGTGGGACACCGGCCCTGCTCTCCAGAATCTCCCAGGATTCCCGAGGAAGGGTGTTGGGTAAAGTAACCGGGATAATGAAAGGCTCAGTCCTGAGTGCTACAGGAGGCACCTGCCACCGGGGCAGGGGCATGGGTGTGTTGGAGGTGATGGGAGAGGGGCATAAAGAAGACTTCCTGAAGGAAAAGTTATGCCAGTGGTTCCCTAATTTTGCTGGGCATTAGAATCACCTGGGGGAGCTTTTAAACATCCCTGTGACCCAGGTTGTCAGAATGTCTGGGGTGAGATCCCGCTATCAGTGTTGTGTATATGTATATCTATTTTAAGATCCCAGATAATTCCAATGTACAGCGAGGTTTGGGGAATTCCTAAGGGAAAGGG
Source organism: Equus caballus (assembly GCF_041296265.1). Lineage (NCBI taxonomy): Eukaryota > Metazoa > Chordata > Mammalia > Perissodactyla > Equidae > Equus > Equus caballus. The sequence continues at coordinate 37,691,853 of NC_091684.1, forward strand.
AGGGAGGCTGGTGTTTTTCAGTTTTCTGAAGGGAAACCTTTGCCCAGCAGGCGTGTGGTAGTTGCTAGCCGTTTTTCGCTTCCTCCTCTCCTTTGCACTCTACTAGGCCTTCAGGAAGTGTTTATTGAAGTCAGAGCAAAAGCTAATCAAACTCTAGATGTATAAGAAAACCAGGCCTTCCTAAAGAATGTCTGTAATCATGAACTGTCGTCTAATTAGGTCGACACACTTACAACGGCAGGTCCTCCCCTAAAGAGACAGTAACATGCAACATTTGACAACTGGGAAAAAATGACTCTTCTCTCAGTTCGCCTCCCCCAGCTTCAGTCATACGCTGTAATTGTCACTTCATAGGCAACAATTAAAGGACTACTGTTTCTATCTTCAAAGGGCTTCCCCTTCTTTATTAAAAAAGCACAAGGCCTGTCAAAATTATGAGTACATTAATCATGAAAGGTCAACAACAGCCTAAGGAGGAGGACACATGAAAGAATGTTCCTCTATGTGACTGGAGGAAGCTGTGCGGGTTGGCAGCCAAGGCATTCTCCAGCCAGGGGCCACTTTCTGTGCCTGCTGCTTTCAAGGGGCGGCAGGATCTGGCCACCACTGTCCCCTAGCTAAGCAGTCTTTGAGGTTCTACTCTCCGCTGGGCTGGCATGAAATGGCCTCCTGCAATTTAGCTCTTGTTTTACATTGTAGTTCCAAGCCGATAGGCACTTTAAAAGAAAACCTCTTCTAATCCAGGCTGAGGCGACTTGCATTTTCATTAGAGCAGAGACCACAGAATATGAACTCCTTTTTTGGGAGGAGGGGGGCGCTATTCTCTGACATTCTAAGAGACCCACTGAAGCCCTCACTAAACAGCATGGTGTCCCACCACTCAAGGAGAGCCCCAGGGAGCGAACCCCACACTGGCTCTAACTTATTAATCTCCAGGAACCTTTGCATCTCTCTGTAGGAAAGCAGGAAGGCAAATGCAGGCCGTTTACTCCCTTTCATTGGTCCTCCCTTGAAGCACTGGGTGCAAGGGGGATCCCATGGGATTAACAAGGGCAATCTTGTGACCTAGATCCAAGCCACCCCATCCAAGGCTCTCCCAAATCCGGACGACTTGGAAGGAAGAGGGCCTGGAATGGGTCTGGAGGAAGAGCACTCTTTTCCTCAGTCCCACACTTGATGCAATAAGGAGTCTGAGCCTCCGAAACCAACCAATCAGCACAAAACCCGGAAAAGCCAACGCTGACCCACAGTGAAGTGAGTCACAGGCGAAGCCCAGCGACAAGGAAGGAGAGGGTGTTCGTAGGGAAACAAGGATGCATTTTGAAGCAGGCTCTCTAAGGTTAGCTGGGAGCTGTTGCTGAGGGCTGAAAATAAATCAGTCTCTTCCAAGTATCTTTTCATCTTGGGCACAGTGAGGAACGCCTCCTCATGTTTATATGCAGCTTATAATTTGCCAAGTATTTTCACAGACGTTACCTCATCTGAGCCTCACGGCCACCCTGTGAAGTCAGCAGAGCATCCACACACTTTTCCCTCTTTAACATCGTGAGAAACTGAGGCTCAGAGAGAGTAAGTGTCTTGACAGGAAGAGCTGCCCCCTTGAACCCATAACTGACTCTAAAGAGCTCTTTCTACTCACTGTTATTTCTTCAAATCTGGGCTGAGCGTTAGTTCTATTTGAACCACTTTGGGAGCTGGTGGAAAAATACCGATTTCTCGGGCCCACTCTGATCTTGCAAAAGTGACCTGCTGGGGCAGCATTTTTAGCTGAGACTATTTTCAACTTGCAGATTGCCCAAGTGATTCTGTAAGACTCACGTTTGGTAACTACCATGCAACTCACCTAGACAAGCCCCAGGAGTGTTCCGTTTTGATTCATGGTCCTTCTTGTGAGCTCTTGGATCTAGCATTTCCTTGGCCTTGTACCAATTAGACCTGTGAGCTGCTGGAGAGAACAGATGTAGACCCACTGCCTCCTTCCCCTGATGTCCTCCCAGGGGTTCTGCTGGAATGCCTGCGAGGTCCACTCTATAAGCAGTTCTTTGGGTTCAGGTGGTGTGACAATAACATGCACAGATGTCATCTGGAGGAGCTGGTTAAATGCCCTGCTGTCCGCTTAGGACACAAGCTGTCCTGGGAAGGTAGATGAGGATCTTGGTGGGAGGGGAGGAGAAGGATGTGGGCGTGGTTTGGGAGGCCCACCTTCTGGTCATGCTTATACCAGTTGGGTGACCTGGAGTAAGTTGTTCAACTTCTCTTGGCCTCACTACCCTCTTCTGAAATGCGGGGGGTAGGGGGTGGAGGGGTGTATTGGACCCAAATCCTTATTTCTAACAAAATCTTATGCTGAACACCAATGTATGAAACAGGTGAAGGCTGAACCTGAATGGGTCAGGAGACCTGCAGGAGCCCGACGTGACAGGTGCCAGGAGTCCCCCAGGACTTAGCAAGTCTGAGAGTGCAGAGCAGGTGTGAGCTTCCTTTCAGGTGTTACCTCCATGAGTCTTCTTCCTTCCCCTCATATTATGGGTCACCGAGATGGAAATGCAAATACAACCACCCCCCAAATCATACACATCTTAAAAACAAATGTAAACTCTAGGAGTTTTTCCAATTCTATGAGACTCTCAGATTTGAGCTAAACTGCTTTCTAGCTGGATGAGAAAATACATTAAAAAGAATGATGACAACTATACCACACTGGAGAATGATTAGAAAATTCTCCTTTAGATTGAGGCAACACTACACTGATATGAAAGTATCTTGGAGATATATTATATAGAGGGAAAAAAGCAAGGTGTCTTGTGTACTACTATTTGTGTTAAAAAAAAGAACAAGAGAAAGAAGAAACCCATATATATTTGATTGTGCATCAAATCTCTGGGGAAATACACAGGAAACTGATGATGCTGGTTGCGTCTATGAAGGGAACTGAGCGGGAGGGGATGAGGTGGGTGGGAGGCTTGCTTTTCACTCTGTTATACCCTTTCATATCTTTTGATTTGCACTATGCCCATTTTGCTTTTTTAAACCGCACTTTGGTTTCCCCCATCGTTCCCTTTGCCCAGCAATTCCCCTTCTGGAAACTGATCCTACAGATGTACTCACACATTCAAAACACGACATGACCACATAGTTGTTCACTGAAGCATTTCCTTTTTTTGTAATGACAAATGTTTGAAACATTGTCAATGTCCAACAATAGGAGACTGGTAAAACTGATTGTGGCATGTCCAAAAATGGAATGCCATGTATTTGTAAAGGGACTGAGAATGCTCTCTATATACTGATATGGAAAGATCCACAAGATATGTCATTGAGTGAAAATAGAAGATGCAGAACAGTGTGTATAATATGAATGTAAAACAGGGGTTAAAGTATATACACACATACATATTCATCTTGGCGCGTATATGTGTTAAAAGCCCTGGTAGGGTACACTAGAACCAAATACAGTCATGCACCACGTAACAATGTTTCTGTCAATGACAAACCACATATACAATGGTGGTCCTATAAGATTAGTACCACATAGCCGAGATGTATAGTAGGCTATACCATTTAGGTTTGCATAAGTACACTCTGTGAGGTTCACACAATGACAAAATTGCCCAATGACACATTTCTCAGAATGTATCCTCATCGTTCATTGATGCATGACTGTAATAGCATTTATCTAATGTGGAGAATTGGATGACTGGGGAATGGGGATAGGAGAGAGACTTCATTGAATACCTCTTGGTACTTTAAAAATTTTGAACCATGAAAATATAATACCTATCCAAAATTAGATAATATTTTAAAACAAATATACAAAAATTACACTTTGGCTTCCCCCTCCTTTACACCAAGCACTGCCATTATGATTTTGCTTCAGGGCCAGAACAAAACAAAACACTCTTTTAAAGAAACCAGCCCTTGGGCCTCCCTTCATCCTTTCAAATAGTGACTTGCAGGAAATCCAAAGCAGCATCTCTTCCCTCTGGCTTCCTAGTCTTCAGAACCATTCTATGCCAGCTTTTTATCCCCTTTTTCCCCTACCCACCCCCTTACCCAATTCTCATCAATCTTCCCTGGGCCTCCCCTCTGAACACTGCTGTAGCCAGCAGAGCTCTGATTTATAGCATGACTTCGTGCCTGGAATTATAGGAAAGCAGAAGCAGGGCTCTGAACGTGGGTGTCGCAACAGCTCCCTAGGGTTGGCCAACTCCCAGCTCTACTGCAAGCCTTAAACTGGCCCCACATCCCACTTTCGGCATACAATTGACATCCAAGTATCCTTAAAGGTATAAATAATTGCCTCTCACACTGAATCAGTCTTCTCACACTCAAGACCAGCTGAGCCTGCCCCTAATCCTTGCTAAAACTCTTACAACCCCTGGTCACCCATCATGTGCTTACCTTCACCTGCTTCCTCCAGTTACCTCCAAACTTGGCTCAAACTGATTTTCAGAGCCTCCAGCTCCTCCCTGCCCCCACAAAGCCAGTGGTGGCTCTAAACAGGCTGCCACTTAGGCCTTGAATCAATAAACTCTCAAGGGCATCATTGTGTTCATTTAACACAAATGTCCCTAGCATTGGACTGGATGCTGGAATGACAATCATGAACAAGACTGACGTGGTCCTTGTCTGTATGGAGCCAGTGGCCCAGGTGGAAAGGCAATTGAACAAGGGATCAAATACCATGGCTCTCAACTCTGGCTGCACATTAGAATTTCCTGGGATCTTTTAGAAAATACCAATACTCTAAGACCACTCTTGACCAATTGAATCAGAATCTCTGGAGGTGAGGCCAAAACAGCAGTATTTTTTTTCATTCAACAAAAATTTATTGCACACCTATTATATGACAAGCACTGTTTTAGACTCTAGAGGTACAACAGTAAGTAAAACAAAACAAAAAACCTCTGGTATACCTTAAGCACGTCTTTTCACCTCTCTTTCTACAGTTTTCACCTGGATGGGGGAATTCCCTGGAACATGCAGAATTCTCTCTCTCTTTGTTCCAAGCAGCAGTATTTTTTAAACTTTCCACGTGATTCCAATGACAGCCAGTGTTGAGAAGCCCTAACACAATGGCTTTATACAACCTCCTATTTAATGATACAATCTAAATGATTCCTAGATGATAGTCCTTAATTGAATCATAAAAACTGAATTTATTTTCTATAGATACAAGGCTAAGAACTAGGATACTCTTCTGAAAACCCATTTCATACCACAACAACACAAACAACAACAATTTAATCCTGAAAATAAAAGACCAGAAGCCCAAATACATACTTTAAAAAATATCCAGTAAGATAACATGCCACAGAGTAGTCAGGGCCTCTCCATGAAACAGGATGGACCACTTTGGGGCTAGGAGTCCTGGGGAATGAGGAAGGTATTTTCCAACCTTCTTAACCCATGGAGTTTTGGATTTCTTGGTCCCACTCCATTCCTTAGAGGGTTTCAATGGAATTTCAACCACATAAATAACCTACAACCCCAGTCATCCCTTGGCTTTACACTGGGGGCCCCAGTATGTGGTGATGTGATGATGTAACTCTTCAGTCAGTAGGGCTCACAGTACAGAATAGCACTCTCTCACACCCTCTTTGGCGGGCAGCTCTGAAGATTTCAGAGAGCAGCTGAAAAGCTGTGAATGAGAATTTTCCTCTAAACTTTATTTGGGGGTGGGGCAGGGTTAATGCTTTTAATTTATTATCTTTATCAGGGTCTGACTAGGTAAAGTGAAAAAAATAACAACACATGGGAAATAGTGTCAGAATAATGAAATACACACAGCTTGCAGACATTTAACCCCCAGTTTCCTCATCTGTAAAATGGGCATCTTTATAGATAAAACGATATAGATTTGCTATGACAATTATTATTTAGATAAAGAGTCTGATATACACCACCACACAGTAGATGATATTTGTTATTTCTTTTAATATCTGAAAAGGAGAGCTGCAAAACGCTGTTTTATGATTTTATGATTTACAGATCTACAAATTAATCTCCCAGAAGGGTTACACCAATTTACACTTCCACTTTCTCAATATATGAGAGTATCCATTTTTAGCACCTCCGCCTTAGAGTATTATTCTTTAAAAAAAATTGCCAATTTGATAGATAAAATTGGCATTAAGTTGTTTTCACTTTCACTCATTTTATTAATTCTAATGAACTTTTTCTCTTGTCATATTTCTGGTCTTTTTTGTATTTATGTATTTTTCACATGTCAAATTAAATTTTTAAAATGTAATCATATCTCTTAATCTTTTGATTTAAAACTTCTTTTGCTTTTGTTTCCTCATCTTGAAATCATATAAATATTCACCTTTATCATCTTCTAGTCCTATTTTTAAAAAAATTTGACTTTTAGATCCACTTGGGATTTATTTTAGAGTATGATGTGAAGGAAGAATTTAACCTGATTTTAATTTTTCTCTAAACAGTTCGTCACTTGTATTAGGACCACTTATTATATTCTTTCTTTCATTCGTTCTTTCCCCATTGATTTGAAATACCATTTTTTATTGTTTCAATAATTTTCACTCTCATCTTTTAATAATAGCACATATTTTAATTAATTATTACAGCCTTAAAATATGTTTTAGTATTAGGCAGCGCAAATTCAAGGAGAGAGTCTTAATATTGCATCTTGTTTGTGTGACACAAACTTGTTCATGCACATTGTCCCCTGAAGTAAAACATTACTGTGGCTAAAGCAACCTGAGTTGTGATACTTTATTCTATGTGATGGAACACTATGCAGTGATTAAAAATAGCCTTTTCTGGAATCAATACTGTCATAAAGAAATGGAAGGATATTCCATGCACATGGATTGGAAGAATAAACATAGTTAAAATGTCCATACTACCTAAAGCAATCTACAGATTCAGTGCAATCCCTATCAGAATCCCAATGACATTCTTCACAAAAACAGAACAAAGAATCTTAAAATTCATATAGGGCAACAAAAGACCCCGAACAACCAAAAGAGCCCTGAAAAACAAGAACAAAGCTGGGGGCATTGAAATCCCTGACTTGAAAATATATTACAAAGCTATAGTAATCAAAACAGCATCGTACTGGTACAAGAACAGACACACAGATCAATGGAACAGAATTGAAAGCCCAAAATAAAACCACATATCTATGGACAGCTGATCTTCGACAAAGGAGCCAAGAACATACACTGGAGGAAGGAAAGCCTCTTCAATAAATGGTGCTGGCAAAACTGGAAAGCCACATGCAAAAGAATGAAAGCAGACCATTATCTTTCCCCATGCACAAAAATAGACTCAAAATGGACCAAAGACTTGAAGGTAAGACCTGAAACCATAAAACTTCTGGAAGAGAATATAGGTAGTACATTCTTTGACATCAGACTTAAAAGGATCTTTTCGAATACCATGTCTACTCAGACAAATGAAACAAAAGAAAAAATAAGTGAGACTTCATCAGACTAAAGAGCTTCTGGAAGGCAAAGGAAACCAAGATCAAAATGAAAAAACAACCCACCAACTGGGAAAAAATATTTGCCGATCATGTATCTGATAAGGGGTTAATCTCCAAAATATATAAAGAACTCACATAAATGACCTATGAAAAAACAAACAACCCAATCAAAAAGTGAGCAGAAGATATGAACATTTTTCCAGAGAAGATACACAGATGGCCAATAGGCACATGAAAAGATGCTCCACATCACTAATCATCAGGGAAATGCAAATCAAAACTACACTTAGATATCATTTTACACCCATTAGAATGGCTGTAATCACCAAGAGAAAAAATAACAAATGTTGGAGAGGTTGTGGAGAAAAGGGAACCCTCATCCACTGCTGGTAGGAATGCAAACTGCTGCAGCCACAGTGGAAAACAGTATGGAGACTTCTCAAAAAATTAAAAGTAGAAATACCATATGACCCAGCTATCCCACTACTGGGTATCTATCCAAAGAACTTGAAATCAGCAATTCAAAAAGACTTAATGCACCCCTATGTTCACTGCAGCACTATTCACAATAGCCAAGAGATGGAAGCAACCCAAGTGCCCATGGACTGATGATTGGATAAAGGAGATGTGGTTACTGGGGGAAGGAGAGTGGGGTGGGCACAAGAGGGGAAGGGGCATACTTATATGGTGTATGACAAACAATCATGTACAACTGAAATCTCACTATGTTATAAGCTACTATGACCACAATAAAAAAAATAACCTTTTCTAAAAACAGATGTTTAGTAACATGTTTAGTAACATGGGGAAATACTTTGGGTATAATATTAAAAGAAAAGATTCAGGTTAAACAGTATCATCTGGCTTTCTTAGAACAAAAACAACAAATTACCTGTCTATAGGCATAGAAAACACATTGTAAATAAATACACCAAAATGTTAATGGTAAGCTATTTCTAAGTAATGGGATGATGGGTGATTTTTACTTTGCTATATTTTTCAGCATTTTCCAAATTTTCTATGATGAATGTGCTTTACTGTTACAATCAGAAAAATCAGTAATGAGTATTACTTAAATGGATGTTTTAAGGCCCACCCCCAGCGCTTGTCAGGGAAGTTGGAGGAGTCAATACCCCCATAGAAGAGACACTCTTTCTCTCCAAGGAGAGTCATGGATGGGTCTCCAGCCCGAAAGGGGATGCATTTACCACTTCAGTTCAGTCCTTTTGATTGGGAGATGCTGCCATTAGAAAATGTTAAATGCCAAATAACATCATCTGGAATCTCCTGGTGACCCTTTGAGTTGCCAGCTGGGAGAGGGGTGTGTGGTGTCACCTCCTACTCAGCCCTCTCCCAACCCCACCCAGAAGGGCTGGGAAGACGCAGAGACGATGTGCTGCACCAGGGCGGTGTGCAAGTGCCAGCACGTCTCAGACCCTCTAATCCTATCAGGAATGCTTCTCGTGTTAATTTGACCATCTTTCACAGCTCATAAATCTACTTGGGGGCAAAGCCCAGCTGCCAGATGCCATCGCAAAACTCCTTCTGAGGCTGGCAGTTTGAGTAAAGCAGCTGGGATCAAGCCTCAATAAAGTCCAACAAAAAGCTTTGTGTGTGGAGGACTGGAAAGCAGCTTCTCACATTTGGATACAATAGAACAAAACAGTGGGAAATGTGAATGTCTGGTTATCTGGACTGGTGGTCTCCCCTATGCCCCGCCTGCCCACTGAGCCATGGATCCTCGTTCATTCACAATTCTGCGCACGCAAATGCATCTATCTTGCTCCCAAACAACTGCCTGCACAGACTCCCGTCGGATTAGTTTATTTAATCCCTGTCTATAAATACAAATTGACTAAATTCGCTTCCACTGGAATCTGCTAGCCTTTTTATATTAAAATCTATTAATCTTCAGCCAGGTCATTTCTGCCTAGATTCATTCTCCCTTTATTCGGCGGTCAGAAGAGAAACATTCTCCTCTTTCTGGGATGGAACACTCCCCCAGAAGAGTCCCCACCATTCCCTCTTGACAAATATGTAGGGTTGAAACTGCCAATAGAAATCAGTTTCAACCTCTGGATTACAGCTTCATCCAGAATCTGTCTGTTCCTCCAATTGGTCAGTTTAAAATTCAGCTGATTAGAGACTCTAAATAAAAACATCCTTTCCAGCATCTGTTTCAAGAGGGAAGGCACAGTTCGATTTTCAGTAACTTCCTCCTTGGTCCAAGCCTCTTCTAGGGCAAGTTGGAGCCGTTTTCTGCTTTAGGGACAGAAAATTCCTCTGACAGAATTTGTATGCCGACGGGTGGGGAGGAGTGCTAACTCCAGGAGAGACACACAGCAGTTACTCCCCACGATCTGAGACTGGAAGTACCAGAAAAGTGGAGACAACTATGCATCATCCTGCATCTCTGTATGGTACAGACCACCAACGAAGTTCCCACAGAGCCTGGAGGAAAGACTCCTGTCTCCTCATGGCTGATGTCCTGCTCGCCGGGAGCACAGCGTACTGAAGAGGGTTGAGGAGCACAGAGGAAAGGGAATCTGAAAAGATTTACCAGCCTTGGCCGTGGGCAAGTCTGTTTAACTCCTGAGCTCCCTTATCTGAAAGATAATCTATGTGGGATTTATCTGGCTCATGGTGCAGGGTTTTAATACATGGTAATTGTAATTATTGGTATAAGTGATAGTGAATTTCATAACTGTGATTATTGATAGTACTATTACTAGTGGTGAATTCAAAAAATGATAACTATGATAACTGATATGCTATTGCTGGCAGTGAATCGGATACATGATAACGATGATTATTGGATATTATTGTACTGTTGGTGGCGGATTTGCTAAATAACTATGTTATCATTGTTACTGCTGGTAATGCCACTATTAGCTTTTGCTCTCTCCATATATGGTAAGTAGACTTCAAAAGAACTGAGTGAAGACGTATAAGCTCGTTCACTCACTTAACAAGAGTTTATAGAGCACCGTCTATGCGCCAGTGTTCTAGGTACTGGGCTACACCAGCGGAATCCATTCTTGTGAAGTTTCCCTGTTAGTGGGGGGAGATGGACAATAAATAAAATACATAAGTAAGTTATGTTGAATTTAGAACTTGATTAGTAGGGAAAAGTAGAGCAGAGTAAGGAGGATTGGGAGTGAATTGGGGGAGAAGGGGAAGGATGCAATGGAATTTAAAATAAGGTGGTTCTGGAAGGCCTCCCTGAGAAGGTGATGTCTGAAGAAACAGGAAGGAAGAAGGGCAGTAAATCATGGGGAACGCTGGGGGTAAGAGCATTCTACGCAGCAGAAAAGACCTGCAAAGGCCAGGCGGGCCGGGGGAAGCACGCCTGTGTGTTCAGGAGAAGGGTGGAGCGGCCCGGAGTAGAGTGGGAAATGGCGTCACAAGGGTGCAGAGGCCGGTCACGTGGGTCAAGCTGAGCATTTTAAGGACTTCATTTTTTTCCTCTAAGTGAAACAGGGAGTCACTGCAATGTTTTGAGCAAAACGCAAGATATAGTTTGACTTAGGCTTCAACAGGATCACTCGGGCTCCTGAGTTGAAAATAGACTATGGGATCTGGGACGGGGAGCGGTGATGGACAAGGGGGAAGCAGGGAGACTGAGGCTTGATGTGGGCTGTGAGGGAAAGGGGATGACGACTCCAAGGTTTCTGTCTTGAACAACGGGAAGACTGGAGAGGCCATGAACCAGGAGGAGGAAGACTGAAGGTAGAACAGATTTGGGGCACTTAGTTCAGTTTTGGTCACACTTTTGCAGACTTACAGCTTAAAAGGACCCTTAGATATTACCTAACTCAAATTTCATCTTTAAACAAATTTTGTATATATATACAAATTAAACAAAATTTATATATATAAATTTTTTTATATATATATTAAAAAATATACATATATATGTGAGAAAGTTTGGCCCTGAGCTGCCATCTGTTGCCAATCTTCCTCTTTTGGCTTGAGGAAGATTGGCCCTGAGCTAACATTTGTGCCAATCTTCCTCTATTTTGTCAAATTGTATTTTTAAATGAGTGCAAAGTAGAAAATTCTCAGTACAATGCATATAGAATGGAGTCTCCTATGTCTCCTGCCACCCAGATCTCCTCCTCAGATTACCGTTGCCACTTACTTGCATTTCCCCCCGCAAAGATAGACAATATGTTATTTCCCTCCCTCTATATTTTTACAATGGTAACTGACCATACACACTATTCCAAACATTGCTTTTTTTCTCCCCACTCAATAAGCTATCTTGATCAGTACACATAGGACTGGCTCATTCTTTTCATGACTCTAGACTTTCTGGTGTTTGAATGCACTATGATTTAATTAACCAGTCCCCTATTGACAGATAGATGTGCTATTTATAACTGTGTCTTCTCAAATAATGCTATGATGTATTTCTTTATCATGGGTCCTTACTCAAAGGGTATATCCCCTTAAAATTTGGACAAGTATTGCTCAGTTTTCTTTCTAGAGGTTGTTTCTCCAGGATGCAAGAGAGGCATTCTCCCCCACCGGAGCTGATAGGCAGTTGTACTGCACCAGCGGGGCTCTTAAATATCAGCATCCTTCCACGCCCACTGGTGCCCATCCGCTGCCCCAAGCCCCCCGAGTGCTCCTTTCTGATATCTTGGGGGCTGTCGTTCCCCCACGACCTCCCACAATCCAGCCACTAAAGGGTTAACATCAGTCAGCAGCCAGAGTCTTTAGCATCTACTCTAACTGGCCAGTGCCTGCCTGTTAAATATTTTGACTATCACTCTTCACCTAAATGAGAGGTGGAAAAAGGTACCATAGTATATAGTTAAGTTGTTTTTCTTTTCTTTAAGTGCCATTTTTATTTCCTTTTCTCTATATTGTTCATTTTCTATTGGGTTGTTGTTTTGTTTCTTGATTTTTGTATGTTAAAAAATCACTTCCTTGTCTGTTATACGTGTTGCAAATATTTGTCGCAGATTGCCATTTATCTTTTCATTCCATTTGCAGACATTTTAGATTTTTATGAAGTTGTATTTATCAGTTATTTTGTTCCTAGCTTCTGGGTTTTGTGTTATAATTAAAAAGGTCTCCCCTATATCAAGATTGGTGACATCATTTTACGCCTTCTTCTTGTAGTTTGTAGTTTCGTTTCTATCATCACATATTGGATTCGTCAGAAGTGCATTTTGTGTGAGACATAGGGCTTGGGTCCGACTTTATCTTTCCCACATGGCTCCCCAGTTGTTGAAAGACCATCATCTCTCCCACAACTTCATAACATAACACCTTTATCATATACTGTGGATTTCAGACCATTTCTGGACGCTCTCTTCCATTCCATTGTTTATGTGCCTATATTACTGTTTTAATAACAGTAGTTTTAAAACATTTTAATATATGATATGGCTAGTAGCCCTTCAGTACTCTTCCAGATATTTTTAATAAGAATCTTTGTACACTTATTTTTCCATAGTAGCTTTAGAATCAGTTTGTATAATTTCCCACTCCTTCCCTCAAAAGGGTTATGTTACTAGGTCATTAGTATTTATATATAGTATTTATATATATAGTATTTAAATATATTTATATATTAGCTCTAATTTAGGGAGAGCTGAAATCATTATAACATCATTGAACCTTTCTGTCCAAAAATAGCATATGGTATTCTATTTGTGCCAGTCCTATTTTCTGTCTCTAAGTGACATTTAATATCTTCTTTTTATTGTTAAGTTTATTCTTTGGTTTTATATATATTTTTTGTTATTATAAATGGGATCTTTTCTTCCATTACACTTTACAACTGTTTTTGTGTGCAGATAGGGAGGCTACTAATTTCTGTTTATTAATTTTGTAGCAACTGATCTTACTGAATGATCTTATTGTTTGAAATAGTTTTTCAATTGGTTTTCTTGGGTTTTTCAGATAATATCAGTTGTAAGTAAAAAGAATTTTACTTTCTCCTTTAACATTTTTTTCTTTCTTTACTAAATAGCATCAGCGAGTACCTTCAGAACAAGGTTAAATAATGGACAGTCTTATCTGGTTCTTGACATAAAAGAAATGCTTCTAGTGTTTCTCCATTAAACATGAGGCTGGCTTTTGGTTTATAAATGAAGTTGATTTATATGTAACTGTTACATTAGGAAGCATCTATTTCTATTTTGCATATATGTAGGTACATATGTATGCCTTCATCAAATGCCTTTTCATCATTCAGGGGGATTGTTACCTAATTTTTGCTCTGTGAGCTATTGATAGGGTGAACTATATTTTCTAATGGTGAACCATCCTTGCTTTTTTATATAAGCTCTGACTGGTTATATATTATTTTTCACCAACAGCTTTACTGAGATATAATTTACATACCATAAAATTCACCCATTGTAAGTATGCAATTAAGTTATCTTTAGTAAATTTATGACTGATACACGTTCTAATACGGTGGTGGAATGTGTCCATCACCCTAAGCTCCCTCCCGCCCATTCACTGTTAATCCCCACTCTCGTGGGTATTGTTTTAATACTCTGCTGGATTTTGTTTGCAATTATTTTAAAGATTTGTGCATTAAAATTCATTTTTTTGGTGTTATCTTGTTGAAGCTTGATATTAATTCTATGTTGTAGCTATAAAAACATTGGAAGCTTTGTACACTCGAGAACAGCTCAAATGACACTGGCATTACTGATTCCTTAGTGGTTTGTCAGAAGTTATGTATGAAACTCCCTGGGTCTGGGATGGTTTGGGGATGGCTCTTGGACAGTATTCTCTATGCCTTCCTTGGCATTTGGCTTTAGATTTTCTCTTTTCTGGGGTTAATTTTGGTCATTTATGTTTTACTAGAGTATCACCTTAGGTGTCATCTAGGTTTCCAAATTTCTTTGCATGGAGTTGAGAAAAGTGGTCTTTGAAAATTCTTTTAAATTTTCTCTGTAATTGTGGTTACTTCCCCATTTTCATTTTCTATATTGTGGATTTATGATTTACTTTTTCTTGATGACCTTATCTATCTCATTCCCTTAAAAGAACTAGTTTTTGCATTTATTGCTGCTCCTCAATTGTTTTCTTATCCCCTAGTTTCTACTTTTACTAAGTCCTTCTTTCTTGGTTTATTTACTTTTGGTGCTATTAGTAATTTCTCTAGTTTATTTTTATTAAAAGTATTTAAGATCTCAAATATTTGGGACGCTGCTTTTGGGGTGTCTCATATTTTGAGTGTTCTCTTTATCCTCTCCACTAACTCTTCTGCAATTTCAGTTTTAATTTCCTGTTTAAATCAAGGAAACATCTTCAGTATCCAGGTGTTTAGGACTTTTTGTTTGCTAGCTTTGTTACTAATTTTCAGTTTTGACCATTGCGAACAGAGCATATCGTCCCACATTATTTCTAGTTTTTGGAATTTATTAAGGTTTTCTTTATGACCTAATGCATGGACAATTTTTGTAAGTGTTCCATGAACACTTGGGAAACAAGGTTTTATACATATCAATTAAATCTATGTTATTATGTTATTTAGGTCTTCTGTATATATTTTGTCTCCTTGATCTGTCATGTAAATGTCTTAAAATAAAATAACTCTTTGCTGGATTCAAAGTCCTAACTATCCTTCTGATTCATTAACCATTTATGCAGCACTTACTGGGTGCTAGGCCCTATGACAGGGGCTTTCCATATGCTGCTTTGCAGAGGTCTTTCATGGATCAGCTTCTGCAATCTTCAAAAACTGTTTTGCCTGAGAATTATCTGTTAACAGGATGATACTACTAAACTCCCTTTGACAGACAGTCACAGATTTCTAGTGAGCCGACGGTTTAGAGACCAGTTTATGAATCTTTTCAGTCTAGTGTTTCTTTTTTCAGCCTCTAGGGGGCATGTCTATTTCTATACCCCTCCTCCTCAAGTCTTTCTTTGCCACCTTCTTTTTTAGCTCTTCTGGTTAGTGCCTGACATAATGCCTGGAAGACAAGATAATCAGGAAGTGATTATGGAGTGGCCCCTTTAGTAATGATCTTTTACTATTGTGGCAGCAGAAAATAGATGCCACACTCAAAGTTTGATGATTCAAGGAAGATTTAATAAAGCAACTATTCACAAAGGTATAGACAGAGCGGAGAGAAATCAGAAGGGATAGCACAGTAGAGTGAAGCTGCTACCACCCCTATGCCAGGAGGAAGAAGTGGAGGGAGTAGTACTGAAACCAGAAAAGTTGGGTAAGAGGCAGGGCCATTCTGGGAGAAGCAGTGACTTTTTTTCAGTCAAGGGGACAGTGAATCTAGTGGTTCTCCCCTAAAGGGAGATTTTGCCCCCAAACGGACATTTGGCAATATCTAGGACACTTTCGGCTGTCACAACTGGGGGAGGAGAGATGCTATTGGCATCTAGTGGTTAGAGGTCAGAGATGCTGCTAAACATCCTACAATGCACAGGACAGCCCCCACAACAAAGAATCATCCTGCCCAAAGATCAATAGTGTCAGGGCTGTCCTGAGATGACTGGGCAGGATGGGAACAGGGAAAACAGACGTTCAGATCTCTTTTCCTTTCCCCTCTCCCTCCCTCCAATATCCTGCTGGGATTCCCCTTTGGCCAAACCCAATAGGAAGCCAGAGGGCAAGTGAATCTGTCTATTTGGTCCATAAAGTTTAGTATTCTGGGGCAGAAAGCAGGGTGGAGAACAGTGAAGAGTGAATCAGGAGGGCAAAGAGAAGACAGTCATTATATAAACATTATTGCTGTCAATGCTACACATTCTGCTCGTCTCCGGGAACCCCTGAGTCGGGGTTTCCTCTTTAAACACTCAGAAGTAGAATTTCTCATTTTACCGGAAATGCCAAATTGTTTTCCAAAGCACTTGGACCCACAGCAATCTGTGTGAGGTCCACATTCTTTACTACTTGCATTGGCAAGTTTTTCACTTTTGTCAATTCCAGCAGACGTAAAATAGTATTGTATGGCACCTGATGTGAATTTCCCCGATTGTAAATGAGGCTGAGCATTTTTTGGAATGCTTAGTGGTCACTGGGGTTTCCCATTTTGAGAAATGCCTATCTTTTACTCATTCTTTTTGTGTTTTCTTTATTGTACTTGCTTGTTGCCAATCTTCCTCTTTTTGTTTGTGAGCTGCCACCACAGCATGGCCACTGACAGATGAATGGTGCAGGTCCATGCCTGGGAACCAAACCCAGGCCACCGAAGCGGAGCACGCCAAAACATAACCACTAGGCCACTGGGGCTGGCCCTTCCTTACTGCAGCTTTTAATATATCCTGGATATGAATCCTTTGCCCTTTACATGTGTTGCAAATATGTTCTCTCACTTTGTGACATGCTTCTTTCTTTATAGGAGTTTGGATGAACTGAAGTTCTTAATTTTAATATAGTCAAATTTACCAATTTTTTCTTTTAGGGTTAGCATTCTTTGAAGCTCAGTTAAAAGTTCTTCCTTATCCCCAAATCAGAAAATCATTATTTTCTTCTAAACATTTAAAATATTTCACTTTTCATATGTGAAATTTATTTTTGTGTATGCATCCATATATAGATCTTTTTTTCCATATGGATAACCGTTGTTCCATAACAATTTATTCAACAGTTCCTCCTTTTCACGCCATCTGTAACGTTACCTCTGATGTACACAAAAATTCCATACATAGTCTGTCCAGTTGTTCAAAGAGCCTATCCCTGCATATTGCGCTGAGTTACTACAGCACTAATGCTGTTCTCAATCTCTGCTCCTCCTGACTTACTGTCTTCTTCCCCAGGAGTGTCTAGCCTATTCTCAGCCCTTTACAGATATTTCCTATTCACTCTAGATTCTTTTATATTTTTTGGGGAAAAGAAGTGCATGAGTCACCTGTTATTCCCATTTCTATCGGAGGTTCATTTTTCTTACCTTTTTTTCACCTTTACAGTTGTTTCTACTCTTTTAGCAACTATCTTTAAAAGCTTAATATGCATACTTGACAAACTCTAAAATTCATCAGTTATCTTAAAGATTCTCCTATTTTCTGTATTATTGTCAAGTAGGCCTTTAAATTCCACCTTGCTTTTTAAATCTCAAATCTACAGTATTTTTTATACATAATGCTTATTTTATAGTGTTTTAAATAGATAAAATATTTCTGGTACAAAACTCAAAATGAATTAAGGAGTATACAGTGAAAAGTCCCTTTAAAACCTCTGTTGCCCAGCACCCACATGTCCTCCCAATAGTTTCCATGTATCCTCGAGGTATTTTATGCCTAAAGCAGCAAATGTATATTGTACTTTTCCCTATTTTATACAAACAGTAGCAAATCATACATACTGGTCAACCTCCTGCTTTTTTCACTTATTATGTCTTGAAGATATCAGTCCCCATCAGTTAATAAGGTACTCAGTCTCTTTTTATGTATGATTTCAGTCTGTTTACCAACATGTTTACCAATTTCTTTGTTCACCAGCTCTTGCATCACTCCTTCCTTCTAGATTGAACTGCTTTCGTTCCTAAAGACCAATCCCATGAGTTCTTTCAGCAAAATCGGAAAACGTTTTCTTCATTTCTCTCTTTTGAATACTCATTTACCTATTATAGAGTTCAAAGCTAACATCAATTTTTTTCTCAGCACTTTGAAGCTATTTTATTATCCTCTGGCCTACACTGCTGCCATTGAAAAGCCTACTGTCAGTGTAATTACATCTCTGTAGGTAATGTTTTCTCTCCTTGGTTGCTTTTAGGTTTTTTCATTTTTTGCGATTCTACTACATGCGTATAAGCAGACTTGTTTTTATTCACTCTCCTAGACATGTTATGCTTCTTCAATTTGAGGATCCATATCCTTTATAAATTCTGGAAAAACCTTCAAATCTCTTACCTCTCCTATTCTTTACGTTGGATCTTCCTGTTCTGTTTCCCATGTCTCTTTGCCCTTTCCTATTTCCCACCTCTTCCTCTGTTATAATCTGGGTATTTTCCTGATTTATCTTCTAGTTCACCAATTCTCTCTTCAGACATGCCCAATCTGTGGTTTAATCTGCCCACTGAGTTTTTAATTATACATTTTTTAGCTCCAAAAGACTTAGCTTTTCAATTCTACTTTGCTTTTTTCATAGTATCATCTTTTCTAATGGTTTTATGCTTTCTTCACCAACCCCCCGCCCCAACATTTTAAACATTCTTATTCCATAGCTGTTCTATTAAGTTTGTGGGGGTGCTAATCCTCCAAGATTGTGTCTGCTGACCGGTGCTCACATGGAGTGTTCTGGACTTTTGCCCAGGAGTCCATTTGAGCAGGGACTGTTTCTTCTGTACCGCAGGAATATGATGCAGCTTGGGTTATGGGTGTGTCTTCCTTCAACCAGGCTGGCATCATGTCTGTGTGCTTTTATCAGTATTTTTCAAACTGAGATCCTCACACACCTAGAGATTTATATACTTTACATTTTGAGCTTAAGATTTCATTTGAACAAAGGGATCAGTGGCTAATAAAATCTTGCTGCTTTAAAATTCTATGTTCTATGTCTCCACAACAAGAAAATTCAACCACTAGTCCTGGAACACTCAGGGAAATAATAATATTAATTACAATCAGCAGTTACTGTCAAATACAGCACTTAGTGGCACAGACAGAAAATCATTTAGTTCTCTCAATGCCCCTATAAGTATTATAAAGCTTATAAAGATTATACAGTTTGTTCAAGGTTTCACAGTTGGTGAAGGACAGGGTAAAATTCAAATCCAGATCCATCTGACCCTAGAGCCCAATCACTTAATCACTATTTATTCAACAAAAATTTACTGAGGAACTACTATGTGCCAGCATGTGCTAAGTGATGGGTCTAGTGGTAAACAAACAGG
This sequence comes from Equus caballus, assembly GCF_041296265.1. Taxonomy (NCBI): domain Eukaryota; kingdom Metazoa; phylum Chordata; class Mammalia; order Perissodactyla; family Equidae; genus Equus; species Equus caballus. Next base: position 37,711,131 of record NC_091684.1, read on the forward strand.
AATTTTCCTTATACCTTTCAAATTGTCTGTGAGGGACTAGGGTTTTTCCCCTCTTAATTTCCACTCTGTAGCAGACAAATATTTTGGTAAAGAAAGTCAAACCACTGCAGCAATGTCAGACTGTTATAAAAGTTTCCTCTCAATGTTTGTTTTCATCTTTCCATGGACTGGTAACAAATGGTTTGCAGACCAAGCCCATGTGCAGGCCACATTTATGTACCACTGCTCTATGGTATACAGGCACATCATCTCAGGGGCTTTGTGTATATCTGTGTGACAGCGATGACAACTGTGGGTGGATGATGAAGTAGAGAAGACACTTCTGATAATGGTGGCTTGTATGTGAGGAACAAGAACCTTTTAAAAGGGTATGATTAAGTATTTTAGGTCAGTCTGTCAGTAAGCATGAAAACAAGGAGGGGTGGAGATTCAGGAGATAGTGAAAAGATCACATTCTAGTCTAACTTTATAAAATTCAGACAGTTCTCCTGGTGAAGGAAGGGTGCTACTACTACTTGCTCCCTCTGTCACTCTAGTCCTGGACTAGGACAGGACAGTAGGCAAAGGGTCAGCCAGGAACACTAATCACAAAAGCTTAGGGAAGTTTATTTGTATGCTTTCTTTCCTCATCACCCTGCAAACAACTGGATCACATCATACAGTGACATGCATGCTCTAAAACAGCAAGTGAACACTTTAATATTATCTTAACTAAAGCAGTAAGATAAAGCTGCTGAAATATATTTCAAAGCCAAATGACGTATGGGTTATTTGCACCATTATTCTCTTACTATGGAAAGCACAGACTTGATCACACACACAGACACTTAGCATACTGAAGTCTAAAATGCATATTATTATACTTTCTTTTAAGAGTAATAAATACCACTAATTTTAATATTTGAAAACATAATTTTTTATATGACATAGAAAACAAAATATATTCTTCTTTATTAAGTTAAGAAGAGAGATTCCCCAGGAATGAGCTTTAAAGTCTGCCAAAAGTTGTGCTGGACAGACTAAACGTCTAAAAGCATCTGACAGCTACTGCCATCTTAAAGCATCTGAGCAGGTATGGTCCCAAGACTCAGTATTTCAAACTGTAAACTGCACTCTTTATCACTATTAGACTCAGAATTACATTGTTTTCCTGAAATTGTGGTTTATTGTAATCTTTATCCTTTTTCCCAAAGACCATTCTACACATTTATTCTATTTCAGTAATTACCATGCTACCCAGAAGAACAAGTGAACAGTTTATTAAGGATTAAATGAGGGTATGGAATGTGATACAGTACAAGTAAGACACTCAAGATGGATATAACAGTACTACTCACACAAAAAGTTAAATCACACTTCAAAAAAAATCACAAGACAAAAGAAAAAGCAATTCCATCATTATAAAGTAAGGTATTTCATGCAAAAGACTCCAAAAACCCTCCCCCAACCCCCCCAAGCTCCCAACAAACAAAAAGCTATCTGAAAATATTGCCATGCTATCATACTAACCACAATATAATCATTCACAGAAAAACAACACGCTAACTAAGTAATGGATTAGATGAAACAACAGGCTGCAATACCGCAAATTCATAGACTACGATGATTTTACATGATAAGCAATTCCAGATTCACTCATAGGGTGAGTAATATGGGCTAAATGTTGAGAGGTAAGGTATGTAAATATAAATTCCATTAACTCATCTCATTATCTTCTAATTATAAAACTGGAAGCTTCCAGAACCTGAAAAATTTTATAAAATTTGGCATAGTCCATTTGTGTTCCAAGAAATGACTGTATGATCATATTTGCAATTATTAGAGAACTGTATAAAAGTACTCCAAGGTCAGGAACTGACCTCTTAAATAAAGATCACAATTTACATCATAGAAACAACTGCAGATATGCATTTACTTTAACTCTTACTCAAGACAAGAAATGTGATTCTCTAGAACTTCACATACAAGTTACTGCAAAGGGCCAGCTAATTAAGAGACTAAGTAAAATGTAAAACAAAGGTGAACTGGTACAGAGAGTGAAAGGGAACGTCCCCATTTACAAAGACTTAAGGGGGTAAAAATCCTGCCTTGACTTCTGAGGGAGCTGGAGCCTACGAATAAAATAGACTGTCAAGCCATAACTCATGTCTCTGTAACAAGACGTTTTAGCACGTTTTATGGAAAAGATAGCTCTACATTAGAAAATAGGAATGGCATTTTATGGGATAGCATTCCCCTCCACAGCTGCCAAACTGAACACAAGCCTGGACATCATGTGATGCACAATAGAAGTGTATTTCCAATTGAGCGTAATGTCACAATGACCTAACCCAGGAGCAGAAGTGCCCGTCTCACTGCACCTGCCCATTCAGGAGACCAGGAGACAACCGGGACACCGATATTTCATGGTTCTGGGTTGAGTTTACCTATGGTATATGAAGTGCCAGTAACAATAAGGCCAAAGAAAAAGAACAGGAAAAAATACTTAGGACAAAAAACTACCCACTCCCATTTGCTATTTTTTTTCCTTTAGATTTAAGGTAATTAGAACAGACTGGAAAATTATTCAGGATTACCCTTCCTGCCCCTGAAACTTAACTTCCAATTTACATTCCACGAAAAGAACCACGATAATTTTTCAGTGGCAGGATTTAGTATCTCTCAAAAATGGAAGCATTTGCTCTAATTTTCACAGAATGACAGGAGAAAATTTTCAAATGCCGAACCCAGAGTTTGAGGCCAATAAAGGAACTTCTGTAGCAATCAGGACTATCATAATTAGAGCTCTTTGGAATGTGTCTTATACATACAAAGGTATCACAAATTAAATCCCCAGAGTACTCATGAAACAAGTTCTTAATTGGGAAAGATTTCTAACGAGAGATAAAACTTCCATCAGCAAATTAGATCTGATAAATCAATCTTTCCCAACTGACAAAGTCTCTGCTAGCTTCTCAACACAGCATCTGGAATCAAACGTAAAGATCGCTCAATCATGATGATGCAAGATGAAGTACAGATGAGCAGTACACATGAAAACGTGGAAACTGCTGCAGTACTCAAACAGTAGATTTATATTACAAAGCAATGTAAATAAATATTGGGCTAGTACAAAAGCTCTTATTTACAGTTTTACAAATGAAATTGTATTCAGTGTAAATGCTGTGTTTTCAAGAACACAGTACTGTATTAGTAAAATGAATTCTGTTGAGGGGATTACAGGTTCTGTTAGCATCAATGCACAACGTATAAAAGATTCAAGTTAACTCTGCTTATAATTTAGTACAGACAAACCCAGTTTAACCTGGAATGGCATCTGTTAAAGTGCTGAAAAACAGGAAATATTTAGAAAACACTGTACATTATTAAAGCTTTATCAAGTCAGAATGTTATACTTCTTTCACATTTTTTATCCTTTTGCCACAGGCTTGTAGACAAGACGATTTTCCTCAGCAAAGGAGTAAAACTTAAGAGGCCACCAGCTGCTTAGACGATTTTAGGTTCAGTGGAGTTAGCTTCCTAAAACAACTATTTAGCCATCGACCATACCTTCAGGCCTCACAATCTGGTAAGTAATTAAATATTCGGGATAAGCCTGGAAGAGAAAGATTAATTCAAATATTGGTAAACAAAATTCTTTGAAAGGAGATTTATCGTAAGGATTCCTAATCTTTAGGGAAGAGGTTCTAAATTAGTGCTGTGGATCAGAATCCTCTAAGGGCATTTTCTCAAAACATCCTTACCTTGACTCCAATCCTTTAGGCTCTGAATGGTCTAGGATGGGTACTAAGCCTGTGTTTGTCTGTTTTTAATAACTGAGGTGACTCTGCTATATATTCCCAGTTCAGAACACTGCTCTAGAGATGCTTTTGACTAGATCTGTGTCACTAAGAGCAAGAGGGAATTATATATTTCTTTGCTACAGACAGGTTAATTATTAAATATAGGATTCTGATCAATTATATTTTACAGAAGCTAAAAGAAAGGATTCAGTATAACAGGCAAAATCTGAACAAGGTCTATAGCTTAGATGTAAATTATATCAATGGTATTTTCCCGATTTTAATAATTTTAAGAGAACATCCTTGATTTTAGGAAATACACATTGAAGTACTTAAGGGTAAAGGAACAAGCCTATAACCTATTCTCAAGAAGTTCGGAAAAAAAACTATGTGTGTACACACACAGGGAGTGAATGATAAAGGAGAAAGAGAATAATAAACTGTGAACAGTTGGAAAATCTGAGTAAAGGGTATAAGGGTATTCTCTTCACTATTTTTGTAACTTTTCTGTAAGTCTGAAATTATTTCCAAATATAAGTTAAAAAGAAATTCAGTTCTTCAGGCAACATGCCTCGTCAGTTTAAGAGATTAGTAAGAAGTTAAAGCAATGGCTCTAAAGCATTTCTGAAGATGAACAAATAAAATGGAATTACTTGTTCTCCTCTGTAAATCACATATTCAGCTAATGCTAGGCCATTCACACTGGGTCGACCAGTGACTGAGTGATGTCCTGGAGGAGAATGTGCCATTTTCATTGCGCTGAACTGCAGGAAAGACTTTCCCAAGGTTACCCGGCAAAAGAGCAGCTGCCTACAACAAGAAAAGGAAAAGATCTTGAAGACAAGGCAGCACATGACAGTTTAATTTGTGTACACTGCATAAGCTTTAAATGCATTTATACTTAAACACTTATGATTGCTTTTATCATTTCACCCTTAAAAGAACTTTGTAAGAATGTCTTCTACTCTCATTAATAAGAGAATTTGTTGGGCCAGCCCTGGTGGCCTCGAGGTTAAGTTTGGCACGATCTGCTTCAGTGGCCTGGGTTGGACCTACACCATTTGTCTGTCAGTGGCCATGCTGTGGCAGCAGCTCACGTACAAAAAAAGGAGGAAGACTGGCAGAGGATGTTAGCTCAGGGTGAATCTTCCTCAAGAAAAAAACCCCAAAAAACAATCTGTCACTTTAATCCTTATTTTAAGTGCAAAACCTAAAAATGTAATAACCTTATAGAGATGCAGACTCTACCTTCTGTTTGTATCCCAGCAAAAGTACAAATCACAGGCCAAGTGGGAAGGAGGAGAAAGTTTAAGGGGCTTCCAAGAGTGGTTTGCACAGGTGGGTAATTATTCAACTGAGCCTAGTTTGATCCCACTTTCAAAATATATTTGAAATCCATGCACTTCTCTCTCTTTTTTTTTTTGAGGAAGATTAGCCCTGAGCTAACATCTGCTGCCAATCCTCCTTTTTTCTGAGGAAGACTGGCCCTGAGCTAACATCCATGCCCATCTTCCTCCACTTTATATGTGGGACGACTACCACAGCATGGCTCACCAACTTGTGTGATGTCTGCACCTGGGATCCGAACCAGTGAACCTGGGCTGCCAAAGCAGAACATGCGAATTAACTGCTGTGCCACCGGGTGGGGCCCCCATGCACTTCTCTTAATTCTACTGCCACCATCAAGTCCAAATCACCAAAATTTTCAACTAGATTATAACAATGGCCTCTGAACTAATCTTCCTGTTTCTATTCTAATTCCCATCTAAACTATTCCAAGCAACCAGTGGTTTAGAAAAAAACAACAAAAAACATAGATCACATTACCTTTTTGCTTAAAACCCTTTAGAGGCTGCCCACTGTACTCAGAAGAAAATCTAAATTCTTTACAATGCTCTGATTTCTCTAATCTTACCTTGTGTTCATTATGCCCAGGCACATTAATTTTCTTTCTTCCTATCAGCCAAACTTTCTACTCCATGGCCATCATACATACTGTTTCTTCTACCATCTAGAACAGTATCTATTCTACCTAGCACTCTTCACCCAGCTAATACTCATTTTTCATGTTTCAGCTGAAATGTTACCACCTCAGATAGGTCTTCCCTTACCAGAAGTTTTTTTTTTTTTTTAAGATTTTATTTTTCCTTTTTCTCCCCAAAGTCCCCCAGTACATAGCTGTATATTTTCAGTTGTGAGTCCTTCTAGTTGTGGCATGTGGGATGCTGCCTCAGCGTGGCCTGATGAGCAGTGCCATGTCCGCACCTAGGATCCGAACCGGCGAAACCCTGGGCCACCGAAGCAGAGCATGTGAACTTAACCACTTGGCCACGGGGCCAGCCCCTTACCAGAAGTTTTAAGCAGATCACTCTCCCACTCCCCTCAGGTATATGATTTGGCCTTCCTTAGTTCCAACGAACCTTTTTTTATTACTTCATTGTTTCTCTCTCTTCTTTTCTTTTAGAGGGGAACAGGAGGTTTTGGTGGACCAGTTGATGATTCTGTTCTCCAAAGAAGACAGGCTATATATCTTTTATTCTAGATATGCCCTTTGGAAACCTTCTCAGCATTTCTAACAGATTTTCTATTATAGTCACAATCAGTTCCATGATAATCCAGAATACATAAGTCTTCAGTTAATAAACTTATTTCCAGACAACTAAGTATTCTGTCCCAAAGACAGTTTAGAAGAGGTACTAGAACACTGCTTATTACTAATAATCAGTACTATTTAACCTCCAGATAATATAAGTAAAAACAGCAGTGTTCAAGTTACAGAATCTCAAGAAATAACAAGCCTCTTAAGCAGCCCAATTTATGATTTAAAAAAGAAGTGGGTAGGAGGTAATATGCAGGAGGGCTGACTTTAGACACCTACTTGAGTCTAAATTTGGGGAGAAAACGAGAACAAAACAAAAACAGACATGGTTTCTCTCCAAGACTACAGTTCTTCACCTTGGTAACCTTTCAAAATCAGTTGGGAAGCTTTCAAAAATCATAATGCCCAGACTGTATTCTAGGCCAATTAAATGAGAATCTCTAAGGGTGGGACACAGGCATTAGTAGTTTTTAAAGCTCCCCTGGTGATTCCAATGTACTGCTAAGGCTGAGAACTACACCTCTGGGTGTTTTCTAGATCAGTGATTGGAAACATCAGTACCATCTGGGAACTTGGTAGAAATTAAAGCTCTAGGGTCCTACTCGTGACCCACTAAATCGGCAGCTAGGAATCCAGGTTTTAACAAGCCCTATAAGTGATTCTGGTGATCTAGGTGATTCTCTAGATCTTTATAAGCAGTGCCCTAACTGTAGGATAAATCTCAATAAGTAATCTGAAGTGATTTTTCAAATGGGAGAAGATAATTTATTTACCTATGAGGATTTTATCTATTAGGGCCAAGTTATTTGAATGATTTTAACAACTGAGTTACAACAGGGTAACTAAAAGTGGAAAAAAAGAGTGCAAAGTAGTTATTTGATAATAATGTGCTTTCTAAAGGAACTGATGTGTTTTATTATAACCTTTTGACTAGTAATATCACAAATTGAGGAATGAGATCGTGTCACAGTGGAAGAAAGACTCCCTCACCCATTGTCACGAAATGACTAGACTTGGCAAGTAGTGTCATTTCAGCATTTGAATACTAGAGTTCTAAGGAGTCCACAGTCCTACAATATTCAAGGCTGCAGTAAAATCTCTTTTATGTTCAATGGTTATTTTCTACTCCATATTCTTTAAGCACCAGCTGTTCTAATGATTAATGAGTTAGATAGGTCAAGTGTTTAGAACTGTGCTTGACTCATACAGATCATTTAATAAATATCAGCTATTATTATAACTGGTGAGAGGGCCAAAAGCAACCTGAAACACACCTAGCTTGGATTCCTAAAGTTGTCCAAGATAGTGCCTTGCCCCCCCAAATTTCTCAAATACGAAACCAGTTCTTATCTGATTCTTATCAAAATAAAAAAGGAGACCTCTTACCTGTGGCAAACGTAACAGGATCTGTCTTTGTGAACTGGACACCCAGTACCTCCTCCAATTCCATATACATACTGATTACTTTTGGAAGAGTTTTCAGCAAAATAAATCCCTGCTCCAAACATGCCACCTATGTAGGCATGCCTTTCATCGAAGCCTTTGTGGATAATTGCATTCACAAAGGGTGACCCTAAAATATATATAGATGGATAACAATTCAAAATTATCTCAGAAGAAAAAGAACAGAAAGTAAAGCCTCTTAGAAGTTAAATTCTTAAACATATATACACTGCTGCCACAACAAAGCGAAATCAAAAAACAAGGGTAACAGGTTAATAGTCAGCCGGTTTATTACTTTAGAATAAATAAATACTTTAGAAGAACTGCTATCATTAATTAATATTTTTAATAGCATTGTGGTTAAGATGCCAAAATAAGGACACATGTAGATTCAACTAGAAAAACAAACAGATTGCTTGAAATATCAATGCTAGAGTTATCAAATTGTAGACCATACAAATCCAAAACCAAGAGTCTCATAATGCACCTCATATAGCAGGTGTGAATGAAACTAGGCTTACAATGACACCCACGTCTGTGTACTTTTTCTAGATATCAAAAGTGGCCTTTTCATGTTCATTCTCTTCTTTATACCTCTTCTCTCCCATCCTTCCACATCTCTGCCTTTCATCACCTGCTATACCATATTCAATCTGTAAATGCAGTGTGTTCCTTCATTTCCTACATATTGACTTCTTTCTCCTCCTCCCTTCTATGTGTGCTGAAAAAGGGAGCTTAGCCAAAGGGAAGGTGCTGGGCGCTGCAACCAGGCCAGGGAGTAGGGTGAGGGTGGGGTTGGGAAGAGCCAACATAACACAGCTAAAAAACTGATTCATCAAGATCAGTGTCCCTGTTCACAAAGGACAGGAAAATACATCGAATTCCACTTTACAGAAATACTGAAGAATAGAATCGTTTATTTGAATTAATTTGGAAAAACTAAAACCATTTGTATTATAAAATGGAAAAATCACTCATTATAACCATCAAGTCAATACAGAAATAAATGTTATGCTCTGTGCCAAGAGATTATCATGATGATTTTTAGGGTTTTGGAACAAGAAGTACCATTTAGATGTTATACACCAATTCTGCTCCATTCTGCTCTAGCCATTCTTCTAGGGGATTGTGAAATTTAAATACTGTGTTTTATAGAACTTTATAGGTCTCTAAAAATTTTCTGCAATCAAGGCCAAATTAAGGAATAGACTGGAGCTAATATGGGTAATGTGCTTGAAGACTTGATAAACTCTACATTAATATCTATATTAATCTTTGCTACAAACTTGAAAGACCACTCAACACCTGCCAACTTGCAACGTACAAAAAAGTAACGGTGGAGCTCTTGGTTCAACGAAGTTCTCAGAAACCTCCATAGATCCAATGACAACGGCTCTTTTAACACTTAAGTTAAACGTAGTTCTGACACTTAGAATCAAAGTCAGAATAGGATGTATATACTCTTCTGAGGGGATTTTTCAGATATTATTCTAATTTTAATTCAATCAACTAGTTAAAAATAAAACATGCCATTTCTCAGAATCATCGTAATATATAAAGAAAAAAGGAAAATATGAATAATCAACATTCCTATTTCTGTATTTTTTTCCATTTTATAAACCATCCATCATATAATACACAAATTCAAAAGAGGTTGAAAATATGAATATAAATGTAAAATTTACAGAAAAAATTAGGTTTATTTTTTTAAAATGACATAAGGAATATGCAGATTTATTATTATTTCATACTTGACAAAAAACTATCCTAATGTGGAGGAGGATGGTGGTAGGGTGAGGGGGAAGGAATCTTACCATGGAATAGCATTCTTTCATTTGCATGGTTGTGATTTTCTTCAGAAACTTCTTTTCTCCTGTGAGTATATCTCTCCCATAGCTTCTTGTTACAAACTTTCTGAATCTATAAGAGAAACCAGAAAAATCAAATCTTTAGGTCATAATAATTATCTACTTGTTCATCTTAACTAAAAATGGGCCACATACTCAGCCAGAAGAGAGGCAAAACTTGCCTTGAAATGTTAACTATGTGTTGTTCTAGTCAACTAAAAATATTTTGTCCCAGCCATAAAGATGGAAATACAGCTACATTTTGGAAACCAAAACTTCAAAGGGGAAAATAGCTACATGGCCATTATGTGATATAAAGTCAAGAATACCATTAATTGATTAAAACACTTCCATGCTCATTAATTTAGAATCACTACTAAAACATCTCCAAATTAGACATGCTAAGTTCTGTATCTAAGTATTAGAAAGAACAGTATCTTTTTTCCTGTTTTATCTAGCTCAAAGTACCATCTTTATCTGTTTTTAATTAAAAAATGGTTAAAACAGCCACACCAAAATCATTCTTAAAACACACACACACACAAACACACTTATTACTCCCTGTACCCTTCCCTATCCCTCCAATTCCCAGAACTTTTGTCTAGAGAAGACTTAAAGGTGGATAATGGTCCCATTAGGAGTATTTCCAGGGTAAAAATTCACAATCCTAGAGCTATTTCTCAGCTGTGTTTAAAGGTGCTACAGCCCCCTGCTGGTCCCAGAAGACATCTAGGAGCTCATGGTTTTAGTCTTGGCTCAAATTAACTCAAAGTACAGTCACAGAAGTAATCAAGGAACACAACTGGCATAAACAGATCTCATTTATGTAAAAGAAAAAGAAAAGTTTCATTATTGAATAATTTTTCAATAAATATTGCATTAAAATACCTTTTTGCAGGAAGAAAGTGTATCTTCCTCAAATTCAATGACTTTGAAATCAAACACATATTCTCTCTCCTGCCCTCACCCTTAACAAATCTCTACGATTTTGTTACTGCTTGCAGACAAAGAGGACTTGACTGAAACTTCCTGTAGTAGGCATAACTGTCTTATTAAAAATGATTATACATATGTCCCTGAATGGAAATCTCAAGATGTCATTCTTATGTCATACTATGATATAAACTAATAAAAATGAGCTCCCAGAAGTATTAGCCCTTCACCTGAATGTGCGTTTGTTTTAAATCATTTAATTTCTATTAGTGTAAAATAGCAAGCTCAATGGTTTTAGTTTTAGTTACTATTCACTAACTCTAAAGTATGACATCTAATATTATACTCATAATAGGGTATTACTGTTAAACAGTAACACAACACAGCTGAAAGATTTGATATTGTTCACTTTTAAGTTTAAAATCTAGGTATTAGAAAGACATCTGCAAAATTTTAATTCTAACCATAAATTAGATGTAGTTAACACAAAATCATTATGCATCCCAAGTAGAGTATGTAGTTTGGCTTGCTATAGCTTAACAAAAACAGCAAAATTGGAAAATGTCCTGAGAAGAGTAACTGATACCAATAAGGAGACGAGACTCTCATTAGAATGACTTAAAACATCTTTTTGGAAAAGATGAAGATACAGAGTGAATACTATTAAAATTATAAAAAAGTGGTACATACAGGGGCTCACAGAAACCTGGAGTAGTCACAGGACAAATAAAAAAAGCATAATAAAACTAAGATGGAGTTCTTTTATGAGCCACAAAAAAATTGCCCTTTGTTAGAATAACGTACCTTAATAGTAGTTTGTATGTTTCAAGTCCTAATCCTACAGGATTTATTTTACCCCAAGATAAAGCATAATCCCTAAACTTGAACATGTTCAACAAGGGCTAGATTACTGGTTATAAAAATAGTACAGAGATTTTGAGAATCTTAACCTCCCAAGGATATAATCTTTCCCAAAATATCCCCTGATGCCATGTCAAAGACCTACAGACCAGGACAGATCATTATATTCTTAAGAAAGTTAATTACGGCTTCAGGGTTTGAAAACTATGGTCTCAGCAAACTTTATCTTCACCAACTTATTACCTTGAGAATATTGTATCTGTTGAAGATTCCACCTGCATGACCTCCATCTCTGTGCTCTCGGACTGTACTTTGCATCTGATGGAAAAATATTTCAAATATACATGCATTAACTTCTATGTCTTTTCGGATTTGAGAGATATGGTTCTTGACTCATCTGATTCTATTTTTGAGAATACAAAATGAGTTTTTAATATTTTTGTTAAGGAATGAGTTCTATAAGTTCAAAAGTACTATTTTCTAAAAATGTTAGCTAATACAATCTGAAAACAATATTTAGAGGTGAAAATTATATAATGCAAACTAAAGGAAGAAAAAGAAACAAGCAGATGCATAGGTGAGCTAAACATACAAAGCTAACCACGTGACATACTAAAAACAAACCAAAATAATGATTTGTTCCCATTTGTTCTGCCGTAATAAAGCAAAATTTGTATTTCATTGAGAGCTGCAGTTTAAGTTTTAGAACTAAGTCTCACTCAACTTTGTATCTCTGTGCTCAACTCACACACATAAGGTACATGTTCTTCAAACTGTTAAGGCACTATTCAAAGATTTCAGTGGATCCAAGAGTTTTGTGGAAAGAAAGCTGGAAGAAAAATTTCCTGGATAAGTAGCATCCACATATTCTGGGTTTTGTCTAAGATACTGGGCTTGGCAATTGCTTTCGTGAAGGGAGAGAACATTAGCATTTTCTTTTAAGTAACAGCAACCTCTTCTCCAACAGAAGTCTGTGCTATTATTAATTGTAGTGCTGAACCAAGTTACTGGAATTAAGGTTTCTTGAGGGAGTGTACCTTAAATGCCGATTTCGAAAGCCTTCCAGGTGGTAAAGAGTTAGGGACAATTAAATACCCTACTACATGTTCAAGTAGATCGGAGAACCTCCAGGAAATTGAGCTACTGAGGTAATATTCATTTCAGGTGCATGAACATACCTCTTCCTCCACAGACTGAAACTCTTTGTCATCAGGGGACAGATCTATGAGAATTGTTCCACTTCCAGAGGTATTCAGAGTTAAGTATGGGTTAAGACCTATCAAATGAAATTTCAACGTAAAAAAAATTTGCCAGAAAAACTGTTAACACCAACCAAAAATAACCACCTAATATATCTGATGGTTACTACCAATTTTTAAAATATTTTTATTTTGCAATAATTTAGATTTACAGGAAGGTTGAGAGAGAGTTCCTGTGTACCCTTCATTCAACTTCCTAATGCTACCATTAGGAGCATTAATGCTCCCATTTCATTTAACCATAGTACATCTATCAAACCTTACTAAGTAAATTACAGACTTTATTTGGGTTTCACCAGTTTTTCCCACTAATGTCCTTTTTCTGTTCCAGAATCCAAACCAGAACACCACACTGCATTTAGACTACTAATTTTTCACCTGACAAGTCATAAGGGTTTTGTGAGAACAGTTCAGAGAATCTTTCTATTCTTTATCTATTCTTAATGAGTCTGTCACACATTGTCTTATTCAAATCATTTCCTTTACTAACTATGCAGCCCCTTCAGCATTTAGTCCCTTTATTTTTTATAAATGTGAGGAAGAATTATGACAGAAACCTGCACAGCCTCAGGTAATTTTAAATCATCCTAAAATGAGAAGTCCATAAAGTTTACTAACTTCTGAATGCCTATTCTAACTCCTAATAGATTCTTTAATTCAGCAATGAATTCGTCATATTTTCTGAATGTCAGTGGTCAAGATAAACCATATACACTTTTGTATCTTTACTCTCACAAAAGCTTTTCAACAGAATCAAACAGAATTTTGAATTTCTTTGGTATATCTGTTAACACAACTCTCCTTTAATCTCTACAAGAAGATCTCTAAAGCTCTGCTCTCTTCTCAGGTAGAGATCAAATCCTTCATCGCTGGGTTAAGGTGTGGCAGTGTGCCTTTGGAGATTAAGAGCACTATTCTAGTTCTGAGCTCTTGTCTGACTAATAGGACTGCCAAACTCTAATAAGGACTGATAGGTATGGCTGAATTACAGTGTCTAGGTATTTCACAGAATAAAGACTTAACAATAAAAAGACTGTGAGAAACTCTTGACTAAGGCATCTTTAGACCACCTTAAGGAGACATTTATCAGTACTGAAAGATCAGGACAAGTAATCTACTGACTTGATGATCAGACAAAGTCATTCTATGTCATGACCACATTTCTCCTCCATGTAGGAATAAATGTTCCCACCCAACTATAGCTGGATGTATCAGAATGACTACAGGACCAGAGGTGGCATGGAAGTACACACTTCTGCCACTTGGGCGCAGTGTATCTGTTTCTGTCATTGTTTCCTGAGCCTTGCAACAAGGTCTTAATAACCGCATTGCAGGCTCCATCAGGTGTTTAATGTACAACTACTGTCTGCTTTCCTTTTCAACCTGCCTCTTTCCTAAATGACCCTTGTTATCCCAGTACTCCTTTGTAATTGCCATTCTACCAGATCAGGATTATTCTAGTGAAGTTGCAAGGGCAGTCCACAACTGAGGGTTTTAGTTCCTCTTTTTGATGCTATTTATACTGTATACTAACATCCAGGGAGCCACGGGTTTTCCTTCTTCTTTATCTTATAAAATTTTGTCATCTATACTAGAAATATCCAAGGCTATCTCACATTTTAAACATTTTCCCCCAGTCCCTACCAGTTTAAAGCATTCCTTAGCTTGAATCACCTAATTTTTAGAGCTGCTCTTTTTTCTTCTTCAAGAGACGGATCCTATCCTGGCCAGCACACATTCTTCTCTGAAAATCCCCTCACTTTTGCTAGTGGAGGTTTATCTTCAATCCTAGTTGTATAGCCAGAACTTCAATTATAGGGCGCTTCTGACCCCAGGGTAAATCCCTCCCCTCAGTTTAATAATGAAGTTAAAAGGTGGTTTTTGATACTTAAAACAATTCATCTTTCTACAGCCAGGACCTGGTACACAGAGTGTTAACACCTGTTGCACGATGCAATTTACATTTTCCTTAAGTATCTGCCTTCAGGAGAAATAAAAAATGTTATTCACCTTTGTTTTGTTAAAGTTCCTCAGCTGTAGCATTGTTTCCCAGTATTTCCACTGCAAGTGTTTATAATTTAACTATTTACAATAAAGATTTATAACATTATTTTACGGGCAGGCCTAAACATCTAGTCATTATCTATTATATTATCATTAAGATAGGAGATATCCAAGTTTCAGATTTTCTAGAATCACACAATTTTAGAGCTACAAATATTTCAGAAATAACTGAATAGAAATGACAGAAATAACGTCAGAACTAAAGCAATTCCCAAATTTCTGAATGGCCCAGAAATTTTACTTAAGTTCACACACAGTTAACAACAGCTCAGGAAGCTTAACAGTAGCAGAGTTAAGACCTGATCCCAGGTTTCCTGAATCCTAATTAGTGCTTTTCCTACTAAATGGGCTCTTACGGATTTTTATATTATCATTTACTAAGTTCAGGGCTGCCATTACGCAAACTGTTAAACTGATGATAGCAATGATTTAAAGTGAAATACCTTGTTGTCCAGAGATAAGTCTCTCAACTCCTTTAATTAGTTTGTGTCTATGTCCATAAGCATTGATTCCAATCTCCTTCAGCTCCTTGTGCCCCATTTCAACTAATACATCCAAAGTGATCTTACAAAAGAGGAGGAAACTGTTTAGGAGACTTACTCATTTGGTAAATATTCAGATACTGGTGCTCTCATAACGCACTAGATTCACACATTTACCTCAAATTATTTTGAACAGCTGAGAAATGAAAGCAAACTAGTTGTCAAACTGAAAATGAAAGTTGCAGCTAATTAAACAGAAAGTTGAGTCATGAACTACCAAAAATATCATTATTTTCATTTAACATAAGAACTTGAGCAGAACTAAACTGCAAAACAAAAACGCACTTTCAAATTAACCACATTAGGTACATGATTTTATCTTTTCCACCCTCACTACACATCCAACCTGTTTACACAATGCCTTCAAGGGTTCCTCCAAACTCTGGGCTATGCTAACTGGTACATCTGCATCATTGTTCAAACTAACGCTTCTACCTCAAATATACTATTCCTACTTTGTAAAATGAAGACACTCTTTAAAATCCTATTTTATTTACATATCGTCCATGAAGCTTTGCCTAAATAATCCAGCTTGTTGTAGTAACCATTTTTTTCCGGTGAATTTCTAAATCTATGCCAAAAATTTAGCTCTTCATATGTTCTTTGTTATAGCTCCATAAGTAGAAAGAAAGTTCCCTAGTGGTAGTCTGTAGCAACTACATTTACTGAATCAAAAAAATCAGTAAACGCATTCTGACAGTCCTTTAAATTCTGACTGTTCTAGAAAATCCCAGATATATAGTTGGTGTATCTATGTATCTTCCCATAGTGGTTAGCAAAGTTTCAGGCTTAGAGTGAGTAGTGACTGACACAAGAGAACTGAACAAACAGAGGTCAAGGATGATTTACTTTAAGGATGGAATAAGCTAAACTTTTCATTCAAGAAAGCTAATACTACACAAGACTCAATTTTTATGTGCTAATAAACTAAATGGAAATTCCAAGATGAAGCCAATTTAGAAGAGTGACTGATTTCTAGTTTAAAAAAACATCCCCCTCACCCCTCAATACGGTGAATGGCTCAGGGCATTTGAAGTATGTCTTTTTTTTTTTTGGTGAGTAAGGCCCTGAGCTAACGAACATACTAACATCTGTTGCCAATCTTCCACTTTTTGCTTGAGGAAGACTGTTGCTGAGCAAACATCTGTGCCAATCGTCTTCTATTTTGTGTGTGGGATGCTACCACAGCAAGGCTTGATGAGCAGTGTGTAAGTCCATGCCTAGGGCTCTGGACTTGTGAAGCCTAGCCCGCCAAAGCAGAGCACATGAACTTAACCACTATACCACTGGGCTTGTCCAAGTATGTCCTAATTTTTGAGGATCCATAAAACACCAAACCAAGCAAAACCATTTGTGTACTCACCTGTTCTCTCTCAAATATATCCATTAGGTGCTCAAGTCCAAGATTTCTTAAAAATTGAGTTATGCTAAAATCTACTCCTGGAACTGAAAAATAAAAAATCCAGAAAACACAGTTTCACACCAGAATAATGAATAATAGATATCAATGTTATACAATAAAGTTTTACGATATTACTATTATATGAAGAATGGGAAGATGAAGCCAAATATTAATAGCCACTCAGGATAGAATACTGAACATGACATCAAAAATTACAAAGAGAAAGCTAGAAAATTTCATTGTTAGAAGAAACAGTTAACCAGAGGGGCACTCTCAGGTTAAAAAACAGTCAAAAAAATTTATTTTTAACTGTATCTTTAAAATAAGTTTCCACACAGCTGAAACTAATATAATGTTATATGTCAATTATGTCTCAAAACAAAAAAGTTCCCCTATCTCTGAGGATTTAAGCTACTTCACAAAAAAGTTTATGAAAACAAGTTCCACAACGTCGCACAGGGTGAGATACATTTTGATGGGTAAAAGATAGAGAACAGCTTTATAGAAACTACAGGTATGTATGTCTCTCTTCTTTTTAAAAAATGATTTTCTAAACTGGCTCTTTTCTGGATTGAACACTTGACTGTAAGACCTGACACCATAAAACTCCTAGGAGAAAACACAGGCAGTACACTCCTTGACACTGGTCTTAGAAGCATCTTTTTAAATGCCATGTCTCCTCAGGCAAGGGAAACAAAAAGTAAACAAATGGCACTACATCAGACTAAAAAGCTTCTGCATGACAAAGGAAACCATCAACAAAATGAAAAGACAACCTAACAACTGGGAGAAAATATTTGTAAATCGTAAATCCAATAAGGAGTTAATATCCAAACCATATAAATAACTCATAAAACTTAGGAAAGAACCAAACAAGCCGATTAAAAACTGGGAAGACCACCTAAACAGACATTTTTCCAAAGAAGACATACAGATGGCCAAGAGGCACAAGAAAAGATGTTCAACATCACTAATTAGTAGGGAAATGCAAATCAAAACCACAATGAGCTATCACCTCACACCCATCAGAATGGCTATTATTAAAAAGACAAGAAATAACAAGTGTTGGAGAGAATGTGGAGAAAAGGGAACCCTTGTAATATTGCTGGTGGGAATGTAAATTGGCACAGCTGCTATGGAAATCAGTATGGAGAATTCCCAAAAAATCAAAATCAAAGTACCATATGATTCAGCTCTTCCACTCCTGGGTATTTACCCAAAGAACACAAAAACACTAATTTGAAAAGATATACGCACCCACATGTTTACTGCAGCATTATTCACAATAGCCAAGACCTGGAAACAACCTAAGAGCCCACTGATGGACGAATGGGTAAAGAAGACGCGGTATATGTGTGTATGTGTATATGTGTGTGTGTGTGTACTACTCAGCTATAAAAAGATGAAATCTTGCCATTTGCAGCAACACAGATGGACCTTGAGGGTATTATGCTAAGCAAAATAAGTCAGAAGGAGAAGACAAATAAGATATGATTTCACTCATATGTGAAAGATAAACATGTAGATACAGAAAACAGGCTGGTGGTTACTGGGGGGGAAGGGAGGGTGGGAGGAGGGAGAAAAGGGTAAAGGGGCACATGTGTACAGTGATGGATGGCAACTAGACTTTGGGTGGAAAACACCATGTAGTCTATACAGAAGGCAAAATATAATAAGTACATCTGAGACTCATACAAACACAGTTACCATATGACCCAGCAATTCCACTCCCAGGTATACACCCAAGAGAAGTGAAAAATGTGTCTACACAACAACTGGTACACAAATGTTCATAGCAGCACTATGCATAATAGCCAAAAAGCGGAAATAATCCAAATGTCCATCAATTGATGAATGGATACACAAAATGTGATATGTGTATCCATACAATGAAATATGATTCAGCCATAAAAAGGAATGAAGCATCGATACATGCTACAACATAGATGAAACTCCAAAACATTAGGCTAACTGAAAGCAGCCAGGGCTAGCCCAGTGGCATAGTGGTTAAGTTCATGCACCCTGCTTTGGTGGCAGTGGGTTCACGGGTTCATGGGTTCAGATCCCTGGCATGCACTCATCAACTCATGCTGTGCCAGCGTCCCACACACAAAATAGAGGAAGATTGGCACAAATGTTAGCTCAAGCACAATGTTCCTCAGCAAAAAAATAACAAATAAATGAATCTCTAAAAAAAAAGTCAATCATAAATATATATTGTATGATTCCATTTATATAAAACGTCTAGAATAGGCAAATTTAGAGAGACAGAAGGAGATTAGTGGTTTCTTAGGGCTGGGGAATATAATGAGGGATGGAGATTGACTGATAATGGGTACAGGGTTTCTTTCCGGGGTGATGAAAATGTTGTAACCTAAAGATTATGGTGATAGTTGCACAGCTCTGCAAATACACTAAAAAACCAGTGAACTGTACACTCTAAATGGATAAATTTTATGATGTGGATTGCATCTTCATAAAGATCTTCAAAAAAACAAAACAAGAGAATTGGATATTTTGGGACGGGTAAAAAGTATTTCATAAATCTGTAATAAACTGGAAGAGGTAAATAAAGGCATAACTCCTAAACCAAAAGGACTTCCAAATCTCTCAAAAAGCCTACTTACATCTAAAGAGTAGGTTAGTAGCATAAGATTCATCAAGTCTCAACTTGGAAGAAGAAAGTTTCATTAGGAATTCTAATAAATAATGTAAAAGAAATAAAGGGCTAAAGCTTTTAGGCTTTATTAATCAATCTGATACTAATAGTTGTATTTAAGGTTAAAAATGACTCTTTAGCATTCTAAATGACAAATATGTGGCTACAATACCACTTAGAAAGTTATTCTTGCAGAATGTCTCACCCTCCTTTTTCTCCAAACTGGAAGCGCCCTCTGTTCCACTTGAACTAACTACTGAAGACAGTTCAGAAAAACTCCCAGATAAATTGTCAAGACTGCTGGCTGCAGAAAGGCTTGATGGGCTGGATGGACCCGAAGACAGAGCATCTGCAGTGGCTCCTGGACTTCTCACACCATTGAGCACTTGAGGTTTATAACATGACGGCAGAGCAGAAGGGGGCATGGCTGCTGTCAGAAGAGCACTGACATCATCTGCCTAGGGTACAAGTCAGAGAGAGTTGAAATCTGAGATAAGCAAGTTTAAATTCTACTATATTCAATAGAATGCACTTAAAAATATGATAAAAATCCAGCAGATTTACACTACAATTACTTATTACATAAAAATTATTTAAGAAAGTGAAGCAAACACGCGATACTCAGTTAAACTGTTATTAAATGTAAAACATAAATCAGAACATCTCTCTCAAGATACATGGAATCAAAATAAAACTGTTAAATGTGGCAAAGCATGAAAAAAATCCTAACTTTGACACCATGGTTGAAAAGCACTGAAATAAATTATAGAAATATCAATTAAAAAAGGCAAGAGCTTTTAACACTATTGCAACTACTCTGAAAGAACTAATTCAACCTACAGAGAACTTTAGTGAACAGAATGACTGTATTTCTTGGAAAATATTTGGCAACATATTTGGTCCTCAAAATTGAACATGGGTGGGGGAAAGAAAGATAATAATTTTAATCAAATCTGCTGGAATGGAAAAAAATCTCCAAATTTACCGGTACATTAATTAGTGACATATACCATTCTTTCACAATATTCAGTTAAGACACTAAGTAATTACCATTCAGTCCTTGTTTTCAGTTAGTCACCTATACTGCTGCAGTCCTCACCTTTTTCTCCCCTCGAGTCTGAGGACTCTCACGGCACTCAGTTTGTATGTAACATTTTTAAAAGAACATTAGCACCATTTATTGGGTGCCTTCTATGTGCCTGACACCATGCCAAGAACTGTAAGCACATTACCTCTTTTAATTCTCATATTAACCAGATATATTTTATCTCCATTTATAAATGAGGTAACTGAGGCTTAGAGGCTAGGCAACATGCCAGTCTGTACAACTCTAAGCGGTAGAACTGGAATTCTAAGGCTGGTCTGTTTGACTGCAAGGCCCATGCATGTTCTCTAGAGCACTTTGTCTCATTGTCGATTATATCTGCTAGACTAACATATGGGCGGACCGAATTAGATAAATTCTCTTCTAAGGTAGTTTGGAACCGGCAAGACATTTCCCTGAAGAAACAAAGTTGCAAATAGGGTTGAGTTGTCAGCCTTCTGAGAAAAATCTACTGAATCTTCAGCGTAGCTGAACTAAATCAGCTTCTCAATGTAACTTGGAACAGCGGAATCTCTCAGTAGAAAGCAGTCTGCAGAAGCGACTCTCCTTCCTCCCAGCTCAAGAAGAATTTCTTCTCCCTTTCCTTCCACTGCTCTGGTCAATGTCCTCAGTGGGAGAGGAAAGAGAGGCACTGTGTCACAGGTGCCAAAGCAGAGGTGGAGGCCACAACAGATATGAGCTCCCTTAGGAGAGGACAAAAAAAGAACTTCCAAAGAAAACTGGAGGAACAAGCTTGTTTCATCAACAATTCTGGGCGAGTAAGCAATGAAAGCTTTGGGATGAGGCAGTGGAGGAGGGAAGGCAATCTCTGCTAGAAGCAGGCTTTTTGGCTGCACAGTGAGGGCAATGTTCCCAGCTGGGGGAGTTCACAGACTCACGGCCTGGACTACCTCACACTGTGCGCACTGTAACTGTTCACTGAGGGCCTGTGCCTACTTTGTTTCCCAACTAACATAAGCAGCTAGAGCTCGTACTTCTTTTTCCCATTTCCAAAGGAACTCAGCATACAATTAACAGATAATTCTCTCATTTACGTACTATATTTCAATAAGTCCTAAGTTTAAATTGGGCTAAAACCCAGATTTTGCCACATTCACCATGAGGACATCTTATATATACCAAGTGAACTTTAAAAAGTCAGGAAAGCACTGAGATTTTTCAAAGAGCCCATCACTTACTGAAACTAAATCTAAAGGTGTTTGTCCTTCCTGATTTTTAAGAGTAGGATCAGCTCCATGGGCCAACAATAAAGCACAAAGCTGTGTTCGTCCCTTCTGGGCTGCTTCATGCAAAGGTGTGAAAGCCCATTTGTCCGTGGCATTGACACATGCATTATACTTTATTAGTAAAGCTGCTACATCTACATGCTGTAAAAGAAAACACTCCTGTTACAGTCTGAAATATTTTACCACACTTTAGTTCTTATCAAGAAACTAGCTATATACCTATTTTTCCATATTTCTAAACTTGCTCTAGAAATGAAAAGAAGAACTTTGTTTCTCCTCAACATCCTAATTTATGGGTAGTTCATTAAAAATCATCGTAGACATTTCAATAACGAGAAGATATATAGAAAATGCTTAAGAATTCTAGGCAAGAAGAGGACTAAACTAATAGGAGTTTAACAATTTCTCATTTATTCCAGTGTTATAATTGCTGAACATCAATTTATAAACTAGCAGCCTTCCTCGATTATTATTAAAGATAGCCAATACTGACTGTAATTTCCAAGGCTGTTATAAGCCAGGAACAAAGCATCTGATCTCTACAGATTCCTATGAATCTCAATGGGTTTTCCAGGCACCAACAAATAAACAACAGCACCAACATCTCACTGAAAATAAGAGATGGGTGCTACAGAAGGTAATAAAACAAAAGACAGAATGTGCTGCAGGTCACGTGGCAAGCTTACAATAAATTCAGAATTGAAACTTGGCAGTTATTTAACCTCTTTAGCCCTCATATTTACTTTTCTGTAAAATGAGAAAGTCAAATTAAATTCTCTTTGGACTGCAACACTGATTTTCACTTTGGAAATTTCAGAGATTTTTAACGTCAACATGAAAGAACTCACCCCATAAGATGCTGCATTATGTAAAGGAATAAGTCCTCCTTTGTCTTGGGCATTCACATCAGCTCCATGTTGTAACAAATACTCTGCAACTTCTAAATTATTATAACCAGCTAATTTAGAAAAGAAGTAAAATTACTTTCACTCGTTAGTATAAAAAATAGGTAAATATATGTCTGTATTTATCTATATATACATATTATTTTATGTATACATATGTGTATATAGGTAAATACACATATTATATCTATATATACATATTAAACATATACAGACATTATTTAAAAGATAAAAAGATTTTATAGAAATCTGAAATTCTCCATTGGAGTCTATTAAAATTTATCTTATGGAAAAGCTGCCCACTGGCCTCAAGTTGGAAGCTTTTGGTGATGATACCCATTTATTTCAGAGACTCTCAAAGTTACATTAACTGACTTGCTTGTATCTTTTCGTCTTACCAAAGTCTCTGCCTTCATGATTATTATATATACAACTTCCTAAACTCAGGTACATGGGCTCAAGGGCTGCAAGTAAAAGGCATCCAATCATATAAAAGCCAAGTTAGGAACACAAATGGCTGGCAGAACAGGGGACACCACACCAGCGTGGGTCTCAGGGCCCCACTTTCCCAGAGGGCCATAAGGACATGCCTTTTGCTAGAGAGAACTTAGGGGCACACATCTCTACAAGTCCGGCAGCAGAACCTGTATGTTGCTAAAGCCATGAAGTAGAACTTAGTATTTTATATGTGTAACATAAAGCCTCAGCTGTCATCTTGGGAACTGTCAGCTACCTTAGTACATACTTTTAAAGTAAAGTATATTTTATTGGACACATAACCACCAACTGAAAGCAAATCTGAAACTGAACTGGGCTAACATAAAACCAGGTACCACCTGAAACTTTAAAATAGTTCAAAATATTATTCATTTATTTTTATTGTAGTTTTTTAGCCTTTTGCTGAAGGACCTAAAGCAAAATAATTTAATAAGATCAAGTAAAGAAAAACAGAAGTACAAAACTACCAAAAGCTAAATATTACACTGAGTAAAACAGTCCTTCCAGGTCTCAAGGTATAATATTACACAAGTGGGCAGAAATATTTTGTGTATACAACATATTTGCCACTTACAAAGACAACACAGACTTAAATAGTAATGTTAAATGTCTAGATAAGCTACCATAAAGATATAAAAAGCTAATATAAAAAAAAATGGCACAGCACAACTCAAATCAGATGTCAGGTCACATCTTGTCTTGCATGGACTAGAAATTCCTGATTGCCAGTGAAAGTAGAAAAGCTTTTTCTCATGATATTAGCATTTGTGGTCTATCACTTCCAAAATGCTCTAAAAGACAGACAGATGGAGTAATTATTTCCCTTGGACAGTGGGGTCCCAACTTACATGGGGTGAGAATTTAAAGGTAAAAACCAAATATAACTAAAATTATCTCTTAAAAACTAGGAACATACTCAGTTACTCAGACTATGAGATTGAAATGAACTGAAAGAAGAGACTTCCATCTCCCATATTATACGAAGGAGCAGAAACACCTGTATTACTTACTTCTCTTTTTAAACAATGTGTATTTAGATAAACTTATGAGTCAAAAGTGCCTATGATGCAACTCCACTGATGTACTAGCTGTAGCTCAGGGACTAATGGCCCATTCCCGAGCATCTTCAACGCAGCTGAAAAAGCTATACTGAAACCACAACATTGCACACCTTCACTAAAAACAAAGGTACATCGCACCAATTTTATGAGTGAAAACTTAGAATGAATATTATGTACTCAATTGTGTCCCCCAAAATGTGTATGTTGAACCCCTAACCACCAGAACCTTACAATGTGACTATTTGAAGACAGGATCTTTAAAGAGGTACTTAAGTCAAAACAGGGCCAGTAGGGTAGGTACTAATCCAATCTGACTGGTGGAGGAGATTAGGACACAGAGAGACAGACACCAGGGATGTGCATACAGAGAAAAGGCCACGTGAGGACAGAGCCAGGAAGTGGCTATCTGCAAGCCAAGGAGAGGGGCCTCAGGAGAAAGTGATTATGCCAACACCCTTATCTCCACAACTGTGAGAAAATAAATTTCTGTTGTTTAAGCCACCCAGTCTGTGGTTTTGCTAAGGCAGGCCTAGCAAACTAATACAACAAATAACTTTGGCGAGAGGTATATATCACTTCTGAAAGTCTTTTAAGACTTTTTTCCTGCTTTTGCTTAACGGATATCATCGGAAGAATGGAAAGCTTTAGCTCCCCATGAAGAAGACTGGCTCAAGCAGAGTATTTTTCAAGTTTCTGTAGCCAAAATTCACTCAGTAAAGATGATTCAAACAATATGGTGACCTGGAATCAAGGCTCCAAAGCACACGGCGAGTGGCAGAGGCTCTTTCAATCATTCTCACTGAACGTAAGATACCAGCACTAAAGCGAACATGAAGTACAGTTGCCCTGAACAAATAAGCTAGAGTATAACGGTGGTATTAGAAGAGACCTGATTTGAACCTTTCAGGTTTACTTATAGGAAAGATTTTAGTCAGGTAAAATGAATCTTGAGATGTTGCCAACCTAAATCTGTGAAACTTCATTCACTTACCTGCTAAGTGTAGAGGCGTTGAATGTCGGCCTTGGGTGTCACGGCAATTTACATTATCAGGCGAAGACAACTTCTTCACTCTGGCTAAACAACCCTTCTTGGCAGCATCTAACAAAGCTGCATCTCCCCTAAGTAGATCTTGGATATCTGTATCTCCATCTTTAACAAGATCCAAAGGAGTATTTCCATCCCTGTTTTTCTTTGTAGGGTCTGCCCCATGCTGGGAATGTGAGAAACAGAAAAGGAGGAATTGGCTTAAGTTTGCCCTTGGTCAATGAGAAAATAGTCAATGTAACTATACCTAGGAAAACTATTTTATACTGAGACTCTACCTTAAAAGTTAACATGATTGTTGTTAACATTTAATGTAATACACAGAAAATCCCATGAAAAATACAGAAGCTATTAAATATTGGGCTTTTACAATGCAATAATATAACCAAAATTTTAAACTACATTCAAATTAAGGCAACATTTCATTAAAAATTGTCTGTCGTGTATGCTATTTTTAGTTTTCAAAAACACTGAAATAAAGTATAAATTTAACTATACTTTTGTTTTTACTGTAAAATATTTACATTGGTACCTGTATTAGACCAGTACTTTTTATTTTATTAGTGCTAAATAAGTCTGGCTTATAAATTACATAATCCATCAAATATTTTGAGATTTAAATACTATATAGGAAAAATTGAGATAATCGGAAGTATTAAATGATAGTTGACTTTATACAATAACAAATATATGTGTAGTAAACATATTTTTAGGTTAAAATATAAGTGTTCATGACATTCTGAAATCTATGTAGAGAATTAGATAACTTTGCTTCCCACCTCCTTACTAGTTTAAGTTTATATTAGTTATTAGAAATATTAGTTTTTAGAAATATGATTAACATAGTCTATATAATACACCATGTCCACAGTAAGTACTTTAATATACCTGTAGCAAAAGTTTGCAAATTTCGTATTTTCCTTTTGCTGCCGCTTCATGTAAAGGAGTAAATTTCCATAAGTCAGCTACATTAACTACTGCTCCGTGCTTAACAAGAAGTTCTGCAACTTCATAATGTCCATAGGAACATGCATTGTGCAAAGGTACAAGGCCTCTGAAATGAAAAGTTAAATAAGCAATGCAACACAAAGACATGTTTTAATCTAAATAATTACATACAGCTGATAAATTTCTTGAACTGCATAAGGGACTATACTGATTGTATTTTATAGAACCTAAATTTATTGAAAGGAGAAATGGAATTATTTGTTGGGGGGGGGTCAGGGACAAAATTTTTTTTTTTTTTTTTGAGGAAGACTAGCCCTGAGCTAACTACTGCCAGTCCTCCTCTTTTTTGCTGAGGAAGCCTGGCCCTGAGCTAACATCGTGCCCATCTTCCTCTACTTTATACATGGGACGCCTACCACAGCATGGCGTGCCAAGCGGTGCCATGGCCACACCCAGGATCCGAACCATCGAACCCCAAGCTGCTGAGAAGCGGAACATATGAACTTAACCGCTGTGCCACCAGGCCGGCCCCAGGGACAAAATTTTTTAAATATTTAGAATTGCAGAGAATATAACAAATATCTATACCCTCAATATCTAGAATTGAGAATTGGATACTTTCAAAGAAAAATAATTTTAACACAAGCTGAAGAATTCAAATATCCTCAATGCAAACTGAAAATTTTACACTAAAAATCAATATCACACCAATGCTGTAATCTCCTTGGCCATTATAAAATTACAAGGCATTATGCAAATAAGTCTTTATATAAATGCTAACCATCACAAAATCTTAACGGAAATTAAAAAGGTATATTTAAGGAGCCAGCCCCATGGCCTAGTGGTTAAGTTTGGAGCGCTCCACTTTGGCAGCCCAGGTTTGGTTCCTGGGCACAGATTTACATCACTCATCAGCAGCCATGCTGTGGCGGTGACCCACATACAAAATAGAAGAAGAGTGGCAGAGATGTTAGCTCAGGGCCAGTGTTCCTCGGCAAAAAAAAGAAGAAAAAAAGAAAAGTCATAAAACATGAATGCATAAAGACACATGCACCCCCATGTTCATTGCAGCATTATTCACAATAGCCAAAACTTGGAAGCAACCTAGATGCCCATCAAGGGATGAACTGATAAAGAAGATGTGGCAAAGATACACAATAGAATACTACTCAGCCATAAAAAACAATGAAATCCAGCCATTTGTGACAACATGGATGAATCTTGAGAGTATTATGCTAATCAAAATAAGTCAGAGGGAGAAAGTCAAATACCGTATGATCTCACTCATAAGTAGAAGATAAAAACAACAACAAACAGTCACAAGGAGACAGAGATTGGATTGGTAGTTATCAGAGGGGAAGGGGGGAGGGAGGAGGACAAAAGGGGCATTTAGGCACATGTGTGTGGTGATGGATGGTAATTAGTCTTTGGGTGGTGAACATGATGTAATCTACACAGAAATCGAAATATAAGGATGTACACCTGAAATTTATGTAACGTTATAAACCAATGTCACTGCAATAAAAAAACAGTCAAATAAAAAGGTATATTTAAGCCAATCTTTCTTAAAAGGTCAGATAAAGGAGAAGAGAAGCCATGGCAATAGCTGGTACTTGCCCTTTATCTTTAGCATGCACGTCTGCTCCGTGCTGCAGCAGGTATTCCACCACAGACACCCTATTGTAGCCAGCTGCAAAATGGAGTGGGGTAGACTGACGCCCTTCAATGTCTCTGCAGTTGACACTCTGAACAGTACACAATTTCTATAGGAAGAAACACAGTATACACATGATGCTACATATTCTGGTCTCTTGTTTTCATTCATTTAGTAGAAATTTCAAATGTCTGACTTATTTTCTTATCTCATCAAATCAATATTCTCAGAAACTCTTATTTCTTCTTCTTATTTCATCTTGTTATTTACTTGGAATCCCTCTGGTCCTCTCATCTACGTCTGAATCTTCTGCTTTTGCTAAAGCTTGTAGGCAAGTTTTATTAGTGTCACTACTACTACTTACATAAAAGTAAGCTAAGTGCCAATTATCAGCCATTGTAACTTTCATTTTGTGGCAAATATACGTTGAGGTACACTGATCACAGGACCACTGGCATCACCTGGGGGCTTGTTAAAAACTCAGAATCTCAGACTCCCAACTACTCAGTCAGAACCTGCATTTTGACAAGATCTCTAGATGATCTGCAAGAACATTAAAGTTCGAGAAGTACTGCTCGAGACCAGTGGTTCTGGAATTTTCATGTGCATTAGTCCCACCTCTAGATTTCCCAATTCAGTGTATCTGGCGTGGGGCCTGAGAACCTGCATTTCTGACAAGTTCCTAGGGGATGCGATGTTGTTAGTTGAGGAACTACACTTACAGAATTATACTGCACTATATGGAATGAACTAACAGAATGCTATTGGGTTATGTACCATCCTTGGGAGAGGTAAGAAAGTCACTCAAATAATTTTTTGTGTTCTTTGGTTCAGATGAGGAAGGATAGCTGAGAAAGGATTGAAAGAGTAACACTCAAAATACTCAAGAGTATTTTGCATGAAAACTATGAACATTTGGAGAAGGAAGGCAGCATAGATAATAAATCATGGTGTTCAAAAAAAGTCAAAAGAACATCAATATTAGTAAAAACCTTTTCCCATTTTAAAACATCCTACCCTAAAAGTAGGGATAACCTAAGCCTAATAAATCAACCAGCCCTGGTGGTCTAGTGGCTAAGATTTGGTGCTTTCACCACTGTTGTCTGGGTTTATTTCCTGGTCAGGGAACCAAAGAACCTGTCCGCTGGTTGTCATGCTGTGGCGGCTGTGTGTTGCTCTGAAGCTGAAAGCTATGCCACTAGTACTCCTAATATCAGTGCTGGGTCATCCAAGGAGCACAGGTTTCAACAGAGCTTCCAGACTGAACAAACTAAGAAGAAGGACCTGGCCACCCAATTCTGAAAAAATTGGCAATGGAAACCCTATCTATAGCAGTGGAGCGTCGTCCAATAGAGTGCTAGAAGGTGAGAGGAGGGTGCGAAAAGACCGTGCAGGGTTCTTACTCTGCTGTACACAGGGTTGCTAGGAGTTGGAATCAACTCAACGGCATTAACAACCATAAACCAAAGGAGCCAGCTATCAGTAGGTTTACCTCAAGCGGTTTAATCACAGGACTGATAAAGCTCTCTGTGCTTCCCAAACCAGAGCTTGTCAAATACACTGATTCACTGGCCCATGTGATATTTCGTGGGTCTGAAGTCGGGTTCGAAGAATAAGTATTTTTAACACATGTGCCAAGTTTGGTAGTTATCATCAGCCACTCTACTCCCTACCTCTCAGTTTAACTTTGTCCACTCTGAGACCAATTTTCTAATAGGAGGTGTCCGAAAAGTAACTAGCCTGATGGATCACTAAGCAAATACAACTGAGTACATAATTAAGTGTTCACTGAGTAATATACAAATATTATTGTCCCAGTGATTCACACCAAGCCACATGTCTAGAGATACAAATGGAATAGACATGTTGATGGAGATAAACTTCCATGAAGTGAATTTAAAAGGAGAGGTGAGGGAAGACAGCCTGATGCCTATCACAGGGAGAGAGTGAGTGAGGAAGGACTTCCTCAATCCAGTGGCCTTATTTTATTCTCTAAATCCAGTTCTTGCCCCCAATCTCATCTCCTCTTCCTCTATCTTTTCCTCTACACTCCTTCTATCTTTACAAAAACAAATCTGGTCTTTAACATTACGTGTACTGAATATAGTTCTCTACTGTTTAGTATATTTAAGTGGATGAACATTTAAAACTTTTTCTTATCACCCCCTGCCACAAAAAACAAACCCAGCTAGTTGCCTTTAACTCAAGTGACTTGTTTTTCCTCAAGTCAGTATAGTGAGTAATCCTCCTTTCAATACCCTATTAATCTCCTAAGTAAGGACAAGAGAATGTAAATATAAAACAAGCCAAACAATAAAACTGTATTATAATAGCATTTTTTCTTTGAAAAATGAAATTAGTTAAAAAATAAAATATGAAGTTTTTTCGGAGATGATTGTACTATCTACGCAAATAAAGCAGTAGGAAAGGATCACACGGACTTTTAAATCAACTTCCAGAAATCCTTTTATTTAAAAGGACAGTGAATAAATTTCTTCAGAGCTCAAGGAAGTTCAGATGGAACCAACATTCAGATTTCATTCTCAGAAAATCTAAAACTGACTCTGTGGGGTGAGTCTGTTCAGGATTGAGAACACCATACAGGAATACAGTGGAAATGCTTCAAATAGCTACTTCTGCCATGAATCAAATGAGTAAATTTTAAAAATAAAACTTCTTATTACTTGTCAGTGCCGCCTTAAACAACTGTTTTGCAAGTCTGGAGGCAGGCGGAAGGGAGATACAATAAGGTTTTTTCCCCCCTACTAGCTTTGGAAATTAAAATAACATTATCGCATTACTGAAGAATTATTTAATTTACGAAACATGCTGAGTTAATTTTAATTTATATTAGTTGAACTGAAAAGTAGTCATGCTCTTTCAAAATGTTAGGCTTCTAAGTTATTTACGCAGATACACAGTTTCTGTAGGTAACAAATATCTGGTAGTATATAGGCATTAAGACATTACATATGATTCTATAGTAAAAAGCAAAGTAAAATCTGAGGGAAGCGTTATTCTAGAGAAGACTGCTATAGGAGATATGCCACGTAAGAGCTGAAGGTGGCCCCTCTGAGAAAGAAAAAAAAAAAACTTCAGTTTAGATGAGTTGAAGATTATTAGGAGACAGTGACTCTGAAAAGCGGCAACACTGTATTATCACCATATTTAAACACTGGGTCCTCACAGAGGTAGAGGGGACAAAGAAATGAAGAAACCAGAAGAAATGTGTAGACAGAATGACACATTGTTTAGTCTTCTTCCCTTGTTTTATGTGTCATATGTAAACAATAGTGGATAACAATCTGATATGCCTTATTCTTTTAAAGGGACAAATGAATAGGTTCTTTAAACAAAATCAACTTCCACAAACATGCAGTTTATTTAAATCTGTGATTGCGATGTATTTACTGAGATCCATGTGAAACCAAAAGTTTCTTTCATTACTTAATGATCCTTATCTGCAGAGAACTAGATTAGCATTATTTACCTTTTAAAATAAGGCACATATAAATAACTAGGCATTTCACTACTACAGATTCATTAAAACACTATCAAAATAAGAACCCAAAGTTAACAAAAATATAAGATCATATCTTACTTTTACAGTTTCTACATCTCCAGCCTTTGCAGCTTCCAGCAATTGTCTGTCTGCCTCTGAATTACCTAATGGGATCCCCTCTAAAAAGAAAGGAGGAAAGAATGATTAACTCTTATTTAGAAGGTGGGACCAAGTTTTAAGGGTGGCATCTTATCTGAAAGTAAAGTCCTTCAGCAGTTTGGTAGATTATGTAGGAAATCTCCATGGTAGTAGGAGAAAAACAGTAAGACTTCCTTAAATCTTCTTTTTGAAACATAATATATATATATGAAATGTATGTAAATGTGAACAATTAAAAATGTGATTTAAGCAATAAAAAGGAATATCTACTGGGCAAGTCACCTGAACTTTTTGGGCCTCAGATTTTTTTCTGTGCTAAAGAGAGAAGTTAGATGAGAAGATATCTAAATTCATTTTTAGGTCTGAAATTCCATGTTTTATAGCTCATTTTAAATCTTGCAGGAAAGGAAGAAAACATGTACCTTGTATCTTAGAACAAAATAAACTCCAGATGGATTAAAGACTTAAGTATAAAAAAAATTAAACGTTAAAAATACTAGAAGAAAATACTGGTGAATATTTTTTATCTTGGAGTAGAAAAGTGTCTTAGAGTTAATACATCAAAGTCAGAACTAAAATTGATTTGAAAAATATCTGTCAGGCAATAATAAAGCATTAAACAAAGTTACAGGCAAAGAACAAAATGGAAAAAATACTGCTACATCGTAGGAATGCAAATTAAAATGAGATACTGGGTTTTTTTTCATCTATTAGTGGGCAAAGAGCAAATGGGAGAGCTGCACTGACAATATTTCTATAATTTGCATTTATAAAAGCATCTATTATTGGGCTGGCCCACTGGCATAGTGGTTAAGTGCACGCATTCCATTTCAGCAGCCTGAGGTTTGCAAGTTCAAATCTTGGGCACAGACCTAGCACCACTCGCCAAGCTGTGCTGTGGTGGCATCCCACATAAAATAGAGGAAGATGGGCACAGATGTTAGCTCAGTGACAAGCTTCCTCACAAGAAAAAAGAAAAGCATCTATTACTTCTGTAATTCACACACATTCACCCAAGGAAAAGATTAAGAATCATAATACCTAGTGCTGACAAGGAAAATAGGTCCTGTCATACACTATTAGTCGTAGTGTAAAATGGCACATGACAACTTTTTTAGATGATTTAACAATCATATGCTATCCTTTGACCTGGAAAGTCCACTTGATAATTTATTCTAAGACACCGGGCGGAAAGATAACAGCACCTAGCATAAAACTAGCAAGACTGTAAATGTCCATCACCAGCAACTGAATAGGACCAGTGTTACTACCCCAAAAACTGACACTGAAACAAATGTGTGGCATATGGGTAAGTAAAGAAAATCTTGAAAGCAGTCTTGCTCAATTTTGGCAGCTTCCAGGTTTTATCAACCTGTCTTCATCTATGCAAGCAGTGATTTTCTCAAAATGTGGTTTCCAGACCCTAGGCATAAAGATCATCAAGGTAAGTGTGGAAGATACGAAAGGCTTGATCTGTTACATTTCTTCTCATTTGAGCTTTGAGATGTCAAAGACACTTTAAAATTTATGGGACCAGATTTCTAGACTGAAACGCTCAACCTATGCCAAATGTGTAGATATTTGATCCACACTGATTTGATTTTAAAATGTAACGAATATCACTATATTCAATAGTTCAATATGTTTTAATAAGTCAAATAGTTGATTACTTTGTACAAATTCTTACATGCCTTATGGATGAAGGACCTAAAAAAAGAGTGAATAGGCAGAGCCAGTCTGTAGAGTATTATTTATCACTATGGTCGTTGCTCTACTAAGAAATACCTACCTTTCCCAGTTTTCCTTTCTTTAAAAAGAAATAGCAATTATTGTATCTTACTCTTAAAACCTTTCTAGATAAAAACTTAAAAGCCAACTATTTACTCAGAGAAATTGGGCAGCAAATGCAACTGGAACAAAATCATGATTAAGACTTAACAACAATTGGACATAGAGTATGAGTTAAAAAGAAACAGGCAAAAATTCTAAAAAATTCTTTTACTACCAATTCCTACATGATATGTGAAAAAACTTAAAGGTTAATTAAAAAAATTGCTTTCATGGAAGCATTCAATACCTTGAAGAAGTTGCTGCACATTTTCATTTCCCATCTGCAAGGCAGTAAAGCCCTGCAGGGATATAATGTTAGGGTCGCACCCATAGCTCAGAAGGAGGCGGCAGGTCTGCAGATGACCACAATGTGCAGCTCTGTGCAGAGAAGTCTGACCAAGATTATCCAAAGCGTTAACCTTAACAACGTAGAAAAAGCTGAAATTAGCTTGCAGTGCAAAATTTAAAACCATCCAATCACGTATTTAACACTTGCTACTTATTTAAAAATCTCAATTATTTTCTTATTATCAGTGCCAAAGCAAGTATTTTTGTTCAAATCTAGAGCATAAATTCACCAATGCATGAAGCTGACATCAGAAAGAAGACCCAGTTTTGGATTAAAAGTGTGAAATGTTGAATAACTGTTGTGTTTAGCATTAAAGTATTCATAGATTCACCACGTCTACAGCTAGACATTGCCTAAGAAAGCCTAAACCACGTATTTTTATGGCTCTGAGATCCAGAAACATGGGGGCTAACCTCAAGACAGATAATAGTAACAAAGCAAGAGAGTAAATTAGCATTAAAACACTTATTTCTATGGGCTTAATCTTCTACCTTATTTATCATATAAAATAGAATCTGTATGGATAAAGACACCATGGCATATTCACACAATGAAATACTTTTCAGCAATAAAAAGGAACAAACTATTGCTATGTGGAGGAATCTCCAAAAGGTTATATATTGAGTAGAAAAAGTCTTACACAAGAGTATATATTGCATGATTCCATGGACATGAAGGCCTAGAAAAGGCAAATCTAATCTATGTCAGAAAAAATCAAAACCGTTGTTGCCTCTAGGGGTGGAGACTACCTTGGATAGGGCACTGCCTCTGCCATGACATAATGTTCCGTATCTTGATGAGTTCTGGTTAAACGGTTGTAAGCGTTATTCAAAATTCAGTAAAACTACATTTAAAATTTGTCCATTTCACTGCATGTAAAGTTCACTTCCAAAGAAAAACTGTAAACAAATATTCACCTCTAGTTGATGCCTATGTACAAGTATTTAGGGAGATGTGTACAGTAATTTGCAAATTACTTTGAAATCTGTCAAAAAATAAGATATACTGGTGGATGGAAGGAGAAATTGATGGATATGTAATAAAAAATATAGTAAAATGTTAGTAGAATCTAGGTGGTGGGTATATAGTTATGCTCTGTAAAATTCTTTCAACTTGGTGGTGTTTTTGAAAATTTTCACAGTAAAAAAATCACCTGTAAGACTCCCCTTATCTTAACCCCACTCTCACCACCAGGAAAATAATTCTACAAAACATAACTGAGAAATTAAATTCCTCAGTAATCAACCCTGTGGCCACTAGTGTTTATTGAGACACTGTCCAACTCATATTCACGGAATCAGAGAATATTTGACTAGAAGCATGGTAAGACTTTCTCAATGCATCTAAAACTAGACTATAAATAGCTAGTCTTCACCTTTACAGAATCTGAAACATCAATTTTGAATGCTCAGGGCAATTAATCTATTTATTCACATACCAAAACTCAGTGAAATGTGAAATACATCTAATTGAAAACTTTATTTGGGTACCACTCTGGGTTAAGATTAGGGTGACCAACTTGTCCTGGTTTGCCTGGGACTTCCCTGGTTTTAGCACCCAAAGTCCCGTGTTCCCAGAAATTCCTCAGTCCTAGACAACTCTGAATGGACGGCTGGTCATCCTAGTCAAGACTGTTCCAGTGAGTTTCTCAACTCAAATTTAATATGCATCCAGATAGTCTTTGAGTAACGCACCACCACTGTATGGTGCAGCCAGTACGAAAAAGGCAACCAACGAAAAGATACAGAACAGACAGACAAGTGAGATATGCCAAGCAGTAAGCAGAAATAAACTTTATTTTTTCAATAACTTACAATAGGAAAATTGAGGTTATACATTATCAAGAATTTCCCCAAATCAAAGAGAAATTAGGACACTGAGAGACAACAACAAAAGAAATTGAAGCATTCTAAGTGGTTCCTTGACTGGAAACCCAAGGAAGGACAGATCAGAAAAACTATTCTGCAAAGTTCATTTAGGGAAGAGCCTCAGGGGCCACCCAAGGGGGAAAGGGGTGTCTAGTCCTTTCTTCTCCTTTCACGCAGAGCAGCTCCATTCTTTCTGTTACGTAATGAATTTCTACCAAAGATTTTGTTTGAACAAGGCTAGGATCTGTGGCTAAAAAGTGTGAAAACTGCTGAATTAGGTGTCATTGCTTCCAGTCTGAGATGCTATGTGTATCTCTTACTGAGTAGTATTTTTTAAAGTTCCTGGGTAAGAAATGATGATTTCTAGCCTTGATGAAAACATAATTATTCCATGAATAAAATGCTTTGTGTACAAATGCCAACTAAAGAACAGTAACTTCCCAATATGGGGATTTATGCTTTTAGTCAAGTTATTTAAATAATTTATTTCCTTTTGTTTCAAGTTCTTTGGCTTAGTCACAGAAATAACAGAGCATAAGAAAGACTGTGGCTGGGGTATATGACAGGAGTCATCATGGTAACCAAGGAACAGAAAATACAAGTGAGGAGGAGACTGGAAAAGATAGGTCAGAATCAGTACGTCTCTGGCTGGGGATATTCTTACGAGTGTACTGTTAGAAAAAGACCACAAGGATAACTTGACTAGTGGGGCGTGGTTAAAAGGAATGGAGAAAGAAAGATATACAGGAATAATATATTTTTGAATAAATCCATAGGCTTTTCTAGCAAAAAAATTAAGATACAGAAAAAGTATCCGCCAGGTTATTTTAAAGTACAGATTATGAGGAAAAAAGTAATATTTACGACAGAGTAAATAGTTTACAAGTAAGGCATTTCCTCTGCTAAAGAGAAAACAACTCATTGGATTACCAAAGATTACCAAAAAGGAAGTATACCTTTGCTTCGTGTTTCACCACTACTTCGACAACATCATTATGAGCTTTCTCAGATGCCACATGTAGAGGAGTCAAGAATCTTAAAGAGAAAAAGTCAGCCAGACAATGAATGTATTTTCCAAAAAATAAAATATCAATAATTTTTAATTATTAAAAGTATACTTACTCTTTAGTCTTTTCATTGATGTTTGCGCCTTTTCTTAACAACAGTTCACATATTTGCTTTCTTTTGGGATACGGAGATGCAGCAGCACAATGCTAGATAATTTAAATTGCAGCATTAATCAAGGACTATACATAACTGATTTTTATTTAAGAACATTTGTTTCCAATCAAGAACAATCGAGAAGTCATTTCACTTCTTCGTTTTATTTTTGACTTAACTTTGCTCTTCAAAGACTTTCTATTGGACAAAATGCACAATGATTACTAAATTGTGACAGGGCCTGAAAAATCCTATCTACCAGGTGATACCAGTTATTTACCTGAATATTTATCCTGATCAAGCTTTACAGTTGTCCTACATCTTTGAAAAAGTCACTACTAATGTGATGAAAAACTTAATGTGACCAAGACTCCTTCCAAAACTGTTCCCAGATAACAGTGTTTACGTTATTTTAATAAAATACCCCAAAAGTAGGGGTTTCTTTACATGACGAAATAACAGAGCACTCATCAGCTCTGGATTCCGCTTGATATCATCATCGATGGAATAGTTAACAAGCTGAGCGGTATTTATTTCTTTCTCAACGAGTTGCTCCAGCAGAATAAGGAGCTTGGATTATCTGTTTGGCAAAATCAGTGGTAGAAAATGATACACTCTGAGTTGGAGGCTGCAACATCTATATCTATGACGTATCAAAGAGGAAAGGAGACAGGAGGTAAGGTTTTGCCTGTTATAAACCTAATAAGTATTCATAGTCATGTACCAAATCTTTGCATCCCCAACATCCAGAATGATACTCAGATATGACAGGTGTTCCATAAATGTCAGAATGAATGAATGAATGAATGACTAAATCAATGTATATATATGTTAAGTTAAAACTGAAACCTGATAATTCATGGAATGAAAGGTCTGGATAATTGTTAAGCTAAGTTGCTCTTACATCTAAATACACAGTACACATGAAATTTGTTCTCTGATTATAACCGGTTAATTATAAAGCTTATATGATCTTCATGACTTTGCTTCAGATTCATTCTTTGATGCTGTTGCTGTCACCAAAATCATTGCTTTGCCCTCAGTAAAACCATTTCTAATTGGTGAATATAGCTCCTTTGGTATGTTATGAGTAACCATCCCAGGACATCCATCAGGACAGTACAGAGAATGGAAATAGTTTACATTTAAGAATTCTTCATCAAGAAGTTACTTCACATCCATTTCAAATTGCAGCCCTACTCTTCCACCCCACCCTGGTGCAGGGGCTGTAACCTCTGGAAACCTGGAAGACATGCCCCTGCAAAACAGCTATCCACCAATACTTAACTCCTAGTATGTTTTAAAGTCACTAACAAAAATAAGTCATTTAATAGCAGAATATTTAGGGGAAAAAAACAAGTAGTATTAGCTTTTCAGACCAGAAAATTTTCCATGTCAGCTTTTCTCTGTACCATCTTGATGTTGTTATGATTTTAATTTTGAACTAGCATTTCTTCTTAGTTTGCAGCTTTGCTATTTGTTTTTTTTTTTTTTACAAGTTAAGTAGTAAAAAGGTCTAAAATGCTTTCTGTAGGTTTCTACATAAACTTCACAGAATTGACACCATGGCATAAGGAAGAAAATTAACCACAAAAGACATTAGGTAAGTAAGGCTACTATGAGTTAAATCTGCCCCTAAACATGTCAATTTACTTAGGGTTATCTTCCCTCATCCAAAGCACATTCTGCACTTCATACAGCAGGACTTACTTTGTTCCTTTCAAATTTCTACTTCTAAGGCAGCCTCTGATTACACCATTACCTTTCCTCTCTTCCATTTCTTATCCCTACTAGCTCCCATTTCTTCTGACTGCTTTTCCACAGACTCCCCAATTTTTGCCTACTTTGTTACCGCTCCACAGAGCTGTCATTACCTCTATCAGGGACATAGCCTCTACTCACACAGATACTTTATTCACACAGTATAGAGGGGATATACACAGACTTCAGATCTGATTTTGGAAAAAGTTTCAATACTGGAAGGAAAACCAAGTGATTTTTATCTTGATGGCAGAATTATTTTATTTTTCATTACTTTCAGTAAGTTCCAAATTTTCAACCATAAACATTTATAATTTTCATAATAAAAAACACAAATGATATTTACCATTTATGATAATAAAAGTTACATGTAAAATATACCAGTATATGAATAAAATTTTTTTCTGGAAGGATACTCGAATAATAGTATTGCCTTTTGTGGGGTGAGGATATTTTTCTGTATTGTTTAAAATTTTTTTATGTATGTGCAGGCATTAATTTTTAAAAAGCATGAATTTTTAAAACACTTCTATTACTAAAACTTATCCTGCATCATCAAAAGTAGGACATTATGATTAGTTTAGCATGTTTTTAGTTATAGTATTTTTAAAATTTAAATCTGAAACATTACCAATGCTGTTTCATGTGTTTGAGGATGCTTAAAATTCACCATTTCCAGAGAGAGATGTTTTTTGATTCGTGTAACATCAGCTTCCCGTGCAGCTTGCAGCAATGAGTGGCCTTTAAATTCATCTAAATGAAGAAAAAGCATTTAAATCTGCATCAGAATTATCAAATTGATGGAACTTAGTAAAAGACACTTAGTATTTTTCTTGAAATCATCTTCAAAATTATCTATCAAAACAGCCAGATAGAGGCTCTAAACACATTCTCCAAATATAACCCCTGAAAAGGGAGACAGTGGTACTCCAGTTCCCCTCACTTATGACCCAATTCACCCCCAAGTATATACACAGATTTAGCCCATGGCCAACTCAAGGTCTATTTTGGTCTGGAGGCATCCAGAGTACTGTAATACATTCCCAGACCAGAGAGTTCTAAGAATTTTCTAAGGCACAGAACTTTTCTCAGTAAAGGAATAAAACAAAGGGGATCACAACCCTACACTAACATTATGGCAGTGGCAGGTGGTTTTGCTCACATATCAGAGAACTGGGGACTAGACAACTTGGATATTTCCAAGGGTCACCTACTGATGAACAAATGAAAGAGGGTGTTTTCTCAAGATTCCTCTCTTTTATTCACCAGACCTGTGAAACCACCCATTATCCTTTATTGTTCCATAATAAAACAAGTTTAATACAAGTTTCCTGTTTATGTATAGTAATACTATATCTGAACTAGGTGGCTATTTCTCATTCTACTTCAGTTGTAGAAAGAAAACCATGAAACTGCCCAGATATCGAAGAATATTAGATGGTAAGATCTGGGGACTATGTCTACAAGACAGCAATCCTACAAATAACAGTTTGACTTCATAGCAGATTAACTAGAAAGTCATATCAAAGACAGGAATAAAACCCAAATTCTTTGTTTCCAAAAGCACACCATCTATAAAACTAATACATATAAAAAGCATTTAACTTGAATTGAAAAAAACAAAAATATTATTGTCTTTTCATAGCATCTTAAGAGCAGAACAAGTAGAAACCTCCAAATGATTAAATATGCTAGACTGAACAACAACAGATACCCCTGGCTAAGGAAAATATTCCATTACTTAAAATTTTCCAAAAAACAAACAAGAGAGAAAAAATTTCTAGTTTACTGATATAATATCCTAGCTGAACAGTCATCATTTTATACTTACATGCTAATCTTTCTTTTAACTGTGGTGTGGGAGCCAAGTCTATGGCACTTTTATTGTGACAATTCAGCAGTGTTGGATCTGCACCATAACTTAGGAGAAGAGAACACACTTCAACCCTGTTCTTAGAAGCTGCCTCATGAAGAGGAGTGAATTGCCACAAGTCCATTGCATTTACACAGGCACCATGCTGGGGGGGTGGGGGGTAAAGCATACATTTAGTGTTCAATTTTTAAGAGAATTTAGAATTATTAGTACTGTCTAATTTAACATTATGCAAGTTTAAACAAGTTCTGTTCCCAAAGTTCAGTTTTTAAAGTAATTGCTATTTCAGAAAGAGAATACATTTTTTCTCCCCACAGAAAAAACAGCAGCTGGCTGCTAGATCTACCCACAAGGGCCTATTTAACTCTATTGTTGTTAAAAACAGTTAAGAATGAAGATTTATATTTAACCTGAATCTCTTCCAAGAACTAATTTTTTCCTTTTTTGAGGCATAATTTACATATGGCAAAATGTACAGTTCTTAAGTGTACAGTTTGATGAGTTTTGACAAACGCAAATTATCTGTCATATCATCACAGGACACAGGCACACTGTGTCTAATTCCAGACACAGGATACTTTCATTACCCCAGAATGTTCCTTCATGCTCCTTTTATAGACAATTCCTGCCCCCATTCTGATTGTTAGCACCGTATATTAGATTTACCTGCTCTTGAATTTTATAAAAATGAACTAACACAGTATGTACTTTTGTGTCTAGCTTTTTTCACACACAATGTCTGAGATTCATTCCTGTTGTCGTATCAATAGTTTGTTTTTATTACAAAGTAGCGTTCCATCGTATAGATAGACCATAATTTACTTATCCATCATCCAATTGATGGGTATTTGGACTATTTTTACGAACACACACTGTCATTTCTCTTGGATATATCCCTAGAAGTGGAATTGCTGGGTCGTATGGTCGATATATGTTTACTTTTATTAGAAACTGCCAAACAGTTTTCTAAAGTGGCTGTATTATTTTTGCATTGCCACAAGTGATGTTTGCATTCCAAGCTCCACACACTAGCTAATACTTGGTATTGTCAGTCTTCTTAACTCTAGCCATTTCCAAGTATTGGAACTGGGCGGACCACAGAAGTCATTCTAGTTCAACCTCTCATCAAACAAAATCTCTTCCAGAGCATTCTTGCAGAAGGCAAACCAGCTACTTACTCTTTTAGTATTTTCAATAATGGGAAACGAATTCTCAATTAACAAGGCTTTTTATAATTACTAGATAATTCCTGTGGTTAGGAAGTTCTCTTCTATATCAAGTTAAACACATGCTTTAAACTTTGATCTATTAGTCTTCTTTGGAGCAAAAGGGATCAATATTCTTCTTTACAGTATTGGAAGGTAGCTCTTATGTTTTCCTTTTCCAGTCTAAACACCTTTAGCTCCTTCACTCATTCTTCTTATTAGATCGTTTCTAGACTTCCTATCACCCTAGTGGTCCTCAACTAAATATACTTCAGTTTAAAAAATTCATTAAAAAAATAGTGAAAACTTAGAATAACAGTAGATTCTCAATGTGGTTTGACTGTGAAAGTACAGTGCAACCATTATTACACTTGCTCTCGACACTATACTTCTACTACTGGCATAAAATTATGTTAGCTTTTCAAGCAGTCGCATCACAATTTGTACAGTGTCCTGATCAGGAAAAGCAGTCACTCAATGTCTGCTGTTAAATGCCTGTTTCTGCTAGCCAGACTCTTTAGCAAGGATTGCCAACTGACTCAGTGTTGCCCAGGACCTCTGCCTATGTTCCCTGTCCCTATCTACTTGCTTTCTCTTGAACTTGTCTACTCAGTAAATGCCTGCACCCTCACCTCAGCTAACCTGCTCTATATGTAGGACCTCTAGGCAGCCTCCTATTCCTATTTCGTGAACACTAGGTCTTAGCAAAACACCATTCAGTTGTCTTTAAGACCCAATGTGATGTGTCTGATGTTTTACTCTCATCCACAACATTCCACATGTTCCAATGAATTCAAGATTCAGTTTTACAATAAGCAAAAGCATTACTGTTATAAATGTAAATTTTGGAGCCACATTATAAAGTTAAAAAGGCTTATGGGCTACTCAGTGTATCTAACCACTATAATAAAGTTGTTTCTGTGGGAAAATGTATTCTGTGGTAGCAAATGCCCAAAAGGAAGCACAGAGGCATTAGAAATAAATGTCCTCTTTCCCGTACATGACAGCTGCTGACAGAATGAGAAAAAGTATTAAAGGAGCAGAATGGGTACAGAGTGAGAGAAGTCTAAAGAATGTTCAAATACATATGTAGAGATGGGGGGACAAAAGGAAATGGGTGTGGGTAACATTCTTGGATCCACTCTCAAGGAGAATACATATCTTCCCTTCTCACCTAACAGGGAGCAAATTAAGTTTCTTGCCAGCCCTGGGAAGCTGCATGTTAAACAACAGCCACACAGCATACTGGAAGAAGTGAAGCTTACCAAGTGAGCCTGTTTCAACCCAAATTACAACTAAGCAAGTCTTTCAAACGTAAATGGTGGTTTTAATAATACACAGTTCACTAAAAACTA
Source organism: Equus caballus (assembly GCF_041296265.1). Taxonomy (NCBI): domain Eukaryota; kingdom Metazoa; phylum Chordata; class Mammalia; order Perissodactyla; family Equidae; genus Equus; species Equus caballus. The sequence continues at coordinate 37,754,027 of NC_091684.1, forward strand.
CTTTCTGATACAGTCAACAGTTTTAAAACTTCACCTTTAGCCACAAATGACAGAATCACTTAAGCTGCTATTGGCAAGACGGTAATGCTACTTTATATTTAAAATCTTATCGTATCTCAAAAATCTCAAAGGAGTCAGATGCTGACCTATCAATATCTACATTTTATAATGATTATAAATACTTCTATATCCACCGAGCACTAAAAACACATAGAAAACAGATATACTACGTATTTCAAGTAATTTTATATGATTATAAGAAAAGTACAAGAGAACTAACCTTGACTAGCAGTTCAGTTACTTCATAATGACCATAAGAACAGGCATTGTGTAAGGGTACCAGATCACTACAATAGGAAAGGGGAGGAGAAAGCCTGTGTTATTAGATTCCCTAGGCTTAGTGTATTTAATTTTATTTAAATTTACACTTGGATTTAAATAGCAAATGGCTTATATGTGACCTTCTAGTAAAAGTGTATAAAATTTAATAACATCCATTTGAACCCTAAGTCTTAAAAATTCTAATTCCCAAGTCTCTTTCAAATCCACCTTTTTTTTCTGACTGCTACTGCCATTGCCTTAGTTTGGGCCTTTATTATCCCTCCCTGTACTACTGAAATAGCCCCCACTTCAGTTTATCTTCCAAATTGTAGCCAGATTTTTCTAAAAGGTAAACCTGATGTGGTTACGTAAGCTTTGTTTTAATGTCCTTCACTGGTTCTTCCTTGCTTCCAAAAGACAGACCCAACTGCTTAGCCTGGCATACAATGATCTGATTGATCTTCTCTAGCCTTACCTCCAATAACGATATGCTAAACGACTTGCAGTTCCCTGAACGCTTCTACATACACTGTCCCCTGGGTGTAGGACAGATTTCCCTCCCTCTTGGCTTACTTCTAACACGTCTTTTCCAAACTCAGAGCTCAAACACTGGCTCTTCTTTTAAACATTTTTTTGAGCTTCTGTAAGGTAAACTGCTATATGACTTAATAAACTAAAACCCTACTCCTTCATGATGGCAACGGAGGAGGAATTTTCTATATAGGAAGGTACAGGGGAACCTCAAAATCCTGACTCCTATCTTCAGGCTGCTCCTCCTTGGGGATCACTAATTAATTACCACAGACACCATCATGATGGCCGCCCATGGCTTAATCTTTAGTTCCATCTGTCCTCTCTTTAAAGGCTCATGGCTCTCCTCATCATTCTTGATTATACGATTTCCTACTTAACTGTGCACCAATTTCATTTCCAACTGTCTATTAGCTACGTCCACATGAGTTTCCATCATCATCTCATAAAACCAAGAGTTCCAAAAGTGAACTCAATGTTTCCTCCCAAAATAATTTTCCCCCTTGGATTTCAGTATGTGTGTCATTAGGTCTCATTCATTTAGCTTCAGAATTTAAAATATAATAATCTTTTCCTTCCTTTCTTTCTCATCACATGCAAATATTTAACAAATCTTATTCAGTCTTACATCGTAGTATCTCTTGCATCTGTCTTCTTTTCTACTTCCTCTGCCACCACTATTATAGAGCCTCAATATGCCTGAACCTCTACAATGCTCACTCTTCTAAGTGGTCTTTTTGCTTCTAGTCTCCCTCTCCAAACTACCCTACACGTTGCTTTCAGAATGCGTATTCTAAAACTCCTCTTTTAGAAGAATCACTCCTCTTGCTTAAGATCCTTCAATGGCTATCGTGGCTCACAGAACAAAATTTGAATTCCTTAGGCTAGAATACCAAGTCCTCTAAAATCTGGTTCTTACCTATTTTTCCAACCCTAACCTTCATTTCTCCCCTATGCGAATCATCTGCTTCAGCCAAGCTGGCCTAGTCATTGTTCCTTAAATATGCTGTAATATCTGCTGTAGCACCTCCTCTCACACCAATTCGTTTGCACAGAGTGATGTTTCCTAAATTGTCTGCTCTCTTGAACTGAGTCCAGGTCAAGTAGCACCTGGAGGATATCCCAACTACTACTGCCATCACCAAGTTCCCTCCTGGGAAATCCTGTACTATTATCTCTATTTATCACCTCATACTTAGTAGGGAACTTGCATTGTTAGGTATCTTTTCATGCCCCCAACATGTAGTGTATGCCCTTTGAGTGGTAGCCTTAAGGTTTTATAATTTCCTGTGTCCTCAGAGCAATCTGCATCTTGTAAAAGCTTGATGAATATGTATGCTGCTTCATAAGAAATATGATTGTTATAAGGTTACAGGAGTTATTATATAAGGACAGTAATATTTAAGAAATCCTCATTTTTGTTCAAATGCTTACTAACCCTTTATCTTTAGCATGGACATCGGCTCCATGTTGCAATAACAGCTGCACAATCTTTACTCTGTTGTATCCTGCTGCTAAATGCAATGGAGTTGACTGAAATATTAATCAGACAAATTAATGAAATTCAAATAATGGCTTAAAAAAAAGCGTGAAAAAGGTAAAAATCCAAATATGAAATCAGAAATCCAGAAAAAACTTTATAACTTCATTGTCTAAATAAATAGTTATCAATTTTGTTTTTCAAAATCCAACATATATACCAAAGACATAGCATACAAGTTTATAAGTTCATTATTGCAAATGGGAAGCAAACAACTAAACGTTTATTATCAGTAAGGTTTTACTAAGTTTAAGAATTAATCCAAATTACTGCTTAAGAGAAAATATCAGTACTCTTGTCAAAAGTTTTAATTTACAGTAAGATAAACACATTTTCATGTTACCTGGAGAGGAACACAAACTTAGTTGCAAAAGAAAAGTACCTTTCTGCCGTCACTTGCATGGCAGTTGACATTTAATGGTGTAAGTAGAGCCATCATTTTTTCCTCATTGCCACTCCTAGCACACAAAAAAATGTATTAGCAATTTGTATTCTTTATCAGATCCTATGTGGATTCATGTATGCGAGCATTACAAAAATTTAATTCTCTTTTAAAGTTTGCCTATTGTTAAAAAAAAAAAAGGTGAAGTATTCATGGTACATATTTATAACACTAGTACACACCTGGCACTTTCCAAGAGTTCATCTTTCTTATATTCACCTGTGAATTAGAAAAAAAAAATGAGCATAAATTTTAAAAATTTAATTACAAAAGTAATGACAGTTTTATGCATAAAGATGCTCACTAAACTCTATTTAAAGTAGAAAAATCTGGAAATAAATTTCCAATAAGTGGAAAATGGTTAATCAACAGAATATTGTACAGTTTAAAAATACTTATATGAAGAACATGAGATACCTTTGTGCTGAAAGTGAAAAAAAATAATTCAATGTTATATAATGCAGTGTGACCACAACTGTATGAAAACAATAGGCACAGAAAAAGAAAAGCCAAGACGGAAATATACCAAAATTCTTAACAAAGTTTGTCTTAGGTGGTAGGTTATAGATAAGCTTTTCCTTTTCTATTCTTCAAATTTCCTGAAACCAGTATGTTATTTGTATAACAGACAAAATACATCCACAACTTCAATTCAAAAGAAAACAAAACAAGCAAAATCCAACATACCAACAGTACAAAAATGACAAAAGATAATCTATACCGGGGGCTGGCCCCGTGGCCGAGTGGTTAAGTTCGTGTGCTCCGCTGCAGGCGGCCCAGTGTTTCGTTGGTTCGAATCCTGGGCGTGGACATGGCACTGCTCATCAGACCACGCTGAGGCAGCGTCCCACATGCCACAACTAGAAGGACCCACAACGAAGAATATACAACTATGTACGGGGGGCTTTGGGGAGAAAAACGAAAAAATTAAATCTTTAAAAAAAAAAAAAACCTATACCATCACCAATTGAATATAATCATTAACATTTTTATGAATCTGGAAGATTTTTTAACACTAAAATTGTTTTTATTATAATACTTTATAAATATATACACATAAAAACAGGATTAAATATAAACACTTTATGCCCATAGCTTTTATATTTACAAATGAATATAAACAAAACTTTAAAATCAATATAATTTAAATTAACATAATTCAACCTAACTGATAGCGTTTATTCACTTGCTGAAATTAAATCAAACTGCTGCCCACAATATGAATTGTGTACTGATTCCTAGTCCAAAGGCTTCTTTTAATCCTCAAGATTTTTAAAAATGATAAAAAGCAAGGAGTAGCATGGAATAGTGAAGGAGGAAATAAACACTGAACTGATAGCTACAATAAGTGCTCACTTTTCTACAACTCTTTTAAATTTTCTCAGTAATACCAGAAGAAATATCACAAAGTCCAAGCACAAAAGCTCATGCAGAACCCTTCAGGCTTTTTGCTATTAGATTAGACATGGTTCTAATGGTGATCACACAGTAGATAAGAATCCAGAAAACAACATGGCAGAGGACTGCTTAAGAGGAAACACTTTGATGAGGCTGAAAACATGTGAAGTAGCTACTATCACTCAAAAAAGCTCAGCAGTCTAATTTGAACCTAGAGACTACAGCCTTATACATCTTAATAGATTCCAAGGACATGACCATGTTATAGTAGAGCACAATAACTGACACTCTTCACAGTACTGAAATTGGTATGCCCAGAATCCTCACTTTGGAAAAGCAAGATCAGTTACAGCTCTTCGAAAAGGTTTCATTAAAAAAAAAAAAAAAAAAAAAAAAGAGATTAAAATACATTAAAAAAAAAAAGAATAGTACATAGGGTAAACATAAGTTATCTGGAAAATGCAGGAATATTTTTAAAATATCCTGAAAACATGATAGTAACACACAATTAACTATCACCTCTGCTCCCAGTAAGGCAGGAATCATAAATTTAAACACCAATTTAAAAAGAAAAGAAAAAAAGCTTTACCTTTCTTAGACAAGAATCAAATACCAACTGTCCAGATGTAGAAAAGAATAGTAACTGAACTGACACTATTTTAAAAATCTAGTTGAGGTCACTAACCGCAGGAAGCCGACTATCTACCCAGCAAGTCATTCTTAAACTCTTCCTGGAATACCCAAAGAACACACAGACTTACCAGTCAGCACTGCCTTGGCAGACGGGTCTGCTAAATCCAATGCTGTCCTTCCATCTGTATTTCGGATGGTTGGCTCAGCTCCATGCTGTAAGAGCACTGCAAAATAGCAACACTACTTTTCAAAATGATAATCATGGCAATTTGACTTTAGTAAATCATTTTCTCAAAAACTCTGGTCCAGAAGTTTCAAAGTTATTTAAAGACCTTTCATATCCTGATAGTAAATTTTATATTTAAAGGATAAGAATATATAAAATATTTCATTATTTTTTTAAAATTTTTTTTTAAAGATTTTATTTTTTTCCTTTTTCTCCCCAAAGCCCCCCGGTACATAGTTGTATATTCTTCGTTGTGGGTCCTTCTAGTTGTGGCATGTGGGATGCTGCCTCAGCGTGGTTTGATGAGCAGTGCCATGTCCGCGCCCAGGATTCGAACCAACGAAACACTGGGCCACCTGCAGCGGAGCGCGTGAACTTAACCACTCGGCCACGGGGCCAGCCCCTAAAATATTCCATTATTTAATGTATTAGACACATTAAATAAATGTGCCCTAAGCTCAATGTCAGATTTTCCTTTGCCGATAAGTGACTAAGGATAGATAAGAGTGTGTAAGGAAATAAAAGGCAAGTTTGCTTGAAAGCTCATTTTTCTCATTCCAAATGAACACTGCATATGTTAGAAAGATTGTTCTATTAGAACAGAAATGAAATTTCTAAAGCTATGGATAGCCCAGGAATAGGGATCTGTGGGATTAAAAAAAAAAATCACACAGGTAAATTCTTTGAAAAAATAAAAGAAAAATACTCTCTGTAGAGTAACAATCCCAAATCAAAACTGCTACATTACAACCAGAGGCACATAAAAAGAGAAGACTTGTGCTATGCTCTGTATTATTTGTTATATGAAGATACTTCAGCACAGTCTATAAATAAGGAGCTGGGGAAAGACAGGTAACTACAAGCAGAAACGGAAGCCCAGTTCCTGTTCTTTGCTAGGGTTAATATTCATTCCACTCTACTTCTATCTGTAAAGTGCTGTCCAACAGAAATAAAATGTGAACTATAAATGTGAGCCACATATGTAATTTAATATTTTCTAGTAGCTACATTAAAAAAAGATAAAATTTTACCATATTTTATTTAACCTAATATACCCAAAATATTATTTCAATATTTACGTTTTTATTGCAATTAATATAAAACCGAGATATTTTGCATTCCTTTTTTTTGCACTGTCTTTGAAATCTGGCATGTATTTTCCCCTTATAGTACATCTCAATTCAGACTAGCCAGATTACAAGTCCTCAGCTATCATTTTGGACAGTACAGATCTATGACTATATATGGAAAACTCTACATTATTAAAGCTAATTATTTATATGTCTGAGACTCAGGTACCAGAAAAGGATTATGAGCAGAGGGAAGTAGCAATTTAAGATAACAAACAGGAAAGGAGAATTGGGCAGAGGTTACTAGGTAATCAGTTCTGTATCTTTATAAATTACCTAATTTAAACTAAGTGGTGACTTTGGTATAAATAGTGATTTGATTTTGGGGTGAGAGGAGAACAACTTAAGTCCAGCATAGAGCCCTTGGACTTTTCCTAGTGTAGAGAACTGACTTTCTGTCTGTCTCAGGGATTGCAACTATCTGTTTTGCATTAGGAAACAGAGCTAAGGTAGCAGAGTCCAAAATTCCTGACTCTCTGAGGCTCAGAAAAGTCAATACCAGGTTAATGAAAACTCTCAAATAAGCAGCCTTCTCACATATAATTTTCTGTCAGTGATCAATCTGTCAGGCAAATCCTATCTCATTTGTTTAAAGTATTCTAAATGGCTGGTAACTTTTCCTTTAAATGCTTCTTTACCTATCCTGCCAAGTTTATTCTCCTACAACAACCCTGGTTCACGCCCTCATTATTTCTCATCCTGGTTATTCTATGGCTTCCTAGCTAGTCTCCCTGATGTCATCCGTTCTACCCAGCCGCCTACCAGATCACTCTTTCTAAAACATCTCACAGTATTGTCTTCCTTAAAAGTCTTCAATGATTCCACAAATAATATTATCAAGCTCCTAAATCTGGAATTCAGAGCTCTTTATAAAGAAGTCCCAAACTACCTTTTCAACCCTTCTCCTACTACTTTCTGGAAAGGCTCTGGGAAGGAATGACTTGACTCCATCCAAGTTACTGCACTCTTTACCCTCTAACACTCCCTGTTCACTTCCACTATGCCTTTATATGGTTCTTTGTCTTCCTTATCTCCCAAGAGAATCCAAATTTCTAGAGAACAAGAATTTTGGACTCTACTTTCCAAAGAAGTTAAATTCAGTACCATACACAAAAAAACCACTCAGAAAATAGTGGTAAGATTAAATCACGAAGTGTTCTTAAATATTTAAATTCAGCCTGGCAGAATTTCAATTGAGACCCAGAATACCTACAAACCATTTCAGGAAAATTCTAGAAAGTAAATAGTCTTACCGATGCAAACATCAATCTTTCCTTTAATTGCAGCTTCATGGAGAGGAGTATAATTCCAATTATCACGAGCATTTGGGTCTGCACCATGTCGCAAAAGGAGATTGACTACTTCAGCATGACCAAAAGAGCATGCGTTGTGAAGAGGAATAAGCCCCCCATCATCACGTGCTTGGACGTTTGCACCATTCTGAAGCAAGTATTCAACTACATCTTTTCGCCCAAAACCTAGAAGAACACAAGTTATCCACATTTAAGTTCTTCAAAGAAAATATATCAAATTAGAATTAATAAGTACAAATCACGCTAAAATGTTTTTGGATGGAAAATAATAACAGAGTCAACAATTCAAGAATTCATTGATGAAAAGGTAGTCTGAAATATACCACTAACTAATCTTAATGAGAAAGCCAAAGGGTCTCGCTAACACCTTAGGTAGTACTAACTTCAGATAAAGGTAATGAAAAAGGTGACTGCAAGTCCAAAGTTCAAACATTACCCACTCTAAAATAGCACTTCTAATTGCAAATACAGAATATTTCGTGCAGATTTAGGGTGCATACATTCTCAGATGTTCAAAGTATATAACTAACTCTTGCTAGAATTCCTTTCCCACATCTATCTCATAAAATGTTTCCACTAAACTGGGAGACTCAGATAGCAACAAAAAAGATCTGCTTACAGTTTATATTTATTTATATAGTAAAGACAGAGGTGATCCTAGGTAAAGTGTGACATCAAGTGTCATCAAAGGAGCCCCTACTTTGCCATTTGCACAACACAGGCAACTTCCTTCTAGGTAGGAGGCCTCCCTTAGAAACCCATGTCCCACAGTTCTTCTGCAATTGCCCCCATATCAAACAAATCAAAAAAGGCTGACAACACACTTATAGTGGTTTACAGATTTGGTACCAATGAGTTTCGATCTCTTATCATCCCCATACAATAGCACTTAAAACTTTTTTACAGCTAACTGTAACATGAAAAGGATTTCAGGCAAATATGTTAAAGCAGACTGGGAAGCACATATGTGTGTCGGGAGAGACAGAAAAGACCTTTTCACTCATCTGAAATTTTACCAGAATAGTCTTAAAACCACCAAGTCTGAACATAGTCCTAAAAAGACCAGAGTGGGAGAGGAACGAGAAAGCAATGGTACAATCTTTCCAAGCAGTGTGCCTGGGTGGGCCTGGCTGCAGCTGTCGGAAGAGTTATATGGTTGAAGAGATTAACCAGATTCTTTATTAGTTTGTTTTGTTTCAATATAGCTAGGCTCTAGGCACAAAGATGAGTATCTTTCTATCTTGGATTCTCTCTATTCTCAAAGAGCTTACAATTTAAGATGTGTAGAAACAATAAGAACCAATAATTTCAATACAATGTAATTGTCATAATAGAAGTATATATAAAACACTACTAGAGCTCCAAGAAGGGAAGACTTAAATTAGGGGAAAGCCGAGAATAGGAAGGTCTATCCCAGAGGAGATTCCAGTAAAAACATCTGAGCTGAAGGCTTACAGAAACATTGAAGGATCATTAGAAAAATGAGGAGAGATGAGGAGGAGCTGAGCAGAGAAGAGTACTGCGGTTCAAGCAGAAGAAACACAATGTACAGAGGCACGGAAGCATGCAAGAGCAAATCATTCATAATAGCCAGGACAGAGAATGCCCAAGTAGGTAGATGCCAGATGAGGAAGAACCTTATATGTCACGCTAAGGTGGCATCTGGGCTTTGTCCTATAGACTAGTGTTTACCAAACTGTTTTCAGGCAGCAGAATTTTAATGAAGTTTTCTTTTTTTTTAAACTGAGATATAACTGACATATGACATTATATTAGTTTCAGGTGTACAACATAATAATTTACTATTTGTATACATGGTAAAATGATCACCACAATAAGTCTAGTTAACAGCCATCACTACAGTTACAAATGTTTGTTTCTTGTGATGAGAACTTTTAAGATCTATCCTCAGCAACTTTAAAATATACAACGCAATTTTATTAACTATATAATAAAGTTATAAATAAATAAATGACCATGCTGTATATTACATTCCCAGGACTTATTTATTTTATAACTGGAAGTTTGTACCTTTTGACCACCTTCACTCATTTCACCCATCCCCTCTCCCCACTCCTCTGGCAACCACCAATCTGTTCTCTGTATCTGTGAGTTCAGTTTTGTTCCCCCCGCCCCCAAGATTCCACAGTGAGATCATATAGTATTTGTCTTTCTCTGACTGACTTCTCCTAGCATAATGCCCTCAAAGTCCCCTCGTGTTGCTGCAAATGGTAAGATTTCATTCTTTTTTATGTCTGAATAAAACTCCATAGTGTACATATACCACATTTTTTTTTTATCCATTCATCCATTAATGGACACTTAGGTTGCTTCCACGTCTTGGCTATTGTAAATAATGCTGCAATGAACATGGGGATACATTTATCTTTTCAACTTAGCATTTCCTAATGAAATCTTACATAAAATTCCAATATATGTCATGTTCACTGCAAAAATACCCAGTGCCTGGGTACATGTCACTTAAAAAGTTGCAAATTAAGTGAACTCAATTCAATAAAATAAAACTATTTAGGTTGAATCCTCCTTCTTCTGATCACAAAGACCCCAAGGAAATTATCCCGTATTCCTGAGTTACCTCTCAGAAACAGTATGAAAAATACCTCTACAACAAATCAGCGGTCACTGAAGGACAAACAAACACCTACTAATATTTTTCAAAAAAACAACTGTTCTGCATCTTCCTTTGAAAAAATCTGGGGGCTGGCCCCGTGGCATAGTGGTTAAGTGCAGTGCGCTCTGCTTTGGCAGCCCGGGTTTGCGGGTTTGGATCCCAGGCATGGAGCTAAATCACTGGTCAGCTATGCTGTGGCAGCAACCCATGTAAAAAGTGGAGGAAGACTGGCACAGATGTTAGCTCAGGGTTAATCTTCCTCAAGCAAAAAAAAAAAAAAAGGAAAAAAATCTAATACTATCCTAGAAATCAATTCCTATCAGTATGTATTTTCTTGGTCAGAAGTAGCATAATTTAATTAGTTCCTTTCTCATGGATGGTTATGTTGTTTCTAATCTTTTGCTACCGCACATAGTGTTGTTGGAAGTAACTAAAGACAGTTAGGAGAGAAAATTGACAACATTTGGTGACTTCAATTTGAGGAAAGGAGAGAAGGAATGGGGTGACTATAAGATCTCAGAGATACAAAATAAAACAGGTTTTGTTGGATAAGACGATTTGTTTTTGGAAATGCTTAGTTTGAGGTGCTTGTGGAACAGATGTCCAGTAAGTAGAAGGTTGTGTGGATCATGAACTCAGGAAACGATAAAGATGGTATTGGAAGCCATGCAGGAAAATGAATGAAGTAGACTAGAGAGCACTAGTTTTCCACCTGTTTTGTTGAAGAAATGTACTTTCCATCAAATTTCAATCCCTTCTCACCTTGCATTGTAGTCCTTTCTCATCTTAAGGTCTTTGTTCTTTTCCTACCCCCATCAATCTCTCCCTCTCTACTTGATCATTCCTAACAGTATGTAAACATGTTCTAATATCTTTCATTTTATAAAAAATATTCTCCCAATATTCATATTTTCATTTTTCTGTTCCCCCGCATAACCAAATCTCAAAGGATTGTCACCAATGCTCTATCTTCCATTCACTCTTCTCTCAAATTCAAATTCTGGCTTCTGCTTCTTCCTTACGACTGCTTTCACGAGGGTAACTTAAAATCTCCACGTTGCCAAATCCAGAGGATGCGTGTCTGTCCTCATTTTCGTAGACCTCTCAGAAACATCTGACAACTGATTACTCCTTCCTTCCTTCCTGAAACTTCCTCTCCAAAGTTTCTATGACATCACACTATCCTGGTTTTCCTCCTGTCATCCATTCATTTAACAAATGATCAGGGAATATCTACTATGTGACAGATGCTTTTCTGGGTGCCTCAGACATACCAGTGAACAAAACAGACCAAATCCCTGCCTTTGAGGAACTTCTATTCCATGGAGGTGGGGGAGATGTGCAACAAATGCAAAAAGTATGTTAGAAGGTAACTAGAAAAACAGCAGAATAAGGAGTAATCAGAGTGTGTATGAGGGTATATAAAGTTGAATAGGGAGGTCACCAAAGGTCTTGTTGAGATGGTGACTTTTGATCAAAGACTTGAAAGAGAGGGAGTTAGCCTTACTGGCCAACAGTAAGGAGGCCAGAGTGACTGGAGCCGAGTGAGAAAGGGTTAGCATAGTAGGAGATGAGGTTAGAAGCAATGAGGGCCAGACAGAGAGGCTTTGAGACCACCATAAGAACTTTGGCTTTTTTACTTAGGAAAATGGAGAGTCACTGCAGGGTTCTGAGTTGATAAGTTACATGATGACTTATAACTGAAAAATACCCTCTGGCTGTTGAGACTAGACTGTAGGGGGTTAAAGACAGAAGGAGATAAGAGATTATGGTGGTTTGGACCATAATCTGGTGACACTTGTCAGAGTAATGAGTGGCAAATTCTGGATACTCTGAAGGTAGAGCCAGCATAGTTTCCTCATGGACTGAAGGTAGGGTGAGGGTACGGGTAAGAAGGTGAGAAAGGGCAAGCGCGAGGGCAAGAGGAGTCATGGATGACCTCAAGGCTTTTGGACTGAGAAATGGAAGGGTGCAGTTGGCATCAATTCTGATGTGGAAAGCTGCAGATGAAATAGGTTTGTGACAGAAGATGGGAGTTCAAACTCTGGACATGTCCTCTCTCTCTGAGAGCTTCCTGCTTCCTCCACCCAATTTCTAGATGCTGGGATTCAAGACTCACTTCTTTACCCTATTTTCCCTTCTTAGATGATCTCGTCTACTCCTATGGCTTTAAATATTACCTAGATACACAACCCCCAGATTTAAATCTCCAGTCCCGACTTTTCACCTGAATGTTTCAAAGGCATCCCAAACTCAACATGTTCCCCATTTCCACTGACAACTGCCCTAACCCAACCGCCACTGTTTCCAACCTGAACTACTGCAACGGGCTCCTAATTGGGCCTCTGATTTCTACTTCTTTCTCTTGTGACCTTTTAAAAACAACCATATCATATCACTCTTTTAAAATACTTAATTGGCTTCCCACTGATGCTCTTAGAATAAAATTCAATCACCCTACTGTGGCCTACAAGGCCTGCTGCCCGAACTGGCCCTTACCTACTTCTCTAACTTCATTTCATACCACTCTTCCTTTCTGAACTATGATTCAGCTTTCTTTCAGCTCATCAAGTATGCCAGAATTACTTCAAGGACTTAGTATATGCTGCCCTTCTGCGTGAACTGCACCTCCCCTGCTCTTTGCATCCCTCGCTTCTACTCACTGTCTAATCTGTTTAAATATTACCACTTTAAGGAGGCCATCTCTGATCATCCTATCTAAAGCAGTCCATTCTGCCCACCTACATTATTTCCTATCTTAACATTCTATTTATTTGGTCTCCCCCGACTCCTCCACTAGAATGCAAGCTCCAGAAAAACAGAGATTTTTGTCTTTGTTGTTCATAGCAGTATCCTCTGGCACCTATTAAAATTTGTAATTACTGTTTACTTATCTCCTGGACTCTTAAGTTCCATAAAGGGCAGGAGACATCCATGTCTATCTTAGTTCATCATTACTTCCCCAGTGTCCTTCGCACTGTGTGGCACATAGCAATTTGTTGATATTTGCTGAATACATCATGTTATGAGAAAAGGAGACTGGGAAATAAAACTAAGAGAGAGCAGCATTGCAGAAGCCAAGAGGAAAAATTTCAAGGAGGGAAAGACCAAACCTGTTGTGACTACATCCTAACTTGAGTCTTCCTTATCACTGCCTGGGCATTGTTGATCATATCATCCTCCCCCAAGTAAGCCATTCACAGTTGCCCCAATCAATGGTTCTGCTCTCCTAGCCATTCAGCACCTACCTGGAGGAGATGCTTTTAGAAAAGACTTCTTAAATTGGAGAGTAAGGGAAAAGGATTCAGAATAAAGAAAGAAAACACCTCTTTCTTTGGAAAGTTGCTTGATGTACTCAAACACTTTTAGAAGAAGGATCACTATTTCCTCAGTGGTAATCAAAACATCTAAAGTAATAAAAATGGTGACTTACAGGCTAACTTCTCAAAAAGGGAGAGTGAGGTGGGCACAGAAATAGCTGTAATAGAACGTCTAGTTGTTATAAGATAGTGTCAGTTAGGAAGACAGCTGTTCCAAAGGATTGGTGATGTAGCTGAAGAAAGGTCAAGGAGTAGCCTTTTGTCAAAATATCATTGGGAAGAGGATGGTTGCTTAAAATCAGAGTCAAAGACAAACAGACTCTGACATGTATAACTCAATACAGAAATTTAAGTTTCAGCTGGGGAGGAGATATGGGCGGAGAGGGTCAAGTGATTATATGTATATAGTTACCAATAGTTCAAGACACATATGACGTCTACTTCAATAACTTTATATCAGCATGATTCCCTTGCCATTAAGATGTCTGAAACTTGTCTGGAAACTGACAGCAGAGTTCAGCAGGTTTTCAAAGCCACATCATAAGGACTATCAGATGGGAGCAGAGGTCACCCTTGTTATCCCGAAACAATAGATAAAGAGTCTGAGATCTTGAATGTTTGAAGCCACTTCTCAGCATGAAAGGAAATTATTTAGAGGGGGTCAATAGGTAGCTATTTCAAATGTAAAAATATTCCACTGTTGGGAGTTTGGTGAAACCTTTAGATTTAAGATTCTTCCCACACTCCAAGGGCTAATCCCTGATGAAATCCCCATTCTGTGCTCTTAAGAATAGTTTGAAAGCACTTCTGTTAAGTACTCATTTCTTGAGGAAAATATTGCTTTGCAGGGTATACTCTGATCATGTTCTCACTGGCTAGGCAAAACATGAATAGGCATATTCTCAGAGTCAATGACAATCTCCATATCCTAAGGATCTCTTTACCAAGGAATCAGAAGCCTAAAGGTAGCAGTCATGGCTACTCAGGATATATTGTGATTTATTTTATAATTATGGAACAGCGCTCCAAACACTGCTTTACACGTGAAAATCCTGATGAAATCTATACATTGAGTTTAAATCCACTATAAAGCACCAACAGGGAAACAAAGCAGGCTTCTGGAAAGTCTATTTGCTGATCAAAAAACTGTCCCACTTAATGGCAGGTATTGTGTCCTGTTCATTTCTGTTCACTGGCCTAGGTCAGTATCTGGCATATAGTAGGACCTGATAAGCAAATGACCCTCAGAGAGAATATGGAGTTGATGATTTGTGACCACTAAGAAAAGCAGTCTATTCAATTTCTCTCATTACTCTGCAGGTATCATCAGTTTCAGCAGCTCCAGGAACTGTCTTGCCAACCATGACTACTGTTAACAGGATCATATTTTGCTGCTATACTGGAAACAGACGTTTATCCAAATAGCTTCCAAAAAGCTGTGAAGCAGTGCAAGTTACCACAGAGAAACCAACTTAGACTCTTAGGAAGTTTGACTGAGAGCCACCACCTCCCCATTTTTATAGTCCAATAGCGGGATGGGCCATTAATGACGCAACTGGTCCAATATGAAATGACAGCCATGTCCTACCAATCTAAACGTAGGCTGGTGTCATGTAAGGCTTTGTCAGAAGGAAATGCCCAGAAACAGACAGTGTCAACAAATACCATGAAACAGAGAAGGCTTCTGTGGTCTGGGAGATAGGAACGTATAATCAAGCTGGCTTCAGCTTTGACTTACATAGCCAGGACTCCTGTCAGATTTTTCTGAGGGATATCATTTTAAACTTCTCATTTACTATCAACTTTAGTTTGTTAAGATCCAGAAAAGGTATTTCACAAATACATTTCTTTAGAATGAGGAATACAAGGGAGAAGGTTTTGCCCAGCTCAACTTGGAGGACACATACTATCTGTCTGGTTAAACTAGGAGAAACTTGGAAAAGGATGCCATGGTCTCTAGGGTGATGAAGTTCTGACAATCTGAATGGGGAAGTACTGAAACAAGTACTCCAAACTAGATGTTATTGAGTTCAATCACCTACCTCTAAGTCCAGCAAAAGCTGAGGAAAAAGTTGTAGCTCAAGTCTTGATGATATATTGGGAGATACGGTAAGTCAAGAAAGACTCAATTCTTAAAAAGACTGCTCTTTATGTAATACTGAGGTCTTCTACTGATGGAGGATTTAATCACCCTCTACAGCAAAAACTAACGCTGGAAACAATAATCTATAATTCTAGTCCTAGGTCAGAAATGTGGGTACATTGGCCTATAGCCAAAAGAAGGAAATGCTATTGATAGGTTACTGGAGGCCTTCAATATCACCATTTTGGGAAAAGACATGAATGGCAATAACAAAAACTATTACATCTTTCATAACTGCGTTGTTACGGAGGAATCATTCCACTTTCTAATACTAGTCAGATTCAGATCTGTTGGTCTAACTGCTCACCCTATGTAAAAATCCTTTCTACAACATCTCTGAAAGATGTCAATCCAGCCACTCGCTGGACCCTTCCAGCCTACTTCAGTGCTGAACAGATTGGTAAATGTAGTCTGACTCCTTGTAACCTTTCACCTGCTGGCCCTAGTTTTGATTACCGAAGCCACACAAGTCATATCCAATCACTTTTCTACTACTTGACCATCTGTCTCATATGTGAAGACAGTAACATTGTCTAATCTTAGTATTCTTTCATCTTTAGAATAAGTAATTCTAGTTTCATATCTGTTGATTGTATAATAAATTCCAGATGCCCTAATTTCACTTCCCTCCTCTGAAAAAAAAAATCCTCATTATATGCAATTCACACAACTGAATACAATAACCAAAGTTCAATTTGACTGGTCCAATGTACATGGCTGAGCAGCACAGTACAAATACATAACAAACTACAAATACAAAACAAGTGTTACCTTGTTTAGCTAGAACTCTACAATGCAAGCTCTTTTTATTTAAGCTTATTTAAGATTCTCAAGCCATGGAATTCTGTTCCCCCCACTCCTCTACCCTGAGTTCTAAGATTCTAGAGAATGCTATATATTTCTTTTCTTTGGCTATGATGGACAAGATGACTTTCTCACAAAGTTTGCCCCTCTTCTTTTTCCGAAGAAGGTTCAGAGAAGCAATCTCCTTTACTGAAATCCGCTGTTTTCTATGGGATTACACTGCCACGAGTTTCAGATGCTATTGCTTTTAGCAAAATTACAGATGCAGCCTCCCTACCACCAACTTGCCTCTACAAGTTTTGTGATGTGTCACACAAAAAAATCATTCATATCCTGTGTGTTGGGGGGGAGGGAGGGCTGGCAGCAGGGGGATTACAGAGGAAACAATTTTTCTCATAAGAAATGATGTTTTAAAGCATACTTATCTAAAAGAGATGTAATCTAGTTCAATAATAAAAAACTCCTAATAAAACAAAATTTCCTGTTTATGTTGATTAACAGAAGAACTTAACTCCTCTGGGGCTGGCAATTGATTATTCTTTTAAGTGAATCAAATATTTTCGATGAAAAGATTAAACTGGGGGCCGGCCCTGTGGCTAAGTGGTTAAGTTCACACGCTCCGCTTCGGCAGCCCAGGGTTTTGCTGGTTCAGATCCTGGGCACAGACCTAGCACCACTCATCAAGCCACGCTGAAGCGGCATCCCACATGCCACACCAACTAAAATACACTACTATATACTCGGGGGGGCTTTGAGGAGAAGGAGAAAAAAAAAGACTAAACTGTTCCTCTATTACGATTCATATTCCTTCATCTGCACAAACCTCTCATTCCTGTTCTCTGAAAATCAAAGCAAAAAGACAAAAACATGCCTCCCCTCCCCCAATAAAACCTCCAAACTTTAAGTGGCTGGAAAAAAAAAAGATTTTTTTCTCCTATAGCTTACTCTATAATGTACAAACACAAAAAACTGCTTGGTCAGGCAGCTACAAAGTCCCACGCCTATGCTGAGCTTCCAACGGCATGCTTACATGCGCTTTAACATGACTGATAAGTGGCTACCTACAAAAGAGATCACAAAATGTATTCTCCATATGTTAAGAGAAAATGCAGCCAGATGTATTTATTTAAAAATTAAGTTCTCTTTCATTAATCTAATTAATAATTGAGATCAAATTTACCAAGCTAATTTTAAAAAGTTTCTTCTTATGTGCCTGGGTTTAAATGCAGGGCTTCAAAGCTCTGGTTTAATGTAGACAATTAGTAACTTTCATTTTATTACTTTCTTCGTACACCCTAAATTCTTAATCTTATAACCTGTACCTGATAATCTGGGTAAACTGTGAGGGGTGGGTTGGTTCCTAAAGTAAGTTTTCCATTTCAGTCTGAACAAACCACGTGAAATCTATGTAAAAAGTACTCTGAAACACTAGGACAGAATTGAGGGTGGGATGGTGGGGGAGGAACAAGGTCAATAAGAAGCTAATCCCATAACCTTAAACCTCTAAATATTACTATTTTCAGATATGAACTCACTAATACACCAAATTCTTGAAAGGTAGCAACTAAGATCTTACCTGGTTATTTTTATCCCACGGATCAAGTGAACAGAATCTAAGTAACACTACCCTTTGGATTGCATATCAGTTGGTTATAACAGTTTGCCAAATCAGTTGTTTAAAGGTTGACCACATGGTCAAGCAGGACAATCCACATTAGCTGAGGAAAAGCAGCAGCAATCACAAAAATCTTAGGCTAAATGGCTAAAGAGGTGAGATTTGACTTTAGTATTCTTCTCCCTTCCCTTTCTGCTGACTCTTTCTTGTTCTCCTGCCAATGGTTCCCCAAACTTTTTCCCTTAAAAAGACACCCCAATGGGAACCCAGCAAAGTTGCAACTGATCAAGAAAGCATACCTCCTAGTAATATTTACATTTTAAAACAAGTATAGGTTAAAGCAAACAAATCTCCAATTGGTAAAAACTGTCAAAGCAATGTCTGTGAACAAGGAAATTTTTATGTTTCTTCTCTGCTCATCATTCCTACTCCAAAAAAACAGAGAGCTTTAAAACCTATCCTTTTGCTTTTGCCAAAAATTACTTTAAACAATTATGTAATATACAAAATGAAAAACCAGGATTATGAGAAGCATGAGAATCTCCTCCCATTTTCCATCATGCATGCCTCACTTGATAGAGACAGTCGCATGTTTCCTCATGGCGCAAAGTATAAATGCTTTATAGAAATCAGCTGTGTGTCCCATCTCTAGTTCTCTTAAATTCTTTAATTAAATTGAATACGTTTGTATCATAGTGAACCTGCTAAATATTAAAAGAAAGTAATTCAAACGATCTAAATCTCAGAATGAAGTGAGGTTAGTCCCAATTTAGATTCTAGATCCAAGCTAAAGTACCCGCATCATCTTTCCTCTCATCTCACTACTTTCACCTCAACTTGTGTGTGGGGGGCAGACTACCCGCCCGCACCCAGCTCGAGTCAGATCTCAGTTCTCCCAAACTCGACTATTTCCAGTTCTAGTCTCTCCAGAAACTTGCTAATGACTATCCTGATAAACCCATTCACGCTAACGTGTCAATGGTCAATTAAGCTACTCCTCCCAAATTACATCCTTGCATTTTACAAGGGCCTTTAAGCCCTTAACCCAAAGGACTGATAAGAGTTAAATAGTGCAACCCGTAAGAACGATAAACTTTGGAGAAAATTGGCCTTTCAAATCGCAAGGTGTACTACGTCCCGTACTCCCTCTTGTGTGTGGAGGCCTTTGAGGGTAGCAAGACCGGAAGTTGGTACAGGTATTGTTGATACAAAACAAAGCAGGCAAAAAAAACTTCCAGCGAGCGCGGCACGCTCGCCCCCTGGCCCAATCTCTTCTGTCCTCACTCGACGAGAGGGAAATGACCACGACGGCAGTCCTGGGGGAAGCCGGGGGCACAGGAGCGCCGTGTCTGGTTTGGGGCCTGCGAGCGCGGGTGCGCAGGTGGGGTCCGCGGCGAGGCGACGCGGCGCTGGCTCCGGTTACCTGCGGCGAAGTGGAGCGGGGTGGACTTCCTGCCCGCCGTGTCGCGGCTGTTCACCTTCTCGGGCGTCACCAGCCTCTTGACTCGCTCCACGTCCCCGTTGCGGCACGCCTCGAACAGCTCGCGAGCGGCCGGCTCCACGGCCTCGGCCGCCGCGCCCGCACAGGCCGCGCCCCCGCCGGCGCAGCGGCGGCCCGACATGATCCTGGCCGCCGCCGCCGCCAGCAGCAACGCCAGCAACGGCAGCAGGAGCCCCGGCCCCGCGAGCAGGAGGGCGAGGCCCCCGGGAGGAGACGCGCTCAGGGCCCGGGCCGCTCGGCTCCCTCCTGTCACCGGGCTCGGCGCAGTCCCATGGCCGCGCCGCCGCGCGCTCCTCGCTCGGCCCTGCAACCCCCGGCTGCCCCGCGGCAGAGCGAACCCGCCGTTCGAGCCCTGAGGCGACGCGGCGGCGGAAGCTGGTGAGGCCCCTCCTGCCAGCTCCGCGGAGCCCTGGGAGCGCACGTGACGTCCTGCCGCGCGTGCGCAGTGTTCCGAGCCGCGCCGGGCTGGTTTCGGCGAACAGGGCCGCGCCGAGGGGTTTGTGGGAAATGTGCGGCGAAAGCCTTGGCGGCGGGAGGAGAAGGGGCTTCGGCCCACCGCCATGTTTGCGGTGGCGTCTGGTGACGTCGAGCGACTGGGAGCGAGTGTGCTTATTTTGTTTTTTTAAGGCACGGAATTCCCAAGCTGAATTCTCTTATTGTTACACTGAAAAGTGCCTTTGAAAGTTTTTCCCCATCTTGCATGTTATTTTGAAATTTTTACTGTGGAAATTTTCTGTTTTTTCAGCCTCCACAATCTCTTTCTCCTGGGGCATTTCTTATTTCTTTACTGTCTCTTCCATTCCTCCGCAACTGCTATTTTGTTGTTTCTTGTAAGCTGCTTCTTGGAAATGAATGAGTCGCTCTCTACCTGATGGGAAGTTTGGATGAGCGGCCCTAAGATCATTTAAAGGAAATTAGGGAACCGATGAAAGTTTGTTCCAATTCTGAATTAACAATAATCATCCGATAGTCATCTGATTAATTACTCTTTCCGTAGTTTATTAGCTCAGGACTCACTAAAGGGCCCATACGTAAATCAGTATTATACTGACTTGGATGAGGTGTGGATACACTGGGTATACGCATCGCCGACGAAATTTAATGAGTTGCAATTCTTCTTGTTTTTTTTGACCATTGAAGCAAGAAAAGCACTCGGTTAATTCTCACGCTTAAGGTAGTGATGTGGCTGTTTTGATCATTCCCTACTCTCCATGCCCTGGCCTCAAGAAACTGTTTAAAAGAAAGGTAGTCTTACGTAAAATGATACGTGTTGACCTTTGGCACACTGACAGGCATTTCCTCCCCTGTTATTTTAACTTCTTAACCTGTTTTTCAGGAAATTCAGTTTTTGTTTGGGAACGTTGACTCACTAATGTGCTAAAAGATAGAGCATGTACACTTTGGGAGCATTTTTGTAAATATGTAACTTACATAATTATATAAGTACATAATAAAATATTTAGTATAAATTTATGTTATTAATATTAATAAATATCCATGAATGCACCTAAGAACTAGAACATGACCAACACAATTGCATCTACCGTTTTTTTTCCAGTTTCATCCGCTTGCCAAATGCATTTCCTTAGAGATTGGCACCTGAGTTAACATCTGTTGCGGATCTGTTTTTCTTTTTCTTCTCCCCAAAGCCTCCTAGTACATAGTTGTATATTCTAGCTGTAGGTCCTGCTGGTTGTGGCATGTGGGACACTGCCTCAGCATGGCTTGAGGTGCAGTGCCATGTCTGCGCCTAGGATCCAAACCACTGAAACCCCCGGGCCTCCAAAGTGGACTTCAGAGGGAGCTTAAGCACTTGGCCACGGGGCTGGCCCTCCAAATGTATTTCCAATTTTGTTTATCATTCCCAATTTACTAATTTGCACTTATTAATCCCTTCCCATGTGTGTATCCATCAACAACATATTGTTCAATTTTACGTGCGTGTTTTTGAGCTTTATAAAAATACCAGTCTTTGTGATTTTTTCGCTTAAGAAGACATTTGTAAGACTCGTGCATTCATTTTCATTGCTTTATAGAGTTGCCTTGTGTGAATATACCATAAATTTACAATCCTCCTGGCCATTTGGTTTCATTCCAATTTTTTTTATTGTGAACAGTAAAACAGGAACATTCTTATACATCCTCCTGGTGCACCTGTGCAACAATTTAATGTGAGAGGCTTTCAGACTTTTGACTACTACCCATAGTATAAGAAATGCTGTTAGTGTCTTCAACTGGTAAACACACTCACATATATAAAACAAAAACTTTGCAAAATAATAAAACAATATTCACCTCTCCAGTCTTTAAAAAAATGGTAATTGTAACTCTGAGTAAATGGATTACAGAACTCACAAATGAGTGCTTACCCAGAGTTTGAAAAACACTGCAGAAATGGACTACCTAGGAGTGGAATTACTGAGTCATAGGGAACTAGAATGTTCACTTTACAAGGTAATGCCAAATTGTTTTTCAAAGAGATTGTGAATAATGTGCACGCCCACCAGCAGCATGTAGGAGTTTTCTAAATCTGTGTCCCCATCAACTCTTGGTATTGTCAGATTAATTCTTCCAGTATAGTGGGTGTAAATGGTATTTCAAAGAGGTCTTGGGCTGCATTTTAAAAATATCTAATGAATGTTAGAGAAATGTAAATCAAAACCACAATGAGATATTACTGCACATCCGTTGGGATGACTGCTATCAAAAAAACAAGACAATGTTGATGAGGATGTGGAGAAATTGGAATGCTTGTGCACTGCTGGTAGGGCTGTAAAATAGTGCAACTGCTATGGAAAACAGTATGGAAGTTCCTCAAAAAATTTTAAATAGAACTACTATGTGATCCAGTAATCCCACTTCTAGGCATATATACAGGAGAGTTGAAAGTAGGGTCTGGAAGAGATATTTTCACATTCACGTTCATAGCAGCATTGTCCATAATAGGCAAGAGGTGGAAGCAACCCAAGGGTCCACAAACAGATGAATGGATAAACAAAAGTAGTATATACATATGGTAGAATATTATTAAGCTTTAAAAAAAAGAAGGAAATCCTGGCATATGCTACAACATTGATGAACCCTGAGGACATTATGCTAAGTGAAATAAGTCAGTCACAGAAAGACAAATACTGTATGATTCCACTTATGTGAAGTGTATTTGTTTGTTAGGGCTGCCATAATAAAATACTACAGAATGGGTGGCTTAAACAATGAAATTTATTTTCTACAGTTTTTGAGGCTAGAAGTCCAAGATCAAGGTGTTGACAGCTTTGATTTTCCTGAGGCCTCTTTCTTGGACTTGCTTATAGTCATCTTCTGGCTGTGTCCTCACATGGCCTTTCCTCTTTTCATGTGCATCTCTTGTGTCTATGTGTCCAAATTTTCTCTTTTTATAAGAGGACAGCAGTCAGATTGGATTAGGGTCCACCCATATGGCCTTATTTAAGCTTAATTTCCTCTTTAAAGGCCCTATCTCAAAATATTGTCACATTTAGAGGTACTAGGCGTTACGGCTTCAATACATGAATTTAAGGGAGGCCACAATTCAGCCCATAACATGAGGTATCTGATGTAGATGGATAGAAAGCAGAGTGGTGGTTACCAGGGGCTGGGGAGAAGAGGAAATGGGAAATTTATTGTTAATTGGGTATGGAGGTTCAGTTTTGCAAGATGAAAAAGTTCTGCAGATCTGTTGCATAACAATGTGAATATACTTAATGCTACTGAATTGTACACTTAAAAATGGCATAAAAATGCAAATAAAGTTGAGTGTCTTTTCAGATGTTTATGGTCTATTTATATTTTCCTCTTCAGGTAAATACTTATTTGTGTCTTTTGCCCATTTTCCTATTGGGTTGTTTGCCTTTTGCTGTTGACTTGTGAGCATTCTTTATATATTCTGGATACTAATCCTTTGTCAGTTATATGTGTTGGAAATATCTTCTCCCAGTTTGTAGCTTGCTTTTTTATTTTCCGAATGAAAAGATGCCTCAACTTTAATATAGTTGAATTTACAAATATTTTCGCTTAGAGTTTATGTCTCTGTGTGTGTTTGTGTGTGTTTACTTAAGAAATTATTTTCTTCTGAAAGTTTAAATTTTTGCCTTTTACATTTAAGTCCTTAATCCTTCTGGACTTGATTTTGGAGTATGGTATGAGATAGATATTTAATTTCTTTTCTTTTTCTTTTTTTCCAAATAGATAACATATTGTCCTACCACCGTTTATTAAGAACGCCTACCTTTCAGAAGAGAGCTGCAGTGCCACTTCAAGCTTCCATATATTCATGAGTCGGATTCTGGACTCGATTTCATTCCATTAATTGATTTGTATAGCCCTCCTTTAATACATCGTAATACATCCTCCAATTCTATCTTACCAGCTTAGTAATCAATTTTGATACCTAATAGGACAAATCTCACAACTTATTCTTTTTTGATTTTTCAAGATTTTGCTCTCCCATATAAATTTTGGAATCAGAGTCTCACGTTCCTTGAAAACCCCATGGGGGTTTTGATGAGACTTGCCTTGAATTTACAGATCAATTTAGGGAGAATTGCTACATTAAGGACATTGAATTCTCCTATCTTTGAACATGGCATATCTCTCTATTTATTTAGGTCTTCTTTAATGAATTTCAATAAAGTTTTGTACTTTCCTTCATATAGATCTTGCACTTCCTAGTTTTATTACTATCGTAAATTTTTTTGAGTATGACTTATCAAACCACTGTAAAAAGGCATTTTTGAAGCACTTGGAGACATTTTAATATGGACTGGATATTAGGTAATAATAAGGTATTGATGTTAATTTGGTTAGGTTAATATGTTAACATAGTATTCATCAGGGTAAAAAGAAGAAAAGGCCTTTATCAGAAATTCATACTTAAAGTGACATGATGTTTTGTTTGTTTGAAATGGTTGATAAAAATAATTTAAAATAGTTCATTAAAAAATGAGGGAAGAGGTAAAAGAAGAATGGCAAAATATTGATAATTATTGAAGCTAGGTAATGGATACATGGGAGTTCATTATACTGTTCTCTCTATTTTTGTGTATATTTGAAATTGTCCATAATAGACTTTAAAATTGTATTTTCTAATCATTCTTTGCAGGCTTACGTATATGTATGTATGTATGTATATATGTATATATACATATGCACACACAGTCTTATCATTTGTGAATGTGAATTGTGAAAAAAGTTTCTCCTTTTCCAATCCTAGGCCTTACTGGGTTGGCTGAGACCTCTAATGTATTGTTGAATAAAAATGTTGATATTAGGCATGCTTGTCTTGTTCTGGTTTTTAAAGGGGCATCTAACTTTTTACTGCTAAGAATAACGTTTTAAAAAAATATTGTTTTCAGTAGTGTTTTGGTAGTTACACTTTTTTAAGGTAAAAGAGGTTTCTTTCTATTTGCACTTTGCTAAGAATTGTTATCATGAATAGATGTTGAATTTTATGAAATGCTTCCTTATTTGTTGTTTTTATCATAATTGGATGTTGAATTTTATCAAATGTTTTTTTCCTACATCTAGGAAATGCATTGAGATGCATTTTTTTCTTCTTTAATTTATTCACATAGTCAATTATATTTATGGATTTTCTAATGTCAAACCAATCAATAATTTAAAATTTTCACACAAAGTAAACATCGAGTCTAGAGAGTTGTTCAGGCAAATCCTACCAAAGTTTCATAGAATAGCTAATTTTAATCTTGTTCCAGAGACTAGAAAAAGAGGAAATACTCCCTAACTCAATGAAGCTGGAAAGGACAAGAAAGGAAAATTACAGGCCGCTTTCAATCAGGAACTTAGATGTAAAACTCCTAAATAGAATATAAGCTAACAGAATCCAGAAAAGATGATGTAGAACCAGCTGGTACTTGAAAAGAAATACTCAAAACAAACAAATAAGCACAGAACAAATAGCTCCAGAGGTGTTTATATGTATAATTAAAGCAACTGTGGGACTGAGTCTGCCAGCACATTTCTTAATTTTAAACAGGATGCTTTCCCTTGCCAGCCTTTATTTTTCCCTTCATTAAGAGAGAAGGGAACAGCTTGGACTTGGAAACAGTGAGTTAGAACAGAAATAAGAAGGTGGCAGAAAAAGACAATACCAGGTTGAATAGTGTCCTCCCCAAGTTCGTATCCTCCCGGAACCTCAGAATGTGACCATGTGAGCGTGGAGGCAGAAACTGGAGTGATGCATCTACAAGCCAAGGAATTGCAAGGATTGCAGGCAACCACTGGAAGTTAGAAGCGGCAAGGAAGTAGGCCCCCAATAGCCTTCAGAGTGAGCAGGGCTCTGCCAATTCCTTGATTCCAGACGTCTAATCTCCAGAATTGTGAGAGAATAAATTTCTCTTGTTACAAAACACCCAATTTGTATGACTTTGTTATGGCAGCCCTAGGACACTACTAACAAATTATGGTACCGCAAAGTGGGGTGCTGCTGTAACAAATACCTAAAAATATGGAAGTGGCTTGGGAATTGGGTAATGGGTACAGACTGGAAGAATTTTTAAGTGCGTGACAGAAAAAGCCTAGATTGCCTTGAACAGATTGTTGGTAGAAATATAGAAGTTAAGGGCAATTCTGGTGAGGGCCCAGAAAGAAGAGAGAACTGTAGAGAAAGCCTCTATTGTCTTGGGTCATACACATATCATTACTAACAGAATTTTGCTGGAAATGTGAGTGATAAAGTGTTTCTGCTGAGGTCCCAGAGGGAAATGACAAACATGTTATTGGACACCAGAGGAAAGGTAATCCTCATTATTAAGCAGCAGAAAACTTGGCTGAATTATGTCCTGCTATTGGGTGAAAGTAGAATTTATAAGAGATGAACTTGAATATTTAGCTGAGGAGACTTCCAAGCAACACTGGGAAGGTGCAGACTGGTTTCGCCTTAGAACTTATAGTAAAATGAGTAAAGAAAGAGATAAATTGAAAAATGAACTGTTTAGGAAAGAGGAACTTGAACTGGATGATTTGGGAAATTCTTAGCCTGCTGAGATGGCATGTTCTGGAAACAGGGCCAAGGTTGTGGCTGGACGACCGTTTGCTATAGAGATCAGGTGTGTGATTTATGGATCCAAACAACCGCATTAGCAGCAGCCAGCAGTAGAGACAATCATAGTATTTTCCTCACTGCCTCTCAACTATCAAGCCAGTGCCACACAAATTTAGGTTTTCTTTTGCAACACTCAACTTCAAGGTATTAATTTCTGTATTAATTAAGATAATACTAGAAATCCATCAAAACTTCAGTAGCTTAATACAATAGAAATTTATTTCTCACACACAAAGCCTATGTGATAGGGCTGTGGGGAAGGGAGGTTTTTCTCCACAAGGTCATTCAGGGACCTAGCTTTCCCCTAAGTTCCTTCTAAGGCTGCTTGACTATATCAGTAGTTCACATTGAGATGTGCTGCAAGTCTAAAATATATATTCATTAATAGATCTCATTAATATTAATTACATATTGGAATGATAATATTTTGGCTATATTGGGTTAAAGAACATACATTGCTAGAATCAATTTTACCTGCTACTGTTTATTTTTTAAATGCGGCTACTAGAAAATTTAGAACAACAAAAAGTTACCACTTTACATATGTTAGAATGACCAAAATTAGGAAGTAAGATGTGGAGAGGATATGGGAAAACCAGAATCCTCTTGTACTGTCTATAAAATAGAGACTTGTTCAGTTATTCTAGAGAGCAATCTAGCAGTATTTGATGGAATTAGTTACGCTTATGAACATACGTATTTAAAGTTATATATGTGGCTTGTATTATGTTTTTATGTAGTGCTAGTCTAGATCAGAGGTTGGCAGATTTTGGTCCATGGGCCAAATTTGGCCTGCCACTTGCTTTCGTAAATAAAGTTTTGTTGGAACATAGCCATACCCATTCATTTATGTCTTGTCCTGGGCTATTTTGTTCTACAATAGCGGAGTTGAGTAGTTGCAACAGATTCGTTCCCAAAGTCTAAAGCATTAAGTGTCTGGCTTTTTACAGGAAAAGCTTGCTGACCCATGGTCTAGGTTATTGAAACTGTGTCGTTGTTTTCCTTGCAAATATCTTCTGCAAATGGAATCCTTGGCTGTTAACTCTGTCTGTGGTTTCCTTTGCTGAAAAAAAAAATCCTTTATTTTAATAAAGTCAAATCCTTTAATTTTTACCTTATGGCTTGTGCTTTGTGGGTCTTGTTTAAGAAATTCCTCCCTTATCAACTGTCACAAAGCTATAATCTTTCATTTTCTTAGCCTTTCACATGTAGGCCTTTGATATCAAGTTTACCTTTTCTATTGGTGTGAAGTTGCGATCAAAATTAATGATAAACTATTTTCCCAACAGCACCCATTAAATAATCTGTTCTTTTCCCATTGTAATATGATGTTACCTAAAATTCTTACTTCATTCTGTAATTTTGGGCAAGTTCTGTGTTTCAGTTACCTCATCTTTAAAATGGTGATAATAACAGTAGTTATCTTAAAGGTGACAGGGCAGCTTAAAGGTACTGTTACAACTAACACACTTAGAACAGTGCCTGGTACATAAAAAGTCTATGATAAGTGTAGGCTATTACTATTTGTATTGGCTGTTTCTGTGATATCATGTTTTTTTCATGGCAGGTGGCAGATATGCAAGAGAAGCCAAGCCACGAAACACACGTAAAACCTCTGCTCGTGTCACGTTCACTCATATTCCATTAACCAAAGCAAGTCCTAGGGCCAAGGCCCAAATCAGTGGGGCAAGGATACTTGTCCATAGTGAAACTATGGCAGGGGCCAAAGACAAAGGAAGAATTGTGACAAATAGTATTATCTTCCATATTATTGTTGCCGCTGTTCCTTCTTTTTTGGTGAGGAAGATTAGCCTTGAGCTAACATCTGTTACCAATCTTCCTCTTTTTTTGTTTTCCCCAAAGCCCTAGTACATAGTTGCACATCCTAGTTTTAGGTCATTCTAGCTCTTCCATGTGGGCTGTTGCCACAACATGCATAGATGAGCAGTGTGTAAGTCCGTGCCCAGGATCCGAACCGGCAAACCCCGGGCTGCCAAAGCAGAGCATGAACTTAGCTATTCAGCCATGGGACCGGCCCCTTCTGTTCTTCTTATTATTTACAAAATTCCCATACGTGAATGCATGGGTCTGTTTTTGAGTTTTGAATTCTGTTCCAATGGTCTGTTTGCTTATTCCTGTGACAGAAACTTATGTTTTTATTATTATAACTCTGTAATATACTTTCATATCTTGTAGGTTAATTTCCCTCTTTTTTTTTCTGGTGAGGAAGACTGGCCCTGAGCTAACATCTGTGCCAATCTTCTTCTATTTTTTGTATGTGGGACACTGTCACAGCATGGCTTGGTGAGCAGTGCATAGGTCCATTCCTGGGATCTGAACCCATGAATTCTGGGCTGCCGAAGCGGAGCATGCAAAGTTAACCACTATGCCACCAGGCCAGCCCGAGTTTCCCTCCTTTTTGTTCTTCTTTTATAAAATTGACTTTCTATTTGTGGACTTTATTCTTCCACATAAGTGTTAGAAAAAGTTTGATTTCCTCAAAAATTCTGGAATGTTAAATAGAATCGCTTTTATTGATTAATTGGGGGAGGACTGATATTTACAATGTGAATTAAGACAAAGAGAGAGCATTTTCCACTCATTAGATCATTAGATAATATTAAGTGCAGGTGGGGATATTGGGCAACTGTTTATGATTGAATGGTATGGTGCTGCCATTCCGGAGAGTAGTCGATCAATATTTCATGAAACTGAATATGTATGTGTTAGAATGCAGCAGTTCCCCTCAGGAGTTTTTACCCTAGAGAAACTCTAGTACAAATGCACAAGGAGACGTGCACTGGATGTTCATTGCAGTTGCTTATGGTAACCAAGAGTTGTAGACAACTTACATGTTCTTCATAAAGGAATAAATAAGGAAAATATAGAAGCATATGACTGAGCATGCTGCAAAGATCAGAAGAGATGAACTAGATTTTCATAGAGAACATGGATAGACCTCATAAATAAGGTTGTACAAAAGAATTTAAAAAGAACACACTCGATAGTGCAGTTTCATGTATGTAAATTAAGAAATGGACAGAATAATATCACATATTTTCAGGGATAAATGCATGTATGAAAGGTAGATTGGAAGAAGATATATTAAATACATGAGACAGAGCTTATGATGGCATGCAGAAAGAAAATGGAATTGGAGAGTGGGGATAGAGATAAAGGAAAAGGACAATAAATAAATTTAAAAATTTTTCTTAAAAGGAGTTTAACTTGGATGGATAATGATAACTTGCCATGAAATTAATATTATCAATTGAATTCTGTAAACCTGAGGTAAAAAAAGAATCGTCTGCTAATAAATCACTGAGCTATAACACTTTTTGAAAGAATTTTATTTTTATTTTATAAATATTCTAGTTAGGTTATCTATATCAATATGAAATAAAGTAAATTTAACATTTTGCTTCAATCTTTTTTAACTGCAAATTATTTTATTATGTTAATGTAGCATACATTTACATAATAAAAGCATTTCTGTTTCTATGAAAACCTTACCAAGTTTTTTTGCTTCAGTCTTGAATAAAATTTGTTTTCAATGTGCTTTATTAATTGTATATTTGTTTTTCACTTTGTATATTTAATTTTCTCATTTATTTCTTGACAAAATGGTCCAACGCCAAGTTCTCTTAATTAATTTAAATTCATATTTTGCCATAAGGCACACCAATTAAACACAGTTGGGATTTAGAGACCATCATATACCTGACTAAAAATGAAAGAGAAAGTCTCTTATGAGGCAATCTAACTTTCTGAAGCATGATCAATAGCTCCACTGAAGGGGAAGCTCTAAAACTCTGTGGTTACTTTTAGTAAGATAGAGTAACTTATGGCAGAAAACTGCACCCTTTAAGAATAATTAGAGAAGTTGGATAAACAAGCAGACAAATAAAATCTCTTTATGGGTGTTGGGAAGCTGCTAAGGCAGCTTGAACTTCAGAGGTCAAACTTCTGGAGAGGGGAAAACCATGGAGAGCTGAACTAACATTCTGCAGCCATGTTTTCCATGGGGAATTCCACAGTTCTGGGCTCAAGGAATGTGGCTGAAAACCCAATAGAAGTCTTGGGCAAAGGGCTGCTGCTGGAAGGCAGAGAAACCATGAGAGCATTTGGCAATCCTGTGGTCTAAAGAGACTCAAATTGGAGGCTGGAGGAGCAGAAAACTGAGCCAAATTGGTCAGGACTTTTTCAAGCCATTTTGCTGAATTCTGAGGCTGTGAAGTACAGGAGGATAAGAAGACAGGCAAAAAATTTCTGAAAAGCAGAGTGGTTTCTGGCAGTCCCGGGCTACTGAGGAGTCAAGAATTAGAGTTCAGGTCATGTCACGGAGGGGGACCCTGGGGAACTACCCAGGCTTTTGATTGGAACTCTGTAAACTATGCTCTAGGATGAGAGTGAAGAAGAGGTTGAAAGAGCCTTAGTAAATCTGAAGCCTAAACTTGAATCTGCTCAGTGCCTGATTGGATTAAGGTGATGAGCCCTAACTCTGCCTGCCTAGCAAAGGAAATGATGAACCCTCTCTGGAGATTTCCTCATTATCCAGAGCTTCTACAATTTTTCAATACAATATATGACTGTCAATCAAAGAGTATTAGGCATACTAGGAAATAGGACAAAATGACTGAAAAAATAAGAGAAAAATCAGACAGGTAATTCAGAATTACAGATACTTGCTAAATATTTTATCATAACTATGATGAATGTATTCAAGAAAATAGAGGAAAAGTTGGAGAAAACAGATTAAGAAAAAGAGAATTTCACCACAGACAAATGAGACACAGTAAACAGGTCTAATATACGTTTAATTGGGGTTCCAGCAGACTAGGAGAAAAAGCAAAAGCAAATACTATAAGATGGAAAAAGAAAATGCAGAGAAAAATGAAGGGTAATGAAAAGGCTATGGGGGGCTGGCCCCATGGCCGAGTGGTTAAGTTCACGCGCTCCGCTGCAGTCGGCCCAGTGTTTCGTTGGTTCGAATCCTGGGCACGGACATGGCACTGCTCATCAGACCATGCTGAGGCAGCGTCCCACATGCCACAACTAGAAGGACCCACAACGAAGAATATACAACTATGTACCGGGGGGGCTTTGGGGAGAAAAAGGAAAAAATAAAATCTTTAAAAAAAAAAAAAAGGCTATGGGTAAATATGAGTGGATTTTGACTGCATAAAACAACAGAAATGTTCTTTGCAATTTAAAATATATAGAGTTAAATGCACAATAACAGTAACACAAAAGGTAGGAAATGGTAAATGGAGTCAAAGAGTTCTAAAGTTCTAGCATTGTCAGGGAAGTAGTAAAAGTAATAATTAGTTTTAGGCTATGTTGTGGGTTAAACTGTGTTCCTTCGTATAGATATGTTGAAATCCTAAGCCCCAAAACTCAGAATGTGACCTTATTTGGAAATGGGGTCATTGCAGATATAATTAGTTAAGTAGAGATGAGGTCATACTGGAGTAGGGTGGGACCATAATCCAATATGGTGTCCTTAGAAGAAGACAGCCATGTGAAGACACAGACATAGGGAGAACCCCACGTGAAGCTGGAGGCAGAGATTGGAATGACGCATCTACAAGCCAAGCAATGCCAAGGATTGCTACCTGTCACCAGAGGCTAGGAAAGAGGCATGAAGCAGATTCTCCTTCAGAGCCTTGGAAGGAACAACCCTGCTGACACCTTGATTTTTGGACTTTTAGCCTCTGGAACTGTGACAGAATATATTTCTGTTGTTTTAAGCCATCCAATTTGTAGTACTTTGTTATGGCAGCCCTAGGAAACTAATATAGACTGTAATAAATTACAATATTTAGGCCAACCACTAAAAGAATAGCTTAAAAAGCATAAATAACTAATAGATGGAAAAAATAGAATAATATAGCAGTATTTAATTAATTCAAAAGAAGGTAAGAAATGAAAGATAAAAACCACCTGGGTGAGATATTCACTTTATTATATATTAATCATTACATTACATCAATATAATTAAATGTAAATGGACTAAATATTCCAATTAAAAGATCGTCAGATTGAATCGGAAACAAAACCCTACTATATGCTGTTTATAAGAAACATACGTTGATATAAGAACATAGAAAATTTGAAAGTAAAAGAATTAAAAAATATACCATGTAAGTGCTAATCAAAAGAAAATTAATGTAGCTGTATCAATATCAGACAAGAACACGTTAAGGCGGGAAACATTACTAGAAATACAGAGAAACATTTAATAATTTTAAAGAGGTGACTCCTTCAGGAAGATATAACAATTTTAGACCTATATACACCCAATAACATGGCTTCAAAGTATATGAAGCAAAAATTTGACAAAACTAAGTGGAGAAATAGGAAAATCCACAGTCATAGTGGGACACTTTAAGATGGCTCTCTCCGTAGCTGATAGAACAAGCAGACAAAATATCGGTAAGTATAAAGAAGATCTGAAGAAGGTGATTAACAAAACAACCTAAGTGACATACATGGAACATTACACACAACAACAACACAATACACATTCACTTCAAGTTCGTGTGGAACATTTATTAAAATTGACCATATGCTGGGTTGCAAAGCATGCTTCATCAGAATTTCAAAGGTTTAAAATCATACAGAATGTGTTCTCAGATCACAGTGGAATCCAGTTAGATATCAAAAACAGTTAACTAGAAAACCCTCAACTGCTAGGAAATTAAGCAATATAATTCCAAGTAAGTCGTGGCTCAAATAAGAAATCACAATGGAAGTATTTGGAATTGAATGATAATGAAAATATAACATATTAAAACCTGTGTGTTTTATTAAGGCTGTGCTTATGGGGAAATTTATAGCTTTAAATGCATATATTAGAAAAGAAGGAAGCCTGAAAACGAAGGACCTAAATATTCATCTCAAAAAATTAGAAAAAACAACAGCAAAATAAATCTAAGAAAGTAGAAGGAACTGAATAAAGATAAGAGCAGAAATTAATTAAATAGAAAACAAATGCACAATAGAGAAAACCAACAGAACCAAAAGTTGGGCTTTTGAAAAGACTAATAAATTGGACAGACTTCTAGCAAGCTAAATCAAGGGAAAAAAGAGACAAAGCACAAAATCCCAATATCAGGAATGAAAAAGAGGACATTTCTACAGATCTTATTGACATTAAAAAGATAAAAAGATGATATATACAACACATGTTGTATAGTCCCATATCTACTAAATAAGTTGATTCTATAATTAAAAACCTTCCTGTAAAGAAGTCTTTAGGTCTAGACAGCCTTGTGGGTGGATTCTCCCAAATATTTAAGGAAGAAATAACACTGATCTTACACAACTCCTTCAGAGAATGGAAAAAGATGAAATACTTTCAACTTATTTTAAGAAGTTAGCATAGCCTTTGGTGCCAAAGCTTGAGAAGGATATTCAAGAAATGAAAATTACAGGCCAATCTCTTTCAAGAACAGATATGCAAAAATCTTAAACAAAATATTAGCAAATTTAATCCATTAATATATGGAAAGGATGATATATGGTGATCAAATTGGCTTTTGTTGAGCTCAGTTTGACATTTGAAAATTAATCAGCGTAACTCACCATATTACCAGAAAAAAGGAGGAAGTTCCTGTGATCATCTCAGTAGATGCAGAAAAAATGTTTGATAATGCAACAGACATTCATGACAAAAACTCTCAACAAACTAATAGAAGGAATTTCTTTTATCTGATAAAGAATATCTACAAAAACCTACAGAAAACATGATACTTAAGAGTGAGCTATTTAAATACACCTTCTTGAGCTAGACAACGAGACAGGGTCACCTTCTATTACCACTTCTACTCAACATTGTACTGGAGGTCATAGCCAGTCCAAAAAAGGCAAGAAAGAAAACACATAATCTCAGATGGCATGATTATATATTTAGAAAATCTAAAAGTATTCATGAACTATTAAAAATGATAGCTAAATTTAAGCAAGTTTGCAGGATATATCATCAAAATTTACAAAGTCAATTTGTATTTTCATACACCAGCCGCAGACAGTAGCAAATAAAATTTAAAAAATATAAAATCTACAATTGCATCAAAAATATCAAATACCTAGCAATAAGTATAATGAAATATGGGCTAGACCATCACACCAAAAAACTGCAAATCATTATTTAGAGAGATTAAAGATGACCAAATTAATAGAAGTCTGTATCATGCTCATGAATTGGAAGACCCAATTTATAAAAATTTATCAATCAGGGATCAATAAGAGAAGCAGAATCACTAAGATAAGATAAATAAACAAACACACAGACACATGTATTATATGTACATATAATACATATACATACATATACATATATATATATAACATGTGTAAATGATACTGACCCTGATATCAGTTTCCCCACACTAAACCCAGCATATATGGGGTTAAAACCAAAACACTCATTCCCTGCTTACTCTCTGGCTTTCTGGCTCCAGAATCCACTATCCTCCATGGAGACAGACACTGTCAGGACAAGCACCTGGATTATCTCCTCCCCACAAAGAGATACAGGCTGGTGGGAAAGCTGCTGACTAGCAAGGTCACAGGCTTCCCCCTCTCTGCAAGTAGTCTCAAGGCCAAAGACAGGCTAATGGGAAAGCTCCAACCAGCAAGGCCATATGCTCCCCCTCCCCTACCTAAAACCGCAAATAAAAACCCTTCCTTTTAGCTTCTCGGGGAGTTTGGGATTTCAGCATTAGCTGCCCTCTCTCCTTGCTCAGTGCTGTGCAAAAATAAAATTCCTACTTTCTTCCACTACACCTGGTGTCAGAGATTGGCTTGCTGCACAACGGGTGAGCGAACTCACTTCAAGTTTAGTATCATAAATATATATACATGATGTATTATGGGAATTTGACCTTACACAATGTGGGAGCTGGTTAAATAGTCTCTGTAAGGCTATTGTCTTTGTGTCTCATGCTGGAGCTTGAAATCTACATGGCAGGCAGTAGAGAAGGGAAGATAGATAGGAAGTGGGTAGAGCAAGGACAAGCTAGAACACATGAGTACAGATGGGAAACTAGATCAGCTCACCTCTCACTGTCTCCAACCTTGATGATGTGGGTGTCCTGAGGAGAAATTTGTGCCCACTGCTAAGGAGTCAGAGAAGCTGAAAGAGGATTCAGAGGAAGTTGGAGCAATTACAGGCCTGACTGCTGTCCCCACACCAACAAGGTGAGTCAAGAGGTAAGTAACAATGTGCACGAGCTATAACAATGCCTGCTCTGGAATTCTGAACATAGAAATTATGCCTGCTGCTTCACTTCTGCTCTCCAGATCTCATGCAAAAAAAGACTCCTGCGGCCATTCTAACCAAAGCTATCAGGGAAGAGAATTCTGGAAGATGTAATTTTGCTTAGCTAAATAGACACATTATAAAGCCACCACAGATACCAATTTTCCCCAGATTGATTTATTGATGCAATTCCATTCCAGTAGCAATCCCAGCAGTTCTTTTTATTCCCCTGTAGAAATCGTTGAGTTGATTCTAAAATTTATGGAGAAATGCAAAAGGCCAAGGACAGTCAATATAATCCTGAAGAAGGACAAGACTGGGAGACTTAGACTACTAGATACTGTCATATTATTACAGTAATGAAGGCCATGCGCCGTGGGCCCAAGGATAGAGAGACCAATGGAAGAGAATAGAAAGTCCAGAAACAAACCCACATGAATACAGTTACTTGAATTATGACAGAGATGAAACTGTAGTACATTAGTAAGATGATGGTCTTTTCAGTAAACGGTGCTGGGACAATTTCTTATCAGTATGAAAAAATGAATTTTTGTTCCTGCCTCATACCATATACAGAAAACAATTGCAGATGGGTTAGGTACAAATATAAACGGTTAAATAATAAAGCTTCAGGAGAAAACAGAGTAATGTATTCATGAACTTTAAATAGGCGAAGATTTTATAAACAGGACCCAAAGAATGTGCTAACCATAAAGGAAAAAAATTGATAAGTTGGGCTTTGTTCATCAAAGATACCATGAAAGAGTAAAAAGTCAAGCCCTAGAATGGGATAAGATAGTTACAATGTATTTATCTCTGACCACTGACTTGACAAGCCTCAGATATATAAAGAACCCTTACAAATTAATTTTTTTTAAAAGATACAAGGCTATAGAAAATGAACAAAAGGCTGATAAATTCTTAACCAATAAGCATATAAACAATTTCATTAGTCTTCAAGGAAATGCAATCTAAAACCACAATGAGCTCTCACTAGAAAACCATCAGAATGGCTACAATATAAAAGAACTGACAATACCAAATGCTGGGGAAGAAACAGAATAATGGAACTCTTATATCCTGCTGGTGGGAATGTAGTTTAGTACAACCATTTCAGAAAACTGGCAGTATCTACCCAAGCTGAACATATGCAAATCCCATGACCCAGCAATCCTACTTCTAGGTACATACCCAACCCAGGAAATGCATACACATGTTGATTCAAGGTATATATACGAACTTCACAGAAGCACTATTCATAATAGCTCCAAACTAGAAACCACGTGTCCATTAACAGCAGAATGAATAAAAGTTGTGATATACAGCAGTGAAAAACGAGGTGAATGATTTTCACAAACACAATGGGAAGCAAAAGAAACAAGAAGATTCATATAAACTTAAAAAACAGGCAAAAGTCATATACGATATTGGAAGTCAGGATAACGGTCCCCATTGTGGGGAGGTGACCAGGAGGGAGCATGAATGGGCTTCTGGGTGGCTGGCAGGGTTCTCATTCTTAGTCTAGGTGTAACCAAATAAATAGCAAATAAAATTTAAAAACATAAAATCTAAAACCAACTACAACAAACACATAGATTTAGAGAATAGATTGGTGATTACCAGAGGAGAAGGGGGTGAGGGGAGGGCAAGAGGAGTAAAGGAGACATTTGTGCAGTGATGGATGGCAACTAGACTTTTGGTGGGGAACCTGATGTAGTCTATATGGAGGTTGAAATATAATGAGGTACACGTGAAATTTATTTAATGTTATCAACCAATGTTACGTCAATAAAAAAATTCAAATTTTTAGCATGAAAACGATTCATTAAATTAGATTTATATATAAACCTATAAGTTCTCATTTACAGATGAGAAGATATAACAAAAAAGTATTTGAAATATCACAATTAATGAGAAAAAAAGGATATTAGGGGATTTGCTAAATTAAATACCGATCAATCAACTAATCAACATTGATTTATCATCAATTATACATGTCATTATTGTAAATCCTGCATTAAACAGTTAATATATAAAATTAAAAAAGATAAAATCCACATTGCACAAAAACATTTACATTCATTTCACTTTGTGAAAATTGTACTATATGCTTATGATTTGTGAAATTTTCTTTAGTTTTGTTATACTTTCAATAAAAAGTTTACTGAAAAACTGTCAGCCAGCTAATCCCCCCAAGCATGGTGCCCAATTTTCCTACTAATCAAATAACAAGGCATCAAATACTAATAAATAACAAAGCATGAGAGAAGAAACAACTTCATTGATGATCAGAATGGAAATTGTGGCATACAATAAATTCTACTCAATAGATTATGTTTTAACTTAAAAATACCTTTATCACCTTGAGAAAAGATGCAAAACAAATGCCAGCTATAAATAGCAATAGCCCATCTCTTTTCCCAAATATCGAACACTTAATTTTTATGATCAACAGGTAATTTTTGATCTGAGCATATGAACAATTACACAGAGATAATGTTTACATACATCTTTCAGTCTTTCTTCTGGGTGAAACTCCTTAGCTCTTTGAGAAAATTTTCAGATGCTGGTTAAGAGTACAAACTTGCAATGAGTAGTAAACCAGTCCTGGAGATCTAACGCACAGTATAGTGAATATAGACAACATTATTGTATTATAATCATCAAACTTGCTAAGAGTCTAGAACTTAATTATTCCAACCACTAAAAAGAAATGATAATTATGTAACTTGATAGAGGTGCTAATTATTGCTACAGTAACAATCATATTACAATATATGTGTAACAAATTAACGTGTTGTACACAATATTATAGGTCAAATGTGCTTCAATCTGAACAGAAAAAACAAAATTTTCAACCTGAAACAAACGAAATTTCTATTTTTTTAAAGCACGTTTTTAATATGTATTGACTTTTTCCAAAGGAGGGGGCTAAAAAACGGAATAATAGAAGCTTTGTACGAGTAAGTCTACTAAATGGCTGCATATATACTTCTCTCTGCAAACGTAGGCTTTAAAATGCAAATTGCCACAAGCTGGCATAGCTCTTACAGTTCTTAGTAAAGACAGCCATCTAGTGGAAATAGTTCTACTGATTTTTAAAGACTGGCAAATTGAATATGAACCTTCAGCCCAACTGCACACTGCAATGTTGGTTTAAGGCTTAAAAAGAAATGCAAGAAAAGTATCCAGTATCCAGATGCTTCCTTATGTCCAGGTTTAGAAGTGGAGGGGGGCAGGTTGTGGGGTAGGGAGGGAAATTGGTGCTTTGTACGTGGTCCAGGGAAGACAGTGCCATTAGAACAGAGAGAGCTCTGCACTCAAACATGCATTGCTTTGAGCTGTGTGAAATGCTCTCTCAAGGCGGCAGGAAGAAGACAATTTTAAAGGACAGCAAGAAGTTTGGAAGTGGAAGCTGAACAACTATCACCTAGTTATGAGGGACGCCTGCCACAGCATGCCTTGACAAGTAGTGCGTAGGTCCACACCGGGGATTTGAACCATCAAACCCCTGGCCGCTGAAGCGGAACGTGCAAACTTAACCGCTGAGCCACTGGGCCGGCCCTCATTTTCCTTATCTACATTACAGTTTTTTTGTTTATAAAAATAGTATAGTACTATAGTAATAACACACGCTCCTGTGACCTGGGAAGAGAATGACTCTCTCCTTTTGGTTCCTACCTGAAACCTTGGATGCTAGTCGTGAATCAGTGGTACCCAGAGGCACAGAGTAAAATCCTCCAGCTTCTAATGTCCACGGACCATGGAATGGATTTTTAGAGCATACACAAATCACCAATTTTAGGTATAAAAATTTATTAACATTAAAAAAAAGCATATTGAAATTATTGATAATAATCTCTGACAGGTTTGATCATGGGTACCTTGCACTGTAGGTCAGGTTTTATGCATTTGTTTTCTTTTCTTACTCTTTATTTTCTTCTAAATTAGAAAATGCTCATTCACAATTATAAGTCATCGGAAGTGGGAACAAATATTTTCAGACTTTGTCAGATAGTTTTGGACTTTGGGACTGAATACAGATCTAGAAATGTTGGAGAGATTTTTCTCTGAACAGCACATTTGTTTCTCTTCTCGGTCAGATGCTAATGTTTCAAATGTTTCAAACATTTAGATGACTAATAACACACTCTTTGACTGCATGTGGCTCTAAGAAATATTTCTTGATATCCTGTGGCAGCATCTGGTTGTAGTTTTAAAATATGCCCAATAATATACCATAAATTTCTTTCTTTGAAGAGTAAAGAGAATCAAGTACTGGCAGAATGAAATTCTTGACTATTGAATCATTTTCACTACAATTCAGTTTTCTCGTGAAATCTCAGTACTTTAGCTTCAGCATGATAAACATCATGATATTTTTACCTTAAAATGAGAGGCTCTGGCTAGTCAAGATACTAGGTATACTTCTGAGAGATGCAGCTTAAGGAAGCCATTTGAAATCCTAAAAATGATCTTTACTAGCATTTTCAGAAGCTAGAACAAAATTTTATTTTCAGTCTTCATTTTAAACACTTGTGTGACCAGCTGGCATACTTTAGCATGAAAAAAGTTTTACTCTTTTAAAAAATTTCTCATCGCGGGGCTGGCCCCGTGGCCGAGTGGTTAAGTTCGCGCGCTTCGCTGCAGGCGGCCCAGTGTTTCGTTAGTTCGAATCCTGGGCGCGGACATGGCACTGCTCATCAGACCACGCTGAGGCAGCGTCCCACATGCCACAACTAGAAGAACCCACAACGAAGAATACACAACTATGTACCGGGGGGCTTTGGGGAGAAAAAGGAAAAAAATAAAATCTTAAAAAAAAAAAAAAATTTCTCATCGCAAACTTAAAGTATTAATTAGCTGCCTCTAGATCATCGTCACAATTGTCACTATGTTTTTTGACAATGAGTGAAGACTCGGAGGCATATGTAGATTGTTGGCTGTGTTCTGTGACTGTTTCTCTTCTGACCGCCGAATAAAGGGAGAATGAATCTAGGCAGAAATGACCTGGCTGAAGATTAATAGATTTTAATATAAAAAGGCTAGCAGATTCCAGTGGAAGCGAATTTAGTCAAGAAGCCAGACAGTTACTTTTACAAGATCATAAACTTTCATAGAACCTTTTTTATTTACTTAGAAGTGAATTTAAAAGATAGTTTATATTTAAAAAATGAATTTCCTTTTCACTATGGGCAAAACATATATCGCAAAAATATAAAACAACAGTGGTTTTTGGAGAGTAACTTTTATTTTTCAAAAATTAATTCTTAAGAACTTTTATTCTAAACCACAACATTTTGGTTTGTTAATTTTGCACTAGAGATGACTTTTATTGTAGTAATTTTTGCTTAAAAAGAACCACCAATATAGCTTTATTAAAACAGGTAGGTGGAACTCTGTCTAAACACCATTTTACTATGATGCAGCCAAATTTTTTTTAAAAGTAACATTTAAAATCTTTAAATTTCTATTCTTAAAATAAACAAACAGAAAGATTGTGATCACTAAGCTCATTTCCCTAACTGGTCGGATTACCTAGCCACTCTGGGCTATCTGGGTCTGCTCACAGCTGAGTCAGCAGTCTCATATCAAGGCGCTGTGTATATTTAGCTTTCGTCATCACTCTGGCTGTAATATGCATCATAACTCTTCTGCGATTATAAAGGGATTTTGTGGATTATCTTATTCTCGAAGGGTGGATCTTAGTTTTCCTCTTGAGGCAGAAACTAAAAAAGAGCTCATAGTCCCCTAAAACATTTCTACAGTGTGTCATGTTTTTTCTTTTCCAAATCAGGAAATGGTTTCTCAACCTTCAAAGAAAACTAGGATAATTAAAAAAAAACCTTCTCCCCGCTTTGTTTGACTTTGCTTTTCATGGACATCTATGATCTTCTTTAGGTAAAGTTGTCCTGAGTGTCACCTAGATTGGATGATTTAGTATTATAATGATATCAATAATCCAAAAGTTAATATATAAATTCAATGTAATCCTAATAAAAATTCCGGTTGGCTATTGTGAGGAATTTGGTAAATGTCTTAAGTTTATATCGGAGAATAAAGATCCGTAAGCAGCTAGGACAACAATAAAAAGGAGAATAACAAAAAAGGACTTGTCCTTTGAGATATGAAGAGACATTACAAACTATAATAATAAAAACAGTGTAGTGTTGGTAGTGCAGAATAGACAGACCTAAATAACAAAACCGAGAGCTCAGAGACAGACCCAGATATACTGAGAATTTAATATGCAATGAAGATGATACCATAAATCAACAGAGAAACGATGGATTTTATTAGTAGTGGTATTGAGAAAATTGGCTCAGTATATGAAGGAAAATAAAACTGGATCCCTACCTAACTTCACATACAAAGTTGGATTCCAGAAGATTGAAAGACTGAAATGAGAAAGGTAAACTATAAAGCTAATAGAAGAAAACTTAGGAGAATATTTTTTGTGACCCAGGGGCAAGAAAAGACTTCAAACTTCAAAATTACAAATCTGAAGACAGAGAGATTACATCAAACTGAAGGATTTCTACAAAGGATACTGTGGACAAAATTAATAAATGACACTGAGAATATATTTTCAAAGATTAAAACTGACAAGGAATTAATATCTAATATATCCAAGGAACTCCTACAAATCAATAAGAAAAAGACAACAATTCTAATAGGGAAATGCAGAAAGGATTTGAACATGAATTGCCTAATTTACAGTATAACTCCAACAAGCAAATGAAGAGATGCTCAACTGCATCAATAATCAGAGAAATGCAAGTTAAAACAATATCAGCTTTTGTTTATTAGAAAGCTGTAGCATGCCAATTTGAAGTTATAGGAACTCTCAGGTACTGCTGATACTGGTAGACAGGTGTAATCGGGAGTACTTGATAAAATTAAAGGTTTGTATACCCTAGTATACAGCAATTCTGCTCCTGGGTATATATGCCAAAAACATTTCACACAGGTCCATGTGGGAACTCATATAAGAATTTTCATTTCAGCTTTATTTGTGATGGTAGGTGGCTGGATGCTCTCTTGAGCGTCCATTACTGAGAAAGCGGTTCAGTAAAATGTGGTGGTTGCACACCATGGCAACAAAGCAAGAATTAGAAATAGCTAACTGGATTTACACATGGCAATATAGATGAACTTACAAGCACAATGTAGAGTGAAAAAAGAAAGAAATGGGAAGATGTGGCATGATACTATTTAAGTAAATTAAAGTAAATTTAAGTAAATTAAAATTATCTTTAAACAAAGATATAGCTTGCAAGTACCT
The DNA here is from genome assembly GCF_041296265.1 of Equus caballus. Taxonomy (NCBI): domain Eukaryota; kingdom Metazoa; phylum Chordata; class Mammalia; order Perissodactyla; family Equidae; genus Equus; species Equus caballus. The sequence continues at coordinate 37,797,204 of NC_091684.1, forward strand.
TTACAAACAAAAAGACACTCATTCAACTCATCGCGTGGAGGGGCGGTGAAGGAGAAAGGTGTCAGGAATGGAGATTAAAGGGAACAAATAAATAAAATAAGGGCAAAGCCTTGCACAGACCAATGATGATAATGGGCCATGAAGTGAAGAATATGATTAACTCAACCTTGTGCACCCGGGGCATCCACTCCACCCTCCCACTTCTGCCAAAAAAGGAAAAAAGAGCTAAGATAAAAAAAACTTCTACACCCTTTCATCATGTGTTTGCTTTGCATGTATTGCATGTATATCTAATCTCTTTAGATAAAATTGTTCCAAGCAAGTTCGGGCATACCTGATTCAGAAAATCTCACTTTTGAATTTGCCTTGAAACGGAGCTGTGAAGGACTAATGTATTGCAGATTTTATATTTTTCCCATACCACAATAATAAGAAAAAAAGAACTTCTCCAAGCCCCAAACCAAAAAATAAGTAGAATAAGAAATGAAATGAAATATATTATATAATACTACTTATATAAATTAAAATTACATGCACACAAAACAATATATTTTGCAAGAAAATCTATAAACAAAGAGCTACTTATTTAACTAATTGCTACAGAGGAATGGAAGGGATGCTTACATACATCCTTATCAGCTCATAATAGTAAGAATGGAAGTTTAGAGATCAGAAGGGGTTTAGAGGAAATTCACCAGACTCAAGGCGCTGAACCAGATGGTATTTCATATATATTCTCTCATTTAAATCCTCACAACAGTCCTGTGAGGTGGGTTATTATCTTTATTTTACAAATAAGACAGCAGACCTAGAAAAGATAGTCATGTTCTTAATGTCACATAGCCCTGGAGTGGTCGAATTGGGGCTTGCATTTTGATTAATTCTTAAGAAAAGGTTAATAAAAACCATGGGTATGCTTGAATCTGTTTAACCTGGTCCTCACACTAGATAACTTGGTAGAAGTTATTTATTGTTTCTGTAGTTCGATATATCACATTATATCTTCCTGAGACCCTAAGGAAAAAAATCAAGTCCAGAATACGAGAGCAACTTAACCCATAATTAGAAGCATTTATTTTTTCAATTCTCCCAGTGATGTGGTATTTTTCCATGGCCTTTTAAGACATATTTGTTACTGTTTAACTCTGTAAAAACAGAAAAAACCAGTGGTCTGGTTTGTACATATCATGCTGCAATCAAACTGACATCTTACCCTGTAGCTAGTTACTCATTAAGTGGAGCATATGATAATCAGAGATTTGACATTGGAATTGACTAAAGTTGAAGTTGGAGCTCTGGACTGCCTATTAAACTCACGTCATTGACTCCAATAGAAAAAACTTTATACTAGTTCAATTTTATTATCTTATCATAACGTGATATTGGCATAATGGGAGTAAGCAACCTTCCAAAATAAAAGTTTACTGAGAAAAAATTCTACATTTCTCCTTAGAAGCACTTTATTATAAATACTAAATACATCTGTATTCAGATTTATAAAGAAGTAAATGATTTATTGAGTCAAATCCTATTCATATCCAGCTTTTCTATACTCACCTTAAAATCTCAATGATAGATTGCCCACAATTCAGTTTAGTTTTTAAAATTTCTGTTGTTCAGGTATGGGACAAGAGAGATAAGGCCAGGGAACAGAAAAGGGAAAATGGGAAATGCAGTAGTTACTGGTGATAAAAATATACCTTTTAATTGAGAAGGGAAAGAAAATAGGCCAAAAAGAAAAGTAAAAATCTGAATAACTTGCCATTGCTAAGGGGACAGAGGGAGTATGAATTTGGCTATTGCTTTTTTAAAAAAATATTTTTTAAAATGATGTGATTTGGTGACAAATGGATAAAGAAGATGTAGTGTATGTATATATATATATATACATGTATACACTATGGAATACTACTCAGCCATAAAAAATGATGAAATCTGGCCATTTATGAAAACATAGGTGGCCCTTGAGGGTATTATGCTAAGTGAAATAAGTCAGAGGGAGAAAGTCAAATATCATATGATCTCGCTCATAAATAGAAGATAAAAACAACAACAAACAAGTAGAGACAGACATTGGATTGATGGTTTCCGGAGGGGAAGGGGGGAGGGAAGAGGGCGAAAGGGTCTTTTAGGCATATGGCTGTGGGGATGGATTGTAATTAGTCTTTGGATGGTGAACATGATGTAATCTACCCAGAAATCAAAATATAATGATGTACACTTGATATTTATATATGTTACCAACCAATGTTACCACAATAAAAAAAAAAGAAAAAAAAAGAAAAGTGTTTTTATAGTTGTCTATGTGAAGTAAATCAATTTCTGATGTTACAAAATAAGCTTCACGTAACTTACAAAAAAGAAATAAAATAAAATGGTGCGTCTTGGTGACTGTGTGGGTGCAAACTGAGAAACAATCAGGAGCTTGGCTTTTTGTTGTAGATGATACATTTTCAAGGCTACGAGCCCATCCTGGAAAAGCTTACTCAATATATTCTCTGCCAAAGACATCAGCTAATGACTGCAGTAAAGGAAATAGGCAGTGCCCACATTTGGAGAAGAATATTATCTTCTTTTTACATCATGGACTGGCACCCTTTTAAAATTAGAGTGCTAAAGTTCCTCCTCCTTTCCCTCGGGCATTTTGGAGGCAGCTCATGCATACGTCTTTGGCCACGATTTCCAAACAGGGAGGGAGCAAGATAGCCCATTGACACTGAAGTGGAGGAAGAAGCATGCAGGCTGCCAATTTTTGTCGGCGAGGCAGGTAGCAGACTGTCATAGGCAGCACGGAGGTGGGCATGTTTTGGCAATCAATTTCTGTACAGCATAAATGCTGTTGGTTGCCAATCTGTATTTCAGTTTAAAACACATATTTTTGACCTGGTCATGGGGGTAGTAGTGGTGCTCGGGGAAGGGGAAGAAGTGGGACTGGGTGGGAATGGTTAATGTCTGACTAAATTGAGTTCTTGTGTGGCTCTTCTTTTGCCTGTTAGGAAAGACTTTGCAAGGGGCAATTGGTTAAGTTGGTGGACTCCTGCAGAACTTCCTAAAGAAGGATTTGGTTCTTCATTTATCATTGCTGATTATCGTATCCTACTTTACAACTTAATCCAGGGTTTCTCTATCTATCTAATGGTTTGCTGATAACTCTTGAAACACAAAATATTTATATTCAAACATTTATCTGCACATTGGTCATGAAAACTGGCAGGTCAGGAGTTCTGTACGCCTTCCATTCAACAAGTATTCATGACACTCTTACTGATCTAGTTGCAATGTGGGAGATTAAAAAAAAAGTGCAATCCATTCTAGAGGATTTACCTGTAAGTAGGAGATTTTGAGTCTGATAAGAGAGATAAGCTCTAACTCATACAGAACAGTTTGCAATACAAATAAATATATAAATATATTTTAAGTGAAAACTTCAGTATAAAAACTGAAAGTGAAAATTCAGTCAAAACAAAACAACCCTACTGTCGTTTGGAAAGGTTATTTGGAGAAGATGGGATTTTGACCTGGGCTCAAGGGATGGAGCAGGATTTGGACATGAGGAGAAAAGGGGTTTAAGTGGTTAGGCCTTGATTTAACCTTTAGAAGAAAATTTGTGATGTACGTACACCATATGTAATTCAAAATAAAGCAATTCTAAAACTGTAAAGCACAAAACGTGCACATACAATGAAATCTAAAAAGTTTATTCCAGATTTTTCTGGTTGCAAAATTCTGGATAAGTCCATTACAGTTGAATCTGTTTCTCTCTCTGCTTTGCTAGTGTTTTAAATACGTTCTTACTTTGTCTATGGGGTCATGCAGCAACTGGGAATGGCGAGATCAACGCATTAGATGTAATAAGGAATGAGAGGGCAATAAGGAGAGTTTGCTCTTAGTTGTTTATTTGAGCAGGAAGGTTTAGATGAGGAAATAGTGGGAGGTAAATTCAATGAATTGATGTGATTGGATTTTAGAATCTTTGAATGCTAATTAGGTGAACAATATCTGATTATGAGAAGTAATTAAAGGTTTTACAGTGTGGTGGTAGATTTATGAAAGCAGTGGCTTAGTTTATGATCCTCCAAATTAGTGGAAGGATCAGATAAAGACAGTCAGGGAGGTTGAGACTACATGACGAGTGAGGAAAATATTTTGTGTGTGTGTGTGTGTGTATGTATATATATATATATATATATATATATATATATATATATATATATAGCTTCCTTATCCTTCCCTGTAAATTACTTCACTTCCAAGATTTTTCATCCACAAGTTAGTTGAGTGTGTTTCTCCCTTCCCTCTCTCTGTCCTTCCTTCCCTTTTCTTATCCAGAATGTCCTACATAGAGGAAAAACACATCTGTCCTCAAAAAAACATTCACATATAAAATAATTGAATCAGTTAGGATTTCATTTGGCTGTTAATAGAGGAAAACGTAACTAACAATAGCATAAAGCATAAGAACATTTATTATTTCCTTAATAGGAATGCTGGAAGTGGGCAGTTTCAGGTTTATTCACTGGCTTGATGATGTCATCAAGGACCTGCTGTCTTTTGACTTTTCCATTCACTATCCTCATTGAGTTGACTTTTAATTTTTATTCATGTCATCTCAAGGCTGCAAGATAGCTGCCACAGTTCTGAATATTGTATCTTCACATCCATATTACAAGAAGGAAAGAAGAAACAAGTACAAAAGCCTAGCTACTTGCAAGATTCTGTCTTTTTATTTGAGAAGGGAAACCTTTTAGTTAACTTTCCCTTTGACAAAATCAGATCACACGTCTACTGTATAACAATCTGTGGCAAAGTGAAATGGCATTACTGTGACTAATGTATGTGAATTGTGATTCATCACTCAGGACTGGGATAGATTCATGGCTCTGTGGTTACCTGAACAAATCAAAGTTTTATTGTCATGGAAGTGGAGTATGAGGCTTATGTGATGGGTGGACAATGAACAATGGCTGCCATAACTATTAACTTAGAAAAAGGAGAAGAAATGGCAATGAAAGGTAATATAGTAGAACTTAAGCCTGGACAGAGGTCTACGAGAAGTTTACTAATTCAACAAATACAATTACTGAGCTCCCGCTACATGTCGGGCAATGTTTTAGATGCTGGGGATATAGTGGTAAATAAAATAGTGTGTGTGTGTGTGTGTGTGTGTGTGTGTGTTGGAGGGACAATAGAGAAATAAACCAATACATATTAAATATAAAGTCAAGTGGTAATGTGTGCGATGAAGTAAGGGAAGATAAAAGGCAGTGAGTGCTGGGCAGCATGCTATTTTAGACAGAGTGTTCAGGTAAGGTGTCTCTGATAGGGTGAGGATTGAGTAGAGGGCTGGATAAAGGACGGGGAAATGTGGAGAAAGAGTGTTCCAGGCAGAGGGAACGGCAAACAAAAGGCCCAAATGAGGAACATGCTTGACCTGTTTGAGTAACAGCAGGAGGCCAGCAATGCTGAACAGGGTGAGCAAGCAGGAAAATGGTGGGTGTGGATGTTGTCAAGGTAGCTGGAAGTCAGATCATGCAAGGCCTTGTAGATTATGGTAAAGAGTTTGTATTTTATTGTATTTAAAGACATCAAAGTTTTTGAGTAAAGGAGTAATATGATGAGGTTCGCATTTTTAAAAAGATAACTTCTGCCCTTCTTTGGAAAATAGGCTGGAGGTGGCGAGGATGAAAGCAGAGAGACCAAATGGGAGATTATTGTGGTGGCCCAGGCAATAGACAATGCTGCGTTAGACCAAGAGAGTAGGGGTAGAGGTGGCGAGAGAGATTTGGATTTGGAATATGTTATGAAAGTGGAGCAAACAGAATTTGCTAATGGATCAGAGGTGGGATGTGGGAGAAAGACAGGAGTCAAGGATGACTCCAAGTTTTTGACTTAAGCAAATGGGAGAGTGAAGATGTCTTCTTCAGCCCAAACTGTTCATTTAGCCACCCTTAGTTGCCAAAGGGGCTAGAAAAGTGATTATTCAGCTTTCCTAGCTTCTATAGTAGAGGAAGCCAAGGAAGAAAAGGTTGGAATAGCTGCCAAGTGAGTTGACCTGTGGCGCCTGCAGCATAGTTATTTTAAAAAATAGTGCATGCGAGTATCAGCGCATGTCAGTCACTCCTTCTTGATGCACTCTCTGTTCTCAGAGTACATCTTTACTTGGACAGTGCCTATCAAGGCCTTAGTGATTTTCACTTGGTGATCAAACCCTATGTCAACTTTGGGGTTGCTGAGTGTGCATTACCAAATCAATTGATTTCTGGATACTTTCAAGGTTGTTCTTCTGAAAAAAACCAATTGACCATGTAGAAAATTAGGCACTCTTGTCTTGGGTAATCATTGCTCTTTTGCCTGAAATTTTGTTAACACAGATAGTACTGACATTGTCCTTGAAACCAATTTAGAGAATCTGGTTTATTTATTTCCACTCCAATGGAGGGAGATGGAGTTAAATCTGTAATATTTTCAGTAGCAAGTGTGTTTCAGGGGCCAGTAGTGGATCATTTTAGATTTTTGTATTCGTAATGTGTTTTCCACATTGAAGAGTGTTGGTTTAAGAAGATAGAAGCAGATCAATTTTCACATTCCTAGGGAGGGAACTGCTTAAGCAGGTTCTTAATTCATTCTTTAACAGTAATTGACCCTAACCGTGTGAGTTGGGTTGCTTGGATAAAGGAGACAAGTAGTGTTCTAGGTAGAGGAACTAGCATGTGTGAAGGCCCAGAAATGACGCAGGGTATTGGCTCATCTAAGAACCCAAAAGAAGTTCAGTGAGACTGTTCGTCAAGTGTGAGTTATGGGTACAGTACTCAGTGGAGAACAAGGAAGCAAGTGCTGAAATTTACCAGTGTGGGGGAGCAGGTAGAGTGGTTGAGAAAGGAATTGTAGAAGCAGCAGGGCTTGAGCTGAATCTTCATGTATTCATTAATCCAATTGTTGGAAAAAACCCAAGACTATGTGCCAGGTGCTGGCAGAGTGCTGGGTATAAAAGCAATGATCCAAACAAATATTCCCCGGACCTGTTCTTGAGCAGCGTATGATCTAACTCTAGTGGGAAAACACACTAGAAATAATCACATAAATAGCTATTTAATAAACCAAGGTAAGTTCTATGAAGGCCAAGTGGAAGATGGTGTAATAGAGAGACCTAATTTAGATTGGTGGGAGAAAGCCTCTTTGAAGGAATGACATTTAAGCTGAGACCAGAATGATAAATAAGAGTTGGATGCGCAAAGAGTCATGGAAAGTGGTTCGGTAGAGAGAAAAACACACGTGAACTCCCTGAAGTGGGAAGAATTTGATATATTTGAGGACTTGAAGGAAGAGCAGTGTGGCTGGAGGAGATTGAGAATTCAGAAAAGATAGGAGATGAAGTCAAAAAGGTACAGGGAGCCAGGTTGTGTAGAGTCCTGGTGAGGATTCTGGATTTTTATCCGATTTTTTTTTTTTAAAGATTGGCACCTGAACTATCAACTGTTGCCAATCTTTTTTTTTTTTTTTTCCTGCTTTTTCTCCCCAAATCCCCCCAGCACATAGTTGTATATTTTAGTTGTGGGTCCTTCTAGTTGTGGCATGTGGGATGCCGCCTCAGAGTGGCCTGATGAGTGGTGCCATGTCCAAGTCCAGGATCTGAAGCGGCGAAACCCTGGGCCGCTGAAGCGGAGTGTGCAAACTTAACCACTCGGCCAAGGGCTGGCCCCTTATCCTAATTTTAATAGGAAGCCACTGAAGAGTTTTGATCAGATTTACCTTTCAAGAATATTTTTCTGACGTTGTGTGATGAATAGGTTGGGGAAGGGGAAGAGTGGAAGTGAGAACATCAGTTTAGAGTCTATGAAAGTAGTCTAGAAGGGGAAGGAAGGTGGCTTGGATGGGGCCAAATCCTCAGGAGAAGAGGGTGGGATTAAGATAGGTTTTGGAGGTAGAAGCATCAAGAATTGGTGGTGGATTAGATCTGGAAAGTAAGGAAGAGGGAAATATCAGTGATGACTGCCAGATTTCTGGTTTGAGCAAGTGGTTTAATGGAGGTGTCATTCACTGAGATGCGGAGCCTACAGGCTTGGGTGGGGAGACTACAGAAAGAATAAGGGTTCTATTTTGGACATGCTAGATGTGAGAAGCTTACGAGATATCCAAGTGGTATATGAGTCTTAAGGTCAGGAGAGAAACCTGATTTGGAGATAAAAACTGGAGTTGGTAGCATGGAATTGATGTTGGAATAAATGAGAGTGGATAAGATCATTCATACAGAGTGAGAAGAAAAGACACCAGGGTAGATGCCTGGAATAACTCCACTCTTTAGAGATTGGAAAGAGAAGGGAGAGCTGGAAAAGATCAAGATGGAGCAACCAGCAAGGTAAGGAAGAAACTAAGGAGAGCAAGGTTTCATGGAATCAGAAGAGAAGGGTGTTTCAATATGGAGGGGGTGGTCAATTGAGAGGTTTAAGAAGATGAGGATTGAGAAGTGTCTATGCGACTTGGCAACCTGAGTTAGAAAAATTTCATTAGAATGGGTCAGTGAAGGGGGCGGATGAGGGGAGGTTGAAAAGTGCATGAGAAATAAGGATGAGATAAGAACCAGGTGCTTGGGTGCAGGCACAGAGGTGGTGAGGTTCCGGCTGGGGTTTTGCCAGGTGAGATATTTGCCTGTGAAGTCTGTAGATATGGTGAGACTTGGTGGGGATGTGAGGATTTGGGATAATGTTTGGTTGGGAACGGAGCAAAATTCTAAGCTAAAGGAACAGGTGTAGGGTTGAGGAGGGGTTGTGAGAGCTGGGGCTTGAAAGTTTTGAAAGGAGGTATAAAAATTGTCCCTTTGTCTTTTGTGGACTTTCCATTCATGTCCTTTTCTCATTGGCCATTGTCCTTTATATGTTGATGATCTGAACTTTTTCTTGTCTTGTAATTATTTTCTTTGTTTTTTGTATGCACTTTTATTCAGTTTTGTTTGTGGCCAGTAGAAATTAAATTTTTTTAAGGTTAAGTTGATCCATCTTTTCAGACCTTCCTTTCCCATTCTACCTGTGGAGGTTATAAATTCCTTTCTGTCGGAGATTGGGTAAATTTTAATCTATATTTTCTTCTTAAGGTTTTAATTTTTTCACATGCAATTTTTAAATAGTCTGTGTATAGTGAAGGTCGAAATAGACTTTTTGTACAAAAAACTAAGCAATGGCATTATTTTTGAATAATTCTTCCATATCTTCTTCATCATTTATTGAATTTATATATGTATATATGTATGTATATGTATGTATGTATGTGTTTCTAAGTTATTTGTCCTGACATATTTTGGTATTTATACATCCTGATATTTTTCTGAGTGTTTCTACCTATGTCTAAGTCTACATTTGTGTCTGCGTGTGCGCATGCATGCACACACACACACACACACATTTAAACAGTAAATTTACATGGTAGGGTCGTGTGTTAGTCGAGGTCTTGCCAGAAACCATGCTCAGGGGGGTTATTAGAGGGAGTTTAATGGAGGGAGCATTTACAGAGGTATGGGGACAGGGTTAGGGGAAGCAGCAAGTATGGAAGCATCTAGGGACTAGATATCAAAGGAAACCTTTTCTACCCTAGGCCCCTGGGTTTGAAGGGGTACAGGGAGGAAGCTGTTATTGGAACCTAGTGGAAACTGAAGTTGTGAGAACAGGGCTATTTAACAGGCACTGTGGCTTTAGGTAGAGGAACACAGCATGGCAAACCACAGCTGGATGTGGAAAAGAAAAATTCCAATCTCCCTCTCCTGCTTCCTGTCTCTTGCTGGTGCCTCTCTTTGGCCAAATGCAACAAAAAGTCACTTTTGCAAATACTTAGTATTATTATGCTTGTAGGATTTTTCACATTTGACAGGTGGAAATATCTTTATCTCATTTTAATATGCATTCTCAAATTAATAGTAACACATGTTTATTCTCTTTCTATTCACCATTTGTATTTCTTAAAAATGCACTGTTACGGATTTTGCACGTTTATCTAACAAGGCACATTATTTTGTTAGATAGCTTTTTATATTTGAGTGATCCACATTTTCTCTGTCATGTATGTTGTATTTTTCTCTCCACAATTTGCCCTTTTTCGTTTGTGGTATTTTCTGTTAGAAAGAAGTTTAAAGTTTTTATTGTCAGTTTTTATATTTCATATTTTGACTTCTTTTGGTTTGTGCTTAGAATAACAATTGATATGAGATGTTACTGTCATCATGTCCTGGTATTTTTCTGGATTTTAAGTTCTGTTCCACTGATCTATGATTTCTCAAATTCCAGACTAATGTTTACGTTATTGTGGCTTCTTAGTACATTTTCTTATCTCGTTGGACAGGTTTCCCTGCAGTGATATTCTTTCTCAGTATTTTTCTGTTTTTTTCTCTTGCATGTTTCTTCTTGCGGATGATATTTTGAATCATGTCAAATTGAAGAGAAATCCTGTTGGCATTTTTATTGTCATTGTGTTTTTTATATTAATTTCCAGAGAACTGACATCTCACCACTGAGTTTTCTTCATATTAGATCTGCATATTTATTTTAAATATATTCTTAACTGTTTTGTATTTTTACAAAATATTAGCATGTATGGAAACCATTATTTTTATATATTTTGTAATAAACCACTGACTTACTGGAATTCCTTCCACTAGTCTTTTATTTGATTTATTTTTGTAAATTCTGGTAGAAAACCAGTTCATTTGCAAATCGCGATGTTTCTATCACCTCCTTTTCAATATTCATACCTCTTATTCAATTTACTTATTTAATTCTTCTAGCTAGAAGTGTCAGATTAGTTAAAAAAATAAGGTATAACTAGTGGGCATTCTTGGCTTTAATGGGAAACCATCTAGAATTTTATCATTAATACCATTTTGGGTATCAGCTTGCGAGATATTTTCTTTTATTGCTTTATGAAATAGTTATGAAATTCTCTTAGAATTAAAAATAGGAGAATTAAAAAATGGTAATTGAATTTTTAAATTTCAATTAATTTAGCATGTTAAAAACTTTTCAGAATTATGTAATCTTTGCATTCATTGCATAAAGCTTACATGATTAAAATATTCTAAAATATACTGCTGGATTAAAATTTTCAATATATTCTTTAAGATTTTAAAAATGGCTTTATTGAGGTATAATTGATATACACTAAGCTGCACCTATTTAAAGTGTAAAATCTGATAGGTTTTGACATATGTATGTAACTGAAAGCATCACCACAATCAGGCCCAAATGTTTCCTCATTCCCATTTGTCATCCTTCCCTTCCTCCCCCTCCCTGCCCCTGTGTGTGTATTCCTCCCCACACCCCATCCTCAGGCAACTGCTCTTCTGCTTTCTGTCACCGTAGATTAGTTTCTATTTTCTAGAATTTTATATAAATGAAATCATAGAGTAAGAACTCTTTGTTGATTTCTTTTTAGTTTGGCTTCTTTCACACGGCTTGCTTACTCTGAGATTCATCCATGTGGCACGTATAGATAGATAGTCCATTCCCTTTTATTGCTGAATATTAGCCCATTGTATGGATATACCATCTTTTATTTATCCATTCACCTCTTCGTGGCCATTTGGGTTGTTTCCAGTTTTTTGTCATTACAAATAAAGTTGCTTTGAACATTCATTTACAAGTCTTTATATGGATGTATGCTTTGGGTAGGTAACGATGAGTGGAATGGCTGGCTCCAATGGTGGTTGTATGTTTTACCTTTTTTCAATATTTTGTTTTGAAATATTTTAAACACATAGTGAAGTTGAAAACATTTTTACAGTGACCACCTGCATACCCACCATAAAATTTTATCATTAATATTTTATGTGCTTGCTTTATCAGATATCTATCAATGAACCATCCCTATGTCCACCCATCAATCTATTTTTCTGAGGCATTGCAAGGTAGATTGCAGACATCAGTGCAGTTTACCCTAAATATTTCAGGAAGTGTCATTAACTAGCGTTCAGTATTTATTTAGAGCTTTTTCTTGTGAAATAAAGTTTACACACAATGTAATGTACGCAAAAGCGTACATTTGCTGAGTTTTGACAAAGGCATGCATGTCTGCAACTCAAACCAATATACAGATGCAGAGCATTTCCAGCATCCCAGAAAACTGCTCATGATTGTGCTTAGTCAACCCCCACCTCTGATTCACCCCAAACTGGAAGGTTCCTACCTTGCTGGTGAGAATCTAAAATTGTACGACCACCCTGGAAAAAGTTCTAGCAATACTTTATGAAAGGAAGCATATACTTATTGTATGATGCAGATATTTAATTCCTAGGCATTTACCCAAGACAAATGAAAACGTGGTTCACAGAAAGACTTGCACAAAAACATTCGTAGCTTTATTCATAATAGCCCCAAACTGGAAACAGCCCAGGTGTCCATCCATAAGAAATTGGATAAACAAACTATGGTTAACACATACATTTGACTACTCCTCAGAGATAAAATATATATTGATTGGTATATTGTGTATTGATATATACACAACACAGATAAATTTCAAAGGCATTGTGATGAGTGAAGGAAGCTTTACACAAAATGTTACAGACTGTGTGATTCCATTTAGATGAAGTTCTAGAACAGGCAAAACAATCTATGGTGGAAAAACTGAGAAAAATGTTTAATTCTTTTAAAGAAACAACTTAACCATTTTCCAAAATGGTAGAAGCTTTTAACATTTCCCAGTTCTTTCACATCTTTACCAACACTTGGTATGATCAGTCCTTTAAATTTCAGCTCTTCTGATAGGCATATAGAGGTATCTCATTGTGGTTTTAATTTGCATCTCCACAATGACCAGTGATAGTGAGCATTGCTTTATGTGCTTACTTGACATTCATATATATTTTGGTGAGTTGTCTGTTTAAATATTTTTGTCTATTTACAAAGTTGGGTTCTTTGTTTTCTTACTGTTGAGTTTTGAGAATTCTTTACATATTCTGGGTATGTCTTTTATAAGGTAAATGCTTTGTGAGTATTTTGTCTCTGTCTGTGGCTTCTTTTTCACTTCTTAATAGTGTCTTTTGCAGAATAAAAGTTTTTAATTTTGATGAAATCTAATTTATTAATTTTCTTCCTTTATGAATTGTGCTTTTATTGTCATATTTGAGAAAGCTTTGCCAAAGGTCAAAAAGATATTCTCTTATGTTTTCTTCTAAAAGTTTTATACTTGTTAGGTTTTTCATTTAGGGCTATGATCAATTTTGAGTAATCTTTGCTTATGGTGCAAGGTTTGGATCAATTGTTGTTGCTGGCATTTTGCATAGAGGTATTCAACTTTTCCAGCACCGTTTGTTGAAAATACTATTCTTTGAAGAATTTTTTTACCCCTTGCAACTTTGTCAAAAATAAGTTGTCCATGTATGTGTGTGGGTTTTTTTTCTTTTTCTGGACTCTCTATTCTGTTCCAGCAATCAATTCATCTATCTTCAAGCTAATACCACAGCATCTTGATTATTGTAGCTCTTTAATAAGTCTTGAAACCAGTCAGTGTTAGTCCCCCAAGTTTGTTCTTTTTCAGAGTTGTCTTGTCTCTTTTAGGTCCTTTGCATTTCCAAATGAATTTTAGAATCAGCTTATTACTTTCTAAAAGACAACCTGCTGAGATTTTGATTGCGATTGTGTTAAATCCGTAGACCAATGTAGGAAAAATTGCCATCTGAGCAATGTTGGGTTTTCCAACTTGGGAACTTGGTATATCTATTAATGTATTTAGTTCTTCTTTAATTTTCTCTCATCGTTTTACAGTTTTCGGTGTACAGGTCCTCTGCACCTTTTGTCAGATTTATCCCTAAAATATGTAATATTTTTTGTTGTTATTATGAATGATATTGTTTTAAAAATTTTAACTTTAATTATTCATTGCTAGCATACATAGAAATATGATTGATCTTTATGTATTGGTCTTGTATACTGCAATGTTGCTAGACTTACTTATTAATTCTAGTAGCTTTTTTGGTAGATTCCATCAGATTTTCACGAGAAAAACATGTCGTTTGTGAATAAAGACAGTTTTACCACTTCCTTTCTAAGCTGGATGTTTTTTATTTCTTTTTCTTGGCTGTTGCACTGGCTAGAATCTTCACTACAATGGTGACTAGAACTGGTGAGAGTGGACATCTTGTCTTGTTCCTGATCTTAGGCAACAAACATTCTGACTTTCACCACTGAGTCTAGTGTTAGTTGTGGGCATTTCATGGGTATTTCTTATTGTACTGAGGACATTCCCTTCTATCGCTAGTTTGCTGAGAATTTTAGCAGGAATGGATGTCAAATGCTTTTTCTGTGTCTATTGATATGATCGCACGGCTTTATATTTTTAGTTTAACATGTGAATTACATTAATTGAATTATGAATTAAGATATTTTAAAAATACACTGCTGAATGACAATTTTCAATATTTCGCTTAGGATTTTACATCTCTATATGTTAGATAATGGTATTTTTTTGCATATTTTTTCAGGTTTAAATATCGAGGTTATATCATCTGGTAAATGAATTAGGAAACATTCCTTTTTCTACGTTCTTTAGCATATAGAATATGTATTCCTTTTCAAGATTTGCAATAACCAATCTGTGAAACCACATGGGACTATATCTCTATTTTTTGACACATTTAAACGTTTCCCTCTGTTTATTATCCTACTAGCTTTATCATGTTTTCACCAAAGATTTTGTTTTACATAGATATTTTTTCCAGGAAATTACCTATTTCACAGAGATTAAAAACATTTATCTGGGTTGGTGTTCCCTTTCTCGTTCCTTATGTTGTACATTTGTGTTTTTTCTTCTCACGTTGATTAAACTTGCCAGAGGTATGTTTGTATTGGTCTTTAAAAATGAATGACTTCTTAAAATAATTAATACTTATGCTGTATTGTCTTGCTTCATCTTTTCCTTAAATTTATTTTATGGTGCTTTTTACAGCTCCTTGAATAAAGTATATTTAACTTATTTTTATTTTTTGTTTGTTTAATTATAAGTACTCAAGGAGTTACATTTTCCTCTGAGTACTTTCTCCACAAGTTTAGCCATGTAGTATCCTAATTATTTCCTAAAGAGTTTGTAACTGCAAGTTTATATTGTTTTGTGGCCCAAACTATATAAGATAGTGTTTAATAATTCCAAATGGTTTACTTTTTTGTTTGTTTTCCCTTTTATTAATTGCACTGTGGTTAGGAAATGTAGCCTACACAATGTTTTAGTTTTCAGAACGTGTGGAGTTTTTCTTGTTGATTAGGAAGTGATAAAATTTGAAGTTTATGGGATACAAAGGGAGATATAATTAACTCAAGGTTTCGATTATACTTTCATAAGTTAACCATTTGCTTTTGTTAATTAGATCTGTTGAGAAGAGAGAGCTATGTTAAAACCACCTACTATGTTTGCAGTTTGGGACTTTAATCTGTATTTCCAGCAGCCTTGGCTTTATCCATTTTGACACTATGTTATTTGGTGCATGATTGATTACGATTATATTCTTGGTTGCATTTTTCCTCTTATCCATTTAAATTACCACTTTTTCTTTTTTAAAAATTCTTTTTCCATTGAATTCTATTTCATCTGATATTAATGTAGTGGGGGAGGAGTCCCAGCTGGTCTTCAAATTTTGTTTTAGACATTTTTAGCTGAGTTTGACTGAACAGTGAGATCAGGCCTCTTTTCTGCCACAGTGCCTTCTGGTATGTGGATGATACCATTACTTCATTTCCAACAATAATAAAAAATGTTTCTGGGGCCAGCCCCGTGGCTGAGTGGTTAAGTTCATGTGCTCCGCTTCCGTGGCCCAGGGTTTCGCCAGTTTGGATCCTGGGCGCGGACAGGACACTGCTCATTATGCCATGCTGAGGCAGGGTCCCACATGCCACAACTAAAAGGACCCACAACTAAAATATACAGCTACGTAATTGGGGGATTTGGGGAGAAAAAAAACAGAAAAAAAAAGAAGATTGGCAATAGTTGTTAGCTCAGGTGCCAATCTTAAAAGAAAAATGTTTTTGTTAGTATTTGCATGGTTATTCCAATGGGAATTGGTAAATGAAGTGGTGCTCTGACTCCTGTCTTGGACTAGAAGTCCCTGCCTCCAGGCTTGACTTGTTTTTGTGTAGCCCATCCTCCATACGGATCCTCAGGCATCTTTCTAAAATGCCAATCTGATCGTGTCTCTCCTCCAGGACTTTAATCATTTGATGTCCTCCTTTGTGTACAGTACACTACTCCTGGCCACTAAGCCTTCTTGGCACTCCAGCCACCCTGAGGACATAGCCCTTTCTTGGTACCTCACTTTTGCACAGGCTCTTCTCACTTTCTGGAGTGCCTTTGATCTTTTCTCCACTTTAAACAACAAATTTCTATCTCCCATTCATCCTTGATCCAGCTTAAATGTACCTCTGAAATGAAACCTCCCACTTCCCTCAGGCACAGGCAGTGTCTTCCTTTTCTGTGTTCTCATATCATGCCATTTATGCCTCTGCAGTAGTGGTTAAGAGAGAGAGCTCAGGAACTAAACTCTTCTTAAACTGGCTATGTGACTTTTGGGGAGTCAACCTTGCCAAAACCCCAACTCATAAAACTGTTGTGAAGGTTAGATGAGATAATGCATGTAAAGGGTTATACAGTGTCTGGCACATAGTAGATACTTAGTAAATGTTATCTTCACTGTTATTCTGAATTGTAAGCTATCTGCTTATATTTCAAAGTCCTTCACTGTCTTGGGAGTCCCTCCATAGTACAGGCTCTGTCTTATTCACCTTCGCATCCTCCAGTGCCTGGCACACCACCTTAATAATCACTGGTTACGTGAATGATTACTCTCCTACATATTACAATTCTGTGTTTGGAGAGTCAATCTTTCATCAAGTAAAACTCCCACTCTCCCCTGAATTACATCCCAGCGAATGTTCAAGTTTTGAGTAAGCAAGAGTTGGCATTGGTTTAAAAAAAATTGTAGCATACTTAAAAGATCTGTAGTTTTTCCAGAATTCAGCAGTTCGAATTTAGATTTGCTGTCCTCAAAACAGCTGGAAATGTTTATTTTCCTTTTTAAGCATGCAATTTATGGTAAAATGCAGAATTAAATTCTTGGAAAAAGGCAACATGGCTTATTTAATTATTGGCATGAATAGAATCCGCACTTCATAATAATACAGCAACAGTGTAGAAGACAGCTTTTTGATGAAAGGCAGTATTTTGAAAGAAACTATAAATAAATAAGCAGTTTTCCTATACAAAGATGATATCACTGGGTATTTGATTTGACTGGTTTTTAAAACAGTGGTGATGGGTCTAACATAAGCTGCTCATACTCTTTTCTGTATATTCAAAAATAATGAAGATAATCATAATAGTAACAATAGCTGCTGTGTACCATATGCCTACTTACTATGTGTCAGAGCTGGTATTTTGCATTATCAAAACAGCCCAGCAAGGCATATATTATTATTTCTGTTTAACAGACGAGAAAAGTGAGGCTTAGCAGGTGTATTCATTTCTCTTGGCTACTGTAACAAATGGTCACAAAGATGCTGGCTTGAAGCAACAGTGATATAGTCTCTCACAGTTCTGGAGGCAGAAGTCTTCAATCAGGATGTCAGCAGGGCTGGTTCTTTTTGGAGGCTCCACGGGAGCATCCATTCCTTGCCTCTTTCAGCTTTTGGTGGCTGTCACATTCTTTGACTTGTGCCACATCTCTCCAACCTCCGCCTCCATCTTCACATTACTCTCTCCTCTGTGTGTGTGTGGTGTCTATTCTCCCTCTGTTTCTCTCTTATAAGGGAACTTGTGATGGCATGATGACATCCTTAATTCATCACACCTGCAAAAACTTTACCATATGAGGCAACATTCACTGGTTCCAGGTATTGGGATATGAACACACCTTAGGAGCCATTATCAGCCCATCACGTCACAGTTAAGTAACTAAACCAAGTAACTTAACTTCTTCTTTTTTTTTTTAAATATCAGAGATTTATTTCCTCGCAGCTCTTGGGAAGTTGGAAGCCTGAGATCAGGGTGCCAGAAGGGCTGGGTTCTGGTTAGAGCCTGATTCCTGGCTTGTAGATGGCCGCCATCTTGCTGTGCCCTCTGTCATTCAATGTTTCTTCTTTTATCTTCGTTACAACTAGTAAGGGGCAGTTGTGAGAACTGAATCCTGATCTTGACTTCAGAGTTTGTACTCTGCACTATTTCACAAAGTAGGCATTTGCAAGATAGCTGTTATGTCAGGAAATGGTGGTGAGAGGGCAGAGATGGAAGAGTTCGGAAGTGGGGATTCACCCCAGCAGGAAGGAAGGCAGTGTAGTAATCTAACTTCTTTCAACCTTAACTTCTTCTTTTAAAATGATGACTCTCCAGAACAAGGCAGGTGCCCACGGGTGCTTTGTGCAGGTGACTGCAGCACAAGAAGAGGGCCAGGTCCTCTGGGATCTTACACCAAGTGTCTCTACGAAAGAGCCGAGTGGCAAGAAGGCTGGGTGGGGCCCTCAGTTTTGGCAGGCAGGCAGGCAGGCAGCATTCAGGATCCAGGATGACTGGGAGTCACAGGAGAAGCATTTTGATTGTGGGGGCTGAAAGGATCCTACAACACAGACTCTTTTCTCCCGGCTCCTATTTTTTATTTTCTGTGGAGAACAGTTGACCCTGAGGCCAGAAGGACTTCACAGGCCTGAAGGAAAATTCTGTCAGGGACAAAGACACTATGATTGTCTCCTAGTGTCTAGCTTAGATTATGAATTAAACCAGCAACTATGAAACAGATTATTTTTTCCTGCTTCAGTTCAAGAAGGTTACACAGATCCTAGTATCTTATGGCCTGATTTTCATCTTGCTCTGTCCAGCAGAGCTGATACTAGAAACATCTACAAATTTAGATTCCTTTTAATGTTTTAAAGTAACCAGTGTCACAACTGCCAGAAAAAGTAGTTTAAAAGAAATCCATATTGTGAAGAAAAAGAAAATATGTCCAGTTATGGTAAGTACCATGTAGACAGAAATATTAAAAGGGAAATAACATAGCTTGAAAAAAAAGTTGTCAACTGCTGTCAACTTTAGATAATGTCAGCTTTAAATAATGGAGTGTTATAAAAAGGCTGGAAAAAGGCACATATACTGTATATAAAATAACAGTGCCACAAAAACATCCACCTCTCCTTTCCTAACAGGAATGGGAAGGGCACAATTAAGTGGAAAATCACTGTGTAGCAGTGAAAAGCAGGGAGGAAATCTTTCTTTTTCCTGTTGCCAAGGACTAGTCAGCCTGGATCCATCATTTCTGATCAGAATGATTTGAACACCCAAACCTAAGGATATTTCAGAGAATTCGATATTAAACTTTTACCATTTGAAAGCTATATGAAAGAGCACATATAAATACAAAAACTTGGGGGCACTCTATAAACTTTTAATGTTTAAACATTTGCATAATAGTTAAAACCTGTGGATAATTCATAGACATTTTTTTCTAATATTTCATTATGAAAGCTTTAAAATATATAGAAAAGTTGAAAAAATTGTAGAGTGAACATCCATATACCCACTATTTCAATCAGGAGTTGGCAAACTAGTTCGTGGGTCAAATCCATCCTGTTGCTTGCCTGTTTTTGTAAATAAAGTTTTATTGGGACACAACCATGTCCATTAGTTCATGTATTGTTTCTGGCTGCTTTCGCACTACAACAGCAAAATTGAGTAGTTGTAACAGACTGCAAAGCCTAAAGGACTTACTATATGACCCTTTACAGAAAAAGTTTGCCAGCCTCTGAATTAAATGATGCAATTGTTAACATTTTTCTGTATCACATATCTACTTGTCTATCATAAACTTATTTATTAATGGGAAAAAATATAGTCATTTGGTGGTCAGGTTTATTTCTCAAGTAGTTAAGGATTATTACTAAAAATTCCCAAAGAAAAGAGTAATGCAAAACGGAAAAAAAATTATTTAACTTTGCTGTTTGGCATTATAATTAGGCTTATTCTCAGCCATCATGTGCATAAAATTAGTTACAATGTGAGAAGCAAAAATCAGATTAACTGAATTTTTGAATTTTACTGTATTTCTGCTTGAATCATACTGATTTATTTAGGTTTTGATGTCTCCAAATCTAGTACTAGGTATCTTTTATCAAGGTAGTTATAATCTGAGAGACAAACTTTCTCTATATAGTTGAGCGAAAACTAATTTTTCTCTAATAGTAGAAGTGTATATATTGTTGGTTAGTTGTTAGTGAAATTGTGTGTAGTTGGGGTTGTTACCACTTGTGAATTAAAGTCTACAAGAACTATTTATTGATTCTTTTCTATGCCTTAGACAGAGTTACAGTTTCAGGTACTTTGGGGGATGTGAAGATGAGTCCAAGATTCTGTCCTCAAAGCCTATAGTTGAGTATAGGGATCAGATATGGACACAACTATTGTAAGACAGGGTGGAAAGTGCTCGATGTTGTAAGAATACAATAAGTGTTGTGGGACGACAGAGTAGGGCAAGATCTGGCATTTTTTTCTCTTGGTAAGGTGGAATCCTGAAGGAAATGACATTTACTTTAGGTCTTTATGGACTGATGACATTTAGAAATATGGAGAAGGAAATGAAGGGCAGTCTTTGAAAAGCAAGGTTGGGAGATTGTATGCAAGCACCAAACTAAAGTTGGATTTCTCGTGGAATTTCTTGTGAAATTTAAACATGATTGTGAAACCCATATAGGATTTTCATTATCATTGGCTCCTAGTGTCTTGCAATCATGGGACAACTCTTAGTAAAACAAACAATAATCTTATGAAATTGTGGTTTACTAGGGGGTAGTTGCTAATCATTCTCTTCCTGCTAGCACTTTAGCCAGTTACCTTCTTGGCAGTGATACAATTTAAACAGTCATTTCCCATGTAGAACACTGGCTTAAATGAGTTACTGTAACTCCCCAGTAAAGATATTTCTATCTTAAGGAAATAATAAAAAATGTGGACAAATATTTAAATATGATGATAATCATCATAGTATTATTTATATAAAACATTGAAAAATATGTCTATGTTCAATATAGAGTAATTGTGAAATAAATAATGATACTGCATGGGGCTGGCCTGGTGATGCAGCAAAGTTCGCCTGTTCCACGTCGGCGGCCCGGGGTTTGCAGGTTTGGAACCCGGGTGCCGACATGGCACCACTTGGCAAGCCATGCTGTAGCAGGCGTCCCACATATAAAGTAGAGGAAGATGGGCATGAATGTTAGGTCAGGGCCAGTCTTCCTCAGCAAAAAGAGGAGGATGGGCAGGAGATGTTAGCTCAGGGAATCTTCTTCAAAAGAAAAAAAAATGATACTGCAGTGAAATAATATGCAAGTCCTAAAAATTAGTTTTTTTGGATGAATTCTTAGTGATACAGGAAATGGTAATTGTCTAATGTTTCAACATAAAAACCATATACAAAAAAGGCAGTTTATAAAATTATGTATACAACATGTGCCCAATTTTGGATCCACTACTTAGTTTGAACAAAGGAATTTCAGCTAGTGAAATGAACCAAAGTGATTTGGGAAGTGGAAACGCCATTTTCTGATAAAAATTTTGCTAAGATAATGTATGCTTTCCATTCAATAGGAAAATTTATAAAAATATTTTTCCCTGGGCTCTGGTAATGTGGCTCATTGAAATACCTCATGTTATCTTTTTTCCCTCACTCTGAGTACATATAAGTGCAGGACAAAATATTGCAACAAAAAATTTAAATGCAATAGCCAAGCTCAAAATAAAAAAAGAGAATTCCCTGGGAGCCAGAAACAATGAGGGAATGTGAAGTCGGTTGTGTAACTTAGTGACCTGATGCCACAATGGTCCAGGAAGGTATTGGTCTGGAAATAGATCGAAGGGACTAATGACTGGGAATTTAATGTTTCTGTTCACTTGAGGACAGAAGATGCTGCCCTGGGCTCCTAGATGGGAAGCTAGATCTGAGACCTCTCTGTAGAGGTAGAACCCTTGCAGGGCTGCAGTTTTAGTGAAATGGACTAGACACCGTGTGTCTGCTCACCGAGGGAAGGAATCCACAACATTTTTCTGCCCTTGGGAATTCAGAGACCCAGGTTTGTGACTTGTGTAGGTGGGATTCAAATTGATATTTACTCACCTAGTCCCAGAATCTTCAATCCAAGAGAGAAGATAAAAAAAGTAAGAACTCAGTGGAATTTGTAGAAGCAAATACCAAATCTCTCTGTAGCAACACTTCTGTAACAGGATACACAGGATTTCCATGGGCATCCCCTGCTCCCCTAAAAAAAAAAAATCCCTGCTGAAAATGTGCTCACAGTAAAAACCACAAACTCCTAAGGAGGAAATGACTCTCCCGGAGGGCAAGTCAACGGGCCAGACAAGTCGAAGGATTGGTAACCCACATATTTGAGATCAACAAGTTGAAAGATACGTAAAAAGAATGTTTAAAATGATAAAATAGATAACAGAAGTAATAAAAATCACAATGAAAGGAGAGGACAGTATGAACAAAGGAACTTTCGGATTTCAAAATGGTTCAGTGGAGCAGTTTAAATATTTAGAAAACCTTATGATCTAGGTAACAGCATAGATGATTTCATGGTACCCAAAGATTATCCTCTGGGCTGGCTTTCCAGGAGTTGGAACGGACTTATTTCTGCACCATCCATACTCTTTTTGTTTCATTTCTTGTCTTTGTGTGACCAACGACATGAGTAGGTGGGAGGACTGGTCAATACCGAGAGTGAAACGTGCTGCTTTAAAAATAGAATGGCTGCTCCTTTGTCCTTGGTCTCTTCAGCACTATTTTAAAACCAGTTGAACAAAATAGTCACAAAAGTGGTGTGATGCCTTCAAGTTAATTATTTAGTACAGCAATAACTTCAATCAAAATAGTTTATCGACTGATCAGCAAGTCTGCAGACATAGAAAATTTGAATTATGAAGTTCGGTGATGTGAACTGAGAGCTGGGGGCCAAATCTAGCCTGCAGGGGTGTTTTATTTGGCCATAGAGTATTTATAAAACAATTTTTGAATTAGTTGTCTATAGTTAAAAACTGGGACATTTCACATAAATACATGGATTTTTGGCTTCACTTGAGAAGCTGCATTATCTGGCCATGTTGAGAATGGTACTTCCGGCTGGCAACAATGAGCTGGAACTAAGTAGCAATGGCCCCTTCTCCAGTTCTATTCAGACCCTTCTATTCCTTATTGAGTCTCCAGCACTGTGGACCAGTATTAGCGCTGTTTGTTATCACCCTTTAAGTGTGTGGGTTGTATAGTTCAGATCACCTGCCTTTCTATCAACAGGGATACTGGGAGTCAGGGCAAGTCACATGATTAGAAGCCGGGGTCAAGCTGCAGCTGGACTCAGGGCAGCAGCACTGGTGTTGCAATCTGACAGTCTGACACTCACTGAGTCCTCAAAGATTTAAATGCATTATTCTTTCATTCATTCATTCATGACACATTCCTTGAGCAACTATGCTGTGCTAGGCACGGGGACCAAAAGATACAGGACCCACTTCAAGAAACTCAAAATTTAGTAGGGAAGATCGCACCATGGGTGACGGAGAGTGGGGAAGTTAGTGGTTATCTCTCTACTCTGGATAGGGCTGCCAGATCCAGCAAATAAAAATATAGGATGCCTGTCATATTTGAGTTTCAGATAATTATGCAATTTTGGGGACATAATTGTACTAAAAATTATTTATTGTTTGTCTGATTCAGATTTAACTGGGCATTCTTATTTTGTCTGGCAACTCTAATTCTAAGGCATCTGGGTCTCTGTCTAGTTAATGACTTGGCTGATGACCTGAACTGTTTACATTTATTTCCTCCTGGAAAGAGAGAGCAAGAGGTAGTAGCCTTTTCCTCTTAGAAATTTCTGGTCAAGTCAGGCTCCTGAGTAATGTTTGGCCTGCCTGATGAAATCCAAACATAGATGTTGGTCATCTTGAAATCTAACCACTACCCAGAAAATGGGAATCAATAGATGGAGATGTGTTAATCATTCTAAAGGATAAAATTTTAGGGGACACAGCATGAGAAGTAGCAGCAGAACATATGGCATTTATAATACTTGCTTTTCCAACAAAGCACAAGTCTCCCAAAACTGGACAAAATTGTTTGTTTTGAGTCAGAGGTAAGAGTGTATCTTCTACTCCGGAAGAGATGAAATTATAGCTTAAAGGTGTTTATTCAAAAGGTTCTAAGGACTGGCAATTTGCACGGGACATATTGGTGAGGTGATGGATATGACATCAAATTTTGAATCTAATATTTATTTGTTTTTGACATACATTTCCTAACTTTATAAAATATCATAGCTACCTAATAAAGGTAACAATTATACAAATATCCATTTCTTATTGAATGCTTCCTATGCTATTGACTCTGTGGCAAGCATTTTGCCTGCCTTATTCCATCTTATTCTTATAACCCTGTGAAGTAGGTTTCATTATTTCTACATAGAGATGAAGAAAGTGAGACCTGTAGGGGCCAGACCTCAGAGCAGTGAGGTCTTTCCAAAGTCACACCATAGTAAGCGGTGGGCTTGGTCTTGAACCCTGAGTGAAGTGTCTTACTCTGCATTCTGAGTCTTATCTACTTGACTGTGTCAATGACTCAGTGCCAATAGTGGGAGGACTCACCAGCAAGGTCATGGGTGAAGTCCTTTCAGGGACTGAAGAGAGGGGGTGTTTTTGATGCTGTCAAAAATCTGTGGATTCCTTTGTGAAGAATTGTCTTTTCAGAAGAAATTGGATATGAGCACATTGCCTACAATGAGTTTAAGGTTATCGAAAAGTGAAGTTTTTAGACTTTCTTATCTAAAAGACCTATACGTTAACAAGACGGTTGAACCTTTAATTCTTTAGCTCTTTAGATGTAAGTAATTGAAACTTTTATTTTAAGAAAACAAACAAACAAAACCCACCACTCATTAAGACATTGTGTTCTTTTGGCTATGTCATTTCTCAATGGAGCTCGCCCTCCTTATAAGGGTTCTTTTCTTGGGTGACACCCTGGGAAATGTGTATCCTCGTGAGTAAGGGAGTGTTCTGCCAGTGAATCTCTTTTCCTTTTTCCCAGTGACGTCAGTTCCTTGCACTCGGACCAGCCTGATGCTTCATTAGACTGAACTCAAAAGAGTTTCTGAAGGACAAGTGTACAAAAGAGTAACCCACTTGGAAATCTTTAGGCATAGTTAATCCTCCAAGGACTATCTCCAAGTGAAACACAACAAAACAAAAACAAACAAGCAAAAAAGAAGTAAGGATTTTTCGAAAACAGCTATTGGTCATTAATTTTTTTCCACCTAATAACACATATGCTATTTGTTCATACAGTCAGTCAACAGTGACCGTCACTGTTCCAGGTGCTGGCATTTTCCAGTGAAGAAAACAAGACTTCCTGTCCTTATGGAAATTACATTGTAATTGGGGCAGACAGAAAAGAAATGAAATGAATAAGAAAATTACATAGAATGTTAAAAGGTGATAAGTGGTGTGGAGAGAAGGAAGGCACAGAATGGGGAGAAGTTGCTGTTTTAAATAGGGTGCTCAAGGTGCCTGAAGGAAACGTCTGACCACGTGGATATCTGGGGAAGGAGTATTTCAAGTCGAGGGAACAGTGAGTGTAAAATCTAAGTACAGAATCTACGATGGTTAAAAAAAGATTCAAAGAGTACAGAATGTTTATAATGAAGAGCAAGGAACCATAGTTTCATCCTTTCCTCTGAGGCCCCACTGCCCAAAAGCAACCATCTTGTTTCGTTTTAATTGTTTCTGTTTTTAATTCTGTTGGTTATGTCTAGTTCTCTAATTTATGTGCTCAAATAACTCCATCTCGATTTACCAAGTTCACATGTTACTAGTAACCTCCTGCATTAGATGAGGCTTCAGCTCACACCATCCCACATTCCCTCCTTGTTCCTCTCAATATTTGATAGATATTCATGATCTTTTAGTTGTGACTTTAGTTACCATTTTCCTTTAGCATATTTGAGCTTCTATTTATGGTTCCATTGATTTTGGGAAAGAACAACTGGAATTGGGAAGCACAGACAGATCCATGGGGCTGGGCAAAGGTCAGAAGTCTGGATATGGGCCCAAAGTGCAGAGGCTTTGAAGAAGCACACAGAGTTCAAAGCTGGTCAGAGTCTAGATCAGCCTCCATGGACAAAGATGATGAAATGTCAGTACCATCGGTCAAATGCAAACAGAGATTAAGAGTGGGAAGTACAAGTGTGTCTGGGCCTGGTGTGGGGGACCTATTCGTGGGGAGACTGGAATTTAAGGGCAAGAAATTTGAACATCCGGAGAGACTGAGGCACTGGGTTCTCTTCCATGAACGGAGGAGAAGTATCCTTTTCATGGCAAAATTCCAGCTCTTTGCTGGTGCACCATGCCACTCCTCTGCTTATTTGAACTGAGATTCCCATATCTACTTCCTCCACTCTTCTCTAAATCTAAGCATGGCTGCCCCTGTAGACTGCATTTCCCAAGTTTCCTTGCCAACTGGCTTCTGTTTACATTTCACCACTGGGAAGCCCAGGAGGGAGACTGGAGAAAAAAAGAAAAGGAGAAGCCAGGGTTTTTCATCCCTCCTTTCTCTGCTTCAGGAAGTGGTGTGAGTTTCCAGTTTCTGCCCTGTTGCTCTGGCTTCCAGGTTTTGATAATATGGTGTAGCAACTTCCTGCTGTTTTGAATCTCTGGGTTATCTCATTGTCCTTTGTTCAGCCTCTCAATTTTTCCGACACCTTTATAACTGGTTCCCTGAATTAACTTATCACCATTGAACCAACTGGCATGAGCGCGATTTTCCTGAGAGGACCTTGATTAATACATGCTCTAAACACTGAAGATACTTTCTACCACTGAATTAAATCCATTGACTCCTGAGTAGTAAATGAAGATAGTATTGGATTTTAGGAAGATCCTATATTATTGTTACTATTTTTTTTTTTTTTACCTTATATTTGATTTTCCTTCCTTTTAGTAGCATTTTTCCACACATGATTATTGTCTGGTGTCTCTGAGACGCTCCAGCAATGGCACCTCAGACAAGGTGCTGGATGCGTAAGTTGCTTTGGGTAGCTGCCAAGCCAGATGCTGTATGTCAAATGATAATACATGCACAAAATGTTCTAGAACAAAATGACAATTTAGATGTAAATAAACCATTTAAGCATATGGCATCCACCCAACTGTTTCTGTAGGTAAAATCGTGGAAGCATTGCCTAAAATAAGAACTTTAAAATTACTAAAAGTGACCAGATAACTGGTGGATTAGCAACATACATCTATCAGGAAGTTCCAGAGGTGACCGTGGGAGTTATGGGCTGCTAAATTATTTTCACTATAATTCTTGGCACTATTGAATCAATTGAACTTGGCACTAAGAATCAAACATAAAGTCTAGGGTCAGTAGCATAAAATAAATATAACTGAATGTGAAAAGGTACTTAGTACAGAGCTTTGCATGTAATAGATGCCAAACGAACAAGTATGGAATGTTGGAGAAATGTGCTTTATGAAGGGGTAAATCTGTGAATGAACATATGCAAACCAGTGAACAAAATTTATTTAGACGTTCAAAAAGCCTTTGACGTAAAGTAATAAGATGGCATTTTTCCTCTATTCAAATTAGAAAAGATTTTTTAAAATTATGGTATGCCATACTGGAGAGAAAAACAGGCATCCTGCGAGGGAAATCAGTACAATGTTTCTGGAAGGTAATTAGGTAATAAAAATCGTAAGTCTTAACTGTGTTTGACTCAGCCTTTTCACTGCTAGGAATTTATTCTATGGAAATAATCATGGATATATGCTTTGATTTATCATCATGGTTGATTACAGTCTAATTTGTGACTGGAAGAAAAAATACCTCACCTACATTTCCATCAAAGGGATTTGGTTAAGTAAAGTAAGATCCATCTATACAGTGGCATAATGGGCAGTCATAAACATGACATGTAAGAATAATGGATATAGGGGGAATGTCTATGATTTTTTGGTAAGTAAAAAAGCAGGTTATAGAGTAGTTTGACCCCATTAAACAATTATACAGAGGAAAGTAAGTCACTAAAATGTTAGTAGAGTCAGATTAGGTGATTTCCTTTTTTTCTATGTGCTTATCTCTATTTTTCAAATTTTCTAGAATAAGTTTATTTTGTAAATAGGTGAACATAAATAAATATTGTAACACTTGCTGTGAATTCTATTTTTAAAAACTCAGCAATTGATTCTTTTGGAACTGAGAATCGTGGCATAGAGGAGGTGTTTTGTCTCGGTAGTAAACTTCTTTAGAGACTTAGGGTGCCCTGAGGATTTTGTTACATTGTACTAAGAAACAAAGGGTGGGGAAAAAAGTGACTTTGGACAGTGGTTTAAAACTTTGTTAAATGTGTTTCTTCACATAATTTTATAGGACATTTGGAAAATAGATGTGTCAGTGCCATTACTCTCATAGACCATTGTTACTGGCATCTTGAAATGTCTTCCAGTCTTTTTTATTTTTAACAGCGTGGAAGTCATAACGTTACTTTGTATTATGTCTCTTCACTTAATGCTGTACTGTGAGTCTTTCCCCACTGTCATTGGGATTATCATGACTACATAGTATTCCCCCATGGGGACGATTGCAGAGTATTACCTTAGTGTTGGGATTCTTTCATGGATCAGTGCTAAGGTGATGTGATAACTAACACATTCCTCAGTGATCTGAAAGAGGCCCTCACTTCCGGTTTCTACTGACTGTGTGGGGTGCACGAATAAGCTAGAGGTGACCCACAGAAGAGGTGCCTGGCAAACTGGGTGCTGTGCGCCTGGGCAATAGCACAGTGATGGAGCACCAGTGTGGACTTGAGACTCTGCTCATGATGTGAGTTCTATGACCCAAGGGACTTTGTCATGATTGACCTTCCAGGAGGGATGCTGCTCATTTATTCCCACTTTCTGGATTGCGCTTTCTCCCTATTTCTACTGTGAATTCATCCCTTAACACCTAGACGCCTGTCTTAACATTTCTTTCCCTGTGCATCTATGAATACACCTTCTTCTTACTCATTGTTATGGCTGAATTGTGTCCCTCCCCTTCACTTCATATGTTGAAACCCTGACCCCCACTAACTCAGAAAGTGACTGTATTTGGAGATAGGGCCTTTAAAGCAGTAATTAAGTTAAAATGGTGTCATTAGTATGGGCCTTCATTCAATATGACTGGTGTCTTTACAAAAAGAGGCAATTAGGACCTAGACAACATAGACAGAGGTACAACCATGTGAGGACACAGTGAGAAGATGGCCATCTGCAAACCAAGGAGAGAGGCATCAGGAGGAACCAAACCTGTCGACACTCAGTCTTGGACTTCCAGCCTCCAGAACTATAAGAAAATAAATTTCTTTTGTTTAAGCCACCTGGTCTGTGGTATTTTGTTTTGGCAGCCCCAGCAAACAAAATTACTCACGGAAAAGAGGACTAATAAGTGGGTCAGGTAGCGTAAGTGACGGCAGCAGAATGGTGCCCTCCCCCCACAATTGCATCTCTAAAATGAAGCATTTGGACATGATGGTCCATCTGCAGGATCCCTTTCCGTGTTGATATTCTAAAATTCTGTGTATCATTCAATAATTCTGTGAGTTATTTCTCACCCAGATTAAAACATCAGCCTCTCAATAGATTTAGCTCCTCTGATCCATTCTCCTTATATAGCCAGAGTATTTCCACGAATCTGATCATATTACATTAAAACTCTTCAGTTTTTTGTTTTTATCGCTGAGGAAGAGTCACCCTGAGCTAACATCTGTGCCAACCTTCCTCCACTTTGTATGTGGGTCACTGCCACAGTACAGCTGATGAGTGGTGTAGGTCTGCGCCTGGGATCCAAACCTTGGAACCTGGGCCACCAAAGAGGAGTGTGCTGAACTTAACCACTATGCTCTGGGACTGGCCCTGAAAAACTCTTCAGTTTTAATGGGATGGCTGCCCATCCCCTTCAGTTTGAAGTCCAATCACTTTAGCATGGCATACAAGGCCATACGAGGCCCTTCCTTACCCGTGCCCTTCTTCAGACTCGTCTCCCAGCACTGTCCCATCCCAACCTGCCCTCTGGCCTTGCTAAACTTCTTATAGTCCCCCAAAGTGCCATTAACTCTCACACTCTGTGCTTTTGCATGTGTCACACTCTCTTCCTAGAACATCCTCCCCTCTCTGTCTTCTTGGCTTGTCCTACTCATTTTTAAAGACTGACCTAGGCACCATTTCTTTCTGGAAAGCCTTGCCTAACCCACCCCTCTTCTCCTCCATCCTCACTCTCTCTGGGTTAGGTACCTGTGGGTCCCCTCAGCTCTATCAGATCTTTGATCACACACTTGGATAAAGTGGGATTCTAGTATTTTGTGTACACACTAAGCACTCTTTGCAAACAATGCTGACAGTAAGAAATAGCCCATATTGGAGTCTCTAAATTGGGAGGGGTGGGATTATTTGTCAGAAATTTGGCCTAACATCAAGTCTTAAAGAGCATATGAGTCGGAGGGCAAAGTGAGACAGTGAGCTAGAAAACAAGCAGGTACTAGAGTTCCTACCAATCTGTCCAACATTTATTGAGCATTGTTATGGGCACGGCTCAGTGCTGGGCAGAAACTGGGGCTTGCACTGAGATGCCACTATTCAGAGCATCTCCAGCTGGTTAGAAATGGCCTGACTTCCCCTCTGTGGGAAGCTGGGGACCAGGAGCAGAAGAAGCATTAGAAGGGTCCACCTCACAGGTGTGGGTCATACGAACCAAGAATGCTGGAGGAAGTGGTTCTTACCTGGAGCTTCATGTGCTCCAAATCTAAGGTTTATGCTAAAACCAAGAGGGAATCTGAAGCAAATATTAGGAGCTGGGGCACATAGCCTCCAGGTCAAACAAAAAGTGGAGGTGGACGGGGCAGGCACAACTCAGGAGACCCGAGTTCAGTTTCTGCCTCTGCCACTGGTCACTGGACAATTATGACATTGGCCAATTAATTTAAGCTTCTTAAACCTTTGGTTTCCTTTTTAGAACACGGGGATGCTAGTATCTACCCACCTACTTCTCAAGATTGTTGTATCTAATGAGAAAATATCTGTGAAAGAGCTTTGCACACCAAGAAACCTGAGCACAAGAAGAGCATTACCAGTGAGGGGTTCCATCCTGCAGGGGCAGGCACGGGGCTCTGGCCTTCCTGGGCCGGCAGGGACAAGCAGTGAAGGGGCTGCTCTTGGCCAGGGCGGTATGTGGGCAGATTCTGGAAAAGGGCATTGGCAACAAAACTGGGTTTTCTACCATTGCTGACCAACTCTCTCAAGAATGACCTGCTGGGGCTGGAAGAAACCCAGGGGAGGAGAAGTAAGTGGTAAAGGGAAGGGAGTGAATTCTAGGAGAAGGTACATTGAGGAGATAAGGATTCCCCACACAGGATGATAAAGACTGAGAGACTATGAATGAATTCGTAAGAAGTATTTAATCCAGCAATGGTGTGATAGAATCAAGCAGTAAATAGGTAAAGTTCAAGAAGGATTTAGATATTCACGGGTGACAAAATTGATATAAATTATTGAGCAGCTTTGGGGATGTTTAGGGTAAATCACCACCATGAAGCCACTATCACAGAGGACTCCCCTTTAAATAACTTTTTTTTTTTTTTTTACCTCTCATGAGACTAGGGCTGGATAGTTCCTAAGTCTGACACCTATTTTCAAATTCTCTTCATTATGGAATCAAGTGGAAGTGTCCTTTTCTTGATAACGGGACTTCTTTGCAATGCTTAGAGCACCTGTAACTACTGGTGTGATGTCTATAATTCCTTCTATGTGGAAGCTCCGTGAGGAGAGGAATAGGTCAGTCTTATTCTCAGCCGTACTCTGGTGCCTGGCACAGCTCCCAGTATACCTTGGTGCTCAATCAGTATTGTAAACTGAATGCTGTTTTCCCAAGAGTGGCTGATGTCTAGATGTCCTTCTTGTCCAGAGAAGCTGCCTCTTTAGGACCCTGGCCTGAGCCAATGGAAGCATTCCAGAATCTCACACAGAGAGATGTTGGGCTTCTGCAAGGTTTGCCTTGAGCCATCCGCACTCCCCTCTTGGGCCAGCCTGCCTCTGTCTGCTCCATGGCCGACTCTCATTCCTTCACAGGTTTCTGCTTTCTTTCGCCCTGTCTGTGGTTATGGACCTTCTGTTTTCTTCTTGTGAGCACAGG
This sequence comes from Equus caballus, assembly GCF_041296265.1. Taxonomy (NCBI): domain Eukaryota; kingdom Metazoa; phylum Chordata; class Mammalia; order Perissodactyla; family Equidae; genus Equus; species Equus caballus. The sequence goes on from NC_091684.1 coordinate 37,829,413, forward strand.
TAAATCTCTAAGTTGATGGCCTGTCTCCTTGGATTCCTTTCTGAGTCATCTAATTTCTCAGGCCTGGCCATTTGCAAATTTCTTTCTTGGGCGGACCTACTGGTTCCAGCCTCAAGCCCAGGTTTTGGGGTGTTGCCTTCCCTCTAGCCTTGAGGAACAGGGGGATGGGGCTGGACATTACACCAAGGATCCGTGGTTCCAGGGGCACTGGGGTACGGAAGAGAGGGGAATGAGCAGAACCCAGGTCAGTCCTTCCTCTTTGCCTGAAGAAGGAGTTGCCTTGAGGATAGATCATGCTTACTTGGTAAGGTAGTGGGGGGCTTGTAGAGGAACTGACCCCTGTTCTGGGTCAAGCTCTGCCCTTCCTGCAGCATCACCACAGCCAAAACATAGCATTCCCCTCCCATATAGTCATCAGTGCAATTCTTCTGGATCCCTGCGAGAGCTAGAAGTTGTTGCGGGCCTTTGGGCGACCATTGTCCTGGGGAGGCTGAGAGCAGAGATCTTAGTGTCCTCATCAACGGAGCCAAGAGGTTGGTAATTGTTGATTCTCACTGGAAGCCCAACATGTGAAAGCTACGCTAGGCTCCTGGCCAACATGCTCCTGCAAAAGCCTGCCCTGGCAAAGAGCGTAGGAGGGGGCACAGACTTGGGCGCGGCCTCTGTGTGATCCACTTGCCTCAAGGTAGCTGGGCCTGGCCCATGGCCTGTGACTTGGCCTGGAGCAAGGCAGCCCCTTGCTCAGTTCCATGAATGCCTGGCAGAGCCTCTCTGGGATGAGCTGGCATGGACCCCAGGGTTTCTGGTGGGAAAGGAGGTTGGCCACTGTCTGCATTTACTCCTTAGTTCTCACACCAACGCTGCCCCGACTACAGCTCTGAGCAGCCCTGTCTTAGTCAGTTTGGGCTGCTATAACAAGGCACCAGGGATTGGGTGGCTTAAACAACATTTATTCCTCACAGTTCTGGAGGTTGGGAGGTACAAGATCAAGCTGCTGGCAGATCCAGTGTCTGGTGAGGGCCCTCTTCTTGGTTTGCACGTGGCTGTCTTCTTGTATCCTCACATGGTGGAGAGCAGAGGGGGAGCAAACTCTCCTGTTTCTTCTTATAAGGGCACTAATCCCATCATGAGGGTTCTACCCTCATGACCTAAATAACTTTCAAAGGCCCCACCTCCTAATACCATCACACTGGGGGTTAAGATTTCAACATAGGAATTTGGGTGGGACACAAATGTTCACTCCATAACAAGCCCTCAGCCAAGGCCTGGGTCCCAGGTTGCTCACCAGAATCCTGAAGTGCTAGGAAAACTTCATGGCCCTGGGCCTCCAAAAGTTGTGTCTTTGAGGAACTTGAGGGGGAGAAGGAAATGACCTTGAAAACTAGGGTTTGTGGCAGCCCTAGCAGTGTCCTTGAGTGGCCTCCTCATGGCACCCACATATTTCACTGCCTGATAAGGAATGGTCTGCCCAACCTCCAGAACCAGAAGGGGAACAATGGTAATAATAAAGTGAACATTTATCAAGCATTTCCTACCTGTGCTGCCACAGGGCTTGTCATATTTAACACTCTAAGGTAGGCACGATCTTCCTCCATTTTACAGGTGAGAAAACTGAGGAACAGAAGTGGTTAAGTAATTTACCAGCAGTCACACAGCTAGTGAGTGGCGGCGCGGGAATTTGAACAAAGGCAGCCTATGCTCTTCACCAACGTGCTACACATCCTAGTCAGAGCACCACTTGCACCCTACTCCCCCAATCTTCACATTTTTTTCTCTTTATTAGAATGAATTACCTTTTTGGACATAACCACCTTCTTAGAAACTCAGAGAAGCATGCATTCGAGCAGGCCTAGGCTGAGTGTCCGGTGTACATATTGTCCCTCAAGGTGCTCCAGAGGGTCCTGTGGTTACAGCGTCGGGGCCACTCCCAACTATTGAGGCTAGGTAAGGGATTGTGGGGTCGTGGGCTGCTGCTATCAGGGCATCCCACAGTTCCCCACTCTACTGCTGGACCAGCTCCAGATGCTACACCTGGGGCATCTGCAAGTCAGAGGTATCTGTTCTCAGCCTGGACGTGACCTTTATGAAGCCTCTTGCTATTTATCGCTGGATTTCTGAACAGGAAGGTTCTATATTCTTGTCAGGAGTGTATGAGATCATTTCTCTTATGAAATATTTTGCCAGCATAGAACGTTATTTTAAAAACATGACTGTTGAAAAACATTTCATTATTATTTTGATTTGTATTTCATTATTAATGAGGTTAAATATTTCTCATGTTTATTACTCAGTAAAATACCTACTTTTTGTGCATTGTTTATGTCTTTCAATATTTGCATTGTTAGTATTTTTTCTTACCAATTTATAGTTCTTTATGTATTAAGAATATTCTTGTTGCTGTATTTTTCCAGTTTATAGTTTAATTTTATTAATATTATTTTGAAGTATAGAAATTAAAAAATTCAATATAAACAAATCTATCCATATGTTATTTTATGTTTTCCCCATTTTTTTATGTTTAGAAAGTCTTGCCTCATCCAGCAATATGATAAAATGTGCCTATATTTTCTTACTTTGATCTCTACATTTATCTTTGTAATCCACATAGAATTTAGCTATGCATGAAGTGAGGCTCAAAGCTTTTTCCCAAATAGTTAACTTTTTTGACTGTCATGTATTTAATAATTCATTTATTTCCCAGTTGTTTGTGATACTTTATTATATATTAAATTTTTTTAGATATCAGCGTATATTTCAGGGTTATTGACTCTGTTTAATGGATCAGTGATAATTCCTGTGCTAGGACCACATTGATCTGATTATTTCAGCTTTATAATATATTTTTATGGCCAGTAGAACAAGACCCTCTCTAAATATTTTTATTCTGAAAGTTTTGAAGCTAATTTTGCCTGTTTGTTCTTTTATATCAACTTTAAATTTATTTGGCCAAAATAAAAAAATATTTCCAATTGGATTTTTATTGCAAGTGAGGGAAGACTTGACGTCTTTATAATAACCAGGGATAGTGTATATCTTTTTAAAATCAAATATTCTATACATCTCTCAATAATGTTTTTTACTTAGACACTTGTGAATGAGTAAATGATACAATAATTTGGCTTCCTGAAGTGCTAAATGGAATGTGGAAACAAAAGTTTCATTGACTGTAGTGAACTTCCTGGTGACTGATGTCTTTGGTTGTATCTCACTTTCTTCTCTGAGCACTTAGTTTTCCAAAATTACCCAACCAATCCTTACCTTAGTCCTTTCTCTGTTAGCTTACGTTAGCTCTGTTAGCTTATCTCCCAAGCTCACTGACTTCACTGCTCATTTCACCGTTATATCTTTGTTTCAGACCCTTAGTTATCTGAATGTTCCCATCTTTCCTTTCCCAATGCAGAATACTGTCTCAACTATGTTTCCGGCTCTTAGGTCTGGCTATGCATTCACGGATTATCTTGGGTAATGCTCTTCTAGGCTTAACCAGGACCTATCTCATCTGGATGCTTCCCTGTAGATGCTCATGCACTGTGTCCCCAACTTATGGGTGGTACCTGAACAGAGTCACCCAAAAAGGACAAAGAGAGAGTTATGCCCTTACCTTTTGGAGTAGACTTCTCTATCAACACCTGCATGCCCACATCTCTCCCAGTAGGAGGTGCTGATGCTGTCTATTTATAGCCTTAGTTTATCACTTAGCTTGGTGTGAAATTAATATTTCTGCCATAGACCTGTGATGTGTATAGATTAAGCCCTAGGCATCTGAATGTAAACCAAATTAAAAAACTCTCCTTCCTGACATTAGAGTTCAAAAGAGATGATAGGATGTTATCTATTATTAATCACATGTATTGAGCTCCAAATGTATAGCAGGTTTCTCATGTCACAAATGAGACACATTTATTCATTCAAACAAGCAATAATACTGAGTACTCTGTGAGATATAAAGATGATGAAGAGATGGTCCCTGCATGCAAATAATTTATTGTAGATATAGGAGACAAGAGATTTTCTAAGTAACTATAAGACAAGGCAGACAGAGAAAAGTCCTATAAGAAAAGTAAGAGTCCCACAGGAATTCAGATTACTTCCAGTTGGGGTGATCCAGGACAGTTTCATGGAGGAGGCAACAGATGAGTTGAGCCTTAAGGGGTGAGGATTCAGGAGGCAAGGATTCAGGAAAGCACAAAGCTTGCATGAGGAAAAAGGCAAAGTTCGATCTGATTAGAGTGAAGGAAGATGGGAAAGAAGCCTGGAAAGATGGCAGTTTGACCACATAGGGCAAAGCTCCAAACAAAAACATTACAATTTGGCTTGACTTTCACCACAAACAGCACATATTGCATGGATGTATTTGCTCTGGCCAGAAGTTCTCAGCTGGCCAGCACAGAGGATCGAATCTGTATCTTTCTGGAGGAGGTGATACCAAGGAAACTGGACTCTCCACTGCTGTGTCAGCAGCAAGTACCAGGTACATCATCTCAGCTATTTGGCAAGCAAATAAGCAAAGAGCAGATAAAAACTCTGGCCAAAGTCACCAAATAAAAGAAGAGATAAGAGTGTCAAGGGGGAAAAAAGATAAGCTGCAGTTATTTGTGACTTGGGATGGCTCAATTTGATGCAAATTGAATGGCTGTGGAGTGGTGTGAGGATGGAGACCAGGACCATTGACCACCCATCAGCACCATCTTAATTAAATATTATGTTGAAAAACAGTGACTAATGGCAGTCAGTTATAATGGTTTTGCCCAGATGGTTTCTGTTAACACAAGAAATATTAAACTACTCCAGTCTGTAAGGCTATTTTAATTATTTTTACATTTTTAGGTTTCAATTTGATCTTAAGTTCTCTGGAGTTGATATTTAGACTGGGAAGAAATAATGGAAAAACGCTGATGAAAAAATGCATAATGGAAGTGGAAAAACTAGTCTAGATTTGGTTAGTAAACTAGATTATATACCTAAATGTTAATTAAAATGATTATCAGATCAGATGAGAGATGCTAGAAAGACAAGAAAGTGCCAGAAAGATAAGACTTTCCGATTTCTGTTCTCACAACAATTACCCAAGATATTTTAAAAACATAAATATATAAAACAATAAATTGTCCTCTATGATGCTAAACAAGATATTGGAGAATGAACGGCTGATGAGTGGCAGATTTTCACTTAATCATTCCTCTCCCCATTTCTTTCCTGGTAACTACAGAAGGGAGCTAATCCTTCTTTCATATAATTATTTATTTTTGTTGTTGCTTTGACTAGATGAAAAGTCATAGAATATTAAAACTAGATTATTTGATATCATTTATTCATTCATTCATTAATGAATATTTATTGAGTGCTGACAATGTGCTAGGTGCTGGGTGTACAGTAGGGGCTCAGAGGGCCAAAGGGAGCTTAACGTTCTAGTGGAGAGCACAGACTGACACCAAGAAAAACAAAAAATAATCACAAATTATGTTAAATTATGAAAGAGTCAAACAATGAGCTGAAATAGAGAAGAATGGGGAAAGCTTACTTAGAGGAAGAGATCAGAACAGGGATTGGGGTGCAGCAGGTGAAGGGGCCCGCCCAGGGTCACCAGACAGTCAGTGGTAGGGCCACAACACCCTTCTCCTAACTCCTGGCATCTTTGCACTTCATCACATGTTGTCTATTTTGACTGCTTTCTGTTCGTTGGCAATCTGTATGGACACAGGACGATTTCTTGGCTGGTTTCCAAAAGCAGGTGGGAGGCTGAGCTGTGGGGAGCAGAGGGGTTCACTGACTGGAGGTGTGCTACGTGCTGTCATCTGTCTCTGACAAGCTCACAGAGAAGGAACACAGCATCTCTTAGAGGTCATTGTCCTTCCTGGAGAAGACCCACCTTATAGTGTGATGTAATTCTTAGCAATGAAACATGAGTGGGTGTGTAGAGGTGGGCGTGGGGGCTTGCTGCCTTTCTCCCATCTCTGGCAACTGTCTTGAGGGTCCCTTTCCACTGGTTTAGGCAGAGCTGCTTGTGAGCCTTTGGATTAAGTACTAAGTGAAATCATAGTGAATGAGGCCCAGCTCAGGGAAAGTACCATTATGAATAGAAGGATTGGACTGATAAAGAGAAATTTCGTGGCCTGTAACATTTTGTAAAAGAATGGAAATTGTATTTTCAACACAACAGGCTAGAATGGTATTTCTCTAACAGTGGGAGTTTCTAATAATGAATATAATGACTTTGCAAATGGTAATGTAAAAAATGCAAGGGGTAAGTCTAGCCCTTTTGGAGTTTCCAGCCCAGGCCTGCGGTAGACAAAAGTTCAAGGACGAAGCGGTGAGGCAAGAATAAGTTCACCACCTCCGGTTAATACCCTGGGAAGTCGGTAGGTCTGTCCTGTCTTACCAGCGGAGTGTGAGTCATAGGGTCCCCTGTTTCAGAGTAAATCTCCAGTGCTCTGTAATAAAGCATATTCTTATTTTCCGAGGGCACAAGAACTATAGTATATAGAACTGTAATAGAGTTTTCTTACCTGGCTCTGGGGAGAAGGACGTGCGTTTGTCCGAGGGCTTTGATTTCTTAGTTCTCTCTGCCATCCTTCCAGCCCACCTGATTCCACCATAGTCTGTAGACCATCAGACTACCTAGAATCGCCCTCAAACCACAACACGGCACATTATTTTGCATAATCTTTTATTTTAGACGACTTTTTAATGTTTATAACATCTGATTATTTATTTATTTATATGAACCAATTCTTCTTTAATAGAGTGAAAATTTGTATTGTCCTTTTTTCTCTGTGAACTCCAATTTACCTTCCCAACAAAATTTTATACTAAAGTATTTCATATTTTATCTTGAAAATCTTCTTTTTCCAATTATTTTATTGAGGTCATAATGGTTTATAACATTGTATAATTTCAGGTGTACATTATTATTTATCAGTTTCTGTATAGATTGCATCGTGCTCACCACCAATAGCCTAATTTTTATCTGTCACTATACATATGTGCCTCTTTACCCCTTTTGCCCCTCCCCCGGTAACCACTAATCTGTTCTCTTTATCCATGTGTATCTTTATCTTCCACATATGAGTGAAATCGCACAGTGTTTGTCTTTGTCTGGCATATTTCGCTTAACATCATACCATCAAGGCCCATCCATGTTATTGCAAGTGGGATAATTTTGTCTTTTTTATGGCTAAGTAGTATTCCATTGTATATATATACATACATACACTACACTTTCTTCATCCGTTCATCAGTTGATGGACACGTGGGTTGCTTCCACATCTTGGCTATAGTGAATAATGCTGAAATGAACATAGGGATGCATAAATCTCTTTGAATTATTGATTTCAAGTTCTTTGGATAAATACCCAGCAGTGGGATGGCTGCATCATATGGTATTTCTATTTTTTTAAATTTTTTGAGAAATCTCCATGCTGTTTTCCCTAGTGGCTGCACCAGTTTGCATTCCCACCAGCAGTGCATAAGGGCTCCCTTTTCTTCACATCCTCTCCAACATTTGTTATTTCTTGTCTTGTTAATTATAGCCATTCTGATGGGTGTAAGGTGATATCTTGTTGTAGTTTTGATTTGCATTTCCCTAAAAGTTAGTGATGTTGAACATCTTTTCATGTGCTTCTAGGCCACCTGTATATCTTCTCTCGAAAAACGTCTGTTCATATCCTCTGCCCATTTTTTGATCAGGTTGTTTTTTTTGCTGTTGTTAGTTGTATGAGTTCTTTATATATTTTGGAGATTAACCCCTTGTCAGATATATGATTTGCAAATATTTTGTCCCAGTTGATGGGTTGTCTTCTGATTTTGTGCATGGTTTCCTTTGCCTTGTAGAAGACTTTTAGTCTGATGTAGACCCATTTGTTTACTTTTTCTTTTGTTTTCCTTGCCTGAGTAGACATGACATTTGAAAAGATGCTGCTAAGACTGACGCCAAAGAATGTACTGCGTATATTTTCTTCTAGGAGTTTTATGTTTTTAGGTCTTACATTTAAGTCTTTAATCTATTTTGAGCTAATTTTTGCATATGGTGTAAGATAATGGTCTACTTTCATTCTTTTGCATGTGGCTATCCAGTTTTCCCCATACCATTCATTGAAGAGATTTTCATTTCTCCATTGCATGCCTTTGATTCTTTTGTCAAAGATTAGCTGTCCATAGATGTGTGGTTTTATTTCTGGGATTTCAATTCTGTTCCATTGATTGTCTATTTTTGTACCAGTACCATGCTGTTTTGATTACTATAGCTTTGTAGTATATTTTCAAGTCAGGGATTATGATATCTCCAGTTTTGTTCTTTTTTCTCAGGATCGCTATTGCTATTGCTATCAGGATCGCATGGTGTTTTGTTGTTCCACATAAGTTTTAGGATTCTTTGTTTTATTTCCATGAAGAATATTATTGGGATTGCATTGAATCTTTAGATTTCTTGCAGTAACATGGACATTTTAACTATGTTTATTCTTCCAATCCATGAGCATAAAATATCTTTCCATTTCTTTATGTCTTCTTTGATTTCTTCCAATAATGTCTTATAGTTTTCAGTGTATAGAGGTCTTTCACCTCCTCATTTAAATTTATTCTTAGATATTTTATTATTTTTGCTGTAATTGTAAATGGGTTAGTATTCTTGACTTCTCTTTCTGCTAGTTTGTTATTAGTGTATAGAAGTGCAACTGATTTTTGTAAGTGGGTTTTGTATTCTGCAACTTTGCTGTAGTTGTTGATTATTTCTAGTAGTTTTCTGGTGGATTCCTTAGGTTTTTCTATATATAGAATCATGTCATCTGCAAACAGGAAGAGTTTCACTTCTTCCTTTCCAATATGGGTACCTTTTATTTATTTTTCTAGCCTAGTTACTCTGGCCAAAATCTCCAGTAATATTTTGAATAGGAGTGGCAAAAGTGGGCACCTTTCTCTTGTTCTTCTTCTCAAGAGATGGCATTCAGTTTTTCACTGTTAAGTATGATGTTGGTGGTGGGTTTGTTATATACGGCTTCTATTATGTTGAGGTACTTTCCTTCTATGCCCATTTTATTGAGAGTCTTCATCCTAAATGGATGTTGGATCTTGTCAAATACTTTCTCTGCATCTATTGAGATGATCATGTGATTTTTATTCCTCATTTTGTTAATGTAGTGTATCACATTGATTGGTTTGCAGATGTTGAACCATCCATGCATCCCTGGTATAAATCCCACTTGATCATAGTGTATGATCCCTTTAATGTATTGCTGTATTGGGCTTGCCAATATTTTGTTGAGGATTTCTGCATCTATGTTCATCACCAACATTGGCCTGTAATTTTCCTTCTTTGTGTTGTCCTTGTCTGGTTTTTGTATCAAGGTGGTGTTGGCCTCAAAGAATGAGTGAGGAAGCATTCTGTCTTCTTCATCTTTTTGGAATAGCTTGAGAAGGATAGGTATTAAATATTGTTTGAATGTTTGGTAGAATTCTCCCAAGAAGTCATCTGGTCCTGGACTTTTGTTTTTTTGTAGGTTTTTGATTACTGCTTCAATCGCTTTACTTGTGATTAGTCTATTCAGATTCTCTATTTCATCTTGACTCAGTTTTGGAAGGTTGTATGAGTCTAAGAATTTATCCATTTTTTCTAGGTTATTCACTTTATTAGCATATAGTTTTTCATAGTATTCTCTTATAATCCTTTGTATTTCTGTGGTATCTGTTTTAATTTCTCCTCTTTCATTCCTAATTTTGTTTATTTGAGGCTTCTCTCTTTTTTTCTTAGTGAGTCTGGCTAAGGGTTTTTCTATTTTATTTATCTTCTTGAAGAACCGACTCTTAGTTTCATTGATCCTTTCCACTGTTTTTTAAGTCTCTATTTCATTTAATTCTGCTGCTCTAATTTTTATTTTTTCCTTCCTTCTACTGACTTTGGGCTTTGTTTGTTCTTTTTTTTCTAGTTCTGTCAGGTGTAGTTTAAGATCACTTATTTGAGATTTTTGTTGTTTGTTGAGGTGGGCCAGTATTCCTATGAATTTCCCTCTTAGAAATGCTTTTCCTGCATCCCATAAGAGTTGGTATGTTGTATTTTCACTTTCATTTGTCTCCAGGTATTTTTTGATTTCTCCTTTTGGTTTCTTCATTGATCCAATGGATGTTCAGTAGCATATTGCTTAGTCTCCAAATATTTGTCATTTTCTCAGCCTTTTTCTTGTAGTTGATTTCTAGTTTCATAGCATTATGGTCAGAAAAGAAGCTTGATATGTTTTCAATCTTCTTAAATTTATTAAGGGTTACCTTGTTTCCCCAGATATGGTCTATCTTTGAGAATGTTCCATGTGCTCTTGAGAATAATGTGTATTCTGCTATTTTTGGGTGGAATGTTCTATATATATCTATTGTCTATCTGATCTAGTGTTTCATTTAAATCCACTATTTCCTTGTTGACTTTCTGTCTGGATGATCTATCCATTGATGAAAGTGGAGTGTTGAGGTCCCCTACTATTATTGTGTCACTGTTAATTTATCCCTTTAGATCTGTTAATGGTTGCTCTATATACTTCGGTACTCCTGTATTAGGTACATATATATTCATAACTGTTATGTCCTCTTGGTGGAATTTTCCTTTTATAATTATGTACTGCCTCTCTTTGTCTCTCATTGCCTTTTTTATCTTGAAGTATGGCAACACCTGTTTCCTTTTGTTTGCCATTTGCTTAAAGTATTATCTTCCATCCCTTCATTCTGAGCCTATGGTTGTTGTTAGAGCTGAGATGTGTTTCCTGGAGGCAGCACACTGTTGGGTCTTGTTTTTTAATCCATCCAGCCACTTAGTGAGGAGGGCTCCCACTGGAAGGGCCACCGTGGCATAGAGAGCACTCCTGTAGGCCAGGATAGCATTTGTGCTCAGGTTGGACTGCCCCGACTCCTCTTAGAGTTGCGCCTGCTGCTGTGTGAGGCTCTGCGACCTGGCTCACTGTTGTTGGGGAGAGGGAGTGGTAGGCTCACCTATCTCCATTCTTTCCCAGGGATCTAGTCCATCAACCTTTAGATGTATAGCTGCGTGGGTCTCTATGGGGTCCTGTTGTGCTGTGTAGGTATCCTCCATTGGTCGGTGAATGTCTGTTTAGTTGTAATTCAGAGGGGGAGAGACAAAGGGAACAGCTCACTCCATCGTGTTGCTGATGTCATATCACTTGTAGATGACTTTTTAAGTACTTGAACAACTGCAGGCATGACTGAAGTTCAAGGTAGATTTCAAAATAATTAGCCACATCTTAAACATGGTGCAATATATACACAAATCAAATTAAAAACAAAAATTACTATAACCAGTGGCAGTCATTTTCTTAAGCAAGGTAATGGAAATATCTGGATGCAGAGTCTATAAACGTACTTGCATAATTTAGCTTGACCTCTTGTGCTCCTGTGACCCACCATGAGAAGAACATGTCCTGCATAGTTTGGTCCTAGAATGAGGAACTGTGTAGAGCAACTCTGAACCCAACCTGCAGCCTGCAGCCCAGCCCAGGCAAATTGCTGCCTGAAGCAGAGCTGCCCTAGCTGAGTGAGAAAAATAGTTGTTGTTGGAGATTGTGTGTGTATGGGTGTGTGTTTGTTATGGAGCATTATTACAGCAATAGCTGATTAATACAGTAAACATCTGTGGAGCAGGCTACAGATATTAACTGGGACAATGGCAGTCTGGAATTCAATTATTCATCATATGTGTACTAAACTGCTCCTTTTGGCAAATGTTGTGCTGGACGCTGAGCATCAAATAGGAATAAAACTTGGTCATGGCTGGAGGGGCAATGACAGTCCAGTAATATAACAGATTCCTGAAAGACAATGCACAAGAGCGACAGTCGGGCCATGTACAGTGTGCTGTGGCCACGTAGTATGTCCAGAGGAACTCGGAGAATGTGACACAGAGGCTGACATTTGGATCAGGTCTTCAGGGAACTTAGTTAGCAAAGGGGAGAAAGGCATTCCAGGCAGAGGGAGCAGTGCAAAGGCAGAGCGACAGGAGTGTTCATGAAATAGAGAGCACCTCCATGTGGCTAGAGAATGAAGAGGAGTGGCAGGAAATAAGGTCAGGAGGTTGGACTGGGGCTAAGTTGGAAGAGCCCAAGCCTACGGGGTGTGGACTTTATTTAGTAGCTTTAGTTTGTGGACTTTTTTCAGGGAACTCTCGGAGATTTTTAGGCAGTGGGTGATGAAATCAAATCCATGGTTAAGAACAATGTCTCTTCAGGTGTGGTCCCTGGACCAGTAGCATCAGCATCACCTGGAAAGTTTTAGAAATGCAAATTCTTGGTCCAGACCTACTAAACCAGAAATTCTGGGGTGGGCCAGTTTTCAACACAGCAACTATATTTTAAAAAGCACTTCAGGTGATTCTGATGTGTGCTACAGTTTGAGATTCATTGCTTAGGACCATCTCCTTTCAGCCATCAGAGGCTGGAGTGAGGGATTCATGTTGGGAAGAGTTTCTGAGGAGTCCTAGTAGATTCAGGAGGCTCCTCCCTTGAGGGGAAGGAAAGGTGGGAGATTCTTACCACTCACCTGGCCTGAGTAACCAGATCAAGGTGGCCAGAGCATAAGCAGGTAGGCATTCATTCATTCACTCTTTCATTCATTTGGTTAACAAGCCTTCCTTGGCATTGACTGTGAACAGGCATTGAACCGGGTCCTGGAGGCAGAAATCTGGAGAAGAGGATGGAGGGTGTTGCGGCCCTGTACGGGACTCACACTTAGTGGGATCAGCTTTGTCCTGGTTGGAGCAAGATTCCAAATGCTTACTAACCTCTTTCTCTTTAGAGGTCACTGAGCAAAACTTTGATTAACTTCAAGGTCTCCAGCGATTAAGATGATGATGATCGAACACTTACTATGTGCCAGACCCTGTTCTAAGCTCTTTGCAGCCATTGAGTCTGCATCACAGCTCCTCGAGGTAGGTCCTACGATTATCCCCATCTTACCAATGAATGAATCGAGGTGCACAGAGGATAAATGCTCTGCCTAATTTTATACAAACCTGTAAGTGTAGAAATGGGATTTGAACCCAGCCAGCCACAGTGCCAATGACATCTTTCAACCTGCTGGGCTAGCAGAATATTGTGCATCCCTGGGGAAACTAGGTAAGCATTACATTGTACGAGCAGAACTTTGGAGAGTGCAAGGAGAAACCCACTAAATTCTTTTCCTCATCACCTGCTTGAACCTGTTCTGTGGAGCTAGTTCCCTTTAGCGCCCTGGGTTTGTTTAGGGCAGGTCTCCTGACTTTTCTAGCCATCTGTAGATAATTAAAGGTTTTCCAATTACTTGTTGTCACAAACATGATGTCAGTCCAGTAATAAAAGTGTCTGGTCATAGGTGTTAGTTAAAACTCTAAATTTCATTTAAAGTTCTTTCTGGCAGCTCCAGCCCACACCAGGCCTGGAAACTTTAGTAGGGGGTAGGGCATGGTTGGCTTCCTCCTGGAAGCAGATTTTTTTCTGGAGTATTTAAGGGCAATGAAGGGACAGAGAACAAAGAGTCAGATTGGTACTCCACATCCCTAAAGATGGCATGATAGCCTCGCTGTGCTTGTACATGAAGTCATCTGTCTTTGATCATAGCTACCCTGTTGGGGAACATTCAAGTCCCAAGGCCCTGCTGGGAGTGTGATCTGTTGCTAAAAGTCCCTGAAAAGGATGCCAACCTGACAGATATAATCCAAGAAGGGAATCAAGCCTGAAGATGGAAATGCTCTAAATACCCTCCACAGTCCCCATCCTCAAGGAAGTGTGTGTAGGAGGGGTGTGTGTCTGTAATTTTGCATTTGTCCTATGGCCTCTGCTGACTTTAGATTCTGAAAATAAACATGTGTTAGAAACAGTTCGTTGAGAAACACCCAGTTCTTTTTCTTTTCTGGAACTTTATTAAGAATTTCAGGTAGTACTCCCAAATTTTGGAGCATTACGAGTCACATAATAGGTGCTCAGTAAGTATTCATTAAATTGACTAACTAACAGGAAGTTTGCTCAAAGGTGGAGAGATGATGATAGATTGGATGGCATTTGGGGCCCTTGCCTTTGCTCTTGTGTCCCTGCTGCCTCTCTTTGGCCTTCACTCAGCAATCTCTTCTTGGCTAAGTCAACACCTGCTCATCCTTAGAGGCTGCCTGTGAATGGCAGCTCCTGTAATGGAGCCTTCCACGAATGCCCTCTGCAGAATGAAAAGCCCCCTCTCTGGGCTCTCATAGCACTCATACATGCCATGGTCCACTTTACCAGCCACACTGTAATACAGTGATTTGTTTGTGTGCTCATTGCCCCTGTTCTGCATTCTTGTGTCTCATTCATCTCCATTCCCACAGTGCCTAGCACGGTGCCTTCCCAGGGAGGGCTGGTAGATGGGTTTTGAGTGAATCCATCCTGCTGTCCATATACCAAATAGTAATTGTACAGTGTTCCCCTCTAGCCTACTCAGGCCTCTATTTCTGATAGATTTCCCAATTCAACTGCCAGCTTTGAAAAGCCACTTTTCATTTTGTAGGTCAGTTAGAGCTCACATTGGGCAACGTCTCCCAGCACCTTGGCTCGGTAGCTGGCACTGCCCCCCAAATGCTGCCACTGCATTGGAGGGGCTGGGACGGAGTCAGAGCCCTTTGGGGCCTTGGCATTGCCAGTTATTAGGTACAGAGAAGCTCTTTGATCCTGAATTTGAGAGCTTGGAGTTGAGAAACTGACGTGACCAAATAAACGGTGACTCGGCAGCATAGAGAAAGGCTCACTCATGGGGCTTCCAACAGCCTCATCCAGAACTTGGATGAATTTTCTCTAGAGTAGGAGCAATCCTCATGAAGAAGACAGGCTGTTGCTGGCCTGACCCAAGGCCTTTTGGAGAGCCTGGGGTTCTTCCATTTTTAGAGACTCCGGGAATATTAAAAAACACTGAAATGCCAAGTGTTTCCATGCTAAGAGGTGAATGATTTTAACCCGTAAAATGGAGATGTGATTGTGCTATTATCAAGGATTTATTTTTAAATTGATTACTTCATAGTCAAGTAGTTAAGCAGAGGGACTCTGGAGCCCACACAGCCTGAGTTCAAATCCCGGCCCAGCACTTATCAGCTGTTTGATCTTAGGAGCTGTGTGATCTTGGGCACGTTTTTTTGATCTTTCTGTACCTCAGTTTCTAATCTATAAAATGGGCATAGTAGGACCTCCTCGCAGGGTATGTGAGGATTAAATGCACGTCTCAGAAGAGTACCTAGACTCTTAGAACAGTACGCACTATACAAGTGTCAGTAATTATTATTATTGTTGTTATTTTAATGCTCTCCAAGCAGCATCATTTGGTAGAATGATGCTAATTTAAAGTTTTATCTTGAATGTCATTTTCTTTCACTCTTGTCAGGTATCTTGGTGACTGTATATATATTTTCTTTTGCAGATCATTTCAAAATTCTACACTTGAGGCCCTTTGTGAACTGAGACCTGGGCCAGAATGGTCTCTTGGCTCCCCTGGTGAAACAGGATGCCTGCCCCTGCTTCTGAGAGTGGTAGGTACTCCACCTAAGACCTTCCCTACTTGTCCCCAGTGGCCACAGCCTCAGGACTAGGGCTGTAGCTGGGCTCCCATGACGGCAGTTTAGCGACGGAGGGTGAGGTGGTGGGGTGACCTCCAACAAGAGACGCAGACACGTAGGTTGCTGGATTCAATTAATCAATCGTTTGACTGCCCACAAGGGTGTGGCTCTTTACGTATCAGATGCTGTTCTCTCCCTGACTAAAGTTAAAAGGGATTGAGTTTCCAGCTGGCATGGAACAAGTTCTCCGTTGCTAATGGGCTCCCTGGCACAATGCAAAGAGCCCTGCGCCAGTACTCTCAGTACCCAAGGGCTGTGCTCATCTCCTTCCCTAAATATACTTGCGATTGTCAGCAGCCAACTTGTGGGTGGTGTGCAGTCACCACCTGCATACCTTGCA
Source organism: Equus caballus (assembly GCF_041296265.1). Classification (NCBI taxonomy): domain Eukaryota; kingdom Metazoa; phylum Chordata; class Mammalia; order Perissodactyla; family Equidae; genus Equus; species Equus caballus. Next base: position 37,845,351 of record NC_091684.1, read on the forward strand.
GGACTCAGATGTCACCTAACACCTTCCTGTTGTGGCCCTAGGAAGCTGATAGCATGTAGCAAGTGTGGCATGGAAGATGAACAAGCAGGAGCCAGGGCGCACTCAGGGCATCCTGACCTCTGAGGTCACACTGAGCTGTGTGGTGACCTTGGCACCTACCCCACGGTCAGAGCTCAAATGCTGGCCCAGTGCCATGTGTTTAGATGCCTGCTCTGTATGCTGCCGAATCTTGGCCGCGTTCCAACACCGCCAATTATCCCTTGCCTAGCAGCAGTGAGGTGGCAGTCACAACGCAGAGGTGTGGGGGCGGCTGCGCTGTGCTGCTGGGCCTATGCTTTGCTGCAAAACCCCCTGCCACTCTCCACCCAGCAGGAGGGGAAGTGGCACCTTGAGAGTTTAAAGGCATGACGCTGGAATGAGAGGAAGGAGTTTGTTTTCAGCTAAACATTCCAAATCATTCCGATGGCTGTGAGAAGACCTATACCAAAGCCTTCTGGCGTGCTGGCGGGCATCATCAGCTGCCAGCAAGGATGCCGTTCCCTTACACGGAGGAGGTGTGGGCACCTGGCGGGGTTTGGGCGTAGGGTGCCCATTGATTGAGTTATTTTTAGGGAGATTATTTTCCTGGTTTCTCTTCCTGTTGGAAAAAATGACCCACGTCAGCCGCATGTTTGAGTGCCCTAGGTTTCGAACGTGTTTTGCGTGGAGTGGGCCATGAGCACTACTACCGCCTTGTGAGGAGAGAAGGCAGCATGGAGGGGCAAACACGTTCAGCTCCCTGGGCCTGCGGGCAGGGTGCCCAGCCTTGAAGTTTCAAGTTTCTACCTGGAAAGGACAACATTTACCATTTCTATTCTGAATATTGAGAAAGACTTCAGTAAAGACTTTCTTCTCCTCTAGCACTTTCACTCTGTGCACAAGGAGGAGAAATTCTCTAAAGGAACAGTTTCCAAAACTAGGTTTTTTAAACCCAAGGAACGGTTTTTTTTCCACGTGAAATCTTATGCTACATCCCAGACTATAGAACTGGAACAGCAACCACCCTCCCTGTTGACAACTAGGCCTGGTACCAACTCTTTCTTCCCCAGGAAGCTTGGGAGCAGCCTCACAGATTTCCCGCATCCTCAGTGCTGCCAAAGCGTCTCTCGGTTTGATTTCACAGTCGTCTGCCTCATGTGCAAAGCTCCCAGTTTGCTCGCTCAGATTTGCGAGGGGGCCTTTGGGAGTCTTTAGGGGCAACTGGGTGTTAGCAGAGAGCCTTTGATGCAGAAGCTCTGGGGCCCGGATATCTTATCCTGCATGGATCAGGTGCCTGGAGATTGAGGGTCCTTTCCTCACTTCACGTGGTGTTGGCCAGTGCTTGGCAAAGATTTGCAATTTGTCGAGTTGTCATTTAATAAATATGAATTACACTCCTTCTATATGCTGCCCACATCTCCGATCTCTCTCATGGGTTTTATAGTCTCAAGTGAGAAGATGAAATAAGGAAACAAGCAAGTAAACATGAATGAGTATTTCTGCTGGTGATAAGTACTACGAAGAAAATAAAACAGGTGAAGGGGATAGAGAGAAAATGATCAGCCAGATAGGGTGGGAGTGGGACGGAGGGGGGGGTTCTTTAGACTGGGTGTTTGAGGAAGGCCTCAACAAGGAGTGACGTTTAAGCCGAGACCTCAACAGTGAGAAGCTATCCAGCCAGGAGAAAACCTCGGGGGAGAGTATTTCCCGTACAGAGCCTAGCAGGAGGGCACACGCTTGACTTGTTTGAAGAGCAGAAAGCTGGCCAATGTGACAGAGACCTTAGTGACCAAGGGCAATAAGATTTAGGGCTGATCAGACAGGCCAAGGCTGGGTGTTTTGGTTTTATTTTAAGGGTACTGTAATGGGACTGTGGTGGAAGATTTTAAGGTTTTCTCCCCTTGAGACTCATTCTCTTCTTCCAGTGTTTGAATTGCAATTCATATCTAGAAGATAAACAAATTTATCTTTATCTGTTAATAATGCTACCTAATCAACAACCAAAACCTACAAGTACTTCAAATTGAAAAAGTTGTGGGGTCCCAAAGGAACCAGAAATGTTAGTATTCATTTAACAAATACTAATTTCTTTTTGTGGCTCTAGGGTCTATACTGATAGCTGTGTGACCTTAGGCAAGTCACTTAGCCTTTCTGTGCCTAATTTTTCTCATCTGTAAAAAGGGGATAATAATAATATTTCCCTTATAGTATTTCGAGGATAAGACATTTGTAAAATGCTTAGAACACATGGTAAACATGATATATGTTCACTATTATTATACATGCAAAGGCACAAGTGACTGATATTTGTTCATTTATTTCACAAATATTTCTTGAGTACCTACCACGTGCTCAGGACTGTACTAGATGCTGAGGATACAGCTGTGAACATGGCAGACTGAGTCCCTGCCTGGCATCAGGGCTCCTGCTCCAAACTCTGTAAAAGGAGACGAGGAATTGCCGACAAGGGATCCATCACGTTTGGCCAAAGTGTGCGGAGGTGGTGAAGAGAGGTGTAGGGGTCCTTCCTCATTACACCAGGAGCCACTGGGGGTCCAACCCAGGTCCCATCCTGTGGAAACCCCCTGGAATCTGCAGGTAATGTTCAAATATGAAGAAAATTCCCGTAGAGGTACCATCTCACGGGATGAGTGTGGGCACCTGTTGGGTCCTCAGTCCCTGCAGCCATCCAGCTGACGACATATTATCACGGAGCCCTCATCCCGAGTCCTGAGCCTTAACCTTCTTTCAGCTCTAGGCCTTGCTCCTGGCTTTTGCTTGAATCGGTTCCCAAAACGAATCGCGAGCATCTCTTTTCCCAGTTCAGGTGTGTGCACCAGGCACGTCCCAGGAGGAGAGAATCTGGCATGAACACTCTGAGAGCCAAGTTAGTTTCCCAGATGAGGACAGGGGTTACTTGCACATTCCTATCGGTCTAGATTCAGACAAGTTATGTTATTTAAAAAAAATTGCACCAGTTCCTTGTTTCAGAGTTAGAGCAGGGAGGGTCAGAGAGCCCACATGGGGAGCAGCATCTTAGAGATCTGTCTAAACGCCAATGATTCTCACGGTACTTCCCTTTTAAAAGCCTTCCATGCTCTCATAGCTTTCCAGGTGATCTAGACACCTGGGTGCCCAGCCTTTCTGATGTGGCTCCCACACGCCGCAGCGGCCTCACCTCCTCCCCGTGTTTCCCACCACGCAGCGCTGCTCCGAGTTCTCCAGGCGCACCCTGAGCTCTCTCCCTGCCCCTCCTGTTACTCCCTACCCCTCCTGTTACTCCCTACCCAGACTTATTTGCCTAGGGACACTTCTCCACTTTTAGGACTCACTTGGGTATCACTTCCTCCAGGAAGCCCTCCTTCCTCCCTCCACACTGGATCCGGCGCCTTTGTTCATGCTCCCCTGGGCTGCACAGGGGCCCCACTCCCACACTGCAGCATGTAGGCCGACTCCTTACGCACCCCTTTTGGCAGACCTGGGAACTCCTACAGGGCAGGGCTCACCTTTTCATCTCTGCTGCTTCTCAGGGCTTAATAAGTGCCTGTTAAATGAATAAATGAATGAACTGTGATAACTTTTTCCTGCAGTCCTATTGCAAATCTCTGTAAGTACATTCCTATTTATCACTTCCCGTGTGTCCATTTTGCGGTGAGGGAAAAAGTGAGTCATTACACCTGTAAAAGACCTTGGAACACTGAGGAACTGTCTTGTGGGACTTTTCTGTGACACACCTGTCTTGCATCAGATGATTATTGATTTTCCCTTCTCTGAGGCACATTGGGATGAGTATCTCATGATTACAGCTGCTTAGGGTGTCTGCTAGGGTCTATTTCCCCAGTTTCAGGATTGGGGCTTGAACCTACAGTAGTATCAGAATTCCCGGGTAATTAGGTAAGTGTACTAGCTATCATTAATTTCAGCTACATAAAACAGAAACCACCACCCCAACATGGGCTACACAGAGAGATTTATTCTTCTCTCCTGTAAAAGCAGCCTGGAAGCTGGCTGGCATCTTCCACTTCCTAGCAGTGAGAACATGGATAAGTTAAAAACTTCTAAACCCTTCAGATATCGATGAGTTAAAAATGTTATCACAGGGCTTTTGTGAAGATCTAGTGATGAACCCTGGCCTGGCACAGAGTAAATATTCAATAAATGCTATAAAAAAATAACATTTTCTTATAGCTAGTTGTTTGCTCTGTCAGCTCCTCTTCAGGTTTGCTTTTTTTTTTTTTTTTTTTGGTTAGGAAGATTGGCTCTGAGCTAAGATCTGTTGCCAATCTTCTTCTTTTTGCTTGAGGAAGATTGTCACTGAGCCAACCTCTGTACCAGTCTTCTTCTATTTTGCCTGGGATGCTGCCACAGCGTGGCTTGATGAGCAGTGCTAGGTCCATGCCCTGGATCCCAACCTGCGAACCCCAGGCTGCCATAGTGGAGTGTGCAAACTGGCACCACTACGCCACCAGGCTGGCCCCTCAGGTTGCTGCTTTTTAGTAGAACTGATAAACTTCTAGAGATTTGTAAAATTTCAGACATTAGCTGTGGGCACCCTTGTGCCACCATTTACTGTCAACATTTGTTTTCAGCATCCTGAGATGAACCCTGACACAGCAGTATCGTATCCTCCTGTCCTTAAGAATCCTGGAGAGGCTGTGCTTCTTGTGGAGAAAGAAGACTATTGCAGGAGTCAGAATGGGGCCTCGCTGCTCTGGGCCATGCTCCTGCGGCTGATATAAATAGCTACCATTGGTATTCAGGGTGGTGGGTTATGTGATTCTGAGAGATGGCATCCACCATTTCTTTTGATTTGAATTTAGCAATTAAGATGGCTCAGTGTATAACAATTCATCTGGATGTTTTTACTTTGTCTTAGTCTGGGCTCTCCAAAAATAAGGGCCTAAGATAAAGGGTTTATGTGCTATTTCTTTATGAGAGATTATGACCCCAGGTAGCAGGGTGAAGAGACAAAGAAAGTGAGGCAGCGAGAGCCACCAGGTCGATATGTTCCTGAGTTGGTTGCTTCTAATTATTTGATCCCATGGGACCATCACAAGTATCCTCCAAAAAGCCAGATAAATTCTGTATCTGAATAGTCTATTAGAGAGAAGAAAGGAAGAAGAGTTTATTCATCAATTCCTGTCTCCCATTGGTCCCATGGGGTGTTAACTCCCACGTACTTCCGTGTTGCACAGGCGTTGTGGGGTTTCGAGACGCCTAGACCTCTGTGTTGACAGGGAAGCACCAAGGCAAGAGGCAGGAAGGATAGAGTGCCCGTGTGAAGTTGCTCAGAGCCTGCTGTCATGCTGGTCTCTGCAGCAGCTGGAACAAGAGACAGATGGGGCCGAGAGAACGTGAAGTGGCATTAAGCAGTATGCAGGACACTTTTCATTCCACAAAACTCACTGCAGCCTTGCTGTTTGCACAGTGATAAGAGAGGGTGATTCAGCAATGACAAGGCAACACAACCTCCACCCTCAGAAACTCATCATTTTGGGCAACCTGCTCATAAGCCAGGACATGAAATGATTCCACCTTTTTTTTTAAAATGAATAAAAGGTGTGCATTTATTACACTGAAGAATTCCGAGTGCCAATGAGCAATCAGGAGAGAGACACTGTGAGAGCACGGAAATATCCTGCTCCTCAATAAACTTTCCTCTTTATCTTAAATGTTTGAGGATTCTTGCCCGAACCACTCTCTACCGTGGCCTGAACTTTCCAACTCTGCTACTCCTTCCAGTGCAGAGCTTTTTGTACCTTCATTGGAGAGGGGAAAGATCCTGTACTCACAATGAAGCAATGTTGGAGACCGCTGTGAAAACAAGTGAAAAACATCAAACATCTTCCAAGACTCCCAGGACTATAGATGTAGGAAGTACACAAAACATTAAAAATGAATCATCCAAAAGAAAATCATACTCTTTGGCTTAATCCTACTCTGAGTTCAGAACATTAAAAATAATTTGCATGTGATGAATATGGTCCCCTAAATATATAGTTGATTAGTTATTTTACATACACATTTTAAATTCAACTCATTATGTATTTACGATTGGGAAGCAACCTCAAACTTTTTTTTTTTTGAGGAAGATCAGCCCTGAGCTAACCTCTGCCACCAATCCTCCTCTTTTCATTGAGGAAGATCAGCCCTGAGCTAACGTCTGCTGCCAATCCTCCTCTTTTTGCTAAAGAAGATTGGCCCTGAGCCATCTGTGCCCATCTTCCTCTATTTTATATGTGGGACCTGCCACAGCATGGCTTGACAAGCAGCATGTAGGTCCACACCTGGGATCCGAACCAGTGAACGTGGGCCCCCCAAGCGGAATGTGCAAATTTAACCACTGTGTCACCAGGCCGGCCCGCCTTAAACATTTTTGAGCAGCAGAAATATACGAGACAAATAATAACACTGGCAAAGTGCCCTGTATTTTTATCCCAGAGTTAAACCATAAACAAACAGTCTCAGGTTACTAAGAAAACTTGGAAAATGTCGTTTTGTATTTTAAGAATCGTGTTTTGGGGAGGGAGGGAGAGAGAACAACAGCTTTCTCTGTGGCTTAAAATACTCAACAGTTCGAAGTCAGACACTTAAATTAGAAGGGAGCAGCTCTAAGGCAGGCAGCATTCTGAAGAGGGAACTCCAGCATGGAAGCAAACCATTGCTGTTTCTTCATTCAACTTCTTCACGATGCTCCACTGAAGATGTTCCCACTTAGAAGCTGTGGAGGGCATTTCTATTTCAGAAGGGCAGACGCTTGGCAGCGTGAATGACTTTTTCATCTTGTTAGCTGGAATGAATGGTAACTTGTGAAATGTTTTTCCATTTTTAAACAAAAGAGTCTCTGTATCCCAAACCATGTATTCCAGCGCAAAGCAGCCTCCTTTAGGGGTCTACGGGTAACACCTGCCACCCACCAGTCTACTGTGAGCCTTGTAGGTAGGAAGGATGGAGGGTGTGGGTAGGGCGGGAGTTCAGCTGTCAGGGAGCTTGACTGTAGTAACCTTGCCTCTACGACTTACAACCAGAGAGATGCTCCTTCCCCTCGTATTTTAATCTCATTGGAGGCTCTTCATCAACACGTTGTTCCTCTGAACACATCTGGAGCACAGCACATTGGCAAATGGCAGGCAGGGAGCAAGAAGCACGCACTCACTTTCCCTTGTTTTTCAGGAACCCAGGCTTGATCAGCATGAAACTGCAGGGGAACCCAACCAAATGTCCACAGGAAGACTTCTCCTGGGGACGATGCAGCACCCGACATCATTAATCTCTTGTGGCCATTCCACTGCCTCCGTCTTCCAGACCCTGGCTGCAGTTCTGGTCCAGGGGGCCAACACAGCCTCCAGGTGGAAGTCGTTGTCTCAACAGTATTAACTCTTGCAAGGAGAGTGGTAGACGGTAGACTCTTCCAGTGCAGGCACCCTGTCCAGAAGGAGCCACTTCTGGAGGTCAGTCCCCTCAGATGACATCTTTTTCTTAGACCTTTCCAGAGACATTTCTCCCTTGTCCACCTTTGATTTTCTCTATGACCGTGCCTGTAACTTTTTCTCCTTGGCTGTGACAGGAATGTTCTTTTGATTTGGGTAAGCATATTCACAGAGTCACTTATATGCTTCTAGTTTCTAGCCTCTAGTGCTCAGCTTTAAATGATGGCACCAGGCCCCCACAATGTCTCCGTGAAGCAGCTTGACAGGTGGTACTTTGGAAGGTAATGGAGGAATGGTTACCTTCTTCCAAGGTTTTAGGCTGTTGTTGCATTGAGCGTTCTCCTGTGGACGGGATGCGTTGTCATCCTTCATAGACCTTTGTCCTTCAGTTCCCTTTGCTGAGGTTCTTGATAAAGTGGATGTGCTTGGCTCACTCGAAGCCCGCTCTTCCTCTCTAGTGTCTACAGATACCACTCAAATTTGAGTCATGTCTGCTTCCCCTGACTTCTCCGTGGAGGTCCACTCCTTGCCTTTTGCATTTTCCATAGTGTGAAAAGAGTTTAGATTGATAAAAATAAAATTCTTCTGACTTCTGGCTCAAGATTGCTCTTTTAAACTCTCCTCCCACTTTCTACAACCCAAAGGCACTCTCAATTCCATCATTCTTTAAATGGTGTATATTTAATATATACTTATTAGAAAAGCAATAAATCAGATGCTTTACCCTAGATGTCAATTTTTAAATCCTTGGAGTGCTAAGGTGGTGACAAAAAGAATAGTTGGACAGGTAGCAAAGCCCTCACGAAGGGGTTAAATTTCAGGGGAACTGGCTTTAAGTGGTGAGGCCGCATTCCCCTAGAATTCCTTACGGGGTGAGAGGAACACAGCTGATCCTCACGTGTTTCACTCACTGACTGAATCTTGCCGGGATAAGGGTGTGAATCTGAGCTTGAATTCAGAGCTTTTGCTGACTTTGTAAAACTCGACTTGTGCCCCATTCTCTCTCCTGCTGTGTGGCCCAGACTCCACCTATGGGGATACATGTAGCAGAGAACATGGTTTATGGAGCCATCCAGACCGGTTTCAAATCCTGGCTTCACCATTTCCTAGCAATGTGATCTTGGATCACTTCTTTTAAATTTCCTTAATTACACATGGGCGCTGTTGTGAGCATTAAAGGAGAGATGTACTTAACATAAGACCTGTTAAAGTAAGCACTCAATAAGCTATTATTAGTTTTATTTTGTGCTAAAAGAATGCACACTATATCTGTTCGTTCCTCCTTCCCGGGGGTCTCCACCTGTGACATGTTTACAAGCCAGGCAGGAACGGCTGGGCATGTCAGTTAGTTAAAGCAAGTTAAGTTCAGCTGTTAATAACTGGAAAAACAACATTGGCTTAAACATGGTAGAATTTCTCTCTCACCTTATAGTCAGGACATAGCTTCTGCTCCACAAAATCCCCGGGAACTGGGCTCCTAGTCTATTGTGTGGCCTCCATTTCCAAGGTCACCTCATGGTACAAGATGGTGGCTGTAATTCCAGCCATCTGGTTCTCATGTGCGCCAAGAGGAAGGAGGTTGAGACAGGAAAAGGGTGATGCCAGCTGTTTCTTAAAGAAGGTTTCTGGAAGGTGCTGCATGAATTTATGTTTATGTCTCACTGACCAAAAAGTAGTTTCATGGCTTCACCTAGCTGCAGGGAAAATGTAACGTTTATTCTGGGTAGCCACATGTCTAGCTAAAATTGCCATTACTATAGAAGAGGGGGAAGAAGGGACAGTTGGGACCAATTATCACTCTCTGGCACAGAGAGCTTCTCTCAGGGGTGGTCAGAGGGGGAGAGTCGTGGGAGTCTGATGGAGCTTGATGACGTGGGGTAAAATAATTATTAAAAGTACTTGACACTAAGAAATTGGATTTGCCTTTGATCTCATTAAGAAAATATCATCTGGAATTCCTCTGTCCAATGAGGTAGCCACGAGCCATATGTGACTATCAGGCACTTGAAATGCGGCTGGTACAAACTGAGAGGTGCTGTTATATGCACACTCGATTTTGAAGACAGTATAAGAAAATAACGTAAAATATCTGAATAAGTTTTTTTACAGTGCCTACATGTTGAAATATTTTGCATCTACTGGATTAAATAAAATTATTACAATTAATTTCACTTAGTTTTACTTTTAAAATTTAAAATTATATGAGGCTTGCATCATTTTTCTATTGAAAGCACTGATCTAGAATGTCCCAAATCTGATGGAAAATGTCTCCTCAGAAAGGAGATTCTATATAGTAACTAACAAGAGGGACCATTCCCTGAGTGAATGATTAAATGAATGACAAATCCTCTCACATGGAACTCAGTAAGATTTTGGTATCTAGAAGTGTCTTCCAAGGCAGGTGGTTCTGTATTCCTTGCCCTTGACAGGCCTGTCCCCACAGGGGGTAGATCTTAGTGTCACCACCCTGTAAGGGACCTCCACCTCATGCTACGGCTCTTGTTCAGTGAACCATGCTACGATTCCTTTTCAGATTACCCTTAGCGTTTCTATGAATATTTCCACATAGTGAGAAACTGACTAGTAGCCACGTGATCTGCTTGAGAGGAGTAGCCTTTCTGCACTTCAACTTAAAAGACTGGGATGCTAATGGTGAGGGAATGTATTTGCCCACTGGAGGGTCTTGGCATTTTTATTTCTCTTCCTGTCAAAAATCCCTAGTTCTCTAGGGCAGTAGCTCTCAAAGTATGGTCTGTGGACCACAGCATCAGCATCACCTGGGAGCTTGTTAGAAATGCCTCACCCCAGAGCTACCGTATCAGACACTGGGGTGTAGGCCAGCACTTGCTGTTTTAACAAGCCCTCCAGTTGATGCTGATCTTAGCTCAAGTTTGAGAACATTAGCTACAGGTAATAGTTCTTGACAAATACAGCTTCATCCCCCAAAGATGTACTTAGCAGTTTTTTTTTTTCTAAAGGCTCATCCTGTTTAATGTAATATGTCATGAAAGGGAAAGTATGCAGGAATTGTTACCTTTAGGTTGTAAATAAATGTGATACCACATTTCTAGAATGGTTTCTAAGTGAGTAAAGTTTGATAAGAAGAAGAAAGCTTTGAAAAAAATCTGAAAAATGTAAGAGGCTGGAGACTGTTCTCTGGGGTACCAGTCTCCTTAGCTCACCTCTTCCAAACCTCACTGCCGAGCCCCGCCCTTGGTTTCCTAGAATTCCTCCCCAAGAGTGGTCACGGCTGGCAGCAGCTGATCTGTCCACGCTCAGCTTGCTAGCTCTGGTGGTCGCCTGGCCATCCTGTCTGCTCACAATCTCAGCTCTCCATTTCTCCCCTCACCATCCCGATTCCCATCGCTGAGTGGCGTTATTTTCCCAGACAGCTGTTCTCACTTCCCCACTTTTAATCATTGTGAGCAGTTTCACCCTGTAAGGCCTTTCCTCACTGATGGTCTCTTAAGTCTGTGCTCAACTCTACAGATACCCGAACCCAGTTCTTCGAAGGCACAGGGTCTACAGTTCCACTTTGAAATCTGATGAGTATTGACAGTTTCAGCCAGCAGCAGTGTGCAAACTTGTGGCACCATCATTAAACTCTTGGGAACCTGCAAAGATGACAGGCACGCAGTGGGCCAAACTCCTTGCTTGCTGAGCAGCGCCTCTCAGCTCCCCAGGGAACTGACCTTCATCCCAGAAACTCTGAGAACTCTTGTGTTTCTTGAACTGCTGGTGGAAAGTCATGCCTGAGACGCAGACCCTCCTGTCAGCAGATCTTCTCGGATGGGGTAGGGGTGGGATATTACTGCATCTGAAACTGATGCCTTGTCATTTCCAGCTCTTGCACAGGCAGGCATCAACAATGTGTATGGAGTTTTACAGTTTACAAGACACCTTCAGATTTCATCATTTATAAAGCATCTTCACCCCTCTGAGAGGGCAGCAAGAGTCATCATCACCACCCTTTACAGATGAGATAACGGATCTGGAAGGTTGCCATCTTTCCCTGGGTGGTTCAAACAAGAAAAGGTGAAGTCTGGCGTATAGCCAGATTTTATGTCAACTTGACCTTTAGTTCACCAACTCTCCCTTACTAAGATTTTAGTCTCACATTACAAAACCCCAAGGGACATCTTAATGACTTTGTTCAGTGAAGATTTGACACAGTGAATGCACTTATGGAAAACACACGTATTCAGTTTACCAGTGGCAGTCACATCCATTACTTTATCTAATCTCTATAATGTTCTCATGTAGGTGCTCTTAACATTCTTGTTTTACAAATGAGAAAAAACTCACACTCAAGGAAGATGGGTAACTTGCTCAAGGTTACACAGCTAATGACTGTCACCCGGTTCTTCTCACAATAGAACCTCTGTCCACTGCGTTCCGCTAACTCCTCTCTGCTATAAATTCTAAACTCAAAAGAAAGGAGGTGAACTCAGTAAGGTAGGGTTTTTCAAACCATTTCTGTTTAGAAATACAGATGCTTGGGGTTCTCCCACTGCCTTCCATGAACTCCCTGAAGCTCTAGGGGTGGGAGCAAGTGCCCCAGGGGATGCTTCTGATTGGCTGAGGCTGGGAAACACTGAAACGGAGAAAAGCATGCGGAGTACTGTGATGAGCTCCCTCTAGATGCCTCCATTTTTTCATAGGCAGTGTTTCCTTTTGATGGATGTTTTGGGTGGGCCCTTGGGAAGGGGGTCATTGAGAGGACTTAACCACTGGATCTTTTGCTTTATTCTTTCTGCACAATCTTCTATCCATCTGAGGTCTGGCTTCCTTGGATAGCAACAGCGACTATAATTAACTTGCATCTGGTGAAACATTGACCTGGTTAAGATAATTTTAGATTCAAGTTTCACCCTCTAAGGGATAGCTATCTCTTCCATCTTGCGAATTCTGTCTAGTTCTGAGAGTCACAATTCTTCTCCAAATAGACATCAGTTGTTAAATCGGTTCTTAAATATTCCCTGTCAAGATCCTCATTGTTGGAAGATTCTAGAACTTTCAACCAGCATCAGCATCATCTGGGAGCTTGTTAGAACTGCAGAAGCTCAGACTCTGCCTCAGGTGGGCTGGGTCAGACTCTGCCTTCAACAAGTTCCCCTGATGATCCTTGTGTACAGGAGCACTTGAGAAGCACTGGTGTAGGACGCCTTTCCTTTTAGTAATAGTTACAACTTATCAGGTACCCAGCATCTCTCAAGGGAGCTACTTCACATTTTGTTAATCCAGTCCTTACAACAGCCCTGCAGGGAAAGGATTATTATCCTCAATCGATGAAAGAGGAAACTGGTTCTGAGAGATTTCATCACTTGCCCAATTAGTAGTTACTTAATGACTGAGATGGAATCAAAACCAGGTCTGTCTACTCCTTGTTGGAACGCTTACCATAACACTTTTTCTTTCTTTCCTCAAGCCTCCCCACTCAGGTCAGCATAGTAAAGAAACAAACAATAGATTAAAACCCCCCCAATTTTATTTCAAACTTTGGTGAATAAAAAATTCTGTTAACAAAATTAAAAATCTGGAACAAATATTTTTTGTATATGTATTTGTAACATATTTGACAAAAATGTTAAAACTTTAATATATAAAGAGCTTTTTCTTTTTTGAGGAAGATTAGCCCTGAGCTAACATCTGCCACAAATCCTCCTCTTTTTTGCTGAGGAAGATTGGCCCTGAGCTAACACCTGTGGCCATCTTCCTCCTGTTATATTTAGCATGCCTCCACAGCATGGCTTGATAAGTGGTGTGTAGGTCTGCACCCAGGATCCTAATTGGCAAACTCTGAGCCACCAAAGTGGAGCATGTGAACTTACCTGCTGTGCCACTGGGCCAGCCTCTTTTTTTTTTGGGGGGGGGGGTCGAAGCTTTTTTTTTTTTTTTAGGAAGATTGGCCCTGAGCTAACATCTGTTGCCAATCTTCCTCTTTTTTTTTCTCCCCAAAGCCCCAGTACATAGTTGTATATCCTGGTTGTAAGTCCTTCTAGTTTCTCCATGTGGGACGACACCACAGCGTGGTTTGATGAGTGGTGTGTAGGTCCACGCCCAGGATCCAAACCAGTGAACCCTGGGCTGCCGAAGTGGAGCATGTGAACTTAAGCACTACACCACCAGGCTGGCCCCTAAAGAGCTTTTATAAATCAGTAAAAGTACTTCAATATAAAAGATAAAAGAAAAAAGTAATAGACAAAGGACCAATTGACATAAAAAAGTTCAACCTCACTAGTAGCAGGATGAAAAAAGACATCTTTTCATCCTGCCCATTACAAAAGGTTTTTTAAAAAAGATAAAGTCCAATGTAGGGGAGAATTGGGGGGGGGGGCAATAGATCCTCAAATATCTGTTATTAAAAATGATATTTTAGAAGAATACTTAATGAAAAGGAATGTGACTTACCATATACAAGTAAGAAAGGCATGGAAAATGTATATAGTCATCCTATTATTTTAAGTTGAAAAAATTTTCTATGCTTATATATAAAAAAAATCTTTGGGATAACAAATACCAAAATGTCAACGATGTTTAGCTTTGAATAGAGAAGAGCCCCATTCTCTTTAAAATGGAAGTTGCTCATCTTTAAAGCGGGACAAAGATCAGATTAAAATAATTTAAGGCTTAATTTTTCTATAAAATACTTAGTAGAAGAGAGAAAAATTGAGTGGTAGCTGGCTGGCTTTTCACTTAGGGCCGATTTACTTCTAGTTAAAATCTCAGTTACTAGTACATTATTATTAACAAACAATCACGCCTGGGAGGGTGGGGCGCCTCTGTTAATAAAACATGTAACGTTATTCTTATTTCAGAATAAATCAGTAAAATTAACTATCAGACAAATGTGTCTGAAAAGCATTAAACAATTTGCAGCTGAAGCCTGAAAGTTAACTGAGGAACAGTTTCTTGTACTGTCAGGCCAAGTTCTATGATGTTCTGATCGTCTCCCTGAGGTGGGTCCTCGATTTACAGTGATTAGCTGCTTCCAGCTCACATTCATTGAGCCAAAATGTGCTGGATAACTCACCGTATGCCAAGAAGAGTCAATTCCCGCCCTCGAAGAGTTAAACTCAAATAGAAGAAATTGACGCTTCCCCCATCATTTTTTTTAATTTGAAAAATTTCACACATAGAGAAAAGTTGAAAGAATTTACACACAACCTAAATTCTAAAATTAACATGTTGCCATATTTGTCACATAGCCATCCCTCCCCTCTATGCATCAATTCATTTTGTTTTTATTTTGCAGAATTTCAAAGTAAGTTGCAAATATTGCTACCTTTTATCCCTAAATGCTTCAGCATGAATGTTAACTTGATTCAACATTTGTCTACAGTTTGTTTTAACTTTTGAGACAGAGTTGTCATACAGTGAAATGCACGAATCTTAAGTGTGCCGTTGGAAGAATTTTGACAAATGTATGTGTCAGTGTAATCTAAATTTCTATCAAGATACAGAGCTTTATCTTCACTGCAGAAGTTTTTCTCCTGCTCCCTCCCAGTTAATCCCTGTCCACCTGCCTCCTACCCAGACGTAACCACTGGATTCGTTTTGCCTGTTTTAGAACTTCATATGAGTGGAATGGTGCAGTGTGTGCTTTTAAATGTAAAGTTGCATTCATTTAATGTAATGTTTTTGAGATTTGTCCATGTTGTGAGCATCACAAGTTACCTCCTTTTTATAGCTGGGTAGTGTTCTGTTGTATGACTACACTATAGGTGCTTTATCCATTTTTCTATTGACAGCATCTAATCTGTTTCCAGTTTCAGGATTTTTTTTTTTTTGGTGAGAAAGACTGGCCCTGAGCTAAAATCTGTTGCCAATCTTCCACTTTTTGCTTGAGGAGGATTCTTGCTGAGCTAACATCTGTGACAATCTTCCTCTATTTTGTATGTGGGATGCCGCCACAGCATGGCTTGATGAACAGTGTGTAGGTCTGTACCTGGGATCCAAACCTGTGAACCCTGGGCCACCAATGTGGAGCACGTGAATTTAACCACTATGCCACCAGGCTAGGCCCAGGATTTTTTTTTTTTCTGAGGAAGACTTGCCCTGAGCTAACATCTGCTGCCAATCTTCCTCTCTTTGTATGTGAGCTGCCACCACAACATGGCCACTAACAGATAAGCGGTGTAGGTTTGCTCCTGGGAACTGAACCTGGCCGCTGAAGCAGAGTAAGCTGAACTTAACTACTAGGCCATGAGGGCTGGCCTGGGATATTTTGAATAAATCTGCTATATACATTCTTTTCCTTTTGTGGACACAGCTGTCATTCATCTTGTGTACATGCTTACGAGTGGAATTGCTCGGTCATAAGTTAGGGGCTATATTTAATTTTAAAAGAAACTGCTGGACCTTTAGAGCAATTGTGCTTTTTAACACTCCCATCAGCAAGACGTGAGAGTTCCAATTGCACTGTACCTTCACCAACATTTAGTATTGTCAATTTTTAAAATTTCAGCCGTTTGAATAGCTGTGTTGTAGTATCTCATGGTGGTTTTACTTTGCATTTCTCTGTTGACTCAGTGTTGCACACTCTTTCACGTGCTTATTGGCCATTCATATATCTTCCTGAAGTGTCCATTCAAAGTCTTTTCCCAATTGAAAAATGGATTGTTTGTCTTTTTATTATTGAGACGTAATTGTTCTTTATATAGTCTGGATATAAACTCTTTTGTCAAATACATATTTTGTGAATATGAGAAATTGACTTTGAAGGTAAAGTGAAAATAAATTCAGTTCATACAGGAGGAGGGACTATCGCTTAGAAAGTCAGCTTTACCCTGAAGCTCAGTTCTGCAGAAATCACTGCTGGACTTGGCTTTTAACTAATCAATTAGTCTTTGTTTCCCAAATTGGGTTGTTCTTGTCTAGTTTTGGGTTTTATCTGACATCAAACATACCATCAAACCTGAATTCCTGGTTGTCCCTCTGACTGTTTCACTCAGTCCATGGTCTCTCTTCTGGACACCTACAGTGGTATCTTTTTGATCTTTTCGTGTCACTCTATTCACCCCCCCACAGTTCATTCTCCATGTGGCAGCTATGGTGCCACCTTTGAAAAACTCTCTTGGGGCTGGCCCCATGGCATAGTGGTTAAGTTCAGCATGCTGTGCTTCAGTGGCCTGGGTTCGGTTCCCAGGCACAGACGTACATCACTCGTCTGTTAATGGCCATGCTGTGGTGATAGCTCACATACAAACAGAGGAAGATTGGCAACAGATGTTAGCTCAGGGCTAATCTTCCTCAAGGGAAAAAAAGAAAGAAAAAAGAAAATATCTCTCCTCAGAATTGCCCAATGGCTTCCTATCTCTCTGAGTTCGTTTCCCATTCTCTCTTATTAACTCACTGACTTACTCGTTGCTAGCCACACTAACCTCGCTGTCTTTGGGAATGCCAAGCATGCTCCTGTCCCAGGGTCTTTGCACTTGCATTTCCCTGTCTATAGTATGCTCTTTTCCCTCATTTCATTCAGCTCTCTTCAACCACACCCTCCTCCGGGAGATCTTCACTAGTCACTCAAACTAACAAAGAGAAACTTTCTTCCAAACTTTTAGTATCTCCTTATCCTACTTTACTTTTCCTCACATCACTCATCTTCATCTTTGCCTGATTGTTATAACTTAAAATTATACTTAATTGTTTACCCCACCCTCCCACCATCTCCCATCCCCGTCTCCCTAGAATGCAATCTAGTGTGGTGACTGGCACATACAAAATAGAGGAAGACTGGCAACAGATGTCAGTTCAGGTTAATCCTTGTCAAGCCCTGAGGAAGGCTTTAAAGATTTGTTAAATGACTGAATATGAAAAGAACTGAGCCAGATGTGAGTGTCACTCAATACAAGAACTGCATATGCTGGAAACCCAGTGGTGAAGACAATGGGGTGCTTTGTTTAGACAACTCACTTCTACCTGGATGACAGCCCCAAACTTGGTTGCCATGCAAGCACTAATTGCTTATAACCGCAAATATAAAAGCACACATCTTAAATACGTAACACGGCAGTTTTTCTACATCTGACCAGGCATTTTATTGTTATTGTTCGATGGACTTTGGGCAAAAAGAGAGATGCAGCTAATGACTCCTTGCTATTCAAGGAAAAAAGGCCACAAATTGTTTGCTGCCAGGAAGACTAATGCAATTGCAATTTAGTATTCAGAATGTTCACCTGAGCAAACCAGAGCTTTCATTGTTGTTTGTTCTTTTTTTTGAATTGTTTTTCGGAGCAGTTTTCGGTTTACAGGAAAATTGTGCAGAAAGCACAGAGTTCCATGTACTCCCCCTCTCAGTTTCCTCTCTTGTTAACGTCTTGCATTGATGTGGTACTTTTGTTACAATTGGTAAACTAATATTGATACATTATTAGTAACTAAAATCCACAGTTTATGTTAGGGCTCGCTCTTTGTGTTGTACATTCTGTGGGTTTTGCCAAATGAGCATGTAGTTTGCTGCCCTAGAAATCCCCTGCGCTCCTGCTCTCCATCCCTCTCCTCTCCCCCACCCTTGGCAAACATTATCTTTCTCCTGTCTTTACAGCTTGGTTTTTCTTTTATAATAAAAAAGTGACTCTTGTACATGGGAGAGGAGTTGAAAAGAGGTGAATAAAAAATCGAGAGCGGTATTTTGTCCGTCTAATTCCTCATTGTATCTCTAGTATCTGGAGTGGCTACTGGGGATACCTAGGGAAGACATCTTTACGTTTTGACACATATCCTTCCTTAATGTGATTACACGTGGATACATGATTACATACATACTCATAGATACAGTCTCCTATGTATGAAAAGATAGTCTATTTGTGCTAAGATTTATGACATTTTTAATATGCTTCAGACATTCTGCTAGGCGCTTCATGTCTACCCTCTCTTGATCTTTACCGCAAAAATTTGAGAAATTGCAGATAAGCTCAAGGTGCTTCTTAACTTACCGCAGGGATTTTCAATCTAATAACAATAATACTGAATAATGGACATTTGTAGTTTGCCAAAGAATTTTCACATGAATGATCTTACCCTCAAAACAATCTTTTGAATTATTATTAGATTTATTTTGCTTTGAGTTTAAGTGCCTTGGCCTGGGACCAGATCTAGTTTTAAGTTTTCTGATGTCACATCCTGCACCATTACCCTGTTGATTCAGACTGAGCTCCGTGTAAACCAAAACTTCTTTTTGCTGCTCATCTCAATGTTTAACCATGTCATCTTCATTCTAGACTTGTGCTGTTGGTGAAGTTCAGTAACGTATATATTTTTCTTTCAATAAACGTCCAAAAACTATTTACCAGCAGCTACCATTGTGCTGGGAGCTTTGTGTACATGGATGAATAAAACATGTTTGGTCTTTGCTCCTATGGAGCCTATGATCTGTCCAATATGTACTTGTTTGATTGACTAGGTTGCAGTGGTGAAGATTTTGTTATTCTGTTTTGCCATTAAGGTATCAGATGCGCTTTTGTATCATTTGCAAATCTAGGAACCACAATTTAAATTGTCATCCACGTCTTTGGATTTCTATGTCAAGACCTTTATTTTCTTTCTTGATGGATTTAAAGAAGAGAGCTAAAGATGGAGCTCTCTTGGGTTAATGTTGTCCAGCAAATTTTGTAGCTAACATTTCTACATCTTTTTCACAAGGATATCATGAAAGTCTTTACCCAGTGATTTCCAGAACTTAAAGGTCACTATGTATCAGTATTTCCTGCTATCTAGTGGTTAAGTGCAGGGACTCTGGAGCCTGGATGCCTTGGGTTCAAATCCAAGCTCTACTGTTTATTAGCTGTGTGATCTTGGGCATCTTACTTGATCTCTCTGTACCTCAGTTTCCTATGTTTATAAATACATTTATAAATTTGAGGCTTATTAATACATTGTAAATTGATACATTTCAGTAAATCTGAAAGTCTAAACAATATGAATGATTTTCTGGCAAACATAAATGAGCAAAATTGGCACAAGAAGAGATAGAAAACCAAGAATGATAGAAGAAATGGAAGGTTGTTAAACTCTCCCTTTATCAAAAAAACCCTACTCAAATTGTCTTACAACTGAATTCCATCTAACCTTCAAGGATATGAATGTTATTCAAGGATTTGTATGTTATTCAAATTATTTCAGACTCTAGGAAAGTATGGAAAGTTCCTCAATTAATATTATGAAACAAGTGTAACTTTAATACTAAAAGCTGACAAATATAGCACAAAATGCTCCTGTAGTTCAACTTATGAATATACATGAAAAAAATTCTAAATAAAACTTTAGGATACTCATTTGAAAAATGAAAACAAAATTGAGGACTCACCACTCTCTGATTTCAGACTTACCATAAAGTCGCAATAATGAAGAAAGTATGATAAAGGCAAAAGAATAGTTTTATAGAACGATGGAATAGAACAGGGACTCCAGAAACAGACCCAAATATATTTACGATCAATTGAATTTTGATGGAGGTACAAAGGAAATTCAATGGAGAAAGAATAGCCTTTTAAACAAATGAGGCTAGAGCAATAGGAAGTCTTTACACGAAAACAAAAACAAAAGAGTAACAGCCATAACAACTACAATAAAAGCTTCACCCTCATCTCACAGCTGTAAAAATACCACATCGGAATGGATTATAGACATATGTGTAAGAGCTAAGGCTACAAAACTTCTAGAAGAAAACATAGAAACATAGGAGGAAATATTTGTAATCTGGGGTTAGGCAAAGATTTCTTACAAAGGACATAAAAAACATGAACCATAAAAAAAATTGGTAAAATGGGTTTTGTAAAAATAAAAAACTTCTGCCCTTTGAAAAATGACGTTAAGTAAATGAAAAACGACACACACACTGGGAGAAAAAATATTTGCAAAATTTATGTCTAATAAAGGACCTGTACCCAGAATATATAAAAAACTCTTATAGCTCAATGACAAGAAGTCAAACAAGCCATTGACAATACCAAATGCTGACAAACATGTGGAGTAACTGGAGCTTTCACATCTTCCTGGTAGGAATGCAAAATAGTACAGCAACTTTGGAAAATAGTTTGGTGGTTTTATAGTCTTTTTTTTATTTTATTGAGGTCATATTGGCTTATAATGTTGTGTAAATTTCAGGTATATATGATTATATATCAGTTTCTGTATGGACTACATCATGTTCACCAACAATAGTCTAGTTTTTTTAAAGATTTTATTTTTTTCCCTTTTTCTCCCCAAAGCTCCCCAGTACATAGTTGTATATTCTTTGTTGTGGGTCCTTCTAGTTGTGGCATGTGGGATGCTGCCTCAGCGTGGTTTGATGAGCAGTGTCATGTCCGCGCCCAGGATTCGAACCAACGAAACACTGGGTTGCCTGCAGCGGAGCGCACAAACTTCACCACTCGGCCACGGGGCCAGCCCCAACAATAGTCTAGTTTTGATCTGTCACCATACATATGTGCCCCTTTACCCCTTCCGCCCTCCCCCTAACCCCTTCCCCTTTGGTAACCACGAATCTGTTCTCCTTATCCACGTGTTTGTTTATCTTTCACATACCTCAAGGGCCATCCTTGTTGTCACAATTGACAAGATATTGTCTTTTTATGGCTGAGTAGTATTCCATTGAGAGTATATTTATAGGTCATATATATACCATATCTTCTTTATCCACTCATCAGTTGATGGGCACTTGGGTTGCTTCCAAGTCTTGGCTATTGTGAATAATGCTGCAATGAACATAGTGGTGCATATATCTCTTTGAATTGTTGATTTCATGTTCTTTGGGTAAATACCCAATGGGATAGCTTGATCATATGGTATTTCCATTTTTAAGTTTTTGAGACATCTCCATGCTGTTTTCCATAGTGGCTGCAACAGTTTGCATTGCCACCAGCAGTGCATGAGGGTTCCCTTTTCTCTGCATCCTCTTCAACATTTGTTATTTCTTGTCTTGTTAATTACAGCCATTCTGATGGGTATAAGGTGATATCTCATTGTAGTTTTGATTTGAATTTCCCCAATAATTAGTGATGTTGAACATCTTTTCATGTGCCTATTGGCCACCTGTATATCTTCTTTGGAAAAACATCTGTTTGTATCCTCTGCCCATTTTTTGATTGGGTTGTTTGTTTTTTTGTTGTTGAGTTGTATGAGTTCTTTATATATTTTGGAGATTAACCCCTTGTTGCATATTCAATTTGCAAATATTTTCTCCTAGTTGGTGGGTTATCTTTTCATTTTCTTCATGGTTTCCTTTGCTTTACAGAAGTTTTTTAGTCTGATGTAGTCCCAATTGTTTATTATTTCTTTTGTTTCCCTTGCCTGAGTAGACGTGGTATTTGAAAAGATGATGCTAAGACCAAAGTCAAAGAGTATACTGCCTGTGTTTTCTTCTCGTTTTATGGTTTCGGGTCTTTACATTCAAGTCTTTAATCCACTTTGAGTTAATGTTTGTGTGTGGGGTAAGATGATGGTCTACTTTCTTTCTTTTGCGTGTGGCTGTTCGGTTTTCCCAGAACCATTTATTGAAGAGACTTTCCTTTCTCCATTGTATGTTCTTGGCTCCTTTGTCAAAGATTAACTGTCCATAGATGTGTAGTTTTATATCTGGGCTTTCAATTCTGTCCCCTTGATCTGTGTGTCTGTTTTTCTGCCAGTACCATTACTGTTTTGATTACTCTAACTTTGTAGTATAGCTTTGTAGCATAGCTTTTTTCCCCCTTAAGATTGGCGCCTGAGCTAACATTTGTTGCCAATCTTCTTTTTTTTTCTTTCTTCTTCTTCTCCCCAAAGCCCCCCAGCATGTAGTTGTATATTCTAGTTGTAAGTCCTTCTGGCTCTGCTATGTGGGATGCTGCCTCAGCATGGCCTGATGAGCAGTGCTAGGTCTGCACCTGGGATCCGAACTGGCAAAATCCTGGGCCACCGAAGTGGAGCACGTGAACTCAACCACTTGGCCATGGTCTGGCCGCTGTAGTATAGCTTTGTAGTATATTTTGAAATCAGGGATTGCGATACCTCCAGCTTTGTTCTTTTTTCTCAGGATTGTTTTGGCTATTTGGGGTCTATTGTTGCCCCATATGAATTTTAGAATTCTTTGTTCTATTTCTGTGAAGAATGTCATTGGGATTCTGATTAGGATTGCATTGAATCTGTAGATTGCTTTTGGTAATATGAACATTTTAACTATGTTTATTCTTCCAATCCATGAGCACGGAATATCTTCCCATTTCTTTATGTCTTCTTTGATTTCTTTCAATAATGTCTTACAGTTTTCAGTGTATAGGGCTTTCACCTCCTTGGTTAAATTTATTCCTGGATATCTTGTTCTTTTTATTGCAATTGCAAAAGGGATTATATTCTTGACTTCTCTTTCTGCTAGTTTGTTGTTAGTTTATAGAAATGCCACTGATTTTTGTAAGTTGATTTTGTACCCTGCAACTTTGCTGTAGTTGTTGATTATTTCTAATAGTTTTCTGGTGGATTCTTTAGAGTTTTCTATATATAGAATCATGTCATCTGCAAACAGCGAGGGTTTCACTTCTTCCCTTCCAATTTGGATCCCTTTTATTTCTTCCTCTTGCCTAATTGCTCTGGCCCAAACTTCCAGTACTATATTGAATAAGAGTGGCAGGAGTGAGCACCCTTGTCTTATTCCTATTCTCGGAGGGATGGCTTTCAGTTTTCCACTGTTGAGTATGATGTTGGCTGTGGGTATACCATATATGGCCTTTATTATGTTGAGGTACTTTCCTTCTATACCCATTTTATTGAGAGTTTTTATCTTAAATGGATGTTGGATCTTGTCAAATGCTTTCTCTGCATCTTTTGAGATGATCGTGTGATTTTTATTCCTCATTTTGTTGATGTGATGTATCACACTGATTTAATTTGGCAGTTTTATAGTCTTAAACATACATTTATCATACAACGCAGCAAACTTATACCTAGGTATTTACTCAAGGAAATGAAACTATTAGTCCACACAAAGGCCTATACCTAAATTTTTATAGCAAATTTATTTGTAACAGTCCCAAATGGGAAACAAAAAGTCTATTCACTACTGAATGGATAAACAGATTGTGGTACACCCATACAATGGAATACTATTCTGCAATAAAAAAGGAATAGACTACTGATACAACACCATGGATGAATTTCAAAAGTGTTATGTAGAGTGACAAAACAATTCATAAAAGCCCATACTGTGTGGTTTTATTTATAACATGACATTCTGGAAAAGGCAAAACTAGAAGAACAGAAACCAGACCAGGGCTTCCAGGGGTTTGGGATGGGACAGGGGATTGACTGCAAAAGGGCACGGGGAAATATTTTGGTATGTTGGAAATGTTTATATCTTGATTGTGGTGGTGGTCAAAAACTCATCAAATTGTATACTTTAGAAGGATAAATTTTACTATTTCTAAATTACACCGCAATAAACTGGACTCACAAAATGTAGTAACTCTAGTAGTGGTGTTGAAAGAAGAATAAACCCTAATTAAGTATATTTTAGGAATGCCAGAAAGGTTTGCCATTAGGAAATCCAATAATATAATTCACTACAGCAACAAATTAAGGAAAAAATGTGATGCCATCAATAAATGCCAGAAAAGGTTTTGACACAATCAGTAGTCATTTCTAATTGAAACTTTAATTAAAATATTGACGTACAAAAGAAATTCTTACAAAAATGTGTTAAGAAACATGAGCAAGAATACTCATAACAGAAAGCTGGAAACAAACCAATGACCATCAATAGGAGAAAGGAAAATAACTTACGGTTTATTCATATAATGTATTACTATATTCGAAAGAGTGACTCACAGCTACACATAAGAATATGCATGAATCTTAGAAATAGAATCATGGAGTCAAATACTTAAGTCCCCAAAGATTACTTGCAGCTAGATACATTTTTTTATAAAGTTAAAAATAACTAGAAGGCCTTTTGTTTCTGGATGTCAAGAACTTATTCACCAACCTTAAACTGGACAAAATATCACCTATTTTTAGCCATGGCAACAGGCATTACAGGACCATGAGCCCTCATAGAAGGGAAACAAAGGAAGTGACCCTGCAATTGCCCTAGTTTTCTGCCTGGAGGCACTTGCTGGATTACAGAGCAGGAGGAAGGATTTTAGGCAGAACATAGTGGGCTCGCTCAGTTGAGGAGACAGAGACTGAAGTTCAAGGAATCTCATGTGGCTAGAAATTGAGGACTGAGTTATAGAGATGAGGGAGCTATGCAGAAAAAGGCCTCTAGAAATCCATATGGGGGATCTTGGAGTCTTTGCTGAATACGAAGGCTCAAATATGTGGAGTGAAACACTATGCGGTATGGGCAAAGAGTTATTGGAAAGCTGTGATCTGAAAAGGTTCTGGAGCTCGCACAGAACTGGGTCCATTGAGTTCCCACAGGCCAGATTGGAGAGTTCTTGTTGATCATTTGGGATATTCAGTAGAGAACCCAGA
The DNA here is from genome assembly GCF_041296265.1 of Equus caballus. Lineage (NCBI taxonomy): Eukaryota > Metazoa > Chordata > Mammalia > Perissodactyla > Equidae > Equus > Equus caballus. Next base: position 37,870,244 of record NC_091684.1, read on the forward strand.
ATGGCCTTGGCTTAGTAATGGGGCTAAGTCATTCTAGAGTAAAAGCTCCTACAAACCTATCCTAACAAATTTGAAAAACCATCAAGTTGAATCTCCAGCAAATAACCTGCTTACCAGAACAAAGCCCAACACTCTTTAAAGGAAGACAGTGAAAGCTAGTCACTCAACAACTTAAAATGATAATATCCAGCATCCAATAAAAAACTACCAGACATGCCAAGAAGAAGGAAAATGTGACCTATAAACAGGAGAAAAAATCAGTTAATGGAAATAGACTCAGAAATGATAGGGCTGATGGAATTATCAGACAAGGGTGTTAAAACAGCTAATATAACCATGTTTAAGTATTTAAAGGAAAACATGAAGACAGTGAGGAGAGAAATTGAAGATACAAAAAAAGAACGAAATGAACTTCTAGGGATGAAAAATAGGATATCTGAAGTGAAAAATTCAGTTGATGGGATTAACAGCAGGTTAAACACTGCAGAAAAAAAGATAATTATACATTATAGGCTTTCTAATATATGCGGAAGTAAATTGACAACATTAGGAGAAAGATTGGGTAAGGGAAATGGAAAGATACTCTTGAACATTCTTATATTGTATATGAAGTGGTTAATATTACTTGGAAGTATATTGCAATAAGAGAGAGATGTACATTCTAAACTCTAGAGCAAACCCTAAAAAATAAAAACAAGTATAAGAAAATAAGCCTTTAGTTGAGATAAAATAAAATCTTTAAAAAAATAATTAATCCCAAGGAAGGCAAGAAAAGATGCAAAAAAAAAAAAAAAAAAGGAATAAAGAACAGATTAGATAAATAGAAAACAAACAGCAAGATGGTAGTTGTGAACCCAACCACATTGGTAATTACCTTAATGCAAGTGATCTAGACACTCCAATTAGAAGGAAGAGATGGTCAGACATGATAAAAAAAAGCCACACCCAAATATGTGCTTTCCACAAGTAGCCCACTTTAAACATAAAGGTTGAAAGTAAAATGATTGAGAGGCTGGACCAAGGGCATAGTTAAGTTCGCAGGCTCCACTTCAGCAGCCTGGGGTTCACGGATGTGGATCTACACACTAAGCCATGCTGTGGCAGTGTCTCACATACAAAATAGAGGAACATTGGCACAGATGTTAGATCAGTGACAATCTTCTTCAAGCAAAAAGAGGAAATTGGCAGCAGATGTAAGCTCAAGGCCAATTTTCCTCACCAGAAAAAAAAAAAGTAAAATGATGAAAAAGAGATACCATGAAAAAACTAATTATAAGAAAGCTTGAGTGGCTATATCAATATCAATATCACACAGAGTAGACTTCAGAACAGGGACATGGTGTCTACAGAAACACAGCAAACTGCATACCTAATGGTATATAGGTACAAACAAGGTCACCTGTTTTTACTTCTCAATTACTTTTGCAATTCCCTCTCTTTTCTAGAAGCTTGAAGAGTTACAAAGGTGTCTCATGGCATTCACAGGGATGTCTCATCACAGTGTCATCTGATTCATACCCTCTGCCTGTGGTGTCCGTGTCACTCATGCCTGGGCTTTGGCTCATGATTTAACCTGCCCCTGGCCTGCTGCATTCTCTCCTAAGGCTGCTGCCACTGCCGCCTGCTTCCTGCTGTCCCATTCTGGAAACTCTGCCAGCTACCCCAGCCAGTCACCAACAGAACCTTGCCACCATTACTCTGTAGCTTAGGGCAGGTGCTCACCAATTCGCTCAAAGATGGGTGGAGCAGGAAACGACTTCTCTTTGGAGTTAGGTTCTATTAGATGGATCTCATAGCAAGGTAGCTTGGTGCCCTGGTTCTTTTATACACTTATACATTTCCTCTAGGGTGCTGAGTAGGGGTGGGTTCAAGTAATAGCTGCCATGCTGTACCTGAAACTATTTCTTCCCTCTCACCTCAGGTCCTGTTGCCAAGTGCAACACATGAAACCAGATTCTTTCTTCTCTTATGATGGGTTTTCTCCTGGGAACTCCACAGTTCCCCTTCTGTATTGTGATTTGGCCCCTGAGGATCCCTCACGCTCATCTGACTTACCACAGTGTCCACTGTCCTTGCCTGCATGTGCCTGAATTCCATTCATTGATACTGTTGGACTTTGTTTCCTGGGAGTCCCAGTTAATTTAGTTGATGCAAGCAAATACTGTGGGGAAAGTTCTTCAAGTACCCATTTTTCATTTAGTTTCCACCAAAACCCCCACTTATAGAAATTTGAACTAATGGAGTACACATCCATGGGCTGTGGCATGAGATCGTCTAGAGGCAAATTCTGAATGGCCCAGGAGATGGGTCCCTATTTAAAATTTCTGGAGACAACTCACAAAATGTGAAATGTGAAAAATAGGCTAACATGCTTCTTATCCATTACATACAACGGGGCACCCAAGATGGACAATCAGAAGGCAAAGTGCACACTATTAGCTTGAGTCTCTTACAAAATGTGGTTGTGAAAAGCCGTAATGACCAATTCTGTTCTTGGAACTGATCCCAAACAAGGCTTTGGGCAGTCTGTCCACACGACCCCTTAGGTGAGGAGGGAGAGGACCCTGGATGGTGATACCAACCCCTTGATTGTTTGATCTGGCCAGTCTTGGAAAGGGGACAAGGGGACACTGGCTGGTGTTGAAGTAAGATGTCTATCTTAAGGAGAACCACTCAAGGACTACGACCTCCTTTTCGCAAACACCAATCCCATTGCTGGTTGAATGATGTACGCCATCACCTTTCACTGAATCTAGATCTCAAACAACCCACCAAAAAACTTGTTCCTATAAAATAATTCTGCTGTTTCATTTGGGATTTGACCTGATGGATTTAGTCACTATGTTTAGCAAGTCATCAAGATATGTACGAGGCATGGAGGAGGAGTCAGAGCTTTATCTGTAAAATGGGATTATGGTAATACTTGCTTCTAGGGTTGTTGTAAGGATTAGACCAGGTAACATATGTGAGGTAATATGCATGCACCCACCGCTCTAGGACTTCGAAGGCAGGCTATTGTCTGCAGTAGATAGTTCAGACTCCTTACGTAGCTTTCAAGGATCTTTGGTGATCTGATTTCACTCCTACTCTCCTCCCTTTGGTAACTGAACTACTTAAAGACACTTATACTTCTCCACCTTTGTGCCTTTACTCCCTCTTGTACCTCTGCCTCAAATACACTCCTTTCCCATCTCTGCCAAATCCTGCCTTTCCTCCATGACCTGGTTCACACACTTCAGGAAGGCTTTTCTCATTGCATAGGCCGAAGGGAGAAGTTCCATCTCACAGCACCTCTACTTTCTACATTTTTTACCAATTGACATACAGATCTAAACTCTGTGAGATTCTAAAGGGCAGGAGCTGAGCACATTGCATTTTGAATATCCAGTCATACCTGGCCCTTGGTCCTGCCCAGAACAGGGACTAAACCAATGTTTTCTGAATGAACAGGTTAAAGAGAGCTTGTACTCAGTATGGGGGTGCCTGAAGTTTGGGCATTCATGGCAATCATCTTATGTGTTTATCTCCACTGTTTAGGATTTTGTGTGTGTGTGTGTACTGCTAATTGATTAAGGAGGGGGAGATTATTCTCCTATTCAAAGGTATCTGATCAGAAGTTGGGTTAGAATACCTCACTGGTCCCAGCCAACTTTAGGAAACTGTGAGTCTATTGTCAGGAGAGATGCCAAGATGACAGCCCTGAACCATCTTTGCAGGCATTCGGGCATAGGAGCCTACGTGAATGTGGGTGGAACTAAACCATTGCAGCTGATAGATTAATTTGTGCCACTCCAGAATTAATAGTCTAGTGCATGGAATCTTTGGATCTTTCCTTGTCCAACTTTCCAATGTGTATTTGAGTTTCTGCACAATAGAGTAAGAGAGTCTTTGTGTTGGAATGGAACTACCTTGCCATTGAGGCCAGCCTCCCTCATAAATCCTGCTGCCGTTAGCGTCTCTGATGCATCTTGCAGGCTTTGCCTGAGCATGTCCAGGGAGCAAACTCACTGGTTTTCCAGCCCATTGTTTGATAGCCCAGTTGTTAGAAAGTTTCTCTTATATCGAACCAAAATTTGTGACTTTATCACTATGATAAAATGGTCCTATTTCAGCTTTGGAGAAATAGAAAAGTCTGCTCTCTCTTCTATATGAGAACTTCACAGATTAAAAAAAAAATGTATCTTGTGAATTCTCTGAGTTTTCTTAGGCCAAAAGCCTCCAGCTCCTTCGAGAGCATGTGGAACAATCTTCTTGTCCTCTTTTAAATTTCCTGTCTGGCAATGATTGTCCTAAAATGTAGTGAGTGGAATATACTACTTTCATACTTAGTTATAACTGCCATTTACTGCTTAGGCACCTTATTGTAGATGCTTTACATGTATCCTATTTAATCCCCACAACCGTGCCATGTAGACACTTCCTACGGTTTTTATAGATAAGGAGTCTCCGGCTCAAATAACTTATTAACGGACTCAAGATTACAGAGCAGTAAAGAGCTGAGCGTGATGGCTTGCAAAACTCACAACCCTCCAATCCTATGATTCTTTTTACTACCCAACAAGTTATAATAACAGAAATCTGATTCCTTTTTTTCTGCTTTGCAGTGTACATAGTCCCTGTGTTTAAGTCAAAAGTGACCCAGAAAGTCTGGTGGCTGAGAGATAACTGGCTCTACCTTGGCTGGAGAGTCCAGCAGTGTGGTCTGAACAAACACCCATGGACACTCTGTCACTCCCCAGCACTGGCTGAGTTCCTTGATGGCACACTGTAGGGGTTCCGGTGTTCATTTGTTAAATATTTTGCAAGTGCTTACTTGGAGCAAAGAACTGTTAGGAAACAGCTGTGGGAGGAACTATAGGCAGGTTGCCCTTATAGTTTATTATAAAAAAGATAACACACGCTAACCAGCAATAGTATGAAGCTGAGGGTGGTGATGCTATCGGAGATGCACTGCAGTGCCTCAGATTTCAGAGAAGCAAGGAATCATTTTCAAGAGCGTGGCGAACCTGGTAAACTTTTGTGGAGAAGGTTGCATTTGAGCAAGTTTCTCACTTTCTCTGCTTTAGTTTCATACTCTAAAGATGACATTAAAATTGGTTCTCGGGGCCAGCCTGGTGGTGTAGTGGTTAAGTTTGTGTGCTCTGCTTCGGCGGCCCAGGGTTCGCAGGTTCGGATCCCAGGAGTGGACCTAGCACTGCTCCTCAAGCCACGCTGTGGTGGCACCCCACAGAAAGTAGAAGAAGATTGGCACAGATGTTAGCTCAGCGACAGTCTTCCTTAAGCGAAAAGAGGAAGATTGGCAACAGATGTTAGCTCAGGGACAATCTTCCTCACACACACACACACACACACACACACAATTGGTTCTTAACTCATAGAATTGTTATAAAGATCAAATAAAACAATTAAAGGGAGTGTTCAGGACATTGCCCATTATTTAATGAGTTATCCATAAAGTTAATTATTTTTATTTGAGAAGCATTGTTAGATTGGGATCAAACACAAGGATTTTGAAATCATCCAGGCCTGAGTTCAAGTCCAATGTGGCGTGACTGTGGGCGCTTAATTTCTCTGAGCCTCAGATTCCTCATCTGTAAAATGGAGTGGATGATCGCCCTTCTTCATAGCGAGGTGGATTACCTGAGCTAATGCTCGTAACATAGAGCCTGGAAAAGAGTAAGTTCTCAGAAGTTGTTAGCTGTGATTACTTATTATCTTTTGAGCTGGGCCTTGGAGGATGGGTAGGATTTGGGTGAGAGCAAGAACATTCCAGATAGAGTATGCTAGGTGCGAGGTACACGCGACTGGTAAGGAGGTCACTTCAGCTGGGCCATAGAAAGTACATGAGAGGACGAAGGAAGTTCAGTGATCAGAGTCAGGCGGTCTTGGAAAGGCCAGGATGAGCAGTCTGGGTCTACTCTAGTCAATGAGGCCATGCAGTCACGTGCACCTTGTTAAAGATCTTGCTGGATTTTCATTGCTCCCTAGTGCCTCCTAGTTCCCTGTCATCATCTCTAGACCCAGTTTCAAATTATTCCATTGTGGCCCAGCATTTGTCTCTTCATGACTCCACTTGCCTCCTAACTAGCTTCTTGCTTCTACTCGTGCACCTCTTCCCATCTGTTCTCTGCATAGCAGCTGCTAGAGTGATTTTTGAAAATGCAAATTTGATCACCTCCTCATCTGCTTAACCCCCCTCAATGGCTTCCCATGGCACTTAGGGCAAAATCTAAAGCCCCTACCATAATGAAAATCTCCTGTGTGATCTCGCCTCTCATTTGCCCTTTCTATCAGTCAGCATTCTGGCAGGAAAATAGCATAAATCAAAATGGGTAATTCGACGAATGTTTACTAAAGAGGCTATTTTGCAAAGATGTGGGCAAGATTTGAAGAAACTAACAAGAGACAGTGCAGTCCTCTGGGGGTAATAACTCCAGGAACTGTTACCCCTTCTAGGTCTAAGGACAAGCAGAGGGAGCCATTGCAGAGCCGATGGAATAGCTCCGCAGAGAGGATTGCCTGGTGGAAGTCACAGGCGTAGGTAGAGGACTGAAGCCAACCACAGCCACCTGTCAGGGTGGAAGTTTGGGAATAAATACTTTGATTTCATTCTCCTCCCACCCTCTGCTCTCCTGCAGTGCCTCTCATTGACCAAACCTAGCTAGAAACCAGAGGGTATGGAAGCCCATTGGTGCAGTGCAGACAGATGAGCTTCCCCAGGCACAAAGTAGGTTGCAGGAGTGTGGCAAGTGCATCTGGAGGGTCCTTTTCTAAGGCACTGTGTACCTCAGATATGCTGTTTCCTCCTGTCTCCTCGTGCCCGCCCCTTCACCCACTCAATGCCTGCTCTTCCCTCTACTCTCAGCCTGAATGTCACCTACTCAGCGAAGAAGCCTTCCTTGCCTTATCCCAGGTTGGGTCATGTCCCTTTATCACATGCTCTCGTAGCACCCTCTAGTTATCTCTCGATATGCATATTAAAGTTGCATAATAATTAACTGTACAATTATTTGCTTAATAATAATCTCTCTGTTAGACTGAGAAAATAGGACCCAGTTGGTCTTTTTTTCTTGCAGTTTCTCCAGCAGGCTCCATAGGAGAAGCCCAATAAATATTTGTTGAATAATTGAATACTTAATACCCACATTCAAGATTGAGAGAAAGAACATATCAGAAGGACTGATCCAACCAAATGACCTTTACTGTGTAGGAAGTACTGACCAAAAAGAAGCATTTAGCTGTATCCATAACCCTTGTGTCAGAAATCAGCCTTCATAAGTCCACAGAAGGAATTTGGAGGAGTTGTATAAAGAGCTGATAGAACCCAGCTTTATACTCGAACTTGATGAGGAGAGCAGAGCCAGACTTGGGCACTGGCAAATCCATGAAGCAAATCGTGGCTAAAAGGTACTCTGGCATTAAAGAAAATACGACTTAGCCTTTCTTATTAATACTATGTTTTCCCCAAGCACATGGAATAATTGCATAAAAAAGCAAAATGTATACTAGTTCACTTTTTGGAAGCAAATTGATTTTATTTTTAAAATTTTTATGAAATTTATTTAAACTAAGAAAAAACCCCAACAGCTCACCTCCTTCCTCCCAAATATACTCACATTTTCCAGTTTTCAGATTTCTGTTTGTATGCCACTCAACTCTGATTAGAATAAGTCTTGATAATGTTAGGTGTGAACTTGACACCTTAATGGGCCAATAAGACTACAGGATATTTCAACAGCTATCTCTTGAGTATCTACAAGGTTCAATGATAATCACAAGGGATACAGAGATGGGTAGCATTTGGTATCTGTCCTCAGGAGTTCACAGTCTAATAGGGGAACCAGTAATGTGAGCAAATAAATATCAAATAGTGTTACAAAAGCTATTCTAGCTGTCTCAACAAGCTGTCCCTGGAGCACAGAGCAGAGAACAGGGCATTCTGTCTCTCTAGGGTTAGGGGAAATTTAACATGGGACATTTGAGCTGGACCTTGAAAGATGACTAAGGTTTGGCCAGGTGAAGGACTTTCAGGAAGAGGGAACAGCAGGAATATATAGGGAATGTGGCACGTTAAGGCAGGGACTTACATGACCTGTGTACTTTCCATAATTAGAGGGGTACAACAGTCAGTGGAATTTCCAGGAGGTTTTAAAGTCAATAATGATCTTATACAAATAACATAATGAGAGAAAAAGCAAGGAGACATTGGAAGGCAGAAGAGGAAGATGTTTGGAAGTCCATGAAGAAAAGGGCAAGTTGGACAACAGCCAGAAGTCGCAAGAGAGAATCAAAGGATGACAAATGGTTTATAGATATTAAAAAATTTCCGATGAGTTATTGCCTTAAAAATTCAAGTCTACATCCATCCTGGTCCTCGTATCTGACTTGTGATCTGAAAACAAATCTGCCAGGTCCCAGGACAGCGTGTGCTTTCGCTGAGGCTCCTAAGTCTTGGGCATTGGGTGGGTGGGTTGGCCCCGCTCTGTGGTACTTTTGAAATAACATTCCCCCCGACTGCCAACTTAATAGTACACCGCCTTCATTTGGGATTTTTGTCAACACTTCTCACTCGATTATTTCTGAAAGCATCTTTTGACAGTTCATAATCTTGCCACCTGCTGATTCACCAAATTCACATTGTTTCAATGTCATCTTCTCCTTTTCTCTATTTGTGCAGAATTCTGAAGCCGGCAACCATTTTTCTTAATTAATCTATCCAATTTCCCCAGTGGGCACGGGTTGTTTGTGCAGGTATTATGCTGAAGATACACAGATGAATAAAACGTTGTCTTTGCCCTCAGGGAGCTTACAGTTTAGAGATTTTTGTGTTACGAAGAGACTAGATCTTAATTGTTCCTGCCACAAAAAAGAAATGATAATTACATGACATGGTAGAGGTGTTAGCTAATGCCATGATGCTAATCATATTATAATATATAAATGTATCAGATCATCACATACCTTAAACTTACGCAATGTTATATATCAATTATATCTCAATAAAAATAAAGAAAGAAAGAAGAAAATTAATTACAAGAAAAAAAAGAAAAGCTATGTCTGCCTTTTCATATATTTTGCTATAGGGTTCACATTTTCTTATGTTTTAAAAATCTCCCCTAATGTTCTTCCTCTAAACAAATATTCCTCCTTTTAAGAAAACCATTGTGAGATCTGGTGCCTTTTTCATTCTCAAAATAAACATCAGAGATTCCATGAGATAATTCTTCCTTAGTCTTCTAGAGACTTCTCTGTGATAGGCATTATTTATCATCTTAGATGAATAAAGTAGAAATTGAGAAATCTCATTATTGAACTACTTTTTTTTTTTTTTGTGAGGAAGATTGGTCCTGAGTTAACACCTGTTGCCAACCTTCCTCTTTTTGCTTGAGGAAGATTGTCGCTGAGCTAACATCTGTGTCCTTCTACCTCTATTTTGTATGTGGGACCCCTCCACAGCATGGTTTGGTGAGTGGTGTAGGTCCCCATCCAGGATCCGAACCCACAAACCTGGGCTGCCGAAGTGGAGCACGCTGAACTGCCACTGCCACTGGGCTCGCCCCTCAACTACATTTTTTAAAAAGAACAAGATCTCTTTTCTCTTTTTCATTCTTACACAATGTGCAGTTGTTAATATTTTGAGGATAATAAGAAATAAAATGCTATCAAAATAATAAAGATGGCTTAGAGATCTCTTTCATAGGATATTGCAAAAAACCCTGCACAAATAAACAGAATTTTATCAAAGTAGATCATAAGCGAAATGATAAAGATAATCACAGGCTCTTATGGAAACACACTGGCAGGTCCTTGAGGCAGGCTGGAAGGGAGGGCATGGAAGGCATCCTGGGGAGATGACGTCTAAGCGGAACCTCAAAAGAGAAATAGACATTAGTCAAGCAAAGGTGAATGGAGGGAGGGCACTCTAGGCAGAGAGACAGTGTATGAGCATGGATGGGGCTGGGGAATGGCAAGTGGGGGGAGCTGGTGAGATAGGCAGGGAGCACGGAGGGCTGTGGACGTCAGCAGTGTGCTGATTTTCAGTAAATTTAGATTGCGCGCAGCCATCGTAGGATTTTGTGATCAAAGCTTCATCTTAGATACCTGGTCGGTTGTGAGAAAGATGCATTCGAGTGACATGATATAGGGTGGGAAGGATTGGTTAGAAGGCTGTTAGGACAATCCAAGGGAAAGATGGTGAGTGGCAAGGGAGTGGAGAAGAGGACACGGATTTTGAGATGTACTGAGAAGGTAGAAGCAGGCAAGACGTGGTGACTGATGAAATATGGAAGTGAGGAAGAGAAAAGTGTGCAAGAGAGCGCTGGTGCTCAGATCCTAGTTTATTGCCCATGAGTGAACCTGCTGAGGACCCAGATAGGTGTTCACGTTGAAGCCTGACTCCACCACTTAATAGTTTTGAATGCTGCTCTGGTCCTTCAGCCTTCCTGAGTCTCGGTTTCTCCAACTGTAAGATGGAATAATAAGAGTGGCTTCACAGGGTTTTAACGAGGAGTAAGTGAAATAAAGGATGTGAGGCATTTGTAAAGTTAGAGGACTAATCACATATAAAATGTTATTGGCTAAGTGCCGCCTCTGTGATCTTGACCAATTGAAGCTTGCGTTTCTGTTTGCAGTTTGCAAAATTTGGGGGCCGGTAGAAGGAAGGTGTGGCAGGTAGAAGGAAGTGATACTTAACATCTTTTGTCCTGTTTTAAGCACTAGTCCTCTGTTCTTTTTAATTTAATAGCACGTAATTTAAAAGAAGTGTTATATCGTAGCCATATTGTAGCCAGTGATTGTCAAAAAATATACGAAAGGACCTAATAGTGCTAGATTCGTGGATTCTTCTTAATCACGCTAATTTTCTTTCTTCTGTCCTTTCTTCAGAAAGAAAAACTCTTTTAATTACTCATTGATCTCCAACACTCAGTAACAATGAAAGCTCCAGAATGTGTACAAGAAAGCAAGACCTACTGCTTTTTTGCCCAAGAGGATCACTTCAACTACAGGAGGTGTTTTTTTGATACGAGAAGTGAAGGAATTCTGAAGCATTTTGTCTTCCTGTTGGTGGTCTCAAATAATTGCTGATTTTATTAAGTGACTTGAAAGTTTAACAGTTGTTCATTTTCAAAAATCTAATACCTTTTTAATAGAGAGTAAACAAGGCTTGCATAAAGTTGGCTTTGAAATGTGTTTTTAGAGATGTGGTTAGCATTTTAGAGGATTTACTACACTTCAGATAAAATATTAAAGCCCTAGTGAAAACAATTGACTCAGTAGGATCTAGGAAATGGTTCACCTTCCCAAACGTCCCCTAGTTGGAACTTTTTATGACTCCCTAGGCATGTAGCAGCGAAACAGAAATAATTCTCTGATAGACACAAAGCCTTGGCTTAGACCATATCTGCTTTTTCTCTCCATGGATAAGGGAGCTAACACAGCATTCTAGTTTAAAAGAAGGGCGTGAAGAGTTTTGAACATCTATTGGAGCAAGTAGCTAATAACAGTTATGTCCAGGGTTGGGGATGAAGTGATGTGATGTGTTTGTGTGTGTCGGGGGGAGTGGATGGGTACAGGACAAGTTTAATTTTGTCACATAAGAAAGGAAGTGTTGTGGTGCCTTATAAATGGGGAATCTGTCTTCAGTTTGGATTCCTTCTGCCAAAGTTGCTTTAGAACTCCTCCAATAGCCACAGTTCACAGCTGAGTCCAGAAACCAGCTTATGGAGCAGAAAAAGACCTGTCTTTAACAAAGCAAGCCTGGTGAGTAGAGTGGTTAGACAGAGAGCTGCTGCATCTCATAGGCTTTTGAGTTTGCATCAAAAAATCAGAAGGCAAAGTCATAATGATTCAGAATGCTAAGATTTAGCAAAATATGAGACTGAAACCAGAGGTGTGCATCCCAGCCTAGAGAGAGAACACTGAGAACGTGCACAGAGCCTCAGACCCACCAGCACAGATAAGCCTAGGGAGCCATGCCCACCAAGGGTCTTCTGCTTCTTACAGAGGAGAAACTGGACACAGGGAAGGACACAACATAAGAGTATACATTGTATCGGTTCTCTTTCATTGACTGGATTCAGTCATTGCCCCATTACTTTTTGCTTTTCCCATAAGCCCTGAGTTTAAAAGCAAACTCTCCAGGTCACAAAAATTGCAGGGCCCAGAGCAAGTTGAAGCATCAGCAGTGCCCTTGCAGAATTCTCTCTGAAGGTGCCTTATTTGTGCATGTGGCTGTGTCATCAAAGCACTTTATCCCCTCTCCACCCAGGCGTGTACTAAAAACAATTTCTTGTATATATCTTTCCATTTCCCCCTCACCACAATGGGCAGCCAGATGCCCATTTACTGAATAGTCCATTCTTCCTCTCCCCTTATTAGACGTGCCCACCTGTATCACATATTAAATTCTCATATGTAAGTGGGTCTATTTATGGACTCTTTAATCTCAAGATCTGACTCTTTATTTATGCACCAATGCCAACTTTTTTAAACTCTCTAACTTTATAATAAAATGTAAGCTGATAGGGTTAGTATGTCCTCATCATTCTTTTTCAGAATACTCCTTCTTCTCATTTTGATTTTTCCTATGTTGGTGTTTCCTATGAACGTTAGTACATTTTGGCTAGTTCCTATTCCCTCCCCTGCACAACCCATTCTCTCTCCCATCTTCCTAAATATTCACATTCAAGACTTTCAAAAAGCCCTCCTGTCATGGTTTAAGGTTTTCTTCATAGACACTGACTTACACTTTTCTTCACCCTAATCCTTCAGTGAATGCGAAGAAACTGCAGCAAATTGCAGATGTAACTATCAACACAAGAGAATGATTTCACCCCTATAGTCAGGTTGTTATTACGTTCTTTGCTCATTTCATTTGGTAGCATTCAGATCTCTAGTTTTATTCAAGATAGTCCAGGGAATTTTCTTCTAACATTTATGGTTCTCTCTCTTTTTTTTTGTTTTTTTGCTGATGAAGATTGGCCCTGAGCTAACATCCTTGCCAACCTTCCTCTATTTTTTAGTATGCGGGCCACCAGCACAGCATGGCTGCTCATAGAGCACTGTAGGTCTCCGCCCAGGAACCGAACCTGGGCTGCTGAAGTGGAATGCGCTAAACTTAATCACTAGGCCACTGAGGCTGACCCCAAGGTTCTCTCTCCTTTGACCCTTCCCCCCTATACCTCCCAGCTAGAATCCTCACCTCTAGCCAAATTGCTCTCCTTGAGGTTACCCTACATGTCCTGATCCTCTTTGGCCATCCTGGCCCCCAGAGGCTTCTCTTTTCTCTAAAGTCCCGATGCACATGTAGCAAATGTAGGGGAGGAAGACTTTTTCTCCATCTAGTGTGGGTTCGTCTGGCCGGAGAACAAATTAAATTCACATGAGACAGAATAGCAAGAGAAAATTAAACAAAGCTTTATGAGGAACCATGGCCCAGGGCCTTTCTTCCAGAAAGAAGAAAGGGCACCGAAGAAGTGGGGTGCACAGAGTGGTTATATACCCCCAAACAGGATATTTCACATATGATTGAAATGTCCCTCCCACAATAGTCACAAGATTGCCCTGTTGGCACAGCGCTTGAGGGACACAGCAGGTAGTGGTCTGCTATCTCGGAGGGCGTAGCAGGAGGCAAGTCTGTTGTCTCAAGCTGGGTGGTCACAGGTGAGCGCAGCAATCAGTTCCTAGCCTAAGGAAACATGTTTAATCCTTAAAGAAATGCCAACGTTGGGAAGGGGAGGAAAGTCAGTTACAGGAGGTTACCAGAGAAGCACAATAAAATGCAGATTTAAGTCCTTGCCTTTGGCATTGATTAAGAATTTTTAGAGAGAAGGTCATCTCCTTTCCTCTTCCTGGTATAGAGAGGGAGGCACCTTTTACAGATAGAGATTTACCTTACAAATGTAAACGTCTCCTAAAAAAGGGCAAGTAAATTCCACTTTTCTGTTGCTTTCCTGTCTGCAAAGTAACCAGCCTCAAATAATCATCATGCCAAAGAGACATATCTTGGGGTGGCTGATTTCAGGTCCCCACACAAATGCGTATAATGTTCATGTGCCCCATTCACTGCTCAGCCAACCTGGTATGGCTACTTGTCTTTTTATCTCTACATCCTTCCTCCCAACAGATCATTAGAGAGGCCAAGTGTATCATCCTTGTTTTGTTTCTCTTCCTTTCTCCTTCTTCTTCACCTCACCCCAGATACCTCACCTGTCTCAGGTGGTGTCCTGCATTTTCTTTAACCACTTACTGTTGGGAACAATAATCATGCCTTCAAGCCTGTGCCCAGATTGTTCTCTTACAGAGATGCTTTAAAAGTGCGATATGGGGGCTGGCCCCATGGCCTAGTGGTTAACTTGGGTTCTGTTCTGCTTCGGCAGCCTGGGTTTGGTTCCCAGACGTGGACCTACACCGCTTGTCAGTGGCCATGCTGTGGAGGTGACCCACATAGAAAATAGAGGAAGATTGGAAGAATCTTCCTCAGCAAAAAAAGAAATAAAAAAAGTAGGGTATGAGATAAAAACCAAAAACTTCCAGGCAGTGAAAATTATACTTGAAAATCCCTTCAGTGCAAATAGAATGGCTAATAGCATAGTCTACTCAGCAACACTTTTAATTCCTTCTCTTGCCTTCTGGGAATATGTCCTTTGAATAGAATGATGGGCTGTTGGCACCATTTTCATTGTGATCTCATTTACTCTCATTGGTTGAGCCGCACAGCTGGAGTCTTATCATCTAAATGCCCTAAATTCCACCACATTTAAATTCTTCCCATTTTCCTGGCCTTTCCAAGTCTTATTTCCTCCTAGAAGCTTCCACAGATATTCCACAGGGAGCCCTCTCCTTTCTGAATCTCTCTGGCCTTCTACAGAGCTTCTTTTTTGTCTTGATAGGTACCAGTGTGGGGCTTGTCTTTTCTAGAACAACGCATGCACTTGGAGCCCAGACTCTATGGAGTTTGAAATCTGGTTCTGCCATCTACTAGCTGTGTGATCTTGGACAAATTACTTAAACTCCCCAGACCTTCTCAGTTTCCTCATCTGTGAAATGGGGATAATCATCATGGTCTCGACCTCAGAGGATTCTTACAAAAATTACACTGGTTAATATTTGTAAAGTGATTAAAACAGTGCCTGACCCAAATTAAGCACTGTAGAAGTGGTTTTTTTCCCTTAAAATTACACTCCCTTCCCTAATTATTGGCGTTCCCATTCAGTGTGGCTAAAGAAGGGAGAAGGAACTAGTGTAAGAGAGTTTACTCTTCACTGAGACATGTGAACTGGCTCCTCTCTGTTCTCAAAAATAGAAATCTCAGTCCTTTTAAACAAATGGGCAGTTCTCAACCTCACTGACTTCACACCGTAGGGCATGAAGATCAATTATGAGGTCTGTCCCACTACTTCTAACTGTGGTTACAGTACTGACATTTTCATATTAATAATTGTAAGGTTGAATTCTCAAGCACTTTTCTTGATTGGGCACTGAAAAAAAAGTCAAGGTTGCAGAAAATGAGTTGGCAACCTGGGAACCCCCAGGGTATTTCCCCAAGGGCAGCTTTCTGGTGAAGTGTTGGGCAAATGCTGTCAGAGATGACTTGCGTAAGCCACACAATCATCAGCTCCTTGCTCAGGAGCTCCTTAAAACGTTCCCTGGGTAGTCCATGAATTGAAATTTGGTCTTCTGTAATAAAGATTGTAACATCCTTAAGGTCAAAGAGCTGTGGCTTATGAGTCCTTATAACCCCTGGCAGGGCTGGAAACACTGCACAGATCAAGAAGCCCTCACTGATAGATTTATTGTTAAGATGGGTAGGACAAAGCAAGTTTGGGATAGTGCCAAACCAAAGTTGGAGAAAACCTACAAGTAATAATAAAACTCCCTACGATTCTTAATCCATATTTCTATTGGAGCAACTCGTGACTAAGAACATGGATGCATCCCAGTTCCTCTCACCCCACAACGAAGGGCAGTGAAAGCCAGGAAGGGGACAAGTGAGGGACCTGATGATGCTAAGTGAAATAAGTCAGGAAGAGAGATAAACACTGTATGATATCACTTATATGTGGAACCTAAAAAAGCTGAACTCATAGAAACAGAGAGTAGAACGGTGGTTACCGGGGGCTGGGGAGTGGAGGAAATGGGGAGCTATTTGCTGGTCAAAGAGTACAAACTTCTGGGGATCTAATGTACAACATGTTAACAATATTGGATTATATACTTGCAAGTTGCTAAGAGAGCAGATCTGAAATGTCCTCACCACAAAAAAGAAATGGTAATAATGTGACGCGATGGAGGTGTTAGCTGATGTTATAGTGGTAATCATTTTGCAATACATAAGTGCATCAAATCAATAGGTTGTACACCTTAAATTTACACAATGTTATATGTCAAATATATGTCAATAAAGCTGGGAAAACAAACAAAGTGAGTGGCCTGGATCATTCAGTTTAGAGGTTTGTTGAGTGTTGACTCCTCTTAGGAGACAGCACTGCCTCCCTGATCTATTTGAAGTTCAGAGAACGGCTTTCATGGCATCAGCCAGCACCAGGGGGCAGGAGAGAAAGCAGCATGAATGGAAACAAGAGCCAACTCAAAGGGACTGTGCGAGCGAACGGCACAAGAACGGGGGTCTCCAACACAGTTCTTGGCACCTACAAGGTAGGCTGTACGTGTTGGTTGAAACTGAAAGTTTTAAAAATCCTTTAAAAGTGATTTCTTAATTACAGAAGAAGTCCATGTTCATTGTAGAAAAATTAAAAAATACAAAGAAGCAAAATGACTAAGAAATTTTTAATTTCTCATAATCTCACCATTCAAAAATAAGCACATTTTGGTAGACTATAATCTATTTTCTATGTATGCACACCTCTCCACCCAAATGGCATCACAATACATTCTGATTATTTTATGTTTCTCCATAACTTTAATTGGTAATATCCACTTTTTAGCTCAACATATAATCATGAGTGGAGGAAAAAACTCTACTCAGTGTTCTGTTTTGGCTCTGGCAAGCAGGTCAACTTCTCTGAGCTTTAGATTCCTCATCTGTGAAATAAAGACTTTGAAGCCAGTGATGCCTAAGGCACCTTCCACCTCTATCACGCTAATGTTGATGGGTAATTAAAAGAAGACAGTATGGGACAGTGGTTGTTGCTCTGGCACCAGCTGGATTCTAGTCCCAGCTCTGCCTGTGAGATCCTGGGCACATCTTGACCTCTCAGTGCCTTGGTTTCCCTATCTATAAATGGGATTAACAATTGGACTCACCACCTAGGGTTACTGTGAGAATTAAACACATAAGACACGCAAAGTGCTTAGAACAGGGTTTGACACATTGGAAAGGCTCAAGAAGCGGTTACTGTTATCAGTATCTTAGCTCGGGCACCTGCCTCCTGTGTTGACAGAGGAAGAACTAACACTACTGAGGGATCCAGGCCTGGCTAGAGAACTACCACCAGTTAAAGACATGTGCTGGGCACTGTGCCGAGTGTTCTCATCTGCGCAATCTTCTTTAATCCTCAGAGCTATCTCCATTTTACACGTGAGGAAACTAAGGCTGGAATGTGCCTAGATTCACGTAGCTAGTAAGTGTCAAATCCAGAGACCATGCCCTTTCAGCTAGTTCTGGATGGGCTGAGAGCCCAGAACATCTGCTGTTACTTGCATGTTTCATGTCAAAAATGGAGCCCAATCATCCTCCCCAGTGATATTCAGCCTGAGTGTCTCTTTCTTCACTCTAATCCCCCACTTTAACAATTTCACTGTTTGACAGTGAAAGACAGAGATTTTGTACATTTTACATTGTATGTTTGGTGCATTTTAATTGACTACTGGATGTCTAAGTTAATAGAACAGAACTAGGACACGGGTTTTATAAAAATAATTTATACTCAACTTAGAAATTTAATTTTTTGGTTATAACTGATGGCCTAAAAATTCCCCAAATTAAACAAAACAACAAACCCTCAGCAACAGTAACTGGCTGGGGGGAGTCATGAAGCTTGTGTGATATTTTAACATTTTGGTTTCCACATCACCGCCAAAGGACGTCAAGACTGAGTCGAGGGACTTCAGTTGACCACTGGTTCTTTGGATCATCGGCCAAGTGAACAAAAAAGGCCGTTTCGGCTGGCCTGGGGCCGAGTGGTTAAGTTGCCGCGCTCCAATTCCGCAGCCGGGGTTTCGCCAGTTCGGATCCTGGGCGTGGACCCAGCACCGCTCATCAAGCCATGCTGAAGAGGCATCCCACATGCCACAAGTAGAAGGACCCACAACTAAAGATACACAACTATGTACGGGGTGGTGGGGGTGGGGGGTATTGGGGAGAAAAAGGAAAAATAAAATCTTTAAAAAAAAAGGCCATTTTATTTCTGGCTTTTGTTTTCTCTTCCAGGGAGAAAAACTGAAGAATAGATCGAAATATAAAGTGCCTTTTAATTAAACGCCACCTCACTGTTTTACGGGGCTAGCATGCTTTATTAACAACGTTTGTTAGTAGTCTACTGCGCGGTGCATTTGCGGATTCACCGTAACCAAAAAATATGCAGACAACTTCTGATAGCTCCTGCTAAAGTGGCGGAGAGGATAAGCAGAGGCATCAAGCAATGAACAATATAAACACTTCAAATAAGACAGACATTTGGAACGAGCCACAACTTTCTGTGCTCAGCATTTAACTGTGCAGAGACTCCTCAAGGCGCAGAAGGGCATCTCCTTCCCTGGAGCCCGGCTGAGCTGGCGCCTGGCCTGGGCGAGGTTGGCTGCTGTGTCTCCTGGCCTGCACCCGCTACGTGCAATACCCGGCTGCCTCCACGCCCCCTCGCCCAAGGGTCGCATTACGCGACTCGGGCCAGCGGTCCCGGAGTCCCCGCCCGCCCCGAGCGACCTGCAGGTCCAGCACCACGAAGGTCACGTTCCCTGCGCAAGGCTCGCGCCCCCGCCGGGCTCTGATTGGTCGCGCCGTGCGGCCCGCGGCCCGGCGATTGGTCCGAGGGGTGGGTTCACGTGGTCCGGAGCAGATAAGTGGCCTCTCCGGCGCCGCAGCCGCGATCGGCTCGAGCTGCCAGCGAGCGGGGTCGGCCAGGAGCAGGGTCGAAGCGGTGCGGGCAGCACAGTGCCAGCGCTCACGGCCCGCCGCCGCCTCTCTGCCGGATGAGCTGCACCAGGTAGGTTCTCTGCAGACGCTGCGCCCGGAGCCGAGGGTAGCGCGCCGCTGCGGGGCGGGTGGCCTGCGTTTTCCTTCGTCATCGCTGCGAATGGAGACCCCGGGGCGGGGGCAAACTGGCTGACTGCTGAACTGACTCTAGCGCCGGGGGCCTTGGAAGGTGCGATTTGCTCTGCGCTTCTTGGGCAAAGCTTATTTTGCTAATTAGCCTCCTAAACCAGAAACTCCGAACGTGAGTCAGCTTTAGTTCAGATTCCCTCCTGGATTCCGACGTTCTCTCTTGGTCCTGCACAAATATCCCAAGGACTCGGGCAGCTTAATTTGTGGGAACAGCATCTCACGTTGCTGGTTGGGTCGTTGGGTTTGCGGGAAGAACCGACAGGATGATTGCATTCATTCATTCGTCCTCCCCCTGCTCTGCTTGTCACGGTTTGTCATGGCGAGCTCAGACTCGGAGTTTGAGCCAATGATGATTTGTAAACTCTTGGTCAGGACTTATTCCAGGGGAATCGCCAAATCATAAAACTGTCTTTCTAGAAGTACAAAAAGTGAAAATACAAAACAAATCCGCAAAACAAAAAAACTTCCCAGAAGAATACTTTAAATAGCTTCTCCAGACATAACTTAGGAGACTTCTCTAAAAATTCTGCCTGTTAACTATTATTAGACTCACAAATATAGCTTTAGCTTTCATTTGCTTGTTCTAAGTTTGTGGGTCTCCCAGAAAAACCCCAGGGCCAATGAAGTAAATTCTGTGCCTGTTCTTTTATTATCCGTTTTGTGATAATGACCATGTGCCTATGCACTTAGAGCTGCTGTGCAGAGTTGCTAAAGGCAGACTGAGAAGTGCCATGTACAGTGATGCACACCTCTTATCTGTAAGGCCAGGATAGGGGGGAAAAGTCCATAAGCTTGGCAATATGTACTGAGGGCTAAAGGCCAGAAAGCAAAACCTTCTTGATTTAATATTGCTGAGCGTAGTTATGTTTAGAATTTTGAATAGCTGTATTATCTTTCTAGTTATAAATATCCATTACCAAAACATTAGAAAATACCAAAAAAGTACAGACAAGAATAGGTCACTTGTAATCCTATCACCCAGAGATAATTAATTTTTTGGTTATTTCCTATTAAGTGTTTTATTTACAAGTTCATATATATAATATATATTAAAAACAGTCCAATTTTTAGGTAATCGGCTTTTTCCACTTAAATGTGAACTTGTCACGGACGTCTTTCTATAAGAAATATAGATTAGGTAAAGTTTTTCTTTAAGTGCATGAGTTGCTGACTTGCATTTCAGTTATTTGTGAAAAATGAGGAAGAGCACGATCATTAAAGTGCAAAGATAATCCTCTGACTTCATTCTTTCTGGCATTCTTACTCTCAAAACTGTTCCATGAGAATTTTCTACCTTTTTATTTCCAAGTGGATTCCCTTTCCAGAGAAGTGTAATCAGTTCAACAGCAGAATCGGCAAAGCAGCTAGAGGGAGCAGAGTCTGGGAGTGTGTTTCCAGAACCTGTCTAGTCATTAGATCACCTGGGAAGCTTTAAGAACATAACCTCCTTGTCCCCTCCGCCCCCCCACCCCCACCCCGGAAGTTCTGCCTCGGTGGCTCTAAGCCCTAGGAATCTGTGTTAAAGAAAAAGAAAGAAACCACCTCCCTAGGCCATTGTAACCAGACAGGTTTGAGAACCACTGGCCCAGAACAGAGCAAATGGTTCTTAGAGCTGGCCTAGAGATGACCACATCTAACCCTTTTATTTCTCAGATGGGGAAACTGAGCCCCCCGGCTGCTTTAAGTAGTTAACCCATGGCCTTGTAGCCAGTCAAGAGCAGAGCCAAATGCAGAATGCAGATCTGATCATCTAATATTCTTTTATGACATTTGATAGCACATCCCTGATAATTACTGCATCGGCTGTAATTTAGTCAATACAGAAATAGCGCTACATATACATTTGGGACCAGGGGAAGAACATTCCAGATCCAGGTGATAACCCCTCTTCTTTTTGTATTCCAGAATGATTCAAGTTTTAGATCCACGGCCTTTGACAAGTTCAGTCATGCCAGTGGATGTGGCCGTGAGGCTCTGCTTGGCTCATTCACCCCCTCTGAAGAGTTTCCTGGGCCCTTACGAAGACTTCCAACGAAGAAATTTTGTGAACAAATTAAAGCCTCTGAAACCGTGTCTCAATATCAAACAGGAAACCAAATCACAGAACGACTGGAAGCATTCACATAACCAAGCCAAGAAGCGGGTTGTGTTTGCTGACTCCAAGGGCCTCTCTCTCACCGCCATCCATGTCTTCTCTGACCTCCCAGAAGAACCTGCGTGGGATCTACAGTTTGATCTCTTAGATCTTAACGATATCTCCTCTGGCTTAAAACTCCATGAGGAGAAAAACTTGATTTTAGATTTCCCTCAGCCTTCAACTGATTACTTAAGTTTTCGCAAGCACTTTCAGAAGAACTTTGTCTGTCTGGAGAACTGCTCTTTGCAAGAGCGAACAGTGACTGGAACTGTGAAAGTGAAAAACGTGAGCTTTGAGAAGAAGGTTCAGATCCGTATCACTTTTAATACTTGGAAAAGCTACACTGATGTGGACTGTGTCTACATGAAAAATGTGTATGGTGGCTCAGATAGTGACACCTTCTCGTTTGCCATTGACTTACCCTCTGTCATTCCAACTGAGGAGAAAATTGAGTTCTGTATTTCTTACCATACTAATGGGCAGGTCTTCTGGGATAACAATGAGGGTCAGAATTATAGAATTGTCCATGTGCAATGGAAACCTGATGGAGTGCAGACGCAGAGGGCATCCCAGGACTGTGCATTCCACCAGGTGCCCCCTAAGACCGAGTTAGAGTCCACAATCTTTGGCAGTCCGAGGCTGGCCAGTGGGCTCTTCCCAGAATGGCAGTGCTGGGGTACGGTGGAGAACTTGGCCTCTTATCGATGAATTAAACAACCTCGTGACTGGTCTTGACCTGTCATACTCCCCATGTAATTCTAGGTCTATGTTGCTCAATATTAGGAAGTCTTTGCTACTTTCCTTCAGTAGGTTTAGGTTTGAGCTTTTGAGACCTGACTACAAAAAAGATAGCCACTTGAGAATTTAGTGTTGGGGGTCTGTATGAATGATGCTGTCCAGTTTTGCTGTGGAGGATCAAGTAATAGCTGGAACCCTATTTTTGTAAAAGTCATACCTTTTTCAGTGCCCTTTCTCCTTCCCTCTCAATTCACTAGCTTTCGTGATGGGCCAGGAAAGGTCGAGGAAGGACAGTTGATGGTGATGGGAAGCTGTGTTAATGGTATGAGGAATGTCTGAAGAGCGTACACAGAGGGCTCTGCGGCACAAGTCGGAGTGGGAGCGGGAGGTCTGATACTTAACTGTTGGTGAGAAAACGTAAGGTTATTTTGTGTTTTTAAGTTGGTTTGACAGTTCTCTCCTGGGGAAATAATTTGTAGAGGGGGGAAATAAGATCCATTCTACGTATTCTTGTGGAGAAAAACCAAACAAACTTTAGAGGTGTTGAATGGTATTGGGAAAATGTGAATTATAACTCTGGAAAGTCAAGACTTATTGTGAAGCCTTTCTGTTCATATGTGACATCAAAACCCATGATTTGAGGAGAGTTTAAGCAAATCTGACTTTGCAGTTCCGATGTTATAAATGACCTTGTTTGTGATCAAGGCGTCACGCTCGAGTTCTCAGTATAGAGTGCTGCCTAACCAAACAATCATGCCATCATTAATGGCTAACGACTCGTAGGGACTCTATGTCATGACAAAGATAGCTTTTTGCAAGTGCCTCGATCAAACCAGAATATTGTAGTTGCTTAACCCAAATATCTGAAGGGTCATCTGATAACTCATGAGTGTTTGGCCTCAAAAGAAGGTCCATTTCGTATACTGGCATTCCTCCTGCAATACTGTTGTATCTTTGAGAGTGTTGTCAGTGTACGCAACACACATCCTTCATATTGAAGGTGACTCATTTTTCCGCCACACTTTTTTGATGTGATGTTGAAAGTGAGGACTGACACTGATTCTCAATTCAAGAATCCAGTATCTTGCACATAAAAATAGCGATCTATTTCTTGCCTGTATTTGTCTTGTTGTTTTAAGTCTTTCTACCAATTTCTTTGAAGTCAAAGCATTTTTTTTAAATGGATGTGAATTGTTTTGGATATGTTGTAATATACTTGTTTTGAGATGTGCATAAATCCATTCTGTAAGGTCCTAAAGAGAGGAGTCCCTGAATGTTTGCTTCTGTCATTGTGCACGTCCACTGAGAGGTGTTCAGAGAATGCAGTTAATTTTAACACGTGTGATCTGCCATGCTGGGAAAGTGCTATTGGAATAACCCTGCTGTGACAGTATTTGAGGTTTGGCTAGCACCCGCAATTTTTCTGCTCTAAATATTTCAGTCTCCTATAGCCTTTGTGAACTTCTCACTTTAAGAATAAATGTGTTTGATATGAGATCTGAGTATTTCTTTCTCAAAGCCACAGTTAGTCAAATAAGAAACCATCCAGTGAGATCTCCTGTTTTGTTTAAGAATGATTGAACAAGGTTAGTTTGGACCAGGAATTGGATCCACCTGAGGGTACTCACATGGTCCCCGTCTGGTTAGGTAGCATACTTCTTACCACCTGACCACTGGGACTGGGGTCCAGGGCCATGACTTGAGCTGCCACGACTGTCCCTGACTGTCCTCATCTGTGCTTACTGCTCATCACACACTCTCTGCTGGGGCAGGGTTATCTTGGGGGTCGCTTCTCAGCTTTAAAGTGGGGGAGGAGATGGTGTCGGAAAGGCTGGCGTGGCTTCCACCTCTTGAGCTCCAGCACCTTCCTGAAGGGTCAAAGCTTGGAGCTGCACAGAGGGCTTAGGGACGGGTGGGTCAGCATCAGTCTTGGGCTGAAGGGAGAGGCTCAGCTGCTTGGGGTGAGAGGCAGCAGGTCAATGAAGCTAAGCTGTAGTTTCAGTATTTGCCTGAAATTCCAGGAAGGGCTTCCACACAGCGTATCTTAAGGGGAAATAAATGACCAACTTACTAGAAAGGCCCAATTACGAAGAAATTTTGTCATACTCTTTGTCAGAAGTCATAAACTATAGGCCTGAAGGCTATATCTGGCTGCAGATGTATTTTGTTTCACACACAGAGGTTTTTGTTCTCGTTTTTTTCTTTTTTAGAGAGAATTTAATGCCAAGAGTAAACAATCAGCAGACTACATTAAAAAAAAAAAATCTAGATTGCCCTTTTTCCTCAAAAAATTACAAAATCTTTCTTCATGGGGACATCTACCTAGAGCTAAATAGCAGCTGCCTCCTTTAGATGGGGCCTGCGTCCCTAGATGGGGCATCCTGCCTTGTGTTGTCACAGCGCCCCACCCACTGCTTCATCTCTTATACTGTCTGCCTGACCTCTGTAAGCAACGGAGTTCATTACCCCTGTTTTGTTTCTTCTGGCTCTCCGTTCATGCTGATGGTTGGGTGAGGAGAATGCCCTTTTCCCACGGGATGAAGAAAAATCAAATTTGGGTCCAACGGGGACACTGAAGACCGTGGGACTCAAATGCCTAACTTTATAAGATCCAGAGAGGAGAAGTGACTTGTTCAAGGTCCCGTGCCAGGTTGAGTCAGGCTGGACAATGACGTCCAGGCTGGACAGTGCCTTTTTGCTTAGTGTTCTCCTCCTGCTTCACGCTCCCTCCTTGAAGTCTCCCCTGGAGACCTTCCTTTTCTAGCTGCCCCTTTCTTGAAGAGGGAGTGATTTCCAGCAGGCGTGACTCTGCTCAGCTCTTGCTGGTCGCCTGTAGCAGCTTGGCCTAATGCTGGCTTGTCTCTGGGCTGCATGTGAATGACTGCAGGAGGGCCGGGTCAAGGTGCAGGGTGTTCCTGAGCCTTTCCTATTGAACAGAATCATCTGTGTTTCACGTCCTGATACCTCATAGCAGATGCAACACTGCTTTTAAAATTTAGTACAGAAGGATGGCTTGAATTTGGGGTACGTGATATTCTGTTCCGAAATAATAAGATTTAATTTAGTTATTTAAGGAAGGACTCTCTTCTTTTCTAAATTTATGGCTCTCCTTTTAGTTTATCCTCAAATTGAAAGGCTGGAAATCCCTAACGTGGTTAGTGAACTGTGCATCTTCGTCAATGTGAGTCCAAAGTTCTGCACAAGCTTGGGTGGTCCTCCAGTCTGCAGAGAGAGAGTCTCTTCCTCAGCTTTCATCTCCGGGTTCTGCACAGTTTTTCAGCAGCTCCTGGAAGTTGCGGCCTGAACAAAGCCTCCTGTTAGTGGGCAAGGATCCCAAACTTAGGGTTCACGTGCAGTTTTGCTGACTCCCTGCCTCCTGACCCTTCCTCTTTCTGCCAATGAGTGGGTGCCCACTACGGGGTTTAAAAGATCCCTCTAAGCTAATGGTCCTCAACCACTGGGGGGTCCCTCCCAGATTCTGACTTAATTGGTCTAAGTTGTGGCCCAGGCACTGGAAATTTTTGAGGTCTTCCCAGGTCATTCCACTATGCATCAAGGTTGAGGAGGTCTGCTTTAAGCAGGTGAAGTGTCTTCAACTTCTCCATTTCGGAGAAGAGAGTCATGTAAGGTCCAGAAGATTCCTCCACACACTTCTTTTTACAGATGATGAAATGGAGGCCCAGAGTGGTTCAAACTTGCTCGAGATTACAGAAATAGTACAGCCTGGCTTCCTGATCCTTTCTCCCAACACCCCCCACCTGTCCATATCATGTCCTGCTAAACAATCTGAACATGGACTTCTTAGTTTTACTAGTCTATCCTCTCTTTTTCTCTTCTTTGATCTTTTGTATAGAAGGGTATGTTAATGAAGATGCCTTTGGCTACAAGTGACTTGATCCCTTGACTCAACTAGCTTAAAAAGTGATCTCACAAGTCCGAAGATAGGGTGTTTTCAAAGTTGGTTAATTCAGTAACTTTAAACTTGGGTTATTTCCATTTTTTTGTTCTCCCATCCTCATTACTTTTGATTGTCCCTGTGCTGACTACAAGATGGCTGCCACAGTCTCCAGGCCATAGACAGATACCCCACCGCCCATTAGAAGAAGAAGCCCATGTCTTTCTTGTGTCACTTTTTATGGGTGAATAAAGTTTTCCCAGGAGTTTGTCCCACATTCCACCAAGCCACCCCCCTCCTCCCCTCCCTGCCATGTTTCGCTGACTAGAATTAAGGTGCATATCTGTGCATGAACCAACCTCTGGACAGGGGAAGGGGACCCTATGACTGGCTCAGACAGGTCAGAATTCCCCCCATCCCCTTCCCAACCAGGGGCTAGAGGTGGTCCAACTTCTGAAACACAAGGTTGTGTGGAGGAAGGGGATACTGGAACTTTGTCATAGGGCTTTCCTTGACACAGCCATAAATGGTCGAGTCCCAGTGTTTCAGTGGCAACTTGAAAACAATTATTCATGAGGCCAAGTAATAGAAGTCAACTTTTTCGTTTGTAATTAAGGATAGAATTGAGTTACCCTGAGGAGCAGATAGACTACATAATCTTCACACTAAGAGTTGGAGTCCGGAGTCAGGGAGAACTAGATTTAAATCTCTGTTTCACCATTTGGGTGGCAAGTGATTTAATATCGCCAAGTGTCAGTGTTCTCATCTTTAAAATGGGGATGATAACAATTCCTACCTCACAGAATGATTGTGAGAAGAAAATGAGATCATATAGATGAAGTACTTAACAAATTATTTGGCCAATGATACATGGTAAATAAATCTAAGTTGTTACTAATACCAATGATAAAAAATTTCTTCACAAATATTCCTTCTCACAGTGTGAAGATGAATATGTTTTTGAGATTCTTTTCTCAAATAAAGACTGCTAGTACTAATATTAGTGTTCCGTGTTGCTGGTTGAGAGAGTATCTGAAACAGCATGGTATAGTAAGTAGTAAGAGTTATTCACTTGCATTGTTATTATGCATTTTAGTTCTAAATATATTTTAAACCTTATGAGATATCATTATTGTTTTATTCAATGTTATTTTATATTTATCCATTTACTTACCCTTCCTGTTGTTCTTTCCTTTTTGTATATTTGTGTTTCCATCTTGAATCATTTTTCCTTTGGCCTAGAAAAAAAACCCATCTAGTATTTCTCTTATTATAAATTTGTTGGTGAAGAATTCTCTCTTTTTGTTTGGCTGAAAACATATTTATTTAGCCTTCATTTTTGTAAGATAGTTTCACTAGATGTACACTTCTAGCCAAGAGTCTAGGTAGGGCTTAGAAAATTCTCTGCTATTATCTCTTCACATGTTTCTTCTGTCCTATTTTCTATTTCTTCTCTTTCTGAGACTGCACTTGAGCTTATGTTATACCTTTTTACTTTGCCTCATGTGTCTCATCCTCTTTTCTCTCTTTCCCATTATTTTTCTCTCTGGGCTTTAGTTCACATATTTATTAGCCACCTGTCTTCCAGTTCACTTAGATTTTCTTCTGCTGTGTCTAATTCTGCTTTTAAATCTATTCCTGCATTTTTAAATTTTAGTTATGTTTTTCAGTTCCAAAATTTCCATTTAATTATTTTTGACAGAGTCCAATTCCATGTGAACTTCTACATTTTTTCATCTGTTTTTCTATCCTTTCCTCTATTTTTCTTGAAAGTATTAATGATAATTATTTTAAAGTACTTGTCTGCTGATTCTAATATCTAAATCTCCTGTGGATCTGATTGTACTTTCTTCTTGGTTTTTATTCATGTAGCCATGTCTTTTGGCATCCCAGTAACTTTTCATTGAATGACAAGTCTTGGGTGCAACACAAACAGATATTATTAATAGTTTTAAGAAAACACAGGAAAAGATGGAGAAAATAGTTGAAAGAGAATTTCACTGGATGTGTAATCTTCCTCCAGAAAATATTTACCCTTTTCTCTGCTAGACAGATAGAGTTAGGACTGAGCGCTTCAACCCATTCAAAGATTCAGCTGAATTGAGGCAGGGTTGCAGTCTTGTTAAAACTCTGTGTATCTTTAGTTTACCCCAACTCTTAACTTGTGGTCCTCTAAGGCTGAGAGTTCCTCCTTCTGGCAGGTTTTGAACTCTAATCTTTGTTCCCTCAACACACTGAGACTCTCCACTTTGCTTTTCAAAATCTGCACTCTGCCTTTCTGGTAAACCTCTTAGCCTCCTGCTATTTGCAGCTTCAAAATTTGGCAAATATCGTAAGTAGAAAATGAGCTGAGTGTCAGGTTCGGTTTTCTGCACACCATTTCACCAGAATATTGATGTCTGAATTCTTAAATTTTCTTTTTTCCAGCTCCATGAGGCCATCAATGCTGGTGGTCTTCTTCCAAGGCAGAGCCCAGATTTTCAGTTTCTTGCCTTTCCCAGAATCAGCAGACACATCCAGGTACAAAACAGCTGCAGTGTGTCGACTTAGTCTAACCATAAAGTTCTAGTTGTTTTAGTAGCCCTCTAATGCCTTTAAACAATGTTTTTGTATTTTTCTTT
The DNA here is from genome assembly GCF_041296265.1 of Equus caballus. NCBI lineage: Eukaryota > Metazoa > Chordata > Mammalia > Perissodactyla > Equidae > Equus > Equus caballus. The sequence goes on from NC_091684.1 coordinate 37,898,917, forward strand.
AGCTTTTCTAGTTGATCTTTATATTAACATTGGTCTTCCTCACACTACTCTATCATATTCAGAAGTGAAAGTCTATCTGATCTTTGATTCTATATGTACAGTTTCTCCTTGTTTCAAGTCCCTGGCTGTCTCAGCAACAGCTCAAGGCTTACAAGCATTTTTAATTTTTTTTCCCGTATTTTATATGGCTTTTCTTGTTCTCATTGGAGAATTAGTTTACTGCAAGGCATTCTCTTATAACCTTATACATTGTACCTTAAATGAAATAACTTGTATAAGCATTTAGTCCAGTGCCTCATCGATGTGAATTTCTTCTAGAAATCTACGGAGAAGGGCATACATATACTTTGTTACTGTACAAATTTAAGAGTATAACGAGGATCCTAGCCTGGATAGAAAGCTATTTCACCTTTGCCCTCCAGAAGCATTTTAGAGATTGTTCTAGTACCTAAAGAAGGGGTTGATAGAACCCCCAAAGTTATACTCTAGACAATATGACCAAGATGAGAATGGCATTGAAAATGTAAATATAAAGTCTAGATTACCTCTCAATAAACTGTCCCAGTACAATCCACCCAAAAGTGCTGGATAAAATATTTTCTAATTATACTTTCACAAGCACTGCTGAGGTAGAAGGAAAGTAAGGGTGACCTTCACAGTTTCCTCTGCCCCCTAAGCAAAAAGTGAAAGCAGAACTCCAGAGAGGTCAATGTGTCCTGAAGCTGGCACCTGTCCTGAAGCTGCTTGTAATCCCCAGGTGACCAACATTGCTTTTTAACATCTATGGCTGCTACCAGGACAGAAGATGAAGGTTAGGGCCCATTAAGGTGTGAGAGGGTCACAGCGAATGTCTGGCGTAGCCAGGACCAAAAAAGGAGACCCCCCCCAGTCAGAAAAGAATAAAACTCTCTTACAAAGAAATTCAACCAGGACAGATGCCTCTACCTCTGGGTAGAGGGACAAAAACCCTTCTCTTAAAATTCATAACCACAATCTGGCCTCACATGGATTTGCAATCTGAATTCACATTCCTGTGTTCTGAAAAACCTCAAGCTGAAACTTTATTAACAAATGGCTCCTGGTCGCAGTCCCCACAGGTGCTCAGTAGGAGCAAATATGAGCGCTCTTTGTGAGAGTGTGCGTTCAGCCTAAGCCTCAAGGAATTTTCATCAAACACAAGTGCACACAGAATGAAATAGAAAGACATGTCTTTGACAAGAATCATGAAGAAAAAAGAGAGAAAGCTAAAAAAAAAATGAGAATTTTAAAAATGTCATTAGGATAGGTAATTCATAAATGAAAAAATTAATTTAGGGCATTGTGAACAACTTTATGCTAATAAATCTGAAGACTTAGATAAAATAGACAAATTTTTAGAAAAATTTATTGTTTCAAAATGGTCTCAAAAAGAAACAGAAAACCTGGCTAGTCCTATAAACATTTAAGATTAATAGTTTAAAATTGGTAGTTTAAATCTACTCACAAACAAAATGCCTGGCCCAGAGATTTTTACAGGTGAGTTATAGCGAACATTCAAGGATCAAATATTTCTAATCTTACACAAAATATTCCAGAGTGAAAAAAAGAAGAAACATTCCCCAACCCATTTATGAGTTAGGATGACCTTGACACTGAAACCTTACAAAGACAGTTTAGGAAAGAACAATTATATGCCAATCTCACTTATAAATAGACGCAAAAATTTATAAACCATAAATTATTAAAACAAATCCAAAATGTACAAAAATATAATGTATTATGATCAAGTTGGGTTTGTCCCAAGAATGCAAGATTGGTTCAACATTAGAACACTGATTACTGTAATTTGTCACAGAAATAGATCAAAGGAATAAAAACATATGGTCAACTCAATAGATACAAAAACTGTTTATAAGATTTTACACCATTAATGAAAAAACAACAACTCAAACTAGGAATAAAGAGAAACTTCCTTAATTTGAAAAAAGGATATCTACTAAAAATGAAAACAATTAAAACCTACCACAAACGTTATACTATGATTAATGTTGACATTCCTTTTAAGATAAGACTCTATCACCATCTCTTTTAAACACTGCACCAGAAATCTGAGCTAGTGAGGTAAAGCAAGAAAGAAATAAAAATGGAATTGGAAGGAAAGAAAGAAAATTGTCATTGTTTACAGATAATATGTTTCACTGAATAGAAAATCCAGAAGAATCTACTTCTAAATTATTAGAATAAATATGAAAATTTAGCAAAATTGTTGGATAAAAGATTGTGGTAGTTAATCTACAAGACGGCCCCAAAGATCCCAGCCTTCTGAGGTTCACATTCTTGTGTAGTCTCCTCCCATATTGTACGAGAGTTGCTCTGTGTAACCAATTGAATATAACAAAAATTATGGTATGTCATTTCCAAGATGAAGTTATAAAAGATACTGTGGCTTTCATCTTCGTTGTTCTCTCTCTCTTTCTTTCATTCTCTTTCTTTCTCTCTGTCTCGTGCGTGAATTCACTTGCTCCTGGGGAAGCTGGTTGTCTTGTTATGAGCAGCCCTATTGGGGAAGCCCATGTGGTGAGGAACTGAGGCCTCTTAACAACAACCACATGAGTGAACTTGGAAATGGATCCGCCAGTCCGGGTCAAGCTTTCAGATGTTTGCACTTCTGCCTGATGTCTTGATTACAACCTTATGAGAGACCCTGAGGCGAAATTTCCCAGCCAAGTTGCTCCTGAATTTTTGATTTAAAGAAACTATGAGATAATAAATTTTTGTGGTTTTAAGCCATTGTTTAAGAGTAATTTGTTACTCAGCAGTACAAAGATCAACATCCAAAAGTGAGCTGAATATCTATATATAAGCAATAAACAGAAAATGTAATTTATTAGAAAAAGGAATATTTTATAATAGCAGCAATAATATAAAAATTCTTTGGAATAATATAACAAAATTTCACAAGATGTTTATAGAGAAAATTAGAAATATATTTTGAAAGGCAATAAAGAGACAAATGAAAAATGATTCCATATTTCTGATTAGAAACACTTAATATCATGAAGATATTTATCTACTATTTTAAACAATGCCAATCGAACTAAGATACACTGTGAAGGATCAGAATTGCCCACCTCAAAATGTGTCTCTTTGCCTTGATTATTTTTGAGAACAAAAGACTCAGGAAGAAACTTTGATCTTCCCCCTAACTGCCTAAAAGAATGTAAGAGAGAAGGCCTGTTCCTGGAAGGAGCTGATACCGTAAGATAACTATAGCATAATATAAACTAGGCGTGATAGACAGGGAGGAACCTAACAAGAACCTTTCTAATGAAAGTCCTCTCCAGTGCTCATTGTCTTTGCAAGGCACGGTCATCGTTTGTTTATTAAACATTTGCCTTTCCACCTCCATGTAAATTGCCTGCCTCCCCTCTGAAGTCTCAAACCACTCTCCACAACATCCTCCTTTGTCCTTAGCTGAAGATGGTATTTAATGTGGCGGCTTCGGCCATTCTGGTGAGTTAGTTTTCCTGGGTTTCTCCCATGTATACATATTATTAAACTTTGTTTTATTTTCTCCTGCTATTCTATCTCATGTCAGTTTAATTCTTAGATCAGCCAGAAGGACCTAGAGAGTAAAGGAATTGTCTTTGTCACCTACAGTACTTACAGTTTTTTTTTTTAAAGGAACTAGACAAATTGATTTTAAAATTTGTGTGGAAGTAGAAAGAGCTCCAAGAAGAGTCAAGAGTGTACTGAAGAAAAAGAACATGATGGGTTGACTTGCTGTAATAAATACCAAGATTTCTTACGAAGTTATAGTAACTAATACAGTGGGGTATAAGCTCAGGGATGGACAAATTTCCAATGGAACAAAATAGCTTGCCCAGAAGCCAGCCCACACATACATGAAGACTTGGCTTATGACAGAGCTGGGAATGATGCTGAGTGGGGTGAGAATGGACTTCATAATAACTGATGCTGGAACAAATGGTTATCCACATGGAAAAACATGGTACCAGGCCCCTTCCACGTCTTACACAAAAAGCAGTTTCAGGGGGTTAAATAATTAAAAGGGAAAGAGAAAACTTTGAAAACATTTTGAAGAAAATATAGAAGGCTTTTAGGACCTTGGAGTTGGAGAAGATTTCTCAGATAAAAAAGAAACAAAAACATAAAGGAAACAACCGATAAATTTAACCACATTAAAATTTAGATTTTTTTTAAAATCAGAAGACAACTGAAAGAAAGTGAAAAGATTGGCTATAAAGTGGGAGAAGCTATAACTGACAAAGGATTAGTATGCAGAATATGTAAAGAACGCTGATACTTAGTAAGGAAAAAAACCTATAGAAAAATGGGCAAAATACTTGAATAGGCATTTCACAGAAGAAGAAACATGAATGGCCGATAAACATATGAAAAGATTCTACTTCAATAATAATCAGGGAGATGCAAATTAAATCATAACAAGATACTACTTCAAATCCAACTGAAGGGCAAAAGGAAAACATCTGAAAACAGCAAGTGTTGGTGAGGTTGTGGACAGTGGGTCTCATACCCTGCTGGTGACCATTTGGGAAACAACTGAGCTTTGTAAAGTTGAAGATGCATAACAATTCTACTTTTATGTATATATCCTTCAGAGAAATTCTTCAGCATGTATATCAGGAGATAAATAAGTATGTTTATAACAGTGTCACTTGTAAAAGCAAAAATTGAAATCAACACAACTGTCCGTGAGAGTAGGTTGGATAAATAAATTCTATTAGTTCAGCTGAATACAAAACATAAGCGAAAATGAATGGCAGCTACAACTACCGTCATGAATTTCACAAACATAAAATTGAGCAAAAAAGCAGGTTGCAGAAAATACATATAGAATAATTCATTTACTTAAGGTTTGAAACCACACAAAACGTACAGATTTTTTTAATGACTCTCTGTCAATGTATATATGTGGGAAAATAAAGGCAAGCAAGGAAGTAATTCTACTTATTAGGGGGAGGAGGATGGAAGGAATTGGGGAGGAGTATAAAGAAGGATTCAAAAGTATTGATAACATTTTCTTTCTTAAGCAAAAATTTCTTGTATATATATTATTTCATATGTAAATAATACTTTATAATAAAAAATTTTAAACAGGTTTTATTAGTACCTATCAGCACAGTAGAAACTTTTCCATTTGCATCCATATAGAACTTTTCTTTTCTTTTCAGTATCTGTTTTGGAGGTAGGGATTATGTTTTCCCCATATAACCCTTAAGAAGAATAAATTGCTTTGGAACATCTGAGTTTTGAAAGCATTGTTCTGCCAGGCTTTAGGATGTAGTTTGAATTCATGACAATGGACCATTTTTATGTGTGTTTTCCTAAACTTCTTTATGATTTTGAGATGCCAGATTGTGTCAAGCTGAGCAGAAGTTTCCTTTGTGCTCTCATGGCTGCTGCAGAAATGAAAATAAAAGCTAAATCCTCAGATGTTTCTGTGAAGGACCAGCGATTTTCTAGGTTCTTAGTGCTTATGCCTGGGGTTCTAGGTGATAGAAAGGGCAATCCTACTTAACATGGTATCCACCTCACTTACCATTCTAAATGGCACTCTTGGAGTGGAAAGCCCTTTGCTGCTACCACCACCTAAGACTAGAGGCACCTACACCACCCTGCCTTTATGATTCCTAGCACAGCCTCCAAGCCCTTAATTATCTACACTAAGGGTACGTCAAACCCAGGTAGAGAAAGGCACCCTCCCATCTTAGGATCTGTTCCAGCTTCATTATATCATCATCTAGTTTCAGTGTGCACGGAAACAATGATCAGGCCACACCCATGCCAAAAACTTGCTACTACAGCAACAAAAGATATAGATGCTACATATTACAAAAGAATACAGTCATCAAGATAGCCAGTGGGGGCTCTTGGCTACTTGCTGGTACAGCTTCTCATAGCCTCTTTGCCCCACTCATGCTCCGTCAATGGGTCTAGGTATTAACAGCTCATGACAGGAATGGGTCCACTGAGTCAGAGGAGCTGGTGAATCACATGCTTATACATACTCCTCCTGCAGATACTTTATCCCAGCCGTTTATAATGCTGACCAGATTCAAAGGAACTAAAAACGGCCGTAACCGGAGACACGCGCAGACTCAAATGTCCACTCATGTGCACTGTTGGATGATGCAACCTTCAAACTTAATCTTTGGATAGACCCTAGTTAATAGCCTACGAACTACTTGTTCATATGTCTACCTCCGGATTTATGACACACGCCCTTCCTCGTGGAAGCTGACTCTGGCTCTGATCATTTACTTCATGTGGAATCTGACCTACCATCTAGCCAGCATCTTGATTTTGTTGCTACCAAAGTCCTGGCTGACGACTTTAAGAAATGGAAATAAATCCCAAAAGCCTCCTCCTTAGTAGCAAACAAATAACAAATATTCTATGTGTACTTTTAAACTATTTTCATGACAACTGTCATAGTCATAAAATTGTTTTGGGATCTTAGAGCTTTATGTTGGAAATAACTTCTGTTGGCATTGAAATGCCATTTGACTTGTTCTGCTTATGAGGCTGCTGCAGGTGGAGGCCGCCACCGGAGGCCTGTGATTTAAGATGTGATAGGAAGATTCTCTTATTCCTCAAAGGTGGAAACTACTTTGAAATGCTGTTTTGTTTTTCCAATTTCCAAAGTCTGATCTCTCACTACGAATCATCTTATTTTTACTTTATAATATATATATTTTTACTTTTAGCTAAGAGGGCTCAGACAGAGAGATAAACTGGGTATTGGGGAAGGTGGAGAGGGCAGAGTAGATGATGCCACTGTTTTAGCCTGGGCCATGAAAAATTATGGTACCATTGACTGAAGTGGGGGATTTTGTGAAGTTTGGGAGAAAGATTGTATTTTTGTATATACTGAGTTAGAGGTGACAGTGTAGCATCCACAGGTGATTATTCTGTGGATAATTGGAAATGCAGATGAATTTCGAGCTGGACATATAAATGTATGGGAGAGAGGGGAAGCAAGCTTTCTAATGCATATTCTTCCTTCTAACTCCTATCCACTTGCCCAGGTCTACCTTCTGGTGTTCTGCTAATGAGAGCATGATACCACCCTCAGCACCCCTGCCCTCAGCCCCTGCACCTTAGAGGGCCCCTCTCTGGCCCTCCTCCAGCCACACCCCTCCCCACAGAGTGAGAAGTCCATGAGAGCAAGGGGATGTGCCCACCTGGAACCTATGTACATCCCCCCTTCTAGACTATGCCCATAGTACCCCTAGATCGTGCAATTGCTTCCCCATCTGAGCCTACCTCCAGGGCCTGTGCCAGCCTCTGCTCTGAGTGCTTCCTCCTGAGGGTGGACTACACCACCAGTGGCCGTGCCCTTGGTTCTGAGAGGTGGCTGTTTGGAGGAGGGTGGCAGAGGGAGTATGTGTGAACAGGGCTTGGACATGTGGGCTGGAGTGCCCACTGCATGAGGGTGGGGTCCCCAGTGCAGGATGCAGTCATGATGGGAAGAGAAGGGGATTGACTGGGCTGGGCCTCCATTGGCATTCTTGCCCTGTGAATCTTGGAAGCCTTTAACTCCACTCAGTCACATCCCAGCCCTTTAGTTCCTTGGGGATTGTCAGCATCCTCTCAATATTTATTCAGTGCTCTTTTCATGAGCGCCTGCTGTGGAGAGGACTCTCAGCTGGTGTGGTCTGAGATAGGGCAAACCCAGCCACGTCTTTCCCACCTGTCCTTGCTCCCGTGCCCTTCCTCACCCTGGTTCTTTGTTCTAGCTGCCCTCCAATTTGTCACTTGAAATGTTGGGTAGGGGAAGTATGCTGTCAGTTACAGGGGGGCAGAGAGAGGAGGTCATGGGGGCAGTGGATAGAGGGCAACCTCTGTAGAGTTTTACAGGTTTGCCTTTGGTGGGGAGCAGGGACCCTGTGCTGGGGTGATACTGATCTTTTGACTTCCTTTGTAGACAAGCAATGTGTCCTGAAGAAGCTGTGGGCTTCTGGAAGACTCCTGACCAGCCCACCAGCAGAGAAAATGGTGGAGCCACTGACTGCATTGCTAGAACTGCTGTGATGGGGACGGAGGCCCCTGGAGGGCTTCAGCTCCTGGGAGTTATGACAACCTTTGGTCTCCAGGGAATTAGCGTCCTATAACTCTGTATTTACACATTGTATTAAAATGTCTAAGGCAATTTTTCTAGGTCTATTATGTAATATGATACAGGTATAACCTGTCTAAATTGGACTCAGGAGAAATTTCACCATAAGGAGGCATAAGGTAACTAATCCCATTATTCCTTTCGCCTTAGCTTGGCTCTTCGGCTGACGTCTCCCTCATCCTTCACGTCAAAGCTTAAGTGTCACCTCCTCAGAGTGGTCATCTCTGACTACCCAATCTCAAATTGAAATTTGACCAATCTCAAATCCTTCATTTATTATTTCATCAAAGGTTGTTGAGCGCCCATGAAGTGCCTGACTCCCTCAATCCAGGTCCACAAGGAACTTATTGAACATTTATTAATATACCAGGCCCTGTGTTAAGAGTTGTATTCACATTTTCTTATTTAATCCTATGGAGTCGGCATTATTATCATGACCATTTTATATGTAAGGCAGCCGAGGCACAGAGAGGTTAAATAGCCTGCCCAAGGGCACACTGTAAGCAGAGCTGGGATTTGACATCAAGAAGTCTGATTCTAGAGCATGGATATTTCCTTTCATAGTACCCTGTTCTTTTCCATCATCACATGTCTTACAATGATCATTTTATCTGTAACAGAATGTTGAGTGAGGCCTTTTCTGTTGACTTAGAATGGCTGCCAAGGCCCAAAGGTGACACAAAAGCTGCTAAGTAGCCCATGTTTCTAAAGAGAGCTCCCCAGCAAGTCTTCAACAATTGAAATGTCAGGACTGGCCCTAATGACATCCACTCTGCCCCCATCCCAGGTCTATAATGAGAAGGCTGAGCTCCTCGGAGTCAGCTTGTGCACAGAGGTCCTGGTGAAAGCATTCCTCTCTGGGGCAGAGAAAGGGGTGCTTCCTCCCTCCTCCAGGGCCAGGGAGAGTCAGGGGTGCACTTTGGGAATCACTAGTGTCATATTTCCTGGCCGGATACCTGCTAGGGCAGCAGTCCTGCTACCTGCGCTGCGTCTCTTTGTGTCCCAGGGGGAAAAAACACACTGAGAGAGAAGGCAGGCCTGAAGGAAAGGATGGCAAGGGGGCAGGGTCTCTCCCATGGCTTGGCGTGGCAGGATGCTTGAATCCCCATGGGTCCAAAGGACACTAGGAAGCTTGTGGGCCTGAGCTGACTTGCTGGCCCCCACCTAAGATGACCACCCTCTGGATAAGGGGGTCTCTGGCAACACGGGGGTCTGTGAGGTGGGCTGTAGGGAGCGGTGAGGAAGAGCTCAAGGCCCCCTGCTCCTTCACGCCAAGCCCCTCCAACAGCAAGTCTTGCCCACCCTGGGAGGGCAGAGGGCTTTGGATCAGATAGGAGACGGGAGTTAAACTGGCCTGGACTAAATTTCAATAACTGGAAGTGACAGGAAGTAATCTGTCGGAGATATTTTAAGGGGAGAAAGAGGGAGAGAGATAACTTGACCTAGTACAGTTGAGAACAGTGTTTGGAAAAAATTAAAACTATGTCACATTTATACTCTGTTGATTTGGAACTTGGTGAACCGGGGTACACATTTAACTGTGTGTTCATTTATGGACCCTCTCCCCTAACCAGACTGTAAGATCTATGAGGGCAAGACCTGTCTATCTTGTTTATTGCTGTGTCCACAGTACCTCGTATAGAGTCTAGCAAAACACATTTCACTGAAGTGAAAAGCAAAAGCTGTCCCTGGAGGCTTGGGGAAGTTTAATTGGTTATTAATCCTGGCACTCCAGATGTCTGACTAGACCCCTCAGTAGATGCTCTGCAATCTTAGAAACTGGAGGACTTTTAGTAAGAGGACCTCAGGGCAGAGGTTGAGAACATGTGTGGTACAGTCATACAGACCTGGGTTCAAAACTCAGCACCCACACTCTCCGCTTGGAACCTCAGTCAAGTACCACAACGTCAGAGCCTCTCTTCCCTCATCTACAAAGTGCCTCCATCATCTCGACAGCTCAGGGTTGTGGTGGAATTTAAATAGATCAGGCCTGTAAATCGCTTAGCATAGTACCTGGAACAGAGAAGATGTTTGCTAGGTGGTGGCTCTGATTATCAGGGCTGTGCAAATAATGTTTGAAGATGTGTGTGGTGATTTTTTGAGTAGCACAAACTGAAGCTTCTAGTTTTAAGGCTAAGAACTTTGAAAGTGTGGAGGTGGGGTGCCCATAGTTTCGTGTATGGGACCGGTGAGGGGCTGACAGGCCCCTTAAGGTGTGTGATGTAGGAAACAGGTGAAGATTACACGTGGGAGGGGGCTTTGCAAACTGTGAAGTGAGGAGCAGTGTGACGATTTATGTACTCACAGCCAGAACCCAGCAAGAGTTAACAGGCTGCAGGCAGGCTCGGGTCTTATTGTTTATTTATAGAAATGCCTTGGGGGTTAGAGAAGGGGAGGGAAAGAGAAGAATGTGTTTCTGTGCAGGAGTGTGTCGGGGGGTGAGGAGATTTCTGGGCTTCCTTTTAGCACGTATACCCTGCCTTCTCCCTTTTCCCCTTCTCCACTCCCTTATCTCACAGCCGTCTTAGTGCCAACTCCTCTGGTGAGTCCTGTCTGGACACCTTGTCCGACCTTGAACTATCACTAAATCCTCCTGGGTATTGCCTCAGCCGAGTCCTGGCAGAGGCCACGCGGAAAAGAATTCACTCTGAAAGCTGAGCTTGTTCTCCTGAAGGGGTGAAGCAGGCTGAAGAGAAGGGATGAGAGAGTTCCCCCACCCCACCTCCACTCCTTCACAAGTCCTCTCTTGGAAACTACGCTTCCCCTTCCTGGGATGACCTCTGTCCTTAATAAAATGGGAGAAACAGAACATAGAGACTTGTTTCCTTCTCAAATGAAAAGACTGCACGCACTGAAGTGCATTTTAAATGCTGTTTGGCAAGTGCGGGGTGGTTGGGGGAGGGGAGGAGGCTGACTTGCTTTTTCTTTGCTGGATATCTGGGAACCGAGCCCATCCGCACTTTCTCCATGAAACTTGAAGGGCAATGTATCATTGTGGGAGAGATACTGCAGTTTTTCCAAACAGAAACCTAGCCCTTCTTAGGGTCGTCTTCATTTACAAGGTCAGTTGTGTTCCTTGAATGTGTTAGTATTTAGGGGGATGAAAACGGGCCAGGAGCCACCAAAAAGTTTCAGGTAAGACTCCTGCTCAACTCCAGGGCCTATGCCCAGGACAGTCGGAAAAGAAAAGGAAGGCTTAAAACATTGGGAACTGAGAGGAGCTGAATGAAAGGAACAACCGGGAAGGAGTGGAGTGGTTGGGAATGGCTTCTTGAGTAGACATGTGGTTGGGTAGAATTTGGACAGACATAGAGGAAAAGAGATGGTGTCTGGAAGGCGCAAGAGCAAGAGTAAAGGCAGGAAGTGGCAATGACTATGGTGTGGTGGGAAAGCAGAGATAAATGTGCTTGGCCATAGGGCTGAGGGCTGCAGTCAGGTGAGGTGCAAGCGAATGATGGAGATGGAGCAAAGGAGTCTTTTTTTGTCTAGGTAACAGAGAGAGAGACTGAAATTTGTCTCTGCCTGGAAACAACACGATGAGAGCAGAGGGTTAGAACATTTGACCAGGACAGCCCAGGGAGAGAGGGATGGGAAGCAGAAGTTCACTGGTGAGGTCACTGTAGCAGCCCAGGTAAGAAGAGACAAAACGCTAGGCTGGGGTGGGCGGTGGGCCTGACTGGGTGTGAGGGGAGCAAGTAGCCCCAGGCCCTCTGAGTGAGCTGCTTTTGAGGCCTCTGAGTGCAGAATGAGAAGTTTTTGGCTGGACTAGCTTGGCCACAGTTGCCCAGTTAGGGAAGAGTGGCTTGCTGCTTACACGAATGACTCATACCACAGTGCTGGGCGCACAAATGTTCTTGGTGCCTCCCAATCAACTCAAGAGAGGGTATAACATCTGTGGCTGTTTGTTTCTGGTTGTTTGTCTTGTAGATGGCAGTGACGGCCAAGAACTGAAGATCAGTGGGCACGTTTTTTATTTGGCTTAGTGAGTGAGATTTTGATTCTTCATGGGAAATCTAGTTCTCAGATTTTCAATTGCTAAGTCTTTCATTAGACAGGAGTCAAGTATTTATCAACCTTTTTTTTAAGAGCTGTAACTGAACGTCCAAATGGTGAATGAAAAACTTACACTAAATTTTATTTATTATAAAGAGTCATTTTCCCTAAGGATTTCCTAACTCAGAGTCTATTATGATGACTTTTTCTACTTACTATTATTTTATTATTACTTTAGAATGACACAATTCTAATCAAATTACCTTCTTGTTTCCTAGCCCACAGAACAGTTGAGAGTGGAAAGGGTCTGTGTATGTGTGTGGGGGGAAGGAGTAGTGGTAGTCACACCAAGAAAGAATTTGTAACTGTGTTCGGTGATGGCTGTTGGCTAAACTTATTGTGGTTATCATTTCACAAGATATACATATATCAAATCATTATATTGTATTCCTAAAATTAATACAATGTTATATGTCAATTATATCTCAATTAAAAAATACTGTCAGTGCCAGTTAAAACTCATATGCCAGCTGAATTAGCCAGCAGCCCACCACTGTGAGATTCTTGTTTCAGAAGTTAAGTTTCAGTTTTAGTGCTAGAGAATTTTTGGAAAGTTGTGAATGAGGGAGATTTTGCCTCCTAGATGCAGGTAAATGAGTTGTTAGTCTACCTATATGTAAGATGCTTCAGTGCTCTCCCCTCAGTTCAGGTGGCATGTCTAGTGCTGGTGACAAAACTAGGTCTCTTATTGATTAAGGTTCCTAGACTACAACAGGTTGTGACTGCCTTTAAGAATTTTTTCTTTTACATAATTAATGAGAAGTTTATAAGTTATAAGAAATACAAAAATGGCTGAATTGAATAGAAGAACTCCAGAAGAATTGAAGGAGAACATTCAGAAACAATGAGATCAAAGAGACTGAAGCCAAAGTGAAACTCAGGGATGATGAAGACGGACTATTGAAGAAAAAGAAAAAGATTGAAAACAAGAAGATAAAAATGTTGTCAGACAATTCGATTAGCAGTCAGGATAGGAATAATCAAGTCGTAGGACGTGGGGTGGAAGAGCATGATGTGAATGGTTCAAATTGCAGCCCTGTATGCCAGGCCCAGAGCAGTGCCTGGTACCAGAGAGAAATTCACCAGCTTTTTGTTGAATGAATGCCTCTTATCCTATCTGTGCAAAGATGTCTTTCAGCTTCAAAAGAAGACAGATTCCTATACCTTTTGCCTTTTTAATGACCAGCGCAGGGATGGACTTTTGATAGCATTTGCTTATATTTGCCAAAAATTACTTTGCCGCTAACTATCTGTGAGAATCAAGAATTTGCTCAGTTGGACCAATGTATCTGAAAACAAAATGAATTGCTTTTACAATAAAATATATGAATAAATAAAATGTTTATATTTTAAAATAACTACTAAAAGCCGCTAGAAAAAATATGTTATGCCATATGTAAAGAGAATGAAATAATCTTTAAGCGAAGATTATTTCCTATTGCTGTTTTTTAAAAAAAGTTACCTTTGGTGAGAGCAATGACATTGTCTTTGTTTTCCCCCAACCCTAAGGAATATTCAATTGTAGTATTTTAGGAAGCTGGAAATACTAGCAGACAATGTAAGACAGGAGGTCCAAAGGTGAAAATCTACAGAAGTGGATTTCAGCCCTGCTTGCATGTTAGAATCACCCCAGTGGCTTTACAGATACAGAGGGCCAGTCCCTTCCAACAGATATTCTAAATTAATTGGGTTGAGGCCCAGGTACCAGCATCTTTTAAGCTCTTCAAATGATTCTCATGGGCAGCCAGGGTTGGGAACCACTGGCCAACAGGAACCAGGGGAGGGGTGCAGAGGTTAAGGTGCCCTAAGGGTGGATGGCTAAAGTGCAAGACAGAAAGACCAAGAGCATCAAGAAAACACTATTTGCTCTCCTAAAAAGGCAAGGCCCAGAAAAGAGGCAGCTTCCTGTTGTGCCAGTCTCTACTGTTCTAGCCTCTGCTTTCCCTGGGTAGAGAGAGAAAGCCCCAAGCATGCTGGATACGATCACTGGAAGGAGCTGGGAAGTGCAAGAGTGGAGAATGGAGACTGTGTGGGGCAGAATTTGTTTATGACTTGCGGTCAGGAAGAAAGGACAGAGAGACCCCGAGATACTGGGCTAATCTTTGAAATGTCTCATTTGGCCTTTTAAGAGGCTGGTTTGTGACTTCAGCTGCTTCTAATCTGGTGTCATAATAACTGTGTACTATAATTAATCTTATATCTTCTGTTCTAAGTCACCTCTAAACCTTTTTGTAATGAGCAGAATTGGAATAAACTCAATTTAAAAATCTGCACATAATTTGTATTTGAGGATTTCCTCCTGTTGAAGTGGATATGGCCTCCAAATTGGGACTAAGCTGCATGGAGAGGCCAAGCCGAGGTAGATGCTGGAGAGCATTGAAGGGGAAGGCTGTGGACTTGGGAAGAGAAAACTCAGATCTCTTAGGTCGAGGAGGTGGCGTTTACTGGCCACAAATAAATGCTGGAGACCCATCTACTGACAAAGCTGAACAGGAGTTTGCCAACCATCTGACTCAACCATCTCAATCTACGGAGGAGGAAAGTTAAGAGAAAGAGGTTAAGAGATGGTGCAAGGCAGACACAGCTGGGTTTGTCTGTGGCAAAGCTGCAAAACTGCCCAGGAGGTTTACCTCTGACTATTCATACCTTAGTGAGAATTATTTTCAACTAAAGACTCAGTTGCATGTCTCTCAACTCTGTTTAGTTAAATGAGAGAATGGAATTTTGTGAGGGGCAGGAGAGGAGGGTAGGCCAACAGGCAGAAGTAATAGGCATACCAGGGCCCTTGGTGTAGGCAAACATTGATAAATTGCCCAGGGGAGCTTCGGAAATTCAGAAAACTTCAGGAGGGCAGTGGCCACCAACAGTGTGAGTACAAGAGGCCATTAGCATTGGAATTTAACTAAGGTTACTGAGAACCTTTTGTGGTGGTGTTGTTACATGCCATTAAATCAGCTCCACATGAATCAGCTCCTGGCGACCATATGAATGAGTGATGTCCTCCACGTCCCGTCCTCAAGTCCTCAACAGCCCTATTCAGCTTCTGTAGACTCATGCCTATCTTCCTTTATGGAGTCGATCCATCTCATATTTGGTCTTCTTTTCCTGCTGCCTTCTACTTTTCCTAGCATTACTGTCTTTTCCAAAGAATCCTGTATTCTCGTGGTGTGCCCAAAGTCGAACAGCCTCAGTTTTATCATTTTTGCCTCCAGCAATAGTTCAGGCTTAATTTGCTCTAGGACCCATTTGTTCATCTTCCTGGCAGTCTAGGGTATCAATAGAGCTCTCCTCCAACACCATATTTCAATTGAATCAATTTTTTTTTCCTGTCACCCTTCTTCACTGTCCAGCTTTTGCACCTGTACGTGGTAATTGGGAATGTGAGAGTGCGGATGATTTTGGCCTTAGTCTCTAACGGCGCTTCCTTACACTTGATGCTCTTTCCTAATTCTTTCATTGCTGCCCTTCCAAGTCTCAGTCTTCTCTTGATTTCTTGGCTGCAGTCTCCATTTAAATTGATGACTGAACCAAGGGAAACAAAATCTAACAATTTCTATGTCTTCATTGTCTACGTTAAAGTTGTGTAGTTCTTCTGTAGTCATCATTTTTGTCTTCTTGATGTTCAAATGCAGTCCTACTTTGACACTTTCTTCTTTCACTTTCATCGGATCTCATTTCAAGTCATCGTTGCTTTCTGCCAGTAAGGTGGTGTCATCTGCATATCTTGGATTGTTGATATTTCTTCCACCAATTTTCACTCCTCCTTCATCTGAGTGTAGCCCAGTTTTTCATATGATATGATTTTGTGTACAGATTAAACAGATAGGGAGATAAAATTTACCCTTGTCTGACACCTTTGCCTAAAGGAAATCTTTCTGTCTCTCCGTGTTCCATGCCGACAGTGGATTCTTTTCCACAATACAGGTTAAGCATCAGGATAATTAAGCGCAGAGGCATGCCCATTTCTTTCGGAGCAGCCCATAGTTATTCCCATTTTATAGCTGAAAAGAATGAAGTTCAGAGAGGGTAAGTCACTTTCCCAAGGTCCCACGGCTTGTTAGTGGGGAAGGTTAGGGAAAGCCCACCAAGTCCTGTGCTCTTTCCACTGAGCCACAGTGTCTCTGGGCAGTATCATGAATTCCAAAGGGCTCTCCAGGCTGGGAAGTTGTGTTTGTCATGCATACAACTGCTCACTTGGGTTTTTAGTATTTTAATGTAGAACTCAGAGAGGTCAATTTGTTCACCTATGCCTTTAGTAGAGAGTAGGCCTTGTTAATAGATAAAAGTCACAGGTCAACTTTTCTTTGGCCTCTCAGACAGAGCTCAGCTGGTTAGTTTGGTTTTACTGTGTCCTCCTATTCTCGAGTAAAGGATAAAGAAAAGCAAAATGCAATAAAGACAAACAATGAGTAAGAGGTTGTTAATAATTGTAGTTTTGTTAAATTTCTCATGACTTATTTTCCAAATTCAAATTGCTTTAAATTTTCTAGGCCTTTATAAAATATAGCAGTAGTGAGAACGGGGCTTGCTGCCAGGTGTGAGCAGAACTAACCCCCGACTACTGCTACCCCACCATCTTTTTTCTCTCCTCTCCTTTCTCTTTTCTTCTTTCCTTTCTCTTTTCGTGGTCTTCCCTCCTGCACAGTGGGAACTGGTCTCTCATGGTGGGTGAGGAAAGAGGACTGTGGGTCTGGGTGAATATTTTTGTCTGTGACCTGCCTGATGGATAGGGGAGTCTCAAGATCAAGGGATTTCCCAGATGAGATGAGTAACATTTTAGAAGAGGGAATTTAAGCCCCAATAATCATCAGTCACACACCATAGGTTTTGAGAGTCTTGATGTGCTGTCATAGGCCCTGGAGATAAATGGGAAACGAGGGACACAGGCCCTGTCCCCTGGGCCTGTAATCTGCTCAGGGCATCAGCCATGGACAGGCCTGAGAAGATGCCGACTAGAAGACAAGACTGGAGGGATGAGGAGGAGGATATGGGGAAGGAAAAATCCCATGGGAGCAGACCCAAGGCGCTGGCCTGAGACTTGTATTAAACAATCCAAAGTCGGGGAGGCAAAGCAGCTGAGGGTCAGGAGTCAGAGAGACCAGTATTCAGGCCCAGGTCCTGTCTTTACAAGCTGTGGGAGCCCGGGGGAGCTATTTACCCTTTCGAGCTTCAATTTCCTCATCTATAAAATGGAGCTGATATGTGTACCTGCCTTATTAGGTTGTTGTGGAAATTAATTTTCAGGACTTGGCCCTCAATAATCAGTATTTGGCCAGACATAGCCTAGCAGAGAAAAGTTGCCCTTTCAGTTTTCCTTAATGTGTGAGGCCAGAACTCAGAAGATTAAGCCAAGGCATAAATGAATCATTATTCTTTAGAAGTCTCAGGAGGGAGGCTGACAGTCAACACTGAAGGATTTTTTCTTCTAATTTCCTATAATTTCTGTCTTCTTGTGAACAGACTAGCAGTCAGAACTCAAAGGTCTCAAAGGGGAACTGTAAACACCATCATTCCCTTTTCCAGAGAAATCCCTCCTTTTGAAATCAGTGATTTCAACCCACATGATTGTGCTGGGCTGCTGGATAACGCTGCTGCAACTTAAATTTGCTTTGGCAATCCAGAATTACAGGAGAATTGAATGTCTCATAGCGGATTCTTTGCTGTCTTTGGAAAGGAAGAGAAACCTCTGCCAGTAAAGCTCACAGCTACATTTATGGTTTGTTTTCACTGTCACTGCTCCCAAAAGCTGGGCTTCTTATTGGTTTTCAAGTGAGTTTATTTTCACAAAAGCAATATGTGTGCGACGGGATCTGATAAGGCCCTCCCGCAGGAAAGAATAACATTCTGAAGTCTGACCTGCTTTTAGAAATCCTTGGCCCTAAATCAAAGTTGGAAGCATATTTATATTTGTGGATAAAAAAGACCAACTGAGACTTGGTAAACAAGCAAATGAACATGGAACTGGACCCTAAGGAGAAGAATTGCAGCTTTGATAAATGGCAACCTGATTTGGAAAAGAGATGCCTTCATTTAAACATCATCATAGCCAAGTGGCCTGGGATGAAGACTTTGCAATAGGTACCCAACAGACCACACAAAATAGGGCTCTAAATTGCAATGGACCCTTTCATTCGCCACTAAATTAATCCCTTATCAAAACGATGCCAGCTTCTGAAAGAAGGTTTTCATGTTGGAAAGACAACTTACGTGCAAGACCTTGTTGAATCTATTATAGAATGCTGAAGAATTTGCTTCTTTAGGTCAACATTACTGTGTTTGAACTAACCTCACAGTGCCTTAAACATAGATGGATTCAACTTAGCTTTATTCTTTTTTGATCTGGATTTTTGGAGAAGCCACAGGGTTGTTGAAATGTGTTCCACATTTTCAATTTAAATTCATGATTTATCTTCTATGCTTTGGAGGTAACAGTACAACCTTGTATAAGTAACAACCACTAGAATTATGAACAGGTATTTGTGCTCATTGTGGCTACAAAGTAGGAGTGAGTTGAAATGGATAAACCCACGGTATGCAGGTTTGGCAGCTTTCTTGTTTGTCGTTTATTAATCAAGGGGAGGCTGGTTTCCTGCTTTGGGTTGCAGCCCATTCTCCAACTTTTGTGTTGGGGGAGGGGATGG
Organism: Equus caballus; assembly: GCF_041296265.1. Lineage (NCBI taxonomy): Eukaryota > Metazoa > Chordata > Mammalia > Perissodactyla > Equidae > Equus > Equus caballus. Next base: position 37,917,754 of record NC_091684.1, read on the forward strand.
CTGGTGACGACTGCGAGCTGCAGATGATCATTTACTGTGCATCTAACAGTTACTGAGTGCTGAATGCCTACTGTCTGCCAGGCACTGGCCTAGAGATTCGTAAGTGAGTAGAACCAATACAGTCCCATAGAGAGCCCAGGAGTAAATCCATGCACATACGGTCAACTGATTTTTGACAAAGATGCCAAGAATACATGTGGGGAAAGGGTAATCTATTTAATAAATGGTGTTGGGAAAACTGGATATATACATGAAAAAGAAGGAAATTGGACCCTTATCTTATAGCAAGTACAAAAATTAACTCCAAATGTATTAAAGAAATGAATGTAGGACCTGAAACCATAAAACTCCTAGAAGAAAATATAGGGAAAAGCTTCTTGACATTGGTCTTGGCAATGATTTTTTTGGATATGACACCAAAAACACTGGCAACAAAAGCAAAAATAAACAAATGGGACCACATCAAACTAAAAAGCTTCTGAACAGCAAAGGAAACAATCAGCAAAATGCAAAGGCAACCTATGAAATGGGAGAAAATATTTTCAAACCTTATATCTGATAAGGGGTTAATATCCAAAATATTCATACAACTCAGTAGCAAAAACACCCAGTTAAAAAATGGCCAAAGGACCTGAATAGACAATTTTCCAAAGAAGACCAAAATTGGCCAACAAGTATATGAAAATGTGCTCAATCATCATCAGGGAAATGCAAATAAAGACCACAATGCAATATGACCTCATACCTGTCAAGATGACTCTTATCAAAAACACAAGAGACAACAAGCATTAGCCAGGGTGTGGAGAAAAGGGAACTTTTGTACATTGTTGGTGGGAATGTAAATTGGTATAGCTATTATGGAAAACAATGTGGAGGTTCCTAAAAAATAGAATTACCACATGATCCAGCAATCCGACTTCAGGGTGTATATCCAAAGGAAATTATATCACTATCCTGAAGAGGTAACTGCACGCCCGTGTTCACCGAAGCATTATTCACAGCAGCCAAGATACAGAAACAACTTAAGTGTCCGCCAATGAATGAATAGATAAAGAAAATGTGGCATATATATATGCACACAATGGAATTTACTCAGCCATAAAAAAGAAGGAAATCTTCCATTTGCAACAGCATGGATGAACCTTGAGGGTGTTATGCTAAGTGAAATAAGTCAGAGGAAGACAAATATTGTACGATCTCACTTATATGTGGAATCTAAAAAAATTGAATTCATAGAACCAGAGAGTAGAAAAGTAGTTGCCAGAGGCTGGAGGGTGGGGGGAAATTGGATGATGTTGATCAAAGGATACAAACTTTCAGGTGTAAATGAGTAAGTCTTGGAGATCTAATGTACAGCATGGTAACTATAGTTAATAATACTGTTTGTAGGTATACTTGAAATTTGTAAGAAAGTAGGTCCTAAGTGTTCTCACCAAACACACAAAAAATCTTAGCTATATGAGGTTATGGATGTGTTAATTAACGTGATTGGGGCAATCATTTCACAATGTATACATGTGTCAAATCATCATGTTGTACACCTTAAAAAAAGAACTGGGTGCAGTTCTAGTGGGAGAAATTCACAGTCTAGTGGCAGAGTCACGCATTAACCAGACACTCTCTCCCATTAACTGTTTAGTAATAAGCTGGTGTAAGTGTCATGAAGGAAAAGCACTTGCTGTTAGGAGAGTTCCAAAGGCAAAGCTGACCTGGTTTGGGGGTCCTGGAAGGCTGAGGTCTGAAGGATGACACTCACCAGGTGAAACCAAGTAACCAAGTGAAAGAGGGGACGGATGATGGTGGGATGTTCCAGGCAGAAAGAATAGCATGGATACAGGCATACGTGGCTGCATGGAAACTCCATCTTGACTATGGGAACAGCCTTCCTTCTGATAGAAGGCACCTGGCTTATAATTCCCACCAAACTCCTATCTGTCATTCGAAGACCATTTCAAAAGTTGCCTCCTTCATGCAGCTTTCTTCAAACCCTACAGTCAGATAGAATCACTCCCATGCTTGAGCTTCTCTTATTCATCTGATACAATACTGTGAAGACTTTGTGCTTTGAATCTGAGAGGGAGTATATGGCTATAGGGCCAGGCTTTCTGAATTCAAATCCTGACTCAACTATTTATTTTCTGTGTGATCTTGGACAGGTTGCCTAACATGTCTGTATTTCAGTTTAGCCACTTGTGAAATGGAAATTAATAGTACCTTTCTCATAGGTTTGATGAGAGGGTTGGGAGAGTTAACACATGCAAAGTGCCTAGGTCATTGCCTGGCATGTAGTGAAACCTCACCAATGTAACCTGTTCTCGTTAATTCTGAGCAAGTCTATTTCCTTATTAATTTTGCCCAAGTGCTCAGAGCTGGCTAGAGTCTAGTCAGGAACTCCATTTGTATCTCTTAACACTCAGTCCAGTGTTCATCATGGAATTTCAGGCTGCCTTCAATCACCGTGCTTCTCGAGCTTTACATGTATTTGAATAACTGAGGAATCTTGTTAAAATGCAGGTTCTGATTCAGTTAGTCTGAGGTGGGGCCTGGGCTTCTGTGTTTCTAAAAAGCTCCCAAGCGATGCCCGTGCAGTTGATCTGTGGGCCACACTTTGAGTAGTGAGGGTCTATACCAACCTCAGGGAGCTCTCTCGGGCTACCTGAGTCTCTGGGGGAGAGACAGGAGCCTATGGAAGGAGGCAGGACTCACTCTACAACACCTGCACCTGGGCACTGCACGTCATCCTCTCCTTCCTTCTCCACCTGCAGTAGTTACTCAGTTAATGTGAGGCGAATGTCATCAGGCCACCATCAATGGTTCAACTCTTGAGAACTGTATCAGTTAGGGTTCTCCTGAGAGAAAGAGAGAGAGAGACAGAAAGACAGAAAGAGAGAGTTATTATTTCAAGCTGGAAATTTAGATAAGAGTTGATACTGAAGTCTTGAGTCTGAAATCTATAGGGCAAGCCAGCAGGCTGGAAACTCAGGTAGGATTTCTTGAGGCAGAATTCCTTCTTCCCCAGGAAAACTTGGGGAAGTATTTGCTTTTAAGACCTTCGATTGATTGGATGAGCCCCACCTACATTATAGAGGGTAATCTGCTTTACTTAAATTCAACTGAGTGTAAATATTAATCGCATCCAGAAAATACCACCCCAGCAACATCTAGACTAGTGTTTGACCAAACAACTGGGCACCGTAGCCTAGCCAAGCTGACACAGAAGATGAACCGTCGCAAGGGCCAAAGAGCATGGCCTGTTCCATGGCTTCAGAGCTCCCCGACCTTGTCAGAGTGTGAAGGAGCCTCTGAAAGCCACTTCCCATCTGGGGCAAAAACTCCATGGGCCTGACCCCCGTCTTGGACTTAGAAGGGTGGCATTACACTGGAGAGTTGCCTGTGACTGTGTTTTGTGCTCTGTTATACCCAACTTGAACCCAATTAACCAACCTTTTGGCATTGGAGGCTAAATTTCTTAGTGAAAAACAAGAAAGTTACTCCAATTCAAACAGCACTAGTCTTGGAGCGCCAAGCTCTGGGCTGAGAATTCAGATCCTGTTTATGTGGGGCCATACCACCAGATTGTAAGCAGCGGGTGGTTCCTTCTAGGGGGTCTTGGATGGCTGCTAAGACCCATGCTGTGGCCTTGATAAATTCTGGCCACAGAGCAGAGGTGAACAAATGCTCCGCAGGCCTCAGGGAATGCCCAGTGGGTAAACACCACGCTGCAGGACAGCAGTGGCAGGCAGGCTCAAGACCTCATGTTTATCTTTGGACAGCTTTCCCAATGCACTTTTCAATCGGTGGTTTCACTTTATTCTCAATATAATCTGGCATATAGGCAGAGGAGAGATTGTTACAGAAGTCATCCTCCAGTTTTTCCCTGACTTGCTGAAATGTTACCATCTGGTCCCTTTGCCTTAGGCTGCTGGCAAAAAGGAAAGTGCTCTACTCTGGAATCTGGCGGATTTGAGTTGGAATTCCTGCTCCACCTCTTACTAGCTGAGTGACCTTAGATAAGTTACCACAGCTCTGTGAGCCTCAGTTTTTGTATTTGAAATAGTTACCCTGAATGTTTGAAGTAAGGATGACATGGGCTAATGTAGCTCAGTGTCTGTCATCTAGTAGGTGCTTAAAAAATGGCGGTGACTTTTTGGTATTACTATAGTAGACAGGCCTTGGGGTGCTGCCTACCTACAGCACCCTGCTCTGGTGCTGCTTCTACCCACAACCATCGATGAGATGCCCAGCCGAGGGGCCTGGGTGTGTATTATGTGACCTACTGCTCTGTCACAGCTAATTGGGTGAAGGACGGTTGCCTGACCCAGGATGGACTTGGATTCTTCTGGGAATTTGGAATTGGAACATTGAGAAACTGAGCCATTGAGCTGTGGGGAACTGAGATGAAAGGCCATGTAGTTTTGGGGACTGAGGCAACTAGGATGACTTCTGTACACACTGAAGTAGCGCCAGAGGAAGCCCTTTAATGGAGAGAAAGGGGGAAGTGACTAGAGGTGCAGAGAGGAGAGGTGGGTCATGCAGTCCTTGAAAGACAGAGCCACAGTTCTTAATCTCTCCCTGGTTATCACGAAGCCAAGTGGATTTTTTCCTGCCCTTGGATTCCATGGGACCAGTATCCTTATAATGAGTCAACCTCCTTTCTCCTGGGCTTGCTGGAGTGGATATCTCTTCCTTGTAACAAAAAGATCAATGGTGGGGATGAAACAGGTGAAGAAATGGGGGTTCTGAGAGGCACAATGAGTTGGGGAGTATAGATGCCTAGTCCGGAGCTCATTCTACTGCTCTTTGCAGTCTTGTTCCTTGTCTGGCAAGTACAGTTGTTACAGTGGTGATTCTCTTGTCTCAGAGGCTAACTGGGAGTATGTTGAGGTGGGCTGGGGAAGGAGGTGTGACCTGTCAGGGCAGATGTGGTGCTAACCCTGCCCTGACACTTTCCCTTTGTGACTTCTGCTTTCCCTCCACATTCCATTCAGCTGCTCTCCCAGGCTCAGCTCAGAGTAATGCAAGTGCCTCTGGTGTTTTCTTCCTTGAATTGGGCACCAGCTCTCACTGGCCCCCGGTCTATATTTCTCTGAAGGGAAGAAGTTATTGGGTGTGATGACGGCTCCCAGGCATCAGCTTCAACTTGGCTCCCACTCAATGAAATAATCTGGCTTGGAAGTCAGTTTTCTCTGAGCTTTTGGTGCTGGCTGTGGGCCAAAGCAGATAATCTGGGACCTGAGTGTAAAGAAAAATCTGGGGAAGTCCTGGTGCATCTCCCTCAAGTGTCCCGAGGTGGCTTGTCTGAACTTAGAGCTCCCCATGGGCATTACAGAGGCTGGAGTGTTGAAAGAGTCTGGGTACCACCTCAGAGGCCTTGGCTGTCACGTAGGCAAGAATGTTGAGCATCCCATGAGGGTTGGCTCGAGCCGTGCTTCCCAAACATGAGGGCAGGGAAGAGCTGGCTACATCAGAATCTCATGGGTGCTTGTTCATGCACAAATCCCCGAATCTCTTTCTGATTCAGGACTTCTGGGATGAGGCTTGAGAAACTCCAGTTTTAGCAAATACCATATGGTTCTGATTATCAGCCATGGTGGAAACTATACTCAGATAGATGGCCTCATTGATGTCAGTCTGAGAGTCTCTGAAATGACCCTATTACAAACCACGAAAACTTCTGCAGTCTAATCCTTGCCCTCATAAATAGGTGCTGTTATGGGTTGAATTGTGTCCCCCCTAAATTTATATTTTGAAATCTTAGGCCCTAGAATGTCAGAATCTGACTTTGGGAATGAGGTCATTCCAGATATAATTAGTTCAGATGAGGCCATACAGGAGTAGGGTGGCCCCTTAATCAGACATGACTGGTGCCCTTATTAAAATAGGGAAATTTGGGCACAGAGACAGACACATACAGAGGGAAGAAGATGCAAAGAGACACAGGGAGAATGCCATGAAAATTATGCTGTCATAAGCCAAGGAACCTTCCAGCTTCTGGAGCTACCAGAAGCCGGAACAGGCTGGGAACGATCCTTTTGCTACAGGTTTCAGAAGGAGCATGGCTCTGCCAACACCTTGATTTCAGACTTCTAGGCTCCAGAACTGTGTAACAATATATTCCCATTGTTCTAAACCCCGCAGTTTAGTACTTTATTATGGCAGCCCCAAGAAATTAATACAGATGCTTTTAATATTTTAGTTGTTAGTATCAGCTGCTCTCCACTTCAATCCTGTGAGTTGCTCTGCCTGCTCTCTTGGGTGGGAAATGAGGATTCCCCTGGGAATGCCCTTGCAGCTCTGATGGGCAGGGGTGTTTAGAGCGCAGGGAATCTGCATTCCGGTGAGGAATGTGACAGTGCCTCATGAAGTCAGAGAGAAGCCTTAAGGTAGGAAAAGCAGCTTGCCCCTCCCCTTTTATCTCTCTTATGAATCTGACCAGATGTTTTCAGTGGCCAAGCATCTATTAAGGAGTGCCAATTCTCCAGATTTGGAGTTTGTGATTGTAGGTGGGAGAGGGGCCCTTCATGTCTGTGTCCAGATAAATTTGTAGCACAGAGGTTAGGAGCAGAGCTCTGGAGCCAAACTGCTGGTGTTTGCATCCTCCTGGCTGTGGGATTTGGGGTAAGTGGCCTGGTCCAGGGGTCCTCACATTTTAGTGTGCATCAGAACCAACTGTGGGGCTTGCTCAACTTCACTGCTGGCCCCGCTCCGGGGTTTCTGATTCAATACATCTGGGATGAGGCCCAAGAATGTTCATTTCTAACAAGTTCCCAGGTGATGTTAATGCTGCTGGTTCAGGGACCACACTCTGAAAACTGCTAACTCAGCTTCTCCAAGCCTCTGCTTTCTCATCAGTAAAATGGGGTTTGTGACGTTTCTAAATTATAGAGTTCTGGTGAGGGTTAAGTGAGGCGATGATTGAAGCATTTAGCACGTTGCTATGCATGCAGCTCAGTAAATGTTGGTGATCACTCACTGTTATGAATGTGAATTGTAGCCCTCTTCTATGTTTTGGCTTGCAAAGTCACCCCAAGATGTTTCAGAGTCAGGAAACACTCAAACGTAGTTCTGGATGGGATGCAGGGAAATGTCACTGTCTGTTGAAGATTTCAGAGAAGTAAATTATCCCCCTGAAACTAAAGGACACCTCTTGCTATGCCAAGGTTGCCTCTTCTAAGTGTGCCAGCAGTTGGGGCCTGGATGAGGCCTTTGGTAGAGGTGGGATAAGGAGAGGGGAGAAGAGGGGTTGGGGCTTGCCCTCAGGCTCATCAAGGACAGAGCTCTGACTTCATGCTCATGAGTTTGGGAGCATCACACTGCCCAGGCCCGCAGCTGGCAGCCTCTACTACTCCACGCGGGGCACTGCACATTCGTTCAGAAAACATTCCATGAACTCTGCGCCCTTTCCCACACTCCCAGCTAAAGACAGCAATTGTCTTGGTGTTCAAGCATCCAGGGCTGAAGCCTTTCAGAAGCTACTGGATATGTTTGCCCTGCATCTTCTCCAGTCTGCGCTGAGCACAGAGAAACAGACTGTTAATGGGTTGGCCTTCCTAACGCAATATGACATCCTGGCACTGAGTCTTCTCATTAGCTTGGTTCTTGGGATTCCAGCTTCAGAAGCAAGACAGTTTATGTCGATAAATAATGCTTTGTCTCTGGGATCCTGGCCCCATCAGAGGACTTCAGGGCTCCGGTTGGGAGCTGCTGGCTTGTTGCTAAGGCGCTTGGAGCTTATCCAAATTCACATTTCCCAGGATGGTGGAGAATAGTTAATGATTACAAAGCTCTGAAAATGTATATGTGGGTTTCTTTCCAACACTACTTAAAAACATGTAATTACCAGGAAGAGGATATTTCTGGTTTTGTTTGGCTTTTGTGGTTGTTGACCTCTGAGGGTAAAACAGTTCTTTTTTCTTGTATGTATTGCTGAAAGCTTCCCCTTTCAGTGTAGTGAGCTCTTCTTGAGCCCTTACTACGTGCAAAGTAGCAACGTGAGGGGCAGCAAGAAAAAGGTAAGACTCTTCCAGTTTAGTTGGAGAGGATGTATCCAGGTGAAGAGGTTGTGACATAAAGATACAGAGAAAGGTGGCTGACAACTGGAGACAGAAGACGTAAAGACATCTTGTTTTCTGTTTTAAAGTTTTTCTTTGCCCCAAATGTGAATCTTTCCCCCTGGCATACCTGCCTTCCTCTGCTGTAGAACATTGCTTGAACATCTTGGAAAATATTTTAAGAGAGCTCCTGGTAGTATCTCTTTGAAGCTAATTGTCTCTGACTTACTGGCCCTCCCCACCCCCACCCCGCCACCCCAAATCCTAATTTGACAGCCCATGCAGATTCACCATGTAAGTTAATGGGAAAACTCATTTGTTTTCTTGCCTGCTTATTTGTGGTCTTTTCCTGGCCAGTACTTCCACCTGAACAGGTTTTAATTGTATATTTATTCATTGTCTCTCCCACTAGAATGTGTAATTCCTGTAGCTAGGGACCTTCTCAGACTAGTCTGTCTTGGCAGCCAAATTGAAAAGGCCGAAATGAAATCATGGGGGAAATTATGTAGCACCTTATTCACTGAATCCAAGTCTACTAGAACTTGGGTATACACTTGGAAGCTAAACATTTCGTTTTGTGCAAATAAAAGCAGGGCCTGTTCCATAGTTCTACACTGTGGGGCGTCAACTCATCGCTTACCACCCTCCCCCTGTTTTATGGGATAGTGCTGGCTAGAAACAAGTTTTTAAAAACCAGGCTTAACAAAGCTAAACACAGTCTTTCCCATACAATCCAGAAATTGTGTCCCTAGGTATTTACCCAAATGAGTCGACTTATGTTCACACAAAAACCTGCACACCAATGTTTATAGGAGCTTTATCCCTAATTGCCGAAACCTGGAAGCAACCAAGATGTCCTTCAATAGGTGAATGGATGAACCCACTTTGGCACATACACACAATGGAATATTGTTCAGGGTTAAAGTGAAAGGCACTATTAAGCCACAAAAAGACATGGAGGAATCTTAAATACATATGGCTAAGTGAAAGAAGCCAGTCTGAAAAGGCTACATACTGTATAATTTTAACTGTATGGCATTCTAGAAAAGGCAGAACTATAGAGACAGTTAAAAGATCAGTGGCTGCCAGGAATTAGGGAGGAGGAATGAAAAGCTGGAGCACAGGGGATTTTTAGGGCATGAGACTATTCTCGATGATGCTGTAATTATAGATACATGACATTCTGCATTTGTCAAAACCCATAAAACTACAAAGAATGAACTCTATTGTAAATTATGGGATTTAATTAATAATTACACACCAATGTTGTGTGACCAGTTGTAACAAATGTACCACGCCAATGCAAGATGTTACTAATAGGGGAAACTGTATATGCGGCGGGGGAGGGGAGGGAGCGCGTGGGAACTCTATGCTTTCTGTGCAGTTTTTCCGTAAACCTAAAACTGCTCTGAGAAACAAATTCTTTTAATTTTAAAAAATCCCGTTTAATCAAATAATTTATTCAGTCACTCATTTTTTATTTTCAACAAACGCTTATTGAGCACCTACTGTGTGTCAGTCATGTTGGTCATCACCCTGGCCACATTGGTGAGGTCATCCAGTGGCGCTTGTTCACAGAGAGGGAGTTCCAATGATGTTGTTTAAAGGAGCTCAGTTCTCTAAAAGGTTGAAAGGGATCATGGCAAGGGTCAATGAAGCCCCCAAAGGTGGTATGAAAGAGGTCCCGACTTTTGAGGATGAAATCAAAGGCCTGAGTCCTTTTTATAATCTACATCCCAGAGGGTAACAATATCCAGAGCTCAGGAACTTTTGCATGTGAAAGTGTAAATAGAGAAACCCTCTCTTAATGTTAGATATTACTATTATTAGAGTAATAAATGATATTCAGGAAGAAATTGTGGAGCAGAATTCAGGCCGAAGAAACAATGCATTCATTCATTTTTCTAAACAAAAGTAGGACCACTTCAGCACCCTCTCCCCTCTCCTCAGGTGGAGGAGAAACCCAGCATCAGTCATGAGTGGGGCTCCCTCCCTCCCTTCCATTGGACTGTAAGGGATTGCTGGGTCTGGGAACGTGTGGGAGGCACTGGGCTGTAACTCATAGGATCTCTGTTGTTGCATCGCTCCTTTTGCTTCCCTGTGCTGGTGTCTGGTGCTGTGATCTTCTGCCGCCTGCACAAGACTGCTTCATTCATTCTTTCTTTCTTTCTTTTTTTTTTTGAGGAAGATTAGCCCTGAGCTAACATCTACTGCCAATCCTTCTCTTTTTTTGCTAAGGAAGATTGGCCCTGAGCTAACGTCTGTGTCCATCTTCCTCTACTTTATTTGTGGGATGCCTGCCAAAGCATGGCTTGATAACCAGTGTGTGGGTCCATGCCAGGGATCTGAACCAGCAAATCCCGGGCCACTGAAGTGGAGCGTGCGAACTTTGCTGTGCCACCAGGCCGGCCTCCCAAGACTGCTGCTTGGAAGGGACTTCCAGCTGTCTTGGCCTTGCTCTCCCTTGCAAAACTTAAGCCTTCCATTGACCACAAACTTGGTCATAGGGACCTTCTCCACTGAGCTTAGTGTCCAGCCCCCAGAGGCATCTGGCAGTCACCTCCCATGCAAGGGCAGGCCTCTGTGGGTCACTGCATGGGGGCAGGGTTCATGTCCCTGCCTCTCAGATACTTGCCACCCCTCTATCCATCATTCTCTCCCTCTAGGAACTTTACTCGCCTTTCCTTCAAGAGTCTGCCACCATCTTGTGTCAGCCTCATCTGTCTCAGCAGAGCTAGGCTTTAGAAAGCAGCAGTCCCTAAACTCTCCCTCAGAGAGCCTCAGACCTCTTGGAGTAAAGGGAGATAGGAGACAGCAAGAGGGGAAAAATGCTTTTCTTTCTTTCTTGGAGAGCCTCCATCATACATTTCCCAGTCGGGTTATCCCGCCACACTCTAATTGCTAGTGGTAAGGAATTTAGCTCTCTTTATTTTAAAAACAAAACCACTTTTCATGAACCAAATACCAGTTTATGTCAGACCTCAGGCTCTGGGCCCCGGGCCTTCAGAAAATGCCTCACCACACTAGGCATCCACCATCCACACCACATTGGCAGTGGCGTCTCATCAACCTGGGGATACTTCCAAAGTCAGCACAAAAAGTTAAAAGCTTATATGGTCAAAATTACCCACGATTCTGTATTAGGAAAGTAAGCCTTTGCAGAATTTCACTTAGTCCATCCCAGAGACCTTATTTTCTAGTGTATGGATGTAGAACTCTTTCTTTGGATGAGCACCAGATGAACTGGTTGGTTTGCATTTAGAGGTCACAGTGTATGAAAAATACTTACCTGTGAACACAGCAATCACCTTTAATGTCATCTGATGCTCTAAGAGAGGCCTGAGGGAATCTAGTCTTCTGAGGGACAGCTGACCTCCTACCTCGCGTTCAGTCAGGGGCATGTGCTCATGGAGTGCAATGACTAGTGGAGTCAAAGGCACCATTTCAATTGCTCTCTCTTCTTCCCTCTCTCTCCTTCTCTCTCTGTCTCCATCTCCACTCTTCCAACTGCATTTAGTTGGCTTGGGATGTGAAGGGACTCCAAGGTGCTGTGAACACCTGCTTGCTGTGTGCAGGGCCCCAGGAGGGTCAGACAAGCCTTGCTCTGTCAGTCTGCTTCCTGGTCTCTCTGCCCTTCCTGTTGGTACTCTCTGTAGGCTGCCTTCTTGGATTGCCCCTTGGCGGCTCTGGCTGTTTGTTGATTCCTAAACTCGACCACATACCTTTCACTCAATCTACAATGAGTTTGGTGATCAGTTACGCCTTTGGGTAACCTGACTTTGGCCCAGTCCCTGTTTGAGGCCATGTCATTTCAGGGCTGGTGATGATAGCTGGAAGGGTCCCTCTCTGCAGTGATGTTACAGGAGATCTCTCTGTCCCGGTTGTCTGGGCCCATCCTCACCAGCCTTGTTAGAGACTGAAACTCTTCCATATCTTTCCTACAAGTTCGTGCCTCAGGAGGAGCCTGTCTCTGCCGAGCACCATTTCTGAGATCCTTTCTCAGTGAACTTCCTGGTAGTAAACTGAATGGTTTGCTGCTCATTGCTTCTTCAAAGCTGGGAGTAGTGGGAAAAAAAGACTTTGCATCAAGACAGACAGAGTTAGGATATTGGCTCTGCCTCTAACTGTGTGATTCAGCAAAAATTCTTTAGCCTCCCTGAGCATCTCTTATGATCCCATGTAAAATGGAATTGCACTACTTACCTTCAGCTACAGAATTGCATTACCTTCCTTGGAGGTTCTTGTGAAGAATAGAGTTGTGTAAAAATGCATGGCACACTTAGATGATCAACAGCTGTTAGCTCTTACTGTTTCCTCATTCACTGGGGGTAGGGATGGGCTAGGCGCACTGTGGAGCAGCTTCTCCTACTTGGAACAGTTGAAGAAATTTCTTCTCTTCCTTTGTGTAGTGAATCCTGTTTTGCTTTAGACTGAGGGAAAGCACACACCTGGGCTCAGGTTCCCACTCTGCCATTCACTTGGAGCAAGACTTAGGTGAGTCTTTGGTCTCTCTCAGCTGTGGTTTTGGCTCTTAAAAAATGAGGGTAATAATATCTACCCCTTAGGATTATTGGGAGAATAAGAAGTGAAGTATGCGAAATGGTCAGTGCACTGCTTCACTCAAAATCGTCATCTAGCGGCTGGCCCCATGGCTGAATGGTCAAGTTCGCGTGCTGTACTTTGGCAGCTCTTGGTTTCACCGGTTCGGATCCTGGGTGCGGACCTAGTACTGCTCATTAGCCATGCTGAGGCGGCGTCCCACATAGAGGAACCAGAAGGACCTACAACTAGAATATACAAGTATGTACTGGGGGTTTTGAGGAGAAGAGGAAGAAAAAAAATAGATTGGCAACAGATGTTAGCTAAGGGCCAATCTAAAAAAAAAAAATCATGACCTAATACTGTGTATGCACCTCTGGCCTCTCAGCTCATAAGTTCTTTGTGGGCAGGCACACGTCTGAGTCGCTCCCGGCCCCGTGCTGGCATGGAGAGGGGCTTCAGAAGCTAGTGATGGACAACACAAACAATTCTTCTTTCCCTGGTTCTCAGGAAACCTGGTTTGAAGGCTGTAGGACTAAGGTCCCATGGCAATTTAAAAGATAAACAATTCCAGAATAGGTTCCTACAGCATTAAATAGGACAACTTTCAAATGGGTCATGATGGAGAAAACAAAAATCTCAACTGCGTCATAGAAGGCAGACCCGTGGGACTTGGTTCACATAAGGAAAATACTCTGGAAAATGGTACCAGGGATTTCAAACTGAAAGCAAATACGTTCATAGTAAAAATATTCCACATGATTTGCTTAAAAACATTCTAACAAAAAATATTTACAGCATCCCTGTAAATGTCACTCTGGGACTCAGTTTCCCTTTTTCCAAAGTTTCTTGGCTGGATTAGACCCATGGGGCCTCATGGGCTTTGCTAAGACATTTGGATTTTTCCCTTGATACAAGGAGAACCCACTAGTGTTTTAAGCAGGAGGAGGCCACGATCTGGCTTATGTTTTCTAAAGCCCAGCCTTTTTCCACTTTTCCTTCCCTACCCCGTGGCTGTGCTCCATCCTGCCTTTTGTGCTTCATCTTATGTCAGCTCCTCTTTCTACAGCATCCCCTCCCACTCCAGCCCACAGCAATTGCTCCTTCCTCTGAGCTCACAGCATTTGCTGGGCTCTTAATCACACTCTGCCCCATGACATGGCATGCTATTATTGTCTTCCGCATGTGTTAGTTAATTAATTAATTCAACAAGCATGCGTGGAACAGCTGCTGGGTGTTAGGCGCTGTGCTAAGTGCTAGGGACACAGAGATGCTTGAGACAGGTTCTCTGTTCCCAGGTAGCCTGGAGTCAGGGGACGGGGGTGGGGGCAGCTGTATAAACAAATTACTGGAGGCTGAATGGTAAGCCCAGGGATAAGCATGGTTTTTATGAGACCCAAGATAAGGGGTCCCTTACCAGCGGGGGAGGGGGCCTCGGTAGAGTAGGGAGGGTTAGGGAAGACTTAATGGGCGAAAGGAGGTTGGAACTGATCCTTCAAGGCTGCCTGGGAGTGAGGGTGAAGGGACGAGGTGCAGAGGGGTCAGGGCAAGCAGAGAAACAGAACGGTGACAAATTGTAAGCAGGTCACTCCTGACAGAGTATTTATTGGAAGCCCGGGAAGCGTAGGAGATGAGGCTGGAGATACAGACAGGAGCAAAGCACAGCACGAGACATGCAACACAACATCCAGAATGCGTGGCTTCTGCTGGAAGGAATTTGTGCAGCTGAATTGGGGAAAAGGCCCAGAGTGGGACACAGGAGACCAGAGGTGGTCTTCGTTTATTTCTTCACTGAAATACCACACTGTGGATGCCACTGTGAGCAAAACCGACCAGGTCTCTGCCCTCAAGGAGCCTGTGGGAGACTGGCTATCGGCCAGGTCAATAATACAGTGTGATAAGGACTAGGTCCTGTGGGAGGCTCCAGGAAAGAGCCCTGACCCAGCCTCAGGGCCCAGGGAAGGCTTCCTGGAGGCGGTGTCCTCAGGTCAGCTCTCTGGACAGTTGGACTTCATAGGGAGTGAGAAAGGAGTGTGCGGAGAGAGCTCATAATGGCCCACCTTTCCCCTGAACCCCTCAGCCTTCTAGGCCTACAAAACTAAGCCGGAGGCCCGGGCTGGCACAAGGGGATGGAAAGTAGGCTGAAGAAAGGCCTGCAGAGAAGCACTGGCTGTTTTGTGGTCTTCCTGGCCGTCTCCTGGAACATGGGCCTGTTTTGCAAACACAGCTAGTTAGTCCAAATATGCGGGGTTTGGCCCTGCCTCCGCCAACCCAGCTCACTAAGCAAACAGTAAAGAATTTTTTATCCTTTTCTTTCTAAACTAACTCTTTTCTGGGTGCATAATTTATACAGCTCCAGTGGACTGCAGTTTGGCTTCCATCCCAAGAGAGAAAAACATCTCCTCAGATTTTCCACACGCCCGCCCCATCCCGCTGGCCCAATGCCAAACCTTCCCAGGCAGCCTGGGGCAGGGCTGCTGCTCTGGAGAAAGGTGGGGACATACCACTGCCCCAGGGGCAGCATCGGCAGCAATCTCAGGGCTAGCTGCAGTAGTGAGGCGGGTGGGTGTTCCACACAGGAGTGGGAGGGTGGGAAATAGGTGTGTGGTCAAGGGTGGGCAGGAAACTGCAGATAGCAGAGCTGCCAGAAACGGCGCGGGGACTAGCAGACCCTGGAATAGCTCGTCAGTGTTTACAAAGCACCTTCTCGTCTGGTTTGAGTCTCCCAACAACAGCGTGAGAAGGGGGGACACATATGATTACTATTCCAGTGTAACTGATGAATTAGTGAGAGAATGGAATAGGCAACCTGAAATTAGCCAGACCCAAGTTAGAATCCCACCTCTGCCCTTGAGGGAACTTGGGCCAGTTACAAAGCCTCCAGCAGCCTCATCTGGGAGGGACCGTGGCAGTACTTTCCCCAAAGGATGGTGCTGGGGGTTAAATGAGATACTGTGTGTGAGGAGCCCACACCATGCCTGGACACTAGCAGATGCTTGCTTGTTTCTATTAGAATGGCTGGAGAGGTTGCCTGGCTCCTGTGGGCGCTGCTGGGAGGGAGACCCCGGTGTTTGGACTCCCAACATGGCCCTTCATGTCAGCTCCGTCACCGGTGTGCCCACCAGGCCAGCCTGGCCCCGAGCAGAGGCCACAGCTTGGTGAGGTTGCCTGCACGTTCCAGGCTCAGGAATCTGAGCCGATAGCTGAGTAGTCCATAAGTCCAGTAGGTCAGTCCTTAAGTCCAAATGCCTGCCATGCTCTGTGGGAGCAAATGGCTCTAGAAACTGCATAGCTGGTGAAACTCAAGCTTCAGAATATGAGCCCCAGTTCACAATCCGCCTGTTTCCTCTTATAGTCAAGGGCGAGCATCCAAATCCCCCTTCATTTATCACTGTCACTGCCAGCTCCGAAAGGTCAGCAAGCATTCCTCTTGGCTGCCTCCAGCCACTTGGCGCTGAGCAGCGATTCTGACTCAGAGGCGCTGTGCCTTGCACTCAGTAGGCACTCTCGAATGTTTGTAGAGGAGTTGTCAGGTCGCACCCTGTAGCAGGGGCTGGAGGTCTGTGTCATCACGGCGTGTGTCAAAACAGCATTTCCTTGTCTGGGTCAGCTCTGTGGCTCCTGTGTTGTAGACCCAGATGGTTTCTCCAATAAAAATTCTACAACTTTTACAACTATTCCCTCTGCCTGGCTCCATGAATGTCCTATGAATGCCCCATGGTTCCTTCTCCTCAGCCAATTCTCAGCCTAAACGTGGCTTCCCTAGGGGCCTTGTCTACCCATCACATCGAAAGGGGCCCCCCTCGCCTCACCCAAGGGACTATCTCATCATCGTTCTTTATTTCGTGGGACTCCTCACCATCTGAAGTTATTTCTTTGTTCAGTGTTTTTGTGACGAGAACATCAGCTGCATGAGAGCAGGACCTAGTCTATCTTGGTCATCGTGGTATCCTCGGTGCCTGGCATACAACAGGAGCTCAATAGTTATTTGTTTAATGGGTAAATGAAGCAAACTGAAGATCATGGGGTCCTTGGGGCTGGCCTGGTGGTGCAGTGGTTAAGTTCGCATGTTCCGCTTCTGGGGCCAGGGTTTGCCGGTTCGGATCCTGGGTGCGGACATGGTACCGCTTGGCACGCCATGCTGTGGTAGGCATCCCACATAGAAAGTAGAGGAAGATGGGCACAGATGTTCGCTCAGGGCCAGTCTTCCTCAGCAAAAAGAGGAGGATTGGGGGCAGCAGTTAGCTCAGGGCTAATCTTCCTAAAAAAAAAAAAGAAAGAAAAAAAAAAGATCATGGGGTCCAAGGTCTTCACTCTGCGGAAGAGACAACTGAGGCCCAGAAGTGTTAAGATGTCCAACGTCAATTTGCTTGTGCCAGACACCCCTGCCACGAACTCTTTCTCCAGAAGCTTCTTCCTCAATTCTTAAGAATCTCTGGAACCAACATATGGTAATAATCTGCCTTTCTATTTAGGAATAAGTACTATTTCCTGTCTCTGAAGAGCTACAACACCAAAAATCTCTGATGTGCACCCTAGTAAGCTAAAGGACAGTTTGCTCATTTGGGCTGAAAATGGAAAACACACGGATGCACATATAAACACCCTGGAAAGAAATTAAAATGGGCTCACACATGGATAAGGAATGATCATATAAAATGATATCATCCTGTTGGTGTCAACTAGCCAGGGAAACACCATAACTGGGTCATATATATTGACATTGGAGGAGAAATTTTCCCCTCTAGGTTCTGGAGGAAGGCTGAGGAAGGTTCAGATGGAGTCAGCGTGGAGTAGTGGGCTGGAAATCTTCCTCCGAGATAATTTAGGATTAAGTCCGCAGAGGCGTGGAAAGGGTCCAGCATTGTACCTGCTCAGTCAGGGGTGGTTCTGTTATCCTCCCTAAAGATGGATTATTCTCGCTGAGGACTCACTTGCTTCCTTGTTTCACTGACTCCCACTGGTTTTCTCATATTTATCCCATGGGAGATGACAGGAGATGACTCATACCAAGTAGCAAAATGAATCAGTGTGCTAGCTCTGGTAAAGGTTCCAGAGAACAGTTAGGAGCTAATAATAATTATTGTAACAGCCACTACTTCACTTACCTTACGTTTTCTATGTCCCAAGCAATGTGCTGAGGGCTTAGGTGTATTACCTCATTCAATTGTATAAGGCTGGGTCTATTTTTGTCCTGCTTAGCACATAAAGAAACAACCATTCAATCCCATGAGGAAAGAACTATTCTTATTTTACAAATGAAATTTGGAGAGGTCAAGTGGCTTGCCCAAGGCCACTCAGCTGGAAAGGACACAGCCAGAAATACAGCTGTGGCACATGGTCTGAGTACAAAAGTGACAGAAAGTGAAAAAGTGCTATAGGGTTATAGGAGGCTGGAAGTGATGGCTAAAAGAAATTAGCGGTGGTAGGGTTTTGGTGACTGGCAGTTGCCTGCGTTGTCTCTAGCCCCTCACTTCTGGTACTTGACTATAACACACATCTACTGAGAATTCACAGGGTGCATTGTTATAAATTAAAGGGAGTGGGTTTGAAGAGAAGACCCCTGGACAGCACAGGTTACAGGCATAGCCACGATGATCCAGGGAAGTGAAGTTCCAAGCACGGAGCATTCTGTGTGCTCAGCACGCTGCCTGACATCTAAAAAGTCAGGGATTGTAATTCTTTTGTCTTTGATTAAATGAAAAAGTGCACGTGAAAGCTCCAGGCTCGGACCTTGCCCCGTGCCTGGCACAGAGTAGGCACTGAATCACAAGATTCTTGCTTCTTACCTCTATTTCCCTAATACCTATCACAGTGCTTGGCAAAGAGTAGGTGCCAAGGTGCTTAACATATACAGTTGTTTGTTATTTTTTGACTGGTAAGCACTTATTTCTTAATAAATACTAATATTTATTGAGGCTTCATACTAAGCATTTCCAGGCCTTATCACTTCTGCTCCTTATACTCGTCTAGCGTCTAGTGAGGTGAGTATCATTAACATCTTCATTCAACAATGGGATTTCCTTTAACCGAAGAGAAAACAGGCTTCCAGAGGTTGAATGCTTTGGCCCAGGATGCTGATCTATCAAGCGGGTGAGTGGCAGAGCCAGGGGTTTGAATGAATGGGTTCCCAGGATCTCTTCCCAAGGTCCCCACAGTGACCAGGGAGGACAAATGTCTGTCACTCTCTAAGGCATCTGTGGGCCATAGCTTGAAGCTTGACATTTGTTAGAAATTTTATTTCTCTAAAAAATTCATAGCATCTTTGCTTTCTAACACGTCCATGGTTAATTCAATCTAAATTAATGTTTTAAGGGGCCAGCCTGGTGGCACAGTGGTAAGTTCACACGTTCTGCTTTGGTGGCCTGGAGTTTGCCAGTTCGGATCCTGGGGGTGGACCTACATACCATTTGTCAAGCCATGCTGTGGCAGATGTCCCACATATAAAGTAGAGGAAGATGGGCATGATTGTTAGCTCAGGGCCAGTCTTCCTCAGCAAAAAAGAGGAGGGCTGGCGGTGGATGTTAGCTCAGTGCTAATCTTCCTCAAAAAAAAAAAAAAAAATTAATGTTTTAAACCCTTGACCAGTTTCATTACTTAACTCACCCTCTCCCCCAATCTTCACATTTTCTCATGCTTCAGAAAGAGGCATCACATTTGTTTCGTGACTTCTCAGTATCCTGGCAGACCACAGCATGCCTTCACAGGTACACATGCTCCAGGTTGAGCAGGAAGCTGGAGGAATCTGGTATGCTTCCTCAGAGAAGTGAGTTGTGAACTAGAATTTAACTGACTGGCAGAGGGAAAACTTGGACCTGGATTTTACAGCTCTTCTTCCACCTGTCTCCTGCCTCCTACCCCTAAATCCTTCCTCACTCTATCCCCTGGTAGAGCAGAGTGGAGACCTGATGCAGAGTTCTGAATATACAGGTCCTCAGTGGCAAATAAATGAATGAATGATGGGGAATGGATGAGGTCTGGTTAGCGATGGGCATCACCATTCCCTTGGAAAGGCTAATGGCCTGAGAGAGTCTAAGGGGGGCTTTTATATTATAAAGGGGCTCGCTGGAGAAGGATGGCATAGCCATTAAGGACACCACAGCCTCCTCACCTCCATGAGTCCTTTCTAACCCTCCTAGGCTGTTACTGATGCTGCTGTGATCCCTAAATGTCAGTCAGCTTGGGAGCATCTTCTGCCACTGGCACTGAACACTCATAAGCAATTGGGAAGATAACTTGGAGGGCCCTAGAGATCTTCTAGTTTATTCTTCCCATTTTACAGATAAGGAAATTGAGACACAGAGAGGGAAAATGAATGACCCGAGGTCACACAATGTGGTGGAACTGTCCATTGCCTATCCAACAGCCATTTCCTGCTCCTTGTTCCTTCCTAACAGCACCCAAGTTTTGCTTGTTATTGGGAAGCCATGGTTTCAGGGAAGACTTTATTTACCCCTTTCTGTCCCCAGAGAATGAATCTTGATTAGTTTGAGCCAATCATAATAATTATATCCTCTTTGCCAGTGACTGGTTTGGAGATGAGCATGTGATTCAACTCTCTTCCATGAAACATGAAGGGACGCCTATTGCTGGGGGCTTTGGGGAAAGTTTTCCTCCATCTTAAAGAGCAATGATACTAAAGGCTGCACAATCTTAGTATCTATGGCTTTGAAGTTTGTTGGATGAGGACAGGGCGCTTGAAGTAATTGCAACACACAACCAGGGAGAATCAGGTTCCCCATCCAGTGTTTAGTTGGCCCCTTGGAGAGTTGGAGTGATCGCTGTGACTACCAGGAGGTAATGGGGGAGTAGAGGAGCATTTGGGATTGTCAACTGGCAGCAGCTGGATTGTGCTCCTGCAGAAAACTAGGGGACCCCAGGAAGATCTCCCAGGCAGGCCTGGGAATTGGACTTGAACCTGTAATCAGCAGGGATTAGGGTTGGCTTCATGAGACAGGAAGCACAAAACAAGGTTTTCCACCCCCAAGCTTTTATTATCTCACATAATACTGGTTGTGGCAGTTCCATGAAGTCCTCAGGCACCGAGACTCCTTCCACATCTCTGATCCATTATTCCTACAGTGTGGCCTTCACCTTCATGTCCAAAATGGATGCTAGAGATCCATCATCACATCTATGTCCCAGATAGCCAAATAGAAAAAGTGGGAAAAGGACATTATCCTTCCCTTTTGTTATGGCTGAAATAAGATTTTGTTGTTCGTACTACTTCTCCTCATCGCCTCTCTCCTCTTTTCTTTCTCCCTCTTCCCCAAATACCAACACTGGGGATCAAAGTAGATTTTGGAGCCATTGTATTTCAGACTTAATCTTCTGATATAGAAATGCTCAATAAATATTTGTTTCTGATGATGATGGGAACACATGAGCCCTTTTGCATTCCAGCTTCTGGGCCAGGGGTCATACTCCCCACTGCCCTGCAGGACCAGGCAGGAAGTGATGGAATGGATAAAGTAGTTTGGTGTAAGGAAAATAAGTGGTGGCAATTGTCATAAACTGGAGAACACAACCCCCTTGAAAGGAGGCATTGTTATTTCAACTCCAGCAAATTGTTGCCAAATGGAAATACAAGTTTCATGTTGCCAACTCTTCCATTATTCAATAGAAGCTGAAAACTCTGTATTTTAATGTTAAATATAATTTTAAAATATTAAGTCAATATTGCATGTTTGTTGGGTTGGAAGTGCCTTGCGGTCAAATTTTGTATCTGATCAATTCAGCAGAATCTAGAATATAATGTGTACTCAATATTTATTGAATGAAGAAGTCAGAGAGTTTTTCCAGTTGCTTTCTTCCTCCCAAAAGACTGAATGAAACATCTAGAACAACTGGTGAAAGACAGAGTGATTTATGTCTTTGTTATGTGTTTGTTAATTGTTCCGGTGTTTTATATCTCTCTCAAACTAGAGTCGACGCAACTTGAAGGCAGAGATTGTGTTAACCATCACACTAGGCTCTTCCTTTCTAAGGAGAGCTCCCCAAAGTTCCACATGACACTTCCACTTAGATCTCATTGGATAGAACATAGTTATACTGCTGGGAACCTGGGAAGCTGAGTCTTTCAGCTGAATGGAAATTGCTCAGCTAAAACCTGGAGCTCTTTTACTAATGAAGAAGGGGGAAAGGACACTGGGAAGTCACCAGCAGTCTCTTCCACATGACCCTGAAGAGAAAACTGAGGGGCCCTGCAGTTGGCATTCACTGAATTCTGTGCTATAGTAAATCGTGTGAGTTATAGGATGTCAGAGCCAGAAGTGGTCATAAAGACTTCTGGTGTGACTCACTCACTTTACAGCTAGGACATTTGAGGACCAGAGCAGTGAAGGGGTATACCCAGGGTCACATGAGAGAAGAACTGGTCCTTCTGACTCTGCCTTGTGCTAATGTCTCCACCAACTCTTGTTAATGTCCAAATCCCCGCACTCCGCCCTCGTTGATTTCTCCCTGCCATTGTGATGCACCCGGGTTCTCTCACCTTCCCACCACCCTGAACTTGGCACTATCTCACCCTCTTTCCTTGTCAAGTCTCCACTACTATCTTTCTCAGTCCCTCCAACCCGAGGATAGCTCATAGTTTTCATCTTAGGGAGCACCCAGTATTGGTTGCTAGAGGCTTCCAGAGATGGTCTGCTGTGGATAATTTTGAGGGCTCAGTGGAAAGATTACTGGGATTGATTAACGAGGTCACTGTGGTTGTTCCTAAGAAGTGGAGACTCTTGGGCCAAGAATTTGTTATCTGAGCCGTGGTTTCTTTTCCTTTAGGGGTGAGGAAAAAGCCTTCTTCATGGCCTTATTCACCAGGTGTCTGGCACTCACATGTGACAGTCCTGTTCCTACAAGTTGGGTGAAGCTCCTTCCACACTGCAGCCAGCTGGGAGGGGAGTGGGCGGTGGTGTGAGTTCTCACATGTCAGAAGCTCAAGGCCATCCATCACCCCGTGCACAGACTGCAACAGGCCACCAGGGCAGGTGCGGCTGATGTGGTCTTGCATCAGACAGATAACTCTTATCACCACTCCACAAACTGAGCTGCTAAAAATAGACAGGATTAGGTTATGACCAGTGCCCTGGAGTTACCAAGGCAGTGAGGTTCTAACGACAGCTCTGTCACAGGCCAGACTCTAAATATATCTTCCCCACACTGATAAGGACAGTGTCAGGGAGCACACTGGTTGCATGATCCTTCCCCAGTCACAAGGGGAGAAACCCCTCCGCGTCTATTCCTGAACCAGGCTTAGGCCCAGGCTGAGAATAGATTCTCCGCGTCCGGGCCAACTGTCCTACTTGTGGTCTCCAGATAGGACACCATGGGTCACACTCTGACAAGCACATGAGCAGCCATGGAGGAGGTAGAGGGACTCCTGACAGGTCTTGAGAGAATTATTTGGGTCAGGGAGGCACATCTTCTTCCTGCCTCGTGGACTGTGGGAAAAGGAGGAAGCCCTGGGCTGGAGGGCTGGCGGGGAAGGGGGCTGGGAGTGTTCCCCCTACTCCTGCAAATCCGCAGAAGGCGCCCACCCGATTCACTCCCAGGCGAATCCATGTCTTACGACTTAGGTTTGGTCAGCTGTTCCCATTCTTTCCCTAACACTTTGTTTGTTTGAATAGCCTACGTCTGTTAGCCAGCTCAGTTACAATTTAATTACATTAATATTACAGTAGTATATTTTTGTCATGAAAACCTTCAAATAATACAGAAGTGGGTTGAGAAAAAAATGAAAATTTCCCTTTTCCTTTATCTCTCTCTGATTCTACCTCTGCCCCCAGAAGGAACTGTGGTCAACCATTTGATATGTATCTTCCATACTTTTTCTATGCACACACCACACCACCTGCAACATACACAGACACACACACTCATCCACACACAATATAGTATAGTATAGGAAGTTACAGGCAATCACTCTAAGATTGCCTGGGTTCAAATAGCTATCCATATGGCCAGTTACTTTGCTTCTCTGTTCCTTCGTTTCTTCCTCTCTAAAATAAAGGTAACAATGGTCTCTATTTTCTAGGGTTGCTGTGAGAATTAAATGTTGATACTTTTAAAACAGTGACTAACACAAAGTAAGGGCTTGAGACTTATTAAATATGCAAATAAGGAGATTATATTAGTTATCCATTGTTGCATAACAAATTACACCAAAATTTAATGGCTTATAACAGCAAACACTTATTATCTCACAGTTTCTGTGGGTCAAGAATTCAGGAGCAGCTTAGTTGGGTGGTTCTAACTCAGGGTCCCTCAAATGGGTGGATGTTGGCAGGGGCTGCAATCATCTGAAGACTTGGCTGAATGTGTAGAACCTTCTTCCAAGATGGCTCACTCATGTGGCTGTCGGCAGGAAGCTTCGGTTTCTTGTCACGTGGATATCTCCATGGGCTGCTTAAGTGTCCTTATGACATGGCGACTAGCATTCCCCAGAGTGAGGAGTCTCAGAGAGAGTGAGGAGGAAGCTATAGCACTTTTTATGACTTCATCTCTGAAGTCATTACCACCACTGTGCTTCATTCTATTCATTAGAAGCGAATCACCCAAACCACCGCACATTCCAGGGGAGAGAGACTGAGGGCTTTATATCACAGAATTTATGCCCACATTTTACGACCATCACAGAAGTTGCCTTGGACATACGTGGCATCATGCTCTATGCTTTGTCTTGTAATTTGCTTTTTTCATTTAACAAAACGCCTTGGGGAGCTTTCCGTATCAGCACCTATAGAAGTATGCATCATCCTCTCTAATTACTTCGTTGTAAAGATAGGCTGTAGTTTCTTTAAACATTCCCCTTTTGTTGGGTATTTAGGTGTGTTTTCTTTCTTTGCGGACACAAGGGTCTAAGTAAGGAAAGGAGCACTGCTTAGAGATCCATAGTCCAAAGAAAAGCTTCCAAGTATCTAATTCCAAGGAATTATCAGTGGTAACAGAGAGCAAAGAGACCTCTAGATTCCAAGGGATCAGACCAGGTTATAAGCCCAGTGCCCATGTAGACAGTTGCTCATACAAGAACATTAACATAGAACATTGTCACCACTGATTCCAGAGCAGCTGTTGCTGCCTCCGGCCTTGGTTCTATGCTCCCCCCGAATGAGGCGTGCCTGGGATCCTGAGGTCTGTCTTTGACTTGATGTGCAGCTAGGATGGCCAAGTGTTTATGTCATTAGACATTAAACTCCAGTGCGGTCTCCTCATGCTAGGTTGAATCTTATTCATTGTGACAGACAGTTTTAGTCAGCAATCAGCCGCCCCTTCCCTCTCCCCACATGCCGTGGTTTTATTTGGCTCTTCTGATGACCCTGGTTTTGTTTAGGATGGTTTTGTTTAGGTTCAATCACGACTAGTCAAAGTCATTCACCGTCATTCCATTTACCAGATACTTACATTTCCAGCCTCCCTTACAGAGAGGGGTGGTTCATGTAACTGTTTTGGGCAATGGAATCTAAGCAAAAGTCAGCTGAGGGACTTCTTGGAAAGCCTTTGCATTCTAAATAAAATAATCAGATACAGCCAGCAACACTCTACCTTCTCTTTTTGCCTTAAACATAGATATAATATCTGGAGCCATGGCCACCATCTTGAGACAAGTGGTAAACAAAATTGAAAAGCCACTGTGCTGAAGATTTGAGGTGGAAAGAGGGAAACACACAGGGACTTTGATAACATTGTCAAGCTGCTGCAACAGCTATGGACTGTCTACCCACAGACCTTTTGTTAACGAAGAAAAATAACTCCCCTTTTTGAAAAGGTGTTGCTGGCTGGGTTTTCTGTTACTTGCAGCTGAGAACATTCCTGATGCATTTCCTGCTTCTCTTTAAGCTCTGTAAGTGCAGGGACTCTGTCTAATATGCTTTCTATTGTGTCACTGGTGCCGAGAACCATGCCTAGAACACAGAAGGCACTCGATGGATGAATAAACCGAATTAACGATTACCTTCTTAGAGAGTGGGAGCTTCTCTATAAGAGATTTAGCCTCTGGGAGATGCCTCTCTCCTGATCCCCAGACAATCTCCACATATCTGACTCAGCAAAGGAGGGAGTTCCCTGGATAGACAGATGGGTTCATGATACCTAGGCCGGTGCAGAAATGTCTTTGCTGTGTAATGTTCTTCAACTTGCTTAGTCACAGTTTCATCACGGGGAAAACAAGACATCAAATCACTCTGTGAAAGAGGAGAGAGAAAATTTCTGTTCATCCTTTTCTAGCTAAACACTCTTGGGTAGGGTCAGAGTAGACTAGTCATATCAAATTCTGTTCATCAGCAAATAGCGTGCTAGCCGGGGAGAGACCAGGGACACCTCCCACTTGGTGATAGCCAAAGCAGGGAATGTTGGCTGATACGTTATCCAGGCGGAAGGACAGTGTCTCTTGGAAAGTGAAGTGGTTCTTTAGTGAAGTGGAGAGAAAATATTTTAAGAGTCTCACGAACTGATGACGTAAGAAGAGACTGAATTAAAAAAAAATCCTGAGTTTGTTGAGTGTAATTGGACTCATGTAGACAATTTTAGAACCAACTTCAGGCCATATATGGGTATGAAACAAGGGCTGAATTAGCCTATAATCATCAGACTTTAGATAAATATAACTGGGACTGAAAGTGTCTTATTTTTCTAGTGTGTTATAGTAGAAAGAAGGATTTTTTTTTTTTCAATTTGCAAATCTAGCTGGAATCCGGCTTCCAGCACTTATTAACTATGTGACTCTGGGCCAGTCACTTTCTCTGAGCCTTGGTTTCCTCCTTCATAATACTAACAACCTCAACAGGTTGTTGTGAAGATTTAAATAAAATCATACAGGCAAAATACCTGGCATATATTATCACTACTGCTACTATCTCTACCACCATCACTACTATTATTTATAATAGAAAAGACAAAGCAGGCATCCTGTCACTTAGTTCTCTTCTGTTCCAGATGGAGGTATTTTAAATGAAGAAGACAAACCTAACTTTCAATGAACTAGGAGGGGAAAAAATCCTAGAATCGAATTCCTCTTTGCTCTGGAAAACAAATCGCCTCCCTTTGGGTTTTAGAAGGACCATCTGGCAAGTGAATTGGCCTCTCTGCTTTCCATCGAAGGAGCCAGGAGAAACACTGTCTGCACGCCCCTGGCCTGGCCTTGGAGGAGTGCTTTTGATCTGATGGCCTTGCAGGAGGCATGCCACCTACCTCTGCTGCCTTTCTGTTTGAAGGGCTGTGAGTTTCCCTTTCTGTCCTCCAGGAAGAATTTATGATTTCCTCTCTGTCCTCTTAGTCCCTGAATGCAAGAGATAGCTCCCCTCACTCACTGCAGATGCTGCGGGGTATCATTTAAAGTCTGCTGACATGGTGGGTGAGAGGAGAGCAATGTGGCCAACATGGGATCCTTCCTCTGGGTCCCCTCTCCGCTGGCAGAGGGGGCTTTCTCCACTGATAAATACAATAATGATAAAAACAGTGTTTGTAATTTGCAAGGAATGCTATGCTTTTCTTTCTTAAAAAATTCTTTTTCCTTTTGAAATTGTAATGCACTTGCACTATGGGAAGTATAGATCAGCAAAATGGGAACATAAAACCACCCATCATCAGAGGGTACCAGCATTTACAAACAAGATACATGCTTTTGGTCTTTTTCCTATGCATGTTTATGTACTTTATTTTCAAACTGGAATGTAATCATACTCCATACTATAGTCTTCAGTATATTTTTATTAATCAGTGAGAAATCACCAACAGCTTTCCACATCTTTCAATATTTGTCTTCAGCATTGTTTATTTCCATGACTCATGTAATTCCATTATGGGGGTACCATCATTTACTATCCAGCAACACTGGTTTATTATTTACTTGGTTCTCTGTGGTTGGGCATTTAGGTTGTTCACAATTCTTCACCACTACTGAAAACACTGTGGTGATTAACAACCTTCTCACTCATCTGTGATTTTCTCCCCAGGGTCTATGCCTATTGGATGATTTGCTGGGAGGAGTGTGCATATTTTAAAGGTTTAAAATTTCACATTACCAGGGCTGGCCTGGTGGTGCAGTGATTAAGTTTGCACATTCTGCTTTGGCAGCTAGGGGTTCGCTGGTTCGAATCCCAGGTGCAGACCTACCCACTGCTTGTCAAGCCATGCTATGGCAGGCATCCTGCATAAAATAGAGGAAGATGGGCACAGATGTTAGCTCAAGGCCAGTCTTCCTCAGCAAAAAAGAGGATTGGCAGCAGATTTTAGCTCAGAGCTAATCTTCCTCAAAAAAAAATTTGCATTACCAAATGGCCTTCCCAAAAAGGCTGTCAATTTGTGGGGCGTGTGGCAGCATCTCACACTCTTCAAGGTACTGTCTCAGCAGGTCCTCACTACAGCCCTGTATGATGGGCAGGGGAGATAGGATTATTCATATTCTGGAAGCTGAAAGAATCCAAATGCAGAGAGGTTACAAGAGGTGCCCCCAGGTAACCAAATGAAGGGAGTTGCCATAGAGAGACATTGAATATAATCAAACAATTGAATGCTGAGGGACAGTTAGCCAAACAAAATGACCTTGGAAGCTGCTGTGGGACTTTTTTTTTTGGTACTAATTAGATCTTGGGGACAATGGTCTGTTAAGTGTTTGGTAATAAAAGCATGTCATCAGAATACAGGAAAGCACTGACATTTCTGTTTTCTGTCCCCAGAGCAGGCACTGGAGGGTCAGGAGCCCAACTCATCCAAAATCCCAGTGTGGTTAAGTGACTTGGCCAAGGCCACTCAGAGAGTCAGTGGCCAAGTCAGAACTGGAAGCCTGGTCTCCCAACTCCTGGACCAGTGCTCTCTGTGACAAACAATGTGCTTCTCCAAGACAGCTGGGCTGTCACCACGGACCAAGTGCTCAAACTTCTATAGTTGTCCAGACTAGATTCATGACATGGGCATCTTGTTAAAATGCAAGTTCTGATCCAGTAGGTCTGGGTTGGGGCCTGAGATTTGACATTTCTAGGAAGTTCCCAGGTGACACCTATGGGTCCACACCACTCTTTGTGTAGGAAGCAGCTAGGGAATAGCTCACATAAAGACAAAGCAAATGATCTAGATAAAGACAATTGGCAAATATTACAGCATTTTAAATACCGATGACCGGAAAGGGTGTTCCGGGTTGTTATGAGACACTTAAAGGTCTTGTCATTCTTCCACCAGAAACACCCTGCCATGAGATCAACTCAGCAGACCAAGGGAAGGCTGGAGATCGTGGTGGCCAAGGGATGTTCAGACACACCTACCTACAGCACAATCAGCCCCTTTATTGTACGGAAGAAGAGGCAGCAAACCAGCCAGAAGAAAGCCACTTTGTTTAACATTCCAAAGGCGTTCCCAGTGTCTCCCAGAGTCCTCATTAATTACCTGGAGAATTACCAATGCGTTCTGGGATCCCATGAGAGACTCCTTCCACTGCAATTCGCCAACCCTTGTGACACTGGGATGATGAAATAGGCGCACTTGATGAGGAGAGAAGAGGAAACGGAGTCCGGGCACAGAGTCAGAAGGCCTTGGCTTGGGAGATTTCTGAATCACGGACACGGCCTGCCCTCTCACAAGTAGAGGCAAAAGATGTCAGGGTTGTTGGCAGATGCGGGCACGGAGCTTTGGGGTGGCAATAATAACGATTTTCAGGGCACGGGCAGTTAGGCGAGGGAGGGCTGTTAGGTGAGTGGAGGAGTGAGGGTCCTGGACCAGGCAGGGCCGAGCACGGGCCAGGGAAGGAGGACTGTGAGTACCGGCTGTTTCTTTAGATTTGGAACCAGAAAGTGCTGGCATTAAAGCTAGAACAACAGAATCACAGGAAAGGATCTTAGAGGTTACATAATGCTGGCATTTTAAAACCAGGTTCCCTGGCGTTCTAAAGATTCTATGTGAAGGCGTTTCGGGGACTGCTGTTCAGTGTTTGGTAAAAGGGGATGGGGGGCTGGTCCTTCATCCCCATTTTAACATCAGTTTGTATCTATTTTAGACATTGGGATTCTGAATATGATTTATTTCTGGAAAGGCTTTTGTACTTAAAAATTACTGTTCCTTTCCAACCTCTTCATTTGACAGCTCAGAAAAGGAAGCTGACTTTGTAGAGACGTACAGCCAGCATGTGACATCACACTGTGATGTTCACCCCCCTGGGTGTGGTGGCATCATGGTACTATAGATCAAACAGGCCCGGAAACGCCAGGCTACATTCTTTTCCCTCAGAGTGGCCCATTTATTTTGCTCCTATTCTCCAGTTCTAACCCCACCAAAACCCAAACCAGTGCTCAGATTTATAATATTCCATGTACACCATGGTCTGGAAAGAGGACTGGCCCAAAAGTGTGGTGAACAAGGTTGCCTGTGTGGTGTGACGTGTGTAGGCCTCAGCCAACCCCCAATAACTTCCCATCTAACTAGAATTCCCACCACCGGTTAGGCCAGCAGTTTTCAAGTAAACTCAGGTGCCAGTGTGCCTGTGGAACACCACGAATTGTTGACTGACTGAATTCCATCCTACAAATGAGCAGCGACTTTACCAGCAGGAAAGCTAGCTGTGTTAGAAGCACACAGTACAACATCGTGGTCACACACGCTGCGTGAGTCATTAAGACTGGTCCCACATGTTCTGGTTCTCCGTCTAGGCACACAGTGGGCTTGTACTTCTCCATTGCCTTTCACAGCCATGGCCATATGACATGTTTTGGCCGAATAAATGTGCGTGGAAGCTTTTGAAGTCAGTGGGTGATTCTCGTCATTCTCTTCCCCGTGGTGCAGTCTCTGCCGAAGTCCACTTTGAGACGGAGCCTCTGTTTGCCAGAGTCCTGGGGTTGCTACGATGAGGAGAGCTCTCCAACCTACATCAAACATGGTGTGAACAAGAAATACATCTTTGTTTGTTAAACCATTAGGATTTTGGAGTTTTGTTACCATAGCAAAACCTAGCTTATCCTAACTGATATAGCCACTTATCAAAAATAAACCAATTAACTGTGAAATGGAACATTGCTGATTTCCTCATGACTTTTCTGTTAATTTAATCTCTCGTCTCCAATTTTGGAAGTCTAGTACCAATAGCCACATGAGTGGAGAATTCTTATTTGAAGGATTTAGAACTGTATGGGAAAAATTATACTAACTGGACAAGGACTGTAGATGAGCTGATGAAAATTTATGCATCATTTTATATTCATTAAAATGGACCATGAAGACAGCACAACAAATAATGAGAAAAATCATGATACTTGATATTTAATAATACCAGACACCAAAATCAATGATATTTAATGCATGTTAAATTAGCCTCAGTGGAATCTGAACCATTAATTTCCATTTGTCATTCCCTATTTAAGAGGACCTCTTCAGGATTACTCTTTTTAACATGCTAAGAGGTTTTCTTCTGAGTCTATTTCAGGCTCCCTGCCTTTCTTATTTAGTGACAAGTGATTGATATCCATCTCCCTTAGTCCTGCCGTGGTACCAGAGAACTAAAATAATTTGGAGTTTTGAGACTGAAACTATTTTGTGCAACCCATATTTAATTTTTCTCTCAAGTTCTCTTGTAGGTATATACTCTGAAGCGCTGCTTATGCTAATGTCACACCAGCTTTTATGTGGCTTTCAAATAACTTGGTACCAATTTTGGTTCCACTTTCACGTAACTGTATAGCTTCAAATAACTGACTCAGATGCTAAGTCTTAATTCCTAATTCCTGAAGGAGAGAGGATCTGATTGGCTCAACTTGAGCCAGGTGCTGACTCTTGATGGCATTAATTGTAATTGGGAGAGGATCACATAGTACACACAGCTGCCTTTCCCTCGCTGTGAGGAAGATGGCATCCCAAAGGGGAGGATAAAGGACATTAGGGCCTCTTCAGCACAGAGAAAATTATACACTTAGCAGGAAATGCTTGTGGTTACCAAAAAATGTTTACAGAAACAAATTACATATTTTGGAATTCCATGTGAGGGATTGGAAGAGGTTATTGTCTCATTCTTGTTTATTTTGTTGACTGCTAGCATTCACTAGTGGGAAGCAGCAGTGCGTGCCAAAATACAAGAAAAATTTACTGGAGAACTTATAATCAAGTAAAATTTTATCTACACATTTATTTTTTGCACAAATTAGGAAAAGCTTTAAAAATTTTTTATTTTAGTGGCCTAACACTTTGGGTTGGCTGGTAGAATATCATAGAAGCATTGAGTTAGATAATAAAAGCAACAACATTATCTTCACGAGCCCCAAGTGGTCATGAGGGTAGGGATGAAGCAGAGGTTCTGATCCTTTTCTGTCCGTTAGAATCATTAGGGGGCGTAAAACAATGTGACGCCCTCACACACTTACACAATAAAATTGATGATATCAAGTGTGGGTGAAGATGTGGGACGACTCCTACAATTCAGGTGGGGGGTATGAATTGGTAAATCACTTTAATCAATTGTTTCATAGTATCTACGAAAGTTGACCACAGGCTTACTTAATGCCCCAGCAATTCCATTCGTAAGTACATACTCAAAAGAAATGCATACATATATTCACCAAAAGATATGTACTAGGATGCATATTATTTTTCTCTCTTTTTTTTTTTTTTTTGAGGAAGGTTAGCTCTGAGCTAACTACTGCCAGTCCTCCTCTTTTTGCTGTGGAAGACTGGCCCTGAGCTAACATCCGTGCCCGTCTTCCTCTACTTTATATCTGGGATTGCTACCATAGCATGGCGTGCCAAGCAGTGCGTCGTCCGCACCTGGGATCTGAACCGGTGAACCCCAGGCCGCCAAAGCAGAACATGCGCACTTAATACTGCACCACAGGGCCCGGCCCCGAATGCATACCATTTATAATAGCCCCAAACTGGAAATTCCCCAAATGTGCATCACCGGTAGAATGGATCACAAATTGTGGTATATTCACACAACAAAGTACTAGACTGTAATGAGAATGGACAAAGTACAACCACAGCAAGCTATATGGATGAATCTTAAAAGCACAATTCTGCATAAAAGAAATTAGACATAAAAAAGAACATTCTGTATATTTCATTTGCATAAAATAAAAAAGCAGGCGTAAGTAATCTGTGTGTTGGATCAGGACAGCAATTATCTTTGGGGAGAGCTTTAGATGCTGGAAGTCTATTTCTTGACCTGGGTTCATGGGTGTTTGTGAAACTTCGTTAACATACGCATTTATAATTTAGTCACTTTCTATACATATCTTACACTTTGATAAAAATCTTTTAAAAAATGAGCCATGCCGGGACCCCACTGCAGACAAATCCCACCTGGCTTTCTGGGGCTGGAGCCTGAGTGGAGTCCTTTGTGGAGCCCTCTAGGAATCTTCTGTATGGTCAGGGCTGCGAGCTCCTGGGCAGTGGAGTGGGCCGTGGCCGGGGAACTGGGAACCTGGATTCAGATTCTGCCCTTGGGCAGATCGCTCTCCTGCCCTGGGCCTTGGTTACTAAGTGACTCAGCAGATGACTGCAAGGTCCCTTCCAGCCCTGTGATGTTAAGGCATTAGCATGGCTCTGATAATCCAACAAATTAGTTGACATAATAGGTTCTGAGGGGGATATGATGAAAAAACAGCTTTGGTGTGGAGGGGGGTGTCAGGATTGTGCTCCAGCTGTTTACTGGCTTAGGGCCATAGCATGGCCAAGAGTGGGTGGTACCAGAATGAGGGATGTGCAGAGGACAAGGGAACCCACTGGAAGTCTCTTTCCCAATTTCACCTGGAGGTAGAACTAAGTGGAAATTGAATTCAGGTTTTTCAGTGTGACTTCATTATCCCTTTGGAATAGGCTATGAATAATCCGGGACAGTAAGTTTCAAAAAATATCAATGCTTTATGGAATCCTATAGATCATCTGGTTCTGTAGTTTGTGACCATTTAAAAATAAGCTCTTAGAGTGGCCCAGTGGTATAGTGGTTAAGTTGGCATGCTCCGCTTCAGTGGCCCGGGGTTCACAGGTTCGGATCCTAGGTGCAGACACAGACATTGCTCATCAAGCCATGCTGTGGCAGGTGTCCCACATATAAAGTAGAGGAAGATGGGCATGGATGTTAGCTCAGGACCAGTCTTCCTCAGCAAAAAAGAGGAGGATTGGTGGTGGATGTTAGCTCAGGGCTAATCTTCCTCAAGAAAAAAAAAAGAAGAAGAAAAAAAGCTCTCCTCTACTTCTTTTCAAATTAACTTTATGCAGAATCCAAATTTATACCCCAATAACAAAAATGAATGGATTCCGAGGGAGTTAAAATGTTCATTTTTTAGTGAACAGCATTTCATTTCTTGAGGAACTGTCAGTAAAATAGAACAACTTACGTGGTCCACCTTTCTAATTTTATAATTGAGCTACTGAGGTCCAAAGAGGAGAAATGACTTGTCCTAAGTCACACGTTAATTAGTGACAGAGCCAGGGAAAATCTTAGTCTCCTGACTCAGTGACTCTTTTACTCATTCAGCAAGCATCTGCTGGGCGTCTACTTGTTCCAAGTACTGTGCCAGGCAGGGGAGATGCAATGTGAATAAGCCACAGTGAGTGTGGGGTTACTGGACCTTTGTCTGGGCCTTGTCACTGGGGTCTAACCCAGTGTCTGTCACCTTCATCTCTGATTATTCCATGGGCAGAGTCTGGCTCTTCAGTTACCCTTGAGATGGCACCTATGGCTCTTGGCACAGTGGGCTCTGAAGAGGCTCTCCTCTCTGAGGATGCTTTGGGGGTGGTTCAAAATGAACTTGGCTGTGGGAGGTGTTAATATGTGGCAGTGGCGTCACTCCAGTTTGCCCATCACTGAAGGGT
The DNA here is from genome assembly GCF_041296265.1 of Equus caballus. Classification (NCBI taxonomy): domain Eukaryota; kingdom Metazoa; phylum Chordata; class Mammalia; order Perissodactyla; family Equidae; genus Equus; species Equus caballus. Next base: position 37,952,124 of record NC_091684.1, read on the forward strand.
GTTACACAGGCTGGGCACCAATGCCAAGAAATGGCTGAAACTGGGTATCAGCTAACCCTCATGGGAATGCTCATGAGCAAGTGACCTGAAAGGGACACACAGGACAAGTGTGTTCACTCTACTTGTGACCCGTTACTCTTCTCGGGCCGGTGATCTTAGCTGAAGACAGGGACCCTCTCTTCTGTTTCAGGAGTGACTGTGGTTTGGTAACATGTTAGAAACAAAGATTCATGAAGAAAGAAGGGACTTAGGCTCTGGTCTATTTTGCCAGAGCTCATCTGTACCCTGGCAGTGTTTAAATTCTACGTTACAGAGCACTAGGCACTCCCGGGAGGCCCCTCAGGGCTGCCGTGGTGGGGTGCAAGTACAAAGGCAAGTGTCGGATCCATGGCTCAGTGGACTTTGCCACCAATTCCCTCCAAACTGCTCCTCTTTCTCGAGTTTAAATATTGAGATTCTGTGTAAGAGTTTCTTCTAATAAAGATTTCTGTGACTAAAAATGTTTGACAACCACTGTCCTACCCAAAACCTTTCCTGATGACCAATGAGAATGAGTCTTATTATTAATATTTTGTCTTCATGGGATGCAATCGCACAAACTTTCTAGATAATCTGTGTTAGGAGAGTCTGCCTTATATAAAAATTAAACTACTTGTGTGGCAGTGTAGGTCTGTTCTAAGTGTCTCTAGAATCTCTGAAGTGGAAGATGGGGACTAGCTGATGGCTGGGCCAGGCCCGGGACAGACGAAGTGTGCCTTCCATGGCATCAGCCTGCTTTCACGCTCCTTCCTGCTGTCCTGACACTGCTCCTCATCTTGGGGTCCCATCTGATACATCCTCTGTGGCCAAGGCCCCTCCCTCTTCTACCATATTGTAGCTCACCTGCCTTATTGTGGCAGGATGTTGCTGACGGATAGATGTCTTTGCTCATTTCTGGAAAACTGTAGCCACATCATTAGGTCAAACTACAAATATGGTCACATCTCAGTCTCTTTTTTCCCAGTTAGTTGTCCTAGCTCCTCCACTGTCAGTAGCAGAAAGCCTGATCTATTTTGAAGCTTGTCTCCTTCACAATTAGCCAAAAAATCACAAGTGGCTATCAATATTGTTTCCAAATCTAGGCAGGGAGAGAACTGGAATGCTCTATCCTTCCATTAGCGTCACTATTTTGGTTACAGCATTCTGTCCCTCACTGCCCGCGGCCACTTGTCCTACGACACAGAGAGCTCTGAGTGGTCACAGCAAGGCAGCACTCTTGGGCCTAGAGTCAGAGTTCTCAGTTTTCTCATTTGTTCAGCAGATGCTTTCACAGCATAATACTGGTCAGGACAACTGGGGTCTGAGGGACCCTGCGTCTTGTCCTCACCCTGTGTCACACCAACTATCTTAACTTTGTGTTAAACTCAGGACACCAGCCCAGGGCCCCCTTTACCTTGTGGCAACTTCCTCCTGGGACATTGGTGTCCTTTCCTGCTAGCTGGGCCATGGTCAGGGCTATTTGCTTCTACCCACCGCTCTGGGCAGAGGGATGTGGTTGTGGTCCCTTCCCTTCCAGAGGGCTCTTTTGTCAATTGCTTCTCATCCTCTCCTGGCCCCTCTGCCCCAGGGCTCTACATACAAGGGAATGGGGTGGGGCTAGACCACAGGAAAAACTCCCTGTTCCTCCCTTTCCCTGGACAAAAGGTCACTCAGGTGATTTTTCCCATAAATACAAAAGTCTGCTCCAAGGTGACTTGGCGTCTCCACCTCTGGACACAGAAGAGGCTGGCATTGCAGAATTCTACCCAGCGGCACCCCCTTACCAGTGCGCGTTAACTGCAGCAGTGACTGTGGCCAGCAGTGACTTATGTCACCGCCAGGGGCATTCACGTCCCAGTCCGACGATTCGCTGTTTCTTAAACATGCTCAGAGCTTTGCTGTTTTCCAGTCTGTGCTCTACCTCCTTCATTCTCTCTCTTGAGAAATGCTCTCTGCTCTGCCTTCACTCATAAATGCTCCCCATCCTTCAGAGACCCACTCAGAAACCCCCTCTGCCGCCCAGCCTTTGCTGGATACCTAAATTGAAGGTCACAAAACAATTCTCCCTCTTCCTTGAACACCCACTGCCCTCTGCTTATCCCTCTCTAGCGACACTTCTGTAGCCTCCGTGGCTTGCGAGCCAGGTGATACAACGTTATGGAGCTACTTGGTCTGAAGCCTGGTTCTTCATGTTTTGGCTCTGTGTTCTTAGGAAATGTATCCAACCTTTCTGAATCTTATCTGTAAAATGACAATGACAATGGTTCTTGCCTCATGGAGTTATTGTGAAGCGGAAGTGGGATAAAATATGCCTGGCACATGGAAAGTTAACTATTCATGCAATAAATATTTATTGTAGGTCTACTATGTGCGGGGTCCTGAGGGTGTCATGGTGAATAGACAAAGTCCCCGCCTTCATGGAGCTTCCATTTTAGTGGGAAAGAAACACAATAAACAAACAAAGAAATAATAACAACCATAGTTGTCATGTATTAAGCAGTTTCTATGTGTCAGTCACTGCTCTAAGTATTTTCATTAATTATTTTCTTTTGTCCTCACAAAAACCCTCTGAGCTACATCCAGTTATTATCTGCTGACAGACGGGAAGCTGAAGCTCAGGGAGCTACTAATTTACCCCAGACCACACAGCTAGAAAGTGGTGAGGCCGGGACTGGAAGCTGGACAGTAAGACTTCAAAGCCAGCAGGTGAGTGTCAGGAAGAAAATAAAGCCAGGAACAAGGAAAGGGAGTGAGAGGGTGTGTATGTAGAGGGCAAGGGAGGTGGAGCAGGACTCTGAGAAAGTAACATCGAGCTGGGGAAGGGCAGGATAGGCACAGGGAAGGGCAAACACAGAGACTCCAAGGCAGAAATGAGCTGAACTTGAGCAAGAAGGCCGGTCTAGTCAGACCTAGTGACGGAGGGAAGGAGGGCATAAGAGGAGGTTGGGGAGTTGTTAATATTGACTATTTTAACTACTGTTAGTTTCCAGCCACTATAATTACAGTCTTGCGTCTCCCATAACCCCTTGAAGCAGGGACTGTGTGTCTTATGCATATTTGTATGGGCCCACAGGTCCCAGCTCTATGCCTTAGTAAATAGTAGGTATATTTAATATTTTTGCTGTTGTTGCTGTTGAATTAGATTTTCAATTTGACTGAGAAAAACACAGGCTCTGCCAAAAACGAGAATTGGCTTTGCCTGCTGACCCAGCCACTGACTAGCATCTGTGGGCAGCTCACTCTCTCTGAATCTGTTCCCTCATTTGTCAAATGCAGAGGGGTCACATTTCCTTTACAGCATTTTTTCAGGATTAAGAGAGATAATGCATGTAAAACAGCTGGTGTGTAGTAGATATTCCATCATTGTTACTTCTTAACCCTTCCCCTTCTCCTGATACTCTGATTTCTCACCTTAGAACCATCCACCAATCACCCCCCCAAGAAATTTTACTTTTAATTCCTTGACTGCTTTGGAAAGCTGGCCTAGCCTATCCCCAGAGGATGTCTATGGGCAAAAATGTCCCCTTCCTATTGTTGGGCTCCCTGGCAGCTTGAGGCATAACCCTGGATCAAGAGGTCTTGGCCAATCTTTACTCCAGGTGTTCTCTGTGGGGATTACCTTGACAACAAGCTGAGATTTCAGAACTGTGCATTGCCTCAAAGCTCACGCAGGCAGGATCCCACTCTCAACCACCGACGTCAACCAATTGGGGATCACGAGGGTATCTGTGGGACCCACTACTTAGAGGAGTGCCAGGTTACAGCTACCACCACCCCCGGCTCCCCAAAAGTGTGCAATGTGATTGCCTTCTCTCTGCCAACTGGCCCATTTAGGAGACCTCACGGTCCCTCCAGTAGACAGACAATTCTTATCTTAGATTGCGGTCAGTTCCTGGATGATAAGATTACCCAGGATGCCCTTCAGTGGGAGGCCACCCCCTTCACTGTTGGTCATTTCCAGCCCCCAAGAAACTGAGGCCTTTTCCTTTTCTCGCCTGTGACCTAAGACTTAAGACTTGACTCTTTGCTCTTCCCTCTCCCTTAAACTTGTTTTGCGGTGAATCATCTGAAGCATTTGACCCTTCCAGAGCTAAATTTGACTCTCTTGTGAGGAATTTCAGGGCATATGTGACATGTAGGAAGGCAATTTACGTGTATGCTCCAAAGCCTGAGTCCGGCTTGGCCTGACTGTATGCCTTCCACTCATCGCCCAGCCTGGCCAGCATGTTCGCTCAGCCCCAGCTCTTGGTGAAACCCGGTCCTTTCTGGCTGGACCTCGAGTCCAGCTCTTCCGCAGCCACTAGGCTCTGTTGGTTCCTTCGCCCAGGCTCCACACTCACTTGAAAATCTGTAATGCTTCACCTACCTGGGCTCCCGAGCCTGGGGAAAGCTTTATCAATGTCCAGCATCTCGCTCAACTTCAAACAGCTATCTTTTTTGAAGGCAAGTACCCACTTACTCCCAGTCCTTCCTTTTTCTTTTACTCTCCCTTCACTCAAAGAGGAATTTATATTTACAAAACATCTATATGTATTTTAGGATTACTGTTAGTCTCAACAAAACCAGGGAAGGTCCAATATGTTGATTGAACCTGATTACTCATCAGGCCATATGGCAGTTGCTATATAAATATTTATAGAATTGAATTAGTTTTTTTGATAAATATGCCAGGTTATGTCCTTTTCAGAAATTCAACCCAAGCCTTTGTGTGCATGTCTCAGCTAAGATGCTTTCAGCCTTATCACTTACAAATACTTCTGTGGGATGGTTGGAGATAATTTTTCACTGTCCTTTCAAATGGAGCAGGTGCTGATGGGCTGGGGGGCAGAAAGAGGTTACAGTACTGATCATGGGAAGGCAGAAGCTGGGCTGCAATTTGATCGAAGCTGCAACCTTATCTATTGTCCACCAGATTAAGTGTAACAGAGCGAGTGGGCCCCTGGCTTTACAGCTGTGGGCACAGGGCTTTGACAACTGTCACACTGACCAACATAGCCCAATATAGAATCCACTGCCCTGGTAGGCTCTGGAGGCAGAGGCTGTGGCCCGTGTAATTTTGCATCCCCAGTGCCTGGGCCTGGTACATAGTTGGTGCTCAATAAATGAATAAATCAAGATATGGACCATATATAAGCACTACAGGAACTTTAGAAGAGAGGTATTATTTTAGACTTTCTCAGGCCTTGAAGGATGAGACATGAGACGGTGTATAATGAGTTACTGGGTAGGGACAAACTGAAAAACAACTTGGAGTGGGAAGCTGCCAGCATGCCTGTGAGAAGATGGACATGGCTGCTCACCTTGGTTCATAAAGAGTCACTCAAATGGGGACTCAGTTAAGGAATGTACGTGGACACCTATTGGCCTGGAAGAAAGGTGTAACGGGGACTTGTTTTCTTTTGTGGCTTAATAGCAGCTGCTTCTTCCCTTGGTTGGCTGCACTCTGAAGAAATTTGGGTCAGTTTGCATATGAAGCCCAGGATTCTTCTGGGTGGGAAAGGACAGGAGCACAACCTCCTTTTGCAGAGTTTGGAAGTAAGGGAAATCTGATGGGGGTGGCCCGGGGGTGGTCAGGACTTTGGACAGTCTGGCAGATTGTCACTCTGGGGTCTCCAGGGAGGGACTTACCATGAGGGAAAGGGGAGTCTAGCTTTGTGACTTGGGCTCAACATAGGGCCTAATACTGGTTGTAGAGGCCTCTAGAATCAAACTTTGGTGGAGGTGGATCAGCGAATAGATGTGATTATAAGAGCTGTAACCTGCCACCTGGGGCGAGGGCGTAACTACAGGGCAGACAAACGTCATAAGATGGTGCAGCGCGATTGTTCAACTGCATGGAGCAACAAGAAACAATGGTAGGACTCAACATTAGATTTTCTAGTTGTTGTTTCATTTTACTTAGAAAGCTCGTGGGACTCTTGTACAAATTTTAGGAGATCATAAAGATGGAAATATAATTCTAATAGAAACATGTAAGACCTCCAAGGGTTTAATTGAGGAAGAAAAAGTGAATATGCTTGTACTCCAAGCTAATGAAGTAGGTCATGCCAGTTACAAGTTGAGAAGTGATGAAAGTTTGTCAGCTGGGAGGCACCAAAGGAGCAAAGGTGTGGAGATGGAAAGAAGTCTGCTGTGTGGTTTGTGGGGCAGTGAGCAGTCTTGTCCCCACAGTGAGAAAGGTTGAGTTGGCCAGTGGTCAAATGTGAGTCTGTGTGGGTAAGAGAAGTTAGATTATGGATGGGTTACCACAATGGAAGGCCAGGAGTGTGCACATTATTCCCAGGAAGCCATCGCTTTTGAAGCATGTAAACCAAGAAGTCATTCTGGTGGTGCCCTGAGGGATGGATGGGAGGAGCAGAAGCCTGGATGCAGGGAGGCCAGCTGGAGGCTTTGGTCCAGGGGAAGGCAATCTGTTACCTTGAGGGCAGGGATTGTGTCTTCTTCATCATGGATCCCCAGAAGAGTGTCTGGCACATAATAGGTGTTCAATAAAAGTTTGTTGACCTGAGTAACAGGAATGCTGTCACATGGTGGGATGCAACCTCTAGGTGTCATGCAGAGCTCCTGATTTCAGAAGTCAGGAGACCCAGGTTCCAAGTTCTAGCACTTCCTTTCTACGTGATATTGTGCTTCTCACTTCACCCTGTCGGAATTTCAGTTTCCTTAGGTATGAAGATCAGTCAGCCAGTCATTCGCGAGCATTTGTTGAGCACTAGTCAAGTACCACATATTGTGCTAAGTCTCAAAGAGGAACAACAACAACATGCACACACATACACATATGTGTATATATGTGTAAAAAGAAAAGACTTATTCTCAGGAAGTGGAGGCTGATAAGTCCCAAGATCTGCAGTCAGCAAGCTGGAGACCCAAGAAGAGCTGATGTTTAAAGTTCAAACACTGGGAGAAACCAGTGTCATCGCTCAGGTAGTCAGGCAGGAGGAGTTCACTTCTCAGTCTTTTCATTCTCTTCAGGTCTTCAGCGGATTGGATGAGCTCACCCACATTGGGGAGGCAATGCGCTTTAGTCAGTCTACCGATTCAGATGTTAATCTCATCCAGAGACACCGTCACAGACACGCCCGGAATAATGTTTGAGCAAATTTCTGGGCACCCTGCGGACCAGTCAAGTGGACACATAGAATTGGCCATCACAGGGTGTTAAGTGTGAAAGGGAGTCTGCAGTTGGAGTGGACACTGTTGACTGCCTGCCCATTCTGCGCTGCCTTCCCAACAGAGCTCCAGTTTTGTTCAGGAATATATTCCACCTCCACGCAGCCACCTGCTTCAGGGAAGCTGACTCACCTCCAGCTTCAGGGCGAATGGTCAGAGGGAAACGCCATTCTTTTTGCCAATGACTGACTCAGGAGTGGACACGTGATGTGATTCTGGCCAATGAGACCTGAATGGATGTCACGGTCCTTGTGGGAGAGTTTCTTCTCAGGAAGAAATGCTCTCTCTTCTTCCTCTGCCATGTGTCAGCCCTGAATGTGATGCCTGGAACTGCCGTCTTGATCGGCCTAATGAGGAAGCCATCACTGAGAACGCCAGAGCAGAAAAACTGGAGGAGAAATCTCCAAAACCTGCTTTACCTTGCTGAGCGTCTGGTTTGTGAAGGACCCATGTCCTTATTGTTTATCTCAGTTTTGAGTCAGAGTTTCTGTCACTTGCAGCTGTATCCTACCTGATACAATCATAAAATAAGATTGGAAGCTTGGCTTAAACAGAGTTAAGGAGGTTTTCTTTATTCCAGGACTGCTTGGTTCAACAGCATTTATTACGTGGATGCGCATTGCAAATTTCCAAGAGCGGGATGTAACTGGCAGCATTTCCCAAAGGAGCATGACTGTGCAAACCTTTGCAGAGAGGAGCCCGGGAGACTGATGTTCCACAGAAATGCTGCTACAGGAGGGGGAGATGTGAGACGTTAAAGCAGAAAGATGATAGCATCACGTGCTCCATATACCCCTTCATTTCCCTCTCCAGCCACATCAAGGTTTATGTCTCCTGTGATCATAAAATTTAAGGAAACTCAGAAGCAGCCCCCCAGAAAAAGGTTTCATGCCCTGACTTACTCTACTAACTGATTTCTCAGTCTCCTTCCAGTTCTCGAATTCTGTGGGTATAATTGGGTACACCCATCTCTAAACATCGAACAAAGTTCCACTTCTTTTTTAGTCACTTGCCAACATCTGTGAATGATGTTGAAGTTGGTGAGATATATACATGTATGCACATGTACTCAACCAGTCTTTTTCTGGAGTGAATTATTTAAAATAACCAGCTGAATGAATCCCTGTGCCGCGGGTCTCTGACTAACGTTCAAGTTTTACTTAGATTCTGATTTTTTTATTTCTCTGGGTTTTTTTAGTCCAATAGCCCCAGGGAAATGGCTTGAGGCCACAAAGGACAGTGTTAGAATGTTTTCTCTGCAGTTAGTGACAGGGTAGACAAATGGCACAAAATTGTATATTCTGTTCCTTCCCAGATGGGAAAAATTGCTTCTGCGGCTTTTCTTGATCTATGTTAAATTCATTATGGTTTTCAAACTGAAACCACTTTGGTCCTAAAAAGTGAAAGGGAAAAAGGAAGAGAACAATATGTGACGGATCTCTGCATTTAAGTGACCGGACCCCCTGAAGATATGAAGAATTGTGCGACCTTGGGCAGGCCAATTATCCTCAGTTTCCTCCTCCACACCACGGGGTGCTGACCATGACCTCCCAGAGATGGCATGATGGGAACTAAGGGACTTAGAGAGCTCCTGTGAGGATGAGGTGACACCTCGCTGTAGATTTCTGCCCTCAGGTTGTGCTGGGGTGAAGTCACCGCTGACGACAGCCTGGGCTCCAGGATGTGAGGATGTCTGTGTAGGTGGTGACTTATCTGAACTGGGAGCCATGGAGAGAAACACTTTCTCTGTCAGTCTCTCCTTCATTAGAAGAAATGTCCCATTCCTACCCCAAAGCCCAAACCTCAAAGGCCTCCACTGGGAATTCCCTTCTAAACCTTAGAGGATCGTGTCAAGCAGCTAGGGTCTCACACTGATCCAGGGTTGCCCGACTCAGAAAAAGTCCTTTACTTCTCTAACTGTTGACAGAGGCCAATCAATATGGGAGCTGCTTTACAAAGCCCGGCTTGGGCCAGGAAGGCCAGAGGAGTGGACTTTCATTGCAGGGCAGTGGTTGCATGTTTCTTCTGACCAGGTAATTATCGGTTATGGGACAAAGAGGCAGCCTGGTTACCAGTCAGCAAAGTGAAATTAAAAATTAACATGCTTCTGTTTGCTCACCTGTAATCTTTGAATGAGTCAATACCCAGAGGCTGTGGCCGTAACCTGATTTGAGGGCAGCCATGGATTCTGCTCAGAGACCAGCCCAGGTAAACAGTTAAGGTTGAGACCAGGTGGGCAAGACCGGGCTGAAAGTCATCTGGGAGATGGATACCCACAAAGTGCTCAGAGAGTTCCTGCAGGGGGCTGGCATTTGTGGTGCTGGGTGTGGTGGGCTTGACAGGACCCACAGCCGCAGGCTCTCTGGATAGTATTTATTCCAGCTGTCCATTCCAAGGAAGGCCAAGGTCACCAGGCAATACCTTTTCCTTATTCTCTCCTCTTCTGCCCCTTTCTCTCTTCCCAGCCCAATATGGCAGCCAGTCAGATGGAGGTGTGTGGGCAGGAGGCAGGGAAGGAGCTGGTCAGCACAGGTGGGAGCTGGAGGTGTAGCTGTCTGAACTCTGGGTTCACTCACTCCAACTTCCTCTCTTCATTTTGAGGTTTGAAAATACCTGTGAAGAAGGGGGCGTGGGTAGAAAATTTACCTATAGTTTAGTATTTTAAATATATCTATGAGCACAGTTCCTAGCACATGGTAAGCACTCAATGAATATTTACTGCATGAAGAAAAGAATGAATGAGGGGACTAGGACCACAGAAGATGGAGAATCAGAAATAGGAACTTTAATTTACTTTCAACCATTTATATACAGTTGTCTATACCTATGTCTGCCTATCACTGTCCTGTTCCCTTGTGCTTGCTTACTTGTTCTCTCTCTCTGTCTCTGTCTCTGTCTCTCTGTATCTATATACGTATAAAACAGTGGTTCTCAATCAGGGGTGATTCTGCCCCCAGGGATGTTTGACAACATCTGGAGATAGTTTTGGTTGTCATAAATGAGGGGATGTTACTGGTATCTCCTGGATAGGGGCCAGATAGACTGCTAACCACCCTGCAACAAAGAATTATCCAGCCCAAAGTGTCAGTAGTGCAAGGCTGACAAACCCTAGTATAAGAGAATGTCGTGAAACTGTTAATAATGGTTCTTAGTGGTGAGGAGGATGGAATAGAATTTGGGGAAACTTTGCAGTTACTAAGCTTAATCACTTGTGTCTTGGGATTTTTTAACAGCACAGTGTATCACACGTGTAATGAGAGTCAGCTGGGAGGACAGAAATCTTTACTACACACTCAGTCTGTTTAGGAACCATCTAGACCCTGGGGACAGAGAGAGGAGAAAGTGGTACATGCTTCGATTCTGGGGCCCACAGTTAAAAGGGACCATCAGACAAGTACTCCCTTAGCAAGGTGGAACGTGCTCAGAGCTTGTTGAAATACTACTTTTTGTTTTAAAGGCTTGGTGTCATCAGGTATAATTACTGTGCAGCGTGGTTCCAAAGCACAGACAACACGTCCTTCCTGAGGAGGAGGCCGTGGGGCTTTGCCTGGCCTAGGAAACTCTAGTCTGGTTCTGGCCTCCAGGGCAGCCTCTTTGCCAGCCTCTCTGGTCAGGCCCAGCCTCCACTCTAGCCACGCCAGCTGCCTCCCAGTGACCCTGAGTGCAGGGAGCAGAGTCCCAGGGAAGGATTGATGTTAGAGGGAGCTCCCAGCACAGAAAGAGAAGCAAGACTCACTGACCAAATCTAACATTTGTGCTAGAAGGGCCTTAGGAGCATCAGTGCTAACACCCTCATTTTATGGGGAGGAAACAGAGGCCCAGAGAGGGTAAAGGCTTGCCTAAGCTCACACAGTGAATTATTGTGAGGGCTGGGGCTGGAACCCAGGCTTCTCTTCCCTTGGCTTCAGGATCTGTTGTTGTTTTAGGACGCTCCTTGCTTCTTACTGGCCTGGCCAATTTCCTACCCTCTCCCCTCCCGTCACTATAGCAGCCTCTGTTTGCCTGGCCCTGAGCTTGGTCCATGTTCCCCAGCTAAAGTTTTTACCCCTGGAAGGCCAGGTAGGGGCTGGGGAGATTTGAGAGCAGCCTGTTCGGATGCTCAGCCTGGGCCAGGGGGAACACCTTTAACCTCCTGAGAGAGTGAAGCCAGTGAGGTCTGGAAGGTGGTTGTGAGGGAAAACCATACAGCAGTAACCCCATGTTTGGCAGGCTTGGGGCAGTTTCGGTCTGAATAGCCTTGGGATGGGATGGGGTACGTGTGTCTGCAATTATACACACGTCTGTGTTAGCATAAGTAGATATTGATTATGCGTGCGTGTTCATGTGCAGCCATTAAAAAGTTAGATCCATACGTGCTGAGTTCAAGGAACGCTGACAGTACAACGTCAAAGATGTAAGTTGCTGAAAAACAAGTTCAGTAACGGTCCTATTTTGAGATCTAAAAATCCTCAATGAATTTTATATATATTCGCATCAGTTCAGAGAAAGATACCAAAGGATACACCCCAACTGCCAACACTGATTACATCAAAGGATTGAGATTATTAAAGTATTATCTGTGTAATATCTGGCCTATTACAGGGAACCTGTTACCTTTGTAATTATCAAAAACTTAAGTAGAAAAGAAAGTATGTGTAATTATGGCTGCATGTGAATATGTTAATGTGTGTACAGATGTACATGTGTCAGGGTGTTTATGTGAGTGTGTGTGGACATGTGTATGTATGGGAGAGGAAGTCTCAAGGGAGAGCTGTACTTTTGGTGCAAATTCCAGACACGTGACATCCTCCAACCCTTTGGAAAGAACCCTCAAGGATATGCGCCTTACTTGAAAGTTTTGACATAAACATCACCTGCATTTCAGGTGTGGGCTGTTCTGCGGCTCCTAGCTTAGACAAATGGCCTTGGGTAAATTACAAATGTGAGAAGTTGGAGGAGAAGCTACCGCCATGCAGCCAAGACCACTGGCGATTTAGCGGCATTTCTGGGAAAATCCACATCCCCTTGCCCCGTGTTTGTGGGGCATCTCCAGTGTGCAGAGTGCTGTGTGCTGTAGGAATTGGTTTTTCTGGGAGGCTGTTGCACAAAGGAGAGGGCTTCGAAATCTCAGCCTGTGTAGGGCCGATGCCTTCCGCAGGTGGAACCATTTCTCAATCTCTCTCTTTCTCTCAGATCCAGCAGGATTTCCCAGGTACCAGGATTTAGTAATTGAGTTGACTATGGCTCAGTGAAGTGGGTAAAGCTGGTTTCCAAGCTGATCTGGGCTTTCAAATTCCCATCTAGAGCTGCATTCCTACCAAATGGTAGTTAGAATGACCTTTTCCTAGTGTTGGGTGGGTTATTGTGTGTGTGTGTGTGTGTGTGTACACATGTGTGTATGCATATACACACACGTCTGCATACACACATGTAAGGAGAGGCAGCCCTGCCCCCTGGAGGAGACACTCCAAGACCAACAGAGGGTTGTGTTGGCTGTGCCAGGCCACAGACCTCTGAGCACACACAGTCCCTGTGCAATCAAAGACAGCTGTTCTAGTGAGCGGATATCCTTCCTGCCCTAAATGCCACTGCATCCCCTCTCCTCTCAAGCTTTTGGCAGAAGTTTGGGGAGTTTCAAGAGAAATGAGGGCTCCTTGTATCACTGGACCCCTCTCCTTTGGACGGGTTTCTGGGGATGAGGCAGCTGGAGCCAGGCTGGTGGGAACAGTAGGCAGAGGTGTTCGGGCATTTTCTTGATACCATCTGGGCCCAGTGAGAGGGTGGGTCTGTCCTCCAGGAATTGGGGGCACAATGAGAGGGAACTGTGGCTGCTTTTCCCCTATAAGCCAGAAAGTTAAACGAGGAGAAGGGGAAGAGCAAGGTGAGAGAGAGAAAGACAAGAGCGTGGGGGAGGGGGAAGGAAACAGGAGGAGGCAGTGGGTGATGGGAAGGAGAAGATGGGGGAGGGAAACCGACCTTCCCTCACAGGGATTTCGAAAAAGCCAGGAGGGCAGGGGGAGGAGGGAGGGCAAAGGGGGTGATTAAGCACACGTGTGAGGGATGGGCTATAATTAGTTTCTGGGTGGTAAACATGATGTAATCTACACAGAATTCGAAATATATTATGATGTACATCTGAAAATAAACAAATCAATGAAAAAAAATTAAAAACAAAAAGAAAAAGCCAGGAGGGACCCTGCCAAGCCACTTCCTAACCACCCCATTGTGTCAGTGTGAGGCTTAATGCAGATGGGGAGCAGCTGTGTGTCTCCTCAAGCCTGCATGAGGGGAAATACTGGTCTCCTGGGCAGAAAGTCCTAGAGGCATGCCTCCTGGTCTCTGTGTTATTCTCTGTGCTTAATCCTGGAGCTTTGCCATTTCTGCCTTCATTTGTGCGTCTCCAATCTGCCCATCTTCTTAGTTCTGGGTGACTGGCCCCGCTCCGGTCTCTAAAACCCTGGCCTCTGTTTCAGGGAGTGAGGCCCTCCTAGTGTTTCTCCTTGTCTCCAGTTCTTCAGCTGGGTCTCAGTAACACCACTGCCCAAGAGCCTGCATCAGCTGCCGATGGCTGGCAGGCCTCGCCAGGGTCAAACTCCTCGCTCTGCTCTCCACTTGTTTTCAAGACCCTCCCTTCCCAGCCTCATCCTACTTACTGGCCAGGTTCCCTGCTCCTCTCCCAGGGAAGTCCTCAGCCTGCTGAGCCCTGAATACGCTGACCTCATCTCTGCCTCTGTGCCTGGCTGCACAGTTCCCACCCTTCCTGCATTAGTCTAAGGCCAACTCATCTCTCAAGACCTAGTTCATGTCCTGTCCCCAGGACACCTCCCAGTCACTCAGCCCATGCTGGCTGCCCCATTCCCCGACTCCCACTGCATATACAGTTCAGTGCCCCCACAGTTTGCTTCTCATTGTTTTTGTGCCCAGCTACATACAGGCTCCATGAGGGCATAAACCATGCCCTTTACTTTCTTCTTTCTCAGTCCCAACCGAAGACTGGGATTACTCACTGATTGAAATGAGGAAATTAGAGCTAAAGAGATTTGGGGAGGCAGGGTGCTTGAATAGTCCAGAATCTTCCTCCAAGGTCGTCTTTAGCCAAATGTCATTCTCTGTGGCTATGTTCATATGTTTGGTCATGCTGGGTTCCGACAACACTGTAGCAAACACTTCCACATGCCATTGTATGGAGCCATTTCTGTTTTCTCCTTCTCACATGGACACAGCCCAGGTGGTTACTGAGAGTCAGAATACATCAGAGTGCAAACTGATTTGGGAGTCATCTATCCTGCTCATTCTGTGATGTGAGAATCAACAACTGAACTGCCAGCCAATTTCACCAACGAGGAATTCTCTGCCTCTTAAGGCCATCCACTGAGCCTCTGACATATACAAGCGCGGGAGCATTCACCCTTATTCAGAGTGCAAACCTGCCTACAGTGGGGCAATATGCTGGTCATCCTGTCATGGCATTCGGAATTTTCCCCTATACTTCCTGTCCATGTTGTTGTGACTTCTCTTCCCATAGAAAAAGAGGTCAAGGAGGGTGGGTTTGAATGAGATTATCAGTAAGTTTCTTTACAATTTAGATTTCAGTTCCAATTGTGACACGTATTTTTCTTACCTCTGTAATGAGTCAGGAATCTGTGGTTGCAAGTAACAAAAACTCTGCAGATGTCTTCAGGTGTCCGTGTTCTTGCGGTAAGTATATCTGTTAGTACAGTATCAATGTGTCTTCACTGATCATCAACGTGACAGTAGACCCTGTTGTCTTTCCCCATAGCCATTTCATTCCTCTTCTCCACTGACAAACCCCCAATGTGACCAGCCCCAGGGGATGAGTCTGAGATTGTGGTGGCTATCTGTGTTGGGGGTCCCAAGACCACCCCAGGTCCTGCGATTTGCTCGGAAGACTCACAAGACTCAGCATATAGTTGTACTCATGGCTAAGATTAACTACAGTGAAAGGCTACAAAGCCAAATCAGCACAGGGAAAAGGTGCATGGGGCAGAGTCCACAAGAACCCAGGCACAAGCTTCTGAGAATTGTCTCCCAGTGGAGTCACACAGGACATGCTAATTCCTCCAGTGAGTTGTGACAAGATACGTGAAATGCTGTCTCCCAGTGAAGCTCATTAGAGACTCAGTGCCCAGGGATTTTATTGAGGGCTGGTCACATAGACACTCTTTGCCTAGCACATACTAACTTTTCAGACTTCCAGAAGGAAAGCAGGTGTCCAGCATAAACTTTATTACTTGCACACTCAGTTTCAGCACAGTGAGCCACTCTTATAAGTTCTTGGAATGGTGGGAACCCTCCCAAAATCCAAATTCCTAGATGCCAGCCAAGGGGCAACTTCGTAAGCAGGGTTTCCTAAGGATAGCAGTCTCAGGCCTCCTAATTTAGCTCTTTTCTGCACACTGCCTAGTCTCCTTTGCCTGATACTTGCTTTGTCAGCCTCCCTTGCAGCTATGAGTAGCTACATGATTCAATTCTGGCCAATAATTTGCAAGGGGAGAATGTTATGATAATATCTGGAGCTGTGGCAGCCATCTTGTGACATGTGAAAGGACAAAACCACAATATACCAAAGGTGGCATAGGGACAGGTGAAAAGACACTAGATCCTTGGTAATATCTTTAAGCCAATGCACCATTCTGGGAACAAAATATCTCCATACTTCTTTTCCTATGTGAGATCATAAAATGTCTTTATTGCTTAAATAATTATTAGTTGGATTAAGTTGAATGCAGGTTAAATGCACTCCTAAGTAATGTAAGACATATTCTTCTTTGTTGTGGGCTGAATTGTGTCCCCCTAAAATTCGTGTGTTGAAGCCCTGACCTCCAGTGCCTCAGAATGTGACTGTATTGGAGGTAGGGCCTTTAAAGAGGTGGTTAAGTTAAAAAGAATCCATCAAGGTGGGTCCTAATCAATATGACTGGTGTCCTTGTAAGAAGAGCAAATTTGGGCCTAGACGTGTACAGAGGGAAGATGTGAGGACACAGCGAGAAGGAGGCCATGAGCAAACAAAGGAGAGAGGTCACAGAAGGAACTAAACCATCTGATGCCTTGATCTTGGACTTCTAGCTCCAGAACTGTGGGAAAATAAACTTTTGTTGTTTAAGCCATGCTGTCTGTGGTATTTTGTTGTGAGAGCCCTAGCAAACTAACAGACTCTCCATACATGGATAGAGAAAGGGTAACTATAGCAAATATAACTGACAAAAGCAGGAACTTAGAAGAAATGGTCAGATTTGGTGTTCACACACAATTCTCATGCAGGAAAATGATCCAACAGGGTGAGGGAAGAGGATGGATTAGCCAAGTGCCTTTGGAGAAGAGCTGGTTTTACCCATCCAGTCTCTCTTCTTCCAGAGGCTAAAGCTTCTGTGTAACTGTGCTACTTATAGTGAGGTAGCACTGAGACATAATAAGGGAAATGGTCAATGGAGATACGACATCTGGTGGCCACAAGTTGATGGACAATGGAGAAGAGAGGGGAGGCCCCCACGGGGAGGTCCTGGAGAAGGAGCAGAGGCAGAGAGAAGAGAAAGACCATATCCCTGGACTGTAGATAGCCAGATTCTTCTTTGTGACCCCAGGTCTTGGACAGACCACAGTGGTTAAGGGCTTTCTCCTTAGAGCGCGGCAGGGGCTCTCAGGAGGGAAACAAGAGAAAGTGGTTACTGCTGGCATGGAGTCTGACTTGTTCCTAGGGAAGATGGTCGGTTTTGTGTGGGATGCCTGGGATATGTTCTCTGGTCAGACTTCATTTGGTCCTATTGACTTAGGGCTCTTTGAGGATACTATGTGGCCCAGGATTATTGGCTAAGATACGAGTGAGTCGCAATAGCTGGAAACCCAACTCAGATTAATTTAAGCAAAAAAGAGGAATTTATTTGCTTACGTAACTGGAAGGTCCAGAGATACGGGTGGCTTGAGGCACACTGGAGCAAGGGGCTCATCACAGTTGGTTTTCTTTCTCTACCTCTCTGCTCATCTTGTCTCTATAAGGTTTCATTCCTCCAACTGGCTCTCCCCATGTGATTGTCAAGAAAGCTGCTGGTACTCCTGCCCAAAGTGAATCTAATCATGAGGAAACAATCAGACAAACTGAATCAGGAATATTCTACAAAACAACTGGCTTTTTTTTTGGTGAGGAAGATTGACCCTGAGCTAATACCTGTTGCCAATCTTCCTCTTTTCTGCTTGAGGAAGATTAGCCCTGACCTAACATCTGTGCCCATCTTCCTCTATTTTGTATGTAGGTTGCCACCACAGCATGGCTTGATGAATGGTGTAGGTCTGTGTCCGTGATCCAAACCCATGAACTCAGGCCGCTGAAGCAGAGTGTGCTGAACTTAACCACTACACCATCAGGCCAGCCCCTGGCCTATATTTTTTAAAAGTGCCAATGTCCTGAAAGCCAAAGAAAGGCTAAGGAGCTTTTCAAATTAAATGAGATTAAGAAACTCTCATTTTCATTTACGAAAATTAAATGCAATGTGTCAACCTAGATTGTGGATTAGACGTTGGATGGGAAATAAATTGTTATAAATGAATGTGCTGTATATTAGGTAACAGTATTGTTTCAATATTAAATTTCCTGAATTTGATCTTTATATTGTGGTTATGTAAAAGAATATCTTTGTTCTTAAGAGATAAATGCAAAGCATATAGGGATAAAAGGTCAAGATGTCTGCAACTTACTCTCAAATGCAGTAATAATTACAACAACAACAAAAATACTACAATATCACAGAATAGATTAGAATAAAATATGCAGAGAAGGGGGAGAGAGAGAATGATAAAGCACATTTGGTAAAATGTTACTCAAGGTGAAGGGCATACTAAGTTTGTTGTACTATCCTTGCTACTTTTCCATAAGTTTGAATTTTTTTGAAAATTTAAATTTAAAAATTAAGAAAAAAGATGTTCATGGCAGACGTCTATCTCTCAATGTCCATGTATCAATCTCAAGGAAGAGTCTAATTGGTTAGCCTGGACCAGATGCTAACTTCATTGAGATAAGAGGCAGACACTGATTGACAGCCTCACCAGGGACCTTATGAAATGGGGAGGCATTCCCCAAAGAATTCAAAGGAAAGAGCATGGGAGAGCGTGCTGGACACATGAAAGTGAAGACCAAGACATCTATCACAACCCTCTCTCAGTCTTCTCTCTTCTCACAGCTCCCGGTCTCCCACATCCTCTTCTGTTGGTCTCCCGGTGTCCACATGCTGTCTGGTTCCATCTCCCAGGCCATCCCTCCCTCCAAAATGGCACCAGACTCAGGCGGATTCCTCTCAACAAATAGCTCACACTTGGGACTTTTTTGGGATTCCCCTCTCCTCTCGTCACACCCATCTGGATTCCATTCCTCTTGGTCCTACTTCTCTCAGTTCGTTGATGAAGGAAGCTGTGTTCATGAAGTGTTACCAAGGGTTATCTGTGCCCTCTTACCCTCAGCTCACAAATTCATGTTTCTGACTGGGCCTTGATCCGGGCAAGAGAAGCCAGTGGCAGGAGTTCCGAGCACAGAAGCAGCCCAAGGAGGTAGGTAATTTGGGGCAGGTGGGCCTCTGGCTTCTCCTGCACCCCACTGTGTTGGCAGTTCTTTCCTTCATCTCAGGCCAGGCTTTCTGACAGGGGGTGACTGCTGTCCCTCTCCGTTGGAGGAAGCCAGGGTAGCTGAGAGGAACCAGGCCAACATCACTTCATTTCCTAACGGAATTTTGACAATTGATGTGTTCCCAAGCAGTAAAGCAGAGTTAGCAAAGAGGTTGCTGGAACTCTCTTAGTGCAGTCTTGGCATGGATACCTCTGCATTCAGCCTTCTTGAGCACAAGGCAGGATTTAGGGAACCCGTCTGTTGAGGGTGAACCTAGTAAGCAGAAATGAAGAGAATTTACTCATTCACTTATCATATGTTTATTCACGCATTTATTCATTTATGAAAGGCCCAATAGCATAGTGGTAAAGGTAGGCCCACATGAACGTTCTTCAAGGCTGTGCTGTGTTCTCCAGGGGGTGCTATTTGCAAGGACCACACACAGCAGCCCTAGGTTAGAGGCACATGAGTTGGGATTGCATTACCTGGTTTCAAATCTGTCTCCACCACCTCCACCTGTGTGACCTTAGGCTAGATTCTCCCTGTCTCTGTGACTCGGTGACCTCATATGTAAAGTGAACTACCGCCACCTCATAGGGTTGTTTGAGGATTAAATGAGTGAATACATCTTCAGGACTCTGGACTGTTTAAAGAGCATTGTAATCACCTGTTCCCAAAGGGTTGGTAGAAGGGTCTTGGGAAGTCGTCTGGGTCTGGGGCTTTTCTGTGTGTGTGTGTGTGTTTATGTTCCCGGACATTTTAAAGGCAAATCCCTGCCAGCGTATTATTTCACCTATAAATACTGCTATGTGCCTGTAACAGAAAAGGACTAAAACAAAAAACAACAGCAATCCATCCATATACAATGCCATTATCACATAGTAATTCCTAAATACCCCTAATGTCCAGTTCATATTCAAAGTTCTCTGTCTCAATTACTTTTTTTTGTATCCAAAATGTGTGCATTGGGCTGGTTTCCCACTCATGCTGATGCAGGGTGCTGTTAGTGCTGCTTCCATCTGAGGGAACGTTCTTCTGTAAGTCTTGCTTTTCCTCCTGGAGGCTGCCAGAGACAGCGGAGCAGCCAGCACACAAAACTACCATTTGTGTGTGGCTACAGGTGGTGATTAGATAGCATCTAGGCATTTCACATCCATCAAGTAGGAACTGGGCTCTGCTCCAGGCGCTTCTTGTGTTTCTTCTTCTCTCCTGGAGATGGAGGAGAGATGAAGGAGATCCTTCGAGAGAGGCATGTTCTCTTAGGGAAGTCATTGTGGCTGGAAAATTCAATTACTTTTCATGGTTGGTTTTCAAATCAGAATCCAAACAAAGCCTACAAATAGTATTTCTTTACTATTTTACTTGACCTGTAGTATCTGGCTACAGATGCTTCAAACGCCCTTCGCACACGCTGTGAAAAGCCCTGGCGTCCTGTGCCTTTCTCCGGATAGTACTCACAGTCACCTCTTGTTCCGATTTCCCGCTTTTGTAAAGGCTCAGCATCCACTTCTCGAGGCCACTTGCTTTTCTCCTTCAGTGCCCACCCAGACCTGGATCATGGCCTTTTCCCCTTCATTTCCTCAAAATGTTACTTGCGTGTAGCTCTCAGGGCATTCATGGGAAATTGGAAGCAGGAATGATACGGGTGGAGAAGGCATTCAACAGTAGCAACACACAGCACAAAACCACCTCCTGGTTCCTAAATGTCCTTCTGCTACCCCTGTCCCCTGAGATTGCTCCCTGGTCTTTGCCTCCCCTCGGGACCCTGGCTCTTGCCATCTTGCTGAGCTCCCTCTCCACTCCCGTTGCAGCAATGTCTCCCCATTCCTGTGCTTCCTCATCCCTTCCTTTGAGATTGCCCGTGGAGACCTCAACTTCTTACATAATTAGGCCAGGAACCTAGTTTCCTCGGTCTAATTCCTCTGCCTCTGAATAAGACTTAGGATCTCTTACTACAATGAGAAGGCCCAGCAGAGTGTTTTGTTAAACAAAAGTCAGAGTTCTCTCTTGCCAACATGCATTCCTACATGGTCTATCGCCCCTGCACTGTACTAGTCCAGGTTGGCACAGTTGTTCACCTGGAGTGTCACAGTAGCCTTTTATCTGGCCTCTCTGATGTCATTCTTTGTCCTCTCCAACTTACATTTTACACTAAAGCCAGAGCGAGCTTTCCAAGACACTAATGTGCTCACATGGCTGCCCTGCTTAAAATACATCAGTGGTATCCCATTGTGCTTCAGACAACATAGCAAATCCTCAGGGTGCTCACAGGCTCTGCCTGAGTCCAGCCCTGCCCACCCCCGCCTCCCCTCATGCTGCTCTCCCGTGTGCCCTGTCCATCCACTGGTTTTCCTTCAGTTCCTCAAATGCTAGCAGTTCTCTCTAGCAGCCAGATCTTGTCATGCTTTTTGCTCCACCAGCTCTGCTCTCCTCCTTCCCTTCATCTGGCTACCTCTGACTTCTCCTTTGAGTGTTGCTCAGAGAGAGGACTTCCCTGGCCCCTTTTTGTACCCTGCACCTTCCTCTCCCTTCATAGTATTTATATACTTACAATTGTTTGTCTAATGTCTGCTGTCCCGGCTAGAATGTGAGTTATGTAAAGGCAGGGACCATGACTGTCTTGTTCATTGCTCCATCTCCAACTTCCGACACAGTGTCTGATGTAAATACTCAATGAATAATTACAAATGCAACTGAACAACTAAGGGGATGATACTGGTGCCACAGACACTGGTGATAATGGAAAAATCCCAGTAACTCAGAAGTGGAATCATCATTCTTTTAAGGAAATCAACCATGCCACATTATGCTTACACACTAGTGCCAGGATTCTGCCATTTCAAAGGAAAAAAGGAAATAAAAAGTGCATCCAGAGCTGCCCAGCTGGTGCTTACAGAAATGCTGCTCTGCGATGTTTCTTTCTGCACTCAAGAAAGAATATTTTTTAAACCACGTTTCCAAAATTACACAATTGCATGCAAAATGCCTTAGTTCCTGCTGATGAAGTGATTTCTGCAGAGAACTGGCTGCCTTTCAAGAGGAAGGAAGGACTCCTGAGATGCCTCTGAAAAAGATGAAAGAATTTCCAAAATAGCAGCTTAATGTTGTACCACATATGGGATTTTCAAATTCACAGCTGGTTGGAAAATCATTTCCGGCTTCAAGGCATTTGACTCACTGTCTCCGTGGCTTCAAGCGCCCAGTGCTTTATTTATCTCCTGGTTACCAGGGAATTTCTCTGCCTTTCTCCTCCCTGAGTCCCTCCTTCCTGTTGAGTATTTCCAGTTGTGTGGTACTAGCATTTGACTAAGTGTGGACACTTAGAATATAGAATATAAGCTCCATGGAGATGGTACTGCATCTGTGCTTTGTCCCTTTGATCCTGCAAATAGCTGTATCTTAATATATATTGTTGAATAAACAAATCCTCAATCAAAAGGCTGAATGCCAATCAGAAAAGCATGCAGAGAGAATCAACAGTCGATATAAAAGAGAAGATTGATACTAACCTAAACCCTTAACTTAAATATATTCACTCATGCCCATATTGTACCCATTTCCTGTTCCAGTTACAACTACTGTATCGCAAACTGCCCCAAAACTTAGTGACTTAAAATAACAACCATTTTTATTATGCTCACAGATTCTTTGGGTCAGGAATTTAGACAGGACGTGAAGGGGATGCCTCACAACATCTGGGACCTCAGCTGGGAAGACTCAAGGCTGGGAGTGTCCCAGCAGGTGGGGGCTGTAATCCTCTGGAAGACCCTTCACTCACATGGCTGGCGCCTCAGCTTCTATGACTTGAAGACCAGGACTGCTGACCGGAGCACCTACATGTGGCCTCCCCATGGGGCTTGGGCTTCCTCACAGCATGGCAGCCTCAGGGTAGCTGGACTTCTTACTCGGCTGGGAGTATTGCAGTGAGCAAGGTAGAAGCTGCATCGCTTTTTATGACTCAGGCCCACAAGTCACACAGTGTTACTTCCTGCCATATTCTGTTGGTCAAAGAAGTCACAGGACCACCAAGGTTCAAGAGAAAGGGAAATCTACTCTGCCTCCTAACAGTGGCTTGGCAAGCTTGCATTGTAGAAGAGAATGTGGAGAGAAGAGAAAGAAAGATTTTTGCAGCCGTGTTTGGAAAATACAATCTGGCACACTCCCTCAGGCTTCTTCTGCTGATAGGTGGGTAACAAACTTCCAGGCGTCGAGCCTGCAGCCAATGTGATCTCACGCTCCTACTGAATCTTTGTTAAGATTTATTTTTTCCTTTCAAGAAGCGATCCCTGCCTTTATCTTCTTAATCATGATTGGTTTTTGGCTTAGGAAATGATGTTTTAGAGCTGCAAATAGATAGGCAAGATGAGACCAACATTTCCCACCTGTGTTATTTATGAAGCCATTAATAACTGTTTGTTGAGATAAAAAGGACTTAAAGTTTGGAAAAAGTTTTATAAATGATTTTCCTTTTAGAAATGAATGCACATTATTATCCTAAAGACTAAGAAGTCCTGCGGGAAATGAACCTTTTAAATTTGATTTAATTAGGCACCTTTCAGACGGTCAAAAAAATATTAATTTCTACCTCTTGGGTGATGGTCTCGGGGCTCAGTCTCTGATGAACTGAGACTTTCTGGGCCTCGATTTCTTCACCTATAGGGCGTTGATTTGAATATTGCCTTTACAGTAGTGTTGGCATAGAAAAGATGCCCACTAAATGGTAACTGTTGTTATCACTATTAAGCTTCCCCAGCCTCCTTTTGCAGCCAATCGACTGCCCCCTCATTCTTCCCCAGGTCTACACAATGAACAGAAGGCTGCAGTTTCCACCTCGGCATCTCCTCCCTTCTGACCTCACAAACCCCCATGTTCCGCCTCGGTCCAGATAGAAGAAACCCAGCCCACACTTCCCGTAGAACCACATAACTGGGCTAAGGGAAGAGCCAGAAAATGCCACTCTTTCTAGAAAAATCTACCTTTGGGAAGTCTCACCAAGTCACCGGGACCATTTTCATAAAGATGAGACTTTAGTGATGAGAAATTGTTGGGTGGAGGGTACTTAATCCCTCCTGCTTCACCATCCCTGTTGCTTGCCCCCCAGTCTGTGAAACACCTCCCCTTCCCTTGCTTTCTAGAGCAGGCACTGCCGCAGCCCTAACTTCTGTCTATTGTATTCATCCCCATCTAGGGGGCTCTGGCTTCCCCAAAGGAAATGAAAGCATGTCCCATCAACCACGTAGGCTTCCGTTTTGTGCTGTGACAACCAGGGAGACAGCCAAATGTGCAAAGAATCCGGCAGGGTGAGAGGAGGATCAGTCAGGCACAACAGGAGCTGAGTCTGGAGCCTCGGGCTGGGACATGGGCATTCATGTTTCAGGGGCTGGAGCCAGGGGGCAGGAGAAAGTGCAAGGCTACCTGTCCAACTTCACCACTTCCTGGCTGTGTGACCTGGGGCAAGTCACTAGCCCTCTCAGGGCCTGAGTTTTCCTCACCTTAATATAGTGCTGGGGCAGAATGCTGATGCACAGATGGTGGGTTGGTTTAACTTTTATAAACAGTTTGGCACTATGTCCTCAAGCTGAACATGTGCATACCTTATGACTCAGCAATTCCAAAAGACAAGTACAAGAATGTTTATAGCAGCACTTTTTGTAATAGTGCCAAACTGGAAACTACCTGAATGTCTATTCACAGTAGAATGGATAAAAATATTGTGGTGTATTCACACAGTGGAAGACTGTGTAACAGTGGAAAAGCCATGCGTTACAATCACATGCAACACCTGGATGAATCTCACAACACAATGTTGAGGAAAAAAAAGATACAGATGCAGTACAATATAATTCCATTTATGTAAAGCTCTAAAAACAGAAAAAAAATCCCATAAAATGTTAGAAATAAGAATAATAGCTATCCTTGGGGTCTAGTGACCGCAAGGGTTATGGAGGGGGCTTCTAGGATGCTGTTAGTGTTTTGTTTCTTAATCTGGGTACTAGTTACTTAAACTTCATTAAAAACTTATGAAACAAAAATGTGCTGGGCAGTGTGGTGGTGTAGTGGAAAAATCACAAAAGTGGGAATTGGGAGACGAGAGTTCTGTTCCCTGCACTGACCATCTCATGACCTTGGGTAAGTCACTTCCCTTCTTTGGGGCTCGACTTTTTCCATTTGTAAAATGAGAAAGTTGAGTTAGATGATATCAAAGGTCTGCTGGTCCCCAGGGGTGGCTATAAGTTCCCCAAGCCACCCCCAAATCAACCCACAGCAGGGTGCTCTCACACACACCAAATTTCAAGATAATTCCCTCTCCAGATTGCTGACCCAAAGCAACGACAATTTAGACAGCCTAGAGAAGGTTGTCCAAATCTTAACCTGCTGGGACATCCTTGCCCCATTGGCCTCATGGGTTGTTGTGAGGATTGAATGGATAGTGTCTGGCAAAGATGCTGCATATGCTGGACAGACGTTATTTACTATTGTGTTATCATAACAGCTCAGAATTGAGATCAAAGTCTGACCTGACTCGTCATTAGAATGACTGAATGGAGGAGTGGGTGGACTATTAAATGGTACCATTGATTACTTCAAAGTCAAATCTGTAAACCTTCTATAAGGAAGAAAGTTTCAGACAGACAGACTGGAATTCATGGGATGGAGGTGGGACCAGCAAGCAGGGTATTGAAATTAGTTGAGCAAATGGAAGTTTCCACAAAGCCTTTGTGACATTGGGTGGAGTGGTCTCTTGATGAAAGGACTCATTGGAACCTCATAGTTGTGGCTGGCTCTTTGACCCCTGAGAGACCCTCACTCTATGTCCCCGCTATAGGCCATTTGGGATTTGGGCCAGTGAGTGACATGTACCAGTCAGCCCAGGCTGCATGAGCCGACAAGCTGTGACAGTAGCCAGTATTAAGTGCTTACTAAATGCCAGGGCCTGTGCTAATTGTCTTGCAAGCTTGTTCCAAACCTCTGAGTTGGGGTCCTAGCATCATTCCCATTTTATAGGTGCGGAAACCAAAGTTCAGAAAAGCTGCATACTTTGCTAGGATTCAAACTCAGGTCTTCTGACTCCACAGCCCATGTCCTAAAACCAACTCTAGCCATTGGCCTCAGAGAGTTTACACTGTTTCCTCCTCCATGGAAATAAAAATAATACCTATTGAGCATCCACAAGGGGGCAAGCACCAAGGACACAATCTTCAACAAGTTTCGGTAGCCCTATGAGATGGGTATCACCATCCCTGCTTTACAGGTGAGGCTTGGCTCAGAGACGTTAACAGGAACAAAATCACACAGCAGGAAGTGGAAGATTTACACCTGATCTGCCTGACCTGAGTGTCTTTGCTCTTCATCCTTCTACCCTCCTGACGCTCCCTGAGCCATCCTGGATCTACTCACTTAGAAATGATCACTCCCTTCTTGAGATTCTGTGGCTCTTTGATGATTCTTTCCTACAGCACACACCACCAAGAACCCAGGGACTAATGCATGTAGATCCCGTCTCTTTAGGAGGTGGCGAGCTTAGCAAGGGTGGGGTTCTCATTTCATCTCTGTGCTTTTTGTGCCCCATGCCAAGGGAGCAGAGAAGGCAGTCCAGAACTGGACTGTAGAAGCTTCGTTGTAGGGTTCTTGGGTGGAAATTGAGGGTTGAGACTAGCAGGAAGGATCCTGAGATCTTAGAGCCAGAGGGTAGTGAATTGGGACAAAGGCCCCATTAGTGGAGGGCAGAGGGGTGGAGATCCCAGCGCTTTGGAGATTAAATGCCTGGACAAAGACTTAGGGAGGAATAGGGAAGTCAGTGAGGGGTTAAGAGAAATAAGAGGCTCTGAAAGCTGATGCCAACCAACAGTCAAGTCTCAAGTGCTTTACAAACATGCATCACTCCCATATCCTTTTTTTTTTTTTTTAACATTGGCCCTGAGCTAACATCTGTTGCCAATCTTTTTTTTTCTTCTTCTCCTCAAATCTCCCCAGTACATGGTTGTATATTCTAGTTGTAGTTCCTTCTAGCTCTGCTATGTGGGACGCCGCCTCAACATGGCTTGATGAACAGTGCTAGGTCCACACCCAGGATCTGAACTGGTGAAACCCCAGGCTGCAGAAGTGGAGCCCACGAACTTAATCACTCGGCCACAGGCCAGCCCCTATTCCCACATTCTTGTTGTTTGGATTGCCCTTTCAGAGATGCCAGAAAGACCGTTGCGTCATCCCTGCTGTCACTCCTCTGTCCACACAGTGTTTCGTCAGTGCCAGGCAGTGGCTTGCTTAGACGCATCAGGCACGACAAGTAGAGGCAGAAGGGGGACCAGGAGGAGACAGGAAGGGCAGCCTTCAACCTCATCACATGCCTCAGCTGTGGGCCACCCTGCACTGAAGAGCCAGGGGTGCCCAACTCTTTCAAAAACTGTTTAGGGCAGCAACGATGCAACCGCAGGCCTTGCGGCAACTTGACTTGGCTGTCAGAGCTCCAAGAAATCTTGAAAAGAGCAAGAGTGGCTCAGTAAAAGCTGAATGGCCAGGGGGGCCAAGCGGAGCTCTGCATGGCCCTGCCAGGTGTGTGACAGCGATGGGGCAGGCGTCCCCTCCTCCCCCTGGTTTCCTCCCAGCGCTGATGAGGCTGGATTGCATGGGTGACTTTTTCTACTTAGGGCTTTCGAAGCCCTGAGGTTCTACAAAGAGCCCTCAAGGGAACTGCAAGACAAAGTTCAGGTGGCCAGTGCCCTGAGTCCCTCACCCCCGTGTCAAAGGAAGCAGCCCCTCTCTTAGCTGATTCCTGCACTTGGCTGCAAGCCTCTGGCTCCTGCCTACTGTGCAGGTCTCCGCAGCAGTGGGGCAGAGTGCTCCTCCTCTCTCCCGGCTCTGTTGATGAGCCCCACGCCCACGCACGAGACCACAAAGTCCGCAGTTCTTTCCTGCACACTCACAGCGATATATTCAAAGTTCAGATGGTGGATGGGATGAAGAGGTGGGTGCACGCCCCCTTAGTCTGAATGGCCTCATTTTGTTTTTTATTGCGGTAACATTGGTTTATAACATTATATAAATTTCAGGTGTACATCATTATATTTTGATTTCTGTGTAGGTTACATCATGTTCACCACCCGAAGACTAATTACAATCCATCCCCACATACATGTGCCTCATCACCCCTTTCACCCTCCTCCCACCCCCCTTCCCTTCTGGTAACCACAAATCCAATCTCTCTCTATGTGTTTGTTGTTTTATCTTCTATTTATGAGTGGGACCATATGGTATTTGACTTTCTCCGTCTGATGTATTTCACTTAGCATGATATCCTCAAGGTCCATCCATGTTGTCACAGATGGCCAGATTTCATCATTTTCTATGACTGAGTAGTATTTCATTGTATTTATATGCCACATCTTCTTCATCCATTCGTCCCTTCATGGGCATCTAGGTTGCTTCCAAGACTTGGCTATTGTGAATAATGCTGCAATGAACATAGGGACGCATGTATCTTTATGCATTCGTGTTTTCATGTTCTTTGGATAAATACACAGCAGTGAAATACCTGGATTGTATGGTAGATCTATTCTTAATTTTTTGAGGAATCTCCCTACTGTTTTCCATAGTGACTGTACCAGTTTGCACTCCCACCAGCAGTGTATGAGAGTTCCCTTTTCCCCACATCCTCTCCAACACCTGTTGTTTCCTGTCTTGTTAATTATAGTCTGAATGGCCTCATTTTAGCACTGCTCCATCAGTGGGGGGCTCTCTACCAGTCCACTGGGATGTCCCAAGTGAGCCAGCAGAGCAAGTTTCCCAGGGCACCCCCTTCTCTTCTCACCCCTCTTCTCTGCTCCTACCCTGGGCCCTGGCCGTTTCAGCTCCTTCCATAGCCCACTCTCCTAGACGGGGAAATCTGCAGGCCTTGGGAAGGGAAGGGAGGTGCTGTGATGAATCATTCCCCTCCTGGGAGTGGAGGAGGGAGGGAGACTGCCAAGGTGGTTGGGGCCACCTGCCTTTTTTTGCTTTCTGCCACACTCTGGATAGTGAATCTGAAAATCTGACACGCAAAAATGGTTACTCTCCTGAGAAGACTTCCAAAGCTCTGGGGGCCTTATTTGCCATAAGATCATCCATCTCCTTTGTGATCTTGAGTACAAAGCCCATGATGGTATAACTGTGTTCCTTCCTAGGTGGCCTCTGAGTTCTGACCGAGCTTAGAAGATTTCCAGTTCTGTGGGCGCCGGGCTCCCTTGCAGCCAGGCTGCGATTTTGCCCACAGTAGCAGTATTGGCCATCACCAAATCAACCTTTGCAAAAATGTCTTCTCCATAGTCCCCAGGCATTTGAATGTAGGACTCAGAGGGAACAAAATACGTGCATTGGAAGATAGCGCTTCCTGATGTCTAAAATCTGGTCTCACATCCGTCCTCCTCTCCAACACCTGCTATCCTGAATAGGATTCTAGGTGGAAGACGTAGGGATGGAGCTCTCCCCACTCATCAAACATAGGCTTATAAGCAGGGGAGTGGCGGGGAGGAGAGAGCGGTGTCTTTTCCTAGGACCTCTCTTGATTGGGATGGAAGGACCACCACTCTGACACAGAGAATAGCTGCTTGTCTTCCCCCATTGGTGAGTCCTTGAAAGTTGGGACTGATGAGAACAAAACTCTAGATGGCTCTGGAGGAAATGCTTTCCTTGTGAAATAATGCTGAGTCTGAGTAGCTGCTCCAGTTTTTATGCATCTCACCCTTGTAGAACAAAATATGTGTTTCCAGCTTTCAAGGGATGGAGCAATGCAGTAGCTGGATCCATACGGTGTGTCACTGGGAATCGAGTTCCTTGGAGATGAAGCTTGGCAGGTTCCTTGGATCAGGCTTTGCTCACAGATGGTGACACCCTGGGCATGTCATCCAGAAGCAGCTCTGCCCTGCTCTCCAATGCTACGTGTCCCCACCATGTTCCATTGCATGCCCTGTCCTGGTTGGGGGAGAGTATGGTGGCCACACCAACACCAGCAAAGAGTCTGGTAAGAAAACATCAGGCAGCATTTCCAGGCTGGTTACCAGCTGGGCTGCCTTTGTGCATAGACTCCTGCCCACTGGTGAGCCCTGGGGCAAATGCTGCTGGATCCTGGGACCTCCTGTCCTGACCCTCTGGGTGGAGCTCCGGCTTTCCTGCATGTGAATCTTCCAGCTCACCTGATGCTTGGGTGGGTGATGTAAGCACCCCCAGTGATTTTTGGAAGCTGCTTCCTCTCATCTGCTATGATATTCTCACTGGCCAGACCATTCTGGGGTCCACGAGTCATACCACATTCAGTTCACTCAAAAGAATGGCTTGGTTATAAAACTCCACATTTAAGGAGCCAAAGACTACCTAAGAAGTTGCCAAGACTGCAGCGTTAACACGAATGGTGCTGCTTTGCAGCAGCACCAGCACCAGCCCCATAAAACTGTTGACGCATTTGTGACATGTACATCTCTGGACTAACTGTTCAGGTGACAAATGCTTCCAATCTCTCCCTGTGGTCAACAGTGTCCCAGCCCAAGGTGAAGCAGGGCATGAGTGGAGCCATCACTGCACATCTGGGCCCTGCCAGCTCTCTGGAGCCCAGGTTGGAATCCCAGGAAGGGATGGTCAGTAGTCGACCAGGGGGCAGTCAAGTGGCAAGAATATGCTTTCAGGAATCCCACAGATCTGGCCTGAGTCCCAGCACTGCTGCTTGCTAGCTGGTGACCTAGCTCTGGGCCTCAGGGTACAAAGCGGGTCGGGGGTGGGGGGGGGGACGGACTTGCTTCCAGTGACCTCAGTGTCCCTCCCTTTGCAAAAGCTCCAGGATTCTGCCCTGAGGAATGGAAACTGGCCTATTTAGCCCACGTGTCCTGAGTGTTCTCCAAAGTAAACACCCCCTGGTTACTAATTACCTGACCCACATTTCCTGTGAGCGCAATGGCAGGGGGCTGGCGAGCTAAGACTTCCAGGGAGGACTCGGAAAGAGGGAATGGGAAGCGCTCAGAAGGGAGGCCTAAGGCTGGCATTGACTGGGCAGAATCCTGAAGTTCTGGTTGATGCTATTCTCTGGAAAAAGGTATATTTTAGAAGATATCGTTAGTCTTTAAACAAGAACAAATAAGCACTGCCCTATTTTTTCATGGTTACAAAAAATAATATGAGTTTATTATATATATCATATTACGTTATTTATTAGATATAACATTATATATCTAATACAATACCATATATATATAAAGAACGTACATATGTAAATATAGTCAAACATTACAGAAACTATGACTTAGGAAGTGAAAACCTCTGGAACCCTATCACTTCCTCCTCTCTGGTGCCCCAGCCCCAGGCTAACACGGTGAACAGCTTCGTTTATATTCTTGGGGGTTTTTCTTGTAGAGACAAACATAAATCTATTATTTTGTGGAAATGAGGTCGCACTAGGCATGCTGCTCTCAGGGTTGCATTTCACACTTAACCACGTATTTTGGACATTTGTCTAGGTTAGCACAGGTTGGTCTATTTTGCTCCTTTTAACAAGAAGAGGTCTTCTTAATGCCTTGGGGAATCTAGAAAAGGAAGGAAACCAGGAGTATATAAAGCTTGTTTTATTTCATTTTCAATATTATTTCCATTGTATTTAGGAAAAGGAGAATATCTGGAATTAGTTTTCAAATACTTCAGTTATAGTTAAATTAAAAAGCCATCACAAGAATGATCGTTGTTGTAGGAAATCTGTGGATAAATGATTCACTCTGCCATTCTGAGCGTTCTCTATTATTACATCCACTGTGTCTTCAGTTGGACTGTTTGGACAATGGAAAACTTTCTGTGGCAGGCAGAATAGTGGTCCCCAAAGATGTCCTCGTCTTAATCCCAGGAACCTGAGAGTAGGTTACCTTACATGGCAAGCGGGACTTGCAGATGTGATTAAAGTACGGATCCTGAGCTGGGCAGATTATCCTGGACTACCTGGGGGGCCCAGTGTAATCACAGGGGCCTCATAAGGGAAAGAGGGCGGTGGGAGGGTCAGAGCGCTACCCTGCTGGCTTTGCAGATGAAGGAAGGGGTCATGAGCCAAGGAATGCAGGTGCCTCTAGAAGCCGGAAGAGGCATGGAACAGAGTCCCCCCTAGAACCTCCAGAAGGAATGCAGCCCTTTTCACACCTCGATTCTAGCCCAGTAAGAGCCATTTCACACTTCTGATCTCCAGAACTGTCAGATAACACATTTGTGTTGTTAAGCCTCCAAGTTAGTGGTAATTTGTTCCAGTGGCAACAGGAAACTAATACACCTTCATTCATTTGTCTTGTGGGCTGAGATGCCATTTGGTCTCCCTTGGATCCCAACAAAAACGCTATGTCTGAAATCATGACACATCTGTGGTTCCAGATGACGGGGAACTAACCCAGGACTCAGCATAACGTGGTCCTCGGGAAAAGCCAGAACCTACTTGTTGGAAATCATTTTAGGTCATCAAAATCAAAAAGAAAAATGATGGAGAGCCCATTGGCCTCGAGGAGGATGTGCATGGACTCTGGAGGTCCACAGACCCAAGGTTTAAAAGGCCACTAGAGAAGTGGACTTGATATTTTCGCCCCATTTAATGGTGCATCATGGAGGCTCCGTAATGTTGCTTGCTCAAGGTCACTGAGCGGGCTAGGGCCTGAGAGTCCCCCCAGTTCTTGATGTTTCCTTTTCTCCTTAAAGGGAACACCAGGCTTCGGGCACCTCTGAGGGGTGGCAGGAGGAGGAAGAATGGACCTAGATTTGCCATCCACCCAGGCTCTCCTTTGCAACCCTCCTGCCCCTCACCCACCTCAGCTCGAAAGCCTGTCACTTTCCCTATTCAGGGAGGTTGGGTGGTACCCAATCCTGGTTGCCTGTGGCTCCGGTTGACCAGAACTAACCCCGGCAGCCTCCCCAGGCGGTCAGGACTTGTGTTTGGCTTAAATTTCCCGAAGTTCTCCTGTGAGGGGTCAAAGAGGAGGGCTTGGCAGCTGTGTCCTTAGCTGCAACCTGCACGGAGAGCTTCCCAACTTTTCCTTTGACCACTGGAACCTCAGAAGTGACAGTCAAAAGAAAAAAGTAGGTCACTTGGTACAAAGTGGGGGATTCATTTCTAGATTTCTAGATTTCTGTCTTGGACCCAGAGAGTGATCAGAGGCCCTCAGCGCCTTGGAGGTCAAGGCTGACAGGCCCACACGTAAACAAAGGCAGTTGTGTAACTCAGAGGCCACTCTCATCTCCCCCTTTGACTTAATAAATCTCTCTGAGCGCTGATGAGCTGGGCCCCGGTTGGGGCTGTTGCTGCTCTCAAAGAAGCCCAATTCAGCAATAAAAGCTGGCGATGGAAGCCACACTGACCAGGCGCTTCCTGCCTGGGCACTTCGCAGACTTCATTGCTGGGGCTAGGTTCCTGTGCGCCTCTGTCGCGCTCCCCTTGGGTTCTAGCAGATGGAATAAACACATGTGGCTAAATGGAGATCAAAATGTCAGCTGTGTCATTTAACTCCCAGGTACAGGCTGCTTGGTAACGTCAATTTGTGGAACATGCTGAGATCTTACCTGCCTGCTAAGCTGTCACCAGGCTCGGCTTTCTCCTCTTCTTAGGCGGCTGGACCACATTTTTCAGACTCCCTCGCAGTCAGGTGTGGCCATGTATGGTAGATGTGCAGATGCACCTCCAGATGCCCTTTCAAGGAAGGATCTTGCACCCCAGAGGCAGGAAGTACAGTCAGCAGACAGTCTCCGGCTGTCAGCTCCTTCAGGGTTGGTCTGAGCTGCAGACAGCTGCCTCGCCCAATGTCACACCCTCCCAGGAGCCACCCGACTGTGTGAGGCACGACAGCGACGCCCGGCCATTGTGGCCCAATAGAGGACAACTCACATGGTCAATATTTGCTCCACAGTTCCCCACTGGATTGACCATTGCTTTGTCAGGACTGTGTTACAGTCTGACTCCTCCCTCTGCCCAATTCTGTTTCCTCCCCCTCTCCTTTCACAGGTGTTGATTCCTAATAACCTTCATGTCAACATCTGCTTCCTGAATCCAGCCTGTGACTCTGTGTGACTGAGTTCTCTCCAATGTAGTGTGAGCAGAGGCAGTGTGCGTCATTTTCAGGCCTGGCCCATGAAAACCTTCTGGGAGGATCCATCATGCTTTCATCTTTAGCCCGCTGCATATGAATGTCAATGATGCCCTAGAGGATGGTGGCACCTGGGGATCATTTCGGGGTGAGCTCCCTGCTGACCCCAACACCCTCCCAGAACTGGTAAGTGAGTTAGAAATGAACTTCTACTGTACAAAGCCACTGAGTTTTGGGCATCCATTTGTTACCTCAGGTTGGTCTTCCCTGACTTATCTCCCCTCCACCTTTACCTCCCCAGATACAAATGGAGAAGCTAGAGAATGGCAGGTCTCCTTGGGGGTGGCCATTGACCAGGGGTGACTGAAAGCTCATGTGTCCACTATGCCTAGACTCAAGCAGGTCAGAGATTCCTGGAGAACTAGAGAGAAGAACAAGGCCTGGGGCGGCTTTTCTGTGCAAGATCCATACTCCAGCAAAACATGGCCCGATGCAACCAGGCTCTCATCAATCAAAATGCAGCTCCCCTCCCTTGGGGGCAGCAGTCAGAGAGGGGAGAGAAAGCAAGTTCTCACTCTAACACCCACTGACTGGAGAGGAGAATCAAAGGCCTTGTTTTTGGGTCAAGGTTGGTATGTAGGAAGAGGACTACCATTCCCCAACAATGGAATCATTCAATTCTTTCAATAATTCATAGATAGGTGGGTAGATAGGTGATAGATGGTACATAGACAGATTAAAGATAGATAATGGATAGATAGAGATAGTAGACAGACGATGGACAATAGATCCAGATAGATGATAGGTATGTAGGTAAGAAATTGAAGCCCCGAGACATTGAGACATGTGTCCACAGTCACATAGCTAGAATGGAATAGAGGAGGATTCAGATCCAGGTCTAGTTTGACTCGAAGGTGGGATTTAAAACCCAGCGCCATATCCTTTCCTCAGCTGAGGATGGCAAAGAACATGTTTTGTTTGTCTCGTGTAGAGTTTCGTTTGCCCCATAGAATGTTTTGTTTGCTTTTGTTTTATGATGTTTAGAATTCATCCACTTGTAGTTGGATTTTGTCATCTAGTAGTTTTGTTTTGTTTTTTTGTAAAGGTTAGCCTTTTAGGGGTGCATTCCTCAAATTTTTGCATGCTCAAGAATGTTTATGCTGCTTTCATTTGAAGGATGACTTGGGTGGATACACAATTTCTTAGTAACATTCTCTCAGAACTCTTGTGGTTTTACGACAAGGGTGCGTGCTGTTTGGGAGGATTACGGCCTATCTGAAGGAGAAGCGTAGGAGCTGAGTTGAACAAGTTGGGTAGAATAATGGAAAGCCTCTAACCCGGCTGATGTGTTTTGACTTTGTATTGTCAGCAGTAGAGAGCCAGTGAGGGTTTCTGAGGAAGGCGGTGGTGGTAGGTTGTGTGTAGATGGATTTGAGAAGGAAGAGACTGGCCACAGGGAGACCAGATTGGAGCTCCCAGAATGATTAGGTGATCAAGACCTGGACTAGGTCCACGGCAGTGTGAACAGATACACTGTGGGGACAGACTGTGGGGCTTGGCAATGGCTTGGATATAGAAAGGACAAGGACAAAGGAGAAAGCTGGGGTGTTATTTCTAGAACCAGAGAAAGAAGGTAGAGGAGGAAGAGAAACAAAGGAGAAGGAGAAGAGGGGGAGAAGGGGAGGTCTGAGATCTGAGATGCAAATGGCTGCATTTTGGAAGAGCTGTGAGGCCCCTAGGTGGAGCTGTCTGGAGGCTGCTGAAATCTGGGAGTGGAGTTCAGAGGAGAGGTTAGGGTCCCCAACCGGAAAGAGTCCGTAAGTGTGGGGACTATGTCCAAGATGACATGCACCTGAGGTACATCTTTAGCCATGCTTCTGGAGGGTGTTGCAAAAACAGCCTCTGACACTCTCTCCCATCAAACCTGTTTTCTTCCCAGCAGTGATGGAATTGCAGCCTCGGCTGAGCAGGATAAACCTGGGCTCCAAGGCACGCCCCTGCCATTTGCAACTCCTTCTTGTTTCTAATCTGGTGTGTTTTTCCTGATTAATATTTGCTAGAAGTTTATCGATTTTATCAGCCTTTTCAAGGAACATGCTTTTGGGTTTATGTTTCAGCTCTACTGTTTTTTACTTATTTATTTTTTCTATGTTCCCTGTCCCCCTCACTGAAATTTTAATTTATTTGTTGAATTCATTAATCTTATCTTTTGATAAAAAAGCTATAAATTTTCCCACAAACACTCTTCCTTCCAATAATAGTCTATATCCCAGGTGGCTAGATATAGTGTTTTCACTATCATAGTTTTCTTCTTCTTCTTTTTTTTTTGTGTGAGGAAGATTGGCCCTGAGTTAACGTCTATTGCCAATCTTCCTCTTTTTTTCTCCCCAAAGCCCCAGTACATAGTTGTATATCCCAGCCAGAAGTCCTTCTAGTTCTTCTATGTGGACCACCACCACTGCACGGCTTGATGAGCACTGTGCAGGTTAGTGCCCAGGATCCAAACCTGTGGACCCCAGGCCACCGAAGTGGAGCAGGCAAACTTAACCACTACGCCATCAGGCCAGCCTCTGTCATGATTTTCTAAGTCATCATTATTATAGACTTAATTTCTTCCTCGACCCAGAGGAAATTATTATTCTATACTATACTTTAAAATTCCAAGGATATCTGTTATTTTTTTTGGAAGACAAAAAGGAAAGCAAATGAAACCATCTAAGCTTACATAGCCAATAACTATCAGACTTAGGACTAGAACCCAAGTTGACTGAATCCTGGTCCCATCAATGAGAAAACGTTCATCCACTTCCTGCAGGATAGTTCAAGCTTGGGATTTTCTGGAAAGCCTCACTAGTTGGGGGAGCATATGAAACGGAAAATTGTGATTTTGAGGCATACAGATACGCGTTCAAATTCTGCCTTGGCTTCTTGACAGCTGTGTGACCTTGGATAAGCTTGTGGGCCTCTCTAGGTTTCAATTTCCTTATCTACAGTGTGGGGATGATAACACCAATTTTATGTGGTTGTTGTAAAGATTAAATGAAACTTGAAATAGTGTACATAAAATGCCTCATACACCATAGGTAATCAATAAATATTCATCTCTGCTCCTTCAATTAATATTCTGTAGATGCTCAGGGTACTGGATAACTGGTTTAAAAAAATTAAAAGTTTTTTCTTATTACAAAATGTTCATTGCAGAAAAATTAACACAAACAAGCAAAAAAGACAAAAGTAAAATCATGCATAATTTCAGTGATAATTACTATTAACAAAATGCAATATAATCTTTCAGATCACACACACACACATTCATACACATACACACACACACACACACTCAAAATTTGGATGATACTATAGAGCTGTTCTACAACCTTCTCCCCAGCCCCTGTCATGGTTACTGTATGATGGCCATCAGTGCTCATTAATTATTTTCCGTTTGGTGAATGAGCCACTTGGTAACTGGAGGTGGGCAGGCGAAGGCTCTGTGTAGTTTGGAGTGGAAACATGGTGGTAGGTGGGGGTTCAGAAGGCGTTCCTCCGAGGCTGACACACTGAAGTCTTGACAGTCAGGATGCAAACGGGTTTGTGTGAGTCAGGGTAATAGGTTACGAATAAAGATGAAACTCCTTCCCCATGCAGGTCTCTGGTTCACTCCACTGATTTGATGAGTGTTTCACCTGCCCAGTCAAGTCAACAAGTCAGACAGGATTTTATCTGAGTTTACTGACCCAGCACTGTGCTAGGTGGGGACGCAGGAAATACCTCTGTTCTCAAGCTGCTGATATGCACACATTTAACCACACACAAGTTTGACAATACTAAGTGCCACTGAGAAACGAAGATAGGCGGGGAAGGGATGGATGTGAAAAAGAGGGGGTTTTGCCTGCTATGAAGTTTTGTGTTTGAGGGGTGGTGATGGTTCAGGGTGAGTTTTGGCAGGGGAGAGAAAATTCTGGTCTGGGGAGGTTGTAGAGGGCAGGAGACCTACCTGGGTTGGGATAGAGCTGAGGGAGCAGTTGGCTGGTGGGAGAGGAGCAGGAGCAGCACCTCGGAAGCACGAGGCTGAGCAGGGACCGGACTGAGCAGCGTGTGTTCAGGAGACAGCAAAGGAGAAATCCTTTCGGAAGCTGGTACTGGGGAATATTCAATATAAAAGTGGACACATGGTAGGCTTTGGAGTTGGAAGGTGATCAGATAAGCCTCAGATACATCTTAGAGGATGGAGAGAGAGGCACACGATACGAACAGAATTTTATAAAAATTAACTGTAAGGACCTTAGGATAAATGGGGGAAGAGTAAATCTACAGTCAAGGCGGCCAGTTAGCTATGAAGGGTTGAGCGTCTAAACCAAGGAGGAGGCTGTAGGAATGGAGTAGAAAGAAGGGTCATACCTGAGAGACAACATGAAGATGAAGCTTGCTGACATGAGGTCAAAGAGAAGGAAAAATCAGAATGAGACCAATGTTTACGAGCCTGGGAATCAGGAGAATAAGACTGCCAGTGACAGAAATGGACAAGGCAGGCATATTGAAAGTCTTATAAGTAGAGGTGCCTATATGCAAGATTGTGCTCCTTGAGAAACCCTACTGAAAGAATTCTCTATTTTTTTCTATTGTAATTAGAAAAAGTCAAGTTAGGTTGTAGAAAAACCTAGCAGCTTAATTCAGTGGTGACTAATGCTCTTATTATATGTGTACCCCTGGGTTCAGAAATGTAACATCTAATTGATTAAACATTGAATTGTATCATTGTCATGAAATCCTGGAGAAATTTTCTTGCTATGAGACACATTTTAATGCTTCATAAAAGAACTATTCAAAATCATATCTGCTTCCAACATTTGTAAAGAATAAGCAAGTGCTGTATGAAACTGAAGATCAGCCTTCAACTGAAATATTGTAGGCACCCCATAAACTTGTGTTAAATTAACAAATTATTAAACATTGGTGTGAATAATTTACAGAGAACATGCATTTAAGTTTATGCATTGGATGGGGTAAAAAGAACCAGTGGGCATGCTTGTATAGGCTGAACTGAAATGGAAGAGGCCATTTACTACCATGAGCTTTTATAAATTTCAGACATATATCTACAAAAATTTAAAATACAAATGTTCAAGATTGAAAGGAAGGGAAATCATCAGTTACAGGAAATGAGAAAGAAATGAAAAGCCAAAGGTAGTAAGCAGGATTCAGTGACTCATGAGGGTGATGAACCTTCTAATGTATTTTCATGCCCACACGAGTTCAACAGACATGCCTTAGGCCTATTCCAGGTGAGGAGCCCAAACTGACCCCACTTCATAAAGCCTAGAGTATAAACTGGTTGCTGTGTGTATGAAAAAAGATAGAAAAACTCTACTCATAAACCCCAACCTATGCCACTGTAGGTGTGGGGGTCCAAATTTACACAAGTGGAAGGTAACATAAATATGGGTGGGGGAAACCTACATGGCCTTGGTTGAGAACAACATGAAACTACTCTGCTAGGGAAGTTGCACTATTCAGGAAACAAAATTAAATAAAAAATGCAAAAATACAAAATTACAAATCACACAAGGAAACAAATCACTATGAGAGCCAGTAGACAAACAAAAACAAGAATTAGTGCTTCAAGAACTGAAGAGAGGAGAGCAATCTAAAAGAGAACATCAAACAAGTATGCTGAAAATGATTAAAGAAATAAAACCATATGAAAGAAAGAACAGTTTGAAAAAAGAGCAGGTGGACTTGAAAAGGAACCAAGGAATTTCTAGAAATAAAAAATATAGCTATTGAAATTACAAAAAACCTCAGTAGATTGGTTAAACAATAGATGAGGCACAGAGGGAGATGGAAAGGTTGAATGAGATGGTCCAACGTGTTTAACAGGAGAGATTAGAGAGAACAGGGAAGAGCAATATTCAAAGAGGAAATGACTGAAGAATTTTCTAGAATTGAAAGATACAACTCCATAGATTCAAGAACCATGAATCCTAAGTGGGATAAAAAAAATATACACTATACACATTATCTTTGATGTTCTGCAGTTTCATGAGAAAAGAAATATCTTAAAAGTAGCCAGAGAAAACAGAGAGATTATCAACCAAGAAATGACAATTACACTGATAGCTAACTTCCTATCAACAATGAAACCCAAAGGCAGTGGATTAATATACAGGCCATTAATTGGGAGACCTGTGCATGCATGCTCAACACAGGCAAGATGCTCATCGTA
Source organism: Equus caballus (assembly GCF_041296265.1). Lineage (NCBI taxonomy): Eukaryota > Metazoa > Chordata > Mammalia > Perissodactyla > Equidae > Equus > Equus caballus. The sequence continues at coordinate 37,992,193 of NC_091684.1, forward strand.
GCCTGGATTACCTCGGAGGAGACATCTAAATGCTAGTCCATGGGAGGATGGATCACCGAACTGCGGTACATTCATTTAATAGGATCTGTTCTGCCACTATAAGAGAAAAATAACCATCAACTTAGAAATGCATGCTTAATGAATCTGTCTTTCAAGAATAAAGCTGAAATAAAGTCATTTTCAGTCAAATGAAAAAAATTTACTACCAACAACCCTCATTAAAAGACTTTCTCATAGAAGTGCTTTAGGAGGAAGAAACTTGATCCCAGAGGTAGGTGTGAACAATAGAGGGTGGAATGGCAAACAAAAAGTGGTTGAATCTAAACAACATCAACTATATAAAATAATGTTTTACAGGCTAAATTAAAATTAAAAATTTCATATTTATAAATGATAAAAGTCAGGCCACATACTAGAAGATATTTGCAATGCATGAGCTATAATAACAGTAACAGTAATAGTAATAACACCAAACGCATAACACTTATTATGGGTCAGGCATAAATCTAAGTACTTATTCATTTATATACATATGTAAGTTAAATAAGTTTATCTGTTTCATGTATTAGTATATATGTATGTTCCTAATACATCTATATACACACATACTTATAAACTTATTTAACTTACATATTACATTATTTAGATGTAAGATATATACATATATACATGTAAGTATATATACTCACACGCATATATAATTACACATAGGCTTAACAACCCTATGAGCTATGTATTATTATTTCTTTATTTTACAGATGGGTAACCTGAGGTGAAGAGATCTTAAGCAATTTGTTCAAAGTCAGTCATTGGCAGATGTGGGATTCAAACTGAAGGAATGTACCTCCTGTTAACAAATGATCAATATCTAGAATAAAGTAACTCCTAAAAACAAATGAGAAAAACAGAAAAAAATTAGGCAAAGAATATTGAACTGGCCATTCCCATAAGAAATCTGAATGGCCTGTAAATGTACAAAAAGGTACTCAACGTCACTAGCAATTATGCAAATGAAAGTTAAAACACACTGGTCAGATTAGCCAAAAAAAGGTCAGGTAAAACCGAGTGTTGAGAATGTGGAGAAATGACAACTCTCCTAATGTGGTGGAAATTAATGCTGGAACCATCGCTCTGGAGAGCAACTGAACAGCATCCGGTAAAGCTGAAGATGTGCCCTCTGTGATCCAGCCACTCCATGTCAGAGCCGTTAATTGGGAGACCTGTGCATGCATGCTCAACACAGGCAAGATGCTCATCGTAGCCTGGATTACCTCGGGGGAGACATCTAAATGCTAGTCCGTGGGAGGATGGATCACCGAACTGCGGTATATTCATTTAATAGGATCTGTTCTGCCACTATAATGGATGAGTTACACCTAAATGTATAATCAGGGATAAATCTAGAAAAGACAATAGTGAGTGTAAAAAGTTGTGTAAAGATAGGCAGAGTATGGGATTCTGTATGCAACTAGAATGATACTACAGCGTTTGCAGTTAGCCACATGTATAATACAAACGTAAGACAGTGTGGGAAGGGTTCACACCAGCTGCGGTGTGATGGGGAAAAGAGAGTCTACTGGGACTGGGGAAAGGCACAAAAAGCAGCTTCCACTCATCTGTAATTTTTACTTTTAAAAAAGCCTGGCAAAATGTTAACACCTGTTAGCTCTGAGTGTAGGGACATGGTGTTTTACTGTATTAATCTCTGAAATTTTTCTCTATATTTGAAGTATGTCATTAAAATAAACTGCCCACTGATTTTTCTGTTTTAAGATTACATCATGTTACACATCTGTAAAGTAATATTAAAAACCCTTGCCTAGTGATACAGCTATAATAAATTCTAAAACACTGTTTCTGGATTAAGATTCTCCTAACACAATTTTAATGCCTCAGGAGCACTTTGCGTTCTTTAACCTGTGGTTGCACCCAATGTCTGACGGTCACAAACCTCCAGAGGCTTCGGGAGCAGTGGTGGTAAGATGTCATCACATTCGCACCGGGATTCCTCTCGCATTATATTGCTTACCATATGCCAGGCACTGAGTGCTCTACATGTATGAATTCACTTAATCCTCCCTACAACCCTATCTGAGAGATAGGTAAGTTTGTTTCCATTTTACAAATTAGTTTCACTTTATAATCGAGGCACAGGGAGATTAAGTAACTTGCCCATGGAATCACAGCGAGTGAACAGTAATCTCAAATCCGGCAGTCTGGCTCCAAAGCCCAGTTCTTAACCACTCCCCTGGACTAAAGGCTGGGCGGCCATCTGGGCAAAGTGATCTTGTACCCTCCCCTGTGACAACCAGCCCTAGTCTTTTTTCCACCCAGCTACCTATCCTTTTCCATTAATACCCATGACATTCTCTCCTACATTCTCATACTCTCTCCTCTCCTTAAGCATAGGAAATGTGGGCCATGGGAAAAAAAGGTCAAACTAATAGTTTTGGGAAGAAATACTTAAGATCTAAAGTTGTCTATCTGTGGCCAATGAAATGTCATACTTAGTTCGTTTCCTGGCATTATAACATTCATTTGGCAGAATAGCTGTGTGATCATCTAGACACTGGATATACACAGTTTCATACTGAAAATAATGCTAAAGAAGTTGGTTATAGTTGGTGTCAATAATAACACACATCTTTTGAAGCTACATTAGCAATTAAATTAGCAATTAAAGCACTAGTTTGAGCGTGTAATAAGGAGAATTGTTTGCATTTATAAGATATTTTAAAGTTACAGTTTTAATTGTCTAATGTTCAAAAAATGAACTGAAGCCTTGCTGATTGTATAACTTTAATATTTGAAAAGTTTTATCCAGAATTAACAACTTAATATAATACAGATTTGTACAAAAAAGAGGGACTGTTAAAAACTTCTGATCATACAGACAAAAATATGATTAAGCAAAGACTAAAAAAGGACAGGACATTTTGTAAATACTGATAAATACTGTGCAATGCTTTAATTTACTGTGGCAGATACAAAAATCAAGAATTCATTAACAGATTATATAAAAAAAAGCAACTACATGAATTTTTTAGCTGTTTAAATTAACGAAATATAACAGTAGTGGTTTTTTTAAAAAAATGAGGTATTATTACACTGTAAACCAAAAACAGAGCATAAATAAATAAAGGCAATGTGCAATTTAGTGATAAATGGTTATAAATTTCAACTTAACAACAGACAACAAAAATTTTCCAGTTATCTATGGACTTTGTCATTTAAAAATTTGGCTTGCTTGTGTACTTCTTATTTAAAAGTGACATAGCTATCGAGAAACAAGCACATCATTAAACATGCAGACCAGCCAACACAATTTTTCCATCTCGATCAAACAAACTTTGTTTACATTTTATTTAAAACACTGAAACCTGGCTTCTTATACATGATTCTTTTGTGCTTATTAGTTAGTAGTAACCTACATTCAAAATCTCACTTTCGAGTTCAAGCAGTGTAAGAGAGAAGCAGTTTTATTTGCATGTGGATTAAAAACAGAGCAAACAAAACCAACAAGCTTTTAACTGTCTGAGGCTTGCCAAGATTTTGAAGAAGAAAAATCCTTTAAATAGTATGTCCAAACATAAAAGCAGAGTCGCTTCTGCCTCAAAGACAACAGTAAACTAAGTACCTCCTTTTCCTCAAAGATTCGCGGGTTGCTTCAGAACTGCAGGAGAACGAGCTGATGATTCCTCCACCCTGGAAGGATTCTGCTGGTTGGGTGCAGGACGCAGAGCAATAGAAAACAACATAACTCAGAAAAAATCGGGGGAAAGTATTATTTGCATGTGAACGATATGCTGGTATTAAATGCTGGCTTCGTTATTATTGCAAATATATCTTCAGAGTTTTCTGAAGGAAAGCTATCAAAGTATAATAGAGAAGTCGATTTGGAGATACTTATAACATGCTAATAAAACTGCTTCATTTGCTATAAGTTAAAAAGAAAACCATTTACTATCTGACTTAAAATGCAGTTTCTTTTTACATGCTACTTTATTAGAAATTCCAAAAAGGGTACTTTTGAATTTACTATATTCAGGATCCAGTGAAAAACAAATATTTTGGCCAAAATGTTGAACTTTACTTTTACAACAAGTTACATCATTTTGACACAAATGTTACATTGTTTTCACTTTTGTCAAATATCTTATCCTACCTTTTCCAAAAATTAGTGTTTCAGTACAACTGGTGATCAAAAAATACTAGAAATAAGCCTTGTACATCGATCAAAGTATATATAAAAACAGTTCTTTTCTTTTGTGCTTGTAATTGACTTAATTTAGCAACGATCAGTTAGATCTGATTTCCTTTCTAATATCCTGACACTTAAGAAGAAATTATCATTATACAAATATTACAGAGTACTCAAAGTAACTAGTTTACTGCCAATGTGCATGCAGACTAACAATAATACTTAAAAGAATATAACCTTGAATCCAATTAGTCTGAAAATAGTTACACTCTTGTACAATCATCTTTATTGATTTGTAAAAGCTGTATACACATCTAAAACCCTGAATTTACTTTGTAAAAATAAATCTTTAGCAATAAATGGCACTATCAAAATCCCATTATTCTCAGGCTATTATGTAGTTATTTACATGCTTTTCAGCAACAGTGGAAAAGAATCTTATAGGACCAAAGCCAGTATATCAAAAAACCCTGTAAACTGCATCTGCAATTGTACTGTTGTTTACACTTCTATGTGAAAATATGGCTCTAGGCCTCACATTAACGGTAATGGAGCTCCTCTCGGTGTTGCTACTGTGTGCTAGCAGCACACAATCTGCCCCTGGGTTCCACCACGTCATTGATGCATTCTTCACTGTCCTCTGCTTTCCCAGTGGAACAGCTGTGACAAACTACTTATGGAGAATGATAAAGTGCTATAAAAAAGAGGGACTGGACCCACACCTGTCTCTGCCATCTGGTCTTTTCCTCATTCAAGCAATTTCTGTGTTTTTAGAAAATCAAGCCTCCTCCACTGAACATACTTGATATTTGATTTAAAAAAAAATCAGTATTTTAAAGTTGGTGAGCTTTGTCAAGGTGTTTTGAAACAGAAACATGAAAAGGTTAAAGGCACAAAAAGAGGGAAGTAAATGCTACATATAAAATATATTTCAAGTCTCCTAGGTTATTCAAGTCCAAAACCTTCTGAGTTTGAAATTCCAATGATTAATTTCTGTTTCAGGTCCTTCTTGCTCTTGTAGGGGGGAAGGCAGAGTTGATTGAAGCAGGTGTGGGCAATAGGCAACCTGGGGAAAAAAGTTTTCTTTACAGATACTGAGTTTTAAAACACACACAGAATGACCACTAAGAAACTGTCAAACACACACAATTCAAATCTATTTTGCTATGCTAAGACATGACTCATTAATGCCTCCACTGAACAGACACTTATGGATCTACAATGGTGAAGTGCCACGTCTCTCATGGTCGCCCATATTAACATATGTGAACTTCCCACTTGAAGTCCTAGACTTGTTCAAGACTCATGCCTAAGCCACGTGAGCTTAAAAAAGAATCCTTGAAATAATAATAGTGGGAAAAGTTTAGATATAATGTCACCCTTGTATTAAATACATTACTCAGATTACTCTTTTTAAATTGACAATATTTTTGTTAACATGAAATATTCTGAAAAATTAATTTCTGTTAAGAAAATAAATTTATAACATTAAAAGGCTTATCTTGAACTTTTTTCATTTCAGGTCTTTAATTGTAAATCTTATTCAGAAATTTCTTAATTGTATATACATATGTAAATATTTGTTTTATGTTTTAAATATAATCTTGATGGTGACTTAAGCATTCATTCAAGAAACATTTACTGGGCACCTAATATGTGTGTGGCTACATGAAGATTACAAAGATGCATAAGGCATGGCCTCTACCTTGAAGGGCTAAATGACTAAGACAAAGGTGCAAAACGATAAGTGACATATGACTTCTATAAAATATTTGAGGGGCTCATTGAAGAAATGATGACTGGCTTAACAGAGGAAGTCAACGTGAAACTGGGTCTTTAAGAGGGGTAGAATTTTCATGAGTAGAGAGGTAGCAAGCAAATGTCACATGTAAAGAGAACCACTTAAAAGTATGGAGAAAGGAAGGCACAAAGTGTGTCTAATGAGGGGCAACCCTGTACCATAGTGGTTAAGTTTGGCACACTCTGCTTTGGCAGCCTGGGTTTGTGGGTTGGGATCCTGGGTATGGACCTACATCACTCGTCAGCCGTGCTGTGGTGGTGACCCACATATAAAGTGGCGGAAGACTAGCAGAGATGTTAGCTCAGGGATAATCTTCCTCAAGCGAAAAAAGAGCAGGAATGGCAACAGATGTTAGCTCAGGGCTAATCTTCCTCAGCAAAAAAAAAAAAAAAGTCTAAGGAATAACAAAATAGAGCCTGTCGACCAAAGTGTGGGAAGAAGTGAAAATTGATAGGTAATTTGGGGGAGAAGACTGTGAAGCTTTATTTGACAGGATCCATATTCTAGAACTGAAAGTGACGGAGAGCAATAAAGCTATTATGGCCCAGGGAAATATCATGAGCAAAGCAGTGTTAAGGAAAATGAATTTGAGGATAAAATAATTAAAAAGGAAAAAAATTTGAGCAGGTAGACCAGGAAGGAGGCTATTTAAATAAGCTAGGAATTAGACAAAAAGTAACTATACCAGGGAGGTGGCAGTGGGAAAGGAAAGAATAGAGTCCAAGTCTAAAATGAAAGGAAGAACTGACAGAACTCAGGGGAAATAAGGGGCAGGAGAAAAAATGATTATAATCAAAGTAGTGTCTACTCAAATTATAAGATATTTGGAAAAGAAGTAGATCAGCATTAACCCATCAACACTATTAGAAAATAATTTAAAGCTGTCATCATTACTTTCATATGCAAAGAGCACTATATTAAAAAAAAAAGGACTAGTACTAGTGGATTTCTAGCACTAATTATAATGGCCACCCTCCCCCCAAAAACCCACCTTAATATTTTTAATAAAAACACTTTTAAATAAAAATTAAAGTTAGATAATCTACTACTAACAGTAAGCTAGATTCTAAAAGAGACTACAAAGCAGTTCACTTAAAGTAAAAAGTTGATGGAAAGGAGTCATCATCAGTTAGTGGTGGTGTGTCTCAAAAACTGATAGAGAACCTTAAGCCACAGTCTCTCTCAGTTCAAGGCCATATTTACTCCCAAGATTTTTCTATGAAAATGACATCAGACTGAAAGAATCCTCTAATTCCAAACATATTATTAGCAAAACTTATAGACTAAAAATAAAATTATAATCTAGAAATTTACCAGTTAGTAGAAGTTTCATTCTTTGAGATTTTGAAGTTCAAATCAGCCATTCCTCCTACAGGGACTCTGTCACTTCCTGTCGTAAAATGTAGCAACTTCTTTTGAAGATCAAGAGGAAATCCAAGCACAACATCCCAAAAGTATCTAGAGAACACCAAAGGAAATTTATATAAAAGGTCTTGACAAAAATCCTGCAGATCAGAATAAAGTAATATAAAGTAAGCTCTAAGGAAAAAACTTCCCTTAAACATACATAATACACTTAATGTGAAATTAAGGAATGACAAGCTTCTAAATATGAATTAGATTTTTGACTAATATTATTATAAAAATAACATTTCAAAAAAACTATAAAAGAAATCCAACAGTGGATAGTACAAAAGCCATTTTCTCCTATAAAATTTACAAGTCTTATTTTTTCAACACGGTGTTCTTAAAATGCGATTTATAGCATCCCTGAAATTCTAGAACCAAAGTCATTTTTAGAAAAGTAAAATCTCTATACTTTTGTAGAATCTATCACTTTCTCCCAAGGGGACTGTTAAGTGATTTCGTATTTAATTTTCTCACATTACTTTCTAGAGATAAAATAAGGCAGTTTGGGACTCTACAATGTTTCGACGGACTTACTTGATGCAAAGATTGTTAGTTATACACATAAATGAACCACCTTCTCTTTCATTCCCTCCTCTGCAACCTCACTGTCAGAAGTATAAAGAGCTCACCTTATAGTCAAGTCAGTTTTCGCATAGCCGTCATACTGCGTACTTCTCTGCAGAGCGTGCATATCCAGTTCAGGACTTCCACAGACCAGAATTTCAACCTCTTCTGGACGAAGCAGCTGCCAATAATTTTTTATCAAAAATGATGATAAAAAGTGATGACTTAAAAAGAAGTGAAATTAGAACTGTTTTCACTGAATCAAATTACAAAAATCATGACTTCTCTTTTGGCAAATCAAACCATTTTTTGCTAAGGAAAAATCTTCTCCATTTATATTTTTCCTACTCAGGTAAGATATTTTTGCTTCTGAAAGTTCCTAAGTCTTTTCAAACCTATTAGGTCCCCCTTTTTGCAAATAGTAATTAGCAGTTTGCTAGAAAAACAAGCAAATGACCAAGCTGAATCCAAATTACAACTCTTCTCCAAAACCCAGCCTGAAACTCTCTTAGCTACTCCCGCATTCACTGATCTCCCTGCCTCCCTCCAATATCCCATGACGCCTCCCATGTGCACTGCAGAGTTTGGGGACTTGGTTGTAGTTTGTCTTGTGTTTTCAGCTACATAGATTATCTCCCACCTAAAGAGATTAAAACTTAAAAATAGAGACCAGGCTATGCCATTTAACTCTTATTTTTCCTCCCTCCACCCACACAACTACCAATGTGTCACAGACAAACTCTAAATTAGAGCTCAATTAAGTGCCCTGTTTTCACAGGTACTTTTAACAACAAACAGGTGACAAAGCTTCCTCTAAAACAAGCTCTCTCCTATGAAAAATAATTCAAACAAAAGACCCAACCCTCATAATAAAACTGAGGGGAGATACCAGTGGCATGATGGATTAGCTGGGGTGAGGAGCACCAGTTCTTTAGAAAATGATGCTTTTTTCCTTAGGCTATTTCCCACATGGTGTTCTAAATAGGAGCTGACCCATATTCACACAGCTAAGGTAAGTCAAACCAACCGGAGACCGTCATGACTCCGGAGACAAACCACTTCCTATGGGTAAAAGGCAACTCAGAGTTGCTGAGGGACCCTTGAAGCAGCAGGAAGCAGTTACGAATATGTGCCTTAATCAGTAAGACGTATGGCTTTTGCCCTGGAGCTTCCGTGTTAACTTTTTTCTGTGCTTTGTCCCTCAGTATTAAGACCTTTAGTCCCCAGGATCTCATCATCCACTCTGCTTGGGAAATTTTTTTTTTTTTTTAAGATTTTATTTTTTCCTTTTTCTCCCCAAAGCCCCCCGGTACATAGTTGTGTATTCTTTGTTGTGGGTTCATTCTAGTTGTGGCATGTGGGACGCTGCCTCAGCGTGGTCTGATGAGCAGTGCCATGTCCGCGCCCAGGATTCGAACTAATGAAACACTGGGCCGCCTGCAGCGGAGAGCGCGAACTTAACCACTCGGCCACGGGGCCAGCCCCTGCTTGGGAAATTTTTTAAAGCCCTGAAAGACATAGTACAAGGGGAGAAAAATGGAGTTGACTGGCCTCCTTTCCCTTTAGAGAATCAAGGCTGAAATGGGAGAACTAGTTTTATTTCTGGCTCTATCTTTAAAAAGTAGAAAACATTTTCTATTTTAAAAGCTCATCTGCAAAAATATTTACGGAACTATTTGTCAATATCATAGTTTTACAAAACGTCATTGAAAGCATAAAGTTTTAAACTCACCATTAGGGCATTTGAAGCACACACACTATGAAATCCATAATAAAATGCAGCAAACTGCTTATAGATGGATTTGTTGAGAAGGAAGTCAATATAAAGCTGTACATATTCTGGAAAGCAATTTTACATTGTTAATTAGTAAAAGTAAACAGTAAACATTAATGCATTTTAATTAAGAAATGGCATCCAACTTACCTTTCCTATTTTGATTGGTAACTGGAATCTTATCACCACCTGGCTTTAAATTATAGGACTTAATTATTCCAAATTCTTCTTGAAAAACCTGATGGGAGATTCCAACAAGCATATTTAGTGGTATGGTTGATCTAACAACAGGGTTCAATGAACAGGTTCGTAAAATTTAAAGAGAACGGTTTTTCCCCCTTCTAAATACACAAATGACAGAAAAGCTAAGCTCTTGTGATATCTGTGTTAAGAATGAGGTATCATGAGGGGATTATGGGGTAAAAAAGTGGGGCCTTAACTTAACTCTCTCTGTTGAATACACTTAAATACTGATGTTCGTAAAACTGTGTGGCCCTTTAGGTAATACTCAGGTCTTCGGAGCTACATGGATTACTATAATTTTCCTCTCCCAATTATTGTTAGGGGAGTAGAAATGAGAGAGCTCTGGTCTGATCCATTAGTTTCTGCTCCTAACTTCTTGTACTAAAGCTACAGGAGAGGCTTATTTTTAGAAGCTGAAAGCTCTGAGAAAGTAACAGAGTCAAGGGAATATGCCAGCTGCCTATCAAGAGTCCTTTATCCTTGGTGAATTTCTTTAAGCACTTTCACTGACTGCTCATCTACATGTGTCCCTCCTTTATGAGGTTAAGATCCTTTAAGATAGGGGATGGTATGTGTTGATTAATCTTGTTCATCTTTTCTAATGATAGGTATTTAATAACAAATGGCATTTTATAGATATGAAACACATAGTTAACAGAAAGCTATTTGCCCTTAATAGTACCTGGAATGTTGAATAGAAATCTTCTTCAACATTGCCTTCGTATGACAGGAGTTCACTTAATCCATGGGCCAACTCCTGAAAAGAGAAATCTGTTATCTACATTTTTAAATCAAATAGTATCCCAAATAGTTACGTCGATCTACTACAGTTAATTTACATTTACAAAATCTTTCAGATTGTGAAATAAAGATAACATTAGAGATGTATTTTTCAGGGCACAAAATGCTTGCTAATGATTTCTACCATCTAAAAGGCTTAGAAGAATTCACTGGAAAAGGTCATGTAAGAGGAAAATACCCAGTTCAAACCACAGAGGTCTATTCTTCAAACTCTGCGTTCTATTCTTATGCAGGAAGCTAAAAGCACAGATTCCATCCTAATTCACTGCTATCTGCAACATCATCATTTATGAATTTGTAGTATTTCTCATTATCAATTTATATTCTTAAAAAATCTGTTTTAAGATTCATCTTTTAAACATAAAAATACAGTCTATACCTGTGAAGTGGTTTTTACACTTCACTTTCAGTGCCCTCCTCTCCTAAGAAAAAGCTGAGAACAGAAGAAAGATTTTCCTACATTATAACTCATGTTTTCCATGAATGAAGATTTAAAAATAGAAAAATTAACCCAATCTTTAAAAAATTTTTTTCAGATTTTATGAAAAAATTAAAGTTTTAACTTATTAGAAGAAAAGATAAAGAATAGCATGGTTAGAATGATCTTACATACTTTACCTAATAAATTTTCCATTCCATTAAAACCAGAAAATTTTAAACAAATCTAGGCTGACACAGATTTGATGATTGTCATCATTTGTTTCGAGTATTAATAAAAATTTTGGATGCTGAAAATTATAATTGGGAGATTTGTGATGTTTTTAAAGAACTCTAGGGACTGGTAGGTGAATCCAAGGGAAGGGACTTAATATCTTCCTTCAAAGATTCAATTTTTAATGACAAAATACAAAGTCAACAGGTCATGAAGTTACATACTCAGATCTGCTTTATTCAGGACTGTAGGCATTTTATTCCCAGCCTTTGTATTTTCAAACCCCTATTTCTTTGGAGACTGTTTTTTGTTTATCCATACTTACATTCTTAACTGTAATATGCCATCTCTAAAATAATATTAACTACCCACATAGTTCAACTTTTTTTATGATTTTGTAAACCTATAATGAAATGAAGAGTGTATGGAGATAAAGAATACTGTTTTTACACACAGTTTGAATACCTGGATCTTATTTAAGAGCACATTTGAGTGTGACTGAAGCAGAAGGAAAAGAGATATGGTTGATAATTCAAGGTTATGCTTGCTTTTCCTCTAGTCTCAACTAAAACCCTCGAGCGTGATTTTGACAAGACTGTGTGGAGAAGATGGCTGTTCTTGTTGCTGGACAATTCTGACGCTTTGAGTCATGGAGCCCCTCTCTAGAGAAACAGTGGGGTAGTCATTAACATGGTCATGGAAAATTACTGCCTTTATTAACACCATATTGAAGGCCCCATTGTTAAATATTTTGCTTACTTTCTGTATTTTTTGTCCTATATTCACAGATACTGTGTTTAAATTAAGAAACATATCTAGCTGTTTCTCTTTGCTTTCCTGTTTATTCTTCCTGAAAACACACCATGTAGACATACAAATGGTATACAAACAACTGAATAAAAAAGGAGTTAAACTTTTTTATGGATATATTTTTACCATATATGAAATGGAAATTGGGTGCCAATTTTTAACAGATGCCATTTATTCATAAATTAATAATCCATTTATAAACAATTTTAAAAAATTACCTACATCCACTATCCTAACACAGTTTTCTTGCTTCCTTTCAATCTTTATTCATGCATGTGTAAAAAGTTAGTTTTTTCTACAGTTCATCTCAAAGTATATGCACAATCTTGATTCATTATTAAAGAGCCAATATAAGAATATGAAATTAACTGTCATCTTCATCTCCATAACATAATACACTATATTTTATAGTCATTCATAAAATTTCCATTAACTAAAAAAAGCTGGATCTAAATGAGTCAAGTTCAAATAGCTTTATTCATAAAATTAGACAATTTATTGGTAAAAACCAATAATAAAATTAGGAAATTTATTTGTAAAAACATTTGGCAAAAACTGAATATGCCAGACCAAAAAGAAATCACAGACATCTAAAATGAGAAGGTAACTCAGAGAGCAGTTGTCTGCTCCCATCATTTTACAGATAAGAAAATGAAATGGATCATCCAGGCTCACAGGTAGAGTGTGGTAGATACAACACTGCAGAAAGGAGATCTTCCAGTTTTTTAATCAGAGCCTGCTCTATTACCTTTTGCAAGCGGTCTCATCACACTATTTTCCTAACTATTGAGTCTTATAAAAATACGGATTTAGGCTCTTAATCTGAAAGAATCCAAACCAACTTCCAAAAATGTGTCTGATATCACTCCCGGGGAGTATGAAGAATGGTCTTCTAATTGGTCTGGTGTTCTGGAGAGGTTTCTCAACATCCACAGGAAGGTGCCAACCCTACACCAAACTCATCTGACCATTAAAACACAGGGATATTCAGATAGGCCCTTAATGAGCAACAGAGAATGTCTACATCCAGGTACTTGCTAAGAGTATTACAGGGAGTTCTCTGCTGACCAGTAGTTATCAAAACTCAGCTGTAAAAAATATTACTATATGGGACTGTCAGGAGGATGTATATACTATTCATTCCTCTACTAAATTTTAACAGTGGATTAAATTTGATGATCAGAATTCTAATTTCTGAACTGAGGAATGTTATGAGACAGTGCTGTGAAATTCATACATTTATTTTAGAGAGGCTGTTGCGGACAGTGTTAATGATATTGCACACAATAATTTGAAAAAGGATCCACGGAAGTGATCAAGTACTAAGCACTTTATTATCTCATGTAATCCCCCAATATATAAGTTCTATTATGCTATTGTTCAAATAAGGAAATTAGAGCTCAGAAAGGGTAAACAACTTATTCAAGTTTACAGAGCTAATAAGTGGCAGAGCCTGGAATCAAATCTTTGCCTCTCACTCAAAGCCTGTTCTACTATGCTACGAGAGCCTAGAAGTGCTACAAGGTGGGTTACGTCTCCATAAGAAAGGAGAAAGCTAGATGAAAAAGCAGATGGGTTACAAAGGCAGAGGGAAACCATTTTTAAACATAAAAATAGCATTAGGAAGAGAGACTGCAGGCAGACGAGAGAGATTTAGCATTAAGAGAGAAGACATTAATAACTTTATACTCACAGGCATAATCTGACATAAGTCGTCAGTGGTAACACTGCAGATGCCTACTGGTGTATTTTGATCACTAGGAACGATGGGAGGGCTCAATAATTTCTTGTAACAGCAGGGGGGGAAACGAATATCCAAGGTAATGCTGTTATAAACAGCTAGTCCCATAAGCTATGCATACTAAATGTTAAGCATTAACATAAAATCCATGACAACAAATGAGTTTTGAATTATGCATCGGTCTATTTCTTGCATACTTCTTTCAGATCTAACACTGACTTTCTAATTAATCCCACATACTTCCTTTTCTTTATTTTCCCTTTATTTTACGTAATATAATTCCTTGATTACCAAAAGTCATGTAAAAAGGAGGGGTTCAGTTGATAGTATCTAATGATTTTCCTAGAAAACTTTATCTAAAATCACAATAGATAGCAATTGCATACATTTACATAAATTATGTAACATATAAAAAAAGTTTTCTAAATTTAAACAAAGATAATGGTGATTTTGCAGCAGCAATTTATTCAATAGAATTCATGCAGAACACATTACTGATTTTAGTGATCGTTCTGACTATTGTAAAGTTCAGTACAGACTACGTAAAGAAAGCTGTATTGAATAAACATATGGATACACAGACATACATACAGACACACACTACTGACAAGCTAATAGGACAATTAATCTCCTACACTAATACTTAAAAGGCTTTTATTACTTGGAGTTTACTCAAGGTGTTAAAGTTAAAAACTACAGATGTTCTATTTATAAACTTTGCCCAATGGTATTTTATTTATTTATCAGTTATATGGCAGAATGTAACTTATCCCTGCTAAAAGAGAGGTTTTAGATCAAATTTCATAATATTTCAACTGTCAAATAAAGATTATTATATCAAGTTATTAAGGAGGTCATTTTTTATGGGCTCAAAAGGAAATCTAAACATATGGGCTGGATAAACTATTGAAAACAATTTTTAAAACTTGAAAGACAGCCGGTATTTTAATTTGCTAAGGCAGAATATTCGAAGGCTAATAATAATTTATGGAATAGACAGGCTATTTTATAGGTAACCATATCAACAGAGACTGAGCAGTGTGTTCAAGGAGACAGACAGCGAAAATAAGTTCTAATACACTTCCATAATTGTGACAATAGCAGTAACAATAATAACCACAAACTACTGTAGTTACCATTTGTGATTATCTACTATGGTGACAAGTTCTAAGCATTTTTCATTAAAAATTTTTTTTTAATAGTCCTGAAGAAAGGCTTTTAACAGATGAGGAAGTAGGCTCACAGGATTTGCTACAGGGCACTTTCATAAGCAGAAGTATAATGTTTCATTTCATACTAAATCAACCTGCTCTGGTTGAAGCAGGGATGGGTGCTGGGGGATTCTGCTGGAGCTGCTGAGGTGTCTGTCACATGGTGCAAAGAGCAGAGTCTGAAAACTCTGCACTATATTATATTGTTCCTACTCCTAGTTCCAATGCCCCTTTGGTACAGGAAATTCTATTTTTAAAAAATTGCTATATTACAGCTCTTCATGCAATCTTTACAATATTTTATAATTATTATTACAGGTTTTACTATAACATTTCTTGTAAACTCCAAAGCCTTACCATATTTAAAAAGAATTGTATTAGAAACACAATACTGTCAGAACTAGTAGAACAACAAATCTTTGGTCCTGAAATTTAAAAACTGAAACTATGTAGAGAACCAAGTATATTTTCCCAATCGTCATGACTGTTACTTCTCAATTTCTAGTTCTCCTTGCCTTTGATACATCTCTCAACCACTTACAGGATCACAATCCACCATCACCTCACATTTATTCTATATATTATCCTGCTTTTGGGGCAACAATCTTATCTTGTATAGTTTATTTTTGTGTGTGTGAGATAAATACACATAATAATGAGACAGTAGTAGCTATAATAATTTAATTTTAGATTTAAGTGTTTAACTTCTAATATGAAACATCTAAGTATGCTTAATATGCTCCTTTGAGGAATGACTGAATAAAAACTAATGTCTATTGCAAAATAAAACAATGAGCAAATCATGATACTGTATACCACCACTGATACATTTATCTAACATAAAGAGCTGTTATAAGTATGAAACAAACTTATATTTGAAAAGGGTGATCAGAATAGTGTCTGGCACATATGGTTCCATAAATATTAACTATTTTATTATTATCCTCACTATTATTATTTTGTCATCATCAGCATGCTTCTCAATCTACTGCTCTCTAGCCAGCTAAGTAAGATCTAATACCTTATTACAAATATTAGAAAGTCAAAATATGACCCAAATCTAAGCCATGATAAGAATGTAAAGTATGACAAACATAGATATTGGAAAATTCAAATAGCTCATAGTGTACTGAGAACCTCAATGACTCAGGTCTTCAATTAAGTTGAAACAGGCAACAAATGATTACTGTAGATAACAGAACAAAAACAGGAGTTTAAGAACCATTAAGTGTTCCATATTGTGGAACTTAGCACTCTGGACCTTTAGACACGACAATATATACAAAACTGAAAATTAAGTTTACCAGCTCAATGTGTAGTTTTCTCCCTACTACCTTTTCTTCCATCAGCCTCTCAATTTCCACATACACTCTTCAGCATATATTCCAACAAATGCAGCAAAGACAGACATTCAAAGCCCTCCATGAGGCTTTTAATTCTTTTTCTGAAGGTATCTTCCATAACTTTCAGTGCGCCCTCTGCTTCCATTGAGTGGACCTACACTTTGCTCTGGAACAGGTGCAGCACAAGGCAGCCTTTTTTTCTAACCATTCTCCCTGTCCATGTCCTACTCTCTTCAGCCCTGTGTTAATCAAATATATTGGTCCCATTTTTAAATCTCCACCTTCTTTGGGAGGAATACACTGAATCTTTCCCTTCTCAGAACTCCTTAGCACTTAATGCCCAATGGTCATTTGACTCTGAAAACAGACTGCATTGTTGGTCTACTGCATTTTGCAATAGACGTTGTTGGTCTATTGAAAACACCCTGCACTGATGGTCTTCTGTCCATCTAGGTGGTAAGCTTCTTAATGGTGGATATTTTCCCCCTCTTTTAACCTATGTATCTCCAGTCCTTGCTCATTTAATTACTCTTCTCTCCTTTCTTCCACAATTATATTTCTTAGAACTTAAAAAAACTACTGTAGAAGGCCACTCTCCCACCCAGTGCAGGAACACCCTTTCCAATACACCTGATAGGGATTAGAGGATGGCACAGGAATTTATATAATCTTGAAAACACTATAAAATAATGTCATTTGCTTTAAATGTTCCTATTCCATTCAATTTTTAATTCTTCTGGATGCCTCAGGATTTGAGAGCATATTAAGGGGTTAGATTTAATTTCCACAATTTCAACATAGTAAACTGAGTGAAATAAGCACAAAGTGAAAGAACAGAAAAACAGTACATTATAAATGGAAAAGATACTTTAATGCCTTAAATTTCTGATAATTTAGATTATATATGAAATAGGAAATAATTTTTATTTTGAGATAAAGTTTTCAGAGAAAAATATAAAAAATTCAGTCATTCCTTTCAATTAAATCTGCTGACATTATATAGCTGTGATATTGCAAATAATAAAGTTACTGAAAAATCTGTTAGTAAATTTGACAAGAATGTTTAATATGAATAAAATGCTTAACGAGAAGTTTTCCAAAATTCAGATAAAATTTTTAAAAATCCCTAGTCTACTAGCACCTCCTAGTGGAAAGTTTAAAGGATACAATTCCAACCAATCGGAACTCAGAATAGTTATCACATTTAAAGCTGCTAAACCAATGGCAGTATGAATCCTTATGATATGTAAACATGCCTGAAAAAAGAAGAATTTCATTAATGTGACAGATTAAAAAAACCAGAGTGGTAAAAACGTACATGATATCTCAACCATTAGAAGCAAACCAGCAATAGTTCTGTTACAAACCATCTTTCAGGTTAAAATGCATCAAATATATGAACAGAGAGCATGCAAGAGCATTTTATTGTTCAGGGGTATTCTGAACGAAGGGAGAAAACATGAGGTAAAAAGACAGAAACTAATCAGCTTTCTTTTATAAAAACTATAGTTTTATAAATTTTTAAAGATACGATCAAAATTAATTTTGAAGATTATCTGGAGATTTCAATTTATCCATGTCATCTCTATTTCCCATTGCCAGAAAGATGATATATATACATATATACAAAATAAAGAAAAATAAAGACCAAGAAAAACACTTAAAATTCTCCTTTGAAGAAAAACATTTAACAGATACTAAGGATTACACGGTATTTTCTCTAAATAAAGTAAAACCAAATTTAAATTTCAAAGGTTTATTTTTGTCTTAAAAATTAGTGAATTGCTATTAAAATGTCTCATTTTTAACAAAAGAGGAATCGAATGTTAGTATAAAACAAACTATAGTTTTGTTTTTTAATTTCTAATTTATTTATTTCAATGACAAATTAAATTTTCATGCATTTGACTTATTCAGGAAAGATGTGGATGCTTCCTTGCAAATGTATACTTTCAATCTTTATACATTTTGTATAGGCTTCCTAGAAAGATAACGAACATTTTGATCATCAATTTGGTCTACTTTTAAAATGTAAATAACAGTCCTTAAAAAATTATTCAACATTTACGATTGGCAAAAAATCTGTAAAATCATAGGGTTGATTAAAAATAAGAGTGACTTCTTGAATCTAACAATTATGAAAAAATGCTGTTCATAAAAATTAAATACTCACCATAATCTGGATGAAAAATTTGGCGAATTAGAAGAAGGAACCATTCTTTAGTCAAGCCACCCATATCCAAACCAGCTTCCCCTACAAATGTAACTTTCAACTTCTTTTTCAAGTCTGCTCTTTTCCGGGTTAACTGTTTGAAGAAATTATATAGCAGAGGAGAAAAAAGGGCAGTAAAAAGGAAATTAACTTTAATTCCGGGAAATGTGTTAGGCAGTCTTTATCTTATTTAGAATGTCAAAAAACTCCATCCATCCATTCATCCATCTATCCAATAAATCTGTCAAACACTGTGTGAACAAGGTATTGGTATGTTTGTTGTATAGATCAAGAAACAGAGAGGTCAGGTACCTTGCCCAAGGTTATTGCCTCCCGTTATCATAGTGTCTCCAAGAGTTTAACTTAGCAGATTACTATATAAAACAATTTGTTTCCTTTTCTTTAACTTTCCTTCAACATTAAACTTTAAAAAATTACATAACTAAATCAGCCACTATTTTATAATAGCCACATGAAGATCTGGCTGAAGAGCTGTATGTGCACGAAGCGCTATAACACATGTACATACAATCAAAGCATGTTTGACCCTAAATAGACCCAATATACCCCGTGGATCAGACCTGTAACTTTATAGATGAGTAATCTGAGGCCAGGAGAAGTTAAAATGACTTGTTACTCACCCAGCCAGTAACAAAGGTGGGTCTAGAATCTAGGTTACATATTCAGAAACATGAATTACTCATTTAAGTGTTCTATATAAAATCCTTTCCTGGGGAATTAACAACAAACCATTAATAAACATACAAAAAATGGACATAAGGCTTAACTGTGAATACAGAACTGATTTTAACTATAACATCAAAATATAAGCAAGCACACTGATTGGCACACAGAAATAAAAGACAGCTTACTAAGATTTTAGTAATAAACCATATTGTACAATTTATTTAAAGCTTTAATCAATTAATACCATTTTGGAATAAATGATCTATACCTCATCAAGAGAATCGCTAACCAGATGTGTCCGCCTTACTTTCATATTTAGAAATAACATATTCATGTCAGGTCTCTGTCTTCGGGATACTTTATCCACCAGACTTTGCTAATTAAAAAAGAAAGCAAACATTTTCACTTTTACTTAAACTATAATTTCATTTAAAACATTTAAACACTTCAGTAAAAATCACTTATATTCTTCTCTATGCCATCTCTCATATAAACAATTTCATAAATTCAATCATAAAAATTTTGATTTATGAAAATGCATTATTATTTCATTTTGGAACAATGATAACCACAGGGGGTCCAAAATGGAGGACCTCAAATAATTCACCTTCTATAGCAAAGAGTGTTGCATTATAATTTCTATATGGCTCATCTCTTAAACAGCAAAGTTTTCTGTTTATTAGATAGAAAGTGGAAACAGTTGAAACAAGGTATATGTACTTCTGATAATAAACTTGGCTTAAACTTTTTTTAGATATTGAATTTATTCTAAAGGCAGAGTCTACTTTTTGAAAGTAATTTGTCAATATTTATCAGAAACATTAACAATGTTTATATCCTTTTCCCAGTAATCCACTTCTGGGAATTCTAAACAAAGAAAATATTTTGTAAAGTGAGATGTTCATCACAGTATTATCTATAAAAGAGAAACTTTAGGAATATCCATTACAGCTATCAAAAAATGATGGTTATAAAAACTGTAAATATCATGGAAAATGTTTAAGGAAGGTACAACTGAAAAAAAGGAGGCAACAAAATTGTGTATACAATACTGTTTCAACTCTGTTGCCTTTTAAAGATAATATAGATAAAAAATATTAAAAGAAAACTTACAAAAATGTTAACAATGGTTATGTTTGGGTGATGGAAATTATGGGTGATTTAAAAATTTATTTTTCATGTTTTTTCAAAATATAAGCAATGACTATGTAAAAAACAACATTTAAAAATATAAGGAATACATATATATCATTTATCATATAAGTCTACATGCTTGCATATTTAACTTATTTACATCTTTTTCAGACTATTTCACCTTCTTAGGTAGCAAAGAAAATGAATTATTGTGCAGATTAAAGATGAACATTTCAGACACTTTAAATACATGCAGCAATTTCCTTTAGTAGATAAAATTTTAATACCCCAAATCTATATAATAAAGCTACTTTCATGATTTTGTGGATTACTATAATAAAACATTCTAATTCAGAGCCCTTCTTCATCTCCCCGACACCCAATTCAAAAGGCTTTTTAACAGTTCTTTTCTCCACCGGGCCCTCCCTTTCACACTCAAACAGGTCTACATTCCTGGGATAGTATCCTGTGTCATGGACCTGTTTTCCTACCCTTTCCTACCTTCTGTTCCCAGTCTAGCTCCTGGGAAGCCATCACACTGGAAATATCCAAGACACAAATTTATACTAGGATGCTGGTGGAAGACAAGGCTTAGTCGCTACTCCTCCAATCAGGAATTCATATTTAATAGAAAGTGCTTCAAATGAAAGAAATAACCCAACAATAGTAGAATTTTAGACAGTCTGATGAGGAAGTTATTTTTAGGGTGGGGAATTCTTTTGCAACTTTAGTTTATACCATGTAAGCTCTTGCTTACATTAACTACCCATAAGGCTGTCCTTGTGTCAAAATAGTTACCAGTCATTAATTCCAAGTGGTACAGCAGTTTACAAGTTAAAATGTTGGGAAACACCCATAAGAACTGATAATGCCACTTGACTCTTCAATCTCTACTCATTTGTGTCCGTGCTCTGTGGAAGACAGCCTGTGACACAGTCTACAGCTGCCACTCTTCTTCTTTTAATTGGAAGAAAAGTTCCACAAAAGAAGATATTTGATATTGTAAGTGTGAGTGACATAGCAGAAAACTGCTCAGAGGAAATTAGATAATCTTCTCGCTCTTCAGATTTTTTCCTTACAAATACAAAGAAACATAAGCCAAGGTGAAAAAAAAAAAAAAGAAGTACTAAAAAGGCACATGAAATTGCATAAATGTAATTAACAGAAAATTCAAAATGACTATATAATCTTTGAGCCAATATCTACTCAAGGTTAAGTAATAATTCTGCTGCTAAATATGCCTGTTTAAATTTACTTTTTAGGGGTGTACTGTGGCTAGGGAACTCCCTTGCTATACAAGGCCATCAAATTTCTTCTAACATCCCCATACTCAGTGTAAGCTGACTCTGGCATGTCACCAGTCACTCAAATCTTTTGTCCCACTCTGAGAGAGACAAAAACATTCACCTTTTAAGAAGTGAATTACCGAAGAATAAACAATTCTTATTTTTTATTTTGAAGTATTATAATTTATGATTTAGGATTCTTTTTATATTCTTAGAGGACATAAGACATGGAAATCATTCTTTTTACTCTATGGGTTTCTTTTTATTTTAAGAAGACTATGGCCAATCTTCCCTCTAATTGGTCAAGTTGTGAGTAATCATGTCATAAAGCAGATACTCAAAATATATGAAAATTTAAATGTATAGTCTAGAGTTCTAATAAAAAACAAAAAGCTCACTTAATCTGATATCTATTAGATAAAGTACATAAAATTACTGTGCTGTGCTGAAACACAAACAGGAGGGAGTGATAAAGACAGGCCCAGAGATAAACTTCATCCACCTCCACAATTTGCCTAAAGTCAGCCTGACTGCTACCCCAGTTTCTATGGGCCTCCATGCATTTTGGTTTCCTAAGAATCAATAAAATATCTTTCACCTTCTTTGGACATACTTCTCAGCTTTCCAAGATTAAACATTTTTTACATCTTCTAATTTTATGGTTGTTTCTATTTGATTTTCATAGAACCTAGACAATATTTCAGTGGTTTGCTTTTAAGGACACTCCTTGCCCTCTCTGTTAGTTACCCTGGAGCTGAAACACGGTATCTACAAAATGATGTCCAACAAGTTCCCGGTACTCTGGATCTGTGAGAGGCATTTAATCTTCCTGTCATATTTATAATATAAGGAGAAGTCGATGAGAGTATCTTTTTCCTGTATCATGAACAGGTTTAAGTACTTTTTGGGGGAGTATAATATGAATTTTACTTTTAACATTTCCTGATTATGCTAGAACAATTCACAAGACATTTGACTTATTTATTAAATTATTTACTATATTGATTATAGTCAGCATAAATATGTTTTCATAGCTGGCTTACCCTTGCGATGCTTATCATCTGTTGTTCTGAGTCTCTCTGAATAATGATTTTTTTTGCAGCTATAGAAATAACGAATGGGTACTGACAGAAGGAAAACCTGCTCAACAAGTGAAAACAGAAAAAGCAAAATGGTGTATTTTTAGCAAAATTATACTAAGGGAATCTAAGGTACCTCTTCTAACAATATAAAACATTACTTTTGTATTGTGTTTTACCATTTACAAAATAATTTTATGTGCATCATTTCTTGCAATCCCCATAGCCCTGTGAAGTATGTATCATTACTAGATGTGCAGTGCCTTTCTTCTCTAGAGGAAGCTACAGTTAATGTTCTGAAATATATGCTAATCACTTATATTGTTTATACAAATAATTTCAGTTTATGAATAGTCACCGTATATCATTACCTGTGGAAAATATGGCCAACACAAAAACCAGGAGGCAGAAGTGTTGATGAAAGAGGATTAGAACAGAAAATTCACATGCAGAATTTAATGTAAGAATCCATTACTATAAGAATACTTCTGATGTGTGAGCTTCAGAAATGAGTAAATCTAGCAAAAACTACAGTGGTAAAGAGCAAAGTAATAAATTTAAGAGCGATAAAATAAAAGGGAAAAAGTATGTTGTTGTTAGTACTGTATTTAATGGTGCAGTAATATGCAATGGCATGTATTTGTAAAGACACAACATTATGATCAAAGGTTATGAAAAATAACTTCTTTCCTGGGTCAGAGCTCATTTTATGTTACATAAAAAAGCCAAAAACTACACAGAGAGAAATGCATTTAGAGAGAACTAGTATGGCAGCAATGATGCTTCAGGAGTTAGACGCCCATGAGAAGTGGCTGCAATGAATCTATCAGTTAGAGTTGGCATCCATCTCAGTATAGACAAGCAGCACATCTGTGACCACTGGGTGCAATGATGGCATCATGAGAAAAAAGGAGAAAGCCCTGGTGTGAACTGAAAATTAAATGGCTTTCTCCTGGAACAAAATTGTTCATAAACAGTAAAAGTTGTTCAGTACTAATGTGTAATAATTTTGAATCACTAAACGCTAACTAAAAACTTAGAAATGAGAGGAAGTGCAATGAACTTAGATACAAATTGGTCTTATTACATACTTTAAAACAGTGCATCTCAACTTTTCACTAGTCATGGCACAGAGAAAAATGACACTATGTGTATGACACATTGAGAAATACAGATGAGGCTGCTGATGGCCAGAGGTGACTTGCCCTAGGGTTCCAGGTCCCCCTCTAAGTCCAGGCTGGCTTCCCAAGGGCTGAAGGGATCATAGGATCAAAACTCCTCGGTAACTCATTCTTGGTACACCAATACATAGTGGTTAGAGGAGCTCTGCATTAAAAGATGTCACTGAAATATGCACAATAACTCTTGGAGTTGTTTCGTCTGTAACATTACAATCATATTAAAGTAGGAGAAAAAAATGTCTTTGCAAAATAAACTTTGTCAAGAAAATATGCATCAGACTGACCAAGATCCCCAGAAATGAAATTTTTATTTGGTTCTGAGTGTTCAGATATGGACTGAGATATGTCCAGAAGGTCAGTCTATGTTTTAGGCCAATTCCAGTAGAAGAGGTTCCTGGAGGACTGAACCAATTTATGAACTAATCTGGGGTTTTGAGGTTACTTATATCCACATCACGTCTCTTAGTCTCCTTTAGAATAAATGCACTCTCCAGGATATCTCACGGTCTGGGAATAAACTATGTTTGGGATAGTCTGGCTGGTTTAATCCAAACTATAAGTATGGATATAAGGTGCAGTGTATTAAAGAATTTGGTCAGGTGTTTTGAAAATCTATTACACTATTGTAATAAATAATTTGTGGTGAAGCCATTTCTCTGTAACATCCATTCTTTTTATACTATAGTAAAGGACAACCACTTTTCCTACAGCATATGGGAAAAAATGAGTGAATTTATGTGTGTATGTGCACATGTGTGTGATCACTGTGTTAGATTAGGCACTGGAAAACTATGGCCCTGGGGACAAATATGGCCTACCACCTGTGTTTGTAAATAAAGTTTTTTGGGACACAGACACATCCACTCATTTACATATTGTCTAAGGCTGTTTTTGTGCTACATTGGTAGACCAGAGGTTGTAAAGCTCAAAGAGCCAAAAATATTTACCATCTCGTACTTTACAGAAAGAAAAAGTTTGTTGACACCTGTGCTGGAAGACAGCAGATAGAGTGAGAAAATATAAGAAACTGCATACTAAGATAGAACCTTTCCTTTCTTAAAAAGATGCTATTAATCAAATCAAAACCAAATAAACATGTATATAAATTCAAAATGTTAACAAAAAAAGAAAATGCTTTAGGAAATATAATGATATTTCAAGGCTGGATATGTAAACTATATATGTAAGTTTATATGTAAAGGTATGTGTATATTTAAATTTACTTATCAAACTTAAAATCCAGTCATTATTTTGAACAGTATTTTATTTAGGTGAGTAATCAAATGAGCTTCCGGTCATACCTGTGAGAGTTTCCAAAGCTCTGCCAGGTGTGGTATTCTTCCATGAGATCAATGTGATCCAATGTAGAATTATAGAAATCAATATAAGGAATAAGGGGAGGGTGAACCAAATCGTTTGCAGTATCTGTGAAGGTAAATTCTTACATAATGATCCTTTCCAACATACACATGATTCATTCTAATAATAAGAACACTTTAATGTCCACTAGAAAGACTTTATCTAGAAATTACTATTTTAAGCAATTTCAGCTCCAAATGAAAAAGAGAGTTTTAAAATTGTGGTCAAAATGCAGCCAACAATTCCTTGCTTTTTAAAAAAACCCTGTGGTGGGGTATAAGGGCATAATAAAGGGAGGAGGAGGATGGCCATCTACTCCTACTTCTTCCCTGTCAGTGTGTCCTCTCCCAGGGGTCCTCAGGAATTAAGGGAAGTTCCTGTTTTCTTAGGAATCACTACTTCGCAGGTCATGTGCAGTTGATAGCTGTAACAGAATACTGCCCAAGAAAATGCATGAAGCTTTTTCATGCTCATAAATTAATTGTGAAATCCACTATCAAACAGAAAATAAATTACAACTCTTCACCTCAAATGAATGTTTAAAATGTGAGAATGCCTCTATAGTACTCTGAGATCCTTATGGAAATGTCCCTAATATTTAACAAGAGAAAAGTAAAGATGAGAGAATAATAAAACCTACTAAGTAAAGCCAACACTTTAGATGCTGATGGGATCCACCAGGAACACTTTGCTATAGGTGGAAATTCTTCAGGCTTTGCAGGAAACAGGCGTAAAGAAATAAATTGCAGCAATCTCTCTACCAATTGTTTGAACCTCTTCTGGGATAATCTGGTAAAGATTAGGAAATAATTCCAATCAAAATTCACATTTTCTATTTTGGAAAAATATTTGTTACATATCAAACTGAATCCTATGTGCACAGAACTTTAGAATATTCCCTCAAACTCTATTTCTTAAATTGCCAAAAATTCAGAAAGATGAAAAATCTAACTTTGAATATTGCTTCTTCATTACATAAGAAATGAACACCAAAATGACTATAAAATTAGTATTGAACATTTCAGTTTTAAGGCTTTCAATACTCAGTCAATCCTCATTATTCACGGACTCCACATGTGCAAATTCATCTACTTGCTAAAATTTAATTGTAATCCTCAAATTAATACTGTGGCACTTTCATGGTCATTCTCAGATGTGCAAAGAGTGGCAAAAAATTTGAGTTGCCCAATATGCACATCCCCAGCTAAGGTTGAATAAGGTGATGCTCTGCCTTCTCGTTTCAGGTCTCATACTGTAAACAAGTGTCCTTTACGCAGCCTATTTAGTGTCACGTTTGTCACATTTTTGTGCTGTTCGTTAGTGACTTCACTTTTAAAATGGCCCTTAAATGTAGCACTAAGGTTCTGTCTAGTGTTCCTAAGTACAAGAAGGATGTAATGTGCCTTATGGAGAATACATTTGTGTTAGATAAAATTTGTTCAGACATGAGTTACAGTGCTGTAGACTTTAAGTTGAATGTAAATGAAACAACTAAATAAGATGTCTTTAAATAGAAATACAGACAAAGAAAGGTTGTGTATTGATTGGTTGATGAAATGTTGTGACCAAAGGCTTGCAGGAACCTAACCCTGTATTTCCCATAGGAGCAATGGTTCAGCATTCACTAATTCAGTGTTCACAGTAACTTTATAGAACATAATTATTGTGAATAATGAGAACAGACTGTATTTAAAATTAATTTTGGAAATATTTTGCCTCTAACTTCTATCAATCATGGACAAAAGTAATTATTAATGTGAGTATAGTTCTGTGAAAAAAAGTACTGTATTATTATAAATGGATATTGATGGCTAACCTATATATTACAACGACATTTTTAGGTAAGGAAAAGACACCTTGTACATAATAGATTTATTAACATAGAGATAGGAAATAAAAAGACACAAATTAAAATAGTAATGTCTGAGCAAATCCAGTCACCATCTTTGAAATATATGAAAAATCAGTGATAGGAACCGTGCTTCATAAAACACAAAAGCAGTGAATAGAAATCTTACCATCTTGCACAAGCAAAATGGTTACTTACATTAAAAACAACTTTTTAAATTATCTTCTATGTAGTACTAAAGTATATGCTTATAAATGGCTTTTGAAGCACTGTGAATTAATTGGTATCATTTCTAAAGACCTGAAAACATTTAATATATTTTATCATAAAATTATTAATATCAAACTTAAAAACTGTAAGATTATAAAAGTTCTTAATATCATAGAATGATTTACTTTTTAAACCAGTGAACCAGGAAATGATGGTCAGCTTCCACTAAGGTAGCGATCTGTCGTAGCAAGTGAGCATAGATGACATATGTAGATGTGTTATTAAATTGAGGATTCTGAAAAAGATATTAAAGATAATTGTACTAAAATTTTGTTAATATGTAAAAGGAAAAACACTAAGCTTAATAAGCTAAGTAGCAAATTCAGAAAACTAAATTTGAGATTATGAAATGCTAGGTGAAATCCTTTAAAACAATAATCTATTTGTTTAATTATTTAATTAACAGAGACTTGGATTTCTGCATGGTACAGTGGAAACAGCCAGCCCTGGGGGTCTAGTAGTTAAGATTTGGTTCTTTCACCACCACAGCCTGCAGCCTGGGTTTGTTTCCCAGTCAGCGAACCACACCCCCATCTGTCAGTTGTCATACTGTGGCTGCTGTGTGTTGCCGTGATGCTGAAAGCTATACCACCACTATTTCAAATACCAGCTGGGTCATCCATGGTGGACAGGTTTTAGCCAAGCTTCTAGACTAAGACAGACCAGGAAGAAGGAACTGGCCACCCACTTCTGAAAAAACTGGCCAAGAAACCCTATAAAGAGCAGTGGAGCATTGTCCTATATAGCTCAGAAGAAGGGACAATAAGACAGGGCAGGGTTCCACTCTGCTGTACACAGGGTCACTAGGAGTCAGAATCAACTCAGAGGCACTAATGACAACAAAAACAGTGAAAAGAGAATGGGCTTTGGAACTGAGACAGATCTGGGTCTTAGGGCTAATTTTACCACTTACTACCTATACACCCCTAAGGCGTGTTCCTTAAACTTTGATTCTTAATTTCCTCATCTGTAAAATGGGAAAGATAGTATCTATCTTAGACATTGTTTTGAGTATTAAAAAAGAAAATATATGTAAAGCAACTAGCTCAGGGCCTGGTATAATTGGTGGCAATCACTAAAATCCAATTAAACAAAAAACCTAGCTCTTCCTGGATTTAAAAAAAAGAAAGCAAGGTAGAAAAATGAATAAAAGCTGGCTGTGAAACTTTTGCTGTTCTGAAATGAGTTATCCGCATATCTCACAAAGAACAAGAAAAATCACAGAGCAGCTTCTGACAACTATTAAATGTTAAAGGGACATTGAAGGAGTGCTTGTAAACTAAATAAAACCTCTAGTTATATTTCCAAAATCTAAAACTCCATTACAATGTACATTTCAGAACTTCATAGAAAAATGAATATTATTGAAAAATAAACTGAAATTGTGAAAAATAAGAACATATCATGTATTTTTCAAAATTGGCTTATCGCCAGGACATTTCAAACCTGGGGCATGACCCCAGCTGATAACTCATTTAGTGAGGGTCATGAGAAGAACAAGAGATCATAAGCAGAGCTTACCGCTGACTAATATACTCACTTAAAAATTTGAGCTTCATGTTGTCATTTTCCAGTCTTTACTCTCTCCATGTATACTTCCTTTTTTTTTTCTAGTTTTGCCTTTCTCTTCCAACCTCTTTATTTTCCTTCCTTACATCTCCTCAAATACCTCTTTGTTTATTTTTCCCCTTTTTTCTCCTTTTTCTTTTTTCCTCTCTCCCCCTTCTTTGATCCCCTATCCTGAATATTTCCTTCTATTGGACATAATATTGAACTAAACACTATCTTATTTAATATAATTTGTTCTTACCTTTAAATGAAATGCTAATCTACACAAACACCTTTTGTAAATTACAAAGAATAAAAAAAATGTAGTATGCTAGCTATGGGAATAACATACTTCTTTCTCAAAAAAATAAAAACTAAAAACGGCTCTTCATTTGTCTAGTCCTTTACTTATTTTTGTATCTATGAATCTGTATCTCTCAAGAGGAAAAAGTTCATCATCTTTGCTTTAGCAAATATAAGCAACCACTTTGATATTTCCATTAGAATCTAACTTAAGCATTTATTGAAAATATATAGAGAAGTTAGAAACCAACTAGTTGGGAAATAAAAGAAAATTTTGGAGCCCATTAAAACTAGTTACAACAAAGGAGGGTGACTGGAGGAGGAGGAAGTGCTTCCATTGTGTTTGTTCGCAGCAGGAAGGCAAGAACTAAACTAAAATTTTGATCCCAGAGATAATTTAGCTTCTCATTGTTTATTTGTTGTAGCTTTAATTTTCTGTTTAAAAGTAACTATAATCTAAAAAGTATTAATAAGGTTGCTCAAAACAGTATTTAGTATTTGATATCACTTCACTTATACATGCATAGATTAAGATATGAATTAGACAACTTCAAACTTCAACTAAATTCTTGCTTTCTTACCTGTAAAAGTATAAAATATGCTCTAAGATCATCTTTTGTTCGTGGACTGAAAAAGAAACAAGCATGATTGATTAGAGATGAATGTTTAATCTTACAGTATCTAATAAAAAATGCTCAATAAATGCTTTTGTAAGA
Organism: Equus caballus; assembly: GCF_041296265.1. Taxonomy (NCBI): domain Eukaryota; kingdom Metazoa; phylum Chordata; class Mammalia; order Perissodactyla; family Equidae; genus Equus; species Equus caballus. The sequence continues at coordinate 38,022,368 of NC_091684.1, forward strand.
ATGAGTTGATAAAAACCAAAAACTAGACTTAGTATGTATTACTAGTGAAACAATAACATATCCATTACATGTTGGCAATACAGGTTCCTCTGTGCCTACTCTAGGCTGGTTCTGAGTTAACTAGGCTGTAACATTTTATAAGCTAAGTATCATGACTAACTCTGGAAACAGTTAAGAGTCTGACAATTAATCAATCATTTTAGAATACTTAGATTTTGTTTTAATAAAGGATAGCTGATATCTCACTTAAAAATATTTATGCATTAAAGAAAGAAAATATGTTTGTGTTTATAGGTCTAGTCCTGAAGTGACAGATGTAGGAAATGTCTGCAAATCAAAATCACACTTTAAATATATCTAGTATGTTCCTAATTAAAAGAATATTTTGAACCACGGAAAATTAACTTTTTAATTTTTTCCACATTAATCTGGATTTTCACATTATCAAATATGACTAAGAGTTTTTTATTCCCAAAGCTGATTAGTGTTTCTTTCTTGCCCTCTCAAGATTTAGTGAATACACCTTCACAAATGTCAAGAGGTAACTTCATTTTTTTGAGGAAGATTAGCCCTGAGCTAACATCTGCAGTCAATCCTCCGCTTTTTTGCTGAGGAACACTGGCCTTGAGCTAACATCTGTGCCCATCTTCCTCTACTTCATATGTGGGATGCCTGCCACAGCATCGCCTGACAAGCGGTGCATATGTCCGCACCCAGGATCCAAACCGGCGAACTCCAGGCCACTGAAGTGGGCGTACGAACTTAACTGCTGCACCACCAGGCTGGTCCCAAGAAGTAACTTCTTGAATTAAAAATGGTTCACCTATATGATAACTAGATGCAATTCAAGATCCTTGACTGGATCCTGGATTGAAAAACAAAACCCAGATATTGAATAACAATTTTGAGACAACTGGGGAAATTTAAAGGTGACTACACTTTTACAGAATATTATTAGATGAATGTTAAATTTGTTTGGCGGGATATGGTATTATGGTTACGCAAGAAAATATTATTAGGAAATATATGCTGAAGTCATTAGGGATGAAATGTCACAATGTCTTCTATTTACTTAAAAAGATTACCTACACACTAAGGGAGAGAAAGCAAAAGCAAATGTGGCAAAAAGCTAACAACTGGTGAATCTATGTGAAGGGAGCATGAGTTTTCATTGTCTTCTTTAACTTTTCTGTAGTTTGAAATTTTTCAAAGTTAAATGTTGAGGAAAAAATGGTTCACCTCCAAGTATCTCCTTGAATTTCCTTTAGAAAATAAAATGACCAAATAATTATTTATTTTTCTGTTATAGTTACAAAATAAATCTGAAAACACAAATCATTGCCCAATATGTACTAGGTAACCTTTATAAAAGGTAAAGCCATATAATCTGAAATATAAATATATATAGCATATGTATTAAAATTGAAATAAGTATGTATACACATGTACATAAAATTTTTATATTAATCAGCAATCATATTTCTTTGTGGAAGAATTATCTCAACTAAATAATGATTTAAATTATTTAGGTTTAAATCAAGTCTAAACTATTTCTGTCTATAATATTCTATATAATTGTCAGACTATTTTCTCAATGGGACTACCGTTTTCTCTCAGAAATTATAATTTGAAAATATTTTAAAATGCTCAAGGCAATTCAAAAACATTAAAATTCCTGGTGCTAGGAGAGTCCTATTTTTTTCCATTTTACAGTTGTACCACGACAACTTCCAATTTCCTGTCCTGTGTACTAGCATATCAGTACATATAAAGTTAAGGGTACAGACTGCCTGAATTCTGATTCTGACTAAGGCACTTACTATGCTAATGTGGGCAATTTACTTAACTTCTCTGTAAATTAGTTTCCTCCACTGTGAAATGAAAATAATCATATTACCTATTTCAGAGGATGGTAGTGAAGATTCAATGAGAAACACATGTAAAATTGCTAGAAAGGTGGCTAGCCCATAACAAACAGTCAATAAACTTTAGATCTGTTGTTGACACAATAAATGCAAAGTAAAACAAAATTTCTGAGTAAAGACTACATGCTTCTTTGACCTGTAAGTCACATCAAATTATCATTTTCATCTGTCTCAGGCACATTTTTGAGAAACAGAGGATAGAAAGCTTTGAGAGTTTGCTTATTAGAGGGGACTGAGATCCCAATAGTTTCAGACAACTTGATTTTCTCATTTCTCCTAGGAATTCTCTTTACACTCTAAGTTTTTCTCTTCTTTTTCAACAAAGCATTATGTGTTCAACCAGAAACATGAAATTCAAGGAAAAATTCATTACTAGAATGATAAATCAAGAAAAATATCATTAAGCTAGAAACCACATGAAACTACACAGTATGATTTCAATTACTTTAAAAGATGATTAGAAAAAAACTGCAAAATGTTAATTTTTTAACTTTTTTATACTACTCTCTCTTCTAAATTTTCTATAGTAACCATAAGTTTCTTTGAAAATCAGGACAATATTATTAAAATATACAGGGTACATTTAATATTATATTTAACAATTCTAGTTTGATATTATTTTCAAACTGGGCTTAATACCAACATTTGAATTAGAATTTAATGGTATTCCTTGGCTTTCATAGAAGCTATTATTTAAAGTATAACGCTACTTAAATAACATCAATTTAAATAATATGTACTTTTAAAAGTATATTCTTGTGTGTCCTGTATATTCACAGTTCAAAACATTATCAATTACATTGCCTGTCCTTCCTTATATAATGATTCAATATTTACTTCCAAGAAAAAAATACTTCAGTAGCTAAACTTATGTTTCCTTATATTAGAAACAAGAAAAATTTTGCCCCAGCTACCAGGAAGCTGAAGGCTAAATTTAATAGCCAAACTATTTCATTCTAGGTTACTGATGTAACTACCTATCTCATTTTTATAAAGCACATGTATGTGTACACAAGAAATTGTATACACAATTTTACAGGATTCACAGATCCTCTGAAGCTCACCTATACACCCTCCTGAGAAGCCACAAATCTCAAGTTAAAAAGCTTTGTTATAAGTGATTTATAATTTCTTTCTGATCTATGTTTTTATTATAACAACTAAAATCTTTTCTGAGAGTAAAATACATACATACATATAAAAGATGTATAAGATGTGTAAATTAACCATCTATACTGATTAGCTAAATATTAGTTACAAATACCCTTTCCATTCTCGTAACAGGCTGTTAATGATTCCCTTTAATACTGTCTTCTGAATGTCTTGAGGCTGTAGGCAAAAGAAAATCATAAGATAATTAGGATTAGCTACTTAGTTGACTTTTATATGTTAATTATATTTACAGATCTGTTTCAATAGTTAAAATCAGACTTCAGGACCAAGGACTGCCACTCATGGGAGTATCAATTTCACACCTGAGAGCCCTAGGGAGCACCAATATCCTAAGATTACAATGAGAATGCTCTCTGGAATGTGCAGTGTACAACCTGCACAAACATATATGGTGGCCCTTGATGACCAACATCAGTCTTCTATAACTGAAAAACAATTTCACTTTCCCTGGATTGACAGGATAAAATCATGAATACAAGTCCAAGAGTAGCATGTTTAACGATATAAAAAGATTGCTTGTATTGTGGACATACTTGGTCCTACCAATATCAAGTTACAATCAGCAGTTAAATCCACAATTACTAAGTGCAACCAAATTATGTTCAATAAAAAAAAGACAACGATTTTTTTCATTATAGGATTTGGAAAAGGCACAAAATTAACATTCCTTTATTGTTTAATAATTCAAATACTAAAAAAACCTTATTTACTCCCAAACATGCCTAATAAGAATGCATGAAAATAAAATAAAATACATCTAGATGGTACTTTAGCTTACAATAAATAATGACTAAACCTTCATTAACTAGAAGCTTCAAGTAATCATTAAAGTTTCTGTGTCACGTTGTTGTAAGAAAGAGACAAAGGCCATGTTGTGTCATGTTATTATATGAAAGAGACAAAGGCCAAGATAACAAGCATATATCATGGATTGACTTTAAAACCACAACCATCACTTCTCAGACTTGTCTGTCAGCACTCATTCAGCCTAGCATCTTATTTTATATATATTTAATATATCGCTCCTTTCTCCCCATTGTCTTACAGTGACCCTTCACTCCCAGAAGGTAAACACCATCCCTGCTCAATTAACCACTTATTTAGAGTCTGACCCTTAACAGTGGAAGGCTGCAGGAGAAAAATCAAACGAAAGTGCTGACTGGACACACTTTAAGTTTATGACACAAATCTCAAAAAGATGCTCAACAGTATTGACAGTACCTCAACATTTCCCCAGTTCAATTACCTCCCTACTCTTCAAGACAACTATTTCAAATCTACTTCTCATTCCTCAAATCTCCAATACCTCCTTCCCATTCATCACCTTCAGCTATGACCTTGTCACAGGCTTGAGAGAGAAAACAGCACCCAGATGAGAAGAGATTCATGGTTACACCATCAATTCTACCAGTTTACCTGCATTTGCACTTGACCAAGGCCAACCCTTTCACCTGGGCCCTATATCCCAACCCTTCCCACTTTTGTCAAGGACCTGGTTATTCAGCGTTCTCTTATCTCCCCTGCCTCATCCATTTCTTCCTTTCTACTAGATCATTCCCATCAGTAGAACACTACATACTAAATCATCTGCGTGAATTTGCCTCTACATTTCCACCCTTCTTGACCCTGCTCTATGCCCTGGGAGGCTGACTACTAAGGACCACATCAACCAGACTCCTTTGCCTTTTGTCTTCTGGTTGGATTCAGCCAAGATAGAACACTGACAGGAGAGGGAAGAGAGGTAAGTTGGGATATTTATTCCCTCAGCTCCCTCCCTGCAAGGTCACCATGGGCTGGCTGTGTTCCTCAACACAATGTCACATCTGTAAGACAGCCCTCTCCCCTATAGCCCATCTCCGGTTTTACCCTAGATATTGTACTGCTCTTTATGGTGTCCCTTACTCTGGTAACAACTTTGTAAAGAGTCCTCTCCAAGTTACCACTTTGAGTGTGTTGTCGTTTCCTGCCAGGACACTGACTAATATATTGCCCATATTAAAAACCCTTCATTTGGACCCATGTACTGTTTCAGGTAACCCTCATTGCTCTGCTTTCCTTCATAGCAAAACTCAAGAGTTGTCCATACTCACCATCTCTACTTCCTCTCCTCAACCCATTCCAAACAGGTTTTGTTCCCACAATTCCCCTGAAATGGCTCTTATTAAAGTCATCAATTATCAATATTTTATTAAATACAATGGTTGACTCTGTGCAAATCTTACTAAACCTCTTAGCAGCATCTAAGGTTAATTACTCATTCCTTCTTGAAACACTTGTTCTCTCCTTTGCTGATGCCTCAGTCTTATCCATTTAATTAAATGGCAGTATTATCCACTCAGTTTCCTTTTTTCCTCAAGTCCCACATCCAAGCTATTCCTAACTCCTTTCTCTTGCCCCACTACAGACCATCCTCCTCAAAGCATCCAGAGAGGTCTTTCTTAACTGTAAATCATGTCACACCATCCCCCCATTCCCTGCTTAACATCCTTCAATGACTTTCCATTACAATTAAAATTCAAACTCACAGGGGCATATACAGTTTGTCTGATCCCTATCTCTCCAACCTGATTCCCTCCTTTTTTTCTTTTCCCCAGTCCTCTCCTTTCTTTCCAATTCATTAAGCTTTAGTTACAACAGCTTTACTTCTGATCTTGCCAATGTGCTCCCTTCTCAGGACCTTTGTATTAGCTGCAACTTCTGTTAGTGTGCTGCTCTCAGATCTTTACATGGCTTCAGTCCTTTTCATCATTAAGATCTCAAATGTCACTTACACAGGCCTTCCACGAGTGTCTTAGCTAAAGCAACCCCTAGCCACTCCTTACCACATTACCCTGTATTCTCATAGCACTTATCAGTACTGAAATTATCTCCTTTCCTATTTGTTTTCCCGATTATTATCTATCCACCTGCTCCTATTAGCATTAGAGCATAAAATCCTTGGGGATTTATATTCTGTGCATTTTGTTTACCATTATATCCTCAATAACAAGGATATACCATTCAATATATACATGCTGAATGAATGACTGACTCTGTACTTAAGATCTATCCTTCCAAGGTGCAAATAAAAATCAACATTTTCTGTATAACCTTCCCAACGCTAATGATGTCTCTCCAGCTGATCACCTGTAGTATTTATTTTCCTAAAGGCTATATGTTGTCTGAAATTAGTAACAGATACTTGAACTTTCTCTTGGTTAATATGTGCCTGGTATATTTTCTTCCATACTGTTGCTCTCAATCTTTTCATGTTCATGTTTCAAGTGTCTTTTGTAACTAGCATGGAGGTGAATTTTTTTTTCTGCTTTATCTCCCCAAATGCCCCCTGGTACATAGTTGTATATCTTAGTGGCAGGTCCTTCTAGTTGTGGCATATGGGACGCCGCCTCAACGTGGCCTGACGAGCGGCACCATGTCTGCGCCCAGGATCTGAACCCTGGGCCACCGCAGCGGAGTGCACGAACTTAACCATCGGCCACAGGGCCGGCCCAGAGGTAAATTTTTCAAAATCCTAAGTGACAGTCTATGTCATTTAACCAGTGAGTTTAACCCATTTACATTTTTTGTGATTATTGATATATCTGGACTTGTTTCTACAATCTTACTTTTTGTTTTCTCTTTAACACACTTTTAATGGTTCTGTTCTTCATGCCTTTAAAGAAACTGATCACGTTTTATTTCTCCACCTGTTAGCGTGTTTTCTTTCTCCACTCCCCTATTTAGTTAGGAATGTTACTTGCCAAATTTGCATTATTTTAGAGGTTACTTTTAAAATTCTATGATCCATAGTTAACAAGTCTAAAGTTATCATCTTAATCTCTCTTCAGAGCATCTTAGAATACATTTAACTCCAATGACCTTGCTCTACTTACATGTTATTATTCTGTTCTTTTGGTTTTTTTCAATTACACATTAGACATTAATTTCATGCACTGTCTGTTTAGACTAACATATAAATATTTACCAATTTCTTCTCCATCAGTCTTTCTTACATCTCAGATCTTCCTTCTGAAATCATTTTCCTTTTCTCTGAAGTACATTTTTTAGAAGTTTCTTTAAGAATATGTCTGTTGGTAGTAAAGTTGGTCTTCATTTACTGTAGGTATCTTCACATCACCCTCATTCTTGAAAGTTAGTTTCTCTGGCTATGTCAATCAGTGTTTACATTATTTTCTTTCAGCATTTTGAAAATATTACTCCATGTTTTCTGGATCCCATTGCTGCTGTGAAGATGTCTGCTGACAGTAAATTGCAATTCCTTTGTGGATGATCTGTCTTTTCTCTTTTGTTTTTGATAAGATCTCTTTATTTTGATGTTCTACAGTTTCACTACAATGAGTCTAGGTTTGGATTTCTTTTACCTTGCTTAGTATATATTGTGCTTCTTGTGTTATTTCTGGATTCATGTCTTACATGAGTTTTGAAAAATCCTCAGCTATTAAATATATTTCCATTCTTTCTATTCTCTACTTCTGACACTCCAAATAAAATGTATCTTAGATGTTCTCATTCTACCCTCTATATCTTATTTTTTTCATACTTTCTTCTTTTTCCCTCTGTGGTCTACTCAGAAATTTCTTTTCACTTCTATCTTCCAGTCTTTTTTCAGCTGTCTCTAATTTGCTGTTTAATCTATCTATTGATTTTTCTACTTCTAAACATTCTATCTGGTATCAAATCTAATTATTTTAGATAGTCTCATTGTTGATAATCTCAATATCTGAATTCCTAGGGGATCTAAATCTATGTTATTTTTTCTGACTCATTCATAGTTATTTTTTTGAATGCTTATTGATATTTATTATTCTTTAGGAATCCTATGGTCCTAAAAATGAGGATTTTTATTTTCCTTCCTCTAGAAGCTGGTGGTCAGTGGGGCAAGACAGTGAGGGCAGTGGGGGAAAGGAAGCTCTTCAGGCTTGAGACCACTTTAGCACCTCTTTCAGGGTTTCTGGTTTATCCCGGATCTCTTATTCAACTACCTCAACTTGCTGCTGAGACAAAGTTTAGGCTCCAAGTTTCAATGTGACATAAGTACTAAGCCTGATCATTCCTCCCTTTCTCCCTGCCCGAGCCCTCATCTTTTTTTTTTATCTCTATAGCTTTTTCTTTTTCAGAATGTGATATTGTATGAATCATACAGTATGCAGACTTTTCAGACTCGCTTCTTTCACTTAGCAATATGCAATTGAGGTCCCCCCCGCCCCAGTGTCTTTTCACGGCTTGACAGCTCATTTCTTGTTATTGCTGAATAATATTCCACCGTATGGACGCACTACAGTTTGTTTATCCATTCACCTATTTAAGGACATCTGGCAATATGCCTGATGGCTTCCAATTTTGGGCAATTATGAATAAGGCTGCTATAAACATTCGTGTGCAGGTTTTCAAATCACTTGAGTAGATACCTAGGAGCATGACTGCTGGATCATATGGTAAGTTCACATTTAGCTTTGTAAGGAAATGAAAATAAAACTTATCAAAATTTGTGAGATACAGCTAAAGCAGTGCTTAGAGGGACATGTATGACAGTGAATGATTATATTAGGAAAAAAAGAAAGAGCTAAATCAGTAATTTAAGCTTTCACCTTAGGAAACTAAAAGAAAACAGCAAATTAATTCCAAAGTAAGCAGAATAAAATACATGAGAAACTTAGAGCAGAAATCATTGAAAACAGGGAATAGAGAAAAACAATGAAACCAAATGCTGATAAACTGATAAACCTCTAGCCAGGCTAACCAAGAAAGAAAGCAAGAAGACACCAATTACTGATACCAGAAATGAAAGAGGGATCGTCACTACTGATCCCACAAACATTAAAAGGATAATAAAGGACTATTATGAACAACTCTGCCCACAAATTTGATAACCTAGATGAAATGGACCAATTCTCTGAAAGATACAATCTCATAAAACTCACACAAGGAGAAATAGATAATCTAAATAGGCCTGTATCTATTAAAGAAACTGAATCAATAATTAGTAACCTCCCAAAACAGAACACACCAGACCCAGATGATTTTACTGGTGAATTCTACTGAAAATTTAAAGAAAAGACACCAATTCTTTACAATTTCTTCCAAAAAGTAGAAGCAGAGAGAATACTTCCCGACTCACTCTATGAGGCCAGCAACCCTCATACCAACACCAAAGATATCACAAGAAAAGAAAATTACAGATCAGTATCTCTCCTGAACACAGATGTAAAAATCCTCAACAAAATACCAGCAAATCAAATCCAACAGGGTATAAAAAGGATTATGCACCGTGACCATGTGAGATTTATTCCAGGGATGCAAGGCTGCTTCAACATCTGAAAATCAATTAATTCATCACATCCATAGGTTAAAAGAAAAATAATATGATCATATCAATAGATGAAGAAGCATTTGACAAATCCCAACCTCCATCCATGATTAAAAAAAAAAACTTCGCAGCAAACTAGGAATAGAGGGGAATTTCCTTAACTTGATAATGAACATCTACAAAAACCTACAGCTGACAACATTTCTTAATGGTGAAAAACCAGATGTTCCAGGTTCATCTTCATCTTGTACTTTCCCTGCCTCAGTCCTGGAATCAGCCATTTCTCTAGGGAGCTCTGACTCCTTGTAGTGGGGAATGACATTTAGAAACCATGTACACTAAAGTGCTTATTGCTACTGGGATGTTATTATTTCTAGGCCCTTTCAGTGACAGGGTTAGGAAATACACACACACACCCCCCCCATCTATCTATTAAAATTCCTGAGTTCATTATGATGCCTCAATACCAGTTATTTTGGGCCATCCTCCAACTCATATTTTTATCTCTCTTCTCCAGAAGTGAGAACCTGACTCCCAACATCAATATATTTGTTTTAATTCAACAACACTACACAGAAAGTAGTTTCAGAATTGCTAACCCGTATCACTGGGGGAAAAAAAAACTCAGGAATGTTGAAGATGTGTTTACAGCTTTCTTTTAATCTTTAGACTGAAGATATATAAAGTGCTATGTATAAAAGTTACTTGACTTAGTTCCTTTTTTGTTTTCTGGTATGGTTATGGTATTCATTAGAAATATAGTTAGGTTTTTTTCTTTCTGTTTTTATTCCATTTTAAAGGGTTTTCGCCTCATGTTGTAGATTTAATTTTTTTAGTGTCTATAAAACATTAACATCATTCCAAGTCAAAAAAAGTCAGAGAAGTGTCCCTAGGAGTGAAGCTTTTGGGCACACTGTATGCACATACTTGGTGCCAGTAAACAATACCAAGTAGTTTTCCAAAGCGGTTGTAGTAGTTTATACTTACCTCATCAGGATATGAAAGTTCTAACTGTTCCACAATATTGCCAATTCTCAGTAAAGTTTCAAAAAAAATTTTTATATACTTTTGAATGGATGTGTAATGTTTTTTCCATTTCTCTGATGACAAATGTTATTAAGTACCCTTTTATATATTTAATAGTGAAGTACTGAGATTAGGAATAAGACAAAGATGCCTGCTATTACTTCTTTTATTCAGAATTGTATAAGAAGTCCTAGCCAGAGCAATAAGGCAAACATGTACATCCATACAAGATATAAGGATTGGAAAGAGATAAAACTCATTCTTCACACATGACATGACTGTGTATATAGAGAATCCAAATAAATCTACTGATATATTATTAGAACTAATGAGAGAATTTAGCAAGGTAACTAGATAAAGACAAATACATGCAAGTATTTCCATATACTAATAACAATTAGAAAATGAAATTATGATAGCATCAAAAAAAAATCAAGTTCCTAGAAGTAAATGTAACAAGAAATGTGTAAGACCTTTACTTAGAAAATTACAAAATATTACCAAGAGAAATTAAAGAAGCTCTAAGTAATTGGAGGGATATACCATGCCCATGGATTGAAAGGGTGTCAATTCTTCACAAATTGACCTACAGCAGTGGGGTTCTCAAAATCTGGTCCCTGGATCAGGAGCATCAATATATCCAAGGAAGTCGTTAGAAACACAAATTCTTGGGTTCTACCCCAGACCTACTGAATCTAAAACTCTGTATTTTAAGAAGCCCTTCCTATGATTCTGATACATGCTAAAGTTTGAGAACAAGTGATCTAGAGATTCAGTGTAATTCCAATACAATCAAATAACTTACTTCCTTTTGCTGAGTAAATGAAGCACGAATTTTATTTTAGCAATTCTTTCTAAACAAGAACTGGATATAAAAATATTTTCTGCTCAATTCTCATTTAATTAAAAAAAAAAAGAATAAAAGAAGCCAACTTTCTGAAAATCCCAACTAAATTTACTATTATATTAGAGTTTCTAAAATAATTTTGTTATAAGGAGATTTTTATAATATTTATGTGGCTGCTTTTAAAATACAAAAGAGCCAAAGAATTATACTGTTTGCATGTGTTCATAAATACTTACAGTATTAAGTAAGGTATCATATACAGCATTCACAAATTTAGTGTTAATTCCAGAGTCTTCAATAGTATTAAATGAGGCAGAGGCATCTTTCTGCAAATTCAATTAAAGAATAAGTGTATATTACATTTTAAGGACTATTCTTTTTTTTTTTTTAAAGATTTTATTTTTTCCTTTTTCTCCCCAAAGCCCCCTGGTACATAGTTGTATATTCTTTGTTGTGGGTCCTTCTAGTTGTGGCATGTGGGACGCTGCCTCAGCATGGTTTGATGAGCAGTGCCATGTCCGCGCCCAGGATTCGAACCAACGAAACACTGGGCCGCCTGCAGCGGAGCGCGCGAACTTAACCACTCGGCCACGGGGCCAGCCCCTTAAGGACTATTCTTAGTAATATCTGAACCATAGTTATTCCGTCATAATTTCTAGTATTTTTTAGTAGGATGAAAAAGAACTTTGGGGGCAATATTGCTAAAAAATAAACATAAAAGGATTATTTTAATACCTTTCTTTTTTTTTTTTGCTGAGGAAGGCTGGCCCTGAGCTAACATCTGTTGCCAATCTTCCTCTTTTTTGCTCGAGGAAGACTGTTCCTGAGCTAACATCTGTGCCAGTCTTCCTCTCTTTTGTATGTGGGTCACCACCACAGTATGGTTTGATGAGTGGTGTGTAGATTCACACTCAGGATTCAAACCCACGAACGCCAAACTGCCAAAGCAGAGCATGAGAACTTAACCACTACTTGACAGGGCTAGCCCCAATAACAATTTTTTTAAAACTGAAAGAATGGAGTAAAAAATTAATATTAGTACAAATAAAAATATTCTTTCAGATATCACTTAATATTTGTCATATGTAAAATTTTGGAAATTAATACATACGTATGTCCGTTTAAACAGTTGCTTAAGTCAATACTGGGTAGAAAAAGAGGTAAATTTATTGTATCCGTTTTGGAAAATTTAAAACTAAAAGTGAAAAATGTGTTTTATGTATTATTACCTTAAATGCAGCATTTAGCTCTGGGAAAGAATCAAATGTTGTGAGATAAAAATCATGTACTGCTTTCCAATCTCCTGATGACTTAACTTTTTCTACATCTTCCCTAAAACGAAAATAATTATTAACCATAGTAAATAGAAATACTATTCAGGTAAAATAACATTACTTCTTTACAAATAAATGTCAGCAAACATGCAATCTGAAATACTGAAGCTGAATACAGAAATATGTTCCAGTTAGTTAATGAAAATATAGTTTGTGAATTTATAATTCTTAATTGGATTAAGACATTAATCTAACTTCAACTTTCCCATTTACTTGCCATTAAAAAAATTCATTCTTCACATGCTCCTTAGAATGATCACTCTTTCATTCCTTCACTTCACAGTCAAACTTCCAGAGAGATTTCCTTTACATTCTGTCTCTAATTTCTCATTCTCACTTAGTCCTTCAAGTATCCATTTGGATTCTTTTAGTAGTGGCACAGCTTTTATAGTTTATGTGTTACATATTAGATGGAATTTTATTTTCAAAAAAGGAAACATTCTACTATATTATCACCACCTTTTTGCCTGTTTTGACTTATATTCTCTTAGTGTTTGTTTTGTCGAAACATTATCTACCCTTTATCTGTTATTTACACATTTGTTTTCATCTTCAGCTTGAGATATCTAGTATTCCATGTCTTCACTCTTGGCTAATACCTTATAATGATCCACAAGTTCAATCAATTTCTCAAACAAAAATATTAAATTATGTCAAGTGCTAACATGCAGATGACTATATGTCTACATATAATAGTGAGCTGAAACTTACTGAAAGTCTTTCATAGTTTTGGGCTGGACAGGAAGGACAGGTTCTGGAAGAACTGGGGCCTTCATTTCAGATGATAATGCATCCATAGAGATACGCTGTTTTTGTCTAACATCAAGGCAAGTTGGTGGTAGGTCTCTCACTGTGAAGTATAAAACAGCAATCAAAGTGATCAATCAGAAAAATTTTCCAAGTTATAAAATGCCAAGCTAACTGAACATGAACAGAAAACAAATGAATTATTTTGTATTGCATTCACCTTGGGAATCATACAACAGAAAAACTTACCATAGTGAAGAGCACTTACTGGACGGTCTTACTGCCACCTCACCCCAACTTCATCCACAACACATACTAGGCTGTATCTTACATTAAAAGTTATCTACAGATGTAATATAAAGTTTCTTTTCCCTCCTTTCCTAAAAGCTGTCTTCCAGGGGAAACAAACTCTATATTACATATATACATATAAACATATGTAAATACGTAAATACATATTACAAAATATATAAACATATATTACATATATACATACATATTACATATATAGGTAATATAGAGTTTTCAGTAATACTTGATATTTTCAATGTTTATTAGCTTTTTGAATACATGTAAATCATTAATTTACATCCTCTGCAATTCTTTATCGGAGTTTTAGCATTTTCTTATCAATTTGCATGAACATTTTATGTATTTTTCCTATTCTTTTCTTTTTTGCAAATACTTTCCAGTTCATTATTTGTCTTTTTGCTGCATTTCACAATCTTACAATTGTAAAATAAAACAAATACAGAAAAAACTCACAAAACAAATGTATGGCTTAATGAATTAGTAAAAGACAAATGCCTCTGAAACCACTACCAGTCAAGGAATAGTGTTACCAGGCCCTCCTTGCTCCAACCACCCATATGTTGACTAGACTGCCACCTCAACTTTAATTTCTCTCAAATTCTTTTTCTTTCTTCATTTCTTTCAAAATTTTAAACATTCCTCCTTTTCATCTTCTAGTTCTCTGAAGACATTATCTGTTATGTTTGTTTGCTTTCGTGTTTCTTCTAGTTTCTTTCTAAAATTTAAAAAAATATTTCTAATTCTTTCCTTTATTTCACTGCATTTGGAGTTTTTACAATTCTGATATATGTTGTTCTTTCAAGTGTTGTATCATTTTCTTAATGAATTTTAGCTCATACTGAAATAGAATTTTATCTGTTTTTGTGGGCATGTGTCTGAGTGGCTGTTATTTTGTTTTTTACTCTTTTTTATTACAGTAAAATTTTGTAATTAAAAATTATAAAATTTGTCCTTGCTCCTTTTCTGTTGCCAATTTCATTTGGAATTAGTTTTCCCAAACTTACAGGAGGTGTAGCTCCCTTTTTTGTTCTTTTTATGTTGAACTCAAATATGATAGCTTGTTTTCTAAGACTTCAAGGTCGTCTTAGTTTCCCTCCTCCACTTTCATTCAGATATCCTATTGCCTTAATCTCTATTGTCGCTGCATTGCTCAAATTTGATTCTAATCTCAGTATGGGCCCTGGCCTGGAAAGGAGCCCTAGACATTCAGTTTTGAGAATTCACAGAGGTAACCTCCTCCCTTCAGATCTTAGCATAGGTCCTCGACATTCACCTGCTCTTGGCAAAACCCCTCCCAGTTTCAGCCTTTGTTCTAGGACTGGCCTCCTGAGCTTTCCAATGAACACCTGTTCGTTATTTTGAAGCTCTCCTGTTCTCAGGTCCATCAAACACCCAGATGCTTCCTTCTGCTTCCTCCTGCCCAGAAGCTAACACCATGGAGATCTTATGGTTTTGGTGATTTGTACTGCTTATCTTTTGAGGCTTATAGGAACATTTTACCAACTAATTCTGATGTCTATGATTTTTAATTTTGCTATATATTTGGTTTGTATGTTTTATTGGGGCCTTTAGAGAGATTAAAAAACAATGCTGCTTCTCCTGTTACCTTCACAGAATCTATTGTTTGCCTTTTAATTTTATTTCTGAAAACAGAAGATACTTAATACTGTATTAGCTAATTTCATCAACCTTTTAATTTAGTACTTGATATTTTTATGATTAGTAACCCTTCCCTCTCTAGAGATCAGATGATCATCTCTCTCTTCTAATTTGCATCCTTCACACACATGTAGCACATTGCCTGGAAGATAGTAAATGCTCAATAAATGTTGTCTACTGCTGTTTCTGGAATTTATTTTATTATATAAGAGGTAAGACTATACACATTTTTCCCTAAGTGGCCAATTACAGAATACTGTTTATGAAAGCATGTCATTCCACATTGTTTCTTGATACTACTTTTATCATGGCTTAAGTTCTTTTACATACTGGGGCCAATTTTGGGCTATGCATATGATTCCATTGACTGGCCTATTACTGTATGAAACAATTTCAGTTACTATTGTTTCATAATATCTATCAATACACGGTAAGGGAGCAGGCTTGGTGAGAGACAGTAGTGGCTTGCACCACAGTGGTAGTAATGGAAATGATGAGAAATGGTTGGATTTGTGATATATTTTGAATACAGACTTAATAGGATATGCTGTTGAAAGATATGCTGAGAGAAAGATAAAAATGCCAGAATTTGTTGACAGAAAGACAGGAGCCAAAGATGACTTCAATAATTTACCCTAACTAACTGGGTGAATGGTGGTGCCATTTACTGAAATGGAGAACACTAGAGGAGGTTTTCTCAGGGGGAGAGGTGGGAATCAAGAATGTTCTTTTGGTCACATTAAATGTAAGATGCTTATTAGACACCCAAGTGCAGATGTTGAGCAGACAACTGAATATGTGACTCCTGAGCGCAGGGGAGATGTGAAGGTTTCTATCTCATGGAAGGGAGTAAAACTGAGCTTAATGAGATCCCTAAGGAGAGGTAAACAGAAAAGAAGCCTGAGGACTGAGCTCTGGGAACTGAGCCCTGGAGCAATCCAACATTGGAAGTTTACTTTACTAATATTTCCTCTTCTATTTCAGGGAGAAAACATTAAAGGCTATGACTTTTATTTTGAACATAGCTTTAGCCTTATCTCATAAGTTATGATGCAGAATTCTCATAGTTGCTATTTTCTACACCTTTAAGTTCAGTATTAATTTTTTACTGCAGAAATTAAGAAATCTATTTTTAAAATTTCTAAGCCAGTATGTTTAAATTTCCATTATTAATTCTAGTTTTATGGCATTGCTGTCAAAGATACAGGCTTTACAATTCCTCATATGAGTAACTTATTGAAAATAATTTTATATTTTGTGAAATTTACTTTTAAAAAACCTATATTCTGTTTGAAGAATACAAAGTTAACTACAGCAAACATCATAATTAATGGGTAAATATTGCAAGCATTCTCTTTTAAATAAGGGCTGAAATAACACAGGAACAAGTCTACTATCAGTACTTTTATTCAACATTGTACTGGAGCTTCCAGCAAGTGCAAAGACATGAAAAAGTTATTAAAGACACAGGACTAGAACGAAAGAACAGTGTCATTTTCAGATGATTTGATTATAAACACAGACAAATAAAAGAAACACACAATAGAAGAAAACACACAAATGACACACATCAAAAGACGTTCAGTCTCAGTGAGTAAGGAAATGCGATTAAAGAACACAACGATACAATTTTATACCCATTCTATTGCCAAGAATTAAAAAGTATGACAATGTTGGAGAGGATGTGGATCAATTTGATATTTCACGTATTGCTGATAGGAGTATTTCATATTGGATGAGTTTGTGTTTTTCGAGAAATTGGTTGATGTCATCTAAGTTGTCAAATTTATGTGCGCAGAGGTGTTTGTGGTATTTTTTATTTTTTTGATGTCTGTAGGGTCTGCCGTGGCATCCCATTTCATTAGTGATACTGATAATCTGTCAGTCTTGATAGAGGTTTGTCAACTTTATTCATCTTTTCAAAAAAATCAGCTCTTTGTTTCATTGATTTTTCTCAATTTTTCTCTTTTCAATTTTACTGATTTTTGTTCTCATTTTGATATTTCCTCCCTTCTGCTTGCTTTGGGTTTATTTGGCTCTTCTCTTCTAGGTTCTTGAGGTGGGAGGTTAGATATTTGTTTTGAAACTTTCCCTTGTTCCTAATGTATGCATTGACTGGTAAAAACTGCCCTCTCCATACTGGTTTAGCAGTCTCCCACAAATTTTGATATGTTGTATTTTTATTTTCATTCAGTTCTATTCATTTTTTTAAATTTCCCTTGAGACTTCCTCTTTAACCCACAGGTTATTTTATCTCATTTTTTCCTGGGAAAGATTCACCTTGAGCTAACATCTGTTGCCTACCTCCTCTCTCTCTGTTTCTTCCCCAAAACCCCACTACAGAATTGTATATTCTAGTTCTAAGTCCTTCTAGTTATTCTCTGTGAGCCACCACCACAGCATGGCCACTGACAGATGAGTGGTGTGGTTCCATGCCCAGGAATCAAACCTGGGTCACCGAAGCAGAATGTGCCAAACTTTAACCACTAGGCCATCAGGGCTGGCTCAACCCCTGTGCTATTTAGAAGTGTGCTGTTTAGTTTCTAGGTGTTTAGAGATTCTCCTGCTATTTTCTGTTATTGATTTCTAATTTTATGCTACTGTGGTCAGAGAACATACTCTATATTATTTCAATTCTGTGAAGTTTTTGAGGTTGTTTTATGCCCCAGGATGTGGTCAACGTTGGCATATGTTCTTCGAGCACTTGAAAATTATGTATATTCTGCTGTTGTTGGGTGGAGTGTTCTCTAAATCTCTATTAGATCCTGCTGGTTGATGATGTTGAGTTCTTCTATATTTTATATCCTTGCTGATTTTCTGTCTAGTTCTACCAAATCCACAGTTATCATTGGAGACCAACACTCAATTGTGAATTTTTGTTTCTCCATTCAGTTCTACCAGTTTTTGCTCCACATTATCTTACAACTCCACTGTTTGATACACTCACATTTATGATTGCTATGTCTTCTTTGTGATCATCCCTTTTATCATTATATATCTCCCTCTCTGTCTACAGTAATTTTCTTTGCTCTAAGTCTACTTTATCTGATAGTAATATAGCCACTCCTCTATATCTTTTTCCATCATTTTACTTTCAACCTGCCTATATTGTTATATTTGAATTTAGTTTCTTGTAGACACGAGTGAGGTGGGTCATGTTTTTAATCTACTCTGCCAATCTCTATCTTTTAACTGATGTATTTAGACTGTTTACATTTAATTGTAATTACTGAGATGTCAGGGCTTAACTCTGTCATTTTCTTTTTTGTTTTCTCTGTTATTTTTCCTACCTTCCTGTGGGTTACTTGAACAGTTTTTAGAATTCTATTTTGATTTATCTGTAGTGTTTGTGAAAGATTGCTCTAGATATTACATTACATACACATAACTTATCATGGTAGACTGGTGTTGTTTTACCAGTTAGAGTGAAGTGTAGAAACTGTACATTATTTAGCATCTTTTTACCCTTCTCTCTATAATTATCTTATTTCCTTTACACATGTTTAGGACCACACCAGTGTTATAATGATTGTTTCCAACGTCAACTATAATTTAGAAAATATAAAAGAAAAAGAAAAGTATATTGTGTTTACCTATTTTTTGCTTATCATGTTCTTTCTTCTTTCTTGATGTTTCAAGGTTCTTTCTTTTATTGTTTCTTTTCTGTTTAGAGAACCTTAAACACATTCTTTTAGATTAGGTCTACTGAAAACACATTCTCTGTTTTCCTTCATCTGAGAATGTCCTGCTTTCCCCTCCATTGCTGAAAAATATATTCACCACATATAGGATTCTGGGTTGGCAGTTCTTTCAGCTACTTCCTTCTGGCCTCTATGATTACTGATGAGAAATCTACTGTTATTTCAATGTTTTTTTCCCTATAGGTAAGGTGTTGTGTTTCTCTGGCTGCTTTTCAACCTTTTTTTTGGGGGGGGGGGTTCAAAAATTTAATTATGATATGTCTTGTGCATTTTTTGGATTTATCCTGCATAGGGTTTGCTCAGCTTCTCGAACTTATAGGTTTATGTCTTTTCCCAACTGTAGGAAGCTTTTGGTCATTTATTTAGGTACTTTTTCAGAGTACCCTCTTTTTCCTCTCCTTCCAAGACTCCAATGACAAGAATGTAACATTTTTAGTTATAGTCCCACAAGTCTCTCAGACGGCTCATGTTTTTCTTTCCAGTCTATTTTCTCTCTATTGTTCAGACTGAGTAATTTTCATTGTTCTTTATTCTGGCTCATTAATTCCTGTTTCCTCCACTCTGCTTTTGAGCCCATCCACCAAGCTTTTTACTTAGGCTATTATATTTTCTCAAGTATTAGTACTTCCAAACCAACAGAATAGATTAATATTTTATAGATTCTAAATTCTACAATAATGAAATGTACATATACAGAATTTAATTCTAATGTAATCAGGACATGTTTTCAACTAAGCAAATACAGCCATATCAACCATCACAGCAGTAACATAGCTATAAGGTCTTCCTTCCTTCCGTATCCACTCTCCCAATCAAGCATCTATCCTTGGATCTATCAGCTACTTCAACCGACTAAGATAAATTTCATTAGGGTTAGGGTACATTTTAAGGTAAACTTTCATATTAGAAAATAGTACAAAGATGCTAATTTCTTATACTTAACAGCAAAGGTTTCCAAACTTTCCTGTGTGTCAGAATCACCTGAAGAGGTTATTAAAACACAGATTACTAGGCTCTCCCCAAAGTCTGTGATTCAATAGGTCTGAGGGCTCTCCCCAAGAATTTGCATTTCTAACATGTTCCCAGCTGATGCTGATGCTGCCAGTCTGAGGATCATATTGAGAAATATTGTTCAATGGCTTTTAGAAGAGACAGCAATGATGCTGACAATATAAAACATTATTAAATTTCTTAAATTCAGTTCCATAATTGACTTATACCCTTTATTAAATATGGAAATATCCAACTTCTAGTAATTTGTACTTTAAGCAGAAATTGGACAGAGGCTCAATTTATTAGCAAGTAAAATTAGATCTCTCTATAAATAATTTCTTATGGATTGTTTGGAAATCTTTGTTAATGGGAAAGAAAAGGGCATCTCAGCAGAAAAGAAATAGATGATAGTCTCCTCTCTCCAACACCAGTCTTATTACTATCATCTTTTGAGACTCCTCTACAGTTTCTGTTCCTCTTCACCAGGCTTACCCTTTCCTTTCCCTTCCCACATACCTTTCCCAAGCTGGCTATAAACACCCACTATTAGATATAAACAGACTCATTCAAATATAAATTAACTTATTCACTCACATAGCATATATACACATTTTTATACCCACTCATTTTTATTAATACCACGCTGAGGCGGAAGAAGAGTGAAATTTTAGTTAGTAAGAGAACTGGATTTTGGCAAAGCCTCAGAGTGGGGAGATTCTTATATAAAGAGAAATAGTAAAGCCAAGGCCAAGAGGATTATAGGGTAAGGTTAGAACCAGAGGTCCAGACGGGATTTAGTTTTAGTTCAGAAGGTAACTTGGACTGAAGAGTAATGCAGAATATTAATGTACTATGTTAATGGAAGTTGAGTCAGAAAGAAAGGCAGAATCCTTTGCTCACATTAGTGAATGAAAGCCAAACTACAGGATGTGACATTCAGCTATTAAGAAAGGAAGAATAACAGCTTGCAGCTGCTCTCATGTCCCTGAATATCAAGGCATTGTTTCCAGAGACAGGCTTTCAGCCTGTTCTCACAGATGGTTATTAAAATCTAATTCAAAAGAGAAAATCAATGTGGTTATGAGAGATTAATTAAATCTCAAACTGATATTACAAGTAGAATGGGCAAATCTTTGTTTTATTATATGCAGATTTTTGGCAATATAGAATATCATAATACACTGAAAAAAGCCAAAATATATTTATCAGTAAAAACCTGTCATTTAGGTTTCATTCAGCCAATACTTGGGAACACTCTGTGCTAAATTGATAAGCAGTAATCATTTTCCCTTTCTTTTAATATAGTGTTGCCAATTTTAGTTGGTTGCTTAGAAACATTAAGTAAAACATTTGAAGCCAGTGCAAGAATAAGGGTTGTGGTGGGGGCTGGCAGTATATTTAAAAAAATGTGAAGATCATAATACAACTATATATAAGGGTGTGAGATTATCAACCAAATTTTACCAGCTCACTATTTTGAAGAAGCTATCGTAGCTGACTCTAGTTGGAAACTAGTAATATATAGCTTTCCACAACCTAGCCACCAAAGCAAAGACTGACATTTTAAATAGGCCACATGATTAGGAGACTGAAGATTACTCCTGGTCAGTCAGTACAGATGGCAACAGCAGCATCACAGGTAAACAAGAGTCTCTATGTAGGTTGGGTGTTCAGTAAGAGGAACCGGGGCCTCCATTCCTTATCCTACATCAAGAGAGGAAATATTGATATAAAAGCTTTGCTGCTGGTGACACAACATCGCAAAATGCTATACCCTAAATTTCATCCCAAACCATCAAGCGCTGCATAACGATGTTTTGGTCAATGACAGACTGCATACAGCAGTGGTCCCATAAGATTGGTACCATACAGCCTAGGTGTGTAGTAGATTATACCATCTAGGTTAGTCTAAGTACACTACTCTATGATGTCTGCACAACGACAAAATCACTTAACAATGCATTTCTCAGAATGTATCCCCATTGTTAAGTAACACATGAGTATAATTTGTAATTAAATAAGTACTAATAAATAAATAATGGAAAAGGCACCAGCCTTGGAAGTAAGGGACTAGGTCTTGTTGCTGGCTGTGTTACTAACTTTCTTAACCTTAGACAACTCATGGAAATTCTTTAGGCCTCAGTTTTGACATTATAAAATGAAAGACATGGCCTAAGTCAGTCATTCCCCAGGTTCCAAAGAACTTCAAGGGCCACCTCAGGGGAGCAGTGCTGTGTGGATGGGTTTACTCAGAGCAGCTCAGCTATTCTCTGCTTAACATAATGATGCTCTAAGAAAAATTTTGTTTTTCAAAAAGCATTTTGCTACAGGGGGCTGGCCCCGTGGCCGAGCGGTTAGGTCCGTGCGCTCCGCTGCAGGCGGCCCAGTGTTTCGTTGGTTTGAATCCTGGGCACGGACATGGCACTGCTCATCAAACCACGCTGAGGCGGCATCCCACATGCCACAGCTAGAAGGACCCACAACGAAGAATATACAACTATGTACTGGGGGGCTTTGGGGAGAAAAAGGAAAAAATAAAATCTTTAAAAAAAAAAAAAGCATTTTGCTACAAAAATAAAAAACAAGAACAAAAATAGGTTTGAAAACCATTGGTTTAGACATGATTTCTAACTTGTATCTCTACAACTATCTAAGAACAAAATACACAGGACTTATAAACCAATAAAAAAAGTTAAAAAATTCTCTATTAGAGTGAACTACATAATGAGAAATTGAATATAGAGAATACCTATAACAGAGAAATTGAAAAACCATGGAAACATAACATGCGTGTGTCATCTAAACACCTGATTTTAGTTACAACTTACTGTCCTACAACAGGGTTTAAGAAAAAGTCCTAAAATAAGAATCAAAAGACCTGGTTTTTCTTTCTGGATCTACATTTTACATTCACGTGATGTGGTAGTTTTAAAATATGTTCATAAATTCTCCGATATTCCTCCTATCAAAAGATGAAGTCTAATTCTTCTCCCTTTGCATATGGGCCAGACTTAGTGGCTCAATGCTAATGAAAAATGTGGCAGAAGAGATGGTGTATGAATAGGTTACAAAAGGCAATAAAATTTCTGCTTGGCTCTCTCTTATGGGAGGCTCACTCTTGGAATCCAGTCTCTTGTGAGGAAGCCAAGCAGCCAATGACAAGGCCAGGTGTAGGTGTCCCAGCTAGAACTCATCGAAAGTCCAAGCCTATAGCTGGCATCAATTGCCAGCACGTGAGCGAGCAAGGCTTCAGGTGAGTCCAGCCCCCAGCCTTTGAGCCACCTCAGCTGAGGATCAGGAGAACAAAGAGGAGCCTCCTCACTGATCCCCACCCAAATCACGTTTGTGAAAAAAATAAATGTTGCAGTTGTTTTTAATCACTAATTTTTGGGGTGGTTTATTATTATGCAAAATAGACACAGGAACATGTAATCTGGCGCACACAATCTCTCAGAATACATTCCTCATCTGTTAAACAAAGAAACAAATGGCGGTTTTCCAGGTTAGGATGGCAGATTGGACACACATATTTAATTCCTCCCAAAATTCTACTAAGACTACAGTAGAAGGTTCTGTCATTGTTTTAAAGACATAAATCTGCAAGGACAAAGAGAAGAGGGAAAAGGCCATAACCTCAAAGGTAAAAAGAAGCTAGAAAGCAGAGAGACCTGAGAAAGCTGAATACCAAGCCTCTACAGGGAAAGATGAAAAGCAACCTGATTTACACCACAAAGTCCTTAAAGCACACAGAATAGAGAACTGGGTGTGTGTGGGGGTGGGGGGGTGAGGGGGGAAGGGGCACTAAAATCAGGGTTACAGTGAAAATTGTTTGAAGAAAAAGTTAGATCCCTAGACCCCCTCCCTGCCTCTGAGTGACTATCCCTCCCCCATATCTCCTCCAGCAGAAGTGTGAAAATTTCTACTATTTGGAGAGAGTGAAACAGAGGGGCTTTGGACTGGGGAAATGCTAGACACAGATGAGATTATACAAACTAACCCAAGAAATAGGGGCAGTAAATAATTAACTGCTGAATATTAAATGATCAGTGCAGAGACAGCCACCCCTCTTCCCCCAGCAAACAGAACATTGCAGCCAGACCCTTACCCTGTCCCTTCCCAAGAAAGGAGATTGCAAGACACTTCTCTGGGGAACCTGACCAAGAAGAAATAACCGATACTGATATCAGGGTTCCCAAACCAGTAGCCTGTTCATATCACCCTATAATGAAGCTCATGGTCAACAAATCTTATCCATGCCTCACCTTCCAATCATCTGTTTGGTCCCCCACTGTTAACCATGAAGAGAAAACCAAAGATTACCAAACATCTGAAAAAAGGGTTCAATACGTAAGATTGAGACCAAAACAGACAGACAAAAGCAACCGGGAAGAATCAGAAATCATGCAGGGAGGAAAAAATTTAAAAACTTATCACTAATTTACTCAGAGAGATAAAAGATAGTACAACCACTAACTGACAGGGTGCTATAAAAAAAGAAATATTCAAAAGGGAAAAAAAGAATTCTTGTTTATTAAAAGGATATTAGCAGAAATAAAATATTCAACAGAAGAGCTTTGGGGAAATTCTCTAAAATATAGAGCTAAAGGATAAAGAAATGGAAAATGGAAGTGAAAAAAATAAGACGATTAGGAGTTCAGAAGGTCTGGCTTTTGGATAATAGGGGATCCTGAATCAAAGAACAGAAAAAGTAGATGGGAAGAAATCATCAACAAAAAAATCCTACAAGATTTCTTGGAATTCAGAGACATGAGCTGCTAGATGGAAAGGGCATACCAAATATGCAGAACAAGGAATGAAAATAGACCCACACCAAGGAAGAGCACTGTGCAATCTTAGCCGCCACCCGCCACCCTCCCCGAGACAAAAAGATGGCTCCACACACTTCCAGAGAGATGGAGCCATCTCAAACAAAGGGGCAGGGTCACAATGGCCTAATGAGAGCTGCACTCCGCACAGACTAGAAGAGAGTGACCTATCAGTTAGTAATTTTGATGCCTGTCATCACGAAGATCCTGACCCTCTTTGTACTCTTCTTTTTTAACTGAAGATGGAACGAAGAGGTGAGCCTAGCCCTATCTGCGCTTTGGGTGGTCTTGACAGTAGGGAAATGAAATCCCTGCTCTCCATTTCTTGTTCTACTATCTGAATCAGGTGAGGACAGTCAGTTCACCTCACTGCTTTCACTGAAGGTACGCCTGACAGCCAGAGAGGCCATATTTCTCCTAGCCATCTAATACATAGTCCAAATCCCAGCTCTGTCAGGTATCCCAAGAGTTATCCTTTGTTTCCGAGGACTCACTCATAACCTTACCCATTGACTTCTCCAGAAGGGACTCAGACATACTTGGGGAAGTTAGAGCCAGATGTGATTCAGAGACTGTTCAAGATTAACATCCCCTGGGAATCTTCGCCTAGTAGTGGCAATATTGTCCCTCCATTACACATCCAGGTTTGTGCTTGCTATTCAGTTTTTCAAAACTAAGCAGTATATTGTTTACGGAAATAAACAGAGGTAACAAAACTATTAAAAAAAATCAAAGGAATAGTAGTTACCGCTGGACAGAAAGGCAGGGCAATGCAATTGGGGTTGGCTCACTGGGTCTTTTAAGGGGCTGGTAATGTTTTTTTCTTAATTTGAGTGCTAAGTTCACGAGTTTTCATTTTATTATTATTAAAACCATATGTTGATTACATTCTTTTATATGCGTGACATGTTTCAAATTTTAAACAATTTGTGCAGTCAGTTACTCATGAGGTAAGAGTAATGGAAACTCCTGCCCCATCACAATCCCTTCCCCTACTACTTGGCTGCTTGTATATATTGATCAGTCACATTTACTGAATTTCACAAAGCATGGAACTGAATGCTTTTAAATGCTTTTTTAATTTATCCTTACAAGTTTATGAGGTAGCTTCTTTATTGTCCTATCTTACAGATGAGAAAATAAGCACAGAAAGGTTAAATAACTTTTCCAGGATCGTACAGCTGGTAAGTTACAGAGCCAGGATTCAAACTCAGCCTGGTAAGTTACAAAACTCATGTTATTTTCACTACTGAATGATGCCATAGCTTCTACCACGAATAAAAACAAGTAGCAAAACTGAACCTTAAACTTACAACGAAGCAGGAGATAATAAACTATGAAATGTCAAACAAAACTCAGTAAGGATCAAGCAAAATCAATATGTTGGAAAATCATAAAACTCAGGTGTAGAAGATATTTTACAACTCCTAATGCCCCATTTTCTCATTCTATAAATGAGTAAATGAGGGTTAAGTTTAATGCTAAAGGTCACAATGACAGTTATTGGTAGTAATACACTCAAAGATGCATGTTCTTATTTAGTACTATAATTTACAACCTGTGAGTATCAGGCAGATACTAAATGAGCTGCAATTTGAAGGATCCCTCCATCAGTTCAGTACTTTAGTATTGCTTTTGACTACTTCAGTAGTGGCAGGCAGCCGAAACAGGGAAAGACCAGAGTGGATTAGTCATAACAGGTGGTGTTTACATCATTGTCTATAGGATGACTTTTCTGAACATTTGGCAAAAAATAAAATTGAAGGTGGGAGAGAGAAAGGAAGAAAGAGGGGGAAAAAACTCTGACTCATAGGACTTTAGCCATCAGAGCCAAATAAAATGATACATTCATTGGTTTTTGGAGACAGACTTTCTACTAAGTTCAACGATGTGTGTCTTCATAAAAATGAAACAAAAGCATAGGTGAAGTGTTCTTTTATGGGTCTATTTATAAAAATAATCAAAATTCCTCTTTGTAGGAGGTTATTTTTAACGGAACAGATGGTTTATATTGGGCTTATCTTAGAGAATTTATGATAGCCTTGGATGGGTTTGACCCCAAGAGGGCAAAATGACCAGACACTCAGAAAAAGTACCTCTCATTTATTTCGTCATTCAGTAAATTACTTACTGAGTAAAGACTCCATGTACCATGGACACTGGATCCTGGAGATACACAGATGAATTAAAAACTCAAGGAGATTGTAACTACATTTACTCTTGGACCAAACAATCCCACTTCTAGCAATATCCTATAAATAAACCTGCACACGAACAGAATGACATATGTACAGAGTCATTCATTGTGGCATTGTTTACAATAGCAAAAGAATGAACCCAACTCATTTCTTTTAATAGAGTCTTATTAAATAAATTATAATACATCCAATACAGCACAATATAGCAATAGACAAGAATAAAGAATCTATGTACTGATATAGAAAGAGATCCAGGATATATTAACCAACAAAACAAGGTGCTGGACAGTTTGTATGTAGTTACCTTTTCTTTAAGAAAAGGTGGAAAATAATGTATATTTATGTTTGCTTTCATTTGCATAAAGAAACACATGAATACAAAGGCAGCAGGGAAAAGTGTGAAAGTGAGACATCTGAAACATAATTATTTTTATAGTTTTGGTTTTTGAAACAAAAATGTGTTACCTATTCAAAAAATTAACTTTAATATAAAAAAAGAAAAAGGATAGCCTTTTCCCTCCCCAAAATAAAAGCTTATGGAGCTTACAGACTAGTAAAGAGACAGAGAAATAAGCACATAAATGCAGCAAGGCACTCTAAGTTCTTGCTAGATACACCTCTCCCACAGGAATAGTTAAGAAAAGCTCACTCTGACGGAGGGAAGGATCTTGGAGATTTAGTCCAAAATCAGTTCATTCTGCACAAACCTGGAGAAGGGGTCATTTGAGGCCTTAGAGATACTTCTTCTAGGGCAGGAAACCTAGGGCAGCTTTTCTCTCCCCAGGGAGCCAGTCCTGTGTTGGGTTTCTTCTAACAGCTTATTTCCCTAACTGCCTCTCAAGTTGCTCTTGAAGAAACTGAAAACTCTGTGGCACTTGACTTGAGAACAGATCAGAGGACCCCACCACACACAGATCCAATCAGTGTTTGAGCTGAAGACCAGTCTGGTCTTCCCTTGTCTAGTTCAGAGTGGCAAAGATTACGGGATGCATTTATGTAAGCGTGTAAAAACAACACAGTTCATCACATCGTATCAGGGCTCCTCCAGAGTAAACTCATGAAATGGACTGAACTGGGAGGGGAACAGTCCCTGGAGGTAAATGTCAGAATTCATGTCTACTCTTTTCTGAATTACCAAGAGTACAAAGATATTTTAGAAGGCTTGGAGAGGAACTGCTTCATTTCTCTTAAAGATGTTCTGCTGAAAGGAAAGAAGATACAAAGGAGTGAGGGAGAATGTAGTGCTAACTACCCCCGACCACTACTTCTCATTTACGCTGTTTCTCTGAAGATGTATCATCCCTAGCAGCTGTTATAGTAGGTAAAACTCCTACACTTCTCTCATCTTTAAAAGGACAGCCAACTCGACAGGCATACCTAGTCATGTGATCTACAGGGAGGAAAGGCATCCCTCAGCTGTTAGGTAAGCCCACGCTGGGCGTTTGCAGTTTCTCTAATACCACTTGAAGATCAGACAGGGAGACAAGCTGTTAGAGAAAACCCGGCATAGGTCCTGCGACCAGAGAAGAGGGAGGAAAACTGTAATAACTGCCAAGAATGATGCATCTCTGAGGAAACAATCTTACTGGCAAGTAAGAGAGGCTTCCCAAAAGATCAAGGAAATATAAACATGCTTACATTTGGAAGACTTAGTCAATAATTCTTTCTGCTGCAGCCCTGACCTATGAACACCATGTCACACCTGAATTCAGGTGGCATCCAGACATCGCAGCTAGAAGTCAACACCAGGAGGACCAGTAAGATAAAGGAAGTACGCTAAGAGGTCTATTCCTCTGGAGTGGTGCTTCATTCCAGGTGCAGGTTGGGGCTGACCAGGCTCCCCAAGACTGGCACAGACGCCAGGGAATCAGACAAGTGGCAGGAGCTCAAGTAGGTGGACCACACTCAGAGTCAATATAGCCACCCAAGGAGGAGGCAGGCAGGCGGTGGACATACAGGCAACAAGCTGGATTCAGAGATTCAGATGTTAGTCTAGCCAGGATGGAACAGATGGGAATCAGAGTGTAGAATCAAAGGCTAAGGAATTTGAACATAGTCCAAAGAAAGAAGGTTACAGTTATCCATCATTTCTTTTTGACTCCTTATCATTCTCCACAGCAGACATTTCCATTTTGTCAAGGTTCCTAACCTGCTGGGCTGAACGATGTCTGCCAAAAAGATACGCTGAAGTCTTAAACCCCTGGACATGCGAACATGACCTTATTTGGAAACAGGGTCTTTGCAGATGTAATCAAATTAAGATGAGGTCATCCTGGATTAGGGTGGGCCCTAATCCAATGACTGGCAACCTTATAAAAAGAGACAAATTTGGACATAGAAAGACAAACAAGGGAGAATGCCATGGGAAGTCCAAGACAGAGACTGGAGGGAGGCATCTACAAGTCAAGGGACACCAAGGAATGCTGGCAACCACCAGAAGCCAGCAGAGAGGCATGGAACAAATTCTCCCTCAGAACCTTCAAAAGGGACTAACCCTGCCTACAGCCTATTTCAAACTTCTAGCTTCCAGAACCATAAGAGAATACATTTCTGTTGTTTGAAGCCACCAAACTTTTGGTACTTTGTTACGGTGGCCCTAGGAAATTCATACACCCTCCAAAGGGACTAGCGAGTTCAAGGTGAAAAGGAATGAGTTTTCTACTTCCACTTCCTCCTCCTGGCTCCTCTCTTCCCTCTGTTCCATCATCTAAGTAAGAAGTGCCCCTCTCTCCTTGCTGCAGCCCACATCTCAACCCCTATGCTGTAGTCTTCCTTGATCCCATCCTCATACCACTTCTCTCTCCTATTTCTTCATTTTATTATTCTGTGTTCCTACTGCACCTTTAGTCTCTCCCTCTGTATCCCCTCCCTTGACAATACTGCTCTGCAAGATTCCAGTGTTCTTTTCTTTCAGTTCAGGCGACTCTAAAGGAGTCCACATTTGCCCCTACCTCCTCACCACTCATCTACCCCTTAACTTTTTACAATTTGAATTCTTCTCATATCATCCTACTAAAACTGTTCTCTTAAAAGTCCCCAATAGGGGGCAGCCCAGTTGTGTAGGTCAAATCTTCACACTCTGCTTTGGTGGCCCAGGTTTTGTGGGTTTGGATCCCTGGCGCACACCTACATAGCTCATCAAGCCATACTGTGGTGTCATCCCACAAACAAAATAGAGGAAGACTGGCACAGATGTTAGCTCAGGGATAATCTTCCTCAAGCAAAAAGAGGAAGACTGGCAACAGATGTTAGCTCAGGGCCAATCTTCCTCACCAAAAAAAAAAAAGTCACCAATAAACACATTAACAAATTCCTGGCTTTGTCTCAGTGTTTAGTCATCTTGTCTGCTCTTAGCAATGACACTATTGATCAAATCCTCTTTAAATTTTCTTTTCCCTTGATTTTCAAGTCATTGTACAACCTGGTTCTCTTATCTCCTTCAGAACTCACTTCCTTTTCTTTCACCAACTCACCTTCTTTTAATAAAGGCATTATCCCAAACTACCTTAAGCTCTCTTTTCCTTTTTCTGTCTCTGCCATTCACTAGCTATGTAAACTCATGCAGGGAAAGTCACTTAAAACTTTCTGTGGCCTAAGTTTCTAAGTTTCCTTACCCTTAAGACAGGAAAATAATTCCTACCTCAGGCTGCTGTAAGGACTAAATGAGCTCACATACTTAAAATGCTTAGAATCATAACTAACACACAGTAAGCACTATATGAAGTTGCTGTTGTGGCTGCTGTTATTATTGCTCTGGTACATCCACTCTCACAGCTATTTTCCTGCCCTAAGTTCTCTCATTTTATTCTATGCAATAAATACTTGCTAAGAACCTCTGATGGACAAGGCAACTGACCTAAGCTCTGCAGGGATTACAGAGGCATTTATTCTCTCATGGAACATACAGTCTAGGAGATTACAGTATACAGATAACACAAGACTGGGAGACTATTAAGAGTCAACAACAAAAAAATCTAAATGGCAAGTCAAAGCAGGGAAGAATTACACCTGGTTGCAGAGAATAAGCAAAGGTTAGGAGAGAGGTAGCTCTGAAGAACAGATACGATCTGACAGGTGGAGAAGAGGGGAGAGTGCATTTCAGGCAGTGGGAACAAACCGGCAAAAACTCTGAGGTAAGATGTGAGGCATCCAGGAGAAGAGTTGAAATGTAAGTTACATGTAGAAGAAAAGTGGGAGATAAATTTGAAAAGCTGCTGTCATATTATGAACATCGAGTGTTAAGGAAAAAATTTTTTATTTAATTTTGGAAGCATTAGGGAGTTTCAGGATGATGTAATTAGAGTTGTGTGATTAATGTGATATGATTAATCAGACAAGAGAAACAAGTCAGTCAAGAATTTCCTCTATCTGTCAGAACAAGAGTTTTGTTGTCAGAAAATGTGGGATTGGATTTTGGTTCTGTCACTTAGCAGTGTGACCTTGGCCAAGTCACTTACCCTATCTGAGCCGCAGTCTCCTTACTTATAAAACTGGTGTGACGAACAGAACTTTAAAAGGGTCTCCATGATTCTCAGCCTCCTGGTGTTACATCATAATTAAATTACATGGCAAAAGGGATTGTGTAGATACAATTAAGGTTACTAATTGGTTAACCTTAAAATAGAGAGTTTATCAAGATAGGCAAACCTAATCACATGAGTCCTTTAGAAGCAGGGAGTTTTCTTCCACTGGTTTTGGAAGACAAAGCCAGAGAGACTAGACACACAAAGGGGATTCAACACAAGGGATCCTGCTGCCAGCCTTGCAAGAGGAAGCTGTGATACTGTGAGAGGAGCTGTGAGCGGGCCCATGGCAAACTGTGAGTGGTCTCTAGGACCAGAGAGCAATCCTGACAGCCAGCAGGAGGATGGGACCTCAGTGTCATAACCACAAACAATGAAGGCTGCCAACAACCTGAAGGAGCATGCAGGAGGATTCTTCCCCAGAGCCCAGCCCACACCTTGTGAGACCCTGTGTAGAAAACCCAGCCACAGCGGCCAAGACCTCTGACCTAAAGAGCTATGAGCTAATAAGTGGGTGTCGTTCTTAAGCCATTAGATTTGTACTAATCTGTTACGCAGAAATAGGAAACAAATAAAATGGAGATTCTAACATCTTTTATTTTATGATTGTTGAGGCTCAAATAAAACAATGTATATGAACGTTTTCTCTAAATTATAAATATTACACAAATAAAAGTTATAGGTATTATCTAGTTAATATGTCTAAAATGGAAATCCTCTCTCAATTCCTCTTCCTCATCAAATAGCCTCATTTTCTTTAATTCTTTATTTCTCTAAAGGGATCACAGTTATAGGTTTGTTCTGTTTTGCTGTGTTGTGGATTGGGGGACTGTGACAGACGAGCACTGGTGCCTTCTTGGGGTAAGAATGAGGTGATGGAATACCTGTGCATGTATGTGTGCATGTGTGTGTGTATGTGTAAATAAAGGAAGAAAGAAGTTATCATTATCAAAGGCAAAGGTTGATAAATGAAGTAATGTAAACACCAACCTGCATGTAGAAAAGGTCTAGCACTAGCGTGGAGTGTCAACAGAAAATCTGTGCAAGAATAATTTATGCCACATATAGCTTATGGACACAGGGAATGTACCAGAAACTATGTCCTTAGTCATTTCTAGGTTTGTTTTGTTTTGTTACAGGGCAAAGCACACTTAAAATTATGCAAGTAATATATGTTTCCTGTGATAAAACAATATAGAGCTGTATAAGAAATAGAGCATATTAATAATACACACCGGATCCTACTTTCCCGAGGAAACCATTAACAGATCGGTGGACATCCTTCCATACCTCTTTATATGCTCAAAGAAGTATAAAAGGTTTCCCTACACTTAAAAAACTTCGAATCATTTTCTACCTATTATTGTGTAACCTGCATTTTTCACTTTACAATGTACTGTGGGCATTTCTCCTAGTCACTTTATAAACATATCACATTTTTCTTAATAGAAGCAAAGTATTTACAACATGAATTACTATAATTCAGTTAAGCAATTCAATTAGATTGCTTAAAATACCACTATTATAAACAATGTACATTCTTTCCGTATATCTTTGCACGTATGTTACATTATTTCCTTAGAATAAATTCCTAGAAATGGAATTCCTGGGTGAGTATATGAACATTTAAAAATTTGAGTATGTGTCAATAATTTGCCCTCCAGAAAGGCTGTATCAATTTCCAAGCCCTATACTCATAAAAATGCCAATTTTCACACTCCCTAGACAACACCACTGATATAAATCCTTTTATTCTCTGCAACTGAGTAGGGCAATGGTAACTCTTTGTTTTAATTTATACTTCTTTAAATACTAGTGAGATTGAGCATCCTTTCACATGTGTACTAATTGTTCACATTTCCTTTATTTTTCTTTAAAGATTGGGACCTGAGCTAACATCTGTTGTAATCTTCTTTTGTTTTTTTTTCCCTCCCCAAAGCCCCCCAGGACTTGTATATTCTAGTTGTAGGGCCTTCTGGTTGTGCTATGTGGGATGTGGACTCAGCATGGCCTGACAAGCAGTGCGAGGTCCGCTCCCAGGATCCGAATGGTGAAACCCTGGGCCGCTGAAGCGGAGCGCGTGAACTTAACCACTGGGCCATGGGAGCAGCCCCTCATATTCCCTTT
Source organism: Equus caballus (assembly GCF_041296265.1). Classification (NCBI taxonomy): domain Eukaryota; kingdom Metazoa; phylum Chordata; class Mammalia; order Perissodactyla; family Equidae; genus Equus; species Equus caballus. The sequence continues at coordinate 38,056,066 of NC_091684.1, forward strand.
TTGATTGGTCTGTTCATACCCTTTGCTTTTTTTCTCCTGGAATCTTCATTTTAATGATTTATTAATGATCTTTATGATTCAAGGATGTATTTTTCACTGACTGTGATGTTTGTACTTAACTCTGTTTACGACTTTTTAAAATTCTTATAGAAGTTTTAAATTTTCTTATGTATTCAAACATCAATTTTTTGTTCCGTAGCTGTTGGCAATGTTGTCATTCCAAGAAAATTATTATAAAAACAATCTCTTGCATTTACTTCTAATACTTTTGTACTTTTAAAAAATCTAAAGTTATTATTTTCAACAGGTTATCGAGTTGGCCTAATTTCATTTTTTGAATAATTTAATACCATTTATGTACAGGACTTTTTACAGACCTATCTCCATCTATTTGGCTATCTCGTGGCAGTGTTATCATTAGTACAGTTTTATAACATACGGTCCAGTGGAGGAATGGGCTCCCTCATTATTTTTCTTGTATCTTCTCAGACTTCTATTCTTATAGATCAAATAGATCATTCTTATAGATCAAATAGAGCATCATTTTCTTAAGTTTCCCTAAAAAAACTGTTGAAAAATTTATTAAATGTAGAGAGTAAACTGGGTGTATCTGATAGCTCTATGATATTTATGTTAAGTTTCTCCATTCAAACCACCTTTTAGTCTTTTGATAAAGTTTTAATTTTCTTCATATATGTTTTGCTCATTTTATTTTAGGTTTATTTCTAAGTGCTTCATATATTTTCCATGAAGTGTTATAATTGATTACTGCTCAAATAAGGAAATCTATTGAATTTTTGTATATTTATATTGTGTCTGGCTCCCTAACCAAACTTTCTTATTACTCATGAGCTTTGTATTTCATTGTCTTACTCCAGGTAACAAGCACCTAAAAATAATGATTTTCTTCCTTTCTGTAAACATTTATACAGCTTATTTTCCTTTTCTTATCATATTCATTAATAAGATCTACCAGAACAATGCTGAATAATTAAAATTTACTTTTTAAATAGCTGGAAAATATACTTTCAGCCAACATATACAGATTATGTGTACCTTTAATAATTATAATTACATTAATTAATTAATTAATTTATTTATTACCATTCTTGATGTTAGGGAAAACAAGATGTGCAGGTGAACTTCTGTTTTCAGCGGATTCCTTCTTCTGGCTAACAGCTGAAACACAACTGCTGAAAGTGGAAACTTGGCCTTTAGATCCTCTGTCCAAACCCTAAAAACAGAAAAGTTAACAATGCAGCATAATTCCTACTAGCTATATTTAAATTGTTTTATTGCAGAAATCATAAACATTTATAACAGAGATTTTACTTTGATGATAGATATTTGACAGAGAGATAAAACATATATATAACATTGACTTACCTTTTCTAGGACCAAATTAAGCATAAAATGAAAACAGTCATATTATCTACCTACCCACAAACTGATAAAGTTTGGAAATAGGGATAATCATAGTACCTTCCTCAAAGAATTATTGTGAGGTTTAGCTGAGATAATAAGTATAAAATAATTAGCACAGATCCTTGTACATAGTACACACTCCATTAATATTAACTGCTATTTTAACTTTGTATTTACATAACACTGTTTTTGTGACCTCCACAAATATTATTTTCAATAGTTAACATGTATCTAATACTTACGTTGATTCATTGAAGGTTTTCTTGTCTTTTGACACAACTTGAAAAGTTCAGGTAAAAAGATAAACCCTGCAGAGTTCATTTCTTTCTAAGCACTCTGATTGTACTTTGGGTACCAGGATTTTAAAAAAATAGTGCTAAGCACTTAGGAATCCTTAGGCACAGGTAACAGAGCAATCTTTCTATAGCTAGAATCTACCCATTTACACACTTTCCACAAAAGAATAACTATAAAATTCATAATATAAATTAATCTTTATTTTAAAATTATAAATAAAATCATATTACCTGTGCGAATATTGCACAGGTAATATGATTTTATTTATAATTTTAAAATAAAGATTAACTTATTAGATTAATTTATTAAATTAATTAAATTTAAAGATTAATTTATTAAAATTATTTATAATTTTAAAATAAAGATTAATTTATTAATTTATTAAAGCTATAGAGCTACCTCATGGCTTATCCTCAGCTCTTTCCAGCTTACACTATGTTCTAGCTTCCAGATGCTTAACACAATCTAGTAGTTAACTCTTCCTTAACATCCACTTCTTTACAATTTCTTTGCTTTCACAGTAGAGTTTCTTTTTCATCTGCTCCATCCTCATTGATTTCCATTTACCTTTTTAGAATCAGCTCATATGCTATGTAGCAAAAACATTTACACTCACCAAATATTCACTCTCCCATATTCCCTACTCTCTTACAGATAGGTGAAGCCGTCTGATTAATTCTAATAGGCCACAAGTAGAAATGATGTCATTTGTGGACCACAAAGTAGTAAGTCATTTAAGGCTGGTGGGCAAATCCCCAAGTCTTCTCTCTCTTCCTCCACTGTGACAATCATGGAGGCTACAGGTTGACATGTTAGAGAATCCAATGGCTTGGGTGCCTGAGTGACTATGTGGAGTGAAGCCACTGCTGACCAACATTACATTATACCACTAACAATAAATAAACCTTTACTGTTTTCAAGCACTGAAACTTGGGGCTAATTTGTTAATGCAGCATAATCTATTCTATCGTAACTACTCTGCAAAGCTTTTTCTGGTGGTGACCATTTCCACAAAAATCAAATTCTTATTTATGCTTGTAATTTACTTAAATTATTCCACTGAAATAATTTTTTTCATACTGGTCCTTCATGCCAGACCAGAAACTCCTTATTCATCACAGAGCTTGACATAAGTGAATTTTGTGCATAGATCTTGTACTTTAGAGTAAATTTATGTTTTCCTTTTTTTAAAGAACGAGCCCAGAAAGAAATTTCAGATAGTATACACACAGAATTAAAATGCTTCTGGAATTAAGGGATTTTTAGAAATGAGTTATTCAACTCCTTTATTTCATGGATGAGGAAACTGGAATTGTCTGACACTCACCTAAAGTCATTCAGCTAACAAGCAACAGAGGTGTGATGGACACTAAACGAGAACTTGAGGAATACTTTCACGAGGAAAGTATGTATATGCAATTTTTTGCATGTGAAATCTTGGCTGCTCACAGAATTTGTTGTTTTTTGTTTGTTTGTTTGCTTTATTTGTTTGAGCTTGCTTCTTGGATACATTTAGGCTCAGTGAAGTCTGAGTTAATACTTCTGTGTTAGGATTAGCCTACATGATCCAGCCTATAAAAGTTAAACATATTGCCTAACTTAAATAAAGTAGTCCTCTAATAGATTTTAGTTATGAATCTGAAGTTTCAGAACCATAGACAATATCATTTACGGTCTTGTACAGAACCCACAGCACAACACAACAGGTGCTCAAGAAATGATTATTCCTGTGCTAACAACATACTAAGACAAGTCATTTACTGGGTACTTGCTATATGCCTAGTACTACGTTACGTGATTTCATACAACGTTCCTATGAGATATGCATTTACTCCTGATTTTACAAATGAGGAATCTGAAGCACTATGCTCAAGTTCAGAGAGCTGGCAAGTGGGAATTCAAGCTCTAATCTGAATGACCCTGAAGTGTGTATTCGTAAACCACTACAACTCACAGTCTCTCACTATGGTAGCTATCATACATTAAGGGTTTATCCTATGATAACAGGTGAGTTACACATATCACCCTGTTTTCACAACAGCTGTTTGTGGCTGATATTATCTTCTCTACTTGTACAGATATACACTGAAGGAAATTTAATAGCCTTAGGAGCAACTCACCTCATCAGAAGAAATTAAAAACTAAGTGTACCTTAGGGAAATCTTTGATGTCCTTGCAATCTAGGAAAGACTCAATATTTCATTTTCTTTTCCTACTCCTTCCTCCACCCCTTCTTAATAAAAGGAGATCCCAAAGAACATTGCTTAGTTCACTTGGGGAATTTTCCAAATAATAAAAAATAACAAGTAACTGATTGAATCAATAAAGCCATTTAACAACTATCAGTTCTAATCTCTAGTAGATTTATAATGTAGATTCCCAAGGAGAAGAGACAAAAATTGGAGAAAGAGATAAATAAGACAGTGATATGAGATACTTTTCTATAAAACAGTCTTAGTAGATTACATAATTTGCATAATCTTGGTAAATTAAAGCAAGACGCTCAAGTGTACGGAACTAGTATGTTGATTAGGAAAATAAAACCAAAATAAACTATGCATTTTAAAAAGTAAATCATTCCTTGCTATAATTATTAGGATACTTAAATAAGAATTATATTAACTACTGGGGCCACGTTTGCTTATTTGTATGCTTTGTTCTACCAGAACATCTTAAATAATAGTGGGAACAAAAGGCAAATTTGATGCACTATACCACTTATAGATGGTAATTAATGAAAGAAACCAACTTGTAAAATGAGGTCAATGAATGGCCCGTCAGTAACAAAGCCTTGTTAACTTAGCTGTAAATATCTACAATAACTTAATATATAGAAGGTGTTTTTTTGTTGATAACTGTCATGGATGTTATCTAAGACTGAGCAACAACAGAATGTAGGGACCAATGCAGTTGGAATATAGAATCAGAAAGGGAGAATGGCCCAGACGAGACTGGAAAGGTAGACAAGAACCATATCATGAAGGCTTCGGGCTATGGAGTATAGATTCTATCCTGGAAGGTACAGGGAGTGACAAGATCATATCTGTATCTTAGAAAAATCACTCTGGCAGCATTGTAGGGAACAGACTGAAGGGGAGCACTACTAGAAGCTGAACCAGGCCTTCTGGAAGAAATGAAGTGCCAACTGAGACAGTGGTAATGGGGAAGGAAGAGGAATGGCAGCCTGGGCCAAAGCAACGGAAAAATGGTAAAAGCTATTTCAGGTCCAAGTGTGAAGCATAATGAGAATCTGAGAATCCTTTCATAAATTACAAAATAAATGAAATGAAGAACAACAATGCTTTATTTCAAATTTCAGGAAAATAAACAAACTTTGACACCACATTGTAAAGAAGAGGACTTAGGACTTAAGAATGTGTAAAAACCTGAAGAAAATTCTAGACTGGGTTATAGAAACATACGATTTGTGAATGACTAGAAAAGGAACCAATGCTCAGTAGGCAAAAGCATGCTTCTCATGACAACATTACAGAATTTTTCTAATTGACAGTGTTACCATTATGCTACTGTTATGCAAAACTAATATAAGGACAGAACCATGAGAAATATTGGCATGTATGATATGAGCTGACAAAGAAGATTAAGAATGAATGGGCAAAGAGATAAGAAACACAAAAGAAGGCGATATGTTAAAAAGTAAGGGAGGATAAAGTTTCAAGAAAAAAGGTGGTCAACAATGTTAAACGATGAAGAGTGGTTAGGTCTAAAATGTGCCTACTAGAATGAGCAACTATGAAATCTTGCAGACCATGGAGACAACAGATTCAAGGGAATGGTGGTGACAGAAACCATGTGAAATGGATTGGTGAATGAATGGGAAGTTGGGAAATGAAAGAAATGAGCAGGGATTGCTCTGTCCAGAAGCTTCACAGGAGAGAAAGGCCAGTGGCTGGAAGTGTAGACAGGTTTGAGGAAAGATACACTGAGCATCATGGCTGCCCAATCCAATGTTCACTTCTATTTAAACTGACCTATTCGTAGTCCCCATAGCATTACTGCTATTCTTTGCACAGGAATGGCCATAGATTGGAGGAGAGAGAGGCTCTCAACTGAAAGGAAGCCACCTCCAGGCTAGGTGGCCATATGTAGGTGGCCTGACATAAAAGGCATTGATGCTTCCTAGGATATCAATCAGAGGAGGTCTGTTCCAGATTTTAGACAGAGGAATATGGAAAAGAGTGACCAGCCAAGAGTGAGAGAATAGCAGAGGCACAGAGAGCAGCCAGTCTCTGTTCCTGCTTGCTTTCTGGTTTTAATCTATGCATATCATTCCAATAAATCCCCTTTTTCCAAAAGGAGGCATATATGGCATGATTTTCTGTTCCTTGTAACCAAAAAAGGAAATGAAAAAAAATCCTTAGTCTAATAATAAGTCCCTTGTTTGTAAGATGACTGTGCTCTTGATATTTTATACTTGAGATGACAAGAAATTAATCATGGACAATTGTACAGGTTGACAGGGCACTACAGATAAATAAAGCAAACCTTCAATACAGCAGTTGTCCTCTACTACCTTGCACAAGAGAAATCTTACACACAACCTAATGCTTTCATGAGGAAAAACAGGGCAGCATGTTGTGCAATGGTAAACTGATTAACTAAAAATTAGAGACTTAAATCAAGAAGCTATTGGGTATTAACACGACATCAAACTTCAGACTAAATTAAAGATTAAAGAACATTACTTTATAAGCCTTCTAAGAATTGGATCTACCACAGTTATTAGATCCGGCTTCCTGAGGAGTTTAGGAAGTGTTATCCACGAGTCCTCAGAAGGAGCACACTGAGGATGAAGCCCTGGAATGCGGCCAGCCTACAAACAGTGGGCTGGATGTGTTGAAGAACAGATAGTAGCAGGATACCCAACCAGCTGCTGTAGACTGAAGATAAGTACAAACAGGGAACACAGGGGGAAAACACACTCAGAACTCACTGAGGGAAAAAACTCAAAATACTTAAATTTGGCATAATAAACAATGGACCTGCCTCTCTAGGCAGAGTCTGTGTGTTTAATAAATAGCAGAAAAATTTTATATAGTAATAACATAACTAATCAAAGGTCATATTTCACAAATACCCACCATGGACCTCAATGGTCTTTTTGACAATATAATCACACAGGTTATACGTAAGATCATGATATAATTTAAAAAAATTGAAACAAACAAAAACTTAGAGGACCTGTTCTGTTCCTGCTAACAAAATAATTAGTCAACCTTTTTTAAAATTTTATTTTAATATATGAGTTCCTACTTTCAGTCTTTATTGAAGGACAAACTACATAGAGTTAAATTTCTGATTTCTTTCATATTTTTCTATTAGATGCCAATAAGAAGGATATTCACAGTTTTCCACAACAGCTTTTGTATTGAATACAAAGTTCTATTATATTCAAATTTCCCGTAAGGGGGCCGGCCTGGTGGTGTATTAGCTAGGTTCCTGCGTGCTCCACTTTGGCGGCCCGAGGTTCACAGGTTCGGATCCTGGGCACGGACATAGCACCACTCCTCAAGGCATGCTGTGGGGGCATCTCACATAAAATAGAGGAAGAGTGGCACAGATGTTAGCTCAGCAACAATCTTCCTCAAGTAAAAAGAGGAAGATTGGCAACAGATGTTGGCTCAGGGCCAATCCTCCTCACTTACCACCCCCTCCAAAAAAATTCTGGTAAAATTTACTTTGCCTATCCTCTATCCTCCAAAAGGTGCCTTAAAAGATAAAACACTTTTGTTCACAATCTAAACCAATCTTTGATAAAAGAATAATTGCTGGCTCTGTTCCATCATGAAACATTTTTTAAAGCCATATTTCACTATATTAGAGTCTCTGAATTAAAATACTTTAAACTGAATTTCTGTCTACAAAATTCATTATTTATAACATATTTTAAATTACTAGCTTTGCAAACAAGCTGGAAATGCTTGCATTTTAAACTACATCAAGAGAAAATTAATGTTGCAGTCTGGTTATCTATTTAGATAGGTCAGGCTGGCAGTAGTTTTATTTACTGAAGAGACAACACACTACAAATGCTTAGATAGATGGACTCTGCATAGAGCTCTTTGGTTTGGTGGGCTCTGGATGCAAAGTTGTCACAGGGGATCCAGTATATGTTAAATGATGTTCAATATCTTCTCTTTGAGAAGAGATGTACACACTGTATTTTAGAAAATGCTCCATATAACAAATAATGACTAAGCATTCTAAAATGTCCCGTAATACTTTGTTATTCAGAAAATTCACTTATGTAGAATACCTGTCGTCAAGAATGACAAATAAAAAGCATTAACAGTAACAGTACAAAAGAAATTCAACATACATTAGGGTAGTGGTTCTCAAACTTTCTGGTCTCAGGATCCCTTTATACTCTTAAAGATTATTGTATGTATGTACTAATTCCTTTTAAAATAAAAATAAACCCATTTCTTATTAACATAAATAATATTTTATGTAAAATAACTATATTTTCCCAAACAAAAACAAATTTAGTGAGAAGAGTAGCATTGTTTTATATTTTGCAAATTTTTTTTTTAAGATTTTATTTTATTTTCCTTTTTCTCCCCAAAGCCCCCCAGTACATAGTTGTATATTCTTAGTTGTGGGTCCTTCTAGTTGTGGCATGTGGGACGCTTCCTCAGCATGGTTTGATGAGCAGTGCCATGTCTGCGCCCAGGATTCGAACCAACGAAACACTGGGCTGCCTGCAGTGGAGCACGCGAACTTAACCACTCAGGCACAGGGCCAGCCCCTATTTTCCAAATCTTTTTAAACATCTGGTTTAAGAGAAGACAGCTGAATTCTTATACCTGTTTCTGCATTCAATTTGTTACAATATCATGTGTCATGTAGCCTCTAGAAACCTAGACTACACTCATGAGAGACTGAGCATGAACAAGACAAGACAGATAACACTATCATTATGAAAGTAATTTTGACCTCGTGGATCTCTAAAAGGATATGGAGGACCACACTTTGAAGACTGCTAAAATAGAGATAAACAGTAATTAGAACTAAGAACAAATTTAAGAAATCTTGGCAGAACAAGAAAATATCATCTAAATCTACACTAATACAGCAATTTGCCACATGTGGCTACTGAGCACTTGAAATGTCCTAGTCCAAAATGAGATATCTAGTAACCGTGAAATACACAATTTTCAAAGGCTTAGTATGGAAAAGAGATAAAATACCTCATTAAGTGTCTATATTGACTAAATGCTGAAATGGTAAGTTTTTGGACATGTTGAGTTAAATTATTAAAATTAATTTTAACTGTGTTTATTCTTTTTTAAGGTGGCTATCAGAAAATTTTAAATTACATAGGTAGTTCACATTATATTTTTACTGGACAGAGCTGATCTAGATAGATAAAACATACTTTCTTAAACTAGATCCAACCTAACAAACAATCTTAGGAAAAAAGATAGAATTATTGTTCTGATTCATAATTTCCCTGCTTCATTTGGAAAAAGAGATTTGCCAGAAAGGCAGCAAATTTAAATATGGTATAAAATACTCCACAGACAAAGAATAAAAGGTGTCTGAACGAACAAACACTGAGTTTCTTGATTTGGTAATTTCTGATATGTACATAGGGACAACGGTAATCTATATACTTTTGGAAATTTACTTTTCAAATTCACAGATGACTATTTTGGCAATAGATTAAGCACCCCTAATATAAGGCCCATTGCCTTCAGTCTCAATGAGGCACAGAAAAACTCCATTTACAAAAGAGAGAGTGGCTTCCTGAGATACTAAGAAAGGTTATGGTGTCAAAAGACTGGTGAACAAATGTTCATTTATGTTTTAAGTTAAAAATATTTAAGATACTCTGCTTTACCAACTTTTTAAATAGACTAACCTAAACTATCAGTTAGGACCACATCAGCTGAGAGGCCTCAATTGTCTTTAGAGTCTACAAGGGAGAATATTTTAGGCTCTGTTACTGGGTAAAGATATTTTGTTTCTCTTTTTGTATGTTTTTTCACAGTTCCCTATAAGAATGAAGGGTTATAAAATCAAAAGTGCTATCTCTGCTCTACATCCTTCCATTAAGATGTGAAAAATTAGCTACTTTCAGGGTGTGAACTTCCCTCCCAAACTAAATAGCACTGGCCCAAGTGGAATTGCTTTCTTTAAGTGATATAAAGCACATCTCTCAAAGGAGACTAGGAAATAAGGATGTGGGTTCTGAAACAAAATTTTGTCACCAAAAAAGTCACAACACAGTTGATACTGATCTTATAGATAACTGAAAATTAACCCTACTTAATATAATAGAAATGTTAGTCCTGAAGCGCAGAAATTTGTGTTCACTTGTCATCAGGAAGGCAAGGTGGCATGAGAGATTTTACTCACTTTTTTTACAACATAGGAAAAGAAACTGCATCAATTGATTATTCTTATATAGTAAAATATTACTTTTAAAATGTGTGATTTGGTGCAGTCATTCCTCAATGAATTTCTTGTTCTTTAATAAAAACATCTGGATCAAAACTAAGTTAATTTGAAATACGGCTTTCTTTAATGACTAGGCTCAAACTTCAGACTGACTTTTCAATTCAGCTGAATTAGTAAAACTTCAATAATTTCTATTGTTAAAAGGCTTGTTCACTTATTACATTCATTCTCCCCCCAAATTTTTTGATTGCTTACTAAAATGTCACCCAGTTATAAATATCAACTTAGGAACAACCAGTTACTCACACAAGGCTTAGGAGTCTAGTAACATTTTTGCAATGCAAAGGGATCCTTCATCCATAGAGTCAACTACAATACTAGAAAAAACCAGGAGAAAAAATAGGGAAATCAAAGCTTCCCAGAGCTTTCTCAGCTCCACTCTCTTCCTTACTCACCTTCTGTTGATCTTTCTCTACTCTCTCTTCCTCAACTCTAACTAAAAACAAGCAAGTTAATTTCTAAACACTATGCCAAAATAAGCTGCTACTCTAGCAACACTAGCTGTACACCTTTTTGAAGCTTTATCCCCACATTTCGTTTTTAAAAAGAAATTCATATGCACCCAGACATATATCAGCCCTGAAAAGTTCAGAGAGTTCATGATACCCCTTAATTCAGCGTGTGTGCGCGTGCGGCTGGGGCGGGGGGGGGGGGGGGGGGGGGGTAATGGGGGCTGAGGAGGGAAGGAGAGACAGGGAGATGGAAGGAGAGACAGGGAGAGGGCTAGGGGAGGAGAAGGGAGATGGGCTGATAAAGGCTTGATAGAGAAGGCTGTGAAGGAAAGCACCCAAGCCAAAGGACAAGAGTAGAAAGGGCTGGCTGATTTACAAACAGCTTTCCGCTGTAGAGGGTGGTTTGCTAATAATCATGATATCATCTAACACTTATTGAGTGCTTTCTTTGTCAAGGCTTTTTTCTAAACGCTTTATGTGTGTTAATTAATTTATTAGATAAGTCTTCTTATCTACCCTATGAGGCAGGTTCTATTATTATTGTCCCCATTTTATAGACAGGGAGCTACAAATAGCAAAGCAGTATTGTATTTAACAATTTTGGAGGTTCCCCGGTTCACAACTTCTAATGACCACTTTTCTCCAATTGTTAAATACAGTCAAATTATTTGTGTCCTACCATCCTGAATTAACTATGAACAGGAGAATAAGCAGGCAACTACACTATGGCTTTGCATTTAAAAAAAAAAAAGTTGACAGACTTTACACCCACTCAAAATTAGACACACCTTGGATATGTATTGATATAGCTTACAGCCCTCCCTTTTTATGTCTTAAGACTCAGATTCTTTTTCTTTAATGAGATTGCTTTACTTTACATAGAATTTAATGATACACTCATACCATATTAAAACTGAAACTATCAGATATCCTAGAACATATCTTTCTCTCCCATAATAGTTCTACCTCTGGCAACAAAATTTTGAACAAATTTGTCACTGGACCACATCCTCTTTTCTAAAATAAGAAATATTTCTATAGGTGCAGGTTCTTTGAACCACATGGCCTCTGACCACGGATACAGAGTATATGGAATAGGGGAAAGAGCATGAGTATTTTAGTCAGAAACATCTCAATTTTAAAACAAGCTCTGCCCCTTACTATCCATTTTACCCTTTGGTAAGGTACATATAACCTCTCTGACTCTCAGATTCTTCCTGTGAAATGGGAACAATATCTTCCTCACAATCACAGCAGTTGTTGTGTTACTGTTTTTGGTTGCATTGACTGACTAAATGAGAGAGACAGGGAAAATGCTTAGCATAGAGTAGGTACTCAAACAGTAGCTTTTATATTACTTATATGTATTACACATATACATATGTAATGCATTTTTGTAGTATCTATGGTTTATTAAATTGTTTAAAATGCCTTTGCCCCCATAGCCTTTGTTCTTTCCCATCTCACCTTCTATTTAGTACATAATGGACAAAGATTTTCCATGTATAAGATTGTTCCAAACACCTAGATAGGCAGAGTTTTTGTAAGTTCACAATACACATATTTATTTGGAATGCTGTTGACTGGAGTGTTTTATGTAAATATTTTCTCTGAGAGAACTCATCTGGAAACTTCAGAATCCTCTTTCTTTACTAATCTTCCTCCTCTTTCATTTCTGTTATCTACTTAGTTTCCACATAGTGTGGACCCTTCCATCCCTTACAAGTTACCGCATGGCCGCCACCCTAGTGGATGCGCCATCATCACAGGTAAGAACTACAAAGCTTCTTCCTTCGCCCTGCTCCTCCTCCTCCCTCCTCCAGTCTAACTACCTCTAATCACTACCACTGACTTCATTATGTCGCTCCTCTATTTAAGAAACTCCAATGGCTTCCCACTAACCACAGACAAAAATGTCCATGCTTCTCTGCCTAGTGATGTGGCTCCAGCCCTCATGCAATCACCTCCCACAAGTTCCCAGCAGGTTTCCATTGGGCTCGCCCTATTACTCTCTAATTCTCTCCTTTAAGCCTGTTCATGTTGTTTTCCCCACTGGATTACTTTCCCGCTTTCTTTTGCCCATCCAAATCCTATCATCCTTCAATGGCCAGCCAGCTTAAATAATTACCTTTACTTCAAGGCTTACTTCAAGGCCTTTCTTCACAGTTCTGCACACACTGATTTCCTTTCTCTGATCTCCTATAGTGTAAACTGTTTCTATGGCTCACTGTGCCTTTTACATAATGCTTTGCTTTGTTCTATTTTCACGTGTTAGCCCTGCCTACCGAGGCAGGGACCTTTTTTTTAACCTTGTCTTTGTGTTTTCTGTAGTATCTAGTGCAAAACTAAACATAATAGATATTCAATAATTAGTAGTTATATTTTAGCCCAGCAGCTCCAACAAGCCCATTTATACATACCTGACACAACGCATACAAACTTATTCTTGTTAGTACTGATTTCCTATCAAATCCTCTCCACATACCTTATGCTCTCCCTCAAACTCTTCCCCTGACCTTCCACCTACTGGACAAGTCTTCGGGCCTTCACTGTGGGCAAACTTCCCTTTAAAATCCTAAATTGATTTCCTTCACTTCCCTGACTTAAGTAAAATCTAGCTCTTTCTCAAAACCACTTCATTCCTTGCCACCCTTTCCCGTGGAGAACCTCTTTTTTTCCTGTTCATCTGACTTAAATATTAAGTAGACAGTCAAACTCACCCTCACTTGCCATGGTTATTTTTGCCCCTCCTTGACCATTTTCTCCTTCCCCATTCACCAATTTTTTCTAACTTCCCTATTACATCAGCAACTAATTTACAATATCCTCCTCCACTCCAATCCATCAACTTCAGTAAATGCAATATTGACATCATCAGCCCTTCATACCCATACACTACTTCAAATTCTTTATTCTCCTCAATTCTGTGGTCTTGCATCACCTCTCCACAGCAGCAAGGCCAACCTCCCCCGTCCCCCACCCAACAACGATAGTCCTCTGAGGGCTCTATCTTGAGCCTCATGAGCATCTCTACCTAGAACCACTTTGACTGCCATTTCTCTCCACTTCCCCACCCCATTTCTGCTGTGCCTCATTCACTATCCATACCCTTCACCAGTCCATTTCAAATGGTGCTCCATAAACCAAGGAGACTTGGGGCAGTGTAGTTAAAATACAGATTCCATGGAGCTTCTGATTCAGTACACAAAGCATTAATTTTCAATCTTAGCTACACTTGGAAATTTTTTAAAAAGATGCCTGAGCCCCATCCCCAGAAATTAATTTAACTGGCCTGCATTTGGGCCTGGACAATGAAGGCTTTAAAAGTCCACCAGTTGATTCTACTGCGTGTCAAAGGCTGACAACTGGAGCTCTAGGGTGAAATCTTGGACTCAGGACTTTAACACGCTACCAAGGTAACTCTGTGGTCAGTCATGTTTGAGACCATTGTGTTAGGACTTCCAGACTAGAATGGACTTCCTGCACACTTAGCTGGTCTTAGGATCAATCACTCCAGGGCTGCACTTTCCAGCACCCTCTGTCCCACCCCTGCACCTCTTTAAACTTCTGGGATATAGTCCCAAGTCTTCAAGTTTAGTTAAGGTCATCCTAATCTGGCCTTCTACTTATTTTAGGGAGCTGTCACTGTAAATTATTTCCATACTGTTATAAAAACATGATAGAATGATTCTTGGAAAAAGCTAGTACTGTAGGGCTACACGAATTGAGCCATAAACTCAATCGACATAGACAGAGCTACTAACCTGGGGCAAAAAGGAAGAATCACTACAAAGGCGCAAAGAAAAAAGTTGCTGATGGCAATTAGGTTCCTAAGCAAACCTCCAGAAGTTCTATTTAATCCACCAAACAGGCCACAAGCTGTCATTCCCTGCCTCCCACACGAAGGCCTTCCCCACCCACTGGTAAACTCAGTCATCATCCCAGCTCTCCTGGCATTCTTGCCCTCTGGAGGCCCAAGCACACATTTTCTTGACTTAAGCTTTTTATTGCCATAGGTGGGAATTTCAGCTCTGGAAATTCTCTCTGACAAACACACACACACACAAACACGCACACACACACACACACACACACACACCCCACCAATAAGTTCCTCATCTTCCCCTTACTCTTCTCTTACTGCAAAACCTGAGAAAAAGTCCTTTTCCCTCCTGTCCTGACCCAAAACAGTGCTAAAGACAAACCTCAGTGAATTCAAAGAGCCATAAATTCTGAACGTCATTTTTTTTAAAAAACTGTCATTAAAATAAAAACAACGCTATCAATCCTAAAAGACTCTGTAAGGAACCAGAAATTGCCTTCAGAATCTTACGTCTTTCTATTCATCCTCATCCTCTTCTAATTTAACCTATGCCTTTGAAGGTTTAATTCAAGATTTAAAAAATTTCTTGAACTCTATTCTTCTGTTTGACTAGTAGCAGAAGTGCATAATCCTTAATTCACAATTCCAAAACCCTGTAAGCTCTTAAAATTGAAAGGTTTTTGCAACTTATTCGGCGACAAAACAGGTACCTGACTTGAACTCTGACGATCCAACCTGGTCTGAACTGATATGAAGCTACTTATGGTTTGACTTCACCTCATTTTGAGTGAACATACACACATTTCACTGCAGAGCTATTAACAGGCTTGATTATGGGAAAATAGCCAGGACCCCACTGTTGGTATTATATATATATATAAGTATACCAAATTAGCTTTCTAAAATCTGAAAAACTCTGAATTCCAAAGCCCCAAGGGTTTCAGATAACAGTCTTTAGATGTGTGTCCACACTGTAACAATTTCTACAAATTTTTATTCCAAATCTTCAAGTTTTCAGTTACACTGAGATAAATATGTTTTGGGGAGGGTGTTCACTAGAGGACCTGACCCCATTCATGTAACCGTTTCTACAAGTAATGCATTCACTGTTTTAAACACTGACTTAGACAAGAGCTGTTGAAACGCTACCTATTTGCAAGTTAAGAACTTCCTAGAAAAGCTCTAAAAACCTAGGGTACGAACAACAGGAAGCGGGTCTGCAAGCAGTTGGGAGACAAATTCCTTCAAAGCGTTTCCCAAAGAAATTGCTAACTTCAAACTCCATTTCACCAATCAATCATAGCCATATTTAAAAATGTGTGTCATTTTATTACTGTCCACACTTTGCTGCCCTGATTTAATCTAAAGAGCTTATTCTAACAATTTCCAGTTATCACAGTCCTTAGACATTTTTGAAAGACCTACCGAATCGAAACATTATTCCTAATACTCATACTTTGAAGATGAGCGAGCTATTTTAGTAAGTTCTTAGTCATTTAAGAGGGAGGTTTTAAGTAATGAATTGCAAGCAGGAATTAAGAAAATGTATCATGTTCTCTAAACTTTTACTATTTTGTCACGCACAGCTGCCTGACAAGTCATGGTCTTTAAACGTACCAAAGCGAACTTTCAAAAAGTATTTCAATAGTATGTCAAATAAAAATCTCAAAAATCAGAAAAATATTTTTTTTGGTGCTCCAAAGTAACCAAAGTCATAACCACCAGTAAAAATAAGGAGGGGGGGGGGTGTCCCATTACATCATCTGGCAACGTGTAGTTTGAAGCCTGAGCGCTCTCCAAATAATCCTTAAGAAAACCCAGCTGGGAAACCATTCCTGTCAAGCTTAGAGAACTTGAGTTTGAATAAAAGGTTAAAAAAGCCTCTCCACCTTACGTCACATGCCTGTACCATAAGAAAAAGCAAACCATCACCGAGGCATCTACCTCCCACCACCCTGACAGCGCCGAAAGGTCATGATCGAGTAGAAACTCGCCGCGGAGCCTGTTCCACCCGAACCGGGAAGGGAAAGAAACGCGAAGAGAACGGGGACATCTCGGCGCCCCAGGCAGGCGGGCAGCTCCGCGGAAACCCACTCGCGCCTGCCTGACACCTTAGCCTCATCCAACAGATAATGCCCGTTCCAAGATGCTAGAAATTTCCTTCGGCAAAGCAGGGGCCCCTTCAAAGCAGAAAATCACCGAACACAGCCAGCGGACCCGGCCACCCCACCATCTCCCGAGGGGGGAAGGTGCAGCTCGCGAAGTGGCCGCGGCTGCCCACGAGCCACAACTCTGATCTCGGCCCGAGGAAGCGAGGCCCGGGCGGGCGCATCTCCCCGGGCGGCCTCCGGGCGCCCCTCGCCCGCCCTGCCGACGCCCGCCGTCGGGGCGCCCAGCGACCCCCGGCCGCCACCTACCGCGCTCGCGCTGGCGCCCGCCGACACGATGGGCGGCAGCTTGTCGCGCTCCAGTTCCTTCCCTTTCTTCTCCTCAGGCGCGGCCGTGGCCTCTGCCGGCAGCGCGGCGGGCGAGTGCACCCGACCCTCCTCGCTCATGTCGGGCCGGGCGGCGGGAGCGCGAGGCGGCGGCGGCGGCGGCGGCGGCGGCCGGGCTGCGGCTGGGGCTGGCGCTGCTGCCGCCGCGGCCGCGAGAGGGCTCTGGGCAGCCGCTTCCAACCGCCGCCGCCACCGCCGCCGCCGCTCCGCCCCCGCCGCCGCCGCCGCCCCCGCCCGCGCCGCGGCCCAGCGCGCGCCCGGATGCCCCGCCCTGCCACCGCCCCCGCGCGCGCCCGCCGCCCCCACCCCGCCCCGCCCCGCCCCGCGCCGGGCTCTCGGGCGGCGGGTCTGCGGCGACGGCTGCTGCCACCCTCGCCAACCCCGAGGTCCCGGAGAGGAGGCGCCGCGGCCGACACCAGGCCGCCATGTTGTTTACAGACTGTCGCCCGAGAGGGCGAGGAGAGGGTCCCCGCGCCCCGGCCGTACTGTAGGGTCTGGACTCGGGGGATCAAGGCGAGGGCTGCCAAGGGTCGGGAGGAGATGGAGAGTGCCCGGGTGGCGCCTGGAGGGCAGGGCGGGCGCCCTGGCTTGGGGCGCCTGGACCCGCCGGATCCGGGCTGGGGGCCTTTCCCTCCCCAGGGCCCACAAAGCCGTCTGCCGCGGGGCTGCTGCTTGTCCCTGCCGTCCCTGCTCCCCCCAGGACAGCGGTGGCGAGCCCGCGCATCCTCGGGAGACAGCCCTGCCTTTCTTAGTGGACCGACCCTTTCTAGATCCCTAGTAGCCCCCCCCTACAAAGAAAAAGCCTGGGGGTGAGGGGCAGTGAGACGTCGTGGCCCCCCCTTCCCACCGCAGGGCCGGACGGCCAGGCCACACTTTCCATTCCTGTTCCTCTTGTCCCCCCTTTCTCTGCCAAATCCGCCTCTCCCTTCCCGTCCCCACGCGCCTACATCTCTCTCTCTCTCTCTGCATCCCTTTGCTGCCTCCTATTCCTTCCTTGTTCCTTTCCTTTTATAAATTACAGATGGACAGACCCAAATTCTGCTGCATAATCCGTAATGGGTAAGAACTTTAAAACTGAGGCGGAAAGCTTTTAATCGTGATATTAAAACAACCCCAACCCCCACGCCACCTAGACAATTTCCTTTCCTTTCTTATCGCCCCCTCTTTTTCCTTTCTCAGTCTCTTGGAGCTGCGGAGACACCTGCTGATCTAAGAGAAGGGAGAGTCAGAATGCGCTGTATGACCTTAATATTAAAAATAGGGAGTTTCTCGACATCCAAGTCTTCAGATTTTTAAGTTGTGGCTTTGTTGTTTTACTCGAGGTTGAGTGAATTTTCAGATCGAGATCCAAATATGAGAACCAAAAATATGAAACAAACCCAGATGATGTTTGGGTTATCTATTGCTTTACCTAATTAACAGTTATTAGCATAAGTAAGTACTAGTTACAGTGCATTGCGAGATGAGGCTGCCTGTTTTTCAAACCCAGAATTTGTAACAAGCGGATCTGAAGCAATGTAATGAATATAATAATTGGTATTCAAGATTACCTTCTAAATTATAAATTCTGACTTTCGTTTATAGAAAGTCTTTCTGGTTTTAATATAGTTGCTCTCATCACCTATTTAAATGTTAATTAGCAAAAGGTATGGAGTAAGTGCCATATAGTCAGCAAAAAGTATTTCAGTGATAATTAGCCTTGGAGGGAAATGATGTATACACAGGTTACTCTGAAGCATTCTCCTCCTTTCTATTTTTCTTGAATTCTTTTTCAGGATTTTCTTTCCTTCTTAAACCTCTGAAATACTTATCCTACGGAGAGGAACATACAAGTATTTCCTAACTTTAGCAGGTCAGCATGCCGATCTTTTGATAAAGCAACAACTCAGATGTTATTCCAAAAACGGAAGCTTTTATTTTAACTACAAGATATTCTATGCTGCTAAGGTAGGTGGATAGAACAAATACTAGGGGGAAAAAGTATCCTCTTTCCTATTGTTTTCAGCTAGAATTAGTAATTTGCAATAAAAATGCTTGGATGAGAAACCACTTGAGTTACATGCCTTATGCTTTCTCTTTTCGTGTGAGAGACAAAATAAAACAGTGTCTGTACATGCAGTCACATTCAATAGAACAAAATGCTTAAATATTGGCAAAACAAGGCAAGTCAGAAATTTTAATTTCTGCTACTGCACCACAATGGATAATCTATTTCTAAACAAGCCCACTGATTAATTCACCTGTGAAGTACATACCAAAAATGATAAGTTATTCGTTGATATTTTCGCTTACTTCCTATTAAATATATTACTCTGGATGTCCCATCCCTCCTTCTTGCGCATGCACTCTAGGATGGGGGTTGGAGGGTGGGAAGGGGGCTACCGGAAAGCTGCACAGTGATGGCTCGAGGGGAACTCATGGGCTTGAGAGAGTGCCACCGACATGCTTCTAGGGGCCCAGGTAGGAGAGAGGTGGTTGTAGAGCAGGACATACAGAGAGCTCTGACTATTCTGTACAAGGGGGCAGAGAAGATGCTTTTTGGCTATGCCAAGTGTCATGGAGAAGTGCAACAGTGATGGCATCCAAGTATACACTCATAGCTTTGGAAAAATGGGGAGTGAGGCAGGAGAAACATTTCCCCTTCCTAAGCCCAGAAGGAAAACCTGAGCTCATTAAGTATACCTATGGGGAATAGGAGTTTGGAGAGTGAGGAGGTTAGAGAACTGGTTATTTCCATGGAAGAAAAGGAAGGACCAAATTACAAAGTAATGAAAGGTCTAAATTATAGATAACATTCTATCGTAATTACACACAGTAATACTAATCTACTGAACAACAGCAAAGTAAATTCTGACAGGTCATTTAAAAGTGGTTTATAATTAATACCTTGATTATAGAAGGTACAGCCGTGAAATAACAAACTTGATTTTTTAAAGAAAACATCTTTTTCCATTTCAACTGAGTGTTATTCTAAAGTAGTAAACTTGGGGAAATAAACTTATTTTAGCCATTTGACATTGTTGAAAATGTTGTTACAACTCTTCCTTAGGTTGAATGACTGGGGCTTTTAAAAATTACTATTTAAAAAATAACTTTTCTTCATTACATAAACAATACGTTGTCATTACAGAAAAAGGTAGAAAATACAGATTACCAAAATGAAGAAAATAACCCCTGGATCCTACCCAACTTCAGACAATGACTAAGACCTTGGTCTGTGTCTTTATAAAATCTCCCATCTCTGTGGATTGATCGATGGATCGATCGATCTATCTCTCATCTATCTATCTATCCACACACATATATGATATTTCTTACTTTGTTTTTACTTTGTTTTTATTAAAACAGAACGTACTGAAATACTGTTTTGAATCTGTACAACTCGTTCTTTAGAATATCCCCAGTGGTGTGGTAAGTCTATCTTTAGAGGATGAATTTTCTTTTAATTGCACACTGTTATGTAGAGCCAAGACTGAAGAATAGAATGGATAATCATCACGCTTTGTATTTTGAATCAGATCTCTCTTGAATCTGTTCTCTGTCTGGGTTCCCATGGCCATTGACCTAAAGGCCCTCAACATCTCTAACCCAGGTTATTTCTGTAGCTTGCCAACTGTTCTTGCCATCAATGGTTTACCTGCTCTAATTGCTACTAGAATGACCTTTTCAGAATACATAACTTCTTGTCAGGCCTCTGTTTAGAAATACTTCAATGGTCTTTCAAAGCAAAACTCTGAAACCCTAGCATGGCATTCACCTGAATTTTTTACCAAAGAAGGCGTTTTCTTAATGTTCTAATTAGGATCATTTGTTTCGTTTTGCATGCAGAACATATTGCACATCCTTACATTTAAACACCTGTTACGTTACATTTTAGCTATTTGTTCCTCCAACAGGTCATGGCACAGAAGGGAAGGACCGTGTCGACTTAGTTGTTGAGTTCCCATGTGTAGCACACTATCTGGAGCGTACTGCTGAGGAAGCACTCGATAAGCTCAGAATGGATGAAACAAGACGTTTTCTTAATGTGGCTTGTAAGGGGCTCTGAAAACAATTTCCAAAGAGGAATTTCAAAAACATTCTGAGTGACGGGCTGCTCTCATTCAGGTGATTTGCTTCTGATATTGCTTCTTAAAAACCTTGGGCTTCCAGAGCAGTGCTGTCCATTACAACTTTTTGCAATGGTGGAAATGTTCTGTATCTGTACTGTCTTGTATGCTAGACACTAGGCACATGTGGCTGTTGAGCACTTGAAATGTGGCTATCTGTTGTGTTTTCAAGATGCCCTCTAGATATTTCCAAAGGAATAGATAGATAGATAGATAGGTACTTCTTCTAAATCTTAACCTCAGTTTTACCTTTGTTTTCTACTCACAAAAGACAAAAACAACAATAAAACAATAAGTGGGACAACAGAAGCGTCCTGTGCATGATGCACCTATTTCAAATTTTCGTGAGTCTAGGTTAAAAGAAACTCTCTGTGTTCTAGTGTTGCTGAAGACAATGAAACAAGTCAGAATGGCAGACATGGCTATTCATTCTTCCCTTTTGTCTTGCTAACAGAACCCTGATTTAATTTGGGCTAGTACTATGCCCAATAAAAAGTGTTTTGTTTTCTGGCCTTCCTTGCAGCTAGAGGTAGCCATGTGACATAATTCTGGCCAATGAGGTGTAAGATGAGTGTTTTAGGGAAAGGTTTTGCTACCTTTGTCCTGCCTGGAATGAGGATATGACATGTGGATATGGTACTACCATCTTGTTACCATGAGGCTGCAGGCGTGAAATTGAATGTCAAACACTCAAGACAATGTAGTAGAAAGAAAGAATCTGGAAGATTCTTGAAATCGTGGAACTGATAGACCAGCTTTGACTGCTTATATTTTGGATTTCTTGTTTTGTGAGACAAATAAATCACTATCTTGTTTAAATCCACATTAATTGTTTTTTCTATCATTTGCAGCTAAACACATTCCTGTTATACTCAGTGCACACACACATGCACACACACATGCACCCCATAATATTTTTGTCTTGATTGATCCCAAAACTAGTAAAATGGTTGAATTTCTACTGGTTTAACTTGTTCTTTCAGTTGTATAGGCATAACCCTAATTGAGTAGAATGTCTCAATCTAATTCTATAATTAATATCAGGAATTGCAATAACCGTTGTGAAAGCATGAACTTTCTTCTTTGGAGTTAGAAAATAAGCCTCTGTATTTCAACTTAAAGTATTAAACACAGTGAAATTAGGCACTATGAAAACTGGTTTTTAGTTCTGGCTCTTCCAATTTTTAACTAATTCTGTGGCCTTGGTAAAATCCCTCTGTCTTTGAGTTAGTTTCCTTACCCTTGCATGGGTGTTGTGAAGCAAAATGAGAAAACGTACAAAAGTGCTTTGTGAACAATGATGCATTTTAATAAATCTGACTTAATGAACACTTACTGGGTACAAGAGACTGTGATGAGTGTTTTCCGAGGATTGGTTCATGTATTCTTCTCAAGAACCTACTTTTGATATTGCTGTAGGGTAGGAACTCATCCCCATTTTATAGATGGGGAAATTCTGGAATCATGTCTAGTAAACTGTGCAGATTCATCTCTTTACTTCCCACAAAGCACAGAAGTGCTACTCAAAAAATGTTTATGGCAGGAATAGATGTGCATTTTATTCATTTTGAGATCCTATAATTGTATACCATCTAGGATGTTGTAAACTCATGAATTTGGTCACAATAAAGGACTGCTACTGAAGGCCCACCCAGCACCTCCCTGTTGCCCAATGTCCTAACAGAACGTTTTCTACTAGAGCTACTGGACTAATCACCCTTTATTAAGGTGGCAATCCAGGTTAAGCATCTTTGGCTAAGAATTTCTATTGCCCCTAGAGGTTTTTGAGGACAGATACAGAGGATCCCCAGCCTTTTGCAACCTCCTGCCCACAGGCTTAACAAATATTGAATAGATGAATGTCAAATGCTTCACAAAGACTGTTTTTGGGGGCTCTGCAGATGTTACAATCACATTTGGATCAGAAGAGCAACATGGGACATTCTGGAAAGATTTTAGTAAATCCTGTGTTATTTAAAGACATCAGGTATTATAGTTTATTTTTAAAAGGCAGGCAATTATGAAATTGGCATTCCCGGTACCACTATTTAGGTAGAGGCATTAGCACTAATAGGATGCACTCACATGGTAAATCTCCTCCAAAGACAAAGGAGGTACTGTAAACCTTCCTGGGGTGACTCTATCTCTATCATATTTTTCTTCACAGGAAGCTGAAGTGCTGAGTTACATCATCAGCCACAGGATAAATATATCCTGTGATATGAGGATTGCCAACACGAGGACACCTTCCAGAATGTCAAGGAGTTCCTGGCTTCAGGGTCTGTGCTAATGCATTCTGATGATTGTGGACCATTGTTCCTTATCTCTGACCCTTCTTTTCACTGTGCAGGCGCTTTGCTTAGTGGCAGAATGGTAAATGGCACTAAAACATCTAATTATTGAAAAAACTGCTATCAATAGAGAAGTATTAATACCTTGGTAAAGAAGCTCATGGTGAAATCAGGAAGCTCCATGACTACCTTGGTACTCATCTGCTTTTATAATTATGCTGATTACAAACCTCTTTTGGAAGCCCATTCCTAAGGACAAATCTGGACTCTGCATTATGGCCCTGTTATATTGTTAGATTATTTGTCCATTGCTGCTGATGAGACACTAGTCTGTAAGCTCAGAGAAGGCAGGATGAACGTCAGTGCCCTCAGCTCTCTCCCACTGTAGACAGTGTACCACTGCAAATTTCAATTTTATAAGGCCTTCCTGACCACCTTTATCTGGTTGATAAAATCAATAATTCCATCACGAATTAACCAACATCATTGATCACTTACTTTATAGTAGGCAAAATATTGGACTGGGTGCTTAAGATACAAGAATTATGAAACTATCCCCAAGAAGTTTGCAATTTAGTACAATGGTCCTCAAACATTTCTGTGCAGCAGACTCTGTTGGTAGTTTATTAAAATGCAGACTTTCAGGCTTCAGCCAGAGATTAGGGCTGTCAGGTTGTATGGGGATGTAGGTTGGGTAGGCCTTCATGTTGTATTCTGTGAGGATGGTACTCTCTGGAACATGAGTGTACAACTTGTCTGACTGTAGAGCCTCAGGAGAATAGCGGGCATTGTGGTGTCTTCCCAACATCAATTTCCCCTTCATTTGGTAAATATATCCCCCCCACCCCCACCCAGGGTGCTTTAGGAGACCATGCTTCCGCCTCTGGTTGGGGAGTATGGGAGACATGGCTCAGAGTTAATCAAACACAGTCCCATCTCTGGATCACGGTATTCAGCTCCAGAATCAGTACATGACCCAACGCAAGTTAACAAGAAGTGAAGCAGTGTTTTCTGGGAACTTTTAGAGGAGGATGCTTCCTTACATAGAAACTTGTAGGAACAACGTCCTCTCTCTTCCAAGATATGGTAGAGGAAGCAAGTTCCCAGGGAGCTAGGGATACCTCCCTTCAGAGTGAAGCTGACGCCGTGGAAAGCAGAGAGGAAGAAAAAAAGGAACCAGCTGTTTAATGACATTGACAAGCGACTCAACCCCTTTGATTTATTAACTCCTGTTTCTTTTGAGAGAAAGTTTGTGTGTGTATGTTTTGTTTTTTGTTTTTGTTACTTGCAATGAAATAAATCTTAGCTGTTGTGGTAACTTTGAGGTGGGACCAGGAATCCTTATTTTAAACAAGCTACTCTAGATGATTCTGAAGTCAGTCGTGATGGACCAAGTCTAATATGTTTGGATAGGTATCATTTTCAGAGAGTAGAGGTATTTGTCTCATAAGTTTAGTTTTGAAAGCTCCTAAGGAAAATATGTAGGTAAATAAAAAAAAGTTTAAATCATATTTAATAAATTGTATTTTGGTTTGTCATTTGTCTATAACACATCTGCCAAGATAAGTGCTCTTGAAACTTAAAATCATACATTTTCTGCTTTGCTGTCATAAGAAATGATTTTATTGTAACCACAATGACAATAATTCTTATGCCTCTATGTGGTGAAGTGGGGAAAACAGGTTTTAAGTAATCATTACTTAGTGAAAATTGAACTGTCACCTCAAATTGTCAACAATCAGATCAGAAAATTTAAACAAAACTAATAGTTCCTTTACTCTTCAACTCCATAAAAGTAAAAAATGGTGCATAAAACTGATATGCACCATTATTGTCATCTTGCCCTTTCAGATATCAGCTCATCATTATCTGTATTCTATTGATGAAATAGTTCACATATTTCAATATTCAATTCAATAAGTGACAGATAAAATGGACAAAAGAAAATTGTAGTGTTTATTAACCCATGCCTTAGAGGATCAGGCATAAAAAGATTTCAGTAAATGACAACTCATTAATATTGCTATTCTTTTTCCTGTAAGATGCTTATTGTATCTGATTAACCTTTTACTTTCCTAAAAAGATAATGTTTTCTAAGGAAAGGACATGAAGAGAAAGGGACCAAAATAATCTTTAAAAGATTTCTATAAAATTCCAAAATGCATTTTTGAAAGACTTCCATTTGGGGAGTGATGTAAGCATCATGGTGGAATGAGGTCTCTCAGAAATCTTTCCCCTCCAATATACAACAAAGGAAACATCCATAATCCAACAGAGGACATCCAAACACAACACAAAAAACATTGGAGAGACCCATGCAGCCATACCACGGAGGCCGGAGAGACTGGAGCCCTGCTTGGAGGAGGTGGAACGGGGTAAGAGAAATCTTCGCTCCTTCCCCCTAAAGACTGTGATCAGGACTGCAGGAGGCCTCCCAGAGGGAAGGAACATGGAGGGGACATTTGTTCATGGGAACATCAAGGACTCCCAAGGGCCCTTGCAGCCTAGAGGGAAGCCCTCTACCAGGGCAAAAGCTTTCTCAGGGGGTGACCTTATCAAGCCAACACCCCAGGAGAGCAGAGGGAGAAAACCCAAAAGCACATAGGAGAAAGTGCCCTTCCCCCCACCCACTCAGCATGGCTCCAGCCCCTGGGATTTCAGCTGAAAGCAGAGGGCTCAGAATACTTGGCTCTTGACCCCTACCCAGTGGCGATAGGTGATAACTGCAACTAAATAACACCAGGAAGTGAAAGAACAGACCAACTCTCTCAAGCAATATCAAACATTATATCAAGTCTCCAGACCAGAGAGAAAACAAGTACCCAGAAATTAGTCCTGAGGACACAGAAACGTGTAATCTAAATACAAAGAATTCAAAACAGCTATCATCAAAAAACTCAACAAGTTAAAAGAGAATGTAGAGAAACAATTCAACAAGTTCAGGAGCTAATTCACAAGAGATTGAAACTATAAAGAAGAATCAATCAGAAATATTAGAGATGAAAGACACAATTGAAGAAATAAAATGAAATATGGATTCCCTGAACACTTGAGCAGACGCCATACAGGAGTGTATCAGCATAATCGAAGACAGAGATGTTGAAATGTTCCAGATAGAGGAGGAGAGAGAACCAAGCCTAAAAAGAAATGAAGAAAGTCTCTGAGAAATATCCAACTCAATTAGAAAATGCAAAATAAGAATTATAGGTATTCCAGAAGGAGAAGAGAAGGAGAATGGAGTAGAAAGCTTATTCAAAGAAATGATAGCAGAGAACGTCCCAAACCTAGGGAAGGAAATCCATGTGGAAGAGGCTGCCAGATCTCTTAAATATGTCACTGTGAAAAGACCTACTGCAAGGCATAGAGTAGTGAAACTGACAAAACTGAATGACAAAGAAAGAATTCTAAGGGCAGCAAGGCAGAAGAAAATAACCTACAAAGGAACCCCCATCAGGCTTTCAGCAGATTTCTCTGCAGAAACCTTACAGGCTAGGAGAGACTGGAATGACATATTCAAGTCACTGAAGGACAAAAACTTTCAGCCAAGAATATCCAGTGAAAATATCCTTCAGATATGATGGAGAAATAAAAACTTTCCCAGACAAACATAAGCTAAGGGAGTTCAGAGCTACAAGACATGCCCCACCCCCCCCACACACAAATCGTCAAGAAGGCCCTCATACCTGAAAAAAAATAAGGGGGAGGGGGCTAGAAAAGGGTTACAAAGCACAGAGTAAGGAGTTAAATAGGTTGACAGACTCAGAGCAGGATAGCAAATACTCAAGAATCCAGCGTTAAAGACATAGAGAAGGAAAACACCAAAAATAAAGATAATCTTGTCATTTTAACCACAAACTCATAACACAAGATGTGAGATGTGAGAAATAAGATGTGAGAAAAACAACTTAGGAGGGGAAGAGGAGAGGGACTGAATCAGTTTAGTCTAAGGAAATTAGAGGCCATCAGAAAAGGGACTGTCTTATCCACTAGATCTTGAATACAAACCTCAGGGTAACCACTAAGCAAAAAAGCAATACAGAGACACAAATAATAAATAAGGAGAAAACAAAGAAACACAACATAAAAAACTACGTAACTCAATTGGTAGACCAAAATACACAGGACGAGAAACAAAGGAAATGCAGGAGAACCAGAAAATGAGTGATAAAATGTCAGCTTTAATCCCTCATATATTAATAATCACCCTAAATGTAAATGGATTGAATTCTCCAATAAAAAGACACAGAATGGGAGATGGATTAAAGAACAAGACCCAACAATATGCTGCCTTTAAGAAACATATCTCCACTCCAATGACAAACGCAGGCTCAGAGTGAAGGGATGGAAGATGATGTTCCAAGCTAATGGCAAACAAAAGAAAGCAGGTGTTGCAATACTTAGAAAAAGTAGACTTCAAGATAAGACAGGTAAAGAGAGACAAAGAGGGGCAGTATATAATGATCAAGGGGACATTCCATCAAGAAGAAATAACACTTATAAATATCTATGCACCCAAGATAGGAGCACCAAAGTACATAAAGCAACTGTTAACAAACCTAAAAGAAGACATTAATAATAGCACAATAATAGTAGGGGAGCTCAACACTCCACTCACATCAATGGATAGATCATCCAGGCAGAAAATCAACAAGGAAACAGTGGAATTAGATGAAAAGCTAGACCAGATGGTCTTAATAGACATATATAGAATACTGCATCCAAAAACAGCACAATACACATTCTTCTCAAGTGCACGTGGAACATTCTCAGAAACAGGCTATATGCTGGGGAACAAGGCAAGCCACAATAAACTTAAGAAAATTGAAATAATAACAAGCATCTTTTCCAATCACAACACTATAAAGCTAGAAATTAATTACAAGGAAAAATCTGAGAAAAGGACAAAGATGTGGAGACTAAACAACATGCTATTGGACAACCAATGGATTACTGAAGAAATTAAAGGAGAAATCAAAAAATATCTGGAGATAAATGAAAATGAAAACATACCATACCAACTTATATGGGATGCAGCAAAAGCCATATTAAGAGGGAAATTCATCTCAATACAGGGTCACCTTAGCAAACAAGGAAAAAAACCCAAATAAGCAATCTCAAACTACAGCTAATTGAATAGAAAAAGAAGAACAAACAAAGCCCAAAGTCAGCAGAAGGAGAGAAATAGTAAAAATCAGAGCAGAAATAAATGCTATTGAAGCAAAAAAGGTGGTAGAAAGGATCAATGAAACAAAGAGCTGGTTCTTTGAGAAGATAAATAAAATCGACAAACCCCTAGCTAGACTTACAAAGAAAAAAAGAGAGAAAGCTCAGATAAATAAAATTAGAATTGAAAGAGGAGAAATAACAATGGCTACTACAGAAATACAACAGATTATAAGAGAATACTTCAAAAAACTTATGCTAACAAAATGGATAATCTAGAGGAAACGGATAAATTCTTAGACTCTTACAACTTCCAAAAACTGAATCAATAAGATATGGAGAATCCAAATGGACCAATCACAAGTAAAGAGATTGAAACAGTAATCAAAAGCATCCCCCAAAATAAAAGCCCAGGACCAGATGGTTTCCCTGGGGAATTCTATCAAACTTTCAGAGAGGATTTAATACCTATCCTTCCTAAGCTATTCCAAAAAATTAGGGAAGATGGAACGCTTCCTAATACTTTCTACGAGGCCAACATCACTCTGATACCAAAGCCTGACAAGGACAACACAAGAAAGGAAAAGTACAGGCCAATATTGCAGATGAATATATATGCAAAAATCTTCAACAAAATATTGTCAACCCGAATACAGCAATACATCAAAAAGATCATACATCATGATCAAATGGGATTTATTCCAGGGACACAGGGATGGTTCAACATCCACAAATCAATCAATGTGATATATCACATTAACAAAATGAGGAATAAAAACCACATGGTCATCTTGATAGATGCAGAGAAACCATTCGAGAAGATCCAACAGCCACTTATGATAAGAATTCTTAACAAAATGGGGATAGAAGGAAATTACCTCAACATAATAAAGGCCAGATATGACCAACCCACAGCCAACATCATACTCAATGGGGAAAAACTTAACACTATCACCCTGAGAACAGGAACAAGACAAGGATGCCAACTCTCACCACTCTCATTCTACATAGTACTGTAGGCTTTGGCCAGAGCGATTAGGCAAGAGAAAGGAATAAAAGGAATCCAAATAGGGAGTGAAGAAATGAAACTCGCTGTGCAGATGACATGATCTTATATATAGAAAACCCTAAAGAATCCATTGGAAAACTATTAGAAATAATTAACAACTACAGTAAAGTTGCGGGGTACAAAATCGACTTACAAAAATCAGTTGCATTTCTGTAGTCTAATAACAAACTTACAGAAAGAGAACTCAGGAATACAATTCCATTTACAATTGCAAAAAAACGAATAAATTACCTAGGAATAAATTTAACTAAGGAGACGAAGGACTTATACAATGAAAACTATAAGACATTATCGCAAGAAATAGATGATGACATAAAGAGATGGAAAGAGATTCCATGCTCATGGATTAGAAGAATAAACATAGTTAAAATATCCATACTACCCAAAGCAATCTACAGATTCAGTGCAATCCCAATCAGAATCCCAATGACATTCTTCATGGAAATAGAGCAAAGAATCCTAAAATTCATATGGGGCAAGCAAAGACCCCAAATTACTAGAGTCATACTGAGAAAAAAGAACAAAGCTGGAAGCACCACAATCCCTGACTTCAAAATGTACTACAAAGCCATAGTGATCAAAACAGCATGGTATTGGTACAAAAACAGGCACACAGATCAGTGGAACAGAACTGAAAGCCCAGAAATGAAAGCACACATATACAGACAGCTAATCTTTGACAAAGCTGCCAAGAACATACAATGGAGAAAAGACAGTCTCTTCAATAAATGGCGTTGGGAAAACCGAACAGCCACATGCAAAAGAATGAATGTATACCATTATCTCACGCCATACACAAAAATAAACTCAAAATGGATCAAAGACTTGAAGATAAGTCCTGAAACAATAAAAGTCCTGGAAGATAAGATAAGTAGTACACTGTTTAACATTGAACTTAAAAGGATCTTTTCAAACACTATGTCTTCTCAGACAAGGGATACAGAAGAAAAAATAAACAAGTGGGACTTCATCAGACTAAAGAGCTTCTGCAAGGCAAAAGAAACTAGGATCAAAACCAAAAGACAACCCACCAATTGGGAGAAAATTTTTGCAAATCATATATCCGATAAGGGGTTAACTCCATAATATATAAGGAACTCACACAACTGAGCAACAAAAAACCAAACAGCCCGATCAAAAAATGGGCAGAGGATATGAACAGACATTTTTCCAAAGAAGATATACAGATGGCCAATAAACACATGAAAAGATGTTCAACATCACTAATCATCAGGGAAATGCAAATCAAATCTACACTAAGATACCACCTTACACCTATTAAAATGGCTATAATCACTGAGACTAAAAATAACAAATGTTGGAGAGGTTGTGGAGAGAAGGGAACCCTCATACACTGCTGGTGAGAATGCAAACTGGTGTAGCCACTATGGAAAACAGTATGGAGATTCCTCAAAAGACTAAAAATAGAACTACCATATGACCCAGCTATCCCACTACTGGATACCTACCCAAACAACTTGAAATCAACAACCAAAGTAACAGGTGCACCCTTATGTTCGTTGCAGCACTATTCGCAATAGCCAAGACATGGAAACTATCCGAGTGCCCATCGACTGATGATTGGATAAAGAATATGTGGCATATATACACACAAGATATATATACACACACAATGGAATACTACTCAGTCAGAAAAAAGACAAATTCATCCCATTTGCAACAACTTGGAAAAACCTGGAGGGAATTATGCTTAGCGAAATAAGCCAGACTGAGAAAAACAAACATTAGATGATTTCACTCAGATGTGGAATATAAACAAGCACATGGACAGAGAAAACAGTTCAGTGCTTACCAGGGGAAGTGGGGTAGGAGGTGGGCACAGGGGGTGAAGGGGAGCACTTATGTGGTGACAGACAAGAAATAAGGTACAACTGCAATTTCACAATGAAGTAAATTATTATGAACTCAAATAATAAAAAAAGACTTCCATTTGATTAAATAAAATAATCGTACATGAATCTAAAAACTTTATCTATGTCCTGGGTCTGAAATCTTCCTGTCTGGCAACATATGTTTCTAAATGACTGATTGCTTGAGGCATAAATTCCACTGGTCAGTGTGGTAGACAGAATCTATGAAATGGTCCCCAAAGATGTCCTTCCTAATACCTGGCCCCTATGAATCTGATGAAATCGCACTCCTGTGATTGTTATGTGGCACAGCTGACCTTAAGACAGGGCGATTATCCAGGTGGACCTCATCTAACCCCACGAGCCCAGAAAACTGGAGTGCTCTCTCTGGCTGGCAGCAGCAGTCAGAAAGATTCAAAGTATGAGAAGGACTCCACGTGCCATTGCAGCTCTGACAAGGGAGGAAGCCATGAGAAGAAAAGTAAATGGCCTTAAGATACTGAGAGAGAAGTCCCAGGGATTGCTAGCCAGGAAACGGGGACCTCAGCCGTACAACTGCAAGGAACCAGATTCTGCCAACAGCTTGAACGAGCTTATAAGTGGATTCTTCTTAGAGCCTCCACATAAGAGCCAGTGGGCGAACACCTTGACCTCAGCAGTGTGAGACCCTAGGCAGAGAAGAGAAGCCCACCTTGACTTCTGACCTAGAGAATGGTGAGATCATAAATGGGCATTGTCTTAAGCAGCTAAGTTCTTGGTAATTTTTTACACCGCAATAGAAAACTGATATGCAGTCAGGAAAAATGGGACCAGAATATTCTAGATAGAAGGAACCTCAGAAGGCTTCTAGTCCTCTGGTTCTCTAGACAAAGGAGGTCTTTAGACACAAGTAACAGTGAAAACCACAAGCTATTTCAAATTTTAAAAAGCTTACATTGTCTTACATTTATTATCAAATACTGCCACATACATTTACTTGATCTTGATAACTATCAAGTTTCTGTGTTTTCAGCCCCTTTAGAACATAAGTACCCCTTGAGCAGTGATGCTGCCTCTTTTGTTCATCATTATCCCCAATACCAAGAACAGAACCTGATACCCAGAAGGCACTTAATAAACATTTATTGAAAACAAAGAAATGACTTGGGTTGGAATTATATCAAGTCAGAATTATAACAACAGTTATTTGTTGCCAATTATGTTTTGAAGTCATTAGAGAATAATAAACTTACTTGTATGTATAAATGCAGTTAGATTGGTCAAATCATTCAAAACATAGGCTTCATGGGCAGGGGAAAGTAATAAAAGGGACATCGGTTATTAATTTATTTTTTTGAAAATTATTTTTGTCCATACCCCACCCCTAGAAATACAGATGAGAGAAGTAGTTAGGTTAAATGAATATGTAACTTTTAGCTAAATTGTGGTACTGGCTTTAAATGTTTATGATAGGAAATTTTTTAATCAAACAAGAATCTATCCAAGTTTAAAACGGATAAGTGCTACTGCTAAATCAACTGTGTGAAGAAAAAGCGGAAACAGACTTCAAAAAGCGGGCTTCAGATTCCCAGTTTTTGGAACATAAACTCAATTCCATTCCATTTAATTAAACAGAATTGACTGAACACCTACTATATGAAAATATTCATAGATATTCTTTGGATTATGAGGATGAACACACATGCCTTGACCCTATAGGAGTTTCAGTCTAGGAGCGAAGCAAAGGCAGGTACCCACGTACATAGAGTATAAAGTAGAATGTGAGGGACGCTCTCAGGGGGGCAAAAAGAACCATGGGAGCTGAACAGTGGAGAGCTGACTTGTAGCTGGAAGGGCTGGGAAAGGTTTCATGGAGGAGGCATCATTGGCACCATGGTAATGATCACTGAGTTTATTTACATTTTACAGAAGAGATGTCTCCTTGGAAACTTGCCCCTTGGCCTGAAATCTGAACAGAAGAATTGCTATGCCTCAGAAATAGATATGCAGAAACTTTTTAGACTGAGAGTTGCACTCAATTTCTATTCTCTCAGCACTCACTCCGTAAATACTTATTCCCTTGTCCCTCAATTTTGTTTGTTGTTTTAATGCAACGATGCTTAAATTCAGCCTGGGATTAATGTGGAAGATCAAACATTTTTAAATGTGAAAAGATATAACATTAATATTCAGAAGCTGCTTCCTGTCTGAGAAGAATAAGGAGCACCATCTCCAACCCCATTTGTAGCCCACAGTTTCTTCTCTCGAGGCCGGAGAATTAATCCCTAGACTCCTTGGCCCTCTGGCACTTAGCCTCTGTTTCGTGTTCTTTCTACATTTGTGGAATGTTTCCTCAAACTTAAACACACAATTGATTAAAAGGCATGGCAAGAAAATACAAAGAACATCTGAGAAATAAGATATATGTTTTTCAAAACCACTTTTATTTATCTGCAACTTCATGTTTCGTAATCTTGATTATATTGCCCTCTAGTGGTGTTATGAGGCTATAAAGTGCAATAAACATTTCCTTTTGGGTGGTCTTACTCAACATTTATTGAGCATCTATTGCATGCTTGGCACTGGGGCAGGCTTTGAGAACAGTGAGATGTTAAGACATAGTTCCTACTCTTGCTGATTTCTTGGTCTAGCAGTAGAGGCATTTAACCATAGCGCAGTGTGAAAAGGAACTACAACAGAAGTACCTGCAAAGATCTATGAGTACACAAAGGAGAAAGTAATTAATTCTCCCTAACTGTGTCTAGAAGGGCCTTTCAAAGACACTACACCTGAGCAGAACCTTGAAAAATGTGTAGGAGTTTTCTAGGGCTGTGTGTGTGCGTTGCTTCACGATCGAAGGAGCAGCCTGAGTAAAGGAAGCTAGTCCTCTATTAACTGTTAACAGGCGCAGGGTGTTCAGGTGATGGCTAGGTGCCTGTCATGTGAGATTCAAACATGCTTCAGCCTGATTATATGATGAAATCCCTCTTTACCGTGTACACCCGCAAAACACTTCACGAACTTGCTGCAAGTTGTATACCAGAAAGGTTGGGACAAACTAATCGAATAGGCACTTACATCGTAGTCAAGATTTTGCTCTACCGTGATTAAATCTATCACAATTATATAATACACAGCATTATATGTGATATGTAATACAATTTATAGAATAATATAGAAACAATAGTGTTCTTAATAATAATCCAGCTTCCTGTTGTTAGAACACACACTACAGTTCTCCTTGTCCACTTACTGGATGATTAAGCTGACTTTTACCATCCCTTTAAAATCCCTATGTTCCTTAACTTGTGGGGAAAAAATCAGAGCTTGAAAAATATGCTTACTTAACTATCAGACTCCAGTTGTTTGTGGATTTGTGGCCTTAACTTTGTGGGTGAATATCTTTTCCTTTTGCTATGTGGAAAATGCCACAACTTCCTGTCTTCCAGGTGTCCAGTCAACACTTGCTGTGCAAGTCCTGGGCCATCCCCAGCTCAGCCACCACTGGGCTGCATGCCTTAGGTAGTTTCTTCTGGTGCCCCTTTTTTTCAGGTCAATGGAATGGGGAAGGGGTGGAGGTATCAGCAGGGTAATTATCTGTGACCCGAGATTATTTCTTCTGCAAAAGCAGCATCCTGGAGGGGAGCAAACACGGGTTCTGAAGGCAGACAGACCGGGATCAAATCCAGGCTCTGCCACTTACTAGCTGTGTGATATTGGCAAGTATCTTGGTCTCGCTGAGCTCCAGTTTCCTCATCTGTAAAATCGAGATATTAATAGCTACCTCCAGGATTGGTAAAGGGATTAATGAAAACAGACGAACAATGCCTGGTACAAAGAACGTGATCAGTAAAGATTCATTCTCCTCCCAACTCCCTTCATTCATCGTAACAAGCATAAGCTGTTCCAAACTTCCACTTAAATACGAGCACAGTAGAACAATTTTATGGGTATTCTGTTTTGCCAAAACTACCTACCATCTAGAAAGGGGCTTACCATTTGAGACTCAATCTCATATGCCTCATCTCCCTGGATCCTCACCCAACCCTGAGAGGGAGAGCATCAACATCTCTCGCTCATAATTTACTGAGATTCTTCTCTGTGCCAAATACAATGCTGGGATTAAAGCACTCAATTGCTGCCCTCCAGAAGCCCCCCAGTCAGGTGGGAGGAGACAAGTGAGAAAAGCAGCTACAATTAAGCTTATTAAGTGCGATGCTATAGGTGGAGGGTGACAAAGGAGCATGGAGGAAGGGCACTTCATTTAAGTTGGTCCTTGGGGTGAAGTGGGCAGGTAAACTGGATCAGGAAGGAGAAGTAGGAATTTCTCTTGTGGGAAATAAGAGGAAGGATGCACGGGTTTGGGGGTTGTGGAAAGTGGGGAGGGGGGAGGGAGGGAGGATAGGGAGGATGGAGGGAAGGGACTTTTCCAGAAAAAGGAAACATAAATTATTGAGGCTAGAAGGCAAAGTCCATATTTGTGATCAAATGAATCTTCTAAATCGTCATATTTCGATCATTTATTTACGTGTATGGTGGATGCAATATTGTGAAATGAATGGGCTTTGTAGCCCAGGTAACTGAAGCTTCTTAGAAAAACTGTTACCTCTATCTGAAATAACTTAGCTGTGCTCCAGTTAAAGCCAAATCAGAATTATTAAAGTCACCAGTGTTTCTAATCCTAAACAGAGTAGCAATAATTGTTCATGGTGTCATGGTACTGATATTATTTCATATACACAATATTCCTGTGATGTATTTTTCCTTAAAGAAACTCATGTATTTTCTAGACTACAAAAACTGCCTCAAAAAAGTGGAAAAATTCTCTTGGCTGACAATGTGATTCATTTATTCACTCTATCATTGCCCATTCCATCCATGCAACTCAGCTATCCAGGAGATGTGGACATCTTGGATTCACTCCTCCTCTTGCTTAGCTGAAAAAGGAGCTCTCAAAAATCAGAGCATCAATAGAGAGGAAAGTGAGCACACACAGTAGCATGATGAACAGGCTTGCAAGCCACGATGGTGATGGACTTGTGCTGTGAGAGGCACAGCAGGTTTTTTTCCCTCCCTAACATGGGCAGGGATGAATTCACTTCTTCTCCAACCTTCATTGCTGGCACAAACAACCAAACATTTGCATTTTTAGAGTCATCTTTATGGGTGAATGTTTGGTGTGTAGAACTTTTCCTTCAAGGATAATTTTAGCACTAAAAATGAATCAAATTATTTCAAATCCTGGCACGTTTCAAAATATGAGTGGATGACTTAGGAAGGGTCTATTCTCGAGAAGTAACAATGGTATCAGTAAAATCCAAGAGACTTGGAAGAGAATTTACACACACACACTCATGCTCACACACACGTACACACATTCCTTCGCTCTTAGAAATTGAAATTGATTTAACACATTGAGATTGTTACTTGGGTATTTCTTTTAAATGCCAAGGAATAAATTTACTTTGGCATTAGAGACAAACGTTTCTAACCCATAGAAAAGAGGGCATAGAGTTTGGGCTTAACAAGTATTATAGCAGAATGACCTTTGCAAATGCAACCTCCGCCCCCAATACACCACCCCCTCTCTTTCCTGGGGCTTTCTTTCATGGAACACTAAAATTAATAAGGCAATTAAGGTAGAAATTCAGAGTGCATGCAAATAATCCCGTGTGGTTTCAGAGTATACATTTTTGAAGGCAAAATGAAACACCCCAAAAGAATAAGTACCTACCCATTTGCACATATAATTACTCATATTTGCTTGCATTACTCATTCCCTTTAATTTCTCCTTCTACCTCCCAAGTTTTGAGAAAGAAATACAAGATGCATTTTTCTATGTACAATATCCTGCTGGGTGGGTTGCCATTGTCCTTGGTAGAAGGTAAACAGTAGACTTAAGTAACTGCTCTGTTTCTTTGTATTTCATGGAGTCCAAAACAATGTAAGAGCTTAATGTAATAGTTCTGTGCACTTACATGAGCAAAGTTAATCTACTGATACATACCAGTGTAACTTGGAGAACTTTTCTTTCTAAAAGACGGGCGAAAGCAGATTATCTTTTAAAACCTGAGAATTTGTACCTCTTTTCTTTGGCCTCAATTCCTAGCGTATATGTAATAGTAGAATTAAAATTACCCATAAACCCGCAGCATAGAGACAATCATTGCTAACAGGCACACACATCACCTGTGTGTGTGTGTATTGTGTGTGTGTAAAGCGTATATCACGGTACCCTCATCAGGAGGGCCACAGTGAGGTGGTCACCAGGCCAGGGCTGTGAGTTTGCCAAGACACTGCATGTCTGGGCACCTGGCTGGGGTGGATGTTCTATACTCCACAGCTCCTACAGCTCTGCAGTAGGATCCAAAAGAAGCAAAGGGAAGCACACTGTAGCTGAGAAGAGAAGCCTCTTCATCCTC
Source organism: Equus caballus (assembly GCF_041296265.1). Classification (NCBI taxonomy): domain Eukaryota; kingdom Metazoa; phylum Chordata; class Mammalia; order Perissodactyla; family Equidae; genus Equus; species Equus caballus. The sequence goes on from NC_091684.1 coordinate 38,093,947, forward strand.
TGAGGTCCCTCCAATGTCCTGTCCTGATAAAACTTAACACTGTGCTTGCTGCAAAGGAAAAATGCCCACAGGGTCCATCTGCGTGATCACAGAGCAGGTAATGAAGAGTGTGTTTGGAACTGAGAGGTGATGAACTGACAATTGGTCCAACACCGAAGCAGAGGGAGGAAGGCTGCCTGGATACCCACTTTGGGTGATTTGAGAAGGGTCAACTTCAAATAAAAGCAGGCCCTCTTTTGGTTTCCCAGGGTGGAGTGGGTGGGTCCCTGTGGACTCTCAGCCCCTCATTGTCTGTCTTGGGATGTCCAATTTGGTTGGAGTGTCTCTCTCCCAAAACTCCCATTTCTCAATCACTTACCAAACTTTCAAAAAACTCTCTTCGAGACCAAAAAATGACTCTCTGGTGGTTGTGACCTGTGGGGCCCCCTGGAACATGGGCTCAGGTAGGAGCCCCTCCCTTCCTTGGAGGGTTGAGCAGGCACCTCTCGAGCTCCAGCAGAGACCCTCAGAGCCACTTGGCAACCCTTTGCCTCCTGGTCAACCCTTATCAAATTGCCTACAGCCACTGATCCCAGCTCCCCTTCTCCTGGAGATTCCCAAGTTCTTCCAGAGGCCCTGCTCTTGGCGGGTGACCTGGCCATTTATTCTATCAAGATTTCTGGGCACCTGATTTCAATTCCTTAGACTTCTCTTCCCTTTGCCTCAAATATTCTTTTTCTTTACATCTATGAAGAAAAATACTTCTCCTTGCCAGGCCTGCCATAGTCCTGCTGAGTGGACAGTGGACAGAATCTTGCCCTCTTCCCATAGTTGGCTGCAGTCTGACTCAAAGCCAGACCATCCATTGGCCAATCTACAACTCCTTTTGAACAATTAATAAGCACAAAGATTGCAACTAATGCTTATATACAGACTTGGACCACAAACTGCTATGCAGTCAGAGTTGGGACTGACTGCCTGGGCCATGTGCTGGGGAAGCAGAATGGAAGGAGGAGCTGAAGCAGGTGAGCAAGAGCAGAAAGGGAAGTCTGTGACCCCAAAGCGAGCAAGGTGGAGGGAGTGGCTTCCAAATCACCCTCCAGTTCCTATGAGGCTGTTCCTCCAAACTTGGGTTTTGGGACTGTCCCCTGAATCCTGTCAAATAACCCCCAGTTTTCACTCATGCTATTTTTAATGAATATCTGTTTCATGTTAACTTTCCGTTTTGCCTCTTTCTCACCCTTGGCACCGTTGACGTTTTGGGCAAGATAATTTTTTGCTTTTGTAGGGGATGGTGGGCAGGTTATCCTGTGCATTGTAGTATGTTTAGCAGCATCTCTGGTCCCTACTCACTGGATACCTTGTCTTGGTACCTGGATGTCTTGTCATGACAGTCAAAAATGTCTCCAGACAGTGTCAAATGTACCCTGAGGGGCCAAATCACCCCTAGTCGAGATCACGTGTTCTAGGCTAATCTCAGCTTAGGCTCTCACTGCTTGTCCCTCTTGTCAACCCTAAGACTCACCACATCAGCACCTTTCCTTTGACCTATAAACTTGCTCCAAACCCCTGTCCTCCTTGGCCCAATTTTCCTCTGCAGCTACTCTCCTTTCTCTCCCTCCCTCTAAGTTTGAACTGGACTTGCTGCTCTTGGCTTACAATCCTCAACTTCCATCAGTCTGATTTCCCCTGTAAGAGTCTCTAAGATGAACTATTCTTCAGAACGTCACTAAGGACCTCGTTCTGTATTAAATACAATGCATTCACGGGGCCTCCCCTCTCTCCTGCAACCCACGCTCTACCTTCCTGTCTATTCGCCTTTGCTCTTGGATTAGACTGAACAAGAGATGGCAAAGAAGCAAACACCTGGACACCTATTCTCAGCAAATTTATAGCCTTCTTGGGATAGCAAAATGTACCCACAAAACAATAGGAAAATCACCAAAGAAAAGTATAATGAAATTCTAAATTGAATATAATTAAAGATCAAATAAAGGAAAATGAGAGAATAAATTAGTCAAATGAATATTTACTTAAGCAATTATGACATAGCCCCATTTTTTATGTTATAGGGAATAGGAAAAAATATATAATTTCAAGAAGTTTACATTCTAGTTAAAAATCCAATGCATCTACATATGAAAGAATGATTGACTAAGTCAGTTAGCACGTAGTGGGTTCATACTGCAGTGTATAGACAACAAATACTACACAAAGTTGAGAGAGGACCACCATCAGATTTTCACGTGTATATGCTATTTTTACCATTCTTAGAGGACAACCATGTAACAATGACCATTTATGGAGGGTATACTATGTCAGGCTCTGTATAGAGAATTTGACATTATTTGCTTTGTTCTACATGGGATGAATATTGAAAGGGACTTCCGAGGTCTGGGACTTTTGGATTAGGCCTCCAAATCTAAGAACAATGGATGATAAGTAGCCCCCCCTTTTTTTTTCTCGAGGAAGATTAGCCCTGAGCTAACATCTGTGTCAATCTTTCTCTATTTTGTATGTGGGTGGCCACCACAGCATGGCTGACGAGTGGTATAGGTCCGTGCCTGGGATCTGAACCCATGAACCCAGCCCTCCAAAATGGAATGCACTGAACTTAACCACTATATCACAGGGCTAGCCCCATAGCCACACATTTTTAACTGGAATTGTTAGACACATCTCCCTGCACAACTAACTGAGAGGTTGCCAAACTGATTTTCCATCTCTCACTGCCATTACCCACGTACAGCCTCTGTAAAGAGAAGACTGGAAGAGAGAGATGATTGAAAATGTCATTGAGGCAGAAGAGGTATTGACTTCTCGACCTAGTGGTAAGTTCTGTGCTCCACCTTCCCCTAAGCTAGGTGAAGAGGAATCCAGGAATGATCAGGGTGATGCAACAAGAGGAGACTGTCATCTCCTGCCTCAGGTGGCTGCTGGCTGAGCTGCAGAAACTGAGCTGCTTTTTGCCTGGAGATACTGAAAGCTGGAGCTGGGGTGGAGCTGCCTACAATGGCAAGGGAGGAGAGACTGTGTTGAGGCGATAGCCTGCATGCCTGGTGTTGGTATGGCAAAGATACACAAAGTTTTGCTGGGCCAATTAGACATTGGGGAAGATAACTGGGCTCCGTCGTCCGTGTTAATGGAACCCTGCTGGAAAGTTCTTCTAGCCAAGAAGAGGCTACGTGGTGTGTGCTGCTGGGCACAGGATCAAGAGGCCAGCTGGGGAATGCATTGTCTTCCTTAGGGAGCTGTGTGGCATAGAGGTCCTTGAGGGGCTTCCACAGAATCCACACATCCGCACCCCACGAAAGAGCCAAGACTTCAGTCTTCTGTCATGACAGAGAGCGTCAGTGATAAGACAGCAGCAGCTAAGTAAAAAGACTGCCACTTCTCTTGTTTCTCCCTCCTCCTGCTCTGACTCTGAAAGACCCAGAAGCAGGCAAAAGAGGAGTGGAAGAGCAAGAAGGAATGAAAGGCTAGATGGCAGCAGGGCCCTGAGCCATGAGTCAGCTGAGTTGGGGGGAGGAGGAAGAGTGGTGGTAGGGGAGAAGCCTTTAGGTTTGTATTTGGGTTGGACTGGACTTTTTAGTATTCGGAAGTGAGGTTTTTTCTTATACCCCAAAATTTCCAGAAACCTGTTGTTCAAAGGCCAGGAAGGGAGAGTCAATATAAGTCGGTGGGAGGCCGAAGCTGGAGGAAAATAAAATCATTTCCTATTTATCCCTCATCAAGTTCAGGTTGTTAACAAACTGGTTGAAATTACAAAAACTCTGTGAAGTATGATTATTGCCTAATAACACTGCAGTGCGGAGAAGTTAAGGTGTCTGCCCCAGGCCACACGGCCAAGGAAGTAGTCTCAAAGCTGGAAACTTGGGACCCGTGACACCACACCCAGTGCCATCTCACCGTGTCCTAGCTGCCCACTTGACACAGAGCAAGGTTTGAGGTTGGTGTTTTAAAAAGAGGTAGAATTTTGAAGAGAATGCAGGTGAGGGCACTGCAGACAGATATGAGCATGAAGGCTTGGGACACTGGACCAAAATGGGCTTGAATGCGGAGAGGAGTATGTGCTGGGATGTGAGGTTGGTTCAGGTAGGGCTAGGTTGCTAGGATCTGGGAAGGGGAGCCTGAATCTGACTGCCCTAGTAGGATTCTGAGCCAGCAAGTGAAATTTGAAAGTCATGGAGATCACCCCAGTGGGGGTGAAGGAAGATAACACAGAAATCAGGCCCTCTTAATAGGCCAGATGTGAGATGATGAGGATTAGAATGATTTGAATGGTGATGGTGGCAACAGAAATTGTCAGGATGTGATGACAAATTTGATAGAGGGAAGAAAAGAGAGGCTTAAATAACAGGTTACTAAAGAAAATAAACTGTTTGAGGCTGTCTCTAGTCTATTGAGGTAAATAGCTTGAAGGGCAACCTGTCAGTCATGGCTGCTATTAAGAGCCCAGGACTGCCAGGGAAGGAAGATTGGTCTAATCTAGTTCAGCCTTTCTTCTGTACTTTTCCTGGAATGGCGATGCGGTGTGAATGCTAATGCATGTGGTTCAGGCAATTCACAGAGGTGTCGCCCAGGAAAGCCAGCTAGCTGCCAAGACACAGCACAGGGTGACATTCACTGGAATGAATTGAACACAGCAAAGAATCTGGCTTTAACCCTGTTGGCAGATGAGTTTTTCCCTCCTCCTTCTGTTCCTGGAGCATGGCACACAGCCAGCTTCCCTCTGGGGTCAGGCGTGCACTGAGCAAGGGAAACAGAAAGGGGTCTTTTGTTGTCCCAGAACTTCCGCCACTAGAAACTCTCCGTAGCTCCATCCTAGTAGGGTGGGGGGACGACGACGACAGAAAAGCAGAGGGAATGGAATGATTGACAACACAGACCAAAAGCTGAGGAGGGGAAGAGAAGAGATGAGAGAGCGGGGAGCAGAGGGGTTTGAAAAACAAGAGGTGATAGGAAACAAGAAACACTCAGTGAAGGGAGGGCCTCCCCAGGGCCCTGGAGAGGCGTGGTGGTGTGGGTGGCCCTGGGAGTTGAGAACAAAGCCTGGGCAGGGGCGGAGCTCTGAGCAGGGTAGACACAGTGGGGATTAGAGCAGATGGTCTGAGCGGGAAGTTACTGTTCTGAACATTCTTCTGGACGCGTCAGTGAGTGAGACTGATCAGTTCACAGTGAGGCTCAATTGCTATAACGGCAGAAAAGGGTTTTCATCTGCACCACGAGAGAAGCTCTGCTTTTCAGAAGGGACTCATATTAAGCAAAGCCACAGAAATGAAAATATAAGCGAATGCCAACTATTGATTTATAATGAGAAAGACAGCTGTTGACAGAGCAGAATGTTCATGTCAGCAGATCTGTAGGTTATCTCCCCGTAGGCAAGCCACAAGGGAAGGCAAATTATGGCCAGAAGATTGTGGATGAGCCCACAGCTAGAACAAGGGGAGTTTTGCTGCTTAATTCACCACAAGGGTGCAGCTGGTACAGCCTGACTGCCCCTTGCATGGTGCTTAGGTGACCCCAGCAACTTCAAACGTTTAAATCTCTCCCTTTTATTGTCCAGGCCACTGTTTCTCAAAGTCTGGTCTGAAAATTACCTGCATCCAAATTCCTTGGGGAACTTAAATATTCACATTCCCGGGTCTCATCCCAGACTTTCCAGAATCAAAATCTGGAGGGAGAGGCCCTGGAATCTGCATTTTTAACACATTCTCCGCAGGATTTATAAAGGCTGAAGGTAGTTTTAGACTGATGGTTCACTTCCTTTTCAGTCTTTCTTCAAGTGGAGTGCATTTGGTTGATTAGGTTTGTCCCATGAGACTTTCTGTCTGAGGTCGGAGAAGCCCATAGTTCCTCCCTCCTCCCCTCTGCGTTCTAATCCATCGAACAATCCATACAAGTCAAATGGGGAGCTAAGTGTTGGTTTCACTTAGCACTCTGTGGTCAGGCTTATGATGACATGTGGGCTGGGGCCTCCCAGCTCTCTGTTAGAACTTGGGGCTTTTGCAGGCCTGAAGCTGGACAATGGCAGGGAGGCCCCAACAAGGGGGCTTTCCCTATGGAGAGTGGAGGTGGGGTCAGGTACAACTGGCCAGGTCCAGAGGAATGGAGAGATAAGAGGCTGACCTGCGCTGGAAAAGGCAACTCTGTCTGGTTGACAGGTGTGGCCTGTGAGTCCCTCCTCCTTCCCCGCTGTTCCCAAAGGGTGAGCGCTCAGAGACGAGTCCCCTCTAGAAATCCTCTTCCCTGGGCTCCTCCAAATTGTTTTCCACCTGACTTCTCCATGAGTTTTGCACCTCACCTCTCTAGCCCAGTTTTGGGTTTGGCTCTGTCCTCCAGCTCAGTTTCTCTCTCCCATCTCTAGTAAGGACTTCTGTCCCTTGCCTGACTCCAAGGAACCACACCCAGGCTCTGAGCCTTCAGCCAGCTCTCCAGACAGATCACTAATAATGCGGCGAGTGGGGGAGGAAGTCAGACGCAGGCTGGACCTCGTTCTCAGTCACCTCTTCTTATGCTGCCTCTGAAGATTGCCGGAGAGTGATTCTTGAGTGAAGGGAAGAGGCCCAGTAGTGCTTGTTTGCTAGATTCTCCAAAAAGTTCTCAGTGCTTTTACCATAGTGTTCACGGTGAGCCTAGAGAAAGATATGGCCTAAGTCAGCCTGACAAAGTCAGGGATGGCTTCACAGAGGAGCTGTGTCTTTGCAATGGCGTAGGAGCAGAGCTGCCTGGCGTGTTTATGCAGGTTACTTGGTGGCCCAGTGTAGGAGCTTGCTGGTCAGAGTGGAGCACGATGCAGTGTGCCTAAAACAGAAGAGCATGTTCAGAGAACTCTGAAGACTTGCTTACTGCTCGAGCAAGTGGATGAGTGGTATGGGATAAGGCTGAAATGTGGACAGGGGCCACATTCTGGCAGAACTTCCATTATGCCAAGCCAAAGAAGTTTGAATTTTATCCTGTGGTCAGCGGTCTCCAAAGCAGGTTTCGTCTACCTCTCATTGGGGGTGTGGAAGATAAGCTACTGGGGTGGGAAAAGAAAATCTAGACCTGATTATATTCACTTAAAAATTAACTTTATTGAGGTATATTGTGTTCTATTTTTATCTAAAACACTAGAAAGAAATGAAACATCCCAAACTATAATGTATGGCTCAAATGTGTCACATATAGAACATGAGATATGGTGAGGAAAGAATAACGGGAGCTGTAATTCAGGGTCTATCATTAGGGCCTTCAGTCTTTGCTTCATTGCTGCATACAGTGCATGTTGAAATTTATATTGCCTGGTTAAATGGACTTACAGATTATATTATATTTTGACTAACCTGACTTTACAAAATAGACACATGGCTTAGGATAGTCTTGCAAAGAAGCTACAGATTATTAGGAAGCCTTTTGCAAAACGGGCTGGGATACAAACAGCTGACAGCAAATACCTTTTAACCATATGAAAAGATAATTAGCCTAAGTCACAGTGATAAGTGCAAATTAAAACTACACAGAGATGTCCTTGACCACCCATCAGATTTGCAAAACTCCAAGGTTGACTCAATACTCTCTTGGCAAGGTTGTGGGGAAAGTAGCACTCATATATTACAGGGGGGACGCAAAATGGTACCTCCCCATGGAGAGGATTTGTTACTGTTTAGCAAAATCCCATAAGCCTGAAATATCCAGTCAAACCAGATAGAAAGGAAGCTATCAAAGACTACTGGGGTCATGTCGAAAGCCTGCAAGAGTCAACTTGAATAGGCTCCCACTGCCCAGATGTGGGACAAATCAAGCATCAACAAGAATGATAAGTGCAATGGGTTGATACACATCAAATAGGTTTAAATCCATGCGTTCATAATGATACAAAAAAAAAAAATCCTTGGTTGCCTTTAAAGGATGATAAGGAAGCAATTATTATTTTTAAAATGGTAAATAAAGGAAAAGAATTAAGCATTTATTGCTCTTTCCTATACAATTTCTACTCTTTGGGAAAAGAAATGATTGAAGCTAAGAAGTATTGACTTTATAGAAGTATTCAATTTACTAAATGAAGAAGGCATGACAAAATTAGAATATAACCGTGAAGAAAAGATTGCCTTTACACATGTATTCCCGCTGATAATTGAAGAAAGAATGATTGGATTAGACTGACGCCATATCCCTGATGAATTAATGGATTTATGCAATGATTATCCAGGACTGCTAGCATTACAAAATATACTTTCTGATAGAATTACATACCACTCATGAAGTAATTTTGGCAAATAAGTTGAACCTGAAGTTGATCAAATCTCTACATATAATTACCAATTCATGGGAAATATAGGGAACTAAGAAATATGCTAAATGACACCCGACGCCTGGGCAAAATAGGTGGTGGGAAGCTCCACAGGACAAGTGACTGTTTCTTTAACACATAAACTACAGAGAAAGAAAGAGAGAAAAATAAAAGATGGAGTAGGGACTATAAACTAAAAAAGACATGAAAGACATATGAACAATCAAAATGTATGAACATTATTTGGATGCTGATTCAACTAAATAAACACAAAAAACAAGAAGTTTAAAGTAATCAGGAAAGTTTGAGGCTGGATTGTATATTCATGATATTAAAGAGTTATTGCTATATTTTTAGGTGTGATAACGGAACTGTGGTTTGTTTTTTAGATATACACACTGAAATAATTATAGATGAAACAATATGGTACCTGGGATTCACTTCAGAATAATCCAGGGTCAGGGAGGGTGCTGTGAGAAGTGGGTAGGACTATAGATGAGAAAAGATTGGTTGTGAGTTGATAATTATTGAAGCTGAGTGAAGGGCAGATCAAGGTTCGTTATGCTATCTTTGTGTATGGTTGAATTTTTCTATAATAAATTAAAATAGATTTTTACAAATAAAACAGATTGAAGAGAACACTAATAATGCAAATACCAACAACAAGAAAATAGCAGCGCTGACACATTCCTCCTAGTGTGAACCTTTTGTCAGCCATCTAATGAGATAAAACAATGATACTAATTAGAGCTGACACAAAGTTAGGAAAAATCTTCTAAGTTACCAAGACTACTTGAAATATGTTTAAGGATGAACCCTTATCTAACTGAATATTGTGCCTTGAGACATTAGCCACTGCTCAGAGATCAAAGCCATTGTTTCATATATCTTACCTATTTTTTTAATCATTTGACAAAAAAAAAAAAACAGGCAAAATGTATGAAAGAGTGGCTTTCAGACGTTGGATGACAGGCAGGGCAGGACAGTGGTCCCTGAAAGAAGGGAAATGAATGAAATGAGCCCTACGATTATCCCAGCTTACTGCTCAGAGAGACTTTCCAGACCAAAGCACGGGGAAGGAAATCCCAAACAGAGCCCGGTGGGCACCCTGTGTTCAGGAGACAGAGTTGAGAATTCAGAGGCCAAAATGGCTAGAATCCACAGGGCAAAGTACTGGAGAAGAGAAGTGTCACAGAGACAGGGCTTGGAAATCTGCAGGAGAGTCCTCTCCTTCTACAATTGAAAACTGATCAGCATGTGTGTGTGAGGAAACTACCTGAGGCCACCAGAAAGGAGAAGGGAAAACAATTCTTAGACATCCCTCAGAGCTTGGAATAGTTTACCTTCCCAACAGCCAGAATAGAACAATCTCTTAATAAATGGGGCACCAGGTAGAGCACTCAGAAGGATGTTGTTTGAGCAGTGGAGCCAACATAGCCTAGAACATGGTTTCTCAATCTTGGCACTATTGACATTTTGGGCCAAATAATTCTTTGTTGTGGGGGGCTGTCCTGTGCATTATAAGGTGTTTAGCAGCGTTAGTCTCTACCTGCAAGATGCCAGTAGCACTTCCACTCCTCTAGTTGTGAGAACTGGAAGTGTCTCCATTTTGCCAAATGTCCCCGTCCCTTAGGGCCAAAATCTTCCCTGGTTGAGAGTAGTTGCTGAGACTGAAGGCAGCTCTGGTTCTGCCTAATGGAGCTTAAAAGCAAGCTACAAAAGGATTGAAATGTTTCTAAGGAACTCTATTGCATTCCACAACAAAGATTAGGAATACTGAAAAGAACGCAAACAATCTAGCATGCCAAAATATAAAATTTACCATGTCTGGCATCCAATCAAAAAATTCCAGACATGCAAAGAAACAAGAAAGGTAACCCACAATGAGGAGGAAAATAAATCAATTAGAAACAGACTCAGAAATAACACAGATAATAGAATTAAGAGAGAAAAATGTTAAAATAGCTATGATTAATATATTCCATATGTTCAAGTATGTACAGGGGAATGAATAGTTTTAGGGGAGATATAGATGATATAAAAAAAAGATCCATATTGAACTTCTAGATGAATGTTCTAGAGACTTTCAATAATGTCTTATAATTTAGACATTATTGAAAGAAATTGAAGATGACACAAAGAAATGGAAAGATATTCCATGCTCAAGGATTGGAAGAATAGACACAGTTAAAATGTCCATATTACCTAAAGCAATCTACAGATTTGATGCAATCCCAATCAGAATCCCAATGATATTCTTCATGGAAATAGAACAAAGAATCCTAAAATTTATATGGGACAACAAAAGACCCCGAATAGCTAAAGCAATCCTGATAAAAATAGAACAAAGCTCAAAGCATTACAATCCCTGACTTCAAAATATGCTAGAAAGCTATAGTAATCAAAAAAGCATGGTACTGGCACAAAAACAGACACACAGATCAATGGAACAGAATTGAAAGCCCAGAAATAAAACCACACATCTATGGACAGCTAACCTTTGACACAGGAGCTAAGAACATATGATAGAGAAAGGAAAGTCTCTTCAATAAATGGTGTTGGGAAAACTGGACAGCCACATGCAAAAGAATGAAAGTAGACCATTATCTTACATCTTGAATTAATTACACAAAATTAACTCAAAATGGATTAAAGACTTGAATGTGAGACCTGAAACCATAAAACTCCTAGAAGAAAATGCAGGCAGTAGACTCTTTGACAACAGTATTAGCAGCATCTTTTCGAATACCATGTCTACTCAGGCAAGGAAAACAAAAGAAAAAATAAACAAATGGGACTACATCAGACTAAAAAGCTTTCTTCAAGGCAAAAGAAACCATGAACAAAACAAAAAACAACCCACCAACTGGGAGAAAATATTTGCAAATCATATATCTGACAAGGGGTTAATTTCCAAAATACATAAAGAGCTTATACAACTCAACAACAAGAACAAAAAACTCAATCAAAAAATGGGCAGAGGATATGAAGAGACATTTTTCCAAAGAAGATATACAGATGGCCAACAGACATGTGAAAAGATGTTCAACATCACTAATTATTAGGGAAATGCAAATCAAAACTACAATGAGATATCATCTTATACCCATTAGAATGGCTATAATTACCAAAACAAAAAATAACAAATATTGGAGAGGATGTAGAGAAAAGGGAACCCTCATACTCTGCTGGTAGGAATGCAAACTGGTGCTACCACTGTGGAAAACAGTATGGATATTTCTCAAAAAATTAAAAATAGAAATGCCATATGATCCAGCTATCCCACTACTGGGTATTTATCCAAAGAACTTGAAATCAACTATTCAAAGAGACTTATGCATCCCTATGTTCATTGAAGCATTATTCATAATAGCCAAGATGTGGAAGCAACCCAACTGCACATTGACTGATGATTGGATAAAGAAGATGTGGTGTATATATACAATGGAATACTACTTAGCCATAAAAAAAGACAAAATCGTCCCATTTGCAACAACAGGGATGGACCTCAAAGGTATGATGTTAAGTGAAATAAGCCAGACAGAGAAAGACAAACGCCACATGATTTCACTCATATGTGGAAGATAAACATATGGAGAAAGAAAACAGATTAGTAGTTACCAGAGAGGAAGGGGATTGGGAGGTTGGCGAAAGGGGTAAGGGGCACATATGTATGACGACAGACAAAAATTAAACTATTGTTGGTGAGCACAATATAGTCTATACAAAAACTGATAAATAATAATGTACACCTGAAATTACGCAATGTTATAAAACGTACGACCTCAATAAAATAATTGGGAAAAAAGGGAAAATACTACGTCTAAGATGAAAAATATGCTGAATGGGATTAACAGTACATTAGACACTTCAAAAGAAAAAAACATTAGTGAACTTGAAAACATAGCATGAAAATTATTCTATCAAAACATTAAAGAATATCAGAGAGCTTTGGAACAATTTCAAGTGGCATAATGTACACAGAGTTTCAAAAAGGGAGTAAAGACTGAGGGCAAAAGGTTTTGAAGAAATAATAGCTGAAAATTTCCAAATTTGATGAAAACTATATATCTACAGATTTAAGAATCTCAATGAATCACAAGCAGATGAAAGATGAATATTACACCAAGGTATATTCTAATCAAATTGATTAAAATAAGTAATAAAGAGAAAAATCTTTTAAAAGAGCTAGAGTGAAAACACAAATTACATACAGAGGAACAAAAAAGTATTGCAGCAGACCTCTTGTTGGAAACAATGCAAGTGAACAAGAAAAGATAGTGGAGAAACATCTTTAAAGCACTGAAAGAAAAAACAAAACCCTGTTAATTTAGAATTCTATACCCAGCAAAAATATACTTCAAAAATTAAAAACAGCACAGATTTTTTTCAGGTGCCTAAAAACTGAAAAAATTTAATACCAGCAGACCAGCACTACGAGAAATCTCAAAAGAAGTCTTTAAGGTAGAAGGAAATTGAAACCACATAGAAATCTGAATCTACACAAAGGAATGAAGAGCACTTGAAATGGTAAATATATGGGCTAATACAGAACACAATTTTTTCTTCTTTTAAAAGAACCAAGGTACTATTTTAGTGAAAGCAAACATTTTCTTTTTTCTGAAATCAATAAATAAAATGACATTATTTTATTTTGGCTTTATCTTATCCTTTAAAGATTTCTGTTTTTATGTTAGTTTCATTATGTATCACAATATTAGTTCAGTGTTCATGCATAGTATTTATCAATCAAATAATAAGATGATAATGTATCTCCAATATTACATATTACATATAGGAGTTGTATGTCCCCTTTTTTCAGACAGGGATGAACAAGTAAAATCTTGGAGTAAGCTCAAGCTATGGCTTACTGAGACCAATTGAAGTGTTTCAAATAGTTATATAATATTCTTTTATTATTTGATTTGGCCCTTAGAAAAATAACTAGGGTTAGCAATATGGAGAATTACTTGAAGCAATGGGGAACGTGGAGCGAGATTAAACTGCTGAATGTGAGCTCTCAAAATTTGACGTCATTCAGAGGACTTTAAGCTAGCTACATGATAAGCAATTTTGGTGACTAAATTAAAATAAAAGACATATTTCTCATCCTAGAGAGTTATTTTAGCCTGCTTGCAAGGAAAAAAAAAGAGAGAGAACCTTGAACTATTAAACGTTTTTAGTGCCTTAGAAATGAGAGAGCACTAACTTACATTTTATGGATTTGGAAACTGAGACCTGCTGAGATGAAGTTGCTTGCCTCAAATCACACAGCTAGTTAATTGGACTGCATTTGGCAGGCGTTCACCTTATGTACTGGATATATGAGGATACTAACACACGTGCATTTCAAGCAGCAGGATCACTCCTAGTTGCGACATCCTCGTCTGCTGTGCAGAATTTTGGTCACTAGATGGCAACCTAGACAACGGCCCCAACCGACGCTGTGATTTCTCCAGTTTTGATATCCATTTAAGGCAAGCTAATGCTACTGACTCGTTGTTATCACAAAATCAAGAAATTTTCTAAAAAGTTACCTGGCTGTGACAGAATTAAATAAACACGGCATTCAGGGGTTGATAACAAATAGAAAAAAAAAACTTTAAACACGTTTAGGGAGGATTGTTGGTTTGTCTACTATATTAGCATCTCTTCCTTAATAAATTAAACAGCTTAACATTCCAAGGTACTCACCTGAAGTCACATCCAAGCCTCCAATTTCTCCGTTTAGCACAGTTACAGCTGTTTCCCTTGAACTAACTTGCTTGCCACAGAGGAAGTCAACGCATGTCAACTCTACCTTGTAAACCTCTTGTGAATCTCTCCATTCCTCACCATCTCCACTGCTGTTTCCCCGGTTCCAGTCTTGTCATTGCTTTCTTGGACTCTTACAATATTCTCCTAATATGACTTCCTGCTTTCACTCCCAACTGATATCAAACATTTTCTATACTGTTGTCTGAACAGTCTTTTGAAAATATGAATCTTGTTGTGTTATTCCTGTGCTTAAAATGCTTCATGAGAATTTCTGGATTATTCACCACTGTTTGGGAAAACATAGAAAGTTTCTATTAACAGCACTATAAATTTATCAACTAAGATTATTTGAGATGAAGCTCTGAGTCAGAAGCATGGGGCTAGTCCCCCTACCACACAGACAGAAGCATTCAACAACAGGGTGGGAGGTGAGGGAGAGAGAGCGAGAGAGGGACAGACACCTTATTATACAAGAGCTGCTTCCCAGGGTTATGAGACTCATGGACATTCCCCCTTCTCCCCACCACAGAGCTACAGTTTCTGATAATGTAAGATGGCTGAGAGCGCTTATATTTGGGATGTGAACTAGGTAGTGGCAAGGGACTGAATCTGAAAGAACTGTTTCTGGAAGGGGAAGAAACACAGAATTTCAAAGAATTCTGGAATAAACTCCACTCCTTATGAAACGAAATCAGGTAAAAAGATCAAAAGAAATTTTCTAAGGCCTGCAAATTTATACCAGGTAAAAAGGTGCAAAAATCCAGAAAGTTATCTAGGAATAGACTTCTGAGTTATGAGCGAAGAGAAAGAATTTGATGGTAACTTGACGAATAGTAAAAGGAAACAAGAAGAAACTACACACTCTGTTTATGGACAGTTGCCAGGACTCAATACAAATCTCCTTTTTTTAGGGATGAGTAAACTTAAAATTATGCAAAACAAAAGAATGTTTCTCTCGCGTGAAAGATGATAATGCAACGCTCTAGAGGCTGAGAAAGAGCTAACTTTTGATAAACACCTACTTCAAGGAACTAGTTAATTTTAGATATTGTCTACATTGTGCTCTTAAAAATGTGGAAAATGTGGATTATGTGAAGCAAAAGATCAAAAATGGGAAGATAAAACAAAATATTGAAATGGAAAAGGAGTTGGTTGAACGATGGGCAGAAAAGGACTTGGATAAAAAAATGTCAAAAGGAAGTAAAAATGTAAATGTAAAATGTAAAAATATAAAATATATAAAAATAAAACATATAAAATATAAAAACGTAAAAAATAATCAGAATTAACACTATAGAAAATCAAATCTGTGCTGTAGACTCTATAGAACCATGTCAAAACTCTTCCAGGATAAAGAGGAAAAGAGCTAAAAGAACAACATGACAAAAAAGAGAGTATTGGATGTGGAGAGTAAAGAAGAGAGATCTAAAAATATAGACAAGAAAAAAAAGGCCAGAACCAGCGGGACTGAAGCAAAAATTTCGAACATATATGACCTTAAACTTAAGAAAGAGTAGTGTTCAAAAATGAGAGTGATTCATGGTGGTATAAGGGAAAGGTTTATGTAAAGTGACCAAGACCTATTCGGATCTAAATCCTGGTGAATCTTTTTTATTTTATTTTATTTTTTGGCTGAGGAAGATTAGCCCTGAGCTAATATCTATGCCAGTCTTCCTCCACTTTATATGTGGGTCACTGCCACAGCATGGCTGGTGAGCAGCGTAGGTCTCACCCAGGCTCCAAACCAGTGAACCCAGATTGCTGAAGCAGAGTGTGCTGAACTTAACCGCTACACCATGAGACCAGTCCCCTGGTGAATCTTTTTTAACTGAATTTTTTACTGAGATAATTGTAAATTCGTATGCAGTTGTAATAAATAAGACAGAGAGATCCCATGTACCCTTTACCCAGTTTCCCCTAATGGTAACATTTTGTAAAATTGTAGTATAATATCGTAACCAGTATATCAATGTTGTTACAATCCACCAATCTTATTCAGACTCCTCCAGCTTTACTTGTACTCATTTGTATGCGTATGTGTTTTGTTGGATTTGTATGTGTGTATTTTGTACAATTTTATCACATATGTAGGTTTGTGTATCCACCACCACAGTAAAGAAGCTGAACATTTCCATCACCACAAGGATCCCTCATGTTGCCCTGTTATAACCACACCAACCTTCCTCCCACCCCAACTCCCTGCCCTTCTATTCCAAACTCCTGGCAGCCACTAATCTGTTTTCCATTTCTAATATTTTTTCATTTCAAGAATGTTGTATAAATAGAACCATACAGTATGTCATCTTTTGGGAGAGGCTTTACTCACTCAATGTAATTCCTTGGAGATTTGTCTAAGTTATTATGTATATCAATAGTTCTTCCTTTTTGTTACTGAGTAATAGTCTATGGTATGCATGTACCACAGTTTGTTTAAATGTTTGTTGAAGGCTGGTGGCATTTAAAAAATTTAAACATAAACAAAGAATTCAATATTTTTATAGGCAAAACATCAATAATAAAAATGTTTACCAACAAAACAGTAAAAAAAAAAAAAAAAGGAAAAAAATTGGTGCTTTTTGCCCTGATGTGTCAAACTACTAGTTATAACTTTTATTTGGCTTAAATATTTGTGTTATTTTTTAAAAATTTAGACACAATTGACATATAACAGTATATTAGTTCCAGGTA
Organism: Equus caballus; assembly: GCF_041296265.1. NCBI lineage: Eukaryota > Metazoa > Chordata > Mammalia > Perissodactyla > Equidae > Equus > Equus caballus. The sequence goes on from NC_091684.1 coordinate 38,110,643, forward strand.
TGCAACATAATGATTTGATATTTGTCTATATTGTGAAATGATCACCACAATGTCTAGTTAACATCCATCACTATACATAGCTTCAATTTTTTTCCTTGTGTTGAAAATTTTTAAGATCCACTCTGTTAGCAACTTTCCAATATACAATACAGTATTGTTAACTATAGTTCTCATGCTGTCCATTATATCCCCCTGAATTTTTATTTTATAACTTAAGTTTGTGCTTTTTAATCCCTTTCACCCATTTCACCCAATATTCATGTAATTAATCACAGCAGTAGCCAGTAGTAGAAATTAAAAAATCAAACAGGGTATCTGTCTCTCAGAACACAAGAGAAGTGGGGGAGAGAAGCAAAAATAAACCGTAAATTAAAAAATATAGAAAACAAAGGAAATAGCGAGCATTTTTAAAAAGACAATGAAAGCGAGACCAAGCATGCCAATTATTACAATAAGCATACAAGAGTTAAATTCTTTTGTTAAACTGCAAAGACTCTTATATTAGTCAGAATTTCTATGTAAGGCATTTATTAGAGGTAGTTCTAAAACAAAAATTTTAAAAAGAGGTTAAAAGAAACATGCAGATTTTATAACATAAATCCTGTTTTCCTTGAAATTGAGTGTAGCACCCACAGCTCCCCATTCTAATGTAAAAGTACCACCAACTGATCTGCTAGGCATCTCCCCATAAGGCTTGCTGAGAAATGTCATTTCAGTAGAACTGACGTTCCTGCCTCCCCATCTCCTTTCCCTCAACAAAGAGGGCAAGGTGGAGGAGGAGGATTAGAAAATTTCCTTTTAGGAGTGCCTAGTGTTTGTAAAGCCAGGGAGTACTTGACTAGTTCCTCTTCTCCTACCAAGTCTGTAGATACAGAGATTGAAATGTCCCTTTTACAATAGCAGGGAGACTGCTCTGATGGCACAGCGATTGATGGAAACAGCAGGTAGCTCTGCTGTCTCAGTGTACACAGCAGGGTGACAGGCCTGTTGTCCCAGGCTGGGTGGTCACAGGTGAGCTGGACGGTCACAGGTGAGCACAGCAATCAGTTTCTAGCCTAAGGAAAGATGCTTATCCCTAAGGAAATGCCAATGTGGGGGGAAGTTGCACCTTTATCTTAAGGGCATTTGTTCTTGCCATAGTAAATGTTTAAAGCAGATATACAATGCGTGCTCAACGGCCACAGTCAGGCCCTTTTGGAAAAAGTAAAGTCAGGCCGAATTAGGTTTACACCAAATGGCTTCCTCATATACTCCAATATATCCTATTGCTTGCCATTTCTATTTGTCATATCTATCTATCTATCTGTTGTTACCAATAACCTGAATAGATTTGTGGTGTATCTAGAAATTTACAAGAACAAAGCATTGAATCCCAGTCAAGTTTTCAACACCTGTGATTCCAGATGCACAAATTGCATGCTGCCTTGTCAGTAGTCATCAGATGAGAAGCTTTGTCCTAAGTATGATATGGTGGTTTTGATTCCCATCAAGATGAGCAACTTTAGCAGCTTGTTCCTAAAAATACCCTGTGCTTTAGTTGTGTAAATCCATCTCTGTTATCTTACAGTGAGCAAAGGGGGTGGGGGAGGGTGACTCAGGCATACAGGAATAGGAAAGAACAGGGACTTCTTAGAAATGAAAAGTTGAAATAAAATCCTTTGAGTCAACAGGGAAGATGCCGCAATTGTATGCATGCACACACACGCAAATCTATGTTTAGAGATATGATTCACAGCCGGGAAGAATAGAGGTTTTATATTCACACCTTATAAATGCCCCCTTTCCCAGTTCTCCATGGATCAATGTGAGAGAACAGGTGCTTTTGATCCTTGTGATATTGTAAATTATGCACACGTGACTCATTACAGTCTCTAATAAATAGCAGAATCTCAAGATTTTGTCCAAAATATGTTTGAAAAGTATCATCTTGAATGCCAGAGTGATGTTTTACACAGTGTTGTTACTGTCTACATTGGAAGTTATTGATCTTATTCTTCCTAAGATAACTAGCCCACGTCTCAAACATGATAATTTCACAAGAACCTTTCTGTTCTGTTCTTATTCTAAGTCTATTTGGAGTCACTTGGGAGTGAATTTGGCCTGAGGAAGGCTAAAGAGATCATACCCCGGACACTGAAATTGGTCAGGTCACAAGCAGAAAGTGGCGCAGGTTTAGGGCCAATGAAGGAGTTCAGAAGCCACTGCAGGACTGACTGAGGGAAAACATGGACAAGACTTCCCAGGTTCTTTTGGCCAACAATGAATCACCAATGACCAGTAGGTATGCCCATGGAATGTCTGCATCAGTGTATATCTTAGGGTAGCCCTACGGTTGCCACCACACTGTCTCAGTCCCCAGCATGCATCATCATGGAATTCGTAGGATGATTATGTTATGAGGGGAAAATAATATAAATTAAAGGCAAGAAACAAAAGGTAAGAATGTGGGCACTTCATGGAGCTCTAAATAATGGAATCCTGAGGGGGCAGGATGGAACTAGTTATTTTTCATGATTATGAACATACTGGCAGAGGACTTCTGTAATCAAGCTTCTAAGCTTACAGGAGATATTAAATTGTTTGAAGGAATGAAATGTCAACCAGCAAAGATAATTACAGAGAGCTCACAAGAAAATTAGCAGCTGAGTGTCAGTGAGGGTGAAGGTAGTGTGTGAGGAAATACAATGGTTCGAATTTTGCATATGGGGATGGACTTTGAACATCAGATACACTCAGAGAAACCCTAAAGTCCCTCTGACACAGTGAATAGCTTTACCGCGAACGCTGGCTGGACATCTTCAGTGAGATCACTGGAAGCAAACCAAAAAAGTATAATCTCACCTGGGCTCAAAAGTCTGGTTTAGCCACATTGAAACATACAGAATCACTACGACTTAGAAAACCCCAGCAAGAGTGAGGCAGTTCTAGAGAAAGGCAATTGGAACGATCAAGCAGATGGAGAAATGTCTACAGCTGGCCAGTTTGAAAACTAAGTATACTTCTATCAGAAATATGAAGACTAAAAGGGGACAGCATCTTTGTCTATGAAACTGTAATGGGAATATGAATGGATAGTGATTTGTTTCTCAATTCCTGGAATACCTGGTCTGGAGACACCACTTGAAATACTAACTAGTAACAATGTCGACAATGACGATGGCAATAATTATGATGGTGACAATAACAGCAGCAAATAATTTTGTGCTCGAGAACGAGTTCATACTCAGTGAATGCTTGTTGAGTGAAATGGATCATCTTTTTTTGCTGTCTGACGTCTGAGAAGGTAAGCTTCCAGAACCTCCCTCAGGGACAGAGGAGGACTTCACTGGGTCTGTTTGGACTGCTTTCATCATTGAGCTAAATTTCTCAGTTTTAGCCTAAACAGTGCAGTAGGCAGCCATGCGTAGCAGTCCAAGACATCCTAGTCTTCTCATGTATTTAATGGTGTAGGATGGGATTAGCTTCATCTGGGAAATGGAAGTCTCCCAGCCTGGTTATTGCACTTTGGGGTCCCCAGGAAGCAGACCCTGAGATGGTGACTGGTGTGCAGATTTTTAGGGTGTGGTCTTGAAATCAACCCCTGTGGAAGGGAAGGAAAGGAAGCAGAACCGGGCGGTAGGAGAAGCTGAGCTGTGATGCAGTCTTAACAGATGCCTCAGCCAACCATGGGGGCAGGTATGATGATGAGATGAAACTGAAGAGGTGTCATGGGAGAGGCCTTTATCCTGCTGTGTTGATCAGTCATTATATGTGGGATCTCTTGGGAAAGAGAGGTGATCTTGGTCAGGCAGTTTCCGTCAGCTGAGGCAATCCCTGAAGGGGGCTGACGACTGAGGGTGGAGTGCCGGTTACAGTCCAGCAGCTGGGAGTAAATGGCTCTTTATTCCCGGAGAGGAACGTTGGCAGCACATCCCAGCCTCCCCATACCTGCCTCCATCTTGACTTCCAGTTGCCATTCTTGATTTACACGATTGGACAGCAGGATGCTGCTCAGACTGGTTTGTGAGAGACCATGGCTTAGTTGCCAAGTAGAAGACCAGCCCTTGGGGAAACTGAGGAGCTGACAATTTTGTTGCCAGAGGTCCTGGCTTCCCTTCCTGGACTCCTTGTTCCCTTTGCCAAGGCCTCTTCCTCTCCCTGCTCCTCCCTTCCTTGCAGGGAGCTCTTCTGCTCAGCTCCCCCACCTCTACCACACCCACCTTTCCAGTGCAAAAGATTTGATAAATTCATTCACCCAAACCTGTCAATGACAGGGACTGGATTTGCATTTCAATGTAAAAGAAAGTGCTGGGGTCCAAAGAGTGAAGGCTTCTGGAACTTCAGGCTGTCTTGGGTGAGCAGAGGCGTGGTTTGGAGAGAGGGAACATCTTCCTGAGTCTAGGAGTGAAATGGTATTGGGAGCCATCAATCCCTGAAGGTTAAGTGTGGTCCTGGAGAGATCCCACAGAATTGGTGTGGTTGGGACCAGCAAGAGAGAGGAGAAAAATCAGCTTTTCTTGGAGGCTATTTCCTGCTGGGCATGATTGACAACTGCTGACAAAAGCAAGAGCTGGCTCGCTCGGTGTGGAAAATGTTGCTGCCTAGCAACTCCGGCTAAAGCTTCAAAGCAGAGGTTTTTCTACCCTGAACTAAGAATTCATCCCTTGTCAGTTCTGACGAGTTTGTTAGAGTAAATCCAAGTAGAGAACTGGAGATGCTAGACCCCTTTAAAGCAATGGCGGTGAAGTTAGTTTGCACAGGACTAGAGTTAGTTCACCGGCCCTCCTCCCCTTCAGTGATCTCCACCTGTCCTAGCTGCCAGCATTCCGCTTTTCAGTTGTCAGAACTTTTGATAACCTAGAGAGGACTTTCCAAAAGAAGAATTTTGGAAGATTTTATTGATAAATTGCAACCTGTTGTTTAAGGCGGGGCAACTTTCTCCAAGATTTTATTGTGCTCTAGTAGGCTGCAAAATCTGTGTCTTTACAGCTCCATCTGATCCTATCTTATTATTTCGGAGAACTTATCCCTTTCTTTGATAGTCTGTAACTTACACTATCAACAACAAGTTTGACATTGTATTTTGAAAAATCTCAAGTTACCCACATTTTATGTATCAGCGTATTGTTTCCTGAAAGAAGCATGTAGGAAATAAACGAGCTATTAAAGGAGTAGGTTTGAAAAAAATTTCTATCTGAATTCACTTTCAATTCTGCTTTGTATTGCACCTCTTTATTTTTAATATAATTCTTCTGTATCATCAGTAATATTTTCTTATATTCTGCTAGAATGTAAATCCTATGAAAGCAGAGATTTTTGTTTGTTTTTTCATAGATAAATTCCTGTACCAAGAACAAAGTTAGGGACTCAATAAACATTTGTGGAATGAAATCAATATTTCCCATCACCATCTAGGGGCTCAAAATGCTCCAGCCGCTTCTTTGCTTCTCAGAATATTTTACCTTCGCTCTCATCAAAATGTAACTGTCTTTGTCCAATCTGGGTTTTTTTTTTTTTTTTTTTTTTTTGCTAACAATGACTTACCTATAATCCTTTTGGCTTCATATATTGGAAAGAGTTGACCAGGAGTCATGATTCTCAGGATTAGTTAAGAATCAACTAATAATTAGCTGGAGAACCCTGGGCAAATCATTCATATTTTCTGGGTCTCCGTTGGTTCATCTGTAAACAGTGATTTAAGAATGCCTTCACATTGTAGGACTTTGAACTCAATCTGATAGCATAGCAAACAAGTAGTTTAATGGTTAAAAGTAAGAACCCTGGATCTAGAATCAAATCCTAATGTCTTACTTCCTAATTGTATGACCTTAGGCAAGACATTTAATCGTTTTATGCTTTACTTTCTTCATATGTAAAATGGAGATATTTATAGTACCCCTCCCTTAGAATTATTGTACAGATAGAAATAGTCAATATATGCAAAACACTGAAAAAATAGTGCCTACCACGTAGAAAGTGCTCATAAAAAGTGTTAAGTATTATTATTACATGTAAAACACATTTAGAAAAATGTGAATTGCTGTAAAATGTAAGGTAATTAGATTTCCATTTTAACAGGTCATGGATGGCTCAAGCTAAAATGAATGACTAATGCTGAAATTTTAGGCCCTGTGATAAACTTGAGAGTGAATGATTTGGCATCTCTCAAATTACACCCCATAGTTAGCCATATATTCCATCTATTCTCAGGACTGACCTGAGCTGCCCATGTAACAGGGCATAACTGGTAAATTTACTCACAGTGACTTTGCCTTCTGAATTCTATCATCTACCCACGTGAGGTGGGAAAAGTCAATTGACTTCTTCAATTCTTAGTTTTCTCGTTCGTAAAATGGGAATGATAACAGATTGTTGCCTTTTTCAGGGGGTTAGTGAGAGGCCCAATTAAGAAATTCACTTTCGGATATGAGGTAGTGTTATCCTTCTGCCTATACTCCCTGACATTTTGTTAGACCTTTAACCATCCTGCTCTACAAAAATAGTAGGCTGTTTGATGCTGTGCAACTCTAGGTGTAGCTTCTTACAGACTCAAATATTTTTTTCTTTTTCTATCCAGACTCTATCCATTTTCCATCTAGAGGAGGGCTTTCTAACTAATCATTCAGCCCTAATGGCCCGTCTCAGAGCAGCACAGTGTTTCCAAAAGGCCAAGTTGGTCTAATTGGCTTAGTTTTGCAAGTTAATATTAAATTCCTTAATAGATTAAAGCATTTACATTCTTATTAGCTTTCATAAATATGAATATTATAGAGTTGGAAAATTGCAAGAGATTCAGAAAATGTTTTCGTTTTTGGTTTTTGACTCAAATCCCGGCTAGTTTCTGCTTCGGGACTAGGATGGAATAACTGGTATTGGATTATCCCTCCTGTGGTAAAAAATCACAGAACTTGAAAAAACATATGAAGCAACTCTTGTCAGATATTGGAAAACAAGCAATGCAAAGGATGATCCCTGAGAGAAACTCATGTGATAAGCCACACATTACAACTTTCTGCTTGGGAATTTCCCAACTATGGTGTGGAGAGCTGAGCTCTAAGCAGAGCATAGTAGTCCTATTGATGTGAGGAAACATAGATCAGAGTCTGGGGTTCCTGAAGTGGCTGGAATCTGCTGGGCAGAGCACCAGAAAGGAAGGAAGCTCTCCCTGAGTCCTTGGCTGAGGATTGTGCTACATATGTACAGGGCAGGACAATGCAAGGCTTCCCGAAGAACAAGTGCTGCACAATTGAATATGGAACAGAAATAATAAAGGTTAAGCAGGGCTGGGGGATGTTGGAGATCCTGTACAGCTCGAGTGGAGAGACAGCATTACATCTTGTTAATACCTCAAGCACCCAGCTTTGAGACCAGAAAGGTCACATCTTAGGAGTGAGGACCATGCCTTAGAGTAAGCCTTACTTTCTCAATCTGATCCAAGAAAGCCCAATACCAATCCTCCACAAGAAGCTAAGTTGAGGGGCTTTATGCAGATCCTCTTCAACAGAGTGAAAAGCCAAACCTACGCAAGTTCAAGGTGATCAGCCAGTAATTTATCTGCTTACTAGAATAAAAATTAACCCTCTTTTAAGGAAGATAACAGAAGCCAGAGTCTCTACAGTGTATTATGAACAATATCCACTGCAGAATAAAAAAATTACCAGAAATGCAAAGAAACAGAAAAAACACGACCCATAGTGAAGAACAAAAGAAGTCAATGAAAACCAAGCTCAAGGTGGCTCAGGTGCTGGATTTACCAGACAAAAACTTCAGAGCAGCTGCTATAAACATCTTAAGAAAAAAATCAAAAATATGGAAGAGTTAAGGAAAACTATGCCTTAATCAGTAAATAGCTAGAGAATTTCAGCAGAGAAATGGAAAATATCTATCTATCTAGAAGGAACCATGTACAGATTTAAGAATTGAAGTACAATTGCTTCTCTAATCTGCAGAACAGAAAGGAAAAAATTTTAACGAAAATAAACAGATCCTTAGGGACCTGTGGGACAAATGGTCTAACAAACATGTAAAAGAAATGTCAGAAGGAGAAGACATGAAAAAGAGACAAACAATATTTGAAGAAATAGCGACCAATAATTTCTGAAATTTAATGACAATCATCAACTTAATGATATGAGAAAGAACCGAACTCCAGGCAATAGAAATATCAGGAAAATCACACTTAGATACATCAGACTACTGAAAATAAAAAGTAAAAAATCTTGAAAGCAACCAGAGAAAAAAGCATGTTACATACAATGGAATATAATGGAATGGCATGTTTAAAGCGCTAAAATTAAAACAAACAAAAACAAAAAGAAAAAAAGAAAAACTCTGTCAACCTCCAATTTCATATCCAGTGAAAGTATTTTTCAATAAAAAGGGTGAAATAAAGACATTTTCAGATAAATACAATCTTAGAGGATTCCTCACCAGAAGACCTGCACCACAAGAAATGCTAAAGGGTGTTCTTCGGGCTAACAGGAAATGACGCAGAGGGAAACTCAGACCTACAGGGGGAAGAAGAACCCCAATAAAACGGCAAATAAGAGGGTACATTTCAACGATGACATTATTTTTCTTTTCATTATTTGCTTGAAAAGGAACACACTATTTAAAACAAAATTAATAATGTTGTAAGGGAATTTTACAACATTTGTAGAAGCAAAAGATACGACAACAGTAGCACAAAGGACGAGTGAGTGAGTAAATGGAATTATACGATTGTAAACTTATTACGTTTGTAAAGTGGGAAGTGGGAAGTGAAAAGTACCAGGTGTAAAGCAGGAAGAATGAAGTAGGAAGTGCAAAGGCCAGAGATGAAGTGTGAAGTTTGAAGAAGCAAAACATGGACTCTAAATAGACTTTGTTAAGGATGCATATTGTTAGTCTTAGAGCAACCACTAAAAATTTAAAATAAAAGAGATATAACTAAGAAACCAATGAAGAAAACACAATGGAATACTAAAAAATATTCAATTAACCCAAAATAAGTCAGGAAACAAGCAACAGAAACAAAAAACAGGGGCAAATGGAAAACGAATAGAAGGAGATAGATTTAAGTCCAATCCTATGAATAATTTCATTAAACATAAATGGACAAAGCTACAACTAAAAAGCAGAAATTTTATGGTTGGATAAAAAAGCAAGACTCAATATGTGACATCTACAAGAGACGCACTCTGAATATAAAGATACAAATAGAACAGAAAAAAATACATCATGCAACAGTAAGCATAAGAAAACTGACATTACTACATTAATATCAGATAAATTAGACTTCAAGACAAAAACATTAGAAGACATCAAAAGAGGCAAGTCATCAAAAAGACGCAATAATCAGGGGCTGGCCCCGTGGCCGAGTGGTTAAGTTCGCGCGCTCCGCTGCAGGCGGCCCAGTGTTTCGTTAGTTCGAATCCTGGGCGCGGACATGGCACTGCTCATCAGACCACGCTGAGGCAGCGTCCCACGTGCCACAACTAGAAGGACCCACAACGAAGAATACACAACTATGTACCGGGGGGCTTTGGGGAGAAAAAGGAAAAAATAAAATCTTTAAAAAAAAAAAAACAACACAATAATCCTAAGTGTGTATGTGCCTACTAAAAGAACTTCAAAAACTCATGAGGCAAAAACGGAAAAACCAAAAGACAAAAACCAAGTAGACAAATCCATAATCATAGTTGGTGATTTTAACATCATTCTTTCAGTAATTGATAGAGTAAGTAGGTGAAAAATCAGTAAGGATATAAAAATCTTAAACACATCATCAATCAAATGTACCTAATGACATTTACCAAGCAGTATGCCCAACAACTACCCACTCAAGTGCACATGGAACATTTACTAAAATAACCATCTGCTGAGACATGAAATAAATCTCAATAAATTTAAAAGGATTAAAATCATACAGAGTGTATACTCTGACAGCAATGGAATTAAATTAGAAATCACTGGCAATAAGCCATCTAGAAAATCCTCCAAATATTTGGATCTTGAAATAGCACATTTATCAATAATCCATACTCAGTGAAAAAACTTGTAAGGGAAATTAGAAAACATTTTGAATTTAGTGATAATGAAAATATAATTTATCAAAATTTTGGAACTCAGCCAAAGTAGTACTTAGAAGGAAATTTGTAGATTTAAATGCCTATTTTAGAAAAGAAAAAAGTTTAAAATCAATGATCTAAGTTTTCAAATTAAGAAGCTAGAAAAGGAAGAGTGAATTAAGTAGAAAGAGGAAATAATAAAGATAAAAACAGAAATGGTTGCAATAGAGTACAAACAATAGAGAAAACTCCCAGAGCTAAAGATGGTGTTTTGAAAAGCTCACATCCCAGCCAAGGCACAAAGGAATCTGTCAATCTTCATACTCGTGTAACAAATTTGGCAGAAGTTTTCCAGAAGACTTCAGCGATATTATTCACTTTTAATCTCCACTCAGGCTGATAAGTAACAAATAGAAACAAATTCATTAAAAAAAAAAAGTAACCAAATGAATCTTTGGAGAAGTCAGTTTACTTGCATACAGTCTGTAAATTTGGTTTAGAAATCACTTAAAAATTTTAACTAATTTTTATTTCTAACAAAAGTTCATGCTAGTAGTTTTAAAAGTCAAAGAGTACACCCTGCCACCCTGCTAGTCCTGCTTCCCAGAGGCAAGCACTGCAATTGTTTTTTTCTAGTGTTTATTTGCACAATGTAAAATTAAGTACTTAACTCTATTTCTTAATAGATCAATTTATAAGTTACCGATGTGTTTTCTATTATGGTACAAAAGGATTTAGTACACATGGTTCACTCGTCATCATTTCTACATGTAGAAATGTATCAATTTAAAAAAATCAATATTCAATTTTTATAGTGTTGTGACTAAATATACATCGTTTACTGCTGAAGCATAATCAGAGTATGCTATGGTTATGTTTCCTTTCTTTTACAGTTTTTTGTTAGCTCTGGCATTAATAATTTCTGGAGTCTTATCATCTGCCTAGCTTTCTCTGTATCCACTGCTAACACTTCCCACTTGCTCCAACAGCCTTCAATACAATTTCCCCGTCTCCTGTTAGTTTCATTTTTTTAAAAAAGAAATTTCTCTCCTGGAGCTTTGGGTTATTTGTAACTCCTGCTCTTTAGGATGCTACCCTCACTGCTACCATTCTGGGGTTCCCTTCACCGTCATCAGAGAATTCCTCTAACCTCGCTCATATGTGGATCCCAGGAAATTTCTCATCTCATATAATCTTCTTCTCTCATTTATTTTGTTGTTTTGATGTTGTAAAAACTATAGTGGCTTCCTGAGAAAGAATGAATCATATTTTTAAAATAGTTTTTATATGCATACTGACATATTTATGGATGAAATGATAAAATGTCTGGCATTTGCCACTGCATAAACGAGTGAAAAGAGATACAAAGCTTTGGCTTAATATCGGATTCTTAAAGGGAAACAGCTCATGGAATTAATTATTATGGGTGAATCTGAAAGTTTACTTTAGTATGGGTAACTTTGGAGCGTCCTCTGAAAGTGTTTGAAGCACGCTCCTAACCAAGGCCACAAGACCAGGATCAGGAGCCCTCACAGCTTTTTAATTTTTTGTTCAGGAATTGCCTTATGCCCTACTCCCTTTCCCTTTTGTCCATGACTCTCATAGCTTCCATCTTACTTGGCTTTCTATTTGGTTCCCTCTCTTTCTCCTGTGTTGACTCCACATGGTGGATTAGGTTAAGCCCTGGCACATCCTTGACATGCTGTGTCCAGTATGGGCTCCCTTATGTCTACACATACCATGGTGCCAAGTGGCACCATGTCCCCCAACCTTGCCAAGCTTCGTGGGTATGATACTTTGACAGGAACTCCCAAAGATGCTGCCTGTTTGAGGCTGTAGAAAAGAGTCTGATATAATTGCACAGTTTTTGCAACAGGTCATCAGAATTGGAAGAGAAACGTGTGAAACTATGGGTACTACTATTCCATCAAAGAGTTGGATAAACAATGTTACTGATCTCACAGAAAAATATCCTGGAAAATGCTAATTAAATTCACTTTTTAGTTACATTTTGTATTTCATTAGAATCATATAAATCATCATTCTTTAAACCAGTTTAACTAATGTGATATTTTTCAAACTGCAGATCATATACCTTTAATGAGTTGTGAAATTAATTTAATGGGCAGCAAAAAGTGTTTTTAATAGACTAGGTTACATTAGAATGGAATAGAATAGAATGAAAATATTATGGTGACTTGTACATAGTAAGGGTGAATTTTTTTTTGTAAAACTTTTAGTTTTTCATTGCGCTGTGTTACAATGTAAAAACCGATTTCTCGCTGTGATTATTGCCCAAAAAGTTTGAAAACCTCTAGGTAACAAATTTGTGCGTACAATATATAAAAAGCAAAAACACTCAAGGGAAAAATGAACAAGATAACTCAATGAAAATTTCTTTCCCACCAGAATCCCAATAACTGATCACATGAATCAGAGAACTAAAGCTGAATCACGCCAACCAATCAGAAATCAGAAATAACCTGGCAGAAGAACAGGCTTCTAGGTGTCATCTGTTTGTTGTTCTTCTTGTGTGGTTTTGCTTACTATGCTTTTCTGTGGATTTTTAAAGGCCCTATCCATTTTTGTTACTTGCAAACTGCCATTTCCAGACTGGATTTGTCTGTCTCTAGATGCAGCTGGTATGATATCAGTAGGAGGATGAGTAAGTCTGCGTAACTTTGCGGTTGGTTCACCAAGGGCCTAAATGAAAAACTCTGCCGCATCTCCTCCCCTCCCCCCCAGTTTAGGTCATGGTAAGAACAAGATAAGATGACATTAGTCACTCAACCACAGACTGAAGCTGCAACAACCAATGCTCCTACAAGGTTGGCTACAGGCCAAGGCCATAGTTGGCCAAGGAATGTGTGCCCTTTGAAATCCCAGCAGGCATACACCTACAAATTCTCAGCTGATGAAAGTCTCATCTATTCTTGTAGCCCCGGGTTGGAGAGAACGTTTCCTCCTTGCCAAATTTTTCTCTTATATAAAACTTTAAGAACTATGAGCTTTCATAATGCCTACAAACATGGAAATTTTTAATTCAAATCCTCTAAAACTCTGTGGCACTAATAGACAAACTCTCACTGTTTGAGATCCACCAAGGAATGGATTTGCACGTTTCCAACCCAGAAGGAATAAGTCCTATTAAAATAAAGACCACAACTCATAAAGGGATGACTTCCCAGTTGGAAAGGCAGGTTGAAAGGGCAATTAAGATGGAGAGTCTATCTCGGAATGGCATGATTATTTGGCAACTGATATGTTCAAATTCTGACCGAGGGGGTCAGGAGGAAATAAGTCCTAAAACCTTAAAAGGGGAGTGGGATGGAGAACACAATTGGACAGAAATTATAAGGAATGTAAAATGTATTTGTCAGATGGTTTCACAATGTGATCTAATTGGCAGTGTATCCCCAGGCTTGAAAGAAGCCAGGCCTACCGTACTGAAAGCAGAATGGCGGGGAGCTTGATGTGGCTCTCTGAGCAGTCACCACGATTTATCTGGAGGCACAGCCAGGGCCCCAAGCAGCAGGGAGAGAGAGCGGTCAGCGTGAGCACTGTGGGTTTCCAGGATCACAGAGATCTGCAGCTCCAACTCAGCTGTGACGTAACCCAGGGCCTTGGCAAGCTGTCCTTTCCCAGATAACAGAGTCTGCTCAGGTTCATGTTCTGGCCTCATTGCAAGTTTCAAATGAGGTGACAAGAGTGGCACCTGGAACATTTCCTGGCAGAGAGGAGCATTTCTCCCCTCCCCTCTCCCTTTTGAAAGCTCCTTCTGCTCCTGTTTCACAGTGTAGGAGCCTGGCAATGGAGTGAGACCAACCTGTATTCAAATCCAGTCTCCCTACTTACTTGCTGTGTGGTTTGGAGAAAATCACTGAATTTCTCTAAGCCTCAGTTTCTTCAGCAATAAAATGCAGAAATAATAACTCTTACCTTATGTGTGTTGTGTAAGGATTGAGGTAATATACATAAAATGCTTTGCAAACATCCAGGGTTTCTCAACTTCAACACTTTTAACACTCTGGCTGGATAATTCTTTGTTGTGGGGGCTGTCCTGTGCATAGTAGGATGTTTAGCAGCAACCCTGGACTCTACAAACTAGACGCCAGTAGTACCCCACCCCCCTGGTTGACTATGACTTCCATCTTTCTCTCCTTTCTCCGTTGTTCCCTCTTCCCCTCCCTCCCTCCCTGTCTTTCTCTCTCTTTTGGGAAAGCAGATTGCCCTGTTACCAATAGCCCAGGTGACCAGGAACTAATGTCTCCAGCAAATAGCTAGCAATCACCTGAGGCCAGCCTGCAGCCAAGTGAGTGAACTTGGGAGAGGATCATCCCTAGTTGAGCCTTGAGATGACTACTACCCTAGGCGATACCTTGATTGCAGCCTTATGAGTCACCCTGAGTCAGAGGCACCCAACTAAACCATACCCAGATTCCTGCCCAACAGAAACTCTGAGATACTAAATGCTGTTCTTTTAAGCTGCTAAGTTTTGTGATAATTTATTACATACCAATAGATATAGTTATCCAGGTCACTAGTGTATCAAGTAATATATCAGGAAGCAGATGAGTGAGACGGAATCTCTGCTCACAAAAGACACTTAACCCAGAGGTGGACCCACAGGGCAAACCCTAAGGTTTCTATGGCATTTCTTTTTTTGCACATTAATATCCATTGCATTAGGTCTATCTCATATACCTTGCTTGGTCATCCTGTACACATTTAGTGCTCTCTATATATAACTTATTCAAACATCTAAGAATTAATTATCTCTTTAGCTCTTTGTAGGGCTGTGGATTATCTTTTAAAAATTGTCTTAAGAATTTAAGTAACTTTACATGGAGGGGGGCATAGAGAATGTTAAGCTAAATGTCCATATTCTAAATTCATTTCCCAATCTTATTCAATGTGTATGCATAAATTCTTCCTAGCTATCATCAGTGCTATGTTATTTTGTGTTCTCCTTTTCCTAAACGTGTTTTATTATAAAAGTAACAAATAATTGATATGAAAACATTAAAACAATACAGAAAGGCATAAAGAAAAAGTATATCGGAGAGTGAAGTCAGCAACGTGGTGGAGTGAGCTATTCCCTTTGTCTCTCCCCATTTGAACTACAACTAAATGGACATTTATTGACCAACAGCGGAAACCCACACAGCACAACAGCACACCTGAGAGACCCACACAGTTATATATCTGAAGGTAGATTGACTGGCCCTCTGGGAAGTGGTGGAGATAGGTGAGCACTCCCTGCCCTTCCCCAGCGGCCCTGTGCACAACCACAAATGCCTTCCTGGTCAGCACAAGAGCCCATAGTACTGCTGCACTCTGACAGTGGGAATACATCTCTGGGTGATTGTAAGAAGAGGCAGCTGCAGACCTTAGCCCACTCCTGATTGCTTTCCTGGTGATGAGGGAGCCCACTGTGCCCCTGTGGCTCCAAGGAGTGGCCCAGACTCAGTCCCCATGAGGAAGCCCCAGCCACCAAGCATAGCATTTGGTGACACTGCAAGAAGTGGTGGCAGATTTACTCACCAGGACAAGCGCATTTCCAGCCTATGCAAGCGCCCATAGTACCACTGCATCCCAAGAGTTGGAACACACCCCAGGGTGTCAGTAGGAAGAGGCAGCAGTAGCCCTTAGCCTGCTCATGATTTCTTTCCCACTGGTGGGGGAGCCCACCATACCACTGCAGCCCCAAGGAGTGGCCCAGGCTCAGACCCTGCAAGGAAGCCCTGCCGACCAAGCACAGTTGATACACATGCCCAAATGTTCTTCAGGCCTTTGCAAGCACCTATAGTACTCCTACAGCTTCTAACAGATGGGATGGGATTAGAAACTCAGCTCCTGCTTCCCTCTAGTGGTAGCAGGTGGAATCTGCAACCTACTACTACCACAAATGCACAACAAAAGATTAGTTCATCAAACACCATGAGAAACTACAGCAACAATTCAGACCAGAAGGAAAATGACAATTCTCCGGAAACCAACCCTGAAGGCATGGAAATTTACGATCTAGATGACAGATAATTCAAAATAACTGTCATAAAGAAACTCAATGACTTACAAGAAAACTCAGAAAGACAGTTCAATGGGCTCAGGAATAACAATAATGAGAAGGAGGAATACTTCACCAAAGAGATTGAAACTATTTTAAAAAAACCAAGCTGAAATTCTGGATAGGAAGAACACAATTAATGTAACAAAAAATAATCTGGAATCCTTAAAAAATAGAGCTGATGTTACAGAGGAAAGAATTAGTGAGTTAGAGGATAGAAATATAGAAGTGCTACAGGTGGAGGAGAGAGAACTAAGCTTTTTTAAAAAATTAAAGAATTCTTCAAGAAATATCCAACTCAATTAGGAAAAGCAGCACAAGGATTATAGGTATTCCAGAGGAGGAAGAAAGGGAGAAAAGTGCAGAGAGCTTGTTCAAAGGAATAATAGCTGAGAACTTCCCAGACCTTGGGAAGGGAACAGATTTACAAATACATGAAGCCAATGGAATGCCTAATTACATCACTGCTAAATGACTTTCTCCAAGGCGTATAATTGTAAAACTGGCAAAAGTCAATGACAAAGAAAAACTATTAAGGGAAGCGAGGCAGAAGAAAATAGCCAACAAAGGAACCCTTATCAGGCTTTCAGCGAATTTCTCAGCAGAAAACGTACAGGCTAGGAGAGAATGGAATGATATATTCAAAATACTGAAAAACAAAACTTTCAGCCAAGAATACTCCATCCAGTGAAACTTTCCTTCAGCTACAATGGAGAAATAAAAACTTCCCCAGACAAACAAAAGCTGAGGGAGTTCATTGTCACTAGACCTCCCCTACAAGTAATGATTAAAGATGCCCTCACACCAGGAACAAAAAGGCAAAGGTCTACAAAGCTTTGAGCAAGAAGATAAATGGACAGAGAAAATCAGAAAACTGCAGCTCTCTATCAGAACAGGGAAGCAAACACTCAGTTATAACTTAAAAGATAAAGGGAAGAAAAGCATCAAAAGTAACTATAAACACTTCAACTTAGTCACAAACTCATAACACAAAACAGAATAATTTGTGACAACAATAACTTAGAAGGAGAAGAGGTAAGGGATGGAACCTGCTTAGGCTAATGGAGATAAGAGGCTGTGAGAAAAGGGACTATCCCAACTATGAGATCTTTTTTTTTTTTTTTAAAGATTTTATTTTTTCCTTTTTCTCCCCAAAGCCCCCCGGTACATAGTTGTGTATTCTTCGTTGTGGGTTCCTCTAGTTGTGGCATGTGGGACGCTGCCTCAGCGTGGTCTGACGAGCAGTGCCATGTCCGCGCCCAGGATTCGAACCGACGAAACACTGGGCCGCCTGCAGTGGAGCGCGCGAACCCAACCACTCGGCCACGGGGCCAGCCCCCCAACTATGAGATCTTTTATACAAAACTCACAGTAACCACTGAACGAAAAATCAGAGCAGAGCTACAATTCATAAAAAAAGATAAAACTGAGAAAACCTCCACGGGAAAGTACCAAATGAAATGGCAATCAGAAATACAAAGGAAGAGAAACAATGGAAACATAGAACAACTAGAAAATAAGAGATTAAATGGCAGTATTAAGCCCTCATATATTGATAATCACTCTAAATATAAATGAATTGAATTCTCTAATCAAAAGACACAGAGTAGATGGATAGATTAAAAAACAAGACCCTATAATATGCTGCCTCCAGAAAACACATCTCAGCTCTAAGGACAAACATAGGCTCAGAGTGAAGTGATGGAAGATGATCCTCCAAGCAAATGGCAAACAAAAGAAAGTAGGAGTTGCTATACTTATATCAGACATAGCAGACTTCAAGTTAAAAAAGACGATGAGAGACAAAGAGGGGCAGTATATACTGATAAAAGAGACATTCCACCAAGAGGACATAACACTTGTGAATATATTTTCACCTAACACAGTTGCACCAAAGTACAGAAAGCAATTATTAATAGACCTAAGGTGAGAAATTGACAGTAATACAATAATAGTAGGTGACCTCAACATCCCACTTACATCAATGGACAGATCATACAGACAAGAAGTCAACAAGTAAACAGTGGATTTAAGTGAAACACTTGATCAGATGGACTTAATAGCATTCCATCCAAAAACAGCAGAGTATACATTCTTCTCAAGTGCACATGGATCATTCTCAAAGACAGACCATATGTTGGGAAACAAGGCAAGCCTCAATAAATTTAAGAAGATTGAAATCATCTCAAGCATCTTTTCTGACTACAATGCTATGAAACTAGAAATCAACTACAAGAAAAAACTGGGAATGTCAGAAATATGTGGAGACTAAACAACATGCTACTGACCAACCATTGGATCAATGAACAAATCAAAGGAGAAGTTTAAAAATACCTGGAGACAAATGAAAAAGAAAATACACATTGCAACTCTTTGGGATGCAGCAAAAGCAGTTATAAGAGAGAAATTCATAGCAAGACAGGCCCACCTCAACAAACAACAAAAAGATCAAATAAGTAATCTTAAACTCCACCTAACAGAACAAGAAAAAGAAGAACAAACAAAGCCCAAAGTCAGCAGAAGGAGTGAAGTAATAAAAATGAGAGCAGAGATAAATGAAATAGAGACTAACAGTAGAAAGGATTAATGAAACTAAGAGGTGGTTCTTTGAGAAGATAAACAAAATTGACAAATCCTTAGCCAGACTCACCAAGGAAAAAAGAGAGAAGCCTCAAATAAATAAAATTAGAAATGAAAGAGGAGAATTTACAATGGATACTGCAGAAATACAAAGAATTCTGGGAGAATACTGTGTAAAACTATGTTCCCACAAATTGGATAACCTAGAAGAAATGGATGAATTCCTAGACTCATACAACCTCCCAAAACTGAATCAAGAAGAAATAGAGAATCTGAATAGACCAATCACAAGTAAAGAGAATGAAACAATAATCAAAGCCCTCCCAAAAAACGAAAGCCCAGGACCAGATGGCTTTTCTGGAGAATTCAACCAAACACTCAAAGATTTAATACCTGTCCTTCTCAAACTATTCCAAAAAATTGAAGAAGATGGAAGGCTTCCTAAATCATTCTATGAGGCCAACATTACCCTGATACCAAAACCAGACAAGGACAACACAAAGAAGGAAAATTACAAGACAATATCACTAATGAACCTAGATGCAAAAACCCTCAACAAAATACTTGCAAACCAAATACAGCAATACATTAAGAGGATCATACACCATGATCAAGTGGGATTTATACCAGGGATGCAGAGATGGTTCAACATTTGCAAACCAATCAATGTGATACACTACATGAACAAAATGAAGAATAAGAATCACATGACCATCTCAATAGATGCAGAGACAGCATTTGACAAGATCCAGCATCCATTTATCATAAAAACTTCTCAATAAAATGGGTATAGAAGGAAAGTACCTCAATATAATAAAGGCCATATATGACAAATCCACAGGCAACATCATACTCAATGGTGAAAAATCAAAAGCAAAGCCTCCAGAGAACAGTAACAAGACAAGGGTATCCACTCTCACTACTCCTATTTAACATAGTATTGGAGGTTTTGGCGAGATCAATTAGGCAAGAAAAAGAAATAAAAGGAATCCAAGTTGGAAAGGAAAAAGTGAAACTCTCGCTGTTTGCAGATGACATGATTCCATATACAGAAAACCCTAAAGAATCCATCAGAAAACTATTAGAAATAATTGAAAACTACAGCAAAATTGCAGGGTACAAAATCAATTTTAAAAAATCAGTTGCATTTCTATACACTAACAACTAACTAGGAAAAAGAGAAGTCAAGAACACAATCTCATTTACAATTGCAACAAAAAAGAATAAAATATCTAGGAATAAACTTAACCAAAGAGGTGAAAGCCCTATACGCTGAAAACTGTAAGACATTATTGAAGGAAACTGAAGAAGACATAAGGAAATGGAAAGATATTCCATGCTCATGGGTTGGAAGAAAAAACACAGTTAAAATGTCAAAACTACCTAAAGCGATGTACAGATTCAATGCAATCCCAATCAGAATCCCAAAGAAATTTTTCATGGAAATAGAACAAAGAATCCTAAAATTTATATGGAGCGACAAAAGACCCAAAATAGCCAAATCAATCCTGAGAAAAAAGAACAAAGCTGAAGGCATCACAATCCCTGACTTCAAAATATACCACAAAGGTATAGTAATCAAAACAGCATGGTACTGGCACAAAAACAGACACACAGATCAGTGGAACAGAACTGAAAGCCCAGAAATAAAACCACACATCTATGGACAGTTAATCTTTGACAAAAGAGCCAGGAACATACAATGGAGAAAGAAAAGTCTCTTCACTAAACTGTGTTGGGAAAACTGGACAGCCATATGCGAAAGAATGAAAGTAGACCATTGTCTTACACCATACACAAAAATTAACTCAAAATGGGTTAAAGATCTGAATGTAAGATCTGAAACCAGAAAACTCCTAGAAGAAAATATAGGCAGTACATTCTTTGACATCAGTCTTAGCAGCATCTTTTTGAATACCATGTCTACTCAGGTAAGGGAAACAAAAGAAAAAAATAAACAAATGGGACTACATCAGACTAAAAAGCTTTCTTCAAGGCAAAGGAAACCATGAACAAAACAAAAAGACAACCCACCAACTGGGAGAAAATATTTACAAATCATATATCTGAAAAAGAGTTAATTTCCGAAATACGTAAAGAGCTTATACAACTCAACAATGAAAAAAAAACAACCCAGGACCAGCAAAGTTGCATAGCGCTTAAATTCACATGCTCCTTTTCAGCAGCCCAGGGTTCACGGGTTTGGATCCTGGGCACGGACCTACCAGCTCATCAAACCATGCTGTGGCAGCATCCCACATACCAAATAGAGGAAGATTGGGGTACAGATCGGATGTTAGCTCAGGGACAATCTTCCTCAGGCAAAAAGAGGAAGATAGGCAACAGACGTTATCTCAGGGCCAATCTTCCTCACCCCCCAAAAAAAACCAAAACCCAAAATAAACAACCCCATCAAAAAATGGGCAGAGGATACAAACAGACATTGTTCCAAAGAAGATATACAAATAGTCAATAGACACATGAAAAGATGTTCAACATCGTTAATTATTAGGGAAATGCAAATCAAAACTACAATGAGATATCACCTTACACCACTCAGTATGGCTATCTTTACCAAGACAAAAACAGCAAATGTTGGAGAGGATGTGGAGAAAACGGAACCCTCAGGCACTCCTGGTGAGAATGCAAACTGGTACAGCCACTACGGAAAATAGTATGGAGATTTCTCAAAAAATTAAAAGTAGAAATACCATACCATCCAGCTACCCCACTGCTGGATATTTAGCCAAAGAACTTGAAATCAGTGATCCAAAGAGATTTATGCACTCCTGGGTTCATTGCAACACTACTCACAATAGCCAAGATGTGGAAGCAAGCCAAGTGCCCTTCTACACATGAACAAATAAAGAAGATGTGGTATGTATAAATACAATAGAATACTACTCAACCATGAAAAAAAACAGAGAATCATCCCATTTGCAATAAGATGGATGGTTCTCGAGGGTATGATGTTAAGCAAAATAAGCCAGACAGAGAAAGACAAATATTGCATGATTTCACTCATTTGTGGAAGATAAACAAATACATGGATAAAGAGAACGGATTGGTGGTTACCAGAAGGGAAAGGGGTGGGGGCTTGGTAAAAGGGGTAAAGGGGCACATATGTCCAGTGACAGAAAAAAATCAGACTACTGGGGGTGAGCACAATGAAGTCTACTCAGAAACTGATAAATAATAATGTGCACCTGAAATTACACAATGTTATAAACCATTATGATCTCAACAAAATAATTGAAAAAAAAGTATGTCATTTACCAGAATTAATTACTGTTAACAATTTTGTATGTATTTTTCCATGAAATAGAATTACACCACATAAATACGTATTTTTTTATTTTTTAGGATTCTTTGGTTTCAAGGGATAGAAGCAAAAGCAATCTGGCTTAAGCAAAAGGAAACATTTAACTGGCTCAGATACCCCAAATATTGGAGGGACAAGAGTAGAATTAGCCTTCAAGAAGACTGAAACCAGGACCAGAGTGTCATCAGGAATCATTCTTCTTATCTCTTATCTCTAGGTCTCCCTGCATGGTGGCTTCATTCTTCCACATCAGGCTCTCCACGAACTAGGAGATACCACCACTAGCAGCTCCCAGCTTCTGGCTTGCAAAATCCCAGGGAATGTTTCTGATTGGTTCAGTCTGTTGATTAATCACTCTGGCCAGGGCCATGAGGTATTATGAGAAGCTCAGCTGGAATCACATTCTCAAAGCCAAGGAGAGTGATCTCAGAGGAAACCAACCCTGTGGGCACCATGATCTTGGACTTCCAGCCTCCAAAACTGTGAGAAAATACATTTCTGTGGTTGAAGCCACCGAGTGTGTGGTATTTTGTTATGGCAGCACAAGCAAACAAATGCAGTAACCATTGCTGGGGTGTTCTGACAGTGCTTATTGTACTCAAAAGGCTGCCTTGTTCCCGGGACACATGTGTGGCTTCTCAGGGTGCTCAAGGAAGGTTTTCCTCAGGGCACAGTTCTTTCGCACAGTAAATGTGCTAGAGTTCAACTTTTTTCAATACCCTCTCAGCTCCCACCCAGGACAGCTCATCCTATAGCCTCTTGTTCCTGGGGGTCTCTCTCCTGGTGACCAATTCTCTTGGGTAGGGTACCTAATAAGATAGCTCGAGTCCAGCTACATTCCAAGGATCATTTCACTACCAGGAAGTCCACGTATCCTTGTCACACCCAAGATGGGGCAGGCAGACTGCTCCATCTATGGCCTCTTCACCCAGCTGTCTGTCTTCTTTCATTCCCTGCTCAAATAGACACAGAGGACAGATGAGCTGTTCCACTGAAGAAACAGGTAGCCAAGCAGGGAATAAAATGTGAGGACTCCTTTCCTGCCTGCATCTCTAATCTGGGCATATTTCCTCTTACTTAATTCTTTTGAGGGATATTCCCCTTGTGGGGAGAGAAAGGGAAACTGTAGCACTCCCCACAAGGCTGACATCTTAAGACCGAAAATTCGCGTTGAACTTTGTTTCCCAAAGTGGTCTGTGTGTAGATGTGTAGTTTGGAGGGAATTATGTACTGTCAGCTGGGTAGGGGAGTCAGTCCGGTGGTTTCATACCTGCCCTGAAGAGGTAACTGGCTCCCGGTTGCTTTAGGCTCTCTTTGGAAGGTGGGTTACTTATCACCTCGATCCCAAGCCAATTCTGGAACAACATTCTACTACAAGTCAGCTTACTTAAAGCCTATTTTAATGACTTGCATAGTATGAAAACATCATAATTTGTTTAATTATTGCTCTGCTGATAAATATTTGGGTAGGGTCTGGGTTCTTGTTATTGCTTCAATGAACATACTCTTACTGTTGGGGGGGAGATGTGAGTGATTACGTATGGATGTGTTTCATGGGGGCTAAATTCCTACATTTAAAGCTGTTGAGTCAAAAGAGATTAGCATAATTTTTAAAAGTTACTCTGTACATTATCATAAAGTAAACTTTTACTTTCTACATTATCATAAAGTAAAAGTGACCTTTTCATTTTGGTGTACAGCTCTATGAATTTTAACACGTGTGGATTCATGTGGCCACCACTAGAATCCGGTCACATCACCCAAAACTCTTTCTCATGATTTTTCTTTATATTTATCCTCTTCCTCCTACTCATAACCCCTGACAACCACTGATCTATGTCAGCGTAATTTGTTTTTTACATATAGTTTTTGTTGTTGTTGAGTTAATGATAGGTTACAATCTTGTGAAATTTCAGTTGTACATTAATGTTTGTCATTCGTGTTGTAGGTGCACCACTTCACCCTTTGTGCCCACCCCCCACCCCAACTTTCCCCTGGTATCCACTAAACTGTTCTTAGTCCATAATTTTAAATTCCTCATATGAGTGGAGTCATGCACAGATTATCCTTCTCTCGCTGGCTTATTTCACTTAACATAATTCCCTCAAGGTCCATCCATGTTATTGCAAATGGAATGATTTTGTTCTGTTTTGCAGCTGAGTAGTATTCCATTGTATATACGTACCACATCTTCTTTATCCATTCGTCTGTTGATGGGCACTTAGGTTGCTTCCATGTCTTGGCTATTGTAAATAATGCTGCAATGAACATTGGGGTGCATAGGACTTTTGGGATTGCTGTATGTCAGCATAATTTTTAATGATAATAATCTTCTATTTGTTAAGTATGATTGATTGACAA